>NC_143581.1:118078050-119570161 GCF_048544385.1 Mastigoproctus giganteus
GTGAAGGATAAAGCTGACCAGTTAGCATTCCATTTTTTTTCCAACTCATATATTAATGATCTTGGCAAAACACCTCCCACCAGTCAGTGCCTCCTGTGGTCTTCTGTCAAAAGGATGTCAGAAGGATTTTGACGAATCTTGATGCTAAGAAAGCTCCAGCTCCTGATGGTATTTCTCCACGTTCTCAAAACCTGTGCTCCTAATGGTATTTCTCCACTTGTTCTCAAAACCTGTGCTCCTGAACTTACTCCTGTTCTTTGCCACCTTTTTTCACTTTCTTATTCCAAAGGTGTTTTTCCTTCTGCTTGGAAATTTGCTCATATCCAGCCAGTTCCTAAAAAAGGGTGACAAATCCCTCCCATCCAACTCTTGTTCGATTGCAAATACGTCTACTCTTTCTAAAGTAATGGAGAAATCAATTAACTGCCAACTCTTAAACTACCTATAAACCTTCGGTCTGATCAACGATCGCCAGTGTGGATTCCGTCAGTGTCGATCCACTGGTGATATTCCACCTTATGTTACCCATTTATGGATAAATTCAATGGAAAAGTTCGGTGAAACACAAGCAGTTGCTCTTGACATCTCAAAGGCTTTTGATCGTGTTTGGCATAAAGATCTTCTAAACAAGCTTCCATCTTATGGTTTGCCAACTGTTTTTTGTAATTGGTTATCCAGTTTTCTCTCTGATGGCTCACTGAGGGTGATGGTAGATGGCTCTGTCTTCTAAATTCTCGACTAATGCTGGTGTCCCCCAAGGTTCAGTTCTTTCCCCCACTCTTTTCCTCTTGTATATTAATGATCTTCTTCCATTGACTGGAAATCCTATCCATTGTTTTGCCGATGATAACACATTGCATTCCACTTTCCATTTTGAGAAACCTTGCCCTGCTCAATCAGCTTCAACTTCTCAAATATCTGCTACCAATTCCTTAAATGGTGATCTCCAGGTAATTCTCCAGTGGGGCAAAGACAACCTAGTTGATTTCTTCTAAAAGTCAGTCTTGTCTTATATCTCGCAAAAAGGATTCTTCTGCTCCTATGCTTACCTTTGGTGACACTCCGATTTCTAGGCAAATTGATGTATCTCTTTAGGGGATTACCCTGACTTCTAATTTCTCTCTCTTGGCACAAGCACATTACAAATATTGTTTCCTCTGCATCTAAAAAACTTGGTTTTCTCTTTCGCTCTCGGCGTTACTTTTCGTCCAAACAGCTCTTCACTCTGTACAAACCCAAAATCTGTCCTACCATGGAATATTGTTTCCCACAACTGGGGCGGTGCCCCCAAAACCTCTCTCAGGCTTCTAGATTCCATTCAGAAGAGGGCAGTTAAGTTAATTAATGACTCCTCTCTAACAGAGTGTCTCCACTCGCCGTCTCATAGACATTCTGTTTCTGCTGCATGCCTTTTCTACAGATACTTCTGTGGTCATTGTTCTTCTGAATTGGCTTCTATTATTCCCATTTTCTCTCTCAAAACAGTCTGAACATGTGCCGCCACCAGCCAACATCCATTTACTGTCCAACTTCAAACTCACAGAAAAACTTTTCATCTTCCTCGTTTATTCATTCAACTGCTGTTTTCTAGAAAAACCTTCCTTCCTTCATACATATATCCTGAAAACTAGTCTACAGAAGTTCAAGTCTAATGTCAACAAATATCTTCTTTTGTCTTCTCAACCTCCAACCCAAGCACTGTACCAAGTACTACAGGTTCTGATATCTCTTGTTTGGGGTTTACATAAATAAAAAAAAAAAATTACTTTCCTTCTGTTCAAATCACAAATCCACCCTACCATGGAATATTGTTCCGACATCTGGGGCCTACCCCCAAAATCTCTCAGGCTTCTAAATTCCATTCAAAAGAGGGCAGAGTTTAGGTTAATTAATTATCTATCTCCAACATAGTCTCTGTACTCTCTGTCTCATAAACATTGTGTTTCTGCTACTTGCTTTTTTAAAGATATATATATATACTGGCATTCCAATAAAGTGCATCACCCCCTTAAAATTGTAATTGTAGTCCAAATAACGTAAGTATATGGCAATATTTCTTACACTGCCATATTAGATTGCATTATATAAGATTGACATGTGTAGGTGATGATGTAATACTGCATCAGCTGTTACTTTCTGCTCTATAAGCATGCTCTGCAAGAGTTGCAGTCATTCGTTGCTTGTGCCAGGATGGCGAGTTACGTGCAGTTGACGCCACGAAGAAAGAGTGCTATTGTTGCTTTACGTGAGGAAGGATGTTCTACCCGTCATATTGCTTACAATATGACGGTCTTGTAATCAGTCGAAAGTGAGTAGATTTATTTTCAAACTCAAGAATACTGGTTCTGCTGATAGGAAAAAAGGAACCGGCCACAAACAAATGTCTACACCAAAACAGGATCAGGTTTTGAAGCGCTTATGCCTTAAAAACCGTAAAGCTTCTTCGTCTGAGCTGAAAAGAGAATGGGAAGAACATACAAGAGTGGTGGCAAGTGCAGTAACAGTCAGAAGATGCCTCTTCAAAAATGGACTTGTAGCCCATCCTCCTAAGAAGAAGCCCCTTCTCACACAAAAAATGAAAAAGGCCCGAATAATTTGGCCCCTTTTAATAATAAGGAGCATGTCAAATGGACCCCCGAGCAGTACAGGTCAGTTATTTTCTCAGATGAGAAGAAATTCATCCTGCATGGCTCTGATGGGGGACAAACGATTCGCCGTAGACATGGTGAAGAATACCATCCCGACTGTATGGAGTCTACAGTGAAATTCCATACCAGCCAAATAATATGGGGGTGCATTTTGTATTGCAGAGTAGGTCACCTGCAGTTGAAGGTTCTCCGTAGCCTAGTGGTCAGGCGCGCGGGTGCATAAGTACACGTGCCTTGAGTGACCGGTGTTCAAGCCCGTGACTACTGAATACGGTGCTGTTTCTTGTATTCTGTCTATCTTGTGAACTCCTCTGACCGTTTGGTCGTCCCGGAGTATAAACAGAAAATTTATTTTATTTTTATAAAAGGTTCCGTAAATGCCAATGGATACCTGGTTGTATTGGAAAGCAAATTGCTGCCAACCATTAGAGACCATTTTAACCTGCCAAGTAACTGCATCTTTCGGGACAATTCTGCTCTTGGGCGCCTCCGTAGCCAGGTGGGAAGGAGCAGCAGTTTGTAGCACACGCTTCTTGATTAGACCGGGGTTCGAGCCCGTCACCAACAAATACGGAGGATGCAGAAAGGTCAGGGAATGACCACCGTATATTCCCGGAGCAATATGGCCTTAGCTGCTAATGTTCCTAAAAAAAAAAAAACCAAATAACAAATAACAATTCTGCTCTTTGTTATCAGGCGAAAAGTGTAAGTAGGCACTTCTTGGTTACTTTAGCATTTCTGCATTACAGGTTCAACAGTAATGTGCTTACATTTGAGGCGCCTCCGTAGCCAGGTGGGAAGGAGCAGCAGTGCGTAGCACACGCTTCTTGATTAAACCGGGGTTCGAGCCCGTCACCACCAAATACGGAGGATGCGGAAAGGTCAGGGAATGACCACCGCATGACCCGGAGCAATATGGCCTTAGTTGCTAATGCTCCTTAAAAAACCAAACAACAAACAGCTTACATTTGTTATAGGTGAGAAAATGATTGGAAGAACAGTCCATTACCACTCTTAGCTGGCCAGGAAACAACCCAGACCTGAATCCTACAGAGAACTGCTGGCATCGTGTGGAATTTGCATTGCCAGAAAGAAACCAAAGACCCTTTGTGAACTTCAAGAAGCCATAATTCATATTTGGAACCATGAACTATCTGTTGATTATATTCAGAAATTGATCTTTTCAATGCCTCAACGGTGTGCTGCTGTCATCAGGGATAGAGGCGGTTCAACTAAGTATTAGTTTACACCTGGTGAACTTTTTTCATTTTGTTTTCCATTTAAAATGATAAACGGAAGCAAACTGAGGGCTTCTGATAACATTTCAGCCATAATTGTCGTGTTTACCAAAACCGTTGTATAAAGGCTGCAAATTCTCAAATAGGAATATTTTGAGAGCAACTATCAAATATTACTTAGCATTGCCTTAACTATTAATATCTTTTGTTTATATTTCTATTTGTGATGCTAGTTATTAATGTAACATTATCGTGAAAAAGGGTTAGAAATGTGAAATTCCATAGGTGATGCACTTTCTCTGAACACCAGTGTAGATCAGTTCTGAATTGGATTTATAATTCCTGTTCTCTGTTCCAAACCAGTCTGAACACATGCCACAACTTCTGATGCACAGAACCACTTTTCTTCTTCCTCATTTATTCCTTTAATTTCAGTTTTCTGGAACAACCTCCTTTCATACATATTTTCTGAAAATTACAATATACAGAAATTCAAGTCTAATATTAACAACCATCTTTCATCTTCTCAATCTTCAACCCATGCATGGTACCAAGTACTAAGCAGCATGTTTGGGAGGCAACTAGAGGGAGTAATACTCTTGATTTGATTATCAGTAGTGATTCTTCATGCATTAAGAATCTGCAGGTAAATGAACCACTAGGTGGCAGTGATCACAGTGTGCTGAAGTGGGATTTACTCAAAGAGGTAACTACCATTAGGGGTAAAGGGAAGGGTTATTGCTTTCATAAAGGCAACTACGATGGACTGAGACAGTATTTAAATTCTATACAGTGGGACCAACTGATGATGTTGCCAACAGCAAATTCAAAATGGTAAGCATTCAAAGAACTTATCTTGGAAGCTACTAGGCTTTACATACCAACTAAGAAATATTGTTCAAGGTTTAGGCCTAAGTGGATGTCAGATGAACTAATGAGACATATGGCAGAGAATAAAAATGCATGGGATACATACAAATTAACACATGACACAGAAGCCTATGATAGATACAAGTTGATATGCAACCAAGTTACAAAGGAGGTTAGGCAGGCGAAGGCAGACTACGAGAAATCTTTGGCAAGGGATGCAAAGAAAAACAGCAAAGAGTTCTTTACTTATGTAAAGTCTAGAAGGAAGGGGATGAATCAGATTGGTCCACTTGATATCGATGGGTCAACTGTTGACGATCCTGCTCAGGTAGCTAACAAACTGAATGAATATTTTGCATCGACATTCACACATGAGGAGTTATTCAGCGAGGGGAATGCCAGAGGTGTATTCAACTCTGGCAGTAAGCTAGAGAATCTTGTAATAACTGAGAGTAAAGTGGAGGATAAATTGTTGAAGATAAATACAAGAAAGGCACCTGGAGTGGATGGGCTCTATTCAGTTATATTAAAGGAAGCAGCAAAGGAAGTAAGCAAACCCTTAGCCATAATTATGAGAGCTTCCTTGAACTCAGGGGAAGTACCCATGGACTGGAGATGTGCAAATGTAACCCCAATTCACAAAGGAGGATCAAAGGGCAACACAAATAATTATAGACCTGTTAAACTTCTGTTCCTGGAAAATTAATGGAGGCACTGGTTAAAGAAGCACTGCAGGATCATCTAGACAAGACTTCAATTATAGCTCAGACACAGCATGGTTTTGTTAAGGGGAAGTCTTGCCTGACCAATTTGATTGGATACTATGATGCAGTCACAAAAGAACTGGATGCAGGGAATAATTTTGATATTATATACTTGGATCTTAGAAAGGCTTTTGATACTGTTGCACATGGAAGACTGCTGCACAAATTGGAGCAGTGTGGCATTGGAGGCAAATTGAATTGCTGCTGGGGATAAAGGGGTGGTTGAGGGGGAGAAGACAGAGAGTGGTAATCAATGGACACTGCTCATCATGGACTAATGTTATTAGTGGAGTCCCTCAGGGTTCAGTATTGGGTCCATTGTTTTCTGTATTTATAAATGATATTGATGATGATACATCAACCTTAATGTCCAAGTCTGCCGACGATACGAAGGTTGGCAGAGTTGTCAAGGACACTTTATGAGAGTGACACTACTGACACTATGCTACTGCAACAGGATCTGGAAAGGTTGTGCAGATGGGTTGAGAGGTGGCAAATGAAGTTTAACATTGACAAATGTGAAGTACTACATATGGGAAACAGCAACCCCAGAGCAACGTATGAACTCTGTGGTACTACACTGACAGTGGTAGAGAATGAAAGGGACCTGGGGGTGGTTGTGCAGGCAGATATGAAGTTTTCTGAGCAGTGCAGATGGGCTGCAAGAGTAGCTCATGGTGTATTGTCGATGATATATAGGAGGGATTTTCTAGCAGGGATAAGTAGGTGATTATTCCCTTGTATAAGGCAATGGTCAGACCACACCTAGAGTACTGCATACAAGTTGGATGTATTTCAAGAAGGATGTAGAGATGCTGGAACGAGTACAGAGAAGGGCAACAAGATTAGTGAATGGAACAAAGGGGTGCTCTTACGAAGAAAGGCTTAAGTTTTGCAAATTACAGTGTCTGGAGACTAGGCACCGGCGAGGTGATCTGATAGAGGGTGTATAAAGCCTTGAATGGTTTGAGCATGCTCAATGCTGATGGGATTCTTCCTCTTGCTCAGAATAATCACCTGATAGGGCATAAATTCAAATTGAGAAAAGACAGATGTAGGATAGACGTGAGGAAATTTACTTTTAGCCAGCGGGTGGTTGGTTGGTGGAATAAACTTCCATCCCTTGTCGTGGAAATTGATAGCCTAAATAAGTTTAAAGCTCAGCTGGACAGGTATTTCGAACGAACAGAGGGGTGAAGTGGAAGTGGTTATTTTTTATTTATTTATTTTTTTTTTTTTGGCTGATGCCGCATAAGCTTGATTTCTTGCATCAAATGCCTCTACTAATGCTAAAGGTTCTAATACCTCTCGTATTTGATATGTTCATGAAAAAGGGGGGGGGGGAATAAAATTAATGAGGTAGATCAAAATAAAATGCGATGCTTGAGGAATATTAAAAGTTGCCTCATGTTACTGTGGTGATTAATTTTTTTATTTACATTTAATGACTGACATAGCACATTTTGGTTCCATGTGCCCACCACATGCTTAAAGATGATTTTTAAATATATCTTTTATTATTCCCTTATATAACTCTAGTCTTCAGGGTCCCTAGGTAGGGTTATGGCCTGAAGTTATTAATGTAAATATTCTATTGCTAATAATGAAGTCCCCAAGTTATAGATGCATATAATTTATTAATATCTTTCTAACTGTACAATAGGGTTACCACATAAAAATAAACAAATTCAAGTTGACAATTATTTACAGAAATTCTGTCAAATTTCTCAAAATTAGGTTCATTCTGATCATTTTTCCCCCTTAAGGTTTAAGAAGTCCTTACTGTTAGCTTTTTTTTTAAATAGCGATCGGATGTCCTAGTTACCAATTAATAAAAGGATTGACCTAATTAATAAAATGGGTCAATCCTGTTCATTTGCCAAAATTTTTAATGTTTTGTCCCAGTATCCCAAAAGGTTCTTTTGGGATCCAAAAATTTCCCAGTTTTCCAAAAAAAATGTTTTTCTGAAAACTGGGAAATTTTCATGTAAGAATTTTGTAACAAAATTCTTACATGAAAATATAAGAATTTTTGCAATTTCTTCTTCTTACAATACTGAAATTCTTACAGTTTCAGTTGTATGACTTCCATAAAGTCATAAATGACAGATGCAATTTGAGAATGAAAATGAATTCCTGATGTATGGCACAACACCTGTTCTGCTTTACTGCATGGACGAAAATGAGGAATTTGCATAGACAGTGAACAGGAAATCATACAGCTGAAATTCATTGCAATTTTTTGAATCACCATTAAATGAAGCATACTCCCATATATGTAATGTTCTTGTCATATTCAATGAGCAAATACTAAAAACTATATGTTCTGAAAATTGCATAACAGTCATAAAACTGCAAAAATTGGTCATGAGTTACATGCATCAGACAATTGAAATACTGAAATTATGCTTGAAGAAAATATTGTTCCCAAAAATGCTTGTAAAATTAACTGGTCACAAATTCAAAATGAAGAAATGATACCACTGAAAAATATAATATTTGATATGTATAAAACTACTTATGAATGGCTAGAAAAATGGACTGAATTCTTCAATAACTGAAATTCATGGAATTAAGTATGCCAATTTGGCAGGAATAGCCAATTATGTATATAAATAACACCACTCAATGGTTTTCGATGTTTGTAAAGTAACAGCCGTTGTTAACTCAGTTTTTTTACACTGATTTCAGCTCTGTTATTCATTTTTTTTGCAAATCACTGCTTATTACTGTTTTTTCACTTTAAATCACTTAAGTTGATGCCCTGAGTTGTATTACTAAATGTATAAAGTAAGAAGTGAACACTGGGGATTTGTACAACAAATCATCACATGTTGGCAACACTGCCTTCAGTCATTTGTTTCTTGACCTTGAGAGTGCCATGTCGCAGTATTTATCAGTGTGAGCTCAGTTTATTTTCGTGGTTATAGTGTCAAAATTACATTGAAAAGTGAGTAAAATATTTTCATACAAGTGTTTGAACAATCCCAATTTATTTTGTTATATCTGTGGAAGTTATGTAGTCCTCAAGCAAAGACAAGATATTATAAAATTTGTAGAAAATGTGTATTGTGCTTATTTTTGAGTTCTGTGACCAAGTTAAACAATGGATTCCACACAAAGTTTGTCAAACCTGTGTTGAAGCCCTGAGATTGTAAAAAAATTGTAAAAAAAAATGGTAAAAAAAAAAGAAGGCTAAGCCATTTTCAAGTACCATGATTTGGCATGAGCCTACAAACTAGTGATGAATTGCTTAGTTATGTAGAGGGAATCAATGCAAATAGTAAGAAGAGCATTGTGTATCCTAATATTCCAATGCCCATTAGACTAGCCCCACATGGAAATAACCTGCTGATTCCACTTATATTGCAGAATGTAGTAGCAGAGATTGCTGAAAGTGAACCTTCTGAAGATGAAACTGAAGGCTACATGCCTGGAGACCAGCCCTCAACTGTTTTCACAGCATGAACGCAATGATCTGGTAAGATATTTAAATTTACCAAAGGAATCTACAGAACTGCTTGGTTCAAGATTTAAGTCAAAAAAGCTTCTGACACATGAGACGTTTATCTCACGGTACACAGAGAACGAGAACTAGTCCCCTACTTTGCTGAAGATGATCTATGGTGTTTTGCAGTATTTAGGAAACAGTTATAATCCTACACAGCGAAGACTTCTTACTGAATCACCAGAGAGGAGCTTCAAAGGTGTGTTGCTCCACAATGGAAGCAAATATGGATCAATTCTGGTAGCTTACTGTTTATTTGAAAAGAAACATATGAAAACTTGAAGTCATTGACAAATATTAAGTATGAAGAACATGGTTGGTTGGTCTGTGCTGACTTTAAAGTGATAGGCATGTTATTTAGACAGCAAACTGGTTATACAAAAATGCCTTGCTTTTTTTGTGCGAGTGGAACAGTTAAGCAAGGAGTGAGCACTGGGATGTCACCGTCTGGCCAAAGAAGGGCAGTTCGTTACCTGGATCAAAAAACATAGTTCATAAACACACACATGAACCAGTTTTGGTTCATTATGAACTATGTTCTTTGATCCAGGTAAAACTGCCCATCTTTGGCCAGACCTTGATATCCCAGTGATCACTCCTTGCCTGACTGTCTCACTCACAAAAAAAAGCAAAGCATTTTTGTGTAACCAGTTTGCTGTCCAAGTAGCAACCTATCACTTTATAGTGTATATAAACCAGTGGTTTACATACACTCTCCTATTCCACTGGAGTCAGTGAAATAGGAGACTGTAAAGTTTTATCTCCTCTCTGTGTAGAAAATTACTCATATCCAACCAGCTCCAAAAAAAAGTGACATCTCTCTTTTGATTATTGTCCCGTTGCACACACTCCTCCCAAAGTAATGGAGAAATCCATTAACTCTTATAGTAGCTTGAAACTTACATCTGATCAATGATTGTCAATATGCATTCTGTCAGTATCAATACATACATAGGAGGTGTCATAGGCTTATGCTGGCCATATAGCCCCAGGATTATGATTCATGGTGGGACCTGCCGCCACTATAAGGAGAGCCTCCCACCATATGAGATGGTGGGAGTATTGAACATAATCCAATATCTCAATATTACATTGGGAGGTTACAATTAAAATGCTGGCTGCAATAATGTTCAGACACGCTAGGACACAGTCCATGTTTAGATTTACCAATAGGGCAAACCCCACAATCTGGGCAGGTAATGCAATATACCACTGTTGCACAGTATAATTTAGGAATAGTCTATTTCACCCTAAGTAACATCGATTGTAACTGCTTGCCAGTAAGTTACACACAACCAATATAGTAGCGGCACACCACCTTGGCAATCGTGCAGAAACGCCTGGATAACAGGGAATGCAAGCCATAGCAATAAGTGATTCCTCCTGGTTTCCATGGGCAATAGGCCTGTCATCCTGTAGCTGTCGTCCAGAACATGAAGAGGACAACCACATTTAAATAAATTTGATCTGACCCCTGACAAATAAATTCAGCTTCCCTGTCAACAACAGTCACAATGCAAGCATACACAGCTGAACAATGCTCTAACTGTACTGTGTAGGTGCCTTGGGACAATGTGCAGATTTGTAAACTGTCCCTGGCACATGGGGTTTCTATAAACTGAAGCAACTAAACAACAACCTACAAGTCAAGCCAAAACATCTAGAATGGTAGAATTGTACTCCTCCATTTCCATGGTAAATGTAATAAACAGAGACAAGGAATTGAGATAGTGCAGGAGCAGTACCTCTGATCCCCAAGGAACTACTAGAAAGACATCATGACATATCTAAGGCGCCTCCGTAGCCAGATGGGAAGGAGCAGCAGTGCGTAACACACGCTTCTTGATTAGACCGGGGTTCGAGCCCGTCACCATCAAATACGAAGGAGGCAGAAAGGTCAGGGAATGACGACCACATATTCCCGGAGCAATATGGCCTTAGTTGCAAATGCTCCTAAAAACCAAATAACAATAACAATGACATATCTAAGCCAGAGCTCTATGGAAACGGGAAGACCAAAAATATGTCCTCTTTAAGGGCTTCCATAGTAATATTCACTATGGGAGCACTAAACAGGGCACCCATAGCAGTACCCTGTATCTGTTTGTACAGAGATTCGCTAAACATAACACAGTTGAATAGAAAGATAAATAAGGCCTGACATATATCATCAATAAAGTGAGGTCCTGCTCCCCAACGTGAAATCCCTGTCCAACAACCACTTAGCAAAAGTAATTGTAGGCTGAACCAGAATGGATGTGAATAAGGAAGCCACCTCAAAGGAAACCAAGACCTCACTCTCTAAAATAGTAAACCCTCTAATAATCTCCAAAAAAGATTATTAGAGGTTTTAAGGGTTTATTTCTAATTACTGGGGCGAACAGCATTTTAATTGTAACCCCTGATCTAATATTAGGATATTGGATTATGCTCAAGACTCGCACCATCTCATATCGTGGGAGTCCCACAATATAGTGGCATCAGGTCCAACCATGAATCGTTATGCCAAAACACGCATGTACCCTATTATGGAGGCTGTCTTACACCACACTGAGAGGTGGCGAACCAGTGGAACAAGTAATAGCTGCCACAATATACTCAAAGAGTGTGATGAATGAGTGTCTCATGATAACATTTCCTCCACCACTCATTCACTGTAACAGATTCATACTTGTACACAAGCATGGGTTTTCTCTCTGTAGTATATTATGTTCATTGTTGTTGAACTCATCTAAGTTGAGAAAGAAAGTTGTCACCTTGAAAGTTTCTTGTCGTGTACTCTTATCACCAGTAATTTGTTATATTGTTAAAACAGTTTTCGCAGGACGGCTGCTAGTCAGTACACCGGACCGAACCTATTGGTAACTCTTTAGGAGGCTTCCGAATCATCTAGTGCATTGGTTTTCAACCGGGGTGCCGCACCGCAACAATATTCCAGGGACGCCACGTAATTTGGGTTAAAGTTACTTAAACTTACCTTTTTTTAAATTTATATATTTATTTCCTTATAAAAAGGTGTACAGTATCTTTTTAATTTTCTGGTGATCTATAATTGATGTTTACTTAGTACCTCTATTTTATTCAAGAATAAAATCATTATATACTGTATATATATAATTTGTATTATGAAATGTAATTTTTAAAATTATATTATTGTAATAACTATCACATAATATATATATGTTTAATATTATATATGATATATATATATATATATATATAAATAACGACAAAAGTTAAAATAAAATAAATAAATAAATAAATAAATATTGAGCTTTCATTAGAGGCAGCAACATGCAAATCCTCCATATGAAGCCAAGATATATCCAATATTTTAAAATTAAATAAAATTAAATAAAAAAATAAAACATAAGCCAGTAGAATGGCAAAAACTGTAGAGCGAAAATTAACATAAAAATAACCCAAAATAAAACAAACAAACGGAAAAAGGAGAGTAAAGGTAAGACATAAACAATAGCCGAGAAACCCTTATATAATTTTGCACTTTAAATCCAATTAATAAGACAGACATAAATTTAAAATAATGCCAATTACATAATAATTTAGCGGTACCCCCCCCCCGAGAGGTACCAGTTCCGAAAGACATAAATATCACCAGAAAGGGTTAAAGGAACTATTAAAGATAACAAAATCAAAATAAAATAGACTGACGATTATGCCCCATATCGACAGAGAACCACGAGGCCAATAATGGTCGTGGAATCATTGCACTTCAATCGCTACACAAAACATCGCAAAGGTGAAAAGATCGAAGTACCAATCCATCCTTTCCCCTCCGATCGATCCACCAATGCAGAGGATTTGCACAGCGGTGGTCCTTATGCAGCGAAAAATAAATTATAGAACAGACAGCTGAACCAGCTTATACAGAAGAGAAAGGAAAATAGATGGCGGCACAGTCACTGCTTAATTAGCATATCAACCCATTACTACCATTGAATTATATTTGAATAATGACAAAAGTTAAAATAAAATAAATAAATAAATAAATATTCAGTGATGTTTCACGTCTTTCGGAACTGGTACCTCTCGGGAGGGGGGTTCCGCTAAATTATTATGTAATTGGTATTATTTTAAATTTATATCGGCCTTATTAATTGGATTTAAAGTGCGAAATTATATAAGAGTTTCTCGGCTACTGTTTATGTCTTACCTTAACTCACCTTTTTCCGTTTGTTTTATTTTGGGTTATTTTTATGTTAATTTTCACTCGACAGTTTTTGCCATACTACTGGCTTATGTTTTATTTTTTTATTTAATTTTATTTAATTTTAAAATATTGGAGAGATACATATATATATATATATATATATATATATATATATACACATACACACACACACACACACACACAGGGAGAGAATCGGATCAAACAGGCAGAAAATTGAGTATCATCATCATCAGCCATTTTCAATCCACTGCAGGATGAAGGCCTCTCCAGCAACTTTCCAGTTCCTTCTGTTTTGAGCACTGGCCATCCATTTACTACCCACAAGCTCATAAATTTCATCTCTCCATCTCCACCTTTGTCTTCCAGGATTTCTTCTAGCTCCTCTTGGGTACAATTCTGTTATTTTTTTAGTCCATCTGTCATCATGTCTTTGAGCTATGAGTCCTGCCCAAGACCATTTTAGTTCTTTAGTTTTGATAAGAATGTCCTTTACTTGAGTTTGCTGCCTAATCCTGTGTTTCTCTTCTTATTTAATAGTCTGAATCCCAATATAATTCGTTCCATTCTTCACTGTGCAGTTATCAGCTTCTCTTCCATTCTTTTGGTGAGTGCCCAAGTTTCACTTCCATAAGTCATGGTGGGGAGTATACATTGTTTCATATTTTACGTTTCAGACAAACTGGGATATTGCTCTTCAGTATGTGACTATATTTCCTGAATGCTATCCATCCAAAATTTATTCTTCTCTTGACTTCCAGCCATTTATCATTATTACAGCTAATAACTTGTCCCAGATAAGTATATGACTCCAGCTTTTCAATTACAGCTCCTTCAATCATTATTTCCCTTTCTGTGGAATACTTGTTCATCATTACTTTTGTTTTAGCCATATTCATCTTTAATCCTAAATCCTTACTAACTGTGCATAACTGATTAAGATTTTCCTCTAATTCTTTGGGATCGTGGCTTATGACCACAATGTCATCTGCAAATTGTAAATGGTGTACGTACTCTCCGTTCACATTGACTCCTTTCTGCGACCAGTCTAATCTTCTAAAAGCTTCCTCAAGGGCAGCAGTAAACAGCTTCGGAGATGTGTCTCCTTGTTGAACTCCTTTCTCAATTTTAAATTTCCTACTGTCTTTGTCTAGTCTAATAAAGGAGGTAGCACTCTCATATATTTTCTTCAAAATCATAATATGTGGGGTATCTATGCCTTGTCTTTCTAGTGCCCGAAACATTGCCTTATGCTGTATGGAGTCAAATGCCTTTTCATAATCCACAAACGCCAGGCATAATGGTGTTTTATATTCATTTGCTTTCTCCATTAGCTGTGATATTATGTGAAGGTGATCCATAGTTGAGAATCCTGTCCTAAAGCCAGCTTGCTCTTTCAGTTGATTCTCATCAAGTATTCTTTCTAATCTGTTAGTAATGACCCTTGTGAAGAACTTGTAGATGTGAAATAACAAGCTAATTGGTCTATAATTTCCAATTTCTGATTTATCTCCTTTCTTATGCAGCAAAACTATGATTGCATTATTCCACTGCTTAGGCGTCACACTTTTTCAAATGCACTTTGTGAAGAGCCTTGCCAGTTTTTGTGTTATGTCTCTTGCTCCCAATTTTAACAACTCTACAGTAACTTCATCTTCCCCCTGGGGGCTTTCTGATTCTTCATTTTCTTCAATGCATGTTCTACCTCATCAGAAAGAATATCGGGTATGTCGTATGTGTTGCTACTTTGCAATCCATCTTCCTCACTGCTGGCATCATTCCCTCGCTCCTTGTATAATTCTCTATAGTAGTCTTCTGCTATTTGAATTATGGCCTCTCTGCTGTTTATAAGTACACCATTGCTATTCTTCAGTTTCATTTGTCTTTCTGTATTACTGCTCATGGCTGCTGATTTAAATCCTCTGTTTTCCCTTAATGCTTGTTCTACTTTTCTTGTGTTAAATCTTCTTATGTCCTATCTGAGTCTCTTTCTAATGGCTTTGCATAACTCAGTATACTCAATTTTCTCCCTGTCAGTGTTTTTCTTGCTCTTCATTTGTCGTCTTTGGTTCATCATGACAAGTGTTTCTTGACTAATTTTTTCTTCTTTGGATTTCTTTTTCCCTATAGGTTTCTTGGGCTTTATCACTTTCAGAAAGTTGTAATAATCCTCATCAATATCTTGGTCCTGAGCAGTCTGCAGAAGCTCAAACTTGTTCCTAAGTAGAACAAGTTTGAGCTACTGCACAAGATACTGCTCCAGTACATACTGCTTTTTCTCCTCTTCTGTTATCTCAAAGACCTTTGTATTATTGACACGAGTCAAGTCAGCTTTTTTCTTTCCTTTCCTACATCTATATCAAGTGTACATCTTACCATTCTGTGATCACTTCCAACATTTACCTTATTCAGGATGGTAACATCATTCACAAAATTGAGTAAGGGTACCGCAAAATAAAATAAATTACTTAGGGGTGCCGTTATTAAAAAAAGGTTGAAAACCACTGATCTAGTGTATAATCTCGTACCACTACTCTGCCAGATAGTGACTGCAGGAAGTCCGAGTAGTGTGTATGCAGGGAAGGCATTGTCGAGGCCACGTTATGTCAAGGATCTGGGTATATTCTTAGCATGTATACGCCATATTCAAAAATTTCATTACTTCATAGAACATTTCCCTTCCACTTTTTCTTACCATTGAATACCCCACGAATTGTCAAACTAATAGATTAAGCTTATCTTCGAAAAGATCTAACCCTCCCAAACACTTCCTAGTTCATTTCACAAATATACGTGGTTTCAATTCTAATCTCAATGATGTCAATTTCAACTTGCAGTCCGCCAAACCACATGTACTTTTTCTGATAGAATCTCATTTATCGGTTGATTCAACTGCTGCTTATCTCAGGTGCCCAAATTATTCGCTGTATGATTCCTTTCACCTCAAAGGTGGTACTTGTACATATGTCCGTTCTGTTATATTCCCTGTCAGAGACTTCGTAATTTGGAATCTGCTCTCTTCGATCTTCTCTGGCTTAAAATCTCTCTACCTCATTGTGTAAAATTCATCTGCTGTATCTACCATTCTCCCAATTCCACTTGAAACTCTGACTTCCTCTCTTTGCAACTTTACTTTCCCCAGTCCAACTTTCCTAACAGCGAGGTAATTTTCCATGGTGATTTTAATGTTCCCAACTCCAGCTGGCTTCTGTTTTCTAGTCACACAGACCCAGCTAGTTGAGATGCTGAGGCTTTTGCAATTACTAATGACCATGCACAGATTGTTCATTTATCTACTAGAATTATTTATCTACCAGACAATCCTAACCATACAGCCAACACAACACGCTTGATCTTTTTCTCACAAACAACCCTTCTAAGTACACGGTCGAAGTGAGTAGTCCTTTAGGCACCTAACTTAGTGATTCTCTCTTCTCCAATGGAGCATTTATCTCATGTTTATTCCCAACTTCGTGTTGTTTAGCATTACAAGAATGCAAAATATTTGAATGAGCTGCGAGATTTCTTTTCTTCTTTTCCTCAGTTGGATAACTGTTTCAAAACTTCTGATGTCAACGTTTGCTCAGATTACGTCAGTGAAATTATTCTTGTAGGAATGGAATCCTTTATTCCACACACCACTTTAAAATCTCGTCCTTTATCTAAACCTTGGTTTTCCAATAAATGTGCTAAAGCTGTTCAAGAGAAGAACATTGCATATTGTAATTGGCTTGTTTCCAATTCTTCAGTTTCATTTTCTGCCTACACCACGGCTGGTAACAATTGTAAAGCAGTTATTAATCAGTCCAAATTAGATTTTGAACGGGCTAATAGTAGAAAACTTGCTTCTTGCCTTATTGGTAGCCGAGAATTCTGGTCTCTTGCCAAAGCTATTGGCCGCAAATATTGCCCATCTCTGTTCCCAACTCTCTCAAAACCAGATGTTCTGTTGTCACTTCAGCCAAGGATAAAGCTAACTGGCTAGCATCCCATTTTTCTTCCAACTCATGTATTAATGATCTTGGTAAAACACCTCCCACCAGTCCCAACACATTCCATTCAATGCCTCCTGTGGTCTTCCATCAAAAGGATGTCAGAAGGATTTTGGCGATTCTTGATGCTAAGAAAGCTCCAGGTCCTAATGGTATTTCTCCACTTGTACTCAAAACCTGTGTTCCTGAACTTACTCCTGTTCTTTGCCACCTTTTTTCACTTTCTTGTTCCAAACGTGTTTTTCCTTCTGCATGGAAATTTGCTAGGTGGTAGATGACTCTCATCAACTGGCGAAATACCACCACTTTGCTTATTGGAGGCTTGTAGTGGTGAAACTCGTGTTTAGTCTCCAGAGTTAAGTTCCGGTCAACCCTTCATCTCTTCCATCATGTAGTATAACTGATGACTTTTGAGGTTATGATGAACATCGTGGCGAGATCTAATCTTCCTTACATTTCGAGGGTACAGCCCTAAACCGGTGTTTGCAGGCCGGCCACTAGTTAGTACACCAGACCGAACCTATGGGAAACTCTTTAGGAGGCTTCCAGATCAGCTAGTGTATAATCTTGCTAACTCTAATCTGCCAGATAGTGACTGGAGGGATCCGAGTAGTGTGTATGCAGGGGGACATTGTCGAGGCCACGTTATGTCAAGGATCTGGGTAGATTCTTACCATGAGTACACCATATCCAAAAATTTCATTACTTCATACAACACGTCCCCACAACATTTTCTTACTATTGAATACACCATGAATTGTCAAACTAAAAGAGTAAGCTTATCTGCAAAAAGATCTAAACCTCCCAAACACTTCCTAGTTCATTTCACAAATATACGTGGTCTCAATTCTAATCTCAAGGATGTCCTTTTCCACTTTATCAGTTGATTCAACCACTACTCATCTCAGTTGCCCAAATTATTTGCTGTATGATTCTTTTGCCTCAAAGTTGGAACTTGTACATATGTCTTCCGATATTCCCTGTCAGAGACTTGGTAATTTGGAATCTCCTCTTTTCGATCTGCTCTGGCTCAAAATCTCTCAACGTCATTGTGTCAAATTCATCTGTTGTCTCTACCGTTCTCCCAACTCCACTAATCACTTGGAGCTCTTTGACTTCCACTCTTTGCAACTTGACTTTCTCCAGTCTAACTTTCCTAACAGTGAGATAATTTTCCTTGGTGATTTTAATGTTCACAACTCCAGCTGGCTTCCACTTTCTAGTCACACCGACCAAGCTGGTCGAAATGCTGAGGCTTTTGCAATTACTAATGACCTCACACAGATTGTTCATTTACCTACAAGAATACCAGACAATCCTAACCATGCAGCCAACACGCTTGATGTTTTTCTCACAATCAATCCTTCTAAGTACACAGCCAAAGTGAGTGGTCCTTTAGGCACCTCAGATCACAACTTGGTGATTGTCTCTTCTACAATGGAGCCTTTATCTGATGGCTATTGCCAAACTCATTATTTGGCATTACAAGAATGCAAATGACCTGTGAGATTTCTTTTCTTCTTTTCCTTGGTCGGATTACTGTTTCAAAACTTCTGATGTCAACGTTTGCTGAGATCGTGTCAGTGAAATTATTCTTGTAGGAATGGAATCCTTTGTTCCACACTAATTTAAAATCTCGTCCTTTATGTAAACCTTGGTTCCCTAATAAATGTGCTAATGCTGTTCAAGAGAAGAACTTGCATATCATAATTGGCTTGTTTCCAAATCTTCAGTTTCATTTTCTGTCTACACCAAAGCTCGCAACAATTGTAAAGAAGTTATTAATCAGTCCAAACTAGATTTTGAGCAGGCCAAGAGTAGAAAACTTGCTTCTTGCCCTAATGGTAACGGAGCATTCTGGTCTCTTGCCAAAGCTATTGGCCGCAACTTTTGCCCATCTCTGCTCCCACCTCTGCTCTCTTTCTCAAAACCAGTTGGTTCTGTGGTCACTTCAGCCAAGGATAAAGCTGACCTACTAGCATCCCATTTTTCTTCCAATTCCTGTATTAATGATCTTGGTAAAACTCCCCCCACCATTTCCAACATGCTCGATTCAATGCCTCCTGTGGTGTTCTGTCAAAAGGATGTCAGAAGGATTTTGACAAACCTTGATGCTGTTGTTATGTTGTTAGGTTTTTAGGAGCATTAGCAACTAAGGCCATTTTGCTCCGGGAATATGCGGTGGTCGTTCCCCGACCTTTCCACATCCTCCCTATTTTGTGGTGATGGGCTCGAACCCCGGTCTAATCAAGAAGCATGTGCTACGCACTGCTGCTCCTTCCCACCTAACTACGGAGGCGCCAACGAATCGTGATGCTAAGAAAACTCCAGGTTCTGATGGTATTTCTCTACTTGTTCCCAAAACCTGTGCTCCTGAACTTACTCCTGTTCTTTGCTACCTTTCCTCACTTCCTTAAGGGAACGGAAATGCTTGACATTGTCACAATCGACCAGGAGCTCCTTCTTTCGCTGACAGCCTCGCGCTTCCAATGACTTTGTCGCGATAGCTCGAACGAATTCCAAAGTGTTTTTCCTTCTGATTGGAAATTTGCTCATATCAGCCAGTTCCTAAAAAGGGTGACAAATCCCTCCCATCCAATTATCATCCCATTGCAATCACTTCTACTCTTTCTAAAGTAATGGAGAAATCAATTAACTGCCAACTCAAACTACTTAGAAATCTTCCGTCTGATCAACGATCACCAGTATGGATTCTGTCAGTGTCGATCCACTGGTGACATTCTGACTTATGTTACCCATTTTTGGACAAATTCAATGGAAAAGTTCGGTGAAACGCATGCTTCCATCTTAAGGTTTGCCAACTGTTTTTTGTAATTGGTTATGCAGTTTTCTCTCTGATTGCTCACTGAGGGTGATGGTAGATGACTCTCTGTCTTCTAACTTCTCGACTAATTCTGCTGTCCCCCAAGGTTCAGTTCTTTCCCCCACTATTTTCCTCTTGTATATTAATGTCCTTCTTCCATTGACTGGAAATCCTGCCCACAGTTTTGCCGATGACAGCACATTGCATTCTACTTTTCATTTTGAGAAACCCTGCCCTGCTCAATCAGCTTCAACTTCTCGAATATCTGCTACCAATTCCTTAAATGCCGATCTCCAGGTAATTCTCCAGTGGAGCAAAGACAACTTAGTTGATTTCAATCCTTCTAAAACTTGGTCTTGTCTTATATCTCGCAAAAAGGATTCTTCTACTCTATGCTTATCTTTGGTGACACTCCGATTTCTAGGCAAAATAATCTCTCTCTTTTGGCAATTAACTTGACTTCTAATCTCTATTGGCACAAGCACATTACAAATATTGCTTCCTCTGCACCTAAAAAAACTTGGTTTTCTCTTTCGCTCTCAGCATTGCTTTTCTTCAAGCACGGTACTAAGTGCTTTAGGTTCTAATACCTCTCCTGTTTGTACTTTTTCATATAAAAATATATATATATATTACTTTTAATCGCACCACATTAAGTGGTGCAATTAAAAGTGAATTTAATTCACCTTAACTGAATATTTTCAGTTTTTAATTTGTTTTACTGTGCATTTTAAACATAGTCCAACATCTTATATTTATTGTTTTTAACTGTACATTTTCAGTTAAATTATAGATAATTTACCATTTTAACATTCGTGTAATTAGTATGCTGTTTTGATAAACCGTCAACTCGGTGGTAACAATATATTATTAATATTCAGTACAATTACATTAGTATGAATTTTATTATTTGTTCAACATTATATTTTCTACTGAGATCCATTATTAATTATTTTTAACACATTTACTCTTTCTGACACAAGTATCCATAGGCACTACAAGTGATATGCCATTATGCATATAAGCATTCAAAAAACATCCAAGTGTTGTGGTGTAACACTTATGGGTGGTCATTCTTAAGCAGTCAGTAAATGAGTACTGTAGAAATAAAGGCACATTAAATTAACAACTGCTTGATTCTCTCTCTCTATCTGGAAACTGATTGAAGTCTTGACTGTTAGCAAGAATGTTTGGTTTATAATTATAGATTGCTATAAGTTGTTTTAAGAATAGTTCATATACATTAAATAAATTTTTGATTAAATTTTGAGGAGTTTTCTTATTTACAGACTACAGTTTGCTTTCTGCTATGAATTCCAGCCATTTACTTTTGAACCACTATTTTTGTAATGTTGACATTTCTCAAAATTCCGAAAATAAAAGCAATAGTGGATGTGAGCACGCTAACAGGAAAAGTTGTGGCATAAAAAAATTCTTTACAGCTTCTCTCTGTATGTTAAAAAAAAAAAAAATGCCTGTTGCTACAGTACTTTCAGCAGTTTTGGTGTTTGTATTTTTTTTTTTTTTTTTTACTTTAGTATTAACAGTGGGTAGATATTACTATTAAGAGATGCAACATTAGCAAAGAAAAAAAAAGACAACGCTTCCCATATCACCGCGACCATCCCTTTTAACAGTTTCTCTAGCTCCTTGAATTTATTTAAAACTTCCCACCTCTACAACACCAGATGGGAGTTTGTTCCAACTGCTGACAACACACAGGCTGTAGGCAAATTTCTACACATTGAATCATCCTTCCTCATTTCGAATTTATGCACCCTCGTGTGTAGTCTTATCAAGAGGAAGGATTCCATCAGTATTAAGCTTACTCAATCCATTCAAAATTAACCAACCCTTAAACAAACCCACTTTTTCACATCAGTCAGCCATCCATTTTCAATTTATGCCTCCTGGGTGCATTGTCTAAGAAAAAGTTATCTTTATCATCATTAAATCAGTAAATTTGCTCGATCCATTCATAGGCCTTTAAACACTTTAATCAGGGATCCTTACAAGTGCCTAAATTCTGAGGGTTGCAATTTGCAGAACTGAAGTTTTGTGGTAGAAGTACCCCTTTCTGTGTGGATGCTTTTCTCTGCAGCACCTATTTTCTGTTTCAAGAGATCTACATCTTTCTTAAAATGAGGCTTTCAGACCTCTATGCAGTACTCGAGATGTGGCCTGTTTTGTTTTTTGTTATTTGGTTTTTAGGAACATTAGCAACTAAGGCCATATTGCTCCGGTGATATGCAGTGGTCATTCCCAGACCTTTCTGCATTCTCCATAATTGGTGGTCATGGGCTCGAACCCCGGTCTAGTCAAGAAGCATGTGCTATGCACTGGTACTCCTGCCCATCTGGCTATGGAGGTGCCAAGGAGAGTTGCATCATCTAAGTCATTTGCATGTGAGATAATAACCAGGCCATTTAAACTGCCTATAAATGGTTACATTTCTGGTATTTACAGCATTTGACTGGGGCTACATGACAAGTAGCTTGCATTTACAGTTTGTGGTAAAACAGGAGTGCTAAAGTAAGTATGATGCTGCTTGTGGGAATGAGGTTATCATCTATTCTAGACAATGCTCTGAGACAAGCTCCTCGACTACTTCCTCCTCAGAGAGGGTAAGTCCCATTCTATAGTCACGTCACTTGAGGTATTAAGAGTAACATGAGAAGTCACTATAACAGGAAGTTCAGTTGACTGCCTGAACAATTTTTCTGAGACTTACTTGTGATGTCTCTAATGGAGTCCAATAATCAACTGTCTTCCATTGAAAACAAACTTCTGCATATGTGATATGCAACCATCTTTCCTGAATTTAATTTGTGCTACTTTATGTGTATTATTTAAGCAAGAGTAAGGATACAATCAAAATTTAAATTGAGTAAGCTTAATCCATTTGAATGGAATGAGCTTACCCAATCCAATAGCTGCAATTTGAGGAACTCAGTGAGATCTCCATGCAGTTGCCTAGTTTCCAGACAATCTGCGGAAGTCTTTCTTTGTAGGGTTATCCTTTTGTTCTCCTCACTTCCCTTGTTGCTCTTCTCTGCACCCACTCCAAAAGATCCACATGCTTACTAAAATGAGGTTTCCAAATCTGTATGTAGTACTCAAGATGTGGCTTAACCACTGCCTTATAGAAAGAGATAAGCATCTCCTTATCAGTGTATGTAAAGTTCCTGCATATAATTGACAAAAGCCATAAGCTGTTTCAGCAGATCATCTGCACTACTTGAAACTTCTTGTGTGATTACCCTCCAAGGGCTTTTCATTTTGTACTCAACTTGAGTGTGACATCACTGTTTTGGTATGCTAACCTAGGATTACTGCTGGAGACAACTGCAAGGTGCTGCCCATAGGCAAAAGACCTACAGGTCTTTTTCATTTTCCACTACCCTGAGTGTAGTACCACACAGTTGGTTTGTTACTCTGGGGTTACTGCTACGCATTGCAGTACTTTGCATTTGTCAGCATTAAACTTCAACTGCCATTTTTCTGCACATCTGCCTAACTTTTCTAGATCCTGTTGCAGTAGTATACTGTCATTAACCATCCTGCCAACCTTTGTATCATCTGCAAACTTCGACATTAATCCTGATATGCTTTCATCAATATGATTAATAAATATAGAAAACAACTGGCCCTGCACTGAACCCCATGGGGGATTCCACTAATAACATTAGTGGAGTCTTCGTAGAGCAGTGTCCATTGATTATCACTCTGTTGCATGGCTCCTACCTGCATCCTGCTACATGGAGGCATGGCTCCTGTCTCCATGCAAGTATATTATTAAAGTTTTGTGGGCTCCAGGGTTTCCCCTATCCGTCGCTAAAAGGTAACAGTATACATAGTGTACAATTTAAAGTAACTATATACAACTATATACTATTATACATAAAGGCTATTTATTGTTGTTGTTATTGGAGTTTAAAGGCGCATAAGCTACTATGGCTATAATGTGCCTTAAAGGCTATTTACAATGATGATGATACATAAAGGCTATTTACAATGATGATGATACATAAAGGCTATTTACAATGATAATGATACAAAATAAACACTGGACTTCAAAGTCCAGCAGACTGATTAGTACATCAAGTAAGAGAATCAAAAAACGGAAACAGTCTACAAACAAGCCAAAAGTGATCAGACCCCAACAACCAGCTAAGCGTTACAAAGATTTATACTTCAAAAGAATAGTTACAATTTCTGGTTTCCAAAACAATAGAAAGGGCCGTAAACCCTTCCATCTAAAATTCAAAAAAACCCAATAAACTCCTTCCAACCAACCGACAGACAGCGGTATTTTTCTATCAATTAACATTAAGTTAGTATTTTATTGAACCTCAGGAGTTCAGTAAAATTCTTTTCCTCTGTTTAAAAATTTTCTCCACATAGGTGGAGAAGGCAGCATTAATACTCAGGACAGTTAACTAATCTTGGCAGTTCAGAGCAATCAAATACATTTGTGAGAAGTTGAAAGTCCAGTCTTAAATCATCATACAGAGGACAATGAAAGACTAGGTGCTCAACAGTTTCTTGAGCACCACAACTGCAGAGAAGAGTGTTACTTAGTCCAAATGAGAACAATTTAGAGTTAAGACTGCTATGACCGGTATATAGAAAAGTAACATATAAGCCAGGTTGAACCAGTCCATTTTCTTATCATAATCAGCAACCTCAAAAAAATACCTAAAGGTCCCCCTACCCAAGGTAGAAGTAGACCATGTATTTTGCAACACCTACAACATTCATTTCTTATTCTTTTAATGTCTACATTTTCTTGTAAGTCAGTATCATAAGTAAAACCATTTACAGCCGCAGGAACATTTTTTCTTCTACAATATAAAAGATAGTGTAACATTACTTCATATTGGATTAGCAATCAATGACTGAGGACCTGGAGAGCAGCTGTAGAGACAGTTTGACAAGCTCTGCTTACAGCAAGAATAAAACATCTTTGCGCTTGAGTAAGGTATTTTTGATCAAGGGAATTACCAATTCTATATCCCCAGGCCCCAGCCGTAACACACAATTGGTATAAATATACAAGAGTAGTATAATTTAATAGATTTCTTTACACCAAAAGTACTCTTGGTAATTTTAATAATTTTATAGGTTATAGCTTTTATTTTCTGAAGTACATATTTTGCATGATAATTAAAATTAAGATGGTCATCCAAATAAATTCCTAAGTATTTATGCTGCCTAGTACTCCTAATCATTTCTCCATTTAGCTTAATAACAGGTGGTCTATTCACGTCAAGGAAGCCCTTTAGCAACATTTGTTTTGTTTCATTAGTCAAGATTTGAAGTTTATGTGTTTGACACCAGATATTCAAGTCCTCGAGAACTTCATTTGCTCTGTGCTCAAGCTCCTGGTGGGGAATTACCAAAAATCAGAATAACAAGGTCATCTTAAGTGAGCTGAAGGATGTCATCACGAACAACCAAAAGCCACCCATCAAGAACCATGTTCCAGCACACAGGGCCAAGAACAGAGCCCTGAGGGCCACTCCTGGTTACAGATCTTGTGACAGAACAAAATCCTGAGTGACTGTGATGCTGCGAGAATCAAAATAATTCGAAAGGAGGCGGTAAATGGGAGCAGAGACCTCGGCCTCTCTGGACATCGCCAGGACACAGCCACCAAACAGGGTTGAATGCCCCGTTGAAGTCAACAAAGAGACTGAGGACATATTTAGAAGTGGAATTTTGAACAGTATTCAGAACCTGACAAATAGCATCAACAGACGGCCTTCCACGGATAAAGCCGAATTGAAGTGGGGAACTTAGATTTCTATCTAAATAGTAATTTAGAAAACGAGAAACAATTTTTCTAGGACTTTACCAAGGATGGGCAGTAGAGCAATAAGCCTGTAAGAGGCCAGATCATTGGAGGGTTTGTCAAAGGACTTAAGCAGAAGTTTAAATCTAGCCTGTTTCCAATAACCCCAAAGACAGACAAGCATTCATAAGATTTAATATTATTAATGGGTAATTTTTCCAAAATCTTTTAAGAACAGAAACCTCAAGGAGGTCCTGTCCAGGACACTTTCCATCCTTTAAGGCTGAGATAGCAGATTCCAGCTCAACATCCAAAAATGGAGCCTCGGCGCAGGGCCTTGGTATGATAAATGATCTAATCTCATTGTAGTTTGGATGGTGTTTTCACAGGAGGCAGTGTCGTTGTGGAGCAACAAGTCCAAAATTGCATTAATTGACAAGCTCCAGTCCAGGGTTTCATTACCATTCACAGTAATAGATGAGAAAACATCACCAGGATGAATCTTGTTTGTAACATGTTTGTAGGGTATTCCCCCCCCCCCATGGATCTTTATTTATGTTGTGCTGAACAAACCTTGCCCAGGCAAGTTTTTTTCTCTTGGTAGATGGTATTGAAATAACTCCTTCTATTGGATTTATACAACTCACCAAGTCTGTCAATCTCAGCCCTGGGCCTGTTAGATCTCGGAAAATTACAACGAGCATTTTGTATGTTTCTTCTGAGAATAGTGAGATTTGGGGTCCACCATGGAACACAGTTCATTTTTCGTTTTTTAATTTTTTAGAGTGGTCTCGCAGACCGTGTTTAGAATCTCTTGGACCCTGGTAACCTGCATATCAGCAGGAAGAGAGCCAAGCTGGATGATTATTTCTTCAGAAGTAAGCTCACTAACCTTTACATCAAAGCTATTCCAATCAACATGTTTTGTTTTAAACCGCGGGAATTCAAAACAGCACCTGACAGCCCTAGGATTGTTGCTATGATGGATCGTAAAGGTGATGACATTGTGGTCATTCGACCACACGCTGTATGGTTAAGCCAGCTGGAAATGCCATTACCAAGAGCAGAGTTTGAAAGGGTAATGTCAATATAGGATTGATCAAGAGATGAAACAAAAGTTGGTGGATGTCCTGGTATATTCCACAGAGTGAGATTACTGTACTGGATAAGCTCTTCCAAGAGCTCCCCCTTGGAATCTGTGGTAAGGCTATTCCAAAGTCGAGAGTGGGCATTAGCATCCATCATAAAAATTACGGGAAAACCAGACAGGCAGATCAGAATATATTCCATATAATTTAGAAATGGCTCAATGGCCTGTCCGGCTTGACTGCACTGAGCATACAATGAGACCACATAAATTTTTTTAAAACAGCCTTCCAAGCATGCACATGCGGCATGAGTGGAGAAAAGACTTGAAATTTTTGTTACAGTAATAAGAGGGTCAGCAACCACTAGGGCAGCCCAGACCCTGGTAGTTGAATTCCCCCGATCACTGACCGTAACAGGGTTTGAGGAAATAATGAGCTGGGAGGAAGGCCCATGAACACACCATTATAGGAATATATAATTCTTGTAACCGTAGAAGGTGAAGTTTGTGTTGGACCATTAACTTAGAAAGGTCATTTAGAACCGATAAAGATTGTTGACAGCTTAGCCATAAAGTATAAACACAAGACACTTCAAAGTTAGGTAAAGGCAGTCCGAATTTTTGTTAGCTCTTGGGCTTTCACAAATTCAGGACACTTAACGTCCTTGAAGGAATGGTCAACATTCCTCTTCTTAAGCCAAAAGTTTGGGCAAACAACAGGTTCCTCCATTTTAGGACAATCTTGAATTTGGTGACCCAGGTCACAGCAATGTCCACAGGTAAACTCAGACTGGTGGCAGTTTTTAGCTGAGACATTTAAAACAGCATGATGCTGTGTAAAAATCCTTCATACCAGGGATAGACCATCCGATAAAAACCCTGCAATCTGATGCTAAAAACACTTTCCTAATTTTGTTTGGAATCTCAAGGATCCAATGTTGATTGTTTTTGTTCCGGGATCTAATTTTAAAACGAACCTTAACAGACTCGATATCTTCCTGAGAAATCCCATGATCCACAAGATTTTTATTGAATAAGTCCTCCAGAAAATCAGGGTCATTAACATCTTTATGTATGTCATAAATTACGACTGTTAAGTTTAATTTTTTAGGGGAATCCAGAGAAAATTAACTCCTTGAACTTGGGGCATGATTTAAGTTTATTTAGATCCTTACCATTATCAATTTCAATTAAAATTCCCTTATCTCTTATTTTTCTCATTGATTTAATCCTTATATTTTTAAATTCAGGTTTAAGGTTTTAGAAATTTCAGCTTTTAACTTCCTCACTAGTTTTACAATTACTATCTGCATTTGCTTTAACTATAAGTACATACTTTGTTTGTACATCCGGTATGTTAACATCACTCTGAGATTGTTTGCCAGCGCCTAAGGCAGCCACACCACAAAGGTGGGAGCCGAAACAGTTGGCAAGGCATTTTGTTGTTTCCTCTCACCATTAAGATCATTTAATTTTGTTCTCAACTTTTCATTCTCTATAGTTAGATCTATCACTAACCTTTCCATGTTGTTCCAATTTTTGGACATCTGAACTACAATAAGAGGTGTCACAGTGGAGCCCTCTATAAAAGCATCTAGCATATTTGCTTTTAATCCAAAGAGATAGTCAAAAATAGCTGCACTACCAGTTTGTTCAGTCTTGGGAGTCATTATAAGTATGAGTAGGAGTTTAAAGGTCCTTGAATAGGGGAAAATTTGTCTTCCAGGTTTTTGTCTTCTAACATAACTAGGAGTCCCTTGAAACTTGTGTTCAGAACTTCAGAAAAGGTCAGTTCACCAGACAACTCAGCAATTGGAGCACTATAGTTGGACATTTTGAACGACAAAAATATATGTGGGGGAGGATAGCCAAAGCTTTCCAGGTACATGTGGCCGCCTTTTCCATTACGCAGTTCAGACAATGTGCTAAGGCTATGTTGTTGTTGTTGGGTTTTTTTTAAGAGCATTAGCAACTAAGGCCATATTGCTCTGTGGATATGCAGTGGTCATTCTCTGACCTTTCCACATTCTCCATATTTGGTGGTCATGGGCTTGAACCCCGGTCTAGATCAAGAAGCGTGTGCTACGCACTGCTGCTCCTGCCCACGGAGGCACCACTAAGGCTATGTGACTAGCGCTGTATGCTGTATCACCATACAGCGGGGTTTTTTATGCAGTTTGTTTTGAGAAACTTCGCCCGGGGGGGAAATTATCACTCCTCTCTGACCTTGATTGGGGCTGTAACCGAAGGGCTGTAATCCAGAAAGCAGAAATCCAAACTGCTGAAAAATGGCGATCTTCCACAACAGAAAGTGCCTTGTTCAATAACACTTACACACAGTTTCAATGCATTAGAATGAGCAAATCTGGTAGATTCTCACCTCGGGAGATGTAGAACCATTCAGCCATTGCAATGTTACGTGTGAGAACATTTAAACATTCACTTAAAGTAGAAAAATCAAGTGACTTTCATGAGCACAAAAAACAACTGCTTCACCATGCCCATGCAGGCACACTACATGTAGAGAGACTGGAAAATTGACGCCAAAAAGATGTCTCCAATACCACAAACATATCTTTTGTGAACTGGGCCGAATGAATACTCTCTTCCAGCAAGCCAGTCATAGTTTCAAATACTGTATAAAAACAACCACGGCTAAGAGGGACAAAAATGGATGTCACATCTCTCCTGACAATGATATCACCTAGAATCAAGCCAAACACAGTAATGAAATTAACCACAAGGCTTCTCATACAAAAGGGGAAAAAAAAAAAAAAATCTTCACAGGATGTCTCATCCTTTTTAAGAATTCATTCACTGTCTACCCAACCATTCGGTGAACTTCCTCCATTTCTTGTACAAAAGGATATTGTAGCATGTTCTCCTAAAATGGACTGTACTTGTTAACAGGAGAGATTGCTTCTACAGGGATGGGATACACTTAAATAGAAAGGGTGCAAGAATATTTGCTGATGCTATCGAGGCAGTGTTAGGTGGGTCGGAAAACTGCTAGCTTGGGGGGAGACAAAGACCAATAGATTGACAGTAGCCACTGGCAGAGGTGAAAGAGATTCTTGCACTGCTTCTATTAGAATGAGCAGAAGCCTGAAAAACAAGATGCATGGTATTTCAGAGACTGCTGGGAGCCATTGCGGTACAAGTAAACACATGGGTTGTGTTAGGGTAGCTAAGAATAGAAACAGGTGCAGGTATACTTGCGTGTACACCAATGCTAGGAGTTTAGTAAATAAATTTGATGAATTTGAGATATTGCTCAAAACATCAAAGGCAGATATTGTTGGGATATCAGAGACGTGGTGTCACACAGATATAAGGGATGCAGAACTGCAATTTGGGGAGTACGTCTACAGAAAGGATAGACAGGATAGGAAGGGGGGAGGGGTTATGCTATTAGTTAAGAAACAGATAAAAACCAAGGAAGTGAAGCCAGTCGACATCGCTGGGCAGTGCAGTGTTGAGTCAGTTTGGTGTGACATAAGCATTGGGAGATCAAAATTGAGAGTAGGAGTGTGCTATAGGCCAAATGACTCTGATGAGTATAATAAGGAACTGTACAGGGAAATAGAGTGGGCCAGTAAATCAGAGAGTCTTATAATGGGAGATTTTAATTTCCCAGATATTGACTGGAATTTGGGGGCTGGTTACTCACACACTAGCAGGGCTTTTGTGGATTTATTGGATGATTGTTTTCTACATCAGCATGTTCGGGAGGCAACTAGAGGGAGTAATACTCTTGATTTGATTATCAGCAGTGATTCTTCATGCATTAAGAATCTGCAGATAAATGAACCACTAGGTGGCAGTGATCACAGTGTGCTGAAGTGGGATTTACTCAAAGAGGTAACTACCATTAGGGGTAAAGGGAAGGGTTATTGCTTCCGTAAAGGCGACTACGATGGACTGAGACAGTATTTAAATTCTATACAGTGGGACCAACTGATGATGTTACCAACAGCAAATTCAAAATGGGAAGCATTCAAAGAACTTATCTTGGAAGCTACTAGGCTTTACATGCCAACTAAGAAATATTGTTCAAGGTTTAGGCCAAAATGGATGTCAGATGAAGTAATGAGGCATATGGCAGAGAAGAAAAATGCATGGGATACTTACAAATTAACACATGACACAGAAGCCTATGATAGATATCATAGATATCATGACACAGAAGCCTATGATACAAGTTGATATGCAACCAAGTTACAAAGGAGGTTAGGCAGGCGAAGGCAGATTACGAGAAATCCTTGGCAAGGGATGCAAAGAAAAACAGTAAAGAGTTCTTTAATTATGTAAACTCTAGAAGGAAGGGGATGAATCAGATTGGTCCACTTGATATTGATGGGTCAACTGTTGATGATCCTGCTCAGGTAGCTAACAAACTAAATGAATATTTTGCATCGACATTCACACATGAGGAGTTATTCAGCGAGGGGAATGCCAGAGGTGTATTCAACTCTAGCAGTAAGCTACAGAATCTTGAAATAACTGGGAGTAAAGTGGAGGAGAAACTGTTGAAGATAAACACAAGAAAGGCACCCGGGGTGGATCGGATCTATCCAGTTATATTAAAGGAGGCAGCAAAGGAAGTAAGCAAACCCTTAGCCATAATTATGAGAGCTTCCTTGGACTCAGGGGAGGTACCCATAGACTGGAAATGTGCAAATGTAACCCCAATTCACAAAGGAGGATCAAAGGCTGACACAAGTAATTATAGACCTGTGAGCTTAACTTCTGTTCCCGGAAAATTAATGGAGGCACTGGTTAAAGAAGCACTGCAGGATCATCTAGACAAGACTTCAGTTATAGCTCAGACACAGCACGGTTTTGTTAAGGGGAAGTCTTGCCTGACCAATTTGATTGGATACTATGATGCAGTCACAAAAGAACTGGATGCAGGGAATAACTTTGATATTATATACTTGGATCTTAGAAAAGCTTTTGATACTGTTGCACATAGAAGACTGCTGCACAAATTGGAGCAGTGTGGCATTGGAGGCAAATTGCTGCTACGGATAAAGGGGTGGTTGAGGGGGAGAAGACAGAGAGTGGTAATCAATGGACACTGCTCTTCGTGGACTAATGTTATTAGTGGAGTCCCTCAGGGTTCAGCATTGGGTCCATTATTGTTTTCTGTATTTATAAATGGTATTGATGATGGTATATCAACCTTAATGTCCAAGTTTGTAGACGATACGAAGGTTGGCAGGGTTGTCAAGGACACTACTGACACTATGCTAGTGCAACAGGATCTGGAAAGGTTGAGCAGATGGGCTGAGAGGTGGCAAATGAAGTTTAACATTGACAAATGTAAAGTACTACATATGGGAAACAGCAACACCAGAGCAATGTATCTTCTCTGTGGTACTACACTAACAGTGGTAAAGAATGAAAGGGACCTGGGGGTCGTTGTGCAGGGAGATATGAAGTTTTCTGAGCAGCGCAGACGGGCTGCAAGAGTAGCTCATGGTGTATTGTCAATGACATATAGAAATTTTTCTAGCAGGGATAAGGAGGTGATTATTCCCTTGTATAAGGCAATGGTCAGGCCACACCTAGAGTACTGTATACAGATCTGGAGGCCTCATTTCAAGAAGGATGTAGAGATGCTGGAACAGGTACAGAGAAGGGCAACAAGATCGGTGAATGGAACAAAGGGGTGCTCTTACGAAGAAAGGCTTAAGTTTTGCAAATTACAGTGTCTGGAGACCAGGCACCAGCGAGGTGATCTGATAGAGGTGTATAAAGCCTTGAATGGTTTGAGCATGCTCAATGTGGATGGGATTTTTCCTCTCGCTCAGAATAACCGCTTGAGTCGGCAGAAATTAAAACTGAGGAAAGATGGTTGTAGGATAGATGTGAGGAAGTTTGCCTTTAGCCAGCGGGTGGTTGATTGCTTTATAGGTGACAAGCTTCTTTCTCAACTTAATAAGATCAACAATGAATATAATATATTACAGAGAGAAAACCCATGTTTGCGTACAAGGTTACAGCGAATGGATGAGAGAGGAAATGATATAATGAGACACTCATTCATCACACTATGCGAGTATATTGTGGCACCTGTTACTTGTACCACTTATTCGCCACCTCTCAATGTGGTGTAAGACAACAGCCTCCATAACAGGGTGCATTTCACCCCGGCATATCGATTAATAGTGGAATCCAATGGCCTATATGGTGGGACACATGAAATGAGATGGTGCGAGTCTTGAGCATAATACAATATCCTAATATTAGATCGGGGGTTACAATTAAAATGCTACTCGCCCGAATAATTAGAAATAAACGCTCTAACAATCTTTTTTTTAGAATATTTGGTGTTTGTTGGAGGTCTTAGTTTCCTTCAATGAGGCTTCCTTATTCACATACATTAGCATTAGCATTAACAGAGACATACGATGCAAGAAAGCAAGCTTATGCAGCATCAGTCAAAAAAAAAAAAACCGCTCCCATTTCACCCCTCCATTTGTTCCAAATACCTGTCCAGCTCAGCCTTAAATTTATTTAGGCTATCAACTTCCACAACAAAAGATGGAAGTCTGTTCCACCAGTCAACTACCTGCTGGCTAAAGGCAAACTTCCACACATCCATCCTAGAACTCTTTCCTCAATTTGAATTTATGCCCTCTCAGGCGATTATTCTGAGCAAGAGGAAGAATCCCATCAGCACTGAGCATGTTCAAACCATTCAAGGCTTTATATACATACATACATACATACATATTCTTTATATACATACATATACATATTCTATTATTGATATTGAGGTTATCATAGATATCCTCTCAGATAGGCCAGACAAGCTCTACTTACTACCTGGGAGTCTAAAACGCTGATGGAACTGATATTCGGGTGACACTCAAGTCAAGTGGACCCAATTTTGGCGAAATCCGGACAGTCTGTGACAGCCAAATCCTCTCCTTGCACCTTCACGATGGTGGGACTGTTAGTAATCCTAGGTATAACCTCCAGGCACAAGTGCATAGTGGGTGACCACCCAGACACAGGTGTAGACCAAGATAAGCAGGGGTCGAGGTGTAGCGCCCACACCACATGGAGGAATGCCGGCCCTCTATGTTACCAGGCAGTACTAGGTGGTAAATGACTCATCAACCGGTGCAATACCACCACTGTTTAGTCGAGGAACCCATGTTTAGTCTCTAGAGCTAAGATCTGGTCAACCCTTCCCCATCTCTTCCATCATGCAGTATGACTTATGACTTTTGAGGTTATGATGAACGTCGTGGCGAGATCCAATATTCCTTACATTTCGAGGGTACAGCTCTAAAACGGTGTTCGCAGGCCGGCCGCTAGTTAGTACACCAGACTGAACCTATTGGTAACTCTCTAGGAGGGTTCCGGATCAGCTAGTGTATAATCTTGCTACCTCTACTCTGCCAGATAGTGACTGGAGGGAGTCCGAGTAGTGTGTATGTGGGGAGGATTGTCGAGGCCACGTTATGTCAAGGATCTGGGTATATTCTTACCACATGTACGCCATATCCAAAAATTTCATTACTTCATAAAGCATGTCCCACCCACTTTTTCTTACTATTGAATACACCATGAATTGTCAAACTAATAGAGCAAGCTTATCTGTGAAAAGATCTAAACCTCCCAAGCACTTCCTAATTCATTTCACAAATATATGTGGTCTCAATTCTAACCTCAACGATGTCCATTTCCACTTGCAGTCTGCCAAACCCCATGTACTTTTTCTGACAGAATCTCAGTTATCGGTTGATTCGAACTACTGCTCATCTCAGATGCCCAAATTATTTGCTGTATGATTCCTGTCGCCTCAAAGGTGGTACTTGTGCATATGTCCGTTCTGATATTCCCTGTGAGAGACTTGGCAATTTGGAATCTCCTCTCTTTGATCTTCTCTGGCTTAAAATCTCTCTACCTCATTGTGTCAAATTCATCTGTTGTCTCTACCATTCTCCCAACTCCACTAATCACTTGGAGCTCTTTGACTTCCTCTCTTTGCAAGTTGATTTTCTCCAGTCCAACTTTCCTAACAGTGAGGTAATTTTCCTTGGTGATTTTAATGTTCACAACTCCAGCTGGCTTCTGTTTTCTAGTCACACCGACCCAGCAGGTCGACATGCTGAGGCTTTTGCAATTACTAATGACCTTGCACAGATTATTCATTTACCTACAAGAATACCGGACAATCCTAATCATACAGCCAATACGCTTGATCTTTTTCTCACAAACAACCCTTCTAAGTACATGGTCGAAGTGAGAGGTCCTTTAGGCACTTCAGATCACAACTTGGTGATTGTCTCTTCTCCAATGGAACCTTTATCTCATGGCTATTCCCAACCTCGTGTTGTTTGGCATTACAAGAATGCAAAATGGGATGACCTGCAAGCCTTCTTTTCTTCTTTTCCTTGGTCGGATTACTGTTTCAAAACTTCTGATGTCAACGTTTGCTCAGATCGTGTCAGTGAAATTATTCTTGCAGGAATGGAATCCTTTATCCCACACTCCACTTTAAAATCTCGTCCTTTATCTAAACCTTGGTTTTCCAATAAATGTGCTAAGGCTGTTCAAGAGAAGAATGTTGCATATTGTAATTGGCTTGTTTCCAATTCTTTAGTTTCATTTTCTGCCTACACCAAAGCTCGCAACAATTCTAAAGCAGTTATTAATCAGTCCAAACTAAAGTCTGAACAGACTAAGAGTAGAAAATCTGCTTCTTGCCCTAATGGTAGCCGAGCATTCTGGTCTCTTGCCAAAGCTATTGGCCGCAACTTTTGCCCATCTCTGCTCCCACCTCTGTCCAAACCAGATGGTTCTGTTGTCACTTCAGCCAAGGATAAAGCTGACCTGCTGGCATCCCATTTTTCTTCCAGCTCATGTATTAATGATCTTGATAAAACACCTCCCACCATTCCCAACGCTTCCATTCATTGCCTCCTGTGGTCTTCCGTCAAAAGGATATCAGAAGCAATTTGATGAATGTTGATGCTAAGAAAGCTCCAGGTCCTGATGATATTTCTCCGCTTGTTCTCGAAACCTGTGCTCCTGAACTTACTCCTATTCTTTGCCGCCTGTTTTCACTTTTTTATTCCAAAGTGTTTTTCCTTCTGCTTGGAAATTTGCTCATATCCAGCCAGTTCCTAAAAAGGGTGACAAATCCCTCCCATCCAATTATCGTCCCATTGCAATTACTTCTACTCTTTCTAAAGTAATGGAGAAATCAATTAACCGCCAACTCTTAAACTACCTAGAAACCTTCCGTGTGATCAACGATCGCCAGTATGGATTCCATCAGTCTCGATCCACTGGTGATATTCCAGCTTATATTACCCATTTATGGATTAATTCAATGGAAAGATTTGCTGAAACACAAGTAGTTGCTCTTGACATCTCAAAGGCTTTCAATCGTGTTTGCCATAAAGGTCTTCTAAACAAACTTCCATTTTATGGTTTGCCAACTGTTTTTAGTAATTGGTTATCCAGTTTTCTCTCTGATCGCTCACTGAGGGTGATGGTAGATGGCTCTCTGTCTTCTAACTTCTCCACTAATGCCGGTGTACCCAAAGGTTCAGTTCTTTCCCCCACTCTTTTCCTCTTGTATATTAATGACTTTCTTCCATTGACTGAAAATCCTATCCATAGTTTTCCCGATGATAGCACATTGCATTCCACTTTCCATTTTGAGAAACCTTGCCCTGCTCAATCAGCTTCAACTTCTCGAAAATCTGCTACCAATTCCTTAAATACGATCTTCAGGTAATTCTCCAGTAGGGCAAAGACAACTTAGTTGATTTCAATCCTTCTAAAACTAGTCATGGTTTATATCTCGCAAAAAGGATTCTTCTGCTTCTATGCTTATCTTTGGTGACACTCCAATCTCTAGGCAAAATGATATATCTCTTTTGGGGGATTACCCTAACTTCTAATCTCTCCTGGCACATGCACATTACAAATATTTCTTCCTCTGCATTCATAAAACTTGGTTTTCTCTTTCGTTCTCGCCTTTACTTTTCTTCCAAACAGCTGCTTACTCTGTATAAATCGCAAATCTGCCCTACCATGGAATATTGTTCCACATCTGGGGTGGTGCCCCCAAAACCTCTCTCAGGCTTCTTGATTCCATTCAGAAGAATGGAAGGCAGTTAGGTTAATTAATGATTCATCTCTAACAGTCTCTCCACTCGCTGTCTCATAGACGTACTCTTCCTGCTGCATGACTCTTCTACAGATATTTCCATGGGCACTGTTCTTCTGAATTGGTTTCTATAATTCTCGCTCTCTCTCTCTCTCTTTCAAAAAAGTCTGAACACGTGCAGCCACCAGCCAACATACATTTACTGTCCAACTTCAAACTCAAAGAACCAACTTTTCATCTTCCTCGTTTATTCATTCAACTGCCGTTTTCTGGAACAACCTTCCTTCATACGTATTTCCCGACAATTACAGTCTACAAAAGTTCAAGTCCAATATCAACAAATATCTTCTTTCGTCTTCTCAACCTCCAACCCAAGCACGGTACTAAGTACTATAGGTTCTAATACCCCTCGTGTTTGGGGTTTACATAAAAAAAAAAAAAAAATTACATATATTCCTTATTCACATATATATTCTACAAAACATTGCGCAACATTAATTAGTAGCCATTAAATGAGATTTTTCTCTCTAAACAACCAGTAATACCACATGGTAAAAATTAGTTCATTTAATTAAGTAAAAATCAGTTCATTTAGCCTTGGACTAAATGTACTATACAGCTATGTAACGTTATGGGAACCTTGCCCGTATCTATCTTCAGATCATAATTAACTGTAAGAGCAGAAAAACAAATTGTTACAATTAATTTATGCATTACTACAAACAATAAATGAAAGTAAAATAAAGTAAAAGTAAATAAGATGCTGGATTATCTATTAACTGCCTCCTGTCTCGCCAAATGACTTTCCTTCTGTCAAAGGGTACTGCTAACAATTAATTATTTCCTCTATTTGCATAAAACTAACAAATTATATATAACTGGTTTGTAGTAATGGATAATTTAATGAATTAATTGTAACATTTGTTTTTGTCCTTTAGTGCAGCCAAGTATTATGTGATGATGGGTTACAGCAAGGTTTCGGAAAAGTTAACTAATTGTATAGTACAGTGCTCCCCCCTGGAACTGGTCTATGGACACGCAGGGGCCTGCGACCCCTGGGTGTCCGTAGACCAGGGGGTCTGCGAAATACCCTCTGGAACTGGTCAAATTATTCGTTCTACGTGTAGCAAACTGATGATAAATAAAGTTATTATATATTTATGCAAATGGAAAAATAAGAATAAAGTTGAGTTGCTTTAAACATAAAATTGAATTTTCTTTTCAGAACATCCAGTGTTCAAACATATATACACACACAGAGACACATATATACTGTGTATATACAGGGTGTCTCAAAAATACTAGTACAAACGTTTAGGGGAGGTAGGTAACATTTAAAGGAATGTGAATCGCATAGGAACCCATAACCGGAAACGTCACAGGAAAGTAGTAGCAGAGGCACAAGAAGCAGAAATGACACAAGACAGTAATTAGTGGCAAACATTCATTTGACATCATATTAATAATGGAGTATGAGATGGATTCATTTCATGATGTTACAACAGATGCTCAAAGGTTCCACCATGAAACGCGATGCATGCGTGACACCGATGCAGCATCGATTGGCGGATACGGTCGAACACACCTGGAGTGTCTTTGACAGTAGCAGCAGCGTAGACCATTTCCATCTCCACAGGCGATTCATACACGATAGATTTCAGGGCCCCCACAGAAAGAAATCGAGGCTCGATAAATCAGGTGGCCAGGCAACTGGTCCACCATAGCCAATCCATCGACGCCCAACACGCCTGTTCAAATGGTCACGAACACATCTTCCATAATGGGCAGGCACCCCGTCATGTTGAAACCAAATGTTGCATCTCACATTTGCTGGGACATCATCATGTAACTCTGGTAGAACTTGTTCAAGAAAGATCCGATATTTAGCAGAGTTCATGAGGATGGTAACAGGTATGGGCCAACTAAGCAGTCACCGACCATACCTGCCCACACATTTATTGGGAAGCGATGTTGTACCGCATGGAGGTGCACACCGTGTGGGTTGTCGTGAGCCCACACATGAGCATTGTGCTGATCGAATAAGCCTTCCTGAGTGAAATCATCCGTTAACAAAATATAGGCTAAAAAATTCAAGTCTTGAACACTTTCTTGGAGAAACCATTGCACAAAAGTCACACATGCAAGATGATCTTGGGGGAACCCTTTGGAGATGAAAGGGGTGTAAGGAATCGTCGTGCCAGACACGCTGTACACTGCAACGAGACGCTCCTAAGGCAGAGGCAATGGCACGTGTGCTAGTAGTAGGATTATTCTGGACAGCATTTAACACACTTTCTTCCATGGAAGGAGTTCACGTCGAACATGGTCTGCCGGCACTACTCCTGTTACCTCTAAATGACCCATAATCACACAAATTTTGATGCACACGTGCAAACAAAACAGTGGTCCGGTACATGTCTGTCTGGGAAGCGTTCTCCATAAATTCGTTGAGCGGCTTGTCCATTGCCCTCTACTAATCCATATACTAGGTGCATGTCTGACAGCTCGCATTTCGTATATCGATGCATGCTCTTCGTGCGGCGACTACTGCTTGAATGAGTAAATCAGAAATTTTCCCTCTGGCAAACTGATGAACAGCGCCGTGTACCGACTTACGGCGACATTTCCGGTTACGGTTCCTACACGATTCACATTCCTTTAGATGTTACCTACCTCCCCTAAACATTTGTACCAATATTTTTGAGACACCCTGTATATATGTATAAAATTTGCCCACATATGTCTGATGACAGCTTTATCACCTTTTATTTTTATTTATTTTATTTTATTTGTTTAATCATTTTACTTTACAGTTTCCCCACCTATAATTGGCTTTGCAAAACATCAGACTTACCTATTCTTACATACTTATATAGATATATATATATATATATATATATATATAGGGGTCCTCAAACTTTTTTGATTTTTGAAGGTGTCCATAAACTTATTTTGATTTTTGAAAGGGTCCGCAGATCTTAGTTTGGGAACCACTGGTATAGTACAAGACAAAAAAAAACTAAAAAAAAAAAAAAAAAAAACCCAAGTGATATAAGAGTGCTTATTTCTAGAGTAAACTTTCATGGAAAATCACCACGGAATGTCATTTCCTAATTATATTAGTAGCTACTAGCTATACAAAAAGCTATGCATCACTCTATGAAGAACACTATGAAGAACTTCATAGAGAAGAACAAATGTACAAATGAAGTACAAATTTTTTCCTGTTACATTAAAATAAAAATTTTGTAAGTTAACATTTTTTTCTTTTGACATGACCATATACAAGACAACCCCGTGATGCTTTTGATTTTGAAAACGTCCAAAATTTCTTGACGTATATCCATGGTAAAAGTTGATTACCAGGCTTTCAAAAACCAAAAGTGAAGTTACATAAATGGGTGTTTTCAGATACCGTATTTTTCATGAAATGATCCGTTTCTAAACACTATACAAAGTATCTATGCATACATATACAGCAATACCTCGCTTAGCACAGCTTCAAACAGCACAGGTTTCACAGCTTTCAATTAAGTTTAAGCCAAAAATTTACTGTACATATTAAAACTCGTTCAATATCCTAGACATGTACTCTACATATATGCCACATTGTTGTAGCCTAGGAATACATACATATATGCCGCAGTGCCAACTCTATTGTCTCACATGCACATGTGCAAATAGCTTCCCTCAGGCAGTCACTAGCAAAGTGCAACTGTGTTCAGTATTCTTAATTCAGTATTCTCCATCTTGACAAGATGACATGATAGTTTCGTTTCACAATTTATTTTTTACTGCTTTAAATACGATCAAAAATATCTTTCCATTTCGGCTAGAAATCGCCTCAACATACATTCTGTTCAGCAGCATGTTTTGCCCCATTTGGCAAATTATTTCAATGGTTTTGAATTACGAAAGATATTGTTAAGTTCAAAAGACTTGGGATTTTAAACTTTTTGACACTGACAATGTACGTGACTGCACTGACTCACATGCAAATGATTTAGATGATGCAACTCTCCCTGAAATTGGCAGCCAAACTGCATATGAAGAAGACGAAAACAATTCTGAAGTGGATAACACTAAAGTGGCACCAAAAAAATTTTCAACAGAAGAATTGGAGAAAGTTTTTCGGGGGGTAGGGTTTACATGGCCTGAAAGGCGATTATGAACGAAGATCCGGATGTTGAACGTAGCATCAAGATACGTCAAATTTTACAAGATGGGTTTTGATGCAAAAAAAATGCTTCTTTTTCTCGGCGTACAAATTTTTGTCTTCACCTTAAGGCGCGGTGCAGTCAAAAACCTGTACACCGAAAAAAAGAAGAGGAGACGACTTCACCGGACTTTATTATTGAAATACCTAAATAAACAATAAAGCTTTTTTCTCATCTCTAATGATGTTACCTTTCATTAATAAAATTTTTGCAATATTTTTAATTTTAAATCTTTTTAATTGGCTATCAACCGCAAACTGTTTTTATTATAATTTGTTTATAAACTGTTTCTCTGGTACACATCAATTAAAACCCATTATAATTATACCTCAATCAGCACGGTTTCACAAAACACGGTACAGTTTCGGTACGTTATCAGTGCTATGCGAAGTATTGCTCGCATAGCACTGATAATTGGTACCGAATATATACTCGATTACTTTTTATACAGAGAAACTGACTGATTTGTCCTCTACTATTCAGTTATCCTTCAGGCACCATCAGAATCATTTTCATCTTTCTATACTCGTATTACTTTTATATTCACATGAGTGCGGGTGTACTTATTCTTTTTTTTCTTTTTTTTTTCACATTAACGATATCAGTATACAGAAAAATTAGGCTTAAGTTGCATTTCGCTGTAACGGTGATACTGAAATTGTATTACGGAACTTTATAATGCGATATAGGATGTTCAGCTTAAATGCTGCTATCCTACACATATTTCGTATACTTACTTTCGAAAGCCTGGAGAAACAATTCATGATCAGTTTGGACAAGTTCACAGCACGAATCTTTCAAGTTTTCCAATGGTTTGTCCCGCTTTTTAGGCGGCATATTGATAAACCAACACTACAGATTCAAAATAATTCGGATAAAAAAATCCGCGGGAAGAGTTTCCATACAAAAGCACATTGGAAGTCGGTCAAATGGAATTATGGGAAAATTCGCTGCCCTCTACGAAAAGTGAACTACTGTATATTTTGGCATTAGAGACGAAGGGTGGTAAAAAAAATGCAGTCATTAAAAAACAAATCAAACACATTATTATTATTATTATTATTATTATTATTATTATTATTATTATCCATATGGTGCAAGGAACCCTGAGGCTTATGCTGCACCAGCCAAAAAAAAATTTGAGTACCCTGAGAGAGAGAGAAGTAGAAGGCATCACCAAGAAAGAGAAAAATGATGATATCCAGCTCAGGACCCTGGACCCTGGGTGTGCCAAGCCCATACTCACCACATGTGAGCCCCTTATGACTTAACTGTTACTGTACACGGGTTCCCAAACTTTCTCGGTTCACGGCGCCGTTAGTGTCTCGGTAATATTTTCACGGTGCCCCTAGGCTAAAGAGAAAAACCTAACAGTCCCGTTTATTAAGTAGTTAGGTCCAAACAACTTTTAAGTCCTAACAACTTAGTAGCCGTTTGAAAAATCAATACACATAAATTGAAAGAAAAAATAATATTTTTATTTAATTCTTAAATAAGTACAATTACTTACTAATTTTTTCTGTTGAAATTTTAAAATATCCCACGGTGCACCTGTGAGTTCGCTGCAGCGCACTGGGGCACCGCGGTGTACAGTTTGGGAATCAGGCACTTATCATATATACATGTACACTGTGCTGCCACTTTATTAGGTCACCCCTGCTATACACACAAATGGTTTGTCCCACAATGTTTCAAGTCACATGACCACAGTTGTGGATATAAATTTGGAAGAACAACCTTTCTAGTATCAGCGTACAAACCGTAGCAAGAATTGGGAAAAGGAGTAATCTAACGGACTTCGAACGTGGCATCGTAGTAGGTGCAAGACGTGCTGGACAGAGCATCTTTGAAACGGCAGTTCTCCTGAACTTTTCACGCACCACAGTTTCAAGGGTATATCGAGAATGGCGTAACGAACAGAAAACATCCTCTCAACGGCACTCCTGTAGAAGAAAATCGCTTGTTGATGAGGAGGTAAGAGGAGGATGGGCCACCACAATGTCGCACATCACGTCAGAATACAACCTTGGCACGCAGAACAAAATAGCGCAAACAACCACTAGTCGCACTTTGCCGCGAAAGGGTTACAACAGCCGACGGCCACATCGCGTACCTTTGTTATCAATGAAGAACAAGAGAGCATGCCTCCTGTGGGCACAGCAATACCAGAACTTGGACTATCGAGGATTGGAAACAGTTGCTTCGTCTGACGAGTCGAAGTTCCTGGTGCATCATGTTGATGGAAGGCTCAGAATTTGGCGTAAACAACATTCATCCATGGACCTGTCATGTCTTGTGACTATTGTGCAAGGTGGTGGGGGGAATGTTTTCTTGACACACGTTGGGTCCATTGATACCCATAGATTCACGTCTAAATACCACATCGTACCTAAACATTGTTGCTGACCAAGTGCATCCATTCGTGTTGACAGTTTATCCTCAGTCAGATGGTTACTTCCGGTGCACAAAGCCAGAATCACTATTATGGAATGGTTCCAGGAACATGACAATGACTTTTCTTTGCCGCAGTGGCCCGCTCCGTCCGCGTATCTCGACCCTATTGAACATCTTTGGGATGAGCTGGAAAGGCTGTTCGCTGCAGGGCTACAAATCAGTCGAATCTCAAGGAACTGCGTGACACACTCATGTCTGCATGCTATTCCATTCCTACACAACGTTTTCAGCATCTTGTTCAATCCATGCCTAAACGAATTCAGGCTGTTTTGAAGGCTAAAGGAGACTCAACACGCTACTTTTATTATTTATTATTATTTATTTTTTTATTATTTTTTTTTTCAGTTTACTCCGGATTGAAGTACCTGGAGATGCATGTTAAGGAATGGAGATGAATAAGGAATCGGCGTGAATGAAACACAATTTGGAATGTATATTACTGGGGTGCATTCGGTGAGTACAAAAATTAAGACTTTCTCAGTCATGAGAAACCATCCATCACAGTCCTCCCCACACCGGGTGAAAGTGTTCGGGTTCGAATCCCATCGATGACGCGAGGAACATTAGTGGGCTTTTTTTCACTCTGTGGCAGAATTAATCGGTCTCAGGTGTAGATAACACCTGAGACCGATTAACTGAGACCGATTTCGTCCAACAAACAGGAAAATCGACCAGAGAACACCCGCAATTTAGAGACAAATATATAGGTAGATATAATCATTCACGGGGAACCCTAATATCATAACATCAGTCATGAAGTAATACAAAAATTTTAATATTTATTTTTAAAATAAATATTCTGTAGATGCAATTAAATCACATTTAATTCCGTAATAAATTATAAATAAGCAGATATTACTGATAAGAGGAAGGCTCTGGTAAATCGCTAGGGTCGACTCACCTTCAACCGTTTTCGGCATCAGTTGGAGGCTATTCATATTTCATTTAAAAATAAGAAAGAAGGTTGTTTCCATTGCCTAACGCCTCCTGTAGATTCTGAAGATCATGGGAGGAAGGCTGCAACGCTACACTAAATCCTCTTCTAATAGACCAGTTCCGTTCCCGTTCAGGATTACTGTCGCCTAAACTCTGCAGGTACCTATCAAACCCAGGCAGAATTTCCTGCTAGCCATGGGTGTTTATAAACCGTAAAACAAGCTCTTCTTGTTCTTGCTGCTGCTCATCCTGGGCCAACTGTGAGGCCGAATCTTTCAGTTCCATATTTGTAAGAGGCTGAGAATGGCTCTCCAACAACTAGGAGGGAGTATATGATGAGAGGAGCTTTCTCAATCAATTCGGACCGAGCAGGAGAGTTACTAGAGAAAGTTGCGCCCAGCTGCAAATCGCAATTTAGCATCCCCTTTAAAAAAAAATACAGTATCTCCATATGTGTATGTAAGTTTCAGATGCCCCTTCAACGTTGGTGCCCAGGTTGCCATGAACCGCAGCCACACTCGGGACGCCCGACCTCTGGGGCGTGGGAGATTGTGCATGGCTCATGGGGCAGAATTTTTTCAGCATCGGCTGTGCTTGTTAATAGGAGAGATTGCTTCTATAGTGATGGGATACACTTAAATATAAAGGGTGCAAAAATATTTGCTGATTTTTTTATGAAAACCCCAAACACGAAAGGTATCAAAACCTATAGTACTTAGTACTGTGCATGGGTTAAAGGAGAAGTATGGGGGGAGGGGGGGGGATGCCGGAAACTTTGCTCTAGAGACTAAACATGGGTTTCACCACTTCAAGCCTCCAATAAGCAAAGTGGTGGTATTTCACCGGTTGCTATTGAGGCTTGTTATTTGGTTTTTAGGAGAATTAGCAACTAAGGCCATATTGCTCCGGGGTTATGCGGTGGTCATTCCCTGACCTTTCCGCATTCTCCATATTTGGTGGTCACGGGCTCGAACCCCGGTCTAATCAAGAAGCATGTGCTATGCACTGCTGCTCCTGCCTACGTGGCTACGGAGGCGCCGCTGATGCTATTAAGGCAGTGTTAGGTGAATCGTCCCGTTATGACAATAACAGCACAACTAACTGTTAAATTTTTAATCTTAAACTTTTACTTTGGATTTTTTTAAAAACTTTAATATTTAGTTGGTGATAATTTTATTTTTAGTTATTCCAACAACAGAGAGAGGAATCTTGTTAAATATTCACCTGTAGATACAGTGAAATCACACTTTTACATTGGAACAGGGGTATTACTATTATTAATTTTTTCCCCCTCACACTTAGTCAACCGTATGTACAATGTTGAATCAAATCAATTGGGGATTAGTTCGGACTTGTAACTCGTCTTTTAGTTAACGTTATCTTCAAAATTGTATTTTTGAGTCCGCTTCAGTTTCAAGTTAATGTCCATTCCCAGAGATGCTTTTTTCTTCGTTTGATAGTAAAAACAATGCGAAAGACAAAAGAAGCGTCTTCAAAAGAAACGATTTGTACGTAAAATTACCAAATTCACAAGTTCCAAGGAGTTAACCGCCCAGCAAAGACACTCTATGATAATTATTTCTGAAATTAATCTATTTTCAATTTTCACTCTCCCCAACATTAAAAACTAGAAAACTCGACTTGGAATTTTCTTCAAAACTGTTACCCCCTTCAGCTATCTGCATTTGAAAGTCGTTTACAGTTATCAGCAACTTACAGTCAAAAGAAAAAGCTCCATACAAGGTGGTAATCTTGTGGTAATCATCTGACTACATTAATTCTTTTCAGTGGAGTCAAATTAAATTCTTCCCGACTGTAGAGATTACGAGTCGAACACAAGGTTTGCAGATTTTGTCTGGCATGCACAAATCATACCCAAGAAAAATGAATATCAACAAATAAGTATGGTTTCTGAAGCTTAAAATTTTCCAAAGTTTGAAAAACAGGCTGTTGGCTGTTTTCTATTTTCGGAAACAAGAGACGTTATTAGAGTTTAAAATAAAATTGATGTTTGGAAGTACACATTGTGAGAAAAAAAAAAAAATCGTGCATGAAATATCATAAATTTTACAAATAAACGCAAACTCTCGATTGTGTCCCCATGAGAATCACCATTGTTAAAAACGAGAGGTCTTGTCGATTGACCAGAGCTAGTTCCTATGCATCATTCCTTCTAATGGAATGAGCCGTGAATTAGAGTTGAATTTGAAAGTGTCTGCAATTCTGCCCAGACACGATAGGAGGGAGTATACGATAAGAGAATGGTCGATCAATTCGGCCGTGCAGAGATTATGCAAAGCTCAAGGTGTAGAATTTTTCTCAGCCTGGTCTGTGCTTGTTAACAGGAGAGACTGCTTCTACAGGGATGGGATACACTTAAATAGAAAGGGTGCAAGAATATTTGCTGATGCTATAGAGGCAATGTTAGGAGGGTCGAAAAACTGCTAGCTTGGGGAGGGGATACACGGACTAATAGATTAACAGTAGCCGCGGGCATAGGTGAAAGTGATTCGTGCACGCGCCTTCTAATGGAATGAGCAGCAGCGTGGAAAACAAGATGCAACGTATTTCACAGACTGCTGGGAGTCATTGCGTTACAAGAAAACATGTGGCTTGTGTTAGGGTAGCTAAGAATGGGAACAGGTGCATGTATACTTGAATGTACACTAATGCTAGGAATTAGATAAATAAATTTGATGAATCTGAGGTGCTGGTCAAAATTTCAAAGGCAGATATTGTTGGGATATCAGAGACGTGGTGTCACACAGATATAAAGAATGCAGGAAGGATAGACAAGATGGGAGGAGAGGAGGGTTTATGCTATTAATTAAGAAACACATAAAATCCAAGGAAGTGCAGCCAGTCGACATCGCTGGACAGTGCGGTGTCAAGTCAGTTTGGTGTGACGTAAGCACTGGGAGATCAAAATTGAGAGTAGGAGTGAGTTAGAGGCCTAATAACTCTGATGAGTATAATAAAAAAACTGTACCGGGAACTAGAGTGGCCCAGTAAATCAGGGAGTTCTATAATGGGGGATTTTAATTTCACGGATATTGACTGGAATTTAAGAGTTTGTCACTCACACACTAGCAAGGCTTTTGTGGATTTATTGGATGATTGTTTTCTACATCAGCATGTTCTGAAGACAACAAGAGGCAGTAATATTCTTCATCTGAATATCAGTAGTGATTCTTTATACATTAGGAATCTGCAGATAAAGGAACCACTAGGTGGCAGTGATCGCAATGTGAGCAAGTGGAATTTACTCAAAGTGGTAACTACCATCCGGGGTAAACGGAAGAGTTTTTGCTTTCGTTAACCTGACTACAGAGGTCTGAGACAGTATTTAAACTTAATACGGTGGGACCAATTGATAATGTTACCAACAGCAAATTCAAAATGGGAAGCATTCAAAGAATTTATCTTGGAAGCTACTAGGTTTTACATACCAGCTAAGAAATATTGTTCAAGGTTTAGGCCTAAGTGGATGTCAGATGAACTAGTAAGACATATGGCAGAGAAGAAAATGCATGGGGAAATAAAAATTAATGGCTGACATGAAAGCCTATGATAGATATAAACTGGTCAGTAAGCAAGTAACAAAGGAGATTAAGAAGGCAGAGGCAGATTATGAGAAATCTTTGGCAAAGAATGCAAAGAAAAATAGCAAAGAGTGAGGAAAAGGGTGACTCAAATTGGATCACTGGATATTGATGGCTCAACTGCTGATGATCCATCTCAGGTGGCTAACAAACTAAATGAGCATTGTGCATCTACATTCACACTAGAGGAGTTATTCAGGGAGGGGAATGCCAGAGGTGAATTTAACTCTGGCAGTGAGCTAGTTGATTTTTTTAATAACTGAGAGGAAAGTGGAGGAGAAATTGTTGAAGATAACCATAAAAAAGGCACCTGGGTTGGATGGGATCTATACAGTTACATTGAAGTACCCAGCAAAGGAAGTAAGCAAACCCTTAGCCATAATCATGAGAGCTCCATTGGACTTAGGGAAGGTACCCATGGATTGGAGAAGTGCAAATATGACCCCAATTCACAAAGGAGGATCAGCGGGCGACACAAGTAATTATAGACCTGTTAGTTTAACTTCTGTTCCAGGGAAATTAATGGAGGCACTGGTTAAAAAAACACTGCAGGATTATCTTCTTTTTTTTTTTTTTTTATGAAAAACCCAAAAAGAAATCAAAACCTATAGTACTTAGTACCGTGCATGGGTTGAAGGAGAAGTATGGGGAGAGAGGGATGCCGGAAACTTTGCTCTCAAGACTAAACATGGGTTTCACCACTTAAGGCCTCCAATAAGCAAAGTGGTGGTATTTCACCGGTTGATGAAACTTCAGTTATAGCTTGGACATAGCATGGATTTGTTAAGGGGAAATCTTGTCTGACCAATGTGATTGGATACTATGATATAGTCACAAAGGAACTGGATGCAAAGAATAATTTTGATGTCATATATTTAGATATCTGAAAGCCTTTGATACTGTTGCACATGGAAGACTGCTGCACAAATTGGAGCAGTGCGGCATTGGAGGAAAATTGCTGCTAGGGATAAAGGGATGGTTGAGTGGGAAAAGACAGAGAGTGGTAATCAATGGACACTGCTCTTCTTGACTAATGTTATTAGTGTAGTCCCTCAGGATTCAGTGCTGGGTCCATTGTTGTTTTTTGTATTTATAAATGATACTGGTGATGGTATATCAGACTTAATGTCCAAGTTTGCAGACGATACGGAGGTTGGCAGAGTTGTTAATGACCCTAATGACAGTATGCTGCTGCAACAGGATCTAGAAAAGTTGAGAAGATGGGCTGAGAGGTGGCAAATGAAGTTTGCCACCTCTTTACATTGTCAAATGTAAAATACTATATACGGGGAGCAGTAATCCCAGCATAACATATAAACTCTGTGGTACTATATTGACAGTGGTAGAGAATGAAAAGGACCTGGGGGTAATTGTGTAGGCAGATATGAAGTTTTCTGAACAATGAAGACGGTCTGTAAGAGTAGCTGATGGTGTCTTGTCAATGATATACAGGAATTTTTCTAGCAGGGATAAGAAGGTGATTATCAACTTGTATAAGGCGATGGTCAGGCCACACCTTGAATACTGTGTACAGATCTGGAGGCGTCATTTTAAAAAGGATGTGAAGCTGTTGGGACGAGTACAGAGAAGTGAAACAAGAATAGTGAATAGAACAAAGGGTTGCTCTTACGAAGAGCCGCTTAAGTTTTGCAGATTACAGTGTTTGGAGACTAACCACCTGCTAGGTGAGTAATAATGGGACGGAGTTTGAACGAAAAATCGACCCAGAATCCTTTGCGAAAGGGTGGGGTACACAAGGGGGTAAAAAAATCGGTTTATATTTGTTTGGTTTGTCTCGATAGATGGCGATAGTTAATTTCTATATTTAATTTTTTTTTGTCTTTGGGGAGGGGTTTGAACTGGGATTGGTGTTATTTATGATGCAAGACGTTACCTCACGCCTAGTGCGAGTTCTACCGCTAGATTTGGGTTATATGTTGCTTTGGAATGTATCGATTGTGACGTCATAGTGAATTTTTGTTAATAATTTTAACGTTCATTATATGAAAATGCATTGTGGGTGTTAATGTTAAAGGTGTGTTTTGTGGATGTTTATATTGTGGGGGTTGCCCGCTGCTCGCCCCTCGTCTGCGTCGGAGACGCGGCATCTTGTGTGTCGGATAAAAAATTTTTTTTTTTTTCCTGAAAGATAAATTCCTTTTTGTTTCCAACTGTTGCTGAGACCTGAAAATTTAATTTCTTCTGGGTGTTAATAGGGAAGGTGTATTTTGTGGATGCTTATGCTGTGGGGGAGAATAATAACTTTCTAAGAGTTTAATTTTAAATCTTACCTTGTAATAGATTTCACACATCAAGTATATACAGAGGTTACAAAAAAAAAAATACAATCAGCGCAGAAAAACAAGATAAAGTTAACTGCAGCCATTATCAACCCACTGCAGGATGGAAGCCTCCTCAAAAATTCATGCTGAGGGAAATGGACCATAATCCGCCACGCTGGTCCAGTGCGGGTTGGCAGACCGACCGTATGTAGCAGTCAGGGGCTTGAACCCCGGTCTACTCAAAAAGCGTGTGCTACTGCACAGCTGCTCTTGACCACTCGGCTACGGAGAAAAACAAGACAAGACTACGAGGAAGCAGAAAAATAACCATTTAACAACTTAATTTTAAAATCTTAAATTTTACACACCAACAACCTATACAGTGGTTACAAAAATTGCAATCATTGCTTTCAGACAAGACTTCAAGCGCACACACACACACACACACACACACACACACACGTTTAATTTTCAGCTTTTCAAGAACAGATGGGAATTTGGAAGGAAAAACTTGAAGAATACGGATTTTATTTTCAGGTCTCAGGAAACAACAAGGAATTTATCTTCCAGAAAACCAAAAAAAAATTTTTCATCCGACACACAAGGTACCACGTTACGGCCTTGGGTCGGGCAGCAGCAGTTCGGGCAGGTGACGGTGGCATGCTGCCGCAGCAGTTCGGGTGAGCAGGGGTGCCTTCTGCGGCAGTGGCGGTGGACATCCCCTACAGCATAAGCATCCTCAAAATACATCTTCCCAATTAACACCCACAAGAAATTCATTTTTCAGGTTTCAGCAACAGTTGGAAAAAACAAGGAATTTATCTTTCAGGTAAAAAAAAAGATTTTCATCCCACTTGGCTTTTCATCTCGCGGCGGGATGAAATAATCCACCTTAATTGCCTACGCAGATGATCTCACTATACCCACGGCTAGTAACTCTAGGAGAGAAATTGAGAACAGGACAAACTTAATTCTCAAGGACAGAAAACAACAAACTAAAGGTGTCGACAAAGACGACAGCACAAATGCTCATCAAAGGAAAGCTTGACAGGGAGCGACGGCCATCAACTATATGAGAGACTACTGCACAATAAAGGTATTGTGCAGTAGTCTCTCATATAGTTTGCTTAGCGTTGAGAGCAGAGCTATTAGACGATAAGAATTCAGTAATTTCTGGGGTGTGGTTGGGTTCTTGGGTATCGGCTTTAGATTGGCTGTTCTCCATCTAGATGGGAACTGGCCTGTCCTTAGGCAGCAGTTGAATAGTCAAAGTAGAAGTTTCGGGATGGTTTCTGTGGCTTTTTTGATCATCTCTGATTCTATTAGATCCGAGCCGGGACATTTTTTGTTCCTTGTTCTGGCCACAGCTTCATGCAGTTCATCTATTGTGACAGGGAGCTCTATATGGTTTGTCGTATATTCCTTGTTTGCCTGGCAAATTGCCTGCTGGTCCTCCTTTAGTAGTTCGGGCGGATCTTGTATTATGGCATTTAGTATGTTTGTAACTGATTCCTCCCAGGTTGTGGTTAGGTCTCCCTGCAGCATTTTTGTTGCAGTTATCACTTCTCCCCTGGGTAGTTTTTTTGTGGTTATTCTTATACCACTCCCCAGGAGTAGTTTTTCCTATTATTGGGTAGAATTTTTCCCAGGATGTCCTCTTATTCTTTTTTATTGTCTATGTACATAGGTTCCTGATTTGCCTATATTGTTTTCGTAGTTCCGCTACTTCGTCAGGGGGTCATGTTGCTCGGGCCCTCTGGTACTGTTTCGCTTATTTTGCACCTGTCTCCCGAGTCTCTGGACCTCCTGCTGTCCAATAGGGCATGGCCCCGGAGGTTGGGGGGGGGGGGGATTTCCTCTTCATGGCTGCTTCAGCGATACTGGTGATATAGTGGGTTATTTCTCGCTGTAGCTGGTCCGGATTTTCGCTTCTGCTGCCTCTTTCCTGTATGGCCAGTTTCGCCAGATATTGTTCTCTGGTGAGGAGGTGTTCTTGGAATATGTCCCAGGTTTGCCTTGCCTATTGAAAACCTAACCAGACACTGCATGTGTCTGGTTAAGTTTCTTTCTATACAATAGTTCGGTGGTCGGACGTGGTCCATGCGTTTACAGTTTGTGACATGGCTTTTGATGTTCCTGGAGGTTAAGGTTGTCGATTGTTAGTTAAGGATGTCGATTGTTGACTCCCATAGCGTATTGCAGTACGTTGGGAGACAGAATGGCTGATTCTTGACCGTGAAAATTGAACTTGCGAGATTTTCTTCTAATCGCTGTCCATTCATCGTACCCCGGCGGTCCAGTATTGCACTATGCCAAAGGTGAAATCGGCAGTTGACCCCTATAAGGATTTTCTGCCCTGCTAGGATTGATTGTATGGTCTCTAAGTAGGCTGTGGCAAAGTCAATTTCAGTTCCCGGTCTGCAGTAGAGATCAATCGCATAAAAGATTCCAATAGAGCTCATGATATGGGCACAGGCGGTCCAGAGGGTGCATAACTGGGGAATTTTTGTAACTGTTAGCTCCGGGTTCCTTATCAGTATTGCTGCCCAGAGAATATCTTCATCGCTTTGCACTATTTTGTAATTAAGTGGATAGCCTCTAACTTGTTTTTGGTGGGTGTATGGTTCGAGTACGATTATTATGATGTCAGCATTTTCCTCGTCCGCCATAAGGTGCACTTGGTCAATCACCGCTCGAGCCTGCTGTGCGTTCAGTTGGTGGATCTTTAGTTGTAATGTTTATGGTGTGTCCCCATAGTCGATTCTCGATTGGAAGGTACTCTTTGTCTTGGGATTGGTGGGGTAGTTTGCATTTCGGATGGAGTGTGTGTTCAAGTCTGAGGCTCTTACAGTTTACTTAGCCCGGTTCCTTGGTTTTGTTGGGATAATTGTTATAGTTGTGTCCTCTCTCCCCATAGTGGTCGCAGGTCGGTTCCTTTTGGCTGCAGGTATGGGAGGTGTGGCCGTACTTGCAACATCTGGGTATGGCCACGTAAAGTGAAAGTGTAAAGTGTGTTTAGGGTCGAACGGCACCAGAGGTTTCCCCTATCTCCACGTAGTTTACATTGTGGTGTGATACAGTTCACGGTAAAGGCCAGAGATTTAAAAGTATATGGTTCGTGTGATGTCGTGTACCGTTGTTCTTCTGGCCATTTAGCCGCCAGACCCCTGCTGAGGCTCAACGTTGCCCACACTTCGCCCTGTGGAGGCAGACCAGATATCTACTAGTTGTAGTTTACTCTGGCAGGTCCTGCCACCTAGTTCCTGAGATTTCAGTGGCTAGGACCTAAAAAAAAAAACGTTTCCGTGGGTTGATCGCTAGATTGAAAGACCGAAATGTGAGCTAACTTAATTTGGAACTTTTAAATTTTGACATGTGGGATGAGCAGATAGAGAGGGAGAGAAGACTGAAGATGGGGGGAGAAAGACAGAAGAAATGGGGTCAATAGAGAAGACGACCCCATTAAAAGTCAGTGGGGCATGCCCATGTCCCACCAGGAGAAAATCAGGATTGGCGAGGGGGCAGGAGGGGCAGCCTCCTGCCTCCTTCCCTACCACCGAGGGAGGGGGAAAGAAAGACGGGTCCAGCAAGAGCGCCGGCACCGATTGCCATTATGGCTGGCATATGCAGAAAGCTCTGCGGTCTCATTGGGCTGGTTGGAATTCAGCTGAGAAAGTCACTCGTGAGGCTGTGACCCGTCCAGAGGAGGTCCATATCTGGTGTGCACTTTCGTGGGTCAGATCCGGTTCGTGTGATCCTGTTATCATGGGTTTATTTTTATTATTATTATTTTTTCTTTTTTTGCTGTCATAGGATTCATTTCATGGTTGTTGCTGTTGTGGTGATGGACGCGGAAGAGTCCGCCTTCTTGTGAAGAGGTCTTGCGCATATTGAGTGAAGGCACTATAGGTATCCTTTTCAGTTAGTATCAGATATTCCTGGTCTCCGTAGCATTATTTGGGTGGTGGTTATAAATCGGCAGCTGAGATCCTCGTACAGTGGGCAGTCGTACATCAAGTGACCCCATGTCTCGTGTAGACCGCAGTGGCATAGGGGGGGTTTCACTCAATCCGAATCCATAGAGTTTTCCTCTTATGGTGCCTTGGCCGGTCAACAGGTAGGTTGCGAGAAGTCCAGGAGAAAGCCAAGGTGGATAGTTTGTGTAAACCAGTTGGATATCAGGAATAAATTTTTTAGTGATTTCACCTTTGGTTGATGTCTGCCAGCGGTTTTGCCAGCTCTGGTTGAGATGTGCGAGGAGACGTTTGCGTTCTATTTCTTCTGTCTTTCTCCCCCCATCTTCAGTCTTCTCTCCCTCTCTATCTGCTCATCCCACATGTCAAAATTTAAAAGTTCCAAATTAAGTTAGCTCACATTTCGGTCTTTCAATCTAGCGATCAACCCAAGGAAACGTTTTTTTTTTAGGTCCTAGCCACTGAAATCTCAGGAACTAGGTGGCAGGACCTGCCAGAGTAAACTACAACTAGTAGATATCTGGTCTGCCTCCACAGGGCGAAGTGTGGGCAACGTTGAGCCTCAGCAGGGGTCTGGCGGCTAAATGGCCAGAAGAACAACGGTACACGATATCACACGAACCATATACTTTTGGTCAGTTTGAGGGTCCACGGTGAAGTTCAGGTGGTTAGCCTCCCATCCATTGGAGAGTTGATATGTTAAGCCGCGGAAGACTATTTCCAGGTCTAGGGGAAGAGTCCCTGTCAGGGCCTGGAGAGCGTGCATGCTTACAGTATTGCAAGCTCTTGTTATTGTAAGTAATATATAAAATAGCGAGGGAAAAGACTTTCAGGCCTGAAATCTTTGGCACTGTAACTACTGGGAACACCGAGACTTCTAACTGGACCGACTCCATCAACTCCACACTTGACAGACTGTTTCCTGAAGATAATCCAGCAGACGATCTACCTGAGCACAGAGCAATACGATTAGCTAATCAAACCTATGCTTCTGAGGAAGAAACAAATCCCTTTACAATGGAAGAGCTCACAGCCGTCCTCAACAGGATCAATCCCCAAAAATGTCCAGGAATGGACCTCATTGAGTACGTCTTTGTCCTTCGTTTGTTCAAGCTTAGACCCCTATATCTCCAATTGCTCTACAACAAATGTATTCATGAGGGAGTTTTTTCCAAGGCGTGGAAAGTGGCCCTACTGCGACTCATAAGGAAGCCCGGAAAACCCCCAGGAGATCCGCGCTCCCTTAGACCAATTGAACTCTTGGCAAATCTAGGCAAAGTTCTAGAAAGGCTCATGGCTCTCCGGATCACACAACTGTTCCAGGAAAAGAACCTATTCTCCCCAGCGTCCTCCATATTGAAAACTCCACATCTAAATATGAACTGGCCATCTTGGTGGATTTTGAAGTGCCTTCGAAATTTGAAGTGCCTTCGAAAATGCGGAGGCATTGGCATGCCTCCGCCTAGCTAACTATACCTCCCATCTCTACAAGCTCTTCCAGAACTATTTCACAGAGCGCACTATCGTGGTTAAATCCAATCTTCTGCAGATAACTAGACCAACCTCTCGGGGGTGCCCACAGGGTTCTGTCTTGGGGCCCTTTGTGTGGAACATGGTCCTGCACAGCTGGCTTTCTAAAACTTTTGAAGGATGCAAAATTGTGGCGTTTGCAGACGACCTGAAAACAAAGCAAATCTTGTCCTAGCAGATCTCTACTCCTGGACAGTTCTCAACAAGCTTCAAATCAGTACAAGCAAAACAAAAATGATGCTTTTTAAATCAAAGCTTGACCTACGTCGCCCACCACAAATCAAGATCTCCGGAAAACAGCTTCCTATTGTGACACAGGCTAAAGCCCAAGGGTTGATCATTTACCATAAGCTGAGCTTCCTTCCACATCTACAATACCTAGGGGTCAAAACGAAAAGATTTTCAGCTGCAATCATGAGGATCTCCAAGAGCAACTGGGGACTCTCCAACAAAACACTCTCTCTGCATTATAAAGCTGTTTTCATCCCCATTGTGACCTACGCAGCAGGAGCGTGGTTTCACCGGGTTCAACGAGTACATATGAAAGTCAAGGTCAACTCCATTCAATGTGCTATGCTCTTTGCTCCATTCAATGTGCTATGCTCCATTCAATGTGCTATGGCCACGCACAGATTATGCCGAACAGTGTCTACAGCTGCCATCCAGGTGATAGCTGGAACTCTGCCGCTTGATCTATTTGTTATCTTCAGAGGGCTTAACTTCAGAATTAAAAAGAAAATACCAACGAAGATACAGGGCCTAGAACTAAATCTTAATACTGAACCCAAAGCAGAAAGAGCTCGCTGTTATAAGGAACTCGTCAATATTTGGCAGTCTAGATGGAACACCTCACACACCGGCTCAGTTACCAGAAAATTCCTCCCTGATGTCACTTTCACAACCCTGAAAACGGTAAAGACCTGGCTTTCTCTCACCTTGGAATCCTCCTATTTGGTTACTGGACACGGGTCCCTCAACGAAAAGTTACATCTACTGGGTTTGCTACCAACAGATCGCTGTTTCTGCGGCAGTTCAGAGAATTGGAAACATCTTCTTTTCGAATGCAGGTTGTACGATGACTTAAGAAGGACCCTGCTGCAGGCTGTGCCAGATATCTCAGAACAGCAACCAGAGCCTCTACTCCAAATACCTGACAATCTAAAGGCATTCCAATCCTATGCATCCGAAGTCTTTGAGCGCAGGAAGCAGAGGTACATAGTTGTTACTGCACCTAACAATACCTCTTCAGTGACTTAAAGAGTTCTATATTCGCATGCCACCATCTTCTTCATTTTTTTTTTTTCCTTCTCCACGTGCTGTCTGGAGTTTCAACTCTAGTGCAGCCAGTTTATTTATTCATTCATTTTCATTTCATTTCATTCATTTATTTATTTATTTTATTTTATTTATTTTTCTCTTCTTTATTTTCTAAATCAAATTATTCTTTTCTTTATTTTTATTAAATTATTTTTCTTATTTATTTGATTTTTTCTTCACGCGCTCTGCCTTGAGATCCCACTCTAGTGCAGCCAATTTATTTACTTATTTTATTATTTTATATCTATTATTTTATTTTTTTTTTCACGCGCTCTGCTTCGAGTTCCCACTCTAATGCAGCCAATTTATTTATTTATTTTATTTTATTATTTTTATTTATATTTTTATTTTTTATTTTATTTTATTATTTTTATTTATATTTTTGTTTATTTATTTTTTTAATTATTATATATATATTTTTTTAAATTAATTTTTTTTTCACGCGCTCTGCCTTGAGTTCCCACTCTAGTGCAGCCAGTTTATTTAAATTGTTTTTTTCTTCTTCTTCTTCTTCTTCTTCTTCTTATTTCTTAATTTTTTATTATTTTTTTTATCATTATTATTTAATATATATATATTTTATTAATTTATTTATTATTATTATTTTACCCTTTTTTTTTCCCTAACTGCACCACGGATGGTTTTTTTTTTTTTTTTTTTTGGGCTCTTCTGTCTTTATCTCCTCCCTCTGGAATGGGCCCCCAGAGGAATCTGTTCCACCTTCTGGCAACACTAGGTGGGTCAGAGTCTCTCTTGAGACAGTATGTGTTTTTATGGGACTGGCCCACCTTCCCGTGGTGCGGACGAGTACCCAGAATCATCTTTCCAGGCGACTGATGCTTCTGGGTAGCCAAGTGGCCAGAACATAACAACAGAACACACACATAATACACACAAACGTACGTCACACACATATCTGGCCCATTTGTAGTGATACTGTTCTTCACAGAGACACGAGGCGGAGTTGAACAAACGTTCTAGGTGCCGCTCTTACATATACACATGTCCACATGTCCACATGTAAGTAATATATACCGCTGCGTGGTTTCCAGTTTTCTTCTGTTGATGGCCATGGTAGCCTTCCGGTACCACACGACAGCGGCATATGTTATGGCAGGCAGGAATACGGTTTTATAGAATAGCTTGAGAGCTCTCCTCCGCAGGCCCCAATCCTTGCAGGAGACCCTCATGAACAGAGCAGAGTATCTTCTGATTTTTTTCTGTATGTAAGTCAGATGAGGGGTGAATGAGAGGTTATTATCTAGGACAACCCCAAGGTGTTTTAGTTCCTTTGTGAGCTTGATTGTATTGCCTTGGATGAGGATTTGGGGTGGTCTCCTGATGTCCAGGGTGCCTTTTAACAGTATTGAGTTGGTCTTAGTTGAGGATATGCGGAGATTGTTTTCATCAGTCCACTTCTGTAAGGTGTCAATGGCACGAGTAGCAGAAATTTCTAGCCTGGCTCTGCTGTCCTCTCGCAGTACCAGGGTCAGATCGTCCGCGTATGCTTGAGTTGCCACACGACCTAGGTCTAGGTTTAGGAAATCGTCGAGAACCATGTTCCAGAAGAGCGGTCCCAAGACTGAGCCCTGTGGGCAGCCTTTGAAGATCTGTCTGGAAATAGAACGATATGGAGTTTCTACAACAACCATTCTGTTGCCAAAACATGTATTGACGCATTGATATAGGTTGGCTGGGATGTTGGCCTTCCGGGGTCTGCCGAGGACGCTTGGCCACCACAGGGTGTCAAATGCCCCAGCAAAATCTATTGCGATTACAAGTAGATATTTATGGTTTGTTATTTCAGCAGCTCTGGTAATGTTTTCCAGGGCATCCAGAGTGCAGCAGCCCCTTCTAAAGCCGAATTGATTCTGTGATTGTAGGCCTGCAGCTATGTAGTAAGTTTCAATTCTATCTTTGAGGAGGTGTTCAAAGAGTTTACTTAGCACAGAGACACAAGGGCTATTGGTCGGTATGACTCCGGAAGGTCCTGTTGCTTGTTTGGACTTTTCAGGATTAAGCGCAATTTGGCTGTCCTCCAAGCTTGTGGAAAGCATCCCTCAATAAGGCAGTGATTAAAGAGGGTGAGTATTACCTCTGGAATAGTCTCGATGGCCTTCTCGACGATTTCAGGCTCCAGTAGGTCGATACCCGGTGATTTCTTGTTGCGCAGTTTTGCTGCAGCAGTGTGAAGTTCGGTGATGGTCAGCGGTTCTTCCTTATTGGTGGTAGTATAGGTATCATTGTCTTGACATAGTTGTTGCTGTTCTGGTGTAGTGGGAGTAATATGTCCAGGAAACATGCTGTCCAAGATGTTGTTGATATTATCCTGCCAGGTCTGGGTATAAGTGCCTAGCGGCGTCTTTGTTGCGGGGATAACTTCTCCCCTGGGGAGTTTGTTTGTCTTTATTCTGTAGACAAGCCCCCAGGGGTGCTTGTTTCCGGTTGTAGAAACTAGTTTCTCACATGAGCGCTGTTTCCTGAGTCGGATGAGAGCCGTGTACTCATTTCTTGCGGCGCGATAGTGTCGCGGATTTGCTGCTGCTGGCCAGAAAAGTCGTGCGCTCTGGAATAGTCTTTTCCTTCTGTTCACCTCACGTCTGAGCTGTTGTAGTTCCGGGGACCACCAGGGAACAGCCCCTGGAGTTGGGTTTTTCCTTTTAATTGAGCAGTTTGCAGCGGCAGTGATGAGATCCGCCACGGCGATTTGGTGCTGGTCCAGGCTCAGCCTCTCTATTTGGAGGGTTTGTGCTGCTTCTCTTAAGGTAGTCTGGAAGAGTGGTCAGTCTGCCTTCTGTATGGCATATCTATGTTGGATTTGTCTGGTTGGTTGTTGTCTGTCTATGGTGCGTTGAAGCGTGAAGGTTATGACCCGGTGATCCGATGTGGTCCAGCTTTCCCTGACCATCCATCCCGAGAGGTGACCAGCCAGAGACCTTGAGGCGAGTGTAACATTAATTGTGGCTTCCCACATTATGGTAGAAAAGGTGGTGGGGTTATTTGGCTGATTGAGTATAGTGAAGGTACTGTTTGCCAGGAACTCCTCTAGGTGTTGTCCATTTGTGGCGCTGCGATGCCCTGGGATTTGGCTGAACCACGCTGGGGATCGGCAGTTCACATTTGCTCCCACGACGATCCTGGCATTCTGGAATTCTGTGAGTAAACTCTGCAGGTACCTGGTAGCTGGGAGGATATCTCCCCCTGGGCGGCAGTACAATGAGACTGCATGGAATTCGCGGAGCGAGGTTATAATATGGGCACAGGCCGCCCAGGATGTACAGTAGCTGGAAATCTTGGTTACAGTGATAGTAGGGTTCCTAACCAGGATGCAAGCCCAGGGGTTGTCTCTGTTATCCTGGACTATTTTGTAGGATAGGGGATATCCTACCCCTCTCACCCCCCCGGCGGTGCACATATGGATCTTGGATAAGTAGGATGTCGAGGTTCTGTTCATTTGCTTTCTTGGTGAGTTGTCCGGCCACAGCCTTAGATCGCTGTGCATTTAGCTGCGCGAAGTTTACCCTGTCTAGGTTAAAAGGTCTAAGGCGTGCGTCCATAATCAATCCTCATTTGGTATGCACCCTTAGCTTTGATATAGATGGGACATTGATTGTCCCTGATTGAGTGGTCCGCTGGCATCTTCTGTGATTTACAGTTTGCACAGGTGAGCGGGTCATCTTTTTTAGGGCAGGTGCCAAACTCATGGCCTTTCTCTGCACAGTGGCAGCAAGTAGGCTCTGTCTGGGCGCAGGTGTGCGTCGTATGTCCATATCGACAGCAACGGAAACATTTGGGAACAGACACATGCTCTTTGAAGCGATGGCTGCCCCAATGTATGAAACCCTGGTTGTTTGTGCAATCGTTTTCCATGCCTCTGGTGTGAGTTCAACTACCCAATTTGTGTGGTCTCCTGTCCTAGATTTTGTTTGGAATTTTGGGGTGATCAGTGTTGTTGGTTCCACGTTTGGATACTCATGCTGAAGGTTCCTGGAATATAGTTCCTCCTGCAGAGCTTCTGGTGTTAGATCCTTGTTGGTGAAAAAAATGACTATACTGGGGCCTTTCTCTTGGGGGGCGCTGCCTTTAAACCAAGTGTCTGGATCCTCGGGTTGTTGAGGATTTCGTTTGCATCTTCCTTCGTCTGGGTTTCAATTATAACACCCGTATTCCTTATTTTTCGGACAGATTTGATTTTTGTAGTCTTTAGATCCTGTTAGAGGTTCTTCATAATGGTTTGTTTCACCTCTTCAATAGTCTGGTGTTGTGCTGTTGAGGTCGGTTTTAATATTACTAGGTGTGGAGTCGGCAGGAGCGTTTTGCGTTTTGTAGTAGTTGCCACGCGTGGCAGTTGAGGAGAGGTATCTGGAGCCGTTTTCCTCAGCGCTTGTGCATATGTAGGTGCACGCTGTGGCATTTTTTTTTTTGCCCCACATGCAGCGTAAGCTTGCAGTTTAGCATTGGCCCTTTCGCTCTCGAGGTAGGCTTCGACAAGGAGTGCATCGAGTTGTTCCACAATGTTATTATTTGAACGCTTAGTGCAGTGGTGACTCTGTTTGCTCTTTAAAGAGGGATTCTAGAGCAGTTTTCAGGAACAGGGATTTTTCATGTATTGTACCCTCAGTTAAGGTAGGATCCAGGGAGGTTTCCTGCGTCCTGTCATCGCTAGTCTCCTTTGTCGCAATCGCTGTGAGGTTTTCCTGCGTTTCCCTTATCTCCGTCTGGGAACGGGTTTCTATTTCAAATTTTGGTATCGAGCCTTTTTTGTTTTTCTTCTTACCGGTTTGGGGGGCCCGGAACGGGGATCCATCCCTTCGCTCTGTTGGTTTGTGATGATAGTGCATTCGTCGCCTTGGGTTTCCCTAGGAGGGTCACTGCTTTTGTCCATATTCCTCTCCATATCACTATTTCCGGATGACCGAGACTCGTCGGTTTTATCGGGATTTCCTCTCTACTATCAAGAAGCACTGCGAACGTTATGAAAAATGAAATCAGCCACAACTGCGTAGCACAAAAAGGAGAGTTGTGAGCCTTTAAGTTATTGGGCTGTCCCCTTCAGGCACTTGTGAGGGGGGGAAATAGGCCCAGGAACAACGGGACTACTTCCCTATAAGGTTTCTGGGCGCAGCGAAACGACGGTGGCATTAAAAAGACAGTAGAATCTATCAGAGAAAAGTTCAGCTTTTACCATGGAAAGTCTATGGCAGAGAGGGGGGGAGCACCCAAAAGTCATTATTTTTGGGTAAAACTCGCACAACGTTTAGTGGGAAATGTCCAGGATTAGAATCACCGTTGCACCTACCAAGTGAAGAGCAAGGTAGAAACGTGGCGATCGCGTTAATCGGTCGCCTCTCTATATTCCAAATGTCAGCCACATGGTGACCATGCAGTCTGAAACAAAGAATACAAATAGTGACGCTTCTAACCAGCCAAACTCCCAACAAGCACAGAAACCTTTCTCACTTTGAGAGTGTACTGGAGTTGAAGAATCACTTTATATACTTTTGATGAGAAAAACAGTTTAAACTGAAATCCACGAGCGTGAAATGAACAACGTGTCTGGCAGCCACATTCACGATCGTGAAGGCAGCCGTATTGGCTCTGCGCATGCGGGCTACATACAGGCACAACGCTGTCATACGTAAGAATGAATTAAAACTCGCATAAATTCTTACAGTCCATACAGAATTTCACATAAAGTCATCTGGTGGTTCAGAATCGTTAGTTCTTAAAGTCCAGATCTTTGGAGAACAGTAAATCCATGTTTAATCGGCACTAAAATCATTTATTACTCAGAGCACCAAGAATCTCGAGTCTGAGAACGATGTAGCCTGTGCGTACGTTTTATGGTTTTTAAGAAACAATTTGATTACGGCAGACCTCCAAGAGTTCTTTTAGGTGGAGTTAAAATTCCTTATGTTGCTAAAACTAAGTATTTGGGATTAATCATAGACGACAAACTTTCCTTTTTACCACATGTTTCACACCTAAATGTAAAAGTAAGACACTTTACAGGCTCCATTGCTAGGATTTCTCGTAAGGAGTGGGGATTATTATTATTATTATTATTATTATTATTATTATTATTATTAATAGCCATATGGTGCAAGGAAGCCTGAGGCTTATGCTGCACCAGCCAAAAAAAAATCCCAAGTTACCCTGTGTGTGTGTGTGTGTGTGTGTGTGTGTGTGTGTGTGTGTGTGTGTGTGTGTGTGTGTGTGTGTGTGAGAGAGAGAGAGAGAGAGAGAGAGAGAGAGAGAGAGTCAGAAGAAGAAAGGAATCACCAAGAAAGAGAAGTATGATGATATCCAGCTCAGGACCCTGGGTGTGCCAAGCCCATACTCACCAGATGTGAGCTTTTGAATAAGAGGGTGTTGTCATTGTATTATAAGACTATTTTTCTCCAGATAGTGGCATATGCGGCTGTTGCTTGGTTTTCTGTGGTAACTAAAACTAGGATTCGATCGAAACTTTTATCGCTTCAGCGCTCTATGTTATTAACTTTATTGAAAGTACTGTACCTAGAACAGCGTCTACAAACGCCCTACAGGTAATTGCTGGTACCATGCCATTGGATTTATTTATTGTCTACAGAGGGTTTTTCTACAAATTGAAAAAGGGTACATCAATAACGTTTTTGGATATTACAATCGATTTGGAGAATAATATTAAAGAAGAAAAATAACGAATATGAAATTAATGGATTTATGGCAGACCAGATGGGAAAGTGGTGATGTTGGAGCTGTGACGAGGAAATATATTCCCCAGGTGAACTATGCATTGGCAAAAACCGTGGCATCTTGGTTTATGCCTTCTATGTACACTTCTTATTTGTTAACATGACACGGCTCACTTAGGGCCAAATTATATGAGAGAGGGTTGGAGACAGATCCTTTCTGTACATGTGGCGAGCAGGAGACTTGGATGTATGTAATTTTTTATGTCGGGAGTATGAAGACCAAAGGCGGATTTTGATGGCGCATATTCCTGACATCATTTGATACAGTGCATTTGCTTATTGCAAATCGTGACTGTTTTAATTTATTTCAGGAGTTTTCAGCTGCTGTTTTTCAGAGTTCTGTTCTCAGAGCCTTTCTTGAGAGGCAAACCTAGTGACTTAATTGTCTTCATGGAGTTTCACTATTTGTTTCTACATCTGGCTAGCAGCTGGGGTGCTGGACCTGATTCATTGTGTTGGGTCTGATGCTCTGGTTAGTTGTCTTTTGTGCTGCGATCATGAATGCTCCATTCTGGATTCTGGGGTGCTTGATCTGATTCATTGTGTCGGGTCTGGTCGTCTAAAGGTTCTATTATCCATGGCGTTAAGTTGGAGATTTGCTGGATAGTACCGTTGTTGTTTTTGGAGGTTCCAGTGCATCTGAAACAGCAACTGAGGAAATATTCAGTTGAACTGTGATTTTTGAAGTTTATAGTTGTGCCATCCAGACTATTGGATATTATTGTTGTTTTATTATGTGTTTTTTTTTTTTTTTTTTTTTTTTTTTTTTCCTGCTGGCTCCCTGGTATGGGCAACCCGGGGCGCGGGATTGCTGGCACTCACTGGTATTGCACTACCTCCAGTGGGTGCGGGATTTCAAGTGCGAATTGCGCTACAGTAAAATCAGACTCAGGTAATTTAACATACTATTTCAGGACTGCTTTGTAAAGACTACATATTCCCAAGTTCTCAAGGTAGTAGTAGTAGTAGTAGTAGTGGCACATGATGCAAGAAAGCAAGTGTAGGAGCTTATGCAGCATCAACAAAAAAAAAATAAATCACACCATTCCCTCCAAATGCCTGTCCAGTTCCTCCTTAAATTTATTTAACCTATCAACTTCCACAACGACAGATGGAAGTTTGTTCCAGCAATTAACCACCCGCTGGCTAAAGGCAAATTTCCGCATATCTATTCTACATCTGTCCTTTCTTAATTTGAACTTATGTCCCCGTAGGTTGGTAATCTGAACAAGTGGAAGGATCCCATCAGAATTCAGCGTGCTCAACCCATTCAAGGCCTTATAGACCTCAATCAGATCACCGCGCAGGTGCCTAGTCTCCAGCCACTGCAATTTGCAGAACTTAAGCCTCTCTTGGTAAGAGAATCCCTTCATTCCCCTCACCAATCTTGTTGCCCTTCTCTGTACACGCTCAAGCAAATCTACATCCTTCCTAAAATGAGGCCTCCAGACCTGTACGCAGTACTCAAGGCGTGGCCTGACCATTGCCTTATACAGAGGGACAATCACCTCCTTTTCCCTGCTAGCAAAATTCCTATATATCATTGACAAAACTCCATGACCCGCCTTAGCAGCCTGTCTGCACTGCTCAGAAAACTTCATATCTGACTGCACAATTACTCCCAGGTCTTTTTCATTTTCTACCACCTTAAGTGTAGTACCACACAGTTGGTACGTTTCTCTGGGGTTACTTCTACCCATATGCAGTACTTTGCATTTGTCAAGGTTGAACTTCAGTTGCCACTTCTTAGCCCATCTGCCCAAATTATCTAGATCCTGTTGCAGTAGCACACTGCCATTACTGTCATTAACAACCCTGCCAACCTTTGTGTCATCTGCAAACTTCGACATTAAGCCTGATATACTTTCATCAATATCATTGATAAATACACAAAACAACAGTGGACCCAACACCGAATCCTGTGGGACTCCACTAATAACATTAGTCCACGAAGAGCAGCACCCATTGATTACCATCCTCTGTCTTCTCCCACTTAACCATCCTTTTATCCATTGTAGCAACTTACCCTTAATACCATTCTGCTCCAATTTGTACGGTAGTCTTCCATGCGCAACAGTGTCAAAAGCTTTCCTGAAATCCAAGTATATGATATCAAAATTATTTTTTGCATCCAGTTCCTTTGTGACCACATCATAATAACCAATCAAATTTGTCAGACAAGACTTTCCCTTAACAAACCCATGCTGTGTTTGAATTATTGCTGCAGTCTTGTCTAGATGATCCTGCAATGCATCTTTAACCAGCGACTCCATTATTTTACCCCGAACAGAAGTTAAACTAACTGGTCTGTAATTACTCGTGTCACCCTTCGATCCACCTTTGTGAATTGGGGACACATTTGCACATCTCCAGTCCGTGGGAATCTCCCCTGAGTCCAAGGATGCTCTCATAATTATGGCTAAGGGTTTGCTTAGTTGCTTTGCCGCCTCCTTTAAAATAACTGGATAGATCCCATCCACCCCAGGTGCCTTTCTTATGTTTAACTTCAACAATTTCTCCTCCACTTTGCTCTCAGTTATTACAAAATCATTAAGCACACTGCTACAATTTGATAATCTTCTTCCATTTTCAAATTGTAATAATTCCTCACGTGTGAATGTAGATGCAAAATACTCATTCAGTTTGTTTGCTATCTGAGCAGGATCATCAATAGTCGAACCATCGATGTCAAGTGGACCAATCATATTCATCCCCTTCCTTTTAGAGTTTATATAAGTAAAGAAATCCTTGCTGTTTTTCTTAGCATCTTTTGCCAAAGATTTCTCGTAATCCGCCTTCGCCTGCCGAACCTCCTTTGTGACCTGATTACAGACTAGCTTATATCTGCCACAGGCTTCAGCGTCACCTGATAATTTATATGCATCCCATGCATTTTTCTTCTCTGTCACGAGTCTCATTAGTTCATTTGATAACCATTTAGGCCTAAACCTTGAACGATATTTCTTAATCGGTATATAAAGTCTAGTAGCTTCCACGATTAATTCTTTGAATGCTTCCCACTTAGAATTTACTGTTTGTAACATCGTCAGTTGATCCCACTGTACAGAATTTAAAAACTGTCTGAGACCACTGTACTCCCCTTTACGGAAGCAAAAACCCTTTCCTTTACCCCTGACGGTAGTTACCTCTTTGAGTAAATCCCACTTCAGCACACTGTGATCACTGCCACCTAGTGGTTCCTTTATTATCTGCAAATTCTTAATACACGAATGATCACTGCTGATAACCAGATCAAGAGTGTTACTTTCTCTGGTTGCCTCTCGAACATGCTGCTGCAGAAAACAATCATCCAATAAATCCACAAAAGTCTGACTAGTGTGTGAGTGACCAACCCACAAGTTCCAGTCAATATCTGAGAAGTTAAAATCCCCCATTATAAGACATTCTGATTTACTGGCCCCCTCTATTTCTCTGTACAATTGTTCATTGTACTCATTCAAGTCATTAGGCCTATAACACACTCCTACTCTTATTTTTCCTTTCGCAGTGCTTATCTCACACCAAACTGACTCAACAGAGCACTGTTCATCTATATTAACTGGGTGCACTTCCTTTGATTTTATGTTTTTCTTAATTAACAGCATAACACCCCCTCCCTTTCTGTCCTGTCTATCCTTTCCGTACACATTGTACTCCCCAAATTCCAGTTCTGCATTCCTTATATCTTTGTGACACCACGTCTCTGCTATCCCAACAATATCCGCCTTTGATGTCTTGACCAACACTTCAAATTCATCAAATTTATTTACTATACTTCTAGCATTGGTATACATGCAAGCATACATGCTCCTATGCCTATTCCTTGTTACCCTAACACATCCCATATACCCAACTAATCCATGATGACTGCCATCCGTCCCTGAAACCCCCAACACCCCTCGCTCCAGGTCGCTTCTTATTCTAATAGAAGTTGTGCAAGAATCACCTTCACCTCTGCCTGCGGTTACTGTTAAACTATTAGTCTTTGTATCCCCCCGAACTAGCAGTTTTCCGACCCACCTAACACTGCCTCGATAGCATCAGCAAATATTCTTGCACCCTTTCTATTTAAGTGTATCCCATCCCTGTAGAAGCACTCTCTCCTGTTAACAAGTACAGTCCAGGCTGAAAAAAATTCTACCCCTTGAGCCTTGCACAATCTTTCCAGGGCCGAATTGATCGACAAGGCTCTCATCATGTACTCCATCCTATCGTGTCTGGGCAGAATTGCAGACACTTTCAAATTCAACCCTATTTCACGGCTTTTTTTCAACAGTGACCTGTACTTGTTGAGTAATTCCGCCGGTCTCCTACTCTTAATATCATTAGTGCCAACGTGTACAACTACATCACCTTTTGTGCCCTTGAAAGATGATATCCGCTCTACGACGTCATCAACCTTTGCCCCTGGCAGACATACCCTGGTCCTGTTCCACCTATCCTTTTTACAAAGGATGTTCCCCGTTTCCCTGACAATAGAGTCACCAACAACTACTAGTTCCTGTGGGACCAGCGCATTCTGCCTTAGGGGTTGCCGCTGTGTTGCGTGATGACCAAGTGCAAGCTCTGGCGTTGATGTGGGCAGCTGAGAGCCCGATGGGCCCCTCAATTTAGATCTTTCGACGGCATCCACCCTGTCCTTCAAATTCTCATATAGGCCCATAACAACACTGAGTTGTCGCCTGATTTCCTTACACTCCTTACATCGCGCACACACAAAGACATCCCCCCATGGCAATATCATGTTCCGTTCCAGAGAGTTCGGCAAACAATTCACAAGTTGCACATTTTTTTAGGCTGTGATGCGTTGGAGAATTGCCCCCCCTCAGTTCTCCCCCGAGTCACAGCACTCCTGCCACTTTGTGCCCGTTGCTTTGCTGCTCTAGTCTGGGGCATGGTAGTTTAAATTAATAAAATCAATAAATTAAATGTCAATAGTATTTGAATAGAAACTATTAAATAGAAACAGTGAAGCGTATTACTATATAATTATGCGTTAGAGCTACCTAGCTACCTCAATTAAAAAATTTGAATTCCCTACCACTATAATCAAAAACAATGGCTACAAAAATGGAACGAAATAACGGTTTTACCTATCGTAAGTAAAATCCACAAAAACTCTTTATCTAAATTAAAAATAAAAAATAACCAGCGTAACTATAACTATATGACTACGTATTAAGTACAATATAAAATAACAATCATGTAAATAAAAGGCAAACACTTATCGTTTTTGCGGAGCCTGTAACTGACAGCTGTTACTTTTAAAGAGATTCAGCGCCCTCTCCAGATTAGGGCTTATTTGGGAGATTTGGGCATATGCCTGGGAGCTACCCTGAATAACACACACGAGAATTTAATGTTTGTCAGAGCATATAATTATATGTAAATATATCTTGTGTATAAATCATGTATATACTTTTATGTACATAATATTGAGACTATATTGTGTGTAATTAATAAATGAATGAATGAATGTGTGTACGTATATTTTTGCCGCTCCTGGAACAGAGAAGTTTTTTCTGATTTATTTTCTGTTTTATTAGCTTAAATTGGCATATTAACTTTTTTTCTAGAGTAGCTTTATATTCCTATTTACGATACTTAGTTTAAAGTGACTTAGATAGAGATTTTGTAGGTATTACTTAGTATCGGTAAGGGTATCAAATCCACGTGTACCGTTCGTAAATTGCCGCCATTGTTACGCGATAATAGATAGCATAAGCTTAATATAGTATAGTATAGTACATAATATTGTCAATTAATCAGATAATTAATATTGTTGAACTTCATTGTCAATTAAATTGTACTTTTAACTATACATATAACGACTTGGGTTACGTAACATAAATAACTAGTAAAAAAAAAATAATTAATACTTAACTTGATACGGAAGTTATATAAAGGGATTTCGTAGATAACACTCGATTCTGAAACATAAATATAGCGTTATAACAGTGTTGGGATATAAGGGTTTTAATTTTGTACTGAAATTGAAATTTTATTGAAATTAAATCGAAATCATGACTCAGACCACAGCAGCAAAGCAAATGGCTCAAGCTACTGGGAGTGCTGTGGCTCAGGGGAGAACTGATGGGGGAAGTTGCCCTCTGAATCACAGCCTATTAAAATGCACTACTTGCTTGATGTTTGTGGAGCAGTCGGGTAAGGGACATGATACTGCCATGGGGGATGTCTTTGTGTGTGCTCAATGCAAGGAAATCAAGCGACAACTCAGCGTTGTTATGGGCCTATATGAGAGCTTGAAGGACAGGTTGGATGCCCTCAAAGGATTAAAAGTGAGAGGCCCATCAAGCTCTCAGCTGCCCACACCAATGCCAGAGCTTTCACTTGGTCATCACGCAACACAGCGGCAGCCCACAAGGCAGAATGCGCTGGTACCAAAGGAACTAGTAGTTGTTGGTGTAAAAAGGATAGGTGGAACAGGACCAGGGTATGTCTGCCAGGGGCAAAGGTTGACGACGTTGTAGAGCGGATATCATCTTTTAAGGGCACAAAAGGTAATATAGTTGTACACGTTGGCACTAATGATATTAAGAGTAGGAGACCGGTGGAATTACTTAACAAGTACAGGTCACTGTTGAAAAAAAGCCGTGAATTAGGGTTGCATTTGAAAGTGTCTGCAATTCTGCCCACACACACGATAGGAAGGGAAGTGTGACATGAGCGCCACTAGTGTGAAGTCAAGTAAAATGTGCTCCTACTTTTTGGATGTGTTTGTGCGTCTTTAGCAACCCCTGAGCTGGAAAAATGTGTCAGTGAAAATATATGAGGTGGTGAGTCTAGAGGTTAAGTTTTGGGAGTTGGGGTTGAATATTTACACAGAAATAACTGATTTAAATTTTACAACAATTTGTGCTCTCATTTCATATAGAGAAACATTGCTCCATAGGAAAAGCATTGTGGAAATCCTATAGTGAATTTTCCCATAGAAGTTGCATTGGTCCATAGACTTTATATGGGACAAGATGGCTGCCTGGCTTTAATTCTTTTTAAGTGTCCAGGGATACACTATAACAGGGATAGTGACACCTATCTGTGGTGGTTATATAATTTCAGGTGGAATTTTGTTATTAAAATTTGAAAATTCAATGTTTTCCTATGGATGGACTCTTTCTCATAGGTTAACATAAGATTTATGGTGGGCTGGTTTTGGGCTATAATGAGAAACCTTTAAAACTCAATATCTGCTTAACTATTGGGATTGAGGTTCTCATCTTCGGTAGGTGAGTTCTTAAAGAAATTACTTATTTTTCAAGATTTTTTCTAGCTCCATCTGGTGATTAGGAGCTGAGATACAGGAACTAGGTTTAGGCAAAATCAAAACTTTTATGCTGATTTTTGCCCATTGGTTAACATTGAAAAATATATATTTTTTGAACCAGATTTTTATTGTAGGTGAGAGGTAAGTGTAAGGAATACAGGACAGTCAAGCAGAAGAGGATCCCTTTAATAAATAAATAAAGAACTTTTATTACAGGAAGAAGAGGACTTATTAGAGATAAGGAGAATCGTGGTAGTTTTCTTTAAACAAAACATACATTATGGATATAGAATCTAGTAGGGAGATAGCTGGGGATTTGGATATAGAGGGGGTGTTCTCTGGCGAGTCTGGGGATAAACCAGAACTCCGTAAGAAACAAAAGGGTAAAAATGTTGTTACATCAATCAAGGGAAGTTCTAAGGGTGATAAAAGTAAAACTAAACGGAAAAAATCTGTTTTTATTGACGTGGAAAAAGGTAAACGCGATTCTGAGGGAGGTACCTCTACTGACTCGGAGTCATCAGCGTTAAGATCTCCCGAGGTTTTTAAAACATTAAAAGGTCGTAAGGTTCCTTTGACCCCTAGGGTGGTGCCTCATGGAGACAGGGACATAATCAGTAATATAGATAAAGATAATGTAGTTTGCCCCCCTAAGCTAATTGTGGACTCATCCACGTTAACGGAGCTAGAGGAAGTAGACGTGTCTGATCCTTCCAGTTCATTTGTATCAGATAAGAATCGGAGAGAAGTGACACAGAGATGGGAATCGATATTGAGCTCCCCACTTGATGATGATCCCGTTTCTGGACATGTCCAGGAGGTCTCTGGAATATGTTCTGCGGTTTGAAGGACTAAAAAAGCCCTCACAGATTTTTTGTTTTCAGAATCCAGCGGGGTTACTGCTGTTGCTGCTAGTCGCATCTTGGGCTTTTGGGCAGATGTGGAAGCAGTGAATACGACTCCACTAGTGGACAATGAGCGCTTAAAGGTGCGCTCAGCCGAGCATGAGACTCGTGCGGAACTTTTTAGTAATTTGTTGACGACGCAGACTGAGTCAGGAAGTTTGAATCCTAGATATAAAACATTTGCAAAGGTTGTTGGAAGTGGTTTGATTGGAGAGGATGAACCAGTTTTATCGAAGTCAGTTGGGAATCGTGAGAGTGCTCGCGGTTCTGTTCGCGGGGCTCCTGAATTCCAGTCTGACACTAATAACATAGTTATTTTTCGTCCATCAGAAGGCTCTGAGATTGACTCTAGTCTGAGCGGGGGAACATGTTCCCAAACTGTAGCAAGGGACCAACCAGAGAGTATGCCATCTACAAAGGACACCGGAGAAGAGAAGTCAACAGAAGTTCCCTTGGATCCTACCTTGCCTGAAGGCACAGTGTATGAAAAATCTCTAGCCTTGAAGACGGCATTAGAGAATGTTTTCAAAGAACCATCAAACAGAATTACAACAGGTATTAGATCGCGGATTGCAAACATTTTCAGTAAGATAGAAGCCATGCTGATAGAGACCTTCCTAGAAAATGAAAAGGCAAACGTGAAGATACAAATCTACGAACAATGTGGGGCAAATCAAATGCAACAGCGTGCCCCCACATATGTCCAGGCGCTGAGGAATGGCTCAAACCAGTTACAACCAAACGAAGAAGGGCAACAAGAAAAAAGGCAACCACTCTTGAAAACACCAAACTTGGTGGTTCTCAGACCGACAACCCTGGAAAACACTGAAAATGTCCAATCCAGCGAAGAACTGAAGGTTACATTTATGAAAGAGATGAAAGATGACTTGAGGACTACTAGAATTAAAACAATAAGAAAAACAAGAAGCACAGGATTAATAATAGAAACAGAAAATAAGGAAGATATACAGGCAATAATGGAAAACCCAAAACTTGTCAAGTTAGGGCTAACAACGGAGCCGCCAAAAAAGCGTGGGCCTTCAATTATAATATTTAATGTAGACCAAGACGTAACGCCTGAACAACTAGCAACTGAAATTGTCACCAGAAATCTAAGGAATTTAGCCCAGGACGCACAAAAAAAATGCATGGTAACACCAAGGTATTCAACCGGTACCAGATCGGGAACCAATAGGAACTGGGTAGTTGAACTAGACCCATCTGCATGGCAACAGCTGAAAAAATGCAACAGAATATATATAGAATGGGGATCCCACCGGTTCCGGGAGCATGCAGCCGTGCCGAAATGCTTTCGGTGCTGCAAGTTCGGACACACAACCCACACCTGTACTCAGACAACGCCTACTTGCGGCCATTGTTCTGGCAAGGGCCATGAGTACAAAACTTGCCCCAACAGGGAACAGGATCCAACCTGTGCCAATTGTAAAGCAGCCAAAATGGAATACACACATTCGATCAGAGATCCAAACTGCCCGGTCTATATCAAAGCAAAGGGTCAATACCAAAAGAGAATCGACTATGGAGACAAACAATAAGAAATATAATACATCCAAAATAGAGATCATCCAACAAAATGCGCAAAGAGCCAGAGCAGTGGCAGAACAGCTAAGGATAAAAGCTGACGAAATCAATGCAGACATTCTCATACTCCAGGAGCCGTACACCCATTCTAAACGGGTGTGTGGATACCCAATCACATATAAGATAGTACACGAAGAGGAAGATACCCCTTGGGCGGCGGTAGTGGTACGCAACCCAGACTACACAGTCACGAAAGTTAAACAACTATGCTCTTCATGAGCAGCTTGTGCCCATGTATTGACGCCGCTAGGCCAGTTCTACATAGTGGCACTGTACTGTAGACCGGGGGAGGACATTACCCCAGCTACACAATACCTTCAAGTTTTGGTAGACTTGCTCCCGGACGAGAAAATAATCATAGGGGGAGATGTCAATTGCCGATCCCCCACCTGGCACAGCCTGACTCCGGACAGAAGCGGAACTCGGAACGGGCAAATACTAGACGAATATCTTTCTAACTCCCCGATCATGGTACTAAATCGGCCGCACCAACTGCCCACATTCTGTAACACACTGTGGGAGGCCACGATCGACGTCACGCTGTCCACTAGGAACGTCGCAGGCTATATAAAGGATTGGCTTGTTCGGGATTCGTGGACAACGTCCGATCACAGAGTGATTACCTATCAGATAGCAAGGTCACTTGACAGAGCCCCAATATCCAAGCAAATACAAAGCCGCTATGCCATTCGCAAAGCAAATTGGGAACGTTTTAAGGAAATCCTAATACCAGCAACGGCCCAACATCTAACTGAGACAAATCAGCTCGAGGAACCCAATAAAACCCAAACTAAAGTAACCAAGATAATAACAGAAGCCAGCAATGCAGCAATAAAAAGAAGAAGCCTGATCCGGGGGGCTGTCCCGTGGTGGACCCTGGAAATTCAACAGCTCAGACGGGAAACAATTAAAAGAAGAAAACAATTCCAACGGGCAAGGCGCACATGGCCGGCCCATGAGGTTGAAGCTTTAAGGGAAAGATATAGAGAAGCCAGAAACAGCTACACAAATGCGATCGTCAAGAGCAAACGCAAGGCCTGGGAGACCTTTGTTAGCACAACAGGGAACACCGAACCCTGGGGTGTGGTATACAAGATAGTGACGAATAAACTTCCCAGGGGGGAACTCATTTCAACCACCCAGACACCACAAGGTGATTATACCACCACGTGGCAACAATCTATAAGCAATATATTGGATGCCATCTTCCCGAAACCAATAGAGCCAACACTGCCAGAGCAACTTATCATCTGTCAAGATAATGAAGTTTATTCAACAGACACTCAGGAGCCACCCTTCACACGGGATGAACTACAACAAATGGCAACCCTGATAAGAAATAATAAATGTCCAGGCCTGGACTACTTAGAACCCGAAATTATTAAGAAGACCGTGGAGATCGTTCCAGACCTCTTCTTACACCTATATAACAGCTGCATGGCTAAGGGCATCTTCCCCAAAAAATGGAAGACAGCAAAGGTAAAATTAATCGCCAAAATTCGAACAAACCACCCCACCTGCCAAACTCTTATCGGCCACTGCTTGAAAGACTACTCTGCACAAGGATACATCAGCATTACCAGGCAGCGAAACTCACAGAGACATCGCAATACGGATTCAAGAAGGGTTCGTCTACTGTGGAAGCCTTGCGTAGCCTATCGGAATTAGCAGCAAACTGCAATAATAAATATCTTCTAGCCATCTCCGTTGACTTTGCTGGGGCGTTCGACACCATTTGGTGGCCGAGCGTACTGGCAAGACTAAGGCTGGCACAAGTGCCGATCAACTTATACTCCATAATTAGGTCATATCTCTCCGAGAGACGCATCATCGTGGAAGCACCTTATGGTAGAGTGAATCGTGATGTCCACAGGGGCTGTCCCCAGGGTTCTGTTCTGGGGCCGCTCCTGTGGAATATGGTTTTGGATGGATTCTTGGCTTTGCACCTCGGTGATGTGCGCTCCCAGGCCTTTGCTGATGATTTGGTCCTCACCATTGCTGCAGATAGCCGGGCCCAGCTAGAGGAAAAGGCCAATCAGGCAATGCTGATATTGCAAAACTGGACCAGAACCCACTGCCTGACGATATCAACAACAAAGACGTCCTCCGTCCTGCTAAAAGGCAAGCTTGATATATGTAGACCGCCACAAATAAAGGTGGGACCTACCACAATAAAATTAGTGACCCAGTTAAAATATTTAGGAGTTATACTGGATGGTAATCTTACCTTTAAACACCATCTAACTTATATCAGAGCCAAAATCAAAAGATACTCTGGATTGGTGGCTAGGATCGTCAGGCGGGACTGGGGGTTAAACCAACGCACCCTGTCATTGTTTTATAAAACAACCTTCCTACCGATCATCACTTACGCCTCAGCAATATGGTTTTCCAAAACACGAACTGTAGTAAACCGACGCATCCTTGATACAACGCAAAGAACAATCCTACTGACAGTTACACGTGCTTGTAGGACAACCAGTACCCACGCGCTGCAGGTCTTGGCCGGAGCTCTTCCCCTTGACTTAGAGATCATGCGTAGGGGAATGAACTACCACATAGAGAAAGGAATACCTTGTACATACAATGGCTATACTGTGGACGTTAATGCACCACAAAAAAATGAAAAGACAAGGCTGCAAAAACACCTGATGCAAGTTTGGCAGGAGCGTTGGGCCAACTCAAATAAGGGAAATATCACCAGGAAATTCATTCCGAACATCGACAGGATGTACCCCAGTCTCCGAACTTGGTTTCAACCTGGCTTATACACCACCTATTTATTGACTGGTCACGGGGCCTTTAAAGCCAAGCTGGCAGCGCTGGGGATTGAGGTGGATCCGAGATGTGCCTGTGGGGAGCTTGAGTGCTGGGAGCACATTATGTATGATTGCACCCATTATGAGGACCTCAGGTGCAGACTGATCACTGCAATACACTACCTCCCCAAGAACTTGGAATCACATCTATTGGACTCACTTGAGGAATACAGGGAGCTAAAGGAATATGCCCAAAAACTATTTGGTAGGCGTAAAACACTGATAGCCATCTACAGAAGAAGATAATAAAAAAAAAAAAAAAAAAAAAAAGAGACACAGAACACGCGTGGAGAGGACTCAAGGAGAACCTCGCCCAGGAACCTGCTTATTACTAATCATCTAAAACCAGCGATCGCAAGAATAACCCCATGGAGCTGCGGATCTTCCCATGATGAAGAGAACTACAGCCATAGCTAACAGACCAACAATGGACCTGACCAGTGTTCATAGCTGAGGAAAAATACGGCTATCAATGACAGAGAAGGCCAACGAAGATAGAGAAACTCCAAGTTGCTGCCTCAACGGAGCCATATTGGCTCTATGCTCTGCACTCTCTTGTGCAGTGCAATTCTTTTACTCCCACTCCCGGCAGGGGAGAGAGGTGACAGCTTACTGTCGCCTCTCTTCCCTGCCACACCATTTCTTCCCTCTGGTGGGGCATGGGCACGCCTCACTGAAAAATTGGGGGTCACCTACCCTATCGACCCTCTTCTTCCTATTTCACCCCCCAGCCTTCACTCTCCCCTCCCAGCACTTTTTCTTGCACAGCGTATAGCCCTACACGTCCAAATTTAAAATACACCAAAAAATTTCGCCCAACCTTTTAGGCACTTTAGAAACAGGCTTTCAGCGTCAAACCCCATATTAGTGCTTAAATGTAAGTGATTTAAAATCAACCGCGGTCGTTCCAATTTTATTTTAGGTCCTAGCCACTAAAATCCCAGGAAAGTAAGTGGCAGGACCTGCCAGAGTACAATTGATTCAATGGTAACACCCGGCTAGCCTCCACGTAACGAGGTATGGGCAACGTCTGGTCCCATTAGGGGCCTGGCGGCCAATAAGCCGGATAAACAATGGGCACAACATATAACACTACTCATGACCCACACACTTCTAAATCTCTGGCTTTGACAGGGTACTGTCACCGATACATAGAACATTCGCGGAGATGGGAGAAATCCCAGGAGCCGCTAGACCCTCAATACCTCATAGCTCATACCTCATACACAATAGGAAGGAGTATATGATGAGAGCCCTGTCGATCAATTCGGCCCTGGAAAGATTGTGCAAGGCTCAAGGGGTAGAATTTTTTTCAGCCTGGTTTGTACTTGTTAACAGGAGAGACTACTTCTACAGGGATGGGATACTCTGAAATAGAAAGGGCGCAAGAATATTTGCTGATGCTATCGAGGCAGTGTTAGGTGTATTGGAAAACTGCTAGATTGGGGGGATACAAGGACTAATAGATTAACAGTAGCCACTGGCAGAGGTGAAAGTGATTCTTGCACTGCTTCTATTGAAATGAGTCGCAGCCTGGAAAATGAGATGCAGGATATTTCAGAGACTGCTGGGAATCATTGGGGTACAAGTAAACACATAGGTTGTGTTAGGGTAGCTAAGAAAAAGAACAGGTGCGTGTACACCAATGCTAGGAGTTTAGTAAATAAATTTGATGAATTTGAGGTATTGCTCAAAACATCAAAGGCAGATATTGTGGGGATTTCAGAGACGTGGTGTCACACAGATATACGGAATGCAGAACTGTAATTTGGGGAGTACAATGTCTACAGAAGGGATAGACAGGATAGGAAGGGAGGAGTCGTTATGCTATTAGTTAAGAAATACATAAAATCCAAGGAAGTGAAGCCAGTCGACATTGCTGGACAGTGCAGTGTCGAGTCAGTTTGGTGTGACATAAGCATTGGGAGATCAAAATTGAGAGCAGGAGTGTGCTGTAGGCCTAATGACTCTGATGAGTATAATAAGAAATTGTACAGGGAAATAGAGTGGGCCAGTAAATCAGAGTCTTATAATGGGTGATTTTAATTTCCCAGATTCTGACTGGAATTTGGGGGCTGGTCACTCACACGCTAGCAAGGCTTTTGTGGATTTATTGGGTGATTGTTTTCTACATCAGCATGTTCGGGAGGCAACTAGAGGGAGGAATACTCTTGATTTGATTATCAGCAGTGATTCTTCATGCATTAAGAATCTGTAGGTAAATGAACCACTAGGTAGAAGTGATCACAGTGTGCTGAAGTGGGATTTACTCAAAGTGGTAACTACCATTAGGGGTAAAGGGAAGGGTTATTGCTTTCATAAAGGCAACTACGATGGACTGAGACAGTATTTAAATTCTATACAGTGGGACCAACTGATGATGTTACCAACAGCAAATTCAAAATGAGAAGCATTCAGAGAACTTATCTTGGAAGCTACTAGGCTTTACATACCAACTAAGAAATATTGTTCAAGGTTTAGGCCTAAGTGGATGTCAGATGAACTAATGAGACATATGGCAGAGAAGAAAAATGCATGGGATACATACAAATTAACACGTGACACTGAAGCCTATGATAGATACAAGTTGATCTGTAACCAAGTTACAAAGGAGGTTAGGCAGGCGAAGGCAGATTACGAGAAATCTTTGGCAAGGGATGCAAAGAAAAACAGCAAAGAGTTCTTCACTCATGTAAACTCTAGAAGGAAGGGGATGAATCAGTTTGGTCCACTTGATATCGATGGGTCAACTGTTGATGATCCTGCTCAGGTAGCTAACAAACTAAATGAATATTTTGCATCGACATTCACACATGAGGAGTTATTCAGCGAGGAGAATGCCAGAGGTGTATTCAACTCTGGCAGTAAGCTACAGAAACTTGTAATAACTGAGAGTAAAGTGGAGGAGAAATTGTTGAAGATAAATACAAGAAAGGCACATGGGGTGGATGGAATCTATCCAGTTATATTAAAGGAGGCAGCAAAGGAAGTTAGCAAACCCTTAGCCATAATTATGAGAGCTTCCTTGGACTCTGGGGAAGTACCCATGGACTGGAAATGGGCAAATGTGACCACAATTCACAAAGGAGGATCAAAGGGCGACACAAGTAATTATAAACCTGTTAGTTTAACTTCTGTTCCCGGAAAATTAATGGAGGCACTGGTTAAAGAAGCACTGCAGGATCATCTAGACAAGACTTCAGTTATATCTCAGACACAGCATGGTTTTGTTAAGGGGAATTCTTGCCTGACCAATTTGATTGCATACTATGATGCAGTCACAAAAGAACTGGATGCAGGGAATAACTTTGATATTATATACTTGGATCTTAGAAAGGCTTTTGATACTGTTGCACATGGAAGCCTGCTGCACAAATTGGAGCAGTGTGGCATTGGAGGCAAATTGCTGCTATGGATAAAGGGGTGGTCGAGGGAAAGAAGACAGAGAGTGGTAATCAATGGACACTGCTCATCGTGGACTAATGTTATTAGTGGAGTCCCTCAGGGTTCAGTATTGGGTCCATTATTGTTTTCTGTATTTATAAATGATATTGATGATGGTATATCAAGCTTAATGTCCAAGTTTGCAGACGATACGATGGTTGGCAGGGTTGTCAAGGACACTACTGACACTGTGCTACTGCAACAGGATCTGGAAAGGTTGAGCAGATGGGCTGAGAGGTGGCAAATGTAGTTTAACATTGACAAATGTAAAGTACTATATATGAGAAACAGCAACCCCAGAGCAACGTATCAACTCTGTGGTACTACATTGACAGTGGTAGAGAATGAAAGGGACCTGGGGGTGGTTGTGCAGGCAGATATGAAATTTTCTAAGCAGTGCAGACGGGCTGCAAGAGTAGCTCATGGTGTATTGTCGATGCTATATAGGAATTTTTCTAGCAGGGATAAGGAAGTGATTATTCCCTTGTATAAGGCAATGGTCAGGCCATACCTAGAGTACTGTATACAGGTCTGGAGGCCTCATTTCAAGAAGGATGTAGAGCTGCTAGAACGGGTACATAGAAGGGCAACAAGACTAGTGAATGGAACAAAGGGTTGCTCTTACGAAGAAAGAGCAACCCTTTCTGGAAATTACAGTGTCTGGAGACTAGGCACCAGCGAGGTGATCTGATAGAGGTGTATAAAGCCTTGAATGGTTTGAGCATGCTCAATGCTGATGGGATTCTCCCTCTTGCTCAGAATAATCACCTGAGAGGGCATAAATTAAAATTGAGGAAAGACAGATGTAGGATAGATGTGAGGAAATTTGCCTTTAGCCAGTGGGTGGTTGGTTGGTGGAACAGAGTTCCATCCCTTGTCGTGGAGGTTTATAGCCTGAATAAGTTTAAGGCTCAGCTGGACAGGTATTTCGAACGAACAGAGGGGTGAAGTGGAAGTGGTTATTTTTTATTTATTTTTGGCCGATGCTACATAAGCTTGCTTTCTTGCATCAAATGCCTCTTCTAATGCTAATGCTAATCTCGTTAAACGAGGCAAAGTGTAAAAGTGTAAAGCGTTCATTGTCTAACGGCCCAAGGGGTTTCCCCCATCTCTGTGTTGTGTAGTCTGTTTGTGAAACACAGAACACTGTGAAGGCCAGAGATTTTAAAAAGTGTAAGGTACATGTTTATGTTGTGTAGTGTCATGTTGTGTTGTTCCTCTGACCTTTTAGCCGTTGGGCCCCTAGTGGGACCCCCCCGTTGCCCACACTTAACCCCGAGGAGGCAGGTCAGGCATAGAGGGATCGCATTAGAAGTAATTACTCTGGCAGGCCCTGTCACCTAATTTCCTAAGATTTCAGTGGCAAGGGCCTAAAAAAAAAAATAAATAAATAAATAAAAAAAAATAATAAAATAAAAAAATAATAATAATAAATAAATAAATAATAATAAAAAAATAAATAAATAAATAAATAAAAAAAAATAATAAAATAAAAAAAAATAATAAATAAATAAATAATAAAAAAATAAATAAATAAATAAATAAAAAATAAAATAAAATAAATAAATAAAAATAATAATAAATAAATAAATAAAATAAAAAATAAAATAGAATAAAATGCATATTTAGTTAGAGTAGGGGTGAAGCTGAGGAAGGGGGGGGACAGATAGAAATAAGGGGATGATAGGGAAGGCAACCTCAGAAAGGTCAGTGGAGACTGGCCCCACCAGGAGGAAAAAAAGGGTGTAGCAGGGAGGGGGAGGAGACAGAAACCCGTCCCCTCCCTCTCCCTACCAGGGGAGGGGGTATTAAAGTGAACCAAGTTAGGGTACATGGTTCGGAATGCTAGTTGGCCAAGAAAAGAAGTTGACATCTAATGGCATGTCGGTGGCATTGTCAGTCTTTATCTAGGAGATTGTCTTATTGGTCACATCCATGAGAGACAAGTCCAGAAGAATAAGAACCTTTTGTCTTTCTTAGATTGTCTTAATTTGTGGATTGTCTCTATTAAAAGGTAGTTATTTGGTAGTTATCTTTGGTGGGTGACATTTTGGAGAATGTATAGTAGTTCACACCAATGATGGTAATGCTGGTTAAGTTTAGCTGCCTGGTTCCAGTACCATCAGGGTCCCTGGGTTCATTTAGTAGAGGGTTATCATGTTGCTGCAATTAGTTGTCTTCTCCTCAAGAAAAGCTGCTGTGCATAGTTGGTGAGAGCTTGATACTCTTCCTTAGTATCCAGTAAGTGGTTTTCTTTGCCTTTTGGTATATAAGTCAACTTTGTGATAAGCTGGCAGTGGAGGTCATCGTAGAGGGGGCACTCGTGCATGAGGTGATCCCAGTCCTCAATTCCTCCACAGGCGCATGTTGGGTCCTCTTCTAGGACAAAGGTTGTTAGTTTTGCCTTTATTGAACCATGGCCAGTAAGCAAATACGTGGCATACAGGCCTGGAGAAAACCATAATGGGGATTTTGGATAGATTCTGCTAACATCTGGGATGAATCTCCTGGTGATTTCCCCCTTGGTTGAATTTGTCCAGCAGTCCTGCCACACCCACTGCATGTGTGCTTGAAGTCTCCTCTTCTCAAATTTTTGGTTGTTGGTAAGATTCAGCTCGAATCCCAAGCAGGTCTGAGACATGCCCTTAGACAGATGAGAAGTATAAAGTTGGGGTTCTAACCGAGTATGGCTCTATGAATTTTGGCGTCAATTTTCGTGCGTGCTGCGGCCTCGATCGCTTGTTTTGCCGTTTAGGTTTTGAGCGTGTGCCGGTGAGGCGAGCCGAGGTTTAGGCTTAGCTGTTGCACCGAGGCTTAGTTGCGGAGTAGGAGGAAAAAATATTTTAGTTCTTATTTCGCCCGCTAGATGGCGCCACTTATTTTCGGCATTAAATTAAATATATAAATTTTATTTTTGCTTTATCCCCACGGTCCGGTGCTTATCCCCACGGCTACCCTTTCAGTTATAAGAATATGTGTAAATGTAGCTGTTATAGTTAAGAGTGGTGTGAGTGTGACGTAGGAAGTTGTATTTTGCCTTGTTCTGATTGGAGGGGGATATGAACCGATGTTCTGATTGGTCTGGGGGTATAAACCGAGTACGGCTCTGAGTCTGCCTGTGATTTCTGGTCGCTTGCTGCCGTAGGAATCGTCTGTTTTTGCCGCGTTGGTTTTTCAAGCTACCGTGATCACAATGGATCGTGGGTTCGCGCACGCACGCACACACACACACACACACACACACACACACACACACACGGGGGCCACAACACTTAGCGCACGGAGATTACAACGACAACAGAAGACCCCGAAACAGTGTCGCCATCTGTTGAGTTATTCTGAAAGCTGAAATTAAAGATTTTATTTTATTTAAGATGTTTAAATATACGTATATATTTTTTTTCCTACGCAGCTATGACTTTGCCGTTTAAATATATTTCAGTGGCTTTGCAAGATGTGGCGGCATCTGCGGAAGCAATCTGAAAGCTGAAAATCTGAAATTAAAGATTTTATTTAAATATATATATATTTTTTTAACACATACATGTGTTTGGGGTCATAACAGTTAGTGCATGGAGATTACCTTGACATCAGAAGACCCAGATACTGTGTCGCCATCTAGCGTGCATTCTAAAAGCTGAAATCTGAAATTAAGGATTTTATTTAAATATATATATATATATTTTTTTCCCACATACTGATACTTGGGGTCACAATACTTCTTGAACGGAGATTGCCACGACACCGTAACAACCAAGAAACTATGGCGCCATCTAGCGAGTCATTCTGAAAGCTGAAATCTGAAATTAAGGATTTTATTTAAATACAGGGTGTTTCAGTTAACGTTTCAGAACTTCTAAGAGGGGTAGGGTACAGCCTGACAACTCGAAATCATATAGCAATGTGGGGTCGGAAATGCTTTCCTGAAGCGGTGTTGTACACAGAAGCACCATAAAGAAAAGAGACCGTAAGTGAGAAATCGTTTTAATAATACATGAAAAGAAGCAAAAGGTACATGGATTAAAGTAAGTGTTCGAAGTTTCTTCCATGGGCTACAATGCACACCTCACATCTCCGACTCATGGACATCCGAACATTCTGGAATACTCCAGGCGAATTTCGAATTTCTTGAACAAGAACGCCAAGTTAGTAGGATGGATGATTACACGAACGCAGAGTTAGCCGATATGCATTTGGCGTACGGGGCTGCAAATTGTAGTGGGCCAGCCGCACAGCGTTTGTACGCGGAACGATATCCGACGAGGCGTATTCCCAGTCATAATTTCTTTGCAAGGCTGCACCAGAGGTTAGCTGAGAGAGGTTCATTTGAAAGAGCTGACAGGGACAGGGTAAGAACAGCACGGACTCCAGCCGTCGAACAGAATGTGCTGCAGCATGTACAGGGGAATCCAAGAACGAGTACACGAAGTCTAGCAAACGCAGTCTGGGTTTCCCATTGCAGCGTCTGGAGGATTCTCCGAGAACAAGACATGCATCCGTTTCACGTGCAGCGTGTCCAGACACAGCAACCGGAGGATTATGCACCTCGTATTGCTTTCGCACAGTGGTACCTTGGAAAATGTGCTACAAATCCCCTTTTTCCTGCTGAAGTGTTGTTTTCCGATGAGGCATCCTTCACAAGGGAAGGAATTTTCAACACGCATAATGACCATATCTGGGCGGTCGAGAACCCGCATGCAATACGACGTCGTGCAGCACAGATTTGATTTTCGGTCAATGTATGGGCCGGTATTATGGGAGATCACCTCATCGGACCTTACCTGTTACCGTGTCGTCTAACCGGACCTATCTACTTGATCTTTCTGCAGCAAGTATTGCCACAACTTTTGAGAGATGAACAGATTTCTGCATCGACGCAACAGACAATGTGGTTCCAACATGATGGAGCCCCTGCCCATTATAGCGGAGATGTTCGTAACTACCTGGATGTCACATTTGGTCAACAGTGGATCGGACGTGGTGGTCCCATGTGTTGGCCTGCTCGGTCACCCGACCTATCATGTCTTGATTTTTATTTCTGGGGTCATATGAAATCGCTAGTTTATGACACCCCTGTTGACAGTGCTCAAGAGCTGGTTGCAAGAATCGCAGTAGCTGCCGAAGAAATTCGAAATTCGCCTGGAGTATTCCAGAATGTTCGGATGTCCATGCATTGGAGATGTGAGGCGTGCATTGTAGCCCGTGGAAGAAACTTCGAACACTTACTTTAATCCATGTACCTTTTGCTTCTTTTCATGTATTATTAAAATGATTTCTCACTTACGGTCTCTTTTCTTTATGGTGCTTCTGTGTACAACACCGCTTCAGGAAAGCATTTCCGACCCCACATAGCTATATGATTTCGAGTTGTCAGGATGTACCCTACCCCTCTTAGAAGTTCTGAAACGTTTAACTGAAACACCCTGTATATATATATATTTTTTCCCACATACGGATACTTGGTGTCACAATACTTCTTGAACGGAGATTGCCACGGCATCGTAACAACCAAGAAACTGTGGCGCCATCTAGCGAGTCATTCTGAAAGCTGAAAGCTGAAATTAAGTATTTATTTAAATATATATATATATTTTTTTCCCACATACTGATACTTGGGGTCACAATACTTCTTGAACGGAGATTACCTTGACATCGGAAGACCTAGATACTGTGTCGCCATCTAGCGAGTCATTCTGAAAGTTGAGAAATCTGAAATTAAGTATTTTCTTTAAGTTGCTTTGATGTTTAAATTTTTTTTTTTTTTTTTTTTACCAAAAGCACTGAGACTGTCATAACATCGTAACTACCAAGAAACTGTGGCGCCATCTACCAGGTCATTCTGAAAGTTGAAAATCTGAAATTAAAGATTTTATTTAAGATGTTTAAATATATATTTTTTCCAATAGCTATGACTTTGACGTTTAAATATTTCCGTGGCTTTGCAAGATGTGGCTCCATCTACCAGGTCATTCTGTAAGTTGAAAATCTGAAATTAAGTATTTCATTTTATGTGGTTTTGTTTAATGTTATGTGTTTTTTTTTTTTTTGATGGTGAAATTTATATGTATATATTTTTACCTATAACTATTTGTGATGGTTCCTCTGCGAGTTGAATTTGTATCCCTATGTTTAGAGTCTATCTTGGAAAAAAAAAACTGAAAAGTAAAATGTATTGATGAGTATATTTATTTATTTACCGTCTTCGTGATATGGTGGCTCCATCTTCAGATTCTATCTGTAACTTTGAATTTTTTTTTTTTTTAATCTATATTTGAAATCATTTTATGTCTTTTTTCTTTCCTAAAAGTAACTTCTCAATTTTTAAAAAAGGTTATTAATGGAAAATTAAAACCTATTTTCTACTTTCTAAGAAAAAAGACAGACAATATTTTTTCAAATAGATATGTTTTTATTGATAAATAAAAAATAAATAAATAAATAAATAAAAATTACAGCTTAGTGGGGATTATCACCAGTTTACCCCATTCTTTGAATAGTAACAGTAAAATGCGCCACGAGTAATCTTGTGCATCTTGAAAGAAGTGCATCTCCGTCTGGAAAAAAAAAAAAAAATGTTAGAAGATTACAATGATCTACGTGTCGTGGGTAGTTTTAGTGGTGTTAATGCATTACAAAAACATACAAAATTACCCAGACGTATCGTGAAAGAGTACTTGTCATCTCAACCTGCTTATGTCAGACACAAACCTCAAAGAGTTAATTTTCCTAGAACCCAAATAATAGTTCCTGGACTACACCATACGTTTCAGTGCGACTTAGCAGAAGTTTCCAATCTGTCTGATGCTAATGGTGGAGTGTGCTATTTACTCGTCTGTATAGACGCTTTTTCTAGATACGCCTGGGTGAGAACACTTAGAAATAAAACATCAAAGAAGATGGTAAAAGCATTCAAATCAATTTTCAAGGAAGAAACACCATTCAGTCTTAACAGCGACCAGGGCAAAGAATTTACAAGCAAAGATGTTAGGGCCTTATTTAAATCTCTCAACATTAATTTCTACACAACTAGATCTGAAAAAAAAGCAGCAATAGCTGAAAGTTTCATTCGAACTCTGAAAGAAAAAATATTTAAATGGATAACTTATTCTGAAAGTAAGAAATATGTGCATGTTCTTCCCGACATTGTGTCTACTTATAATCGAACGCCACATCGAGCCATAGGAATGCCACCAGCCAATGTCACATTGCATAATGAAGAAGATGTCTACAGGAAATTGTACTTGAAAAAATCCAAAGAACAGATTTCCTAAATTTAAACTGGGGGATCGTGTCGTTCTAAGTACAGGTTCACATCTTTTCCGCAAAGGATTCTGTGGTTGCTGGACTCGTGAGGTTTTTACTATATCTCAAGTATTGAAACGAAGAAAGCCTGTTGTGTACAGAGTACAAGACAAAACAGGCAACACGATCGAAGGTAGCTTTTATGAGCAACAGCTACAACTTGTTAATATCCACAACAAGTTGCCACTCGACACATATCTTATTGAAAAAGCACTTAAGGAGCGAAGTGTGGAAGGAGAGCGTCAATTGCATGTTAAGTGGTTAGGATATCCGGCTTCCTACAACAGTTGGGTTTTGGCTAAGGATGTTCTTCTTAACCCTACCGAGTAATGCGTGTATGGATTTCCATCCCCAGAATACGCAATCTAATTTTACTATTATATTACCCGACACTATACCTCTCAAGAGCAAGTGGGAAGTCGCACTGGCAGAAATACACGTACCTAAGTCATGGGACAATATTTCCAAAGGTTGGGCTGAGTTTGCAACTCTGCAGAAAGAACCGACAGTTAGGAACCTTGAGGTTTACATGCTGAACGATGAGTATGAAAATTCGTCTAAATTGATTGAACATATGTGTGGTCTTAATGCCAATTTAGAGCTTAAAGTAGAAGAGACAAAATTCAAAGTGAGATTTACAATTCGTGTTAAAAATGGCTGTGAGTTGCGTATGACTTTACGAACTGCCAGAATTCTAGGACTAGTACACAAAGCAGTAGTGAGTGAAGTTGTTGACAAAGCTAGAACTTTCAAAGGGGAGTACATCGGAAAGTGGATAACTAAAGGGAAAATAGTGATACCGCCAATAAAGTCTAACAGTGAGTGTGTTGATAGGAGGCTTGTGTTCGTACAACCACCGACTTGTGATGTTCGCGAGTATAAAATTCCTTATGGTAATTATGATAGCATCTCCGAAATTCTAAAGGTTATGACTTTTATAGCCCCAGAAATTAAAGGTTCTGTTAATGCCCATGGCTTTGTTTCTTTCGAAATAGAAAGCGGTGTGCGTCTTTGCTTCCCTGAGACAGGACTCGGTGAGTTACTCGGTTTTGAGTGTATGCCCGATGGTTTCGAAGGAACAGCGAGATCGAAATTTCCCGGAGATATAAATAGAGGTGTAGGCTCTTATTTTGTTTATAGTAGTGTGATAGAAGACCAGACTGTGGGTGATATCAGAGCGCCTCTTTTGCGAGTAGTACCATTCGGAAGCAGTGGTGAATTCTTACATTTGGATTATTACCCTGTACTTCTCTCAAACATTCAATCCATTTCTATTCAAATTCGCACAGACAGCGGTCAGTTATTTCCATTCAGAGGTGGTAAAACTCTAATTAAATTACATTTTCGACCCCAATGAACGCGTACGTTGATTACTACTCAGTGCAAGCGGGGGGAAATCCCTACTTTGCAGGAGCAGCGATCCAGAGAGGTCAAGGCTTAGGTAGTATATTCAGATCTGCATTTACATTTCTCTCTCCTCTTCTGAAACCCGCAGCCAAGTTCATCGGTCGCCAAGTGCTGTCGGCAGATCGTAATATGATCGATGATGTCATTTCGGGAGCACCCGTGAAACGATCATTTATAAATCGAGCTTCTGAAGTTGGACAGGCCATTAGGCAAAAAGTCCGTAGTCAGAGTGGAGGCAAGCGCCGAAAAAGAAAAAATATCAGAACATCTTTCCATGATGGCCGAAGTTATGATGTCCGAACTAGACCTGTTTGCCCAGCCGGCTACTAATCTGTGCATCGAGCGATCTTCATACATTACTTTCTTGCCTTTAGCTTCTGTGGACACGCCGGGGCCAATAGAATTTTCCATAGTGGGAACATCGGAAGAATATCTGGACCTGGGAAAAACTTATTTGCGACTCAAAGTACAGTTAACTCAAAGCGGTGGAAAAGAATTCCAGTCGAGTGTAGGCATTGTCAACAACTTTTTTCACTCCATGTTTAAACATGTAGATCTTTTCGTTCAAGACAAATTAATAAATCCTAGCAGTGACACATGCGCCTATAGGGCTTATTTAGAAACGCTTTTGAATTTTAACAGAGGAGCAAAAAAATCCCAACTCACTACAGAACTGTTCGTAAAAGACAATGTTTCCGATGTTTCGCAAATGTTTTCTCAGCCTGACAGTGGTATGAGTCAACGTATGAAGTTTTTTTCGAAAACCAAAACTGTGGAACTTCTGGGTCATCTCAGACTAGATTTGTGCCATCAGGCCATATATTGTTAACAACGTATCACTCCGTCTGAGATTGGTTCGCAGTTCGCCCGAGTTCTGTCTGTTGTCTCTCGACAATACTGCGAAGATTCATATACGCGAAGCATGTCTTTTTGTGCGTAAAGTTAAACTTAACCCCAGCATACAGTTAGCCCACATGAACGTCCTTGAAAAACACCCTCTTGTATACCCCATTAACAGAGTTAATGTTACTTACTTCTCAATACCAAAAGGTATGGTAGACTCTACCAGAGACAATATATATCTAAGCCAGATCCCCGCTCGTTTAATAGTCGGTATTGTGTCCAGTGATAGTTTCAATGGCTCCCTCAAAACCAACCCATTCAATTTTGGTCACTACAACCTGTGTTATTTACTTCTGACGGCTGATGGTGTGCAGCACCCTTCCATACCGCTAACACCCGATTATAAGAATGGACATTATACCAGGTCCTACTTATCGCGTTTTACATCGCTAAACAAGTGGAATTCAGACTGTGGAAACGACATATCACTCTTGGATTATACTGAAGGGAATGTGCTTTATGCTTTCGACCTGACTCCAGACAACAACGCGGTCGGCGAACACATCAGATCATTACGACGAGGTGGAGTTCGACTCGAACTGAAATTCGCAGAACCTCTTCCCGAAAACGTAACAGTGATCTTGTATGCCGAATTCGAAAACATTCTTTCTGTGACTAAAGACCGATCAATACTCATTAATTATGAACACTAGAGAAATATTGAAGGTTTTAGAAGCAGACAGTGAATCGAGAAAACATCTGATAGGTGTCTGTGCCAGGGACGAATTACCGTCAAGAATACAGAGAAAACCAGCATTCTTAGTCATCAATATTGACTTGGCACATATGCCAGGTACTCATTGGGTGTGCATTTTCCTAGGAAAAAGAGAAAGTCGATATTTCGACAGTTTTGCAAGACCGCCGACACAGGACATTGCAGAGTTCCTTAACCAAAACAGTAAGAAATGGACTTATAACAAAGTGGTGATTCAACATCCAGAATCTATAGCGTGTGGACTACATTGTATTTTTTTCCTAACTCATAGATGTAGAAACATTTCTATGCCAAAGATTGTAAACAAATATTATTGTAAAGATTTGTGGGCAAATGATGTAACCGCCACAATACATGTAATTCAGCATTTACTTACAAAATAAAATTTTATTTATTTTTTTAAAAAGTGTCTGTTTTATTGAAAAAAAAACTTACCACAAAGATATCCACGTAGGCTTACGTCTCAAAACGACGAGGCGATATCAAAGCTGTATATCTGCGCTTGACCTGCTTACGAGGTTTTATAACTCCACTCTCGGAGTGCTGTTGTTCCTGCGCTTCAGAGGAGGGAATTGTGGGTAGCGAGACGGCGGTGGCAGTTGATACGACACCCTCGATATCGCTTGATGCCGGCGGTGATGCTTGTTTTGCGGCATTAGTTTTCAGGCCTAAATATGACTAGTATCTGAAGATACATTTTAACTTTAGACTCGGGCTGCAAATCCTGTCTTTTTAAGATTGCAGACATTTGCTCGTCTAAAGAGAGCATCTGTTTTTGTTCTGGCGGTGCAGCTACAAGCAAGAATTTACGGAAAGATTCACTCATCTTCTGATTAAACTTGTAATGAGTGGAGCCACTATACTCGCGATCAGGGGGAACAGTGAACCTCCTTGTTGAAGTATTAATTTCCGCCTAGTTTTAAATGCTACTTTTTTATCTGCTAGTGTTCTGAGCAGACGTTTTTTGCGTTGTAACTTGCTTTTCACTCTGTCTGTGAAAGGAATGCTACCTTTGATTATGTTTTTACATATTTCACAGAGTGAATTTATTTGTGTTTGATCTGAACTCCTTAATAGAGCGGTTGCCTGTTTCGGTCGAACTTCCGACAAATACTTTATAAAGTTAGAATTGTGTTTTAGATGCAGAGCCATATGGGTATGTAAACGATCGTAGATCCTTCGTTTGGTAACACGTGTGAGCGCAGTCTCAATCTATCATCAGTGTTCTGACAAAAATCAAACAGTAAATATGAATGAGGATCGCGTGTTGCATGCTTATATATGTCAACTAAAACACGTGACCTTCCGGGGTACACTTGACTTGCTAGGTGTGAGATTTGTCTCAAGTCGCGAGGGTTTTTAAAAACAATCAAATAGTGCGAATTCAAACTAATAGTACGGAACTGGGTGCCTTGCGAAAACAGGTTTTGTGTTAACAAAATAACACTCAGATTTCTATGATGTGATCCCTTTATAAATATCTCAGACACAACAATACTATTTTTGCTTGGTTAATGAGATCGTCTAAAACGAGTAAATTGTTTACTGTTGGATCAAATTCGGGGATGTTTAAACCCTCCACGAACTCGATTTGCGAGTAACACCAAAACTTATCTTGAAGCTCTGAATAGCAATAGACAATTCTTTGAGGTGGTGGCGAAATTAAACTTTCACTATTTTCTAATAGCGACAACACAAACGTTGTCTTTCCACTCTGTGTTGCTCCCGAGACTATCGCTGTGAAGGGGTGATGAAACATTATGTAAATGATCGCGCGCGAGTCTGGACCAAGTATTTATGTGTGTGTGTTCGCGCACTGATGCGAGAGGCAGGACTAGCAACGGTAAAGACAGAAGGTGACGTCTCCAGAAAAACGAAACATTGTCCCCTTTTTAAAAAAAAAACTGTGAGTTATGAAAAAGGTTTTTTTTTTTTGGAAGTTGTCTTTTCCATGAAACCGTTCTTGACACGGAAAAAAGGGTTGTGTGCATTCCTCCATCTAAGCACGCCCAACACTTCGTGACGGGTGGGAGGGGTGCCGCGATCCCCCCAGTGCGCGCCCGGCACTTCGTGATGGGTGGGAGGAGTGCTGCGATCCCCCCAAGCCCCTGCGCCCCGCGATTCCCAACCGAGTGCCGTCATGAATGTGACTGGGAATAGGATGGGAAGTCCATGCCCGATCGAACTCTCCAACATCCTGAAAAAAAAAGGAGACATCACCAGAGCTAGCCACTGAAAAACTGCTTAGTGTCAAAAACATTGGGGATTTCACTGGGGTTTTTTCTAATGTTGATAGTATGATGACTAGGTGGTTAGCTTTCACTATGTGTCTTGGAAATATCCATAAGGGTAAGTGCGTGTGTTGTCTCCTACCACACATTTAGTGAAAGTAAATCCAAACCTTTTTGTTACTGAGGACTCAAGGAGACGAGAAGTACGTTTGTCTCTCCGGACAGAAAACGGTACCTCGACAGAAAAAAAAAAGAGACGCAGATAAAAGTTACAAAAGAATATTCTATTTTATTCTTAAAAAACTAAAGAAAGATACAAAATACTTACAACTAAAGATTCCCCTAATCTAAATAAATCAAGCTACTGTAACCATCATCTGTTGTTAAAGTATCGTTACTTTGATCGTGCCAAATGATGGGTACGGTGGAAGCACCGGATGTTGAAAAACCGCTCTCGTCAGCGGCATAGGGATTCCGAGGACCACCATCATTTACATTGTCTTCTTCTTCTTCTTCATACTCCCTGACAATAATTATATCCGGTGACTGAACCTCACGATCAACGTTCGCCGATCCTATTGACACTTCCGATGTCGACCGTGAGGAGTTGGATTAGGGTATATCACCGTCGCATGAAAGATGCCAACTTGCAGAGGTTGAAAGTTTCATAGGCGCTTCCCATGAAGAAAGGCTATCATCCAGCGATAGAGATGAATTGGTGTAATTGCAAAAGGACTGCCCCGTACTAATGGGAGTTGAACTCCGTATTTTCGGAAAATATGTGGGGACGTTCCAGTCAAAGGTCTCACAACCGTCAGCAACTTCCAAAAGGTCTATGTCGTTGCCGGAAACCCACGGGTCACAGCACTGTAAAGTGTAAAGTGTAAAGTGTGTTTAGGGTCTAACGGCACCAGGGGTTACCCCCATCTCCATGTAGTCTACATTGTCACGTGTTACAGAACACTGTAAAGGCCAGAGATTTAAAAGTGTATGGATATTGTTGGATGTAGTGTCGTGTACTGTTGTTCTTCTGGCTATTTAGCCGCTGGACCCCTACTGAGGCCCAACATTGCCCACACTTAGCCCCGTGGAGGCAAGCCAGGTACACCAGTATTTTTAAATAAGTACTCTGGCAGGTCCTGCCACCTAATTTCCTGGGATTTCAGTGGCTAGGACATAAAAAAAAAAAAAAAAAGGTGGGGGGTGCGCTAGAGGTTGGGTCAGGCCAAGGAGTTTTAAGTTATACAGTGTGGAATTTAGAATTTTGGGTGTAGGGCTAGGATAATTTTGACATGGGATGAATGCTAGTTGGAAAGCTAGAGGGGGAGGGGAGACTAAAGGCTGGGGGGTGAGAGACAGAAGTATAGGGTCGATAGAGTAGATGACCCCAAAATCAGTGAGGCAGGCCCATGCCACACCAGAAGGAAAGAGGGGGTGGCGGGGAGGAGACAAGGGGACCTTCACCTCCTCCCGGCCAGGACAGGGGAGAAACAGGGCCGTGCAAGGGAGCATGGGCCTCTGAACTTTTATCAGAACTGACACCTGACCCTGAACACATGCACAAACTGTACGTACACAACATTGCAAGGATGGAAAAAAAACGCGAGAGTAGCATGAAGAAATAAACACAAAACTAGCCCTTTTAAACTCAAACAGGTTCAAATGTTAACCTAATACAACCAATCAGATTGGTATGGAAAGGTGAAAATTTAACTAATGAGATGCGTTCATGAAGGTGAGTACGTGCCCAGCTTGTACATACATATCGGAATTATCGTATATAATACTGTTGCTAAAAACGACTTATTAGTTAACATGCTAATTTTTACTTGACGACAACCAACCTGTGCTTAGATTCAAGAGTATGTGAACGTCACAACCAATAGGAAATTACTACGGTATGAGAGTGAAAGTCACAGCCTATAGGAAATCACTATGGTATGAGAGTGAAATCCTTAATCATCAGTAAGGGTGTGACATCTTTGAAGGTAATCTTTGAAGCTGAGTTATCTTTTTTTTTTTTTTTTTTGTTACTACAAAGGCTTGGGAACGATACCAGCTATAGTTATATAACCTTTGTACTACATGTTTCTATTTGTTCCCAACCATTACCTTTGAAGTTGAACTAGCTTTTACTATTCTAAATTTTAACAAAGACTTGGGATTGGCATCACCCTTAGTTATATGACATGTGCCTACCCAGTTCCTGACCGATCGACATCTTTTTGCTTTTTGTCACTCTACATTTGAACGAAGCCTAGGGAGCGGAAGTACAGGCACATGTCGTACAAAGGTTTTGAACAAAAGGCTTTGGGAGCGGTAGAGCCGACTTGGGGGTGGTATCTCCTTTAGTTATATATAGTCTTTGTACATCTTGTGTCTAGCTGTGACCAAGCAAAACCTTTTGAAGTTGAGTTATCTTCTGCTTTAGCTCTTCCAAATTTGAACAGACTTGGGAGCGACACCTGCGTTAACTATATGAGGTTATATAACCTTTGTACGACATGGCTCTACCTGTTACTGATACGTCACGAGTTTATGAGCCAGTAACAATACGGCTAGAATCTAAGCACATGCTGTAATCGCCCTTGGACCACATTTACAGTTTGGAACTTTCTCAGTACAGTGTGGTTGTAAATTTTTTCCACTGTTGTTTTTCCCTAAAATGCCACTGCATGAAATGTTTGACGAAGTAAGAAAACCGAACGTAACTTTCTACAGACGTCTGAGTCACAGTAGTACAGTTCTTGTTTATTGCCACGAATTCGAGCCACATGTTGCGATCGAGACAGCTAATACACATATGATGTTATCGAGAAGACAATGGGATGAATTCAAAGACAAAATGGATGATGTCATGCTTTCCGTAAGAGCAAAATCTAAAGATGAAATCCTACTAGATGGACTCTGAATCAATACCGATGGTGGTGCTTGTGATTTCTATTGGAAGCAATTCTCGCTAGCTGCAGAAAGGCGAATGACTCTACACCTTTCTGAAATAGAATCGATATATACTAGAATCATAGACATAGATTCTTTTCTTCAGCGTCTAGAAGAAGAAAACCTGCATTTCTGTTAATGCAAACAGTTATATTGGAGCATCTTGACTGCGTTAGAGAGCGTATAAAGAATGCCGTGTTTATCGACTCTATCGATGTTTCGTTTAACAATGTTTATGCTTATTTTCTTAGAAATGCTGAACCATCTACAAGTGTTAAAATTTTTTCTGCTAAGTGCTTGAAAGAAGGTGTAGCTACGGTGTTCAACCATTATGCTTTGTACAATGCTGTAGTTTTGATGATTGAAGAACTTCAAACTGCTTACACTACGAAATATACGAAGTATCCGTTCTCATCAAAGCAATGTACATATGTAAGTGCTTGTGTTGATTTTTTTTGTGATTAGTAACTACATCTGTAAAACTTACCAATAAAAACATATCTATTTGAAAAAATATTGTCTGTCTTTTTTCTTAGAAAGTAGAAAATAGTTTTTAATTTTCCATTAATCAATAACCTTTTTTAAAAATTGAGAAGTTACTTTTAGGAAAGAAAAAAGACATAAAATGATTTCAAATATAGATTAAAAAAAAAAAAAAATTCAAAGTTACAGATAGAATCTGAAGATGGAGCCATCATATCACGAAGACGGTAAATAAATAAATATACACATCAATACATTTTACTTTTCAGTTTTTTTTTTCCAAGATAGACTCTAAACATAGGGATACAAATTCAACTCGCAGAGGAACCATCACAAATAGTCATAGGTAAAAATATATACATATTAATTTCACCATCAAAAAAAAAAAAAAAAAAACACACATAACATTAAACAAAACCACATAAAATGAAATACTTAATTTCAGATTTTCAACTTACAGAATGACCTGGTAGATGGAGCCACATCTTGCAAATCCACGGAAATATTTAAACGTCAAAGTCATAGCTATTGGAAAAAATATATATTTAAACATCTTAAATAAAATCTTTAATTTCAGATTTTCAACTTTCAGAATGACCTGGTAGATGGCGCCACAGTTTCTTGGTAGTTACGATGTTATGACAGTCTCAGTGCTTTTGGTAAAAAAAAAAAAAAATTTAAACATCAAAGCAACTTAAAGAAAATACTTAATTTCAGATTTTTCAACTTTCAGAATGACTCGCTAGATGGCGACACAGTATCTAGGTCTTCCGATGTCAAGGTAATCTCCGTTCAAGAAGTATTGTGACACCAAGTATCCGTATGTGGGAAAAAAATATATATATATTTAAATAAAATCCTTAATTTCAGATTTCAGCTTTCAGAATAACTCGCTAGATGGCGCCACAGTTTCTTGGTTGTTACGATGTCGTGGCAATCTCTGTTCAAGAAGTATTGTGACCCCAAGTATCAGTACATGGGAAAAAAAAATATATATATATTTAAATAAAATCCTTAATTTCAGATTTCAGCTTTCAGAATGACACGCTAGATGGCGACACAGTATCTGGGTCTTCTGATGTCAAGGTAATCTCCATGCACTAACTGTTATGACCCCAAATACACGTATGTGGAAAAAAATATATATATATTTAAATAAAATCTTTAATTTCAGAGTTTCAGCTTTCAGATTGCTTCCGCAGATGGCGCCACATCTTGCAAAGCCACTGAAATATATTTAAATGGCAAAGTCATAGCTGCCTAGGAAAAAAAAAATATATATATACATATATTTAAACACCTTAAATAAAATAAAATCTTTAATTTCAGCTTTCAGAATAACTCAACAGATGGCGACACTGTTTTGGGGTCTTCTGTTGTCGTTGTAATCTCCCTGCGCTAAGTGTTGTGGCCCCCGTGTGTGTGTGTGTGTGTGTGTGTGTGTGTGTGTGTGTGTGTGTGTGTGTGTGTGTGTGTGTGTGTGTGTGTGTGTGTGTGTGTGTGTGTGTGTGTGTGTGTGTGTGTGTGTGTGTGTGTGTGTGTGTGTGTGTGTGTGTGTGTGTGTGTGCGTGCGCGAACCCACGATCCATTGCGAGCACGGTAGCTTGAAAAACCAACGCGGCAAAAACAGACGATTCCTAAGGCAGCAAGCGACCAGAAATCACAGGCAGACTCAGAGCGGTACTCGGTTTATACCCCCAGACCAATCAGAACATTGGTTCATATCCCCCTGCAATCAGAACAAGGCGAAATACAACTTCCTACGTCACACTCACACCACTCTTAACTATAACAGCTACATTTACACATTCTTATAACTGAAAGGGTAGCTGTGGGGATAAGCACTGGACCACCAGTAGCAATGACATGGGTTTACGCCTAGGTAAAGCAAAAATAAAATTTATATATTTAATGTCGAAAATAAGTGGCGACATCTAGCGGGCGAAATAAGTACTATAATATTTTTTCCTCCGACTCCGCAACTAAGCCTCGGTGCAACAGCTAAGCCTAACCCTCGGCTCGGCTCGCCTCACTGGCACATGCTCAAAAACCTAAACGGCAAAACAAGCGACTGAGGCGGCAGCACGCACGAAAATTGACGCCAAAATTCATAGAGCCGTACTCAGTTAGAACCCCAACCTTATACTACTCAGATGATACAACATTCCATTTCTCACCACCTCCAGGTCGAGGGGGAGGGCCCCACCAGGACCTGAAGGGCGTGAGTACTCACAGTGCAGCAAGCACCAGAGATGGAGAGCAGGACCGTGTGTTGAGTGGGATCCAGGATTCGTCTGTTTACTGCAGTCGTAGCCTTGCCAAACCAAATTCCGGCTGCATACGTAATCACAGGGATGAAGATAGCCTTGTAATACAACGAGAGGTTTCGCTTGCTGAGACCCCAGTCCCGACGGGATATCCTAGCAACCATGGCAGTATAGTTTCTCACTTTGGTTCTGATGTATTTGAGATGAGCTTGGAAGGAGAGTTTTCTATCTAGTACTATGCCAAGATATTTCAGTTGCTCTGACAACTTTATGGTCTTGTTTCCAATTTTCATCTGTGGTGGTCTTGTAATACAGAGTTCCTTTAAGAAGCAGAGAGTTTGTTTTTGATGGTCATATGGTCAAGCAGTGTGTTTTTGCCCAGTCCTAGAGGATTTGGAGTGCATGGTTTGCCAAGGTCTCAAGCTGGGCCCTGGAATTTGCAGTCACCATCAGGATGAGATCATCAGCAAAGGCTTGTGAACGAACCTCCCCGAGGTTAAGGCATAGAAATTCGTCCATCACCATGTTCCATAAGGTCGGCCCCAGGACCGAGCCCTGGGGGCAGCCACGGTGTATCCGTCTTGTGAGTTTCTGATAAGGTGCATTTACTGTGATTACCCTATTTGAGAGGTAGCTTTTCATGATATTGAACAAATTGTCCGGTACATTTGCTTGCCTGAGTCTGCGGAGGACGCTCGGCCACCAAAGGGTGTCGAACGCTCCCGCGAAATCAATTGTAATCATCAGGAAGTATTTTCTGTCTGCTTGGTGGGCCTCAGTGAGCAGTGCCTGTAGAGCATCAACCATGGAACGCCCTGGTCTGAAACCATATTGGTTTGGAGATATTAGGTTTTCTTTCTCATAGTGGCTTTGGATCCGTACATGGAGGAGACGCTCTAGGAGCTTGCTGCATACGGACAATAGGGCTATGGGCCTGTACGAACTTGATAGATGTGGTGGTTTTGTCGGATTTTTAAGGATAAGTTTCATATTTGCAACTTTCCAGTCATCAGGGAAGGTGCTAGTGTGTAGGCAGAGTTGAATAGGTGCAGCAATAGCTCCGGGGAAAGCTCCACAACCTTCTTCACAATCTCAGGCTCGAACAAGTCAGGCCCTGGACATTTTTCCCCTTTGATAAGAGCTGCTGCGGCTAGGAGTTCTTCCTGTGTGAACTGCGGTTCAACTTGTCCAGTCCAATAGGTTTCATTTTCTCTGCAGATCTCATGCTGCTCAGTTGTTGTTGGATTAATGTTTGGAGGAAAAACGTTGTTTAAGATGTTTGAGACTGAGTCCCTCCAGGTGGTGGTTAGGTTTCCCTGCGGGGTTTCTGTAGCGGTGTTCACTTCCCCCCTGCGGAGTTTGTTTGTGGTGATTTTGTACACCACCCCCCAGGGGTCAGAATTTCCCATGTAAGAGACAAGTTGCTCCCAGGATTGCTGCTTTGATTTCTTTATTCTTTCCGTATACACGTTTCTTGCTGTTCGATATACTTGTTTAAGTTCTTCGACCTCCACATCAGGCCAAGATCTTCTCGCCCTTTGGAACGCTTTTTGTTTGGCTTGTACCTCCTTTCTCATCCTTCGAAGCTCCTCATTCCACCAGGGCACCGCTCCCGGAGAAGGTTTTTTCCTTTTAATTGTGGCATTGCAGACTTGTGTTAATAGGGTGGTAATCTCTTTTTAAAGAAGGTTTGGATTTTGAGTTTGCCTGAGTTTCTGCTGCTGTTTTCCCACCATTTCCAGCAGGGCACCCCTGAACGTGTCCCAGTTTGTTTTTTCTATTGCATATCTATATTGCATTACTCTGGAAATTGGTTGTCTATTACAGTTTTTTGTGATCCTGAATGTAATGGCTTGGTGGTCCGAGGTCGTCCAATCATCTTGGACCTTCCAGTCGGAGATATAGCTGGCTGTGTTTCTTGTAGCAAGAGAAATGTCAATGGTGGCTTCCCAAAGGGTGCTGCTGAAAGTGGGGAGGTTGTTTGGCTGATTGAGGATTCCGAAAGGGGAGTTACCCAGGTAGTTCTCCAGTCTTTGGCCGTTTGTTGTTCCTCGACGGTCTGGTGTTGTGCTGTACCACGCGGGAGACCTGCAGTTTACATCTGCCCCAACGATAATTCTCCCTCCAGGAAGAGTATTTAGTACACTTTGAAGGTATCTTATAGCCCTGATAATATCTTCTCCTGGACGGCAGTATAGGGCAACGACGTAAAAGTTTCCAAGCGCTGTAATAATGTGGGCACATAAGGCCCTGGCTGTGCAAAGTTGTGTTATCTTTGTGGCTGTGATGTCAGGGTTTCTTACAGCTATTGCTGCCCAGGGGGTTTCCCCTTCCACCTGGATGACTTTGTAGGTCAAGGGATAGCCTCTGACCTGGTTCTTATGGGTGTACGGCTCTTGCAGGATAATTACATCCGTGTTGTCCTCTTCTGCCCGAATTCTGATTTGGCCGACCACAGCCCGGGCCCGCTGCGCGTTAATTTGCATTATTTTTACCTCTTTGAAGTTAAATTTTTTAAGGTGTCTCCCCATAATCGATCCCTTGTTGGTGCTGACCCTTGGCTTCTTTTACAGTTCACACAAATAGGATCTTTGGTTTTGTTAGGACAGCTGCTAAATTCGTGGCCTTTTTCAGCACAATGGCCGCACGTTGGCACTGTCTGGATACAAGTGTGTGAGGTGTGGCCGAACCTACAACACTTGAAGCATTTAGGCACAGCCACATGTTCGCGAAAGCGGTGGCTGCCCCAGCTTATGTAGACCCTTGTTTGATTGTTAAGGACCTTCCAGGCGATTGGCTTGATTTGAACAATCCAGTTTTTTCCTCCTCCTCCTTTGACTTTTTTTGAGTATTTAGGTGTGATTAAGGCATCTGCCTCTAAGTCTGGGTTGTACTCCTGCAAGTTCCTACAGCATAGTTCCTCCGTGAGTTGCTGCGGGGTCAGGTTGTCACTGAGGTCAAAAATGATGATAGAGGGCCCCAACTTTTTTGGCGCCTCTGCCTTTAGACCCATTGTCATTATTTTTGCATTGGTCATAATTTTGTTAGCTTCTTTTTTAGTTTCCGTTTCGATCACTATGCCTGTATTTCATCTGCGTGGGTAGCACAGTGGTACCGCCACCGTCCTCCCCACACCGGGTGGAAAAGGCCCGGGTTCGAATCCCGTCGATGACGGGAGGAACTTTAGTGGGCTTTTTTCACTCCGTGGCTGAGTTAGTCGGTCTCAGGCGTAGATAGCAAGGTTTTTTTCCCTCAGAAACATGAGGTTTTTTTTGTCCAGCAAAACAGGCAAATCGACTAGAGAACACACGCAATTTACAGACACGAATACGGGTTAATGTAATTTCATTTACGGGTAACCCAAATACAGTAATTTAATAATTTAAATGCCTGTATTTCTAGTTTTTCTTATTGCTTTTATTTTCGTAGTTTTGAGATCATCTTTCAACTCTGTCATTATTTTGGTCTTGATTTGTTCACTTGTATGTGAATCTTTGGAGTTAATGGGTCTGATAACGACCAGATTCTGCTGTTTTATCAGGGTTCTCTTTCTTATATGCTGGGGGTTTTGATGACTGGTCTGTGGTGGATGCCCTTGGATGGAGGCACCCAGTTTAGAGGTTGGAAGGTTATTAAGTACAGCACCGGCATAAGAGGGCACTGTAGTTGATTCAGGTTCTGTGGTTAGGCCCAGTTCCCGCTCGGGTGAAGACTGCGGAAGCTTAGCGCAGATGTCTAAGGCCTTTTCCAGTATTGTAGACCTTGTCTTGATTTCTTCATTGACAGCTTTTAGCTTCTCATTCTCGATTAGAAGAGCTGTTGTGATTGTTTCTAGGCTTGTCCAAAGCTCCTGGACATAGTTTCCAGTGGCTTTGGTGAATCTTATGGAGTCTTGGTTGAGGAGTGCCACCAAGTTCCTGTGCAAGACTGAGATGATCTGATGGAAGGAGTTGGTGTCTCCCTCATTAAAGAAGCCAGCCAGAACAGGTGATGCAGGAATGGTAAGCATACTGGATGGTGGGAACCCAGATGAGACCACTTGGTCCAGAGCAGACGGTAGTTGTGTAGCCAAGAAATCTGCTGGGGCAGTTTGAAGTGGCAGAGCTGATGGAGTTTGGTGAGCACCTGAGGAGTTTTGCGTCTCAGAAGCAGCAGCTACAGGAGTGTTTGGAGCTGCAGGTAAGGCTGCGGTTGAGGTGGAGTTTGCCATCGATTCGAGGATGGAGGCAGCTATTGGTGTAGAGATTCTTTGGTCCAAGGTGGAAGCTGAGTAATTATGGTCTATGTAAGGTGATATACAAATATTATTCATCTGTGCAGGAAGTGGAGAGCAAGAGGAGCGCAGAGGACAAGCTCTGGACCTTCCCTTGGACTTGTTAAACGAGGCAGTCAGCGATCCTCAGTTAGGCCTAACAATATTACTATTGGCAATAAACAAATATTAACAGTTTACATAATCTATTAAAATTCATAGCCATTTAGGGAATAACTTACTGACAATTTCTCAACAACAACTAAATTAAATAAAGCAAAATGAATACTTTAGGATATCAAATAAAATGCAGCACACTAAAAAGTTAACCTTACGAACAACGACACTAGCGACACTTCGGTATGGCCACATGTTGCCGATGCCGTAAGCTACTCCACTCAATGTAGATTCTGCTCTGCATTTTTAGGGCCAACTCCACAGTCCAGTTGCATCCTGCGCCGTTTTTTGATTGTCTTATATTTTGGGATCACTAATGTTTTCCTTTCCTAGTCTGGTCTGGTAGGTGGCTTTTGAGGTTTCTTCTGTAGATCTCCTCTGCCAATTGCTGAGGTTGTAGATTCTGGTGAACGTCGAATATTGTAATAGATGGCTCTTTTCTTTTGGGGGCCTCCGCCGTGAGTCCCAGGTCATTTATCTTTGGATTCGCTAGTATTTCTTCTGCCTCTTCCTTACTCCCCGTCTCTATGACGATTCCAGGATTCCTTGTTTTCTTAATAGATTTTATTCTGGTGTTTTCAAAGTCTTCTTTCAAGTTCTCTATCACCTTTTGCTTGATTTGTTCACTGGAGTTTTTCTCCTCCCCCAGTGGGTCTGAACAATAACAATATTTGGGGTATTCAGCAACGTCTTCCTTTTCTGGATTGGTGCATTGCTTGTTTCCTCTGCCTCGCCTGATGTATTCCTGAGCGCTTGGGTGTATGTGGGGGTGCGCTGTGGAATTTGCTATGCCCCACAGTCGGCGTAGGCCTGGAGTTTTGCTTTGACCCTCTCACTATCGAGGTAAGCTCGTCATCCAGTATTCTTCATATCTAGGGGTTAAGACTTCCCCCCCCCTCCCACTCGCAAGACTCTGAACTAAACACTGCACCCCAGCAGCAAAGCAACTGCCCCTCAGAACCTTTCATCCCGCAGATTTCATCCTGCTGCAAAAAATTATTTTGGCACCATTATCCAATTCTGGGTATGGGAACACAAGACCTGGAGGAGATGCCAGACAGTCAACAAGGCCAGCCAGAGGGTTCCCAGACATCTACCGACAAGCGAGCGGTGAAACCCACCCTGGACAAACCAGAAGAACAAGACGAAACCAGACAAGACACCACCTGCAAGAGGAGAAACAAGAGGTACAATATTGAAAAACCAGACCGGGAAATGAGGAGCAATAGTGAAGCAAGAGATCGACAGGAGCCATGCAAAAACACAGAAGAGCAAAAACAAGGGGAAAAAATCTCTCCCCCCCGGATCTCTCATTGCCACAGGGAACAGTCCTTGAGCAAGTGCTCACCCTGCGAGCCACTCTAGAAAACATAATGAGAGATAACAGTAGCAGAATTTCTTCAACCTTAAGAGCAGACATAGTCCTTCAATGGACTAAATTAGAAACAATCCTCCTGCAAACAAATGTGGAGCACCAGAGGGCGCTTGCAGCCCTAGAAGCATATAAGGATGCTGATGGTGGCAAAAAAATGCTACAGCGCGCCCCATCATATGCCCAAGCGCTGAGGCATATCCCAAGTGAGAGGGAAAAAACCAGTGAATTACAAGTGCCAAAGAAGAAAGTACTCACAAAAACTCCAAATATAGTGATACTGAGACCTACCGGGGACAGCAACCAATCAAGTGAGCAAATCAAACAAAAAGTCATAGATAATATGAAGGAAGACTTTCAAAACACCAGGATAAAGTCTATCCGCAAAACCAGGAACTCAGGGATCGTGATTGAGACTGAGAGCGAGAAGGAGATAGAAGAAATAAAAGCAAATGAGAAAATAACCACATTAGGGCTAAAGGCAGAATTACCGAAAAAGAAAGGCCCAACTATACTAATATTTGATGTAGAGTATGACATGGATCCGCAGCAATTAACCAACGAGATTTATAGAAAGAACTTACAGAGCCACTTCCCAGAGTTGGAACCCTCTGAGCTGATTTTTCCAAAGTTCAAAATAAAAGCAAAGAACGGGATGGGAGTAAATTGGACGGTGGAACTGGCGCCATCTGCTTGGCAAATCTTAAGCACCCAAAACAGAATATATATAGAATGGAGCAGCCTGAGATATAGGGAACATATATCCATACCCAAGTGCTTTCGCTTGGAAAGAGAGCCGACCTGCGGCCACTGCTCTGGCAAAGGGCATGAGTACAATACCTGCCCCAACAAAACCGACGCACCAACCTGCGCAAACTGTAAGAGTCTGAAACTGGAGCACTCACACTCCATCCGCGATACTGGGTGTCCGACATACCAAAAAATCAAGAGTTCCTACCAACAGAGAATAGATTATGGCCACACACCATAAACAATTCAACTCCAGCGTTCTCACATTCCACCAGCTCAATGCACAGCGTGCCAGAGCGGTGGCGGAGCAAGTCCGACTAAAAGCTGACGATGAAAATGCTGACATCCTCATAATATTGGAACCGTACACGCACCAAAAGCAAGTACGGGGGTATCCTATTAAATACAAAATTGTGCAGTACACAGATGAAACCCCATGGGCAACTGTGATAATCAGGAACCCCCATATCACGGTCACAAAAATCCCACAATTCTGCACACCATGGGCAGCATGTGCCCACCTTGTCACCTGTCTGGGAAGTCTTTATGTGGTTGCTCTATACTGCAGGCCAGGGGCAGAAATCGACTATGCGATAACATACCTGGAGAATCTTCAAACTGCACTAAGCGGACACAAGATAATAGTGGGGGAAGACGTCAACTGCAGATCCCCCCTCTGGCACAGTACCACGCCTGAAAGAAGAGGCTCAACAAATGGGCAAAGGCTCGAGGAGCATCTGGCCAACTCCATATTTGTTGTTAAAAACCAACCCTTCTGCCTCCCGACCTTCTGCAACACCTTATGGGAAGCAGAGATTGACATAACATTAGCCACAAGAAACATAGACACCCACATCACAAATTGGACGGTTAGAAATGCCTGGACGACCTCGGACCATCGTACAATAACCTTCACATTAGAAAGGAACTTGGCAAGAACAGCTGCCGAGAGGCACACGCTAAATAGATTCGCCCTAAGCAAGGCAAACTGGGACACCTTCCGAGAGACTCTACGCACAGCAGGCCAGCAATACCTACACACACTGAGGGAGCAGGAATGCGGGAGCGAAAACCCGGAACGACTCCAGAAAGATTTAACAAAAATAATAACAGAAGCAGCAGAGAAAGCCATGAAGAGAAGAATCCCCATTGCAGGGGCCACGCCCTGGTGGACTCCAGAGCTCACACGAATGAGGAAAATAGTTCAACACAGAAGGAAACAATTTCAGAGGGCTAGGAGGAATTGGCCGCAACAAGAAGTCACTGAACTCAGGAACCAATATAGAATCGCTAGAAATTGTTATACTGAACAGATAAAGGAAAATAAAAGAGAATCATGGGAGAGGTTGGTACAAGGGTCAGGAAACAGCAACCCCTGGGGGGTGGTATACAAAATTACCACTCACAAACTCCCCAGGGGGGAAGTCGTGACAGCCACCAAAACAGCACAAGGAAATTTAACCATAACCTGGGAGGAGTCGATTGGGAACATCCTGGACAACATCCTTCAGGAGCTGCCAACAACACTAACAGATGAGCAGCAGGCTATCTGCCAAGCAAACAATTCCTATAATAATGACCAAATAGAAACCCCCTTCACCTTAGAAGAAATTCAGGATGCAGCAAGCCAAGCGAAAAATGAGAAATGCCCTGGACTGGACCTAATTGAACCGGAGATGGCAAAAGAAGCAACGGAACATATACCTGAATTACTGCTAAAACTATTCAATTGCTGCCTGGAAGCAGGTAAATTTCCACTACAGTGGAAAAAAGCAAATTTAAAACTGATCCTAAAAAACCCAACAGAGACACCTAGTTCCTACAGACCCATAGCCCTGCTACCAACCCTCGGTAAAATATTCGAACGGCTGCTACATACAAAAATCACAAGGCATTATAATGAAGCAAATCCTAACATGACAAAGCAATACGGATTTACTCCTGGCAAATCCACTATCGAAGCAATACAGAACCTCCTCTCTAGAGTCGCCCATTGTAAAAGGAAATACTTCCTCGTCATCGCAGTGGATTTCGCTGGGGCGTTCGACACCCTCTGGTGGCCGAGCGTCTTTGCGAGACTCAGAGCTGCCAACCTTCCATTGAATCTTTAATATTGCATGAAGGATTACCTGGCTGATAGAGCAGTGCAAGTTACCACACCATATAAATGCCTCAGTCGCCCAGTCCACAGGGGCTGCCCCCAGGGTTCTGTCCTGGGGCCGCTCCTGTGGAACTTTGTCCTGGACGAATTCCTCGCCATGGATCTGGGTGGTATGGAGGCCCAGGCCTATGCAGATGACTTATTCTTGACCATCGAGGCTGACAGCAGATCCTCCTTAGAAATCCAAGCAAATGATGCCCTGCAAAAGCTGCTAGATTGGACGAAGCTACACTTGCTCAAACTAGCACCCGACAAGACAAATTCGGTGCTGCTAAAAGGTACGTTAGACTTAAGGAGACCACCACAAATTAAGATTGAGAACAAAACAGTTAAGCTGTGCGAACAGATTAAATATCTAGGAATAATCTTGGACAGAAAATTAAATTTCAAGCCACACCTAGAATATATTAAACAAAAGATAAGAAGATACTCGGCCCTCCTCGCTAGAGTCACTCGCAGGGACTGGGGACTCAGACGTACTACCCTGTCTTTGTATTACAAAGCTCTCTTCATCCCTGCCATCACATATGGCTCCCCTGTCTGGTACGCGAGGGCGGCACTAGAAGTGAATAAACGGATCCTGGAAACCATTCAGAGGACCATCCTCCTTACCATGTCGAGAGCAACTAGAACGACTAGCACGGCTGCCCTCCAAGTCCTGGTAGGAGTTCTACGCCTGGATCTCGAAGCTACCCGCTGTGGTCTGCTCTACCATCTTGCCAGAAACACATCGGCTACGATGTATGACCTCACCACTGACATCACTAATGACCGCAACTATGAGAAGAGAAGAATCACCAACCACCTCATCCAGATTTGGCAGAGGAGATGGAGCAACACAGAAAAAGGTGCAGTGACCAGAAGATTCCTCCCCACTGTCACCAAGCTGTACCCTAAGGCGCCAGTGTGGTTTCACCCTGGTCGAAATACCACCTTCCTCCTTACAGGACACGGCCCGTTTAAAGCTAAACTTCACCAACTTGGTATCATAAATAACGCGGACTGTCCCTGTGGCAACCCGGAGTCCTGGAGACACTTAATGTTTGAGTGCGATTTGTATGACGACCTGCGACTACAGCTAATAACGTCAATCCAATATATCCCAAACAACCAAGAACCCAGACTGCTAGACACTCAAGAGGACTACAAGGCACTCAGTCAATATGCCCAGGATCTATTTTCTAGAAGGAAAACAATGATAGAAATATACCAAAGGCAACCCAACTAGGAAGAATGCAGGAGGTCAAACAAGTAAAAAAAAAAAAAAAAAAACACAAGCAATAAACTCACCATACCACAGAAAGACAAGACTTGAGGATGATTTGAATGGCCTACTATCGACCCAAAACTGCACTCCCTTGTGCGGTTTTTTTTTTTTTTTCGGGGAGGGGGAGGGGAGGGGGTATTTGCTCTTCTCCTCTCCTAGCCTCCCCATATTTTCACTCTGGTGGGGCATGGGCATGCCCCACTGAAAATGGGGGGTCACCTCTCTATCCGACCCCTCTTCTTCCTATTTCATCCCCCCGTCTTCACCCTCCCCTCCCAACACTTTCTCTTGTACAGCGACTGCCCCACATGTCCAAATTTAAATCACATCAAATTTTGCCCGACCTTTTAGGCTCTCTAGAAATAGTTCTTTCAGCGTAAAACCCCACGCAGCGCTTTCTAAATGCAATTTTACTTAAACCGATAACTCCAACTTAGCGATAACTCCAACCTTTATTTTAGGTCCTCGTCACCGAAATCCCAGGAAAGTAAGTGGCAGGACCTGCCAGAGTATAATTAGTCTCTTGGTACACCCGGCCGGCGTCCCCGTCGCTAGGTATGGTAACGCCGGGTCCCACTGGGGGCCCGGCGGCCAACAGGCCGGATGAACAATGGGCACAACAAACTACATACCACATGACCCATACATTATTTTTAAACCTCTGGCATAGACAGGGTACTGTCACTCGATACAAAGAACATACGCGGAGATGGGAGAAATCCCCGGAGCCGTCACACCTTCAACATACCTATACCTATACCTACCTATCGAGGTAAGCTTCCACCAGGAGTGTATCGAGCTTATTCCACAGGGTCACTATTTGTGCCCTTAATAGTGTGGTTACTCTATTTGTCTGCTCTTTGAACAGATTTTCCAGTGCTGTTTTAAGAAACAAGGATTTCTCATATATTGTACCCTCTGGCAGGATAGGATCCAGGGGTGGGTCCTGCAGTTTATCTTCATTGGCCTCTTTTGGCGCTGTGGAGTTTTCTTGTGACTCTTTTGATTCCGTTTGAGAACGCGTTTCCCGTTCTGGCTTCGGTATTCCTTTCTTATTCTTTTTCTTCCCAGTCTTTGGGGCTCCATCACTTCTTCTTGTTGGCCAAGTATAGTAGTGTCATAGTGTTGGGTCTGCTGCACTGGGTGTCTGAGTTTACCAATTTTCCCCTCCATTTCAGTATTTGCTGTCGTCAGTATTTGTCGTCAGTATCCCTGTCGTCAGTATTTGCCAGATAAACGAGTCTGGTCGATTTATCGGATTATTCTCTTGCTGTTGAATAGCACTTTAAAAGTTATGGAAATGATGCCCACCACAAGTTCGTAGCTTAAACGAGAGGCTAGTTATTATTATTATTATTATTATAATTAGCTGTATGGTGCAAGGAAGCCTGAGGCTTTTGCTGCACCAGCCAAAAAAAAAAAAATTTCTGAGTTACCCTGTGTGCGTGTGTGTGTGAGAGAGAGAGAGAGAGAGAGAGAGAGAGAGAGAGAGAATAAAAAAACAAGAATTAGAAGTAAAAGGGATTCACCAAGAAAGAGAAGAATGATGATATCCAGCTAAGGACCCTGGGTGTGCCAAGCCCATACTCACCAGATGTGAGCCTTCGGGGTAAGATGTGAGCCCTCGGCTTTAAGTTATGGCTGTCCTCCTCAGCACTTGGGGGGGGGGGAGGTAAACAGCCGAGTGTTAAAAATGACCCGAGAATCATGGGATTACTTCCCTATAAGGTATTCGGGGGGGGGGGGGGCGTAGACGACGGTGGCATCGAGAACACTAAGTTTTGCTGGAGATGAGTTCACTCCTTACCATGTAAAGTCTATGGCAGAGGGGGGGGGATATATCACTAAGTCACTATTATTTACGATAGAGTAGCACAGCACGTTTGAAAATTTTGGAACGGAGACACTGTTCGAGGTCACTTTGTTCGGGACACTTCCCCAGTCAAGTTACAGGTGGAAACGTGGCGGCCGCGTATATCGGCCACCTCGCTATATCCCTGTCGTCAGTCATATGGTGACCAGTGCATTCTGATAAAAAAGGATATAGATAATTACGCTTCAAACTGGCTAATTACCCAACAAAATAACAAAAGTTTCTCACCAGAGGTTTCCACTGATGTTGTTCTTCCTGGGGATACAACTTTCTTTCACTATAATAAACTTTAACCACATTTCACTATAATAAGCACAAAAATCAGGAGCGCGAAATAACGTGTCCATTCACAACGGCGGCCATATTGGCATTATGATGTTTAGGTGTGTGTGTGTTTGTTATTTGGTTTTTAGGAGCATTATCAACTAAGGCCATATTGCTCCGGGGATATGCGGTGGTCATTCCCTGATCTTTCCGCATCCTCCGTATATGGTGGTCACGGCGTCGAACCCCGGTCTAATCAGGAAGCGTGTACTACGCACTGCCGCTCCTGCTTACCTGGCTACGGAGGTGCCATGTGTGTGTGTGTGTGTGTTGCCTGAGCGGAGCAAGGAGTTTCCCCCATTTGCCGCTTCATTTCTTCTTGTAATATGGCATCTCTCTTCTGGCCATTGTTCTGTTGTGTGTAGTGGCTGGATCCGCAACTTAGCAGGTGGGGGGGGCAGAGACACAGAGTCGCCGCCTCCACCCCCAACTCTGCTACGTGAAGGCGTGCCGGGTTCTACTATCGTCATGCTGAGCACTCCTAAAGAACTTTAGGAGTGCTCTATGTAGAAGAAAGAGAAGGTCTAAGGGAAGATCGGCCCTAGTTAGAAGGAATAAGTGTTAAGCAAGTAGAAAGATTCCCCCCCACTCAGGATGATAGGGGGAATTAGAAGGAATAAGTGTTAAGCAAGTAGAAAGATTCCCCCCCACTCAGGATGATAGGGGGGAATCTTTCTACTTTCAGGACTGCCTCCGTAGCCGAGTGGTCAGGAGCGGGAGTGCAGTAGCATACGCTCTTTGAGTAGACTGGGGTTCAAGCCCCTGACTGCTGAATACGGTCGATCTGCCAACCCGCACTGGACCAGCGTGGCAGATTATGGTCCATTTCCCTCAGCATGAATTGTTGAGGAGGCTTCCATCCTGCAGTGGGTTGATAATGGCTGCACTTTACTTTTTTACTTCTACTTTCAGGGGAAAGGTGAGTTTTGATGTTGTCCTCGCTTAATTATTGTGCATGAGTTGGCGATTGTCAGGTCCAGTTCGGGCGTCCTCTCTTCTAATAGCTTGTTGTTTGTTTGTTATTTGGTTTTTAGGAGCATTAGCAACTAAGGCCATATTGCTCCGCTTCTAATAGCCTCTCTTCTTTTGAAGTCCTTGGTGGAAAATGTGTTAAAGGCCTTGAAGTTACTTTCTGTTGCAATCAGGTTTTCTTTATTCATTGGTCTTGACTGAGGTCTTGATAGTAATAACATTCATCGAGGATGTGGTCAAATGTTTCTATTTCACTGCAATGGCAGTGCGGTGCTTGAGCCAGTCCTAGTTGGTGCAGTTTGGCATTTATGCTACCATGTCCCGTTATAAGAAATGTTGCATGTAGGCCTCCTGGTGCCATCCAGGAGGCCTACATGCAACATTTCTTATAACATGGACAGAACATAGCTTTCTTGGTCAATTCTCTTTCTTGGTCAATTCTCTTGCTTCCGGGATGTAGCGCCTAGTCATATCCCCCACTTCAGCCGTGGACCAGATTTCCTACCATCTCTCCTTCAGTTTATTTCTTATCCTTGTTAGTTCCTCTTTATTTTTTGCTTGTAGGTTGATGGTGATGTCATCCAAGGCGGTGGGTATATTCTTTCTTAGCCTGTATTTAAGATACCGATATTATATTTCCATATGGGCTGGCATCTTCCCAAGCAGTGCCTGTAGGCCATAGTAGAAGTTGTCCGGCAGGCTCTGGACATGGTTAGTAGAGCTAGCTGTTGCGCTTGATTCAGCTGCTTAATCAGAGCCACCTTGTTCTCTCTATAACCCCAAGCCCCGGCACCGTAGGAGAGAGTTGTGAGAACAATGCAGTTGTAATAGAACCCTAGTGCGTGAGCTTCAAGGTCCCACTTTCATCTGGTTATCTGTTTTATAGCAAACAAGAAAGTTTTGGTTTTTTTTCTTCTATATATTTGACGTGAGGAAGGAAGCTGAGTGTTTCATTCCGAAGTATCTGATCCTTGAGAATTAAGTTTGTCTTGTTCTCAATTTCTCTCCTAGAGTTACCAGCCGTGGGTATGGTGAGGTGAGGTCTTCTGCGTAGGAAATGAAGGTAGATGATTGAAAGGTTTTTCCCAGCCAGGAGTCGATCACCTGGTTCCAGGATAAAGAGCCCAATATCGAACTATGCTATTGTTGGCCCAATATGCCAACAATAGCATAGTTCTGTGGGTGGAATCGAGGATCCTTAGGTTGACAGCAGTACCCACTTTTTCATGACTTTTCTTCTGATTTCATGAACTCCACTTCTCACCATAACTTCGCGGTCTTTAAAGTAGTCAGATAGCAGGGAGTAGAGGGGGGCAGAGATCTCGGCCTCCCTGAACCTCGCGAGGGCGCTTTGCCACCATAGTGTGTCAAAGTCCCCCGCAAAGTCCACAAAGAGAGCAAGAAGGTATTTGCTGTCGGTGTTGTCTCTGGTTGCTATTAATTCAGTGATTGCATCCTCAGTGCTGCGTCCAGGGTGAAGCCATATTGTTTCGGCGAGTAAAGGCCTTTTGATTTGTATGCTTCCATCAATCTGGTCGCGATGACTTTCTCTAGGACCTTACGCAAAACCGGAAGAAGGGCGATCGGCCGGTAGGACGTGGGATCCTGTTCTGGCCCTTTCAAAATAATTTTCAGCTTGGCTAATTTCCAAGTCCTGGGAAGGTACCAGATAGGAGGCAGGAGTTAAGGGCCCCATGAATGGCTTGGGGGACAAACTGCCACACCCTCTTTAGGAGGGGCGCCTCCGTAGCCAGGCGGGAAGGAGCAGCAGTGGTAGCACACGCTTCTTGATTAGCCCGGGGTTCGAGCCCGTCACCACCAAATACGGAGGATGCGGGAAGGTCAGGGAATGATCACCGCATATCATGGAGCAATATGGCCTTAGTTGCTATGCTCCTAAAAACCAAATAACAACAACAACCTCTTTAGGACGTGGGATCCTGTTCGGGCTTGTCTGGCCCGATGATGTTTAGGTAAAGTAAAGTATGTTGATGTTGATGTCAAACGGCACCAGGGGTTTCCCCCATCTCCGCGTTGCTTTCATTGTAGATGAACTAGTTAACTGGGAAGGCCAGAGATTTAAAAGTGTGTGGATATGGTAAATGTGTAATGTCATGTACCGTTGTTCCTCTGGCCATTTAGCCGCTGCTACCCTACTGAAGCCCAATGTCCGCACTTCACCCCGTTGAGACAGACCAGGTACACCAGTATTTTAAGTAAGTATTCTGGCAGTTCCTGCCGCCTACTTTCCTGAGATTTCAGCGGCTTGGACCTAAAAAAAAAAAAAAAAAAAAAATTATCGATTGCGTTGGGATGTCCCTTGAAATGAATAGGCCGAGATTGGGAAACTGTAAATTTGGTCGAGATTAGATTTGATGTGTGGGAGCATTTGCTTGTATGCAGATAGAGTGGGGGAAGGAAGGTGGAAGACTGGGGGGGGGAGGGTAAAGGCAGAAGAACGGGGACGATAGAGATGTCCCCAGATGATCAGTGGGGCATGCCCATGCCCCACCAGTAGAAGAGAGGATCGACAGAGGAAGGGAGAGGCAGGAGGCTGTCTTTTCCCTCCCTGCTGGGGAGTGTGGTCTAAAGTGAAATGGGCTAGAGTGCTCGATTCGGGTCACCAATAAGGCTATTGGTAGCAATCTGCATAGTCCGCGCTTAGTGTGTAGCAGACCGGTCCTAGGATTAATTAAGATTTGTTGTTGTCCAGATAACCATGTCGGGTTTCTCCTTTTCCTCTTGGTTAGGTTGTTTGATTCGCTTGTGGGGTTGCGGGGTTCTGCGTCTCGCGAATATTTCCTGTGAATATTCAGAAAAGGCGATGTATGTCTCCTCGCCTTCTAAGAGACGTTGTTCTTGGTCTTTGGGACATTATTATTATTATTTTAGGGTTGCCCGTAATTAAATACATTAACCCGTATTTGTGTCTTTAAATTTCGTATGTTCTATGGTCGATTTGCCTGTTTTGCTGGACGAAAAAACCCCAGTTACTGGGGAGAAAAACCTTGCTAACTCAGCCACGGAGTGTAAAAAGCCATTAAAGTTGCTCGCGTCATCGACGAGATTCGAACCCAGGCCTTTTCCACCCGGTGTGGGGAGGACGGTGACGATACCACTGTGCTACTCGCGCAGACTGGTCTTTGGGACAGTACTGTATTCTTGTGACCATTTGGCAGCGGAGGTCATCATATTAGTGGCAGTCATACATAAGGTGCTGCCAGGTTTCTTGTTCGCCGCAGGTACAGTTGGGATTGTCTGTAATTCCAAGTGAGGTCAACTGGGCCTTGATGACACCATGTCCTGTTAATAGGCAGGTCGTCAATAAGACTGGCGAATACCAGGTCGGCGTCTTCGGCTGAAATCTGTCAACTTTGGGGAGGAAATTTTTGGTGATTTGTTTCTTTGTGGAGGCATCCCAGCATGCCTGCCACGCCTGCAGCAGGTGAGTCTGGAGCCTTCTTTTTTCTGCAGCGGGGTTTGCATTGAAATGCTGGTGTCTGCAGGCTGAACCCCTGGTGACCTCATACAGTATGCCTCTTTTGACCACGTCAAGAACGAGGGGGAGGGCTTCTACTATGATCTGTAGTGCGTGTGTGCTCACCGTGCTGCAGGCGTCGGTAGCGGACAATAGCATAGTTCTGTGGGTGGAATCGAGGATCCTTAGGTTGACAGCAGTACCCACTTTTTTATGCCAAAAAAAAACAAAAAAAAACTATTATATTTAGGCCACCCGAATAATTAAATTCATCTGTCGTGCTGTGTCTTATGTCTGTTAATTGCGTGTGTTATATGGTCTGTTTGCTGAACGAAAAAACCCAGTTTTCTGGGGAAAAAACCTTGCTATCTACGCCCGAGACCGATTAACTCAACCACGGAGTGAAAAAAGCCCATTAAAGTTCCTCACATCATTGACGGGATTCGAACCCGGGTCTTTTCCACCCGATGTAGGGAGGACAGTGACGATACTACTGTGCTACCCTCGCAGACTGGCTTTTTTATAGCATGCACCTGCTGCCTAAGTTGCTATTGGCAGAAGTACTTGTAGTACAGCTTCATTGTGCGTTAGTTTAATTCCCAGTCTCGCCGGGCGATTCTTTTAACCAGGGCAGTGCAGAAGCGTATCTTCCTTCTCAGGTGTGATTTGCACGACAGTTTCGAGTTGAGTATGACTCCAGATATTTGAGTTCTTTGCTGAATCGGATGATTATATTGCTTATTTTTATCCAGCATTCCCTTGAGGAGTATGGAGTTAGTTTTAGTGGGTTAGATTTGGAGCAAGTGAAGTCCCACCCCGTTTTGGAGAGTTTGTATGACACGGTTAGTATTAGTATTAGTAATGGCCGCATGGTGCAAGAAAGCCTATGGCTTATACTGCACCAGCCAAAAAAGAAACCGAATAAAACAATGATAAAAAAAACAAAAAAAAAACCGAATAAAACAATGATAAAAAAAACAAAAAAAAAACTAATAATTAATCAAGAAAAGGAAACTAAACCTATCATCCTATGCATTTCCCTCACCCGAAGGTACTATCCAGATGACCTTTGAATTTCCCCAAACTGTAAGCCTCTACCACCCATGTAGACAACTTATTCCAGTAATTTATAACTCGCTGGCTAAAATAAAACTTCCTGCAGTCCAATCTAAACATCTCCCCCCCCGTAACTTGAATTTATCTCCCTAGTTCTAACACCATTTATAATCTTGAAAATTTCATCCTCGTTCATTTCACTGATGCCTCTCAGAGCCTTAAACACCTCAATCAAATCTCCTCTAAGGTGTCTAGTTTCCAAATTCTGCAACCCACATATTCGAAGTCTTTCTTCATAAAGACGCCCTTTTGCTGATCTCACCAGGCCAGTTACCCGTCTTTGCACCCTTTCAAGAAGCTCGATGTCTTTCTTTAGGTGCGGTCTCCATACGTGAACACAGTATTCCAAGTGTGGTCTAACAAAAGCCTTATATAATGGGATTATCACGTCCCTATCTCTATTTGCAAAAGTTCGATAGATCATCGATAGGACATCATGGCCCTTCCTTGCAACCAGCTTACAATGCTCAGAGAATTTCATGTCTGGCCGTATGGTGACACCCAAGTTCCTTTCCTCCAGTACTGGGTTTAGTCGAACTCTACCAAGTGAATAAGTTATTTTGGGATTACTGTTTCCCAGGTGTAATACCTTACACAGTTTTGGATTAAAGCATAGCTGCCATTTTGCTGACCATTCCTGAAGTCTATCTAGGTCTCTGAAGAAGCTCAGCTTGACAGTGATCATTAACTACTCTACCAATTTTAACATCATCTGCAAATTTAGACATCACGCCCTCTATCCCTTCATCAATGTCGTTTATCAAAATTAAAAACAACAGTGGCCCTAATACTGATCCTTGGGGAACCCCACTTCTGACATCAACCCAATCTGAGGAATAGCCATTTATCACAACCCTCTGCCTCCTGCTCTGAAGCCATCCTGATATCCATCTAAGGATTTTTACAATGATTCCAACCTGTTCCAGCTTATAAATCAACCGCTCATGTGGAACTTTGCTGAAATCTAAATAAACAATGTCGAAATTATTCTCTAAATCCAGCTCATGAGTGACCCTTTCAAAATAGTGAACCAGATTTGTTAAACATGATTTTCCCTTTACAAAACCATGCTGAGTATCCTTGATAATTTCAATTCTATCCAATTCCACTCTTGATCATTGCCTCATGACTTTCCCTACCACTGACAGGTCAATAATTTCCCACTTCACTCTAAGAACCACCCTTATATATGGGAGATACATTTGCACTTTTCCAATCCAACGGAATCTCCACAGAGTTTCTAGTGATGCTCGCATAATTAGCCTGAATGGTTCAATGCACTCACTTGCCGCCTCCATTAAGATTATAGGGTATAATCCATCAACTCCAGGAGCCTTACTGGCCTGTAGGCTCGAAAGTTTTTTCATTAAATAATCTTGCGAAATTTTAATATCATTAATTACATATTTTTAAACATCGCTCTCACAATTTCCCATTGCCACAAAAGATTTTTCTTCTGTCAATATCGATGTTTTGCATCGATATTGACAGAAGTTCATCTGCAACGGCAGCTGGTGTATTTAATACTGTCCCCGTTCCCTTACGTAAAGGTCCGATCTGGTTTGTCCTGCTCTTCTTAGCATTTATATATGTGAAGAATTCCTTATCTCCCCCCCCCCCCCTCTTTGCCCTGTTTGCTAGCGATTTCTCATAAACTGCCTTTGCCTGTCGAACTTTTTCTGTGGCTCTATTCCAGATCATCTTGTAGCTGTTGTAGGCTTCAGTACTTTTCATTGCTCTGTAACTTTTCCATGCCACCTTTTTCTGCTCAAGTAATGTGGCAACTTCACTATTCATCCAACTTGGAACCCTCCTCGTGGAGTATTTTTTAATGGTAAATACGCATTCAAGGCGTCTGTGATTAATTTTTAAAAGCATACCATAGTTCAATTGTATTCGTTTTCTGTGCGATCTACCCAGTTAATAGAGGCCATGTAGCACCTTAAGGCATCCTAATTTCCTTTTCTGAAATTATAACCCATTCCTTTGCCTTTTACTATTGCTACTTCTCTCTTCCTCATCCACCGTAGATCTCTGTGATCACTTCCTGCTACTGGTTCCTCTACTGTCAGCCCTGTTACGTCATCTGATTCATGGGTGATGAATCAGATGACATAACAGGATATTATTTTATGGATGAATCAGATGACATAACAGGATCATAATACTTCTGATAAGAAGCATTACCCCACCATCCCTTCTATCTTCCGCCGACCGGCTAGCCGGGTGGGTAAAGTGCCTGCCTGGCAACCCAAAGGTAGCGGGTTCGAGTCCCGCCTCGGGCTTGGATCAAAGTACTGCAAAAATTTGGGAGATGCATTATGGCCACAGAAGCCTATGCGCCAACAACTACCAAAAAAAAAAAAAAAAAAAAAATTCTATCTACCTCATCCTTCCTAAATATTACCCTATCCTTCCATTATCTTCTACCCTATCCTTCCATTATAGAAGCCGTACTGAAACTCATCGTCCCCTATTTCCGGGCGGCACCACGTTTCCACAAACCTTATTATGTCCGCGTTACTTGTTTTAACCAGCAGTTCGAATTCGCTCATTTTATTGACGACACTTCTAATATTACTATATGAACAATTAAGACTTACAATTCTTGTATATTTAACAACCCTAACACAACCCTTGAAGTTTTTTAGGCTCTCTTCTCTGGCATTAGCTACCCGCTCTCTTTGAGGAGGATTTGCCAGGTAATCTAAGAAGCAGAGAATTAGAAGTCTCCGATTCGTTTCTCTCAGATGTGCTAAACTCATCCTGTGAACTTTCAGCATTTTCATTATTTTCAACATCTTACTGTACCGGGATGAAATATTTAAGTTCGGGGTGTGAATGGTTCTACTGAATTTTAGTCAAATCTACAGAAATGGCTAGTGAAGAATTTAAATAATTAACAGAAAAGAAGAGTTTCCAAATCTTGTCGGTAGGGGACGCTTAAAGAGATGGGAAAAAATTTGCATATTGTATTCTTGAGCGACAGAGGACTGCTGTCGTCACCCGAGGATCATAGTCAGATGTATCAATGTAAGAGAGTGCCATTCAAAAGCTGCTATGTAAATAGTATGTTCCAAAATTAATAACCACATATTAATTAACTCAATAGAGAATCAGTATTAATTATTACTGACATCATTATTAATAAATAAATGTTCCTAATTAAAAGTTCTAACTTAAGTTCTTGGCTTCAGGAGGACCAATGGGCGATCGCCCTGGTGGTCACGTGACTTGTACACAATGGCCGAAGAAGAAAAGACGAATTATTCGCGTCAAAACAATATGTCCCTCAAAATCACAATAATCAATACAATTTCACTAAAAATCAGTATCAACTGATACGAAATTAATTAAGATATCCATAACTCTCTAAAAGATAGAGAAATCTAAAGATAAGTGGTCTAAAACTATGGCAAAGGATGATAGTTAAAAACAACGGCCAGACCTATAGGGAGTAGCCATTATGAACGATAAGGGTGAAGATTTAAAATCGTTCATATCTGGAGAACGCCTTAGAAGTTAGCATTAGCATTAGCATTAGTAGAGGCATTTGATGCAAGAAAGCAAGCTTATGCAGCATCAGCCAAAAAAAAAAAAAAAAAAAAACACTTCCACTTCACCCTTCTGTTCGTTCGAAATACCTATCCAGCTGAGCCTTAAACTTATTTAAGCTATCAAATTCCATGACAAGGGATGGAAGTCTGTTCCACCAACCAACCACCCGCTGGCTAAAGGCAAATTTCCGCACGTCTATCCTACATCTGTCTTTCCTCAATTTGAATTTATGCCCTCTCAGGTGATTATTCTGAGCAGGAGGAAGAATGCCATCCGCATTCAGCACCTTCAAACCATACAAGGCTTTATACACCTCTATCAGATCACCTTGCTGGTGCCTAGTCTTCAGACACTGTAATTTGCAAAACTTAAGCGTTTCTTTGTAAGAGCACCCCTTTGTTCCATTCACTAATCTCGTTGCCCTTCTCTGTACTCGTTCCAGCAGTTCTACATCCTTCTTGAAATGAGGCCTCCAGACCTCTATAAAGAACTCTAGGTGAGGCCTGACCATTGCCTTATACAAGGGAATAATCACCTCCTTAATACCTGCTAGAAAAATTCCTATATATAATTCACAATACACAATGAGCTACTCTTGCAGCCCGTCTGCACTGCTCAGAGAACTTCATATCTGCCTGCACAACCACCCCCAGGTCCCTTTCATTCTCTACCACTGTCAGTTTAGTACCACAGAGCTGATACGTTGCTCTGGGGTTGCTGTTTCCCATATGCAGTATTTTACATTTGTCAATGTTAAATTTAATTTGCCTCCTCTCAGCCCATCTGCTCAACCTTTCCAGATCCTGTTGCAGAAGCATAGTGTCAGTAGTGTCCTTGACTACCCTGCCAACCTTCGTATCGTCTGCACACTTGGACATTAAGCTTGATATACCATCATTAATATTATTTATAAATACAGAAAACAATAATGGACCCAGCACTGAACCCTGAGGGACTCCACTGATAACATTAGTGCACGATGAGCAGTGTCCATTGATTACCACTCTCTGTCTTCATCCCCTCAACCACCCCTTTATCCCTAGCAGCCATTTGCCTGCAATGCCACACTGCTCCAATTTGTGCAGCAGTCTTCCATGTGCAACAGTATCAAGAGCCTTTCTAAGATCGAAATATATCACATCAAAGTTATTCCCTGCATCCAGTTCTTTTGTGACTTTTTTTATGTGAACCCCAAACACGAGACGTATTAGAACCTATAGTACTTAGTACCGCGCTTGGGTTGGAGGTTGAGAAGACGAAAGAAGATATTTGTTGACATTGGACTTGAACTTCTGTAGATTGTAATTTTCAGGAAATACGTATGAAGGAAGGTTGTTCCAGAAAACGGCAGTTGAATGAATAAATGAGGAAGATGAAAAGTTGGTTCTGTGGGTTTGAAGTTGGACAGTAAATGGATGTTGGCTGGTGGTGGCACGTGTTCGGACTGTTTTGAAAGAGAGAGTGGGAATTACAGAAGCCAATTCAGAAGAACAGTGCCCATGGAAGTATCTGTAGAAGAGGCATGCAGCAGAAACAGTACGTCTATGAGAAAGCGAGTGGAGAGACTCTGTTAGAGATGAATCATTAATTAACCTAACTGTCCTCTTCTGAATGGAATCAAGAAGCCTGAGAGAGGTTTTGGGGGCACCACCCCAGATGTGGGAACAATATTCCATGGCAGGGCGGATTTGCGATTTATACAGAGTGAGCAGCTGTTTGGAAGAAAAGTAACGCCTAGAGCGAAAGAGAAAACCAAGTTTTTTAGATGCAGAGGAAGCAATATTTGTAATGTGCTTGTGCCAAGAGAGATTAGAAGTCAAGGTAATCCCCAAAAGAGATATATCATTTTGCCTAGAAATCGGAGTGTCACTAAAGATAAGCATAGGAGCAGAAGAATCCTTATTGCGAGATATAAGACAAGACTGAGTTTTAGAAGGGTTGAAATCAACTAAGTTGTCTTTGCCTGAATTACCTGAAGATCGGCATTTAAGGAATTGGCAGCAGATTTTCGAGAAGTTGAAGCTGATTGAGCAGGACAAGGTTTCTCAAAATGGAAAGTTGTGTGCAATGTGCTATCATCGGCAAAACTATGGATAGGATTTCCAGTCAATGGAAGAAGATCATTGATATACAAGAGGAAAAGAGTGGGGGAAAGAACTGAACCTTGGGGGACACCGGCATTAGTGGAGAAGTTAGAAGACAGAGAGCCATCTACCATCCCCTCAGTGAGCGATCAGAGAGAAAACTGGATAACCAATTACTAAAAATAGTTGGCAAACCATAAGATGGAAGCTTGTTTAGAAGACCTTTATGCCAAACACGATCAAAAGCCTTTGAGATGTCAAGAGCAACTACTTGTGTTTCACAGAACCTTTCCATTGAATTAGTCCATAAATGGGTAACATAAGCCAGAATATCACCAGTGGATCGACACTGACGGAATCCATACTGGCGATTGTTGATCAGACCGAAGGTTTCTAGGTAGTTTAAGAGTTGGCGGTTAATTAATTTCTCCATTACTTTAGAAAGAGTAGGAGTAATTGCAATGGGACGATAATTGGATGGGAGGGATTTGTCACCCTTTTTAGGAACTGGCTGGATATGAGCAAATTTCCAAGCAGAAGGAAAAATACCTTTGTAATAAGAAAGTGAAAAAAGGCGGCAAAGAATAGGAGTAAGTTCAGGAACACAAATACCATCAGGACCTGGAGCTTTCTTAGCATCAAGATTCATCAAAATCCTTCTGATATCCTTTTGACGGAAGACCAGAGGAGGCATTGAATGGAGCGTGGGAATGGTGGGAGGTGTTTTTCCAAGATCATTAATACATGAGCTGGAAGAAAAATGGGATGCTAGCAGGTCAGCTTTATCCTTGGCTGAAGTGACAACAGAACCATCTGGTTTGGACAAGGTGGGAGCACAGATGGGCAAAGGTTGCGGCCAATAGCTTTGGCAAAAGAGACCAGAATGCTCGGCTACCATTAGGGCAAGAAGCAAGTTTCTACTCTTAGCCTGTTCAAACTCTAGTTTGGACTGATTAATAACTGCTTTACAATTGTTGCGTGCTTTGGTGTAGGCAGAAAATGAAACTGAAGAATTAGAAACAAGCCAATTACGATATGCAACATTCATCTCTTGGACAGCCTTAACACATTTATTGGAAAACCAAGGTTTAGATAAGAGACGAGATTTTAAAGTGGAGTGTGGGATAAAGGATTCCATTCCAGCAAGAAAAATTTCACTGACACGATCTGAGCAAACATTGACATCAGAAGTTTTGAAACAGTAATCCGACCAAGGAAAAGAAGAAAAGAAGTCTCGCAGGTCATCCCATTTTGCATTCTTGTAATGCCAAAGAACACGAGGTTGGGAATAGCCATGAGATAAAGGTTCTATTGGAGAAGAGACAATCACCAAGTTGTGATCTGAGGTATCTAAAGAACCACTCACTTCGACCGTGTACTTGGAAGGGTTGTTTGCGAGAAAAATATCAAGTGTATTGGCTGTATGATTAGGATTGTCCGTCATTCTAGTAGGTAAATGAACAATCTGTGTTGGGTCATTAATAATTGCAAAAGCCTCAGCATCTCGATCTGCTGGATCGGTGTGACTAGAAAACGGAAGCCAGCTGGAGTTGTGAACATTAAAATCACCAAGGAAAATTACCTCACTGTTAGGAAAGTTGGACTGGAGAAAGTCAAGTTGCAAAGAGAGGAAGTCAAGGAGCTCCAAGTGATTAGTGGAGTTGGGAGAACGGTTACGACAACAGATGAATTTTACACAATGAGGTATAGAGATTTTAAGCCAGAGAAGATCAAAGAGAGGAGATTCCAAATTGCCAAGTCTCTGACAGGGAATATCAGAATGCACATATGCACAAGTACCACCTTTGAGGCGAAAGGAATCATACAGCGAATAATTTGGGCATCTGAGATGAGCGGTAGTTGAATCAACCGATAACTGAGATTCTGTCAGAAAAAGTACATGGGGTGTGGCAGACTGAAAGTGGAAATGGACATCGTTGAGATTAGAATTGAGACCACGTATATTTGTGAAATGAATTAGCAAGTCCTTGGGAGGTGTAGATCTTTTCGCAGATAAACTTGCTCTATTAGTTTGACAATTCATGGTGTATTCAATAGTAAGAAAAAGTGGGTGGGACATACTGTATGAAGTAAGGAAATTTATGGATATGGCGTACATGTGGTAAGAATATACCCAGATCCTTGACATAACGTGGCCTCGACAATGCTCCCCTCGTACACACTACACGGACTCCCTCCAGTCACTATCTGGCAGAGTAGAGGTAGCAAGATTATACATTAGCTGATCCGGAAGCCGCCTAGAGAGTTACCAATAGGTTCGGTCCGGTGTACTAACTAGCGGCCGGCCTGCGAACACCGTTTTAGAGCTGTACCCTCGAAATGTAAGGAATATTGTATCTCGCCACGTCGTTCATCATAACCTCAAAATCATCCATCATACTGCATGATGGAAGAGATAGGGAAGGGTTGAGCGGAACTTAGCTCTAGAGACTAAACATGGGTTCCACCACTTCAAGCCTCCAATAAGCAAAGTGGTGGAATTTCACCGGTTGATGAGAGTCATCTACCACCTAGTACTGCCTGGTAACATAGAGGGTCGGCTTTCCTCCATGTGGTGTGGGCGCTACACCTCGACCCCTGCTTACGTTGGTTCACACATGGGTGGTCACATACCATGTACTTGTGCATGGAGGTTATACCCAGGATCACTAACAATCCCACCATCGTGAAGGTGCAAGCAGAGGATTTGGTTGTCACAGACCGTCCGGACTTCGCCGAAATTCGGTCCAGTTGACTTGAGTGTCACCCGAATATCAGTTCCATCAGCGTTTTGGACTCCCAGGTAGCAAGTACACCTTGTCTGGCATATCTGAGAAAATGTCTGTGACAACCTCAACGACCTAGACTTTCCCTTAAAAAAACAATGCTGTGTCCGAGCTATAACTGAATTCTTGTCTTGATGATCCTGCAGTGCTTCTTTAACCAGTACCTCCATTAAATGGGACAGAAGTTAAAGTCACAGGTCTATAATTACTTGTGTCAGCCTTTGATCCTCCTTTGTGAATTGGGGTCACATTTGCAGATCTCCAGTCTACGGGTATCCCCTGAATCCAAGGAAGCTCTCATAATTATGGCTAAGGGTTTGCTTACTTCCTTTGCTGCCTCCTTTTATATACCTGGATAGATCCCATCCAACCCAGGTGCATTTCTTGTCTTTTATCTTCAACAATTTCTCCTCCACTTTACTCTCAGTTATAACAAGATTCCCTAGCTTACTGCCAGAGTTGAATACACCTCTGGCATTCCCCTCGCTGAATAACTCCTCATGTGTGAATGTCGATGCAAAATATTCATTTAGTTTGTTAGCTACCTGAGCAGGATCATCAACAGTTGACCCATCGATATCAAGTGAACCAATCTGATTCTACCCCTTCCTTCTAGAGTTTGCATAAATAAAGAATTCTTTGCTGTTTTTCTTTGCATCCCTTGCAAAAGATTTCTCGTAATCTGCCTTCGCCTGCCTAACCTCCTTTGTAACTTGGTCACAGATCAATTTGTATCTCTCATAGGCTTCTGTGTCACGTGTTAATTTGTATGTATCCCAAGCATTTTTCTTCTCTGCCATATGTGTCATTAATTCATCTGACATCCATTTAGGCCTAAGCCTTGAATAATATTTCTTAGTTGGTATGTAAATCCTAGTAGTTTCCAAGATAACTTCTGTGAATGCTTCCCATTTTGAATTTGCTGTTGATAACATCATCAGTTGGTCCCACTGTATAGAATTTAAATACTGTCGCAGTCGCCTTTACGAAAGCAATAACCCGTCCCTTTACCCGTAATGGTAGTTACCACTTTGAGTAAATCCCACTTCAGCACACTGTGATCACTTCCACCTAGTGGTTCATTTATCTGCAGATTCTTAATGCATGAAGAATCACAGCTGATAATCAAATCCCGAGTATTACTCCCTCTAGTTGCCTCCCGAACGTGCTGACGTAGAAACCAATCATCCAATAAATCCACAAAAGCCTTGCTAGTGTGTGAGTGACCAGCCCGCAAATTCCAGTCAATATCTGGGAAATTAAAATCCCCCATTATAAGACTCTGATTTACTGGCCCGCTCTATTTCCCTGTACAGTTTCGTATTATACTCATTAGAGTCTTTAGGCCTATGGCACACTCCTACTCTCAATTTTTATCTCCCAATGCTCATATCACACCAAACTGACTCGACACTGCACTGTCCAGAAATGTCGACTGGCTTCACTTCCGTGGATTTTATGTGTTTTTTAACTAATAGCAGAACCCCTCCTCCCTTCCTATCCTGTCTATCCTTTCTGTAGACGTTGTACTCCCCAAATTCCAGTTCTGCATTCCTTATATCTGCGTGACATCATGTCTCTGATATCCCACCAATATCTGCCTTTGATGCTTTGAGCCATACCTCAAATTCATCAAATTTATTTACTAAACTCGTAGCATTGGTGTACAGGCAAGTATACATGCACCTGTTTATAATCTTAGCTATTCCAACACAACCCATGTGCTTGCTTTGTACCGCAATGACTCCCAGCAGTCTCTGAAATATACTGCATCTTGTTTTTCAGGCTTCTGTTCGTTCGAATAGAAGCAGTGCCAGAATCTCTTTCACCTCTGCCAGTGGCTATTGTAAATCTATTAATCTTTGTCTGCCCCCAAGCTAGCAGTTTTCAGACCCACCTAACACTGCCTCGATTGCATCAGAAAATATTCTTGCACCCTTTCTATTTAAGTGTATCCCATCCCTGTAGAAGCAGTCTCTCCTGTTAACAAGTACAGTCCAGGCTGAAAAAAATTCTATCCCTTGAGCCTTGAACAATCTTTCCAGGGTCGAATGGATCGACAAGGCTCTCATCATATGCTCCCTCCTATAGTGTCTGGGCAGAATTGTAGACACTTTCAAATTCAACCCTAATTGACGGCTTTTTTTCAACAGTAACCTGTACTTATTAAGTAATGCTGCCGGTCTCCTACTCTTGATATTATTAGTGCCAACGTGTACAACTATATCACCTTTTGTGCCCTTAAAAGATGATATCCGCTCTACAACGTCATCAACCTTTACCCCTGGCAGACATACCCTGGTCCTGTTCCACCTATCCTTTTTACAAAGCATGTTCCCCGTTTCCCTGACAATAGAATCACCAACAACTACTAGTTCCTTTGGGACCAGCGCATTCTGTTTTGGGGGTTGCCGCTGTGTTGCGTGATGATCAAGTGAAACTCTGGCGTTCATGTGGGCAGCTGAGAGCTTGATGGGTCCCTCAATAATTTAATTCCTTCGAGGGCATCCACTCTGTCCTTCAAGCTCTCATATAGGCCCATAACAACGCTGAGTTGTCGCCTGATTTCCTTACACTCCTTGCATCGCGCATATACAAAGAAATCCCCCATGGCAGTATCATGTCCCGTACCTGAGTGCTCCACAAACATCATGCAAGCAGTGCATTTTAAAAGGCTGTGATTCAGAAGGCAACTGCCACCCTCAGTTCTTCTCTGAGCCACAGCACTTCCATTAGCTTGAGCCTTTTGCTTTGCTGCTCTGGTCTGAGTCATGATTTCTATTAATTTCAATAAAATTTCAATTTCAGTTCAAAATTATAACACTAAACTTGTATCCCAACACAGGTATAACGGTATATATTGTTTTCAGTGTCAAGTATTAATTATCTACGAGTTCCCTTTATATAACTTCCTTATCAGTTATGTTTTAATTAATTATGTTACTTTGGTAATCTAAGTCGTTATATGTATATAGTTAAAAGTGCAATTTAATTGACAACGAAGTTCAACAAGTTTAATAGATTCTACCGATCAACTGACAATATTATAACCTATACTATACTAACGCTATCTAGTTCGGTATATAACGTATCGTATGACAAAGGCGGCAAAGTTACGAGCGGTAAATCTACGGACACTTAAGTATTAATTAACTTTCAAATCTCGCTGTCTCAATTCAGAATAACTAACGATCCTTACTAGGTCTATAAGCTACTTACAGAAAATAATTTGATGTAAAAATATTGAGTAAAGCGGCTAAATATGGCTAAAAAACTTCTCGTTCAGCGGAACGAGAAGTTTTTAACAAGTGGATTTGATACCCTTACCGATACTTTTATGCAATTACAAGGCCAAGTAAAGAATAAATACACCAGATTAATCAGAAAATCACAAAATAATACTATACTACTAAATTTCAATCAAAAGTTTTAGAAAAACAATAATTTCAAATCAAGGAATAAGAAAAATCCGCTTAGCCGCTTTGAACACGTCTGCCTAGTAGGAGTTAGGCATAAAATAAACATCAGTCGAGTCAACGAACCAATCAGATCCGTTTCGACTTGAATTTAATCGAAAATGATAAATTAGCACCACTTTAAAAAACATACTTTGAAGAGCACTAATTAACACAACCCGTGCACTCCCGTCTCGGCGAATTCAGTAGTCGTGTTTCAGTTTGTTACATTACATGATGACTTGTGGGGGAAGTGGAGATATCTCCAATCTTCTTTGCGTTCTGTGGTCAGTCGCCTCCTAATTTGAATCACATCCGGGGATGGGTGTGTCTTAATATGGTTTGCTCTGATTTTCGTGACGGCATCATCCTATCCGATTGCGGTCAGATGCCTCTGTTCAGGCAACAACTCATTGCTGCTTGGGTTTGTTGCACTGTAGCGGGTTGGTGTCTAGTCAAGTGGATTTGGTGGTTGCGGCAGGGTCCGCCTTCATGTGAAGAGATTTTGGACATATTTGGAGAATGCTATGTAGGTGATGTCACTCTCTAAGATGTGGTGCTCTCTGTCTTTAGGGATAAACTGTAGCTCAGTGATGAATATACCCCGGAGGTTCTCATAGATTTGGCAGTCATACATCAGGTGGTCCCATGTCTCCTGTGATCCACATGCGCAGAATGGATTGTTCACTATTCCCAGTGTTGTCAGCTTGCTGCGAATAGCACCGTGTCCTGTTAATAAGTAAGTTCAATAGAGTCCCGGGGAGAACCAAGAAGGCGATTTTGGATACGTTGTTTGTACGTCTGGAATGAACTTGCGAGTTATCCCCCCCCCCTTTTGTGGACTCCGTCCAACGTTGTTGTTGTTTGTTGTTTGTTTGTTATTTGGTTTTTAGGAGCATTAGCAACTAAGGCCATATTGCTCCGGGAATATGCGGTGGTCATTCCCTGACCTTTCCGCATCCTCCGTATTTGGTGGTGACGGGCTCGAACCCCGGTCTAATCAAGAAGCGTGTGCTACGCACTGCTGCCTCTTCCCACCTGGCTACGGAGGCGCCCCAACGTTGTTGCCATACGGATTAGATTCTTTTCTGCAGATCGATTCCCAGCGGGGTCCGTGATATGGTCCCTGTATGTCGTGCTCCTTTCTCGTCCAAGCTGGTACAGCATGCCTGTGCTTATCATCTCCTGGTCAAGAGGCGAGACCCCCGTGATCACCTGCAGGGCGTGGGTGGAGACGGTGTTACTGGCACGCATCATGGTAAGAAAAATTGGTCGGTGAATAATATTGAGTTTCCTGCTATTTGCCGCTTTTGTAACCTTGTTAAACCACACATCTGAGGCGTATGTAGTTGCTGGAATGAAGACTGTTTTGGAGAGGAGGGCGAGTGTGCGCCTCTTTAGGCCCCAGTCCCGGCGGACGATCCTTGCCACCATTGCTGCGTATTTCTTCATCTTTGTTGGGATATAGTTCAGATGCGGTAGGAAAGATTGTTTACTGTCGAGAATGATTCCTGGGTACTTTAGTTCCATGACCAGGTTTATGGTTTTGTTGTTAATTTTAATTTGTGCAGGCCTTGTGGGTGTTAGATATCGTTTGAGGAAAATGGATTGAGTCTTGATTGGAGATATTTGCAAGTGGTGCTTTCTGGTCCATTCCTGAAGGACGGATAGGGCTCCATTTGCTGTTGTTTCCATCTGAGCCCTTGAGGCAGCTTTCAAGATCAGAGTTAGGTCGTCCGCAAAAACCAGCGCCCGAACGCCCCCAAGGTCCATTCATCCAATGCATAGTTTCAAAGGAGAGGTCCAAGCACAAAGCCCTGCAGGCATCCTCTGTAGATCTGTCTTTCAAATCTAGAGTAAGATGCCTGGTTCACCACTCTTCTCTCGTGAGGTAACTCTGCAGGCAGTTGTACAGGTTCATGGGAAGGTTTGAGCAACTCAGTCGCGCAAGGACGGTCGGCCACCAGAGATTGTCGAATGCTCCCACAAAATCGACAGATGACGAGGAGGTATTTTCTCTGGCAGTTTTCAGCTGCGGTGATGATTCTTTCAAGTGTGTGAGTGGTGGATCGGTCTCTCCTAAATCCAAATTGGTTCTGTGCAGGAAGCTGTGCTGAGTTGTACTAGGTTTCTATCTCAAAGACGCGATTGAGCGGTATGAATCAGGCATGTGTTGTGGCTTGGTTGGGCTTTTCAGAATCAGTTTAATGTTGGCAGTTTTTTAGTCTGTGAGAAAGCGGGTGCTTTGGAGACAGTGGTTTTATAGGTCCAGGAGAAGTTTAGGGCAAGCTCTGCCAACTTTTTGACTATTTCAGGTTCTATCATATCCATTCCTGTAGATTTCTTGTTTCTTAGTTTTCCGACTGCGGATATTAGGTCCAGCTGCGTGAAGGGTGCCTCTATGAGGATGGTGCGATATGTATCATTCTTCTGGCAGATTTACTCTTGTTCAGGGGAGGTTTGACTGTCCAGGGTTTTAAATATGGTGTTTAGGATGTTGTTAACCGATTCATTCCAATTTTTTGTCATGCTTCCTTGGGGCGTCCTGGTAGAGGGTGTCACCTCACCCACTGGGCAGTTTGGTCATTGTGATTTTATAGACTATGCCCTAGGGGTCTGAGTTTCCCACCGTGGAGACCAGGTGCTCCCATGGCAGCTTTTCCGCTGCCTGATCATTGCAGTGTAGGCATTCCTCGTTTCCCAGTATTGTTGCCTGAGGGCCTCAACTTCTGCGGGGGCTAGGAACGCCTGGCTCTTTGGAATGCTCGTCTCTTTTGGTTGAGTTCTCTGCGCAGGGCATCCAGTTCCCTAGACTACCAGGGAATGGCCCCTGGTCGTGGGGATTTTCTCTTAATGGCTTCTTGATTAGATCTGGGTTCGAGCCCGTGACCACCAAATACGGAGGATGCGGAAAGGTCGGAATGACCACCACATATCCCCGGAGCAATATGGCCTTAGTTGCTAATGCTCCTAAAAACCAAAGAACAACAACCTTTGGCCTGGTTTGCTGCATGTACAATTGCGTTTGGGACTGCGCGCTGGTGGAGGTCAGGGGTTTGGGTCTGATTGTGCTTAGTCGACTGTCTCTGTGTGTTTGTAATGATCGCTTTCTCAAACACATTCCACTCTGCCTTTTGCACAGCGTATCTCTGAAGCTTATAGCTGGTGATGGGCTCTTGATGTATTGTTCTGTGCATGTTGAAAGTGATGGCATGGTGTTCGGAGATTAGAATTCTGGAGCCTGGGAGCTCTGCCAGAACTTGATTCAGGTACTGTGTGGCCGGGAGAATGTCCTCGCCCGGTCGACAGTAGAGAGATATGACATAAAAATCTCCAAGGACAGAGATGATGTGCGCGCAGGAGGCCCACACCGAGCATAATTGTGAGATCTCTGTGACCGTTAGGTTCGGGTTCCTAACCAGAATGGCTGTCCAGGGATTTTCGCCATCCACCTGGACGGTTTTGTAGGATGTTGGGTAACCCCGTTGCCGCCCATTCCAGTTGAAAAGTGGAGAAGGTCAGGGAAGAAATATTATTATTATTATTAGCCATATGGTGCAAGGAAGCCTGAGGCCTATGCTGCACCAGCCAAAAAAAAAAAAGAATTACCCTGAGAGAGAGAGAGAGAGAGAGAGAGAGAGAGAGAGAGAGAGAGAGAGAGAGAGAGAGAGAGAGAGAGAAGTAGAAGGGAATATCACGAAGAAAGAGAAGAATGAAGATATCCAGCTCAGGACCCCTGGGTATGCCAAGTCCATACTCACCAGATGTGAGCACCTGGGGTTATGCCTATTAGCTGTTTTAGTTTTTCCTACAAATTATTCTTAATTCAGTATTTTTATCGATTAGGGTTGCAAATCGAATCCAGGAGTCTCTTTTAGCCTTTTTGCCAATGTGGAAGCCCCCCCCCCCACACACACACATTTTTTTTGCATTCTTACAGTCTTCATTCCACCAAAAATTTACAGTTGCTTTATAGGCTGCTTTAATAATTTACAGGTTGCTTGAGTGTGATTATGGGATGACAGTAGATGCTGCTGTTAGAATTTGTTTCTTTATGTGAATGGTGATCGTGTGAATAGGGTAAGATTCAATGATCCGATCATCAAAAGATATATGGGAAGTCTACTTTACCCAATTTGCCGTGGAAAATTTTAATTTTATGCAGTTTTCTGAGGTTATGGAATGTGATGTGTGAATTCTACGTATTAATGGATAGCGATCACTATTGAGTGGATCATCAAGAAGTATCCACATGGTACCAGGAAAGAGGGTCAGAGAACAGATAGAAGGAGAGATCTATTTCAGAGGTCATTCCTGTAGGAGATGGATGTGTTGGTGATTATTGCTCATTTTATGCAGTTTTCTGAGGTTATGGAGTGTATTCTACGTATTAATGGGTAGCAATCACTATTGAGTGGATCATCAAGAAGTATCCACATGATACTAGGAAAGAGGGTCAGAGAGCAGATAGAGAGATCTATTTCAGAGGTTATTTCTGTAGGAGATGGATGTGTTGGTGTGCCTGTATTTAATAAGTTAGATTTTGTCTGTCAATGAGCATTTAATTCATTGTCCATTGAAGTTTTCCAATAAACAGAAAAGGGTTTGCAACTGCAGAATCAAATCTTCAAGTTCATAAATGGTAAAAGGATGATTGGCTGGCAGGTAGATAGAGACAACTGTCAAAGCAATGCCAATCACTTTGAAGAAATGCTACTCCATTGAAGCTGTTGCATAGCAAGAGCTTCAATGGAGGTTTGTAAAGGAATGCATTTGAAAAGGACTTGCAAATCTAGGAGTATGGCTATCTCTCCAGGTTCGTCTTGTCGAAAGAGAATATAATTTTTTATTGAGGGAGATGCCTGAGGTATTAAATATGTCTCTTGTAAGCCAACTGGATTATGATGCTTATCTCATGGATGTCATCAATACATCCATATCGATGCAAAAGCCTCTTCAATTCTATTGGATGGTTTATTGTTTGGAATTAAAAGACCAAGCTGAGTATTGTCTGTTTTTCGGAAGTCTGCTTGAGGCAGTTAATTTTCATTTTATCTCTTTTTTGAAAAGATAGTTCATGTGTCCATCTCATCCGCTTGTTGGATCTCCATAATGATTTTGTTTTGACTGGAAATTTCAGTGGTATATATAAGGAAGGGGTGGGTGTGTTTCTTTCAAACAAAATCTATTTTCTCCTTGGAATGATCTTACAGGAGTTGTATGAACGGTGTGTGTGTGTGTGTGTGTCATTATTGCTAACTGCAGTCTGTTGCTTTGAGGACTGAGGTGTAGAAGAGGGCAAAGATTGGGCCCAGCCAGTAATGGAGATGCTTGGTAATTGATGTATCGGTTTTCTGAATACGAAACTTTCGTTTCGGTCTTGAGCTTCTGGGTATTTTTTTCTTGTATTTCCACTGCTCACAAATTTTAGTGAAGATTGGCTGAGTGTATACACTATTTTCTTGGGGAAAAAATGCTTAAAATTCTTAAAGCTAATTTTTTTTTTAAATGTATTCTTCAACAATCATTTCTACAGTCTCTGATGCTGATTTCAACAAAAAGCAAAGATTTATGGATCTTTGTTTAAAAAAAAAAACAATCTTAAAAACAATAATATGAATACAGTTATTGTTAATAATAGATAAAAATAAACCTTTTCTTACTTATTATTATATATAATTCCTCAGAGTGGTTTTTTAATTTCAGAATACACATACAAGTGCGGTTAATATATAAATATAAAGAGCTTTCGGCTGAGTGGACAGCCTTCTTCAGTTAGAAAATATATTAAAATGGCAGTTGGAATGGAGATGTGCACTGCCAAGATGGTGCGTGAGGTGCGTGGCTAATTGTTTGAGGTTCACGTTTGTGGCTGTGACGTATGGTGGTGACGTGGCCAGCGTTTGTCTATGGACAGAATTATTGCTTCTGTGATGGGGTTAACTTGACAACCACTGTTCCTGTTCAAAGAGGTATCCGAGCATTTTATGTTTAACGATTCCAACCAGGTGCGCCTTAGGTAATGGTGGGACCTGTCCACAACCACGACATCGCGGTGTGGGTCAATGTCGTGGTGGGTTGTCCAGACATGCTCGGCGATAGCTGAGTGTTCCACATCTGCCAAACGGATCGCCCTTTTATGTTCTGAGAGACGTTTCTCGAGCCGACGTCCAGTCTCTCCAAGTAGCAGCTAGTGCAGTCACGGCAAGAGACGCGATAGACCAAACCGCTCTGCAGAAGGGTGGGGACAGGTGTTTTCACGTTGGAAATGAGAGAACGCAGTTTCTTGCCTGGGAGTTGGATGCACTTTATCCCATGTGATTTTAGGATTCTACCGATCTGTTGTGACAGACTGGGGTAGTATGGGATAAATGCCCTCGTGGATGACTCGCCACTGTTGGCGTTGCTGTTGGTCGTCACGTTGTCGCGTGCCTGTAGGTCACACCTGTCAAGGATGTCGATGGGATAGCCACACCTCGCAAGGTCCACTTTGACCCTGGTGATCTCTGTGCGTCTATCACCTGCGGAGCTAGAGTGTGTCCAGGCGCGAGTTAGCAAGGTTCGGGCAGTGGTGAGGAGGTGACCCCGTGCGTGTGCTGACCGGGGTCACCATACCCTTTTCTTACTTGCAACCAAAACGCCCTACTGTAAAAAATTATAAACCTGTAAGTTACAAAATAAAATATTAAGTTAATTCTTATTTGACATTTAGATACTCTTTACAAATTTGGCCCTGGAATTTGATAAAAGTATCTAAATGTTGGATAAGAATAATTTTATATTTTATTTTTTAACTTATAGTTCAGGTGAGGCCAAACCACGGCTTGCGAGCCACATGCGGCTCTTTAACATATAATGTGCGGCTCGAGGAAATAAAAATGTTGACTGAGCTCCTTTTTGCATTACAATTCATATAAACGTAAATAAAAAATTTTACGCACTCCTTCAAAAATGAAAAAAAAATTCGCAGAACCCCTATATATGCATTGCCCTATCATTAATATCCGGACACCCCTCCATGGGTAGGGAAACAGGTCCTATGCATGCAACACATCACAGACCTGCTATAAATATGCACACTGGGCTTCGAGCAGACAATTGCAAAAGTGGGCATGCAAGATACGTTCAACAGAATTGATCACCTCAACAAATGCTAGATTCCGATTAAAATGGTGTAAAGGGCGCGAATCCTGGACTGTAGAGCAGTGGAAAACAGTCGTATGGACAGATGAGTTGAGACGTTCGCACTCTACTAGTTTTATGGCTATTCCTGGGCGTTGTGAATGCCAGGAGAACAGTTCCTTCCTGATTGTATCTTCCCAACAATGAAGTTTGCTGGAGGCAGTGTCATGGTATGGGGCTCCTTTCATGGTTTGGCTTGGGCCCATTAGTCGTTATCGACAAAACCACGAATGCTGTGCAATACCAAGTCATTCTGGACAATTATGCCCTTCCAACATTATGGCAATACTTCGGGGAAAGCCCCAAAAAAAAAAAAAAAAAGAAGTGGTGCTCATAACTGTATCAGCAAGACAACGCGTCTGGCCATACTGCTTGGGTCGTAACAGAGTGGTTTGAAGATATGAGTGTGGAACAGTTGGAGTGGCCAGCCCAGAGTACCGATCTAAATCCTATCGAGCATCTTTGGGATGCATTGGATCGTCGGGTATGTGCATGTCGAGATGGCCCAAAGAACAAGGCCGAACTGGTGGGACATGGATATGTGTATATGTAAAGGGCGGCTCCTAGAACGTTTGTTCAACTCCACCTCGTATCTCTGTGAAGAACAGTATCACTACAAATGGGCCAGATATGTGTGTGACATAGGTTTGTGTGTATTATGTGTGTGTTTTGTTGTTCTGTTCTGGCCTCTTGGCTACCCAGAAGCATCGGTCACCTGGACAGATGATTCTGGGTACTCGTCCACACCATAGGAAGGTGGGCCGGTCCACGTAAAGCACGTACTGTCTCAAGAGATAGTTTGACCAACCTGATGTCGCCAGAAGGCAGGCTAGGATCCTCTGGGGGCCCATTCCAGAGGAAAAAAAAAACGATCACCCATGGTTCCTGATATGAAAACGAAATGAATAAAAATGAAATAATAAATGAAGCAGAAGAAAATAAAATAAAACATGTATAATAAAAATAATACAAAAAAAAATAAAAAAAAATAAGTAAAATGGAAGAAGGTAGTGGTGCTGCTTAAAAAAACCCAAATAAATTAGTAAACAAAAAAAATTAATTTAATAAATAAACAAATAAAAGAAGGTAGTGGTGCTCCTAAAAAAAAGAAATATATATATAATAATAAATAAATACATAAAAGAAAGAAAGTAGTGACGCTACTAAAAGAAAAAAAAAAAAAAGAGAAATAATGCACTTAATTTTGTTTGCAGGCCTAGGAAAATTTCTCTGAAGAAATACGCCTGAAGAATCAAATAGGACTCCGAGCTTTGAAGCAGAGATGACTCCTGTCCTGGTTGAAAATTAGTAAGTGCACGAAGAGGAAGTCTGAGATCGTCATACAGGGAGCAATGATACAAGATGTGATCCCAACTCTCTGATCATCCACACGTCTGTTTGTGATAAATTGAACCTAAAAAGACTCTGGTTCATCGATCCATGTCCTGTCAACAGGTAGGACGTGAACATGTTCATGCAGAACCATAATCGAACATGTTTATCAAGGAGAAATGAAACTTGTGGTATAAATTTTCTCGTTGTTGCACCAACGGGAGCTGTATCCTATCGAGACTGCCAGATGTTAATTAACTCGTTCCACAGTCTCCTTCTTTCTCTTTTAGTATCATCTTGAAAGTTGATGGTTATTCCAAGAAATTCGGTCTGAATCTGGTTTTTCAGTCTGTATCCTCTATAAGTAACTTGCAAGTCTAAAGGTAATGTTCCGGCTAGTACTTGCAGAGCTTGCGTCACGACTGTCCTGCATGCCTTAACTAAACATCGCAAGATGGTTCTCTACAAGGAAGCGAGTTTTGCTTTGAAGTGTTTGAGTAGTGCTCTGTGAAACCACGCACCGGCAGCATACGTGACCAGAGGGAGGAAAACTGCATTGTAACAGATCCTTAACGTTTTTCTGGAGAATCCCCATTCAACACGGGACACCCTAACAATTGCACCAGTAAATCTACGTATTTTAGATGGAAAGTTTGTTAAGTGAGGAATAAAATTGAGACTGGAATCAATTACCACTCCTAGAACCTTGTTCTCTTTAACAATGGGGAGACGAATGTTGTTGATCTTGATCAACGGAGGACGAGAGATATCCAACTTTGATCCAAGGATCATCATCCTTGTTTTTGACAAGCTGATTTTAAGCTTATTGGTCACAGTTCAATCGTAGAGATCCCGGAGAACAAAATTGCGGTAGTTTCAAGATAGGCCCTAGAGTTACCATTTACCAATATGGTGAGATCGTCTGCATACGCTATTATTTTGACGTTATCTGCTGCAGATAATTATTTTGACGTTATCTTAGCCACTGGTGCAGCACCATTCCATGTTCCATGTAAATGGACCCAATATAAAATTAATAAAGGACCCCAGAATCAAGATCAGTATCTAGAGGGTGCCCACAGGGCACCCTATAGGTACTGATCTTGATTCTTGGCTATGTTTAGCCTTGACTATTATGGTTCTATTGGCAAAGTAATTATGGATTAAAAAGTAAAGGTGGTTGGAGCATCTAGCTGATCGCGGACGCTCCAGGTCGCTTTCCCACCAAAGGGAGTCGAAGGCGCCCTCGAAGAGGATGAAAATGGCCAGGGTATATTATGTACCGAGTTTTGAACTGAAGCGACAAAGTCCACAAGAGCATCCTCGCAGGAACGTCTGGGACAGAACCCATACTGACACCTTGAAAGCAGATCCTGTTCCACCAGTAGGGTATTCAATCTAATGGCCATTAGTCACTCTAGCAATTTACCCAAATTAGCCAGCAGAGCGATCGGGCTGTACGATCTAGCCGCTCTAGAAGGCTTATCTGGCTTTCGGATCAACTTAACTAGAGCGACCTTCCAAATTTCCGGAAAAGTTTCTTCCTGAAGGCATCTGTTGAATAAGTTTAGAAGAACATAAGGTTTTAATTTCACGACTGTGATAATGAAAATGTTTTCTACAAGATCTAGTCGTGGGCACTTCTGAACATTAACTTTATGCGAGACAGCCTGCAGTTCATCCAACGTAAAAGGTTCGGTGGTTGTTGAAGACACATAAGATTCATTGTCTGATCGGATTTTAGAATGAACAGCTAAGTCTGAGGTAGGATCATCCAACGGAAAAAAGAGCATCTAAGATTGCATTTGCAGATTCATGCCAGTTCAGTGTTTCCACGGAGTCCGCTACAATTGAGCCAAATATGTATAGCCAAAGATTGTAAGAGGAAAGACCTCTGGTCTTTCCTCTTATAATCTTGTATAGAAGACCGCAAGGGTTAGCATTTCCAGAGGTGTAAACGAAATTCATCCACGTTTCACGCTTTCGAGAGGCAATGGCCTTCACGTAGCTTTTCCTCAATGAAGGATACTGCTGGTAAAAACGATTAACGTCGGCTTGGGGGCCAGTCTCTATGCCTTTGGTAATACCTACGGGCTCGATGAACTTGCCTTCTTAACTGGGATAACTCCTGCGTCCACCATGAACACGTCTTCTGATTAACCCTCTTTTTCCTAGAAGACTTATATGACGCTTTTATTATAGCATTTTGAATATAGTTCACTTGATGAGAAATAGGTGAGGTTTCAAAAGAAGAAAGTTTCTGTTCGTCAAGGTCCAGAAGAATGGAAGAGTCAAAAGCATTCCAGTCAATATTTCTGATGGAAAATCTTATTACCGGTAATTCTGGCTGTGAGAAAGTGTATGAAGATGAAACGGTAGAATCAGAGGATTCTATGAACACGTCTATAAGCATATAATAGCATATAATAGATAGATGAAACGGTACAATCAGGGGAAAGCATATAATGCACCAGTCCGTATACACAGTCCAGTCAGTAAGCCGCAAATCGAATTGAGAGTTTGTCATCATTATATCTATATTAGATTCTCCTGCATAACTTGAAAAAGTATGAGGGTGATTAGGCTTGTTGTAAATTGAAAAACAATGATTAATTATGAAATCCCCCAAGAGAAGGCCACGTGCATCTGTAGAAGAGCTGTGCCAAAAGTTTGATTTTGCGTTGACATCCGATGAGATAAATATATTGCTATTCGGTCCCAAAGTATTTATCACAGTCTCAAGGTAAGCTAGAAAGTGATTAAAGTCCTCCGATGGAGGACAGTAGAGAGAAATTAAGTAAAAATTCATTACGGAGTGTGTGACAAGAACGCAGGTAGAGAACTTAGTGCAAAATCCATGAAGAACCTTGATGTCTAAAGAGTCATCAAGAGTTAATATACAAGATTTGGGATTCTGGTCAACAGGTTGTATTATTCTAATTTTTAACGAGTAACCAGGATTTTAGACTGTGGTCCAGACTGGACGCGTGCAAAAAAGGTTCTTGTATAGCAACAATGTCAATACAATTTGTCTCGGCAGAAAGCCTAATCTCGTCAGCTACTGCCCGAGATCGCTGCCCGTTTATCTGCATAATCCTCAGACAGCCTGTCTCACTCACAAACGAAACTGGCGTAGAACCGTTTACAGTAATGTTGTTTACATTATATACAGAGCGATGAACCAAATTACTCATAAGCGGTCCTTATTTTTGCGGCTTCTAGTGCTCTTTTATATTCAGGACATTCACTGTCCTTTAAAGAGTGGCTGTACTCCCATTTACTGGTGTCTGTTTTAGTAATCTAGGCCGAACTAGTTGGCTGCGTTAAAGGCCGAGTGGAGGAAAATATCACCTCTTCCATATGAGGGCACTCAGAGAAAAACATGACCACTGCGCGGGCACAGTGACCGTACGAAGGGGATACGTGGGAACAACACTGTGTAGTGTGCCCATGTCCTAAGCAGAGGTAGCACTTTGTTATAATTGTAAACCGACGAAATTTGTGAGAACTCCAAGATAAGAAAATCCTTTCTTGTGACAGAAGGCGTTTGTACATTCTTGGCTAGAAGCTTGTTACGCAATTCACAAGTGACGACGATCTTGAATGGGTAGTAAATCTGAGAGCAATTTCCTGTTTACGTTCCTCTAAAGAAAATCCATTCTCAGCCAAGTTTTTCACATGAAGATTTTCCATTATTATTTCGTCTTTAGTTAAATCATTTGGAACGTCGTAAAGAAGCAGACGGGTTTCCCATGCAAAGGGGTCCGAGAGAGACGCCAGCCGAAGTAAGAGACCCAGAAGCAGATAAATTTTCTAAATCTGTCTTGGTAGCAGTTTCCTTTATTTCGTAACATGCGTAAGGACTTAATTTTAACGGTCTTAAGATCAGACTTGAGGGTCTTAGTAACAAGATTTTTAACATCGCCACTTGTTCTGCACCCACTGGTGTCTGAAGCCCGAAGAATAAGAACATTATCAGTTTTAACTTTCGGTTGTCCAGTCTTTTGTACCGAAATTCGAACAGTGTCTGCATATGATCTAGGAAAAGGAGAAGCAGGTAATAACCCAGAATGATTAGGTTCTGAACATGACAGGTCTGGCTCTGTTATCAGCTGAGAATCGATAACCTCGGATCCCATCAGATCCTTTGATTTCTCTTGTCTGGCCGCATCTGAATTCATCACAAAGGCCAGTCAGGTATTTATAATCCTATCAAGGAGATCTGTTCTATTTTGTACCTCCTGATTAAGTGCCTTTAGTTTTTCGTTTTCAATGAGAAGTGATATTGCCACGGTTTCCAAATTGTGCCACTTTTCTCTTAGGATATTAGCAGCTGTTTTAGTAATCTAGGCCGAACTGGTTGGCTGCATTAAAGGCCGAGTGGAGGAAAATATCACGTGACATTTATAAAAAAAACTGGTTGAGAGCACGCCGCGAGGATTAAAGGCCGCCATAAAAGCAAAAGGTTTCAGCACAAAATATTAAATTATACAATAAAAGCTCTACGAAGTGTTCATGAAAATTTTGTGAAGGAAGATGGCATCATCAAATTGTAAGAAGCAAAAGTATGAAGATGAAAGCAGAAATTTTAAGCCAGAATGGGTGGAAGATTTTGCATTCACCGTTAAAGGAGGTAAATCTTTGTACCTTATCTGCAATGTGTCAGTCAGTCATTACAAAGCCAGTAACTTGAAACACCACTATGAATCTGATCTGATTTCATCTGATTATCCACCTGTATCATAATTACGGAAAAACAAGTTGACTGTGTTAAAATCATCACTAAATAGTCAGCAGGCACTGTTGACAACATTCAGTAAGGAAGCCGATATAATGACTGAAGCTAGTTGTGTTATATCATGGAATATTGCTCGTGCTCAACACCCATATTCTGATGGCGAATTTGTTAAGAAGAATGTAGCTTAAGTTGTTGCAGCGTTAGATCCCAATAACACAAAACTTCAGCGACTTCAATTAATTCCCCACCATTGCAGGCAAAATGAAAATGAATTAAAGAATTCCTTTGCATTCAGCTTAGCTTTTGACGAATCTGCAGACATACAAGTTAACCAGCAACTGGCGGTATTTGTTTGTTTTGTTTCCTCTGATGTAACTGTGAAAGAAGAGATGTTGAACTTAATGGCACTAAAAGAAACAACTCGTTGTGTTGACATTAAAATACTCTTGACAGAGTCTTAACAAATGCTGATATTTCACTGAATAAACTCGTCAGCGTTGCAACAGATGAAACACCAGCAATGGCGGGGAAAAATGCAGGATTAATTGCACTTATGAAAAGTGATCCCAGCTTTCCAGAGTTTCTCCCTGTTCACTGCATTATTCATCGTGAACACCTGGCAGCCAGATACTGCAAGTATGAAGATATTAAATCTGTTCTTGAAATTGTCAATTTCATATGCTTAAATGGGAAGACCCATCGACAGTTCAACAAAATTTACTGAAGAACTGGAGCTTGTAGATAAACCCAGTGATGTCTCTTTCTACTGCATTGTGAAGTGGCTGTCAACCAGAAATATCTTAAGTAGGTTCGTGGATCTGTTGGAGCCTATTATTACTTTTCTAGAAGAAAAGAAAGATGCTGTCTCCAACTGGAAAATGATGAATGGATGCAAGATCTAATGTTCCTTACTGATATAACGAATCATCTACAAACTCTCAACTTGGCACTCTGGGGGAAGGATAAGATTGTTTCTTATCTTATTTGGGCAATTTTCAGTTTCAGAATAAAATAAGAGACATATTGTCAAGAAACTTCAGTTACTTTCCCAATCTCAATTTCTCGAACCTCTGGTTACAGAATCATCTGCTGTTTAAATGGAACTAATAGAATTACAGGAGGAACTTGAGTCTAAAGATGATCCATAAATCTCAGTCTACAATTGAGTTCTGGAAGTAAGTTCCAGAAATAAAATATCATGAACTGAAGAAAACTAGTGTGCCACTCATCTCAATTTTCAGCAGAACATACTGCTGTGAATCACTGAACTCCGTAATGAAGTTTGTGAAGTCGAAGCATCGTACAATCCTTACAAATCAACACCTGACGGAGCTAATTTGTACAGCCTTGACAACATATCAGCCGGAATTTAAATGACTCACATCCAAGTTGGAAACTCACAAGACCACTACTAGAAGTAAATAGCCTGATAGTTGTAGCAATGTCTGTTTATCTCATAAAAATATTCTGATAAGACTATAATTTTGTAAGGTGGTATCTGATTAAAAGATCTCTAATTTTATTGGTTTACATATTTTTCTCCATGTTTTGACAGGATATTTACTAAGACAAATAAATATCATTAAAAATATCTGTTTTCATCCCTTTTATTTTTATTTTTTGGCAATCTCATTTAATGTTAATGAAATGCAAATTTGCATATTTTTCTAAATTGTTTCTGTAGTTCATTACTGTATTAAATACGCTTAATATAGTTAAAACAATAATCAATCCGTATTTTAAAAACATTTGGTATATATATGTGTATTTTGTGATTATTTAAACTGATACAAATTAAGTTTAAAAACTACATACATGAATAAATATTATTAAGTACATGTATTTCTTAATATTTATATAACATTTTTATAATAAAATGTGTAAAACAATAAAAACATGTGTGTAATATTTATTTATGCCTTGCGGCTCTCAAACATCTGAAGTTTATCGTATGTAGCCCTTATGTTAAGCAAGTTTGGCCACCCCTGTTATAGTATATACAATTTTTACTGAACCATTGAGGTAAATTATGAGGGCATCTTTGGACTTAGGGAGTTTCTTTTGGCTTGGAAAAGTGCCAATATAGGTATAGGTATATTTGGGTCTAACGGCTCCTGGGATTTCTCCCCTCTCCGCATATGTACACTGTATCGGACAAGCCAGGGATTTAAAAGTATATGGGTCATGTGGTATTTAGAATGTTGTGCCCTTGTTCATCCGGTCTGTTAGCCGCCGGGCCCCTAATGGGACCCGACGTTACCATACCTCGCCACGGGGAGGCCGGCCGGGTGTTACCTATATAGTACTCTGGCAGGTCCTGCCACCTACTTTCCTGGGATTTCAATGGCTAGAACCGTAAAAAAAAAAAAAAAAAAAAGTGCTGTTCGAGGTTAGTTATTAGCATTTGTTAGAATAATTTAGATGCTTGCGAGGGGCTATTACGCTGAAATAATATTTTCTATATGCCTAAATGGGTCGGGCAGGAAATTTTGATATAGTTAAATTTGGACGCGTAGGGCTGAAAATGCTGTGAAAGTCAACAGTAAAAGGGGGTGTGAAGACTGGAGGGAAGAAAAGGAAGTATGGGGCCGATAGAGAGGATGGCCCTGCGATTGCAGTGGAGCAGGCCCGTGCTCCACCAGAGGAAAGATATTTGGGGAAGGGAAGGAGTGGGGCAAAGCCCCCTCTCCCCACGGGAAGGGAAAGAAAGCACCATTCAAGAGAGAAACAGTGTATGTTGAGTCATATGACAACCTTGGATGTCCTTTAGTCCAGGTGCCCAACAGGGCAAGATGGGGGTTCTTCTGGTCTTCTATGGTGTCTTTGAACAAATTGAGTCAGAGTCTTAGTTGTGTTTCCATTACTCTGGGCCATTGAGGGATTACTGTTGTCTTGTGATTTGTGGACTTTTGGAATACCTCCACTCAAGGGGAGGGTAGGGTCCGTTGTCTTGTGAACAGATTTTCCGCAAAAAGTGTGAATGCTTTGTAGGTCTCTTCCTCTTGTAGAACGATGTCCTCCTGGTTTCGAAGAAGCGAGTGAATCTTGGTGTATAGTTGACATCTGAGGTCCTCGTATTGGTCACACTCGTATACCAGGTGCTCCCAGGACTCCTCCTGTCCACAGGAGCACCGCGGAGTAGCTGCGATTCCAAAGTCATATAGCCTCTTTCTAAATGAGCCATTTCCGGTCAATAGGTAGGTAGTTTTGAGTCCGGGCGAAAACCAGGCTGGGGAGAGTGGATAAACTTGTCCTACATCCGGTATAAACTTCTTAGTAATGGAGCCTTTGTTAGTGAGGTTCCAGCGATTTTGCCATAGTGTTTTCACGTGTTGCAAAATCCGTCTGTTCTCCACGGTTTTGGAGTTTGTTGGGTCTGTGGTGAATCCTATATGAGAGACTATTTTTCCTTTGGAATGTTGGTACAGCAACACCCAGCACGCAATCTCCAAGTATCGCCAATATATAAAGGCAGTATTTATTTTTTGTTAGTTGTTGGCGCATCGGTCACAGAGACCGATGCGCCAACAACTAACAAAAAATAAATGCACCTCCCAGGGTTTTTGCATTTTTACTTTGATCCAAGACCAAGGCAGGATTCGAACCCGCAACCTTTGGGATGCCAGGCAGGCACTTTATTAACTTCACTCTTAGTACTGCCTTGCCAACTGGGTTAGCCCGGTCGGCAAAGCAGTACTAAGAGTGAAGTTGAAAACTACAGACCGGTTAGTCTGACTTCAGTGGTAGGAAAAACCTTACAAGCAATGATTAAGAGCACAGTCCAGGGATATTTAGATAGATGGGTATAACCTGCATGCACAAGCACACTGTGGGTGATCATCCAGGTGTGAACCAACGTAAACAGGGGTTAAGGTGTGGCGTCCACACCACGTGAAGGAATGCCGCCCCTCTGTGTTACCAGGCAATACTAGGTGGTAGATGATCTCATCAAGCGGTGCAATATCACCACTTTGCTTATTGGAGACTTGAAGTGATGGAACCCAAGTTTAATCTCCAGAGCTAAGTTCCAGTCAACCCTTTCCCATCTCTTCCATCATGTGGTAGGACTGGTGACTTTTGAGGTTACTTTTCACTGGTGACTTTTCACTCTACAGGAGGCTTCCAGATCAGCTAGTGTAAGTAGTTGAGACTGGGGTATAAACGAGCACAGTGATTGGCTGTTGATTTGGTGGGCGTGGCCTGTTCTGATTGGCTGTTGAGTCGAGGTGGAAAATGTTTTTTCTTTTCGTTCCCTAGATGGCACTGTGTATTTTTTTTTATTTATTTTATTTTTCTGAGGCTTGAACGCATGTCATCATTACTGGCAGTCTGGTGCTTATCCCCACAGCTTCCCTTTAAGTTACAAGATTATGTGTAAATGTGCCTGTTATAGTTAAAAGTGACCTGTGTGTCACTTTTAACTATAACAGGCATGTCAAGAGACCTGTATTCTGCAGGGGCCCTTTTGTGGGGCCCTTCCGTTGCAGGGGCGTGTGGATCTTTGTTTATTTCTTCTGTTTGTATGCACCTGAAACAAAAAAGTTTTTTTTTTTTATTTTTGTTTATTTAATTTCCAATGCTGGTACTATTGGAAATAAATAGTGGTAGTCCATGTTTACCATGGTGAATCTGAAATTAGTGATTTTATTTAATTTTATGTGTATTGATGTTTAAATATATATATTTTTCCCATAGTTATGATGGTGACTCCATCTACCGGTCCTTTCTGCAAGTTGAAAAGTGAGAATCTGAAATTAATGACTTTTTTTTATTTTATTTAATTTTATGTGTTTTGATGATTAAATACAGTATATATATTTTTACCCATGTGTATTGTGGTTCCATCTATCGGTCCTTTCTGCAAGTTGAATTTGTCTCCCAATGTTTAGAGACACACTTTGCCTTTGAAAACCTGAAAAGTAAAGATTTTTTTTTTTTTGATGTGTAAATTTTCCAATGTTTTTCCTTCTTATTCTAGAATGTAAAGTTTTTATTTCCAATGTTTGATAATATTTGTATCCCAATGTTTAGTGATACACTCTGAAAACCTGAAAAGTAAAGATTTATTTATTTACCGACACTGTGAACGAGGACTCCATCTATTGGTCCAATCTGCAACTTGAATTTCACTCTATATATTTGAAATTTAATGCCTTTTACATTTCTAAAAGTAACTTCCCAAAGTATAAGGTTATTGATTAATGGAAAAAATTAAAACATTTTTTTCTAGTATCTAAGAAAAAAAAACAGACACAATATTGTACAAATAGATATATTTTTATTTACAAAAAAAAAAAAAAAAAAAAAATATATATATATATATTTTTTTTTTATATAAAATATATATATATATATATATATATATATATATACAACGGTGGGCAAATGCGGCTCTTCGTTGAGTTAAGTGCGGCTCCCATGAAAATTTAAATCCGTTTTTTTTTATTATTTCAGAAATTTTTTCAGCGAATCTTGTTAAATTATAAAAATATAACTAAGTAACTAATATTTTGTTATACGGATTTTATGTTGTGTTTATTTTTTTTTTTTTGTCTAGATATCTTGCTATTTTTATTTTGATTATAAATAAATCCGTGCGCATTTACACTGCTGGCGCCATCAGTGGACTTGTGCGTAAAAAGTTACGAGTGTAATTTTTCCGCGCCGTAAATTAATTTAATTATTTTGTTTCAATTTCAGACTTTGGAATTAAAGTTATTTAAATTTTTTGATAACATGACCTCAGAAAATATCAAAAAACGAAAATACGAACAAGAAAATAGAATCTTTCAAGAAGAGTGGGTAGAAAATTTTGCTTTTATGGACAATAATGGAAAGTCGTTGTGTCTTATTTGTAAAGTTACAATTGCAAACTACAAAGTAAGCAATTTACGTCGACATTACGAAGTAAGTCATCCCCACTTTTCAACTCAATATCCATTAAATTCAAAATTGCGAACAGAGAAACTTAAGTCCTTGCAATCTGGTCTTCATAAGCAACAAGGACTCTTGTCTTCTTTTAGTCGCGAAGATGACAGAGCAAACGAAGCTAGTTTTTTGATAGCTTGGAATATTGCTCGTGCCAAACGTCCATATGGAGAAGGAGAATTTATTAAAAGAAACTTGGAAGAAGTGGTTCAAGTTTTGGATCCAGATAATACAAAACTGCATAAATTGATCGCACAGGTTCCTATGTCACGCCGTACAACTGAGCGTCGTATTGGTGCAATTAGTAAAAATGTTGAAAATAGTTTGATGTGTGATTTGAAAAATTGTACAGCATTTAGTTTAGCTCTCGACGAGTCTACAGACATTCAGGATGTTCCACAATTGGCCGTTTTTGTCCGCTATGTATCTGCAGACGTAAATGTGAAGGAAGAAATGTTAGACCTAGTAGCTCTTATCGAAACAACTCGCGGTATCGATGTTAGAAATGCGCTTGATGAAGTAATGAAGAATAGGTTTGAATTGCCTCGTGATAAACTTGTAAGTGTTGCGACTGACGGAGCGCCTGCAATGGTAGGGAAAAACCAAGGTCTCATTGGTCTTTTAAACAGCGATCCTAAAATTCCACGTTTCTTACCTCTTCACTGCATAATTCACCGCGAGCATCTCATAGCGAAGTACTTCAAATACGAAAATGTGTGGAAGATTGTTTTGCAGATTTTGAATTTAATTAGAACAAATGCCAAAACACATCGTCAATTTAAGAACTTTTTAGAAGAGTTGCGAGTGAATGACGAAACAGATGAATTGCCCAGTGATTTATCCCTATGGTGTGTTGTAAGATGGCTGTCAACTTACAATGTTTTGGGCCGTTTTGTGGAACTCCTAAATCCTATCATAACATTTACAAAAGAAAAAGGTAAAAAATACCCAGAATTAGAAAATGAAACTTGGCTTTCTGACTTAATGTTCCTTACAGACATTATTGAACATTTGCAAACACTTAATTTGGCTTTACAAGGAAAGGAAAAAAATATTATTGATTTGTCACAAACTGTATTTAGTTTTGAAGCTAAACTTCGACTTTTTGTGTACGATCTTAAGAACAAAATATTTAATCATTTTCCACGAGTAAAAGCAAATATAATTAATATCAAAGAAGAAAAGTTAGACGAATACAAAGAAAAATTGGAAGAATTGCAAGCACATTTCGAACATAGGTTTGAAGATTTGAAAAGTTTGAAATCTACATTTGCATATTTTGTGAACCCATTTATTTGTGATATTATTGAAGATGGATTTCCAATTTCTGAAATAATATTTGTTGAAAAAGCGGCTGGGCAATTGGAGTTATTAGAGATGAAAGAGGATCAGGCATTGCAAATGCAGCACAAATCTACTAATGTAATTGAATTTTGGAAACTCGTGCCAGAATCAAAATATCCACATTTAAAGAAAGCTGCTTGCCGTCTAATTTCAATTTTTGGTACAACATATTGCTGTGAATCTTTGTACTCCACAATGAAGTTCGTGAAGTCGAAATATCGTTCACAGTTGACCAATCATCATCTCGCTGAATTGCTGCGAACGGCTTTAACAAATTTTACACCAAATTTCAAAGATTTGACCAAAGGTTTTCGTTAAATGTTATACTTTTTATTAATGCATTTTTATTATTAAAATTTTGAAATAATTATTTTGTATTTTCTTTCTCTTAATTATATTTTCTTATATATGTATACTTTACATAGCACTTAAGGCTTGTGTAGAATATGTAATCATATTAATTAAATTAAATTTGAATTTGTGTATTTAATACTATGTAACTATGGTGTGGCTCTTTATAATATATGAAAAACCGGAATGCGGCTCTCATTGACCTCATGCGTGCCCACCCCTGTATATATAGATAGATATATACACACAAAATTACAATGTGGTGGTTATTGTGTTGTTTTTCCCCAAGAACAAAACCTTCAACATCGCTTGTCAAGCCCCCTTCTTCTTCTTCTTCTAACATTGGCACCAGCAGCTCACATAGGGTGCAGAGAAAAATCATTATAAATGCCACCACCACTGAGCATCCTGTGTAAGTAAAGCATCTCCATCTGGAAAAGAACAACGAAAAAAAAATGTTAGAAGATCATCGTGTCCTGGGAAGGGACACGATGATCGTTGGTGTCATTTCAGTGGTGTTAATGCATTACAAAAACATACAAAACTACCCAGGCGTGTCTTGAAAGAGTACTTGGTGTCTCAGCCTGCTTATGTGAGACACAACCTCAAAGAGTTAATTTTCCTAGAAACCAGATAATAGTTCCAGGGCTACACCATACATTTCAGTGTGACTTAGCAGAAGTTTCCAATCTGTCTAAAGATAATGGAGGAGTATGTTATTTGCTCATTTGTATAGATGCATTTTCAAGATATGCCTGGGTGAGAACACTTAGAAATAAAACATCAAAGCAAATGGTAAAGGCATTCAAATCAATTTTCAAGGAAGAAACACCATTCAGTCTTAACAGCAATCAAGGCAAAGAATTTACAAATAAAGATGTAACAGCATTATTTAAGTCTCTTAACATTAATTTCTATACTACTAGGTCGGGAAAGAGGCTGCCATAGCTGAACGTTTCATCCGAACTTTGAAAGAAAAAATATTTAAATGGATAACTTATTCTGAAAGTAAGAAATATGTGCACGTTCTTCCCGACATTGTAGCTACTTATAATCGAACACCGCATCGAACCATAGGGATGCCACCAGCCGATGTCACATTGCATAATGAAGAAGATGTCTACAGGAAATTGTACTTGAAAAAACCTAAAGAACAGATTCCTAAATTTAAACTAGGGGATCGTGTCGTTCTAAGCACAGGTTCTCATCTTTTCCGCAAAGGATTCTGGGGTAGTTGGAGTCGTGAGGTTTTTACTGTATCCCAAATATTGAAACGAAGGCAACCAGTTGTGTACAGAGTCAAAGACAAGGCAGGTGAAACGATCGAAGGCACCTTTTATGAGCAACAACTAAAACTTGTTAATCTTCATGACACATTGCTGCCGATGTCTGTCTTATTGAAAAAGTACTTAAGGAGCGACGTGTAGGTGGAGAATGTCAATTACGTGTTAAGTGGTTAGGATATCCAGCGTCCTACAACAGCTGGGTTCCAGCTAAAGATGTTCTTCTTAACCCTACCAAGTAATGCGTGCATGGATTTCCATCCCGAGAATACACAGTCTAATTTTACTGTTGTCTTGCCCGATGCTATAGCTCTCAATGGCAAGTGGGAAGTTGCGTTGGAAGAAATCCATGTTCCTAATTTCTGAAACAATATTTCCGAAGGCTAGGCTGAGTTTGCAACTTTGCAGAAAGAACTGACACCCAGGAACACAGGGGTTTACATGCTGGACGCAGAGTACGAAAATTCGACTAAATTGATTGACCATATGTGTAGTCTTAATGCCAATTTAGAGCTTATAGCATGAGAGACAGAATTCAGGGTGAGATTCACAATTAAAGTTAAGGACGGCAGTGAGTTGTGTATGGTTTTCCGAACTGCCGAAATTCTAGGACTGATCCCTAAAGCAAGGAGCGATGCTGTCAAATATAGAACTTTCAAAGGTGAACACACTGGAAAGTGGATACATAAAGGTAAAATTATGTTACTCACAATAACGACTAACAGCGTTGATAGGAGGCTTGTGTTCATAGGACCTTCGACTCGTGATGTTCGAGAGTATAAAATTCCTTATGGTAATTACAGTGACGTCTCCGAATTCCTACAAGCTATGACCGAAATTGCCCCCGAAATTAAATACCCATGGCTTTGTTTCTTTCGAAATAGAAAGCTGGGTGTGTTTTCGTTTCCCTGAGACAGAATAGGCAAGCTGCTCGGTTTTGACCATCTGCACGGTGATTCCAAAGGAAGTGTGAGATCGAGATTTCCATGCGATATAAATAGAGGTGTCGGTTCCTACTTCGTTTATAGTAACGTGATCGAAGATCAGATCGTAGGTGATACCAAAGCACCTCTTTTCCGAATAGTACCGTTCAGAAACAGAGGTGAATTCTCGCATTTGGATTATTACCCAGTGTTTTTCTCAAGCATTCATTCCGTGACTATTCAAATTCGCACAGACAACGGGTCAGATATTTCCATTCAGGGGAGGAAGAACTCTAATTAAGCTACATTTTCGACCTCAATGAACGCTTACGTGTAACACTACACCGTGCAGGCGGGGGGAAAGTCCCTACTTCGCCGGAGCAGCGATCGAGAGAGGTCAAGGATTAGGCAGCATATTTCGATCTATATTTGCATTTCTCTCTCCTATTCTGAAGCCTGCAGCTCAGTTCATTGGTTGCCAAGTGCTGTCAGCAGGTCGTAATATGCTCGATGATGTCATTTCGGGAGCACCTGTGAAACGATCATTTATAAATCGAGCTTCCGAAGTGGGACAAGCCATAAAGCAAAAAGTTCAGAGTCAGAACAGAGGCAAATGCCGAAAAAAATATCAGGACATCTTTCAATGATGCAGATGATGATGTCAGAATTAGATTTGTTTGCAAAGTCACCTACTAATCTGAGCGTCGAACGTCGAACGTCTTCCTACGTTCCTTTCTTGCCTTAAGCTTCTAGGTGGTAGATGACTCTCATCAACCGGTGCAATACCACCACTTTTCTTATTGGAGGCTTGAAGTGGTGAAACCCATGTTTAGTCTCTAGAGCTAAGTTCCGGTCAACCCTTCCCTATCTCTTCCATCATGCAGTATGATTGATGACTTTTGAGGTTATGATAAAAATCGTGGCGAGATCCAATTTTCCTTACATTTCGAGGGTACAGCTCTAAAACGGTGTTCGCAGGCCGGCCGCTATTTAATACACCGGACCGAACCTATTGTTAACTCTCTAGGAGGTTTCCGGATCAGCTAGTGTATAATCTTGCTACCTCTACTCTGCCAGATGGTGAGTGGAAGGAGTCCGAGTAGTGTGTATGCGGGGGAATTGTCGAGGCCACGTTATGTCAAGGATCTAGGTATATTCTTACCACATGTACGCCATATCCAAACATTTCATTACTTCATACAGCATGTCCCACCCACTTTTTCTTACTATTGAATACACCATGAATTGTCAAACTAATAGAGCAAGCTTATCTGCGACAAGATCTAAACCTCCCAAGCACTTTCTAATTCATTTTACAAATATACGTGGTCTCAATTCTAATTTCAACGATGTCCATTTCCACTTGCAGTCTGCCAAACCCCATGTACTTTTTTCTGACAGAATCTCAGTTATCAGTTGATTCAACTACTACTCATCTCAGATGCCCAAATTATTCGCTGTATGATTCCTTTTGCCTTAAAGGTGGTACTTGTGCATATAGCCGTTCTGATATTCCCTGTGAGAGACTTGGCAATTTGGAATCTCCTCTCTTTGATCTTCTCTGGCTTAAAATCTCTCTACCTCATTGTGTCAAATTCATCTCTTGTCTCTACCGTTCTCCCAACTCCATTAATCATAGGAGTTCTTTGACTTCCTCTCTTTGCAACTTGACTTTCTAAGTCCAACTTTCCTAACAGTGAGGTAAATTTCCTTGGTGAATTTAATGTTCACAACTCCAGCTAGCTTCCGTTTTCTAGTCACACCGACCCAGCTGGTCAAGATGCTGAGGCTTTTGCAATTACTAATGACCTTGCACAGATTGTTCATTTACCTACAAGAATAACGGACAATCCTAATCATACAGCCAATACGCTTGATCTTTTTCTCACAAACAACCCTTCTAAGTACATGGTCGAAGTGAGAGGTCCTTTAGGCACTTCAGATCACAACTTGGTGATTGTCTCTTCTCCAATGGAACCTTTATCTCATGGCTATTTCCAACCTCGTGTGGTTTGGCATTACAAGAATGCAAAATGGGATGAACTGCAAGACATCTTTTCCTTGGTCGGATTACTGTTTCAAAACTTCTGATGTCAACGGTTTTTCAGATCGTGTCAGTGAAATTATTCTTGCAGGATTGGAATCCTTTATCCCACACTCCAGTTTAAAATCTCGTCCTTTAAATAAACCTTGGTTTTCTAATAAATGTGCTAAGGCTGTTCAAGAGAAGAATGTTGCATATCGCAATTGGCTTGTTTCTAATTCTCCAGTTTCATTTTCTGCATACACCAAAGCTCGCAACAATTGTAAAGCAGTTATTAATCAGTCCAAAGTAGAGTTTGAACAGGCTGAGAGTAGAAAACTTGCTTCTTTCCTTAATGGTAGCCGAACATTCTGGTCTCTTGCCAAAGCTATTGGCCGCAACTTTTTTGCCCATCTCTTCTCCCACCTCTGTCCAAACCAGATGGTTCTGTTGTCACTTCAGCCAAGGATAAAGCTGACCTGCTAGTATCCCATTTTTCTTCCACCTCATGTATTAATGATCTTGGTAAGGCTCCCGCCATTCCTAACACGCTCCATTCAATGTCTCCTGTGGTTTTCCGTCAAAAGGACGTCAGAAGGATTTTGACGAATCTTGATGCTAAGAAAGCTCCAGGTCCGGATGGTATTTCTCCCCTTGTTCTCAAAACCTGTGCTCCTGAACTTACTCCTATTCTTTGCCGCCTTTTTTCACTTTCTTATTCCAAAGGTGTTTTTCTTTCTGCTTGGAAAATCACTTCAAATCCCTTCCATCCAATTATCGTCCCATTGCAATTACTTCTACTCTTTCTAATGTAATGGAGATCTCAATTAACCGCCAACTCTTAAACTACCTAGAAACCTTCCGTCTGATCAACGATTGCCAATATATATTCCATCAGTGTCGATCCACCGGTGATATTTTGGCTTATGTTACCCATTTATGGACTAATTCAATGGAAAGGTTCGGTGAAACACAAGTGTTGCTCTTGACATCTCAAAGGCTTTCGATCGTGTTTGGCATAAACGACTTCTAAATGAGCTTATGGTTTGCCAACTGTTTTTAGTGATAGACGGCTCTCTGTCTTCTAACTTCTCCACTAATTCTGGTGTCCCCCAAGGTTCAGTTCTTTCTCCCATTCTTTTCCTCTTGTATATTAATGTCCTTCTTCCATTGACTGGAAATCCTATCCATAGCTTTGCCGATGATAGCACATTGCATTCCACTTCCATTTTGAGACACCTTTTCCTGCTCAATCAGCTTCAACGTCTCGAAAATCTGCTACCAATTCCTTAAATACCGATCTTCAGGTAATTCTCCGGTGGGGCAAAGACAACTTAGTTGATTTCAACCCTTCTAAAACTTAGACTTGTCTTATATCTCGCAAAAAGGATTCTTCTGCTCCTATGCTTATCTTTTGTGACACTCCGATTTCTAGGCAAAATGATATATCTCTTTTGGGGATTACCCCGACTTCTAATCTCTCTTGGCACAAGCACCTTACAAATATTGCTTCCTCTGCATCTAAAAAACTTGGTTTTTCTCTTTCGCTTTCGGCGTTACTTTTCTTCCAAACAACTGCTCAGTCTGTATAAATCGGAAATCAGCCCTGCCATGGAATATTGTTTCTACATCTGGGGTGGTGCCCCCAAAAGCTCTCTCAGGCTTCTTGATTCCATTCAGAAGAGAGCAGTTAGGTTAATTAATGATTCATCTCTAACAGAGTCTCTCCCCTCGCTGTCTCATAGACGTACTGTTCCTGCTGCATGCCTCTTCTACAGATACTTCCATGGGCACTGTTCTTCTGAATTGACTTCTATAATTCCCGCTCTCTCTTTCAAAACAGTCCGAACACGTGCCGCCACCAGCCAACATCCATTTACTGTCCAACTTCAAACTCACAGAACCAACTTTTCATCTTCCTCGTTTATTCATTCGACTGCCGTTTTCTGGAACAACCTTCCTTCATACATATTTTCTGAAAATTATAGTCTACAGAAGTTCAAGTCCAATGTCAACAAATATCTTCTTTCATCTTCTCAATTTCCAATCCAAGCACGGTACTAAGTACTATAGGTTCTAATACCTCTCGTGTTTGGGGTTTACATAAAAAAAAAAAAAAAAAAAAAAAATCTGTGGACACACCGGGGTCGACAGAGTTTTCCATTCCCGGAATCTCGGAAGAATATTTGGACTTGGGAAAAACTTATTTGCGATTCAAAGTACAGTTAACCCAAAGAAATGGTAAAGAAATTCAACAGGGTGTGGGTGTTGTCAACAACGTTTTCCACTGCATGTTTAACTATGTCGACCTTTTCGTTCAGAATAAACTCATCAACCCCAGCAGTAACCCCTACGCCTATAGAGCTTATTTAGAAACGCTTTTGAACTTTGACCAAGCAGCTAAAAGCTCCCAACTCAGTACAGAACTGTTCGTAAAATAAAATGTTTGCGATGTGCCACAGATGTTTTCTAAAACCGACAGCGGTATGAATCAGCGTATGAAGTACTTTTCGAAAACCAAGACGGTAGAGCTTCTAGGACATCTCAGACTAGATTTGTGCCACCAGGCCAAATATATTATTAACAACATATCCGTCTGAGAATGGTTCGCGGCTCGTCAGAGTTCTGTCTGTTATCTCTCGACACTACGGCGAAGGTGCACATACGAAAAGCCTGTCTTTTTGTGCATAAGTAAAGTTAATCTTAATCCCAACATACAGTTAGCCCACATGAAAAGCACCCACTTGTTTACCCCATTAACAGAGACAATATAATAGCGTAGCTAAATTTAATTTATTATGGTACTCACCTTTTTATAATCTGCATTGATGTTAGAATAAAATGGATGCTAATTTTAAATTTAAGTTAGCGTGAATAAGTTAGGATTTAAAAACAGAATTAAAATATGTGCAAGGAAGTAGAAGTGCACGTCTTCGTCCTTGGTTGTCAATGTTGAAATTGGAACAATTGAAGTTATATGGTTGAAAACAGAAGGCCAATAGCCATAACAAGTGGCTTTCGTTTTACACGTCTTCAGTTGGCAATGGTAGAATGAAAGTGGAAGCGTGTATTTAAAAAGATTAAGTTCCCGTGATGCTCCTGGATACATGTGGGAATCTCAGGTGCATGAGATTCCAGACCAGTGCTTTGTTATAAGGTAGTTTGGAATTTAATACTCAGAGAGTGGAATGGCGGCGAAACCATTCTATAACTAGGGCTTCGTACTGGAAAATTTTAAAACTGGATTTTAATTTGATAATAGGAATGGCTGAATCTACTAAGGGGGTGTGGTTGTGGGATTGAACTGTGTTACTAATTCGGTATGGGGCTGTCCCGTCCTAAAGCTATTGTAGTGGAAGTACGCACGTGTGTTTGATGTGTTGATGGAACCGTATTTTGTGGTGGTGCTACTACCAATGTAGCAAGCATTACAGTTATGTTGACATTTTATTAAGTAGACAATATTATTCATGTCACTAATGTGGTAATTGTGTGTGTCTTTATATGAGTTGAATAATGAACCTAGTTTATTATAAGATGAGAATGTAAGGGTAATATCGGTACCTTCGAATAAACGGGGAATTGATTGGCAAAATTACTATGGTAAGGGAGGATAATACGTGAATTATTATTGGAAATGTGTTTGGGTGGGTTGTTAATATTATTCTGGACTGTGATAATAGTTTGATTATTTGAATAGGATATTTCCTAGATATGAATTTACTTGTAAGATATTGAAGTTCATTATTAAGGTCGTAATGTGTGGAACTGTATTTTATAGCATTGTAAATTTGATTAAAAAGGACTGCTTTTTTGGTGTTAAGCGGGGGTGATGCGATTCAAAGTGTAAGTATTTGCCCGTGTGAGTATGTTTTCTAAAAATTCTTGTTCCTAGTTTTCTATCGCTTCTGTATACAGGGTGTTTCAGTTAAACGTTTCAGAACTTCTAAGAGGGGTAGGGTACATCCTGACAACTCGAAATCATATAGCAATGTGGGGTCGGAAATGCTTTCCTGAAGCGGTGTTGTACACAGAAGTAGACAATTCACAGGTCCATAAAGAAAAGAGACCGTAAGTGAGAAATCGTTTTCTCACTTATAGCGGAGATGTTCGTAACTACCTGGATGTAACTACCATTTGGTCAACAGTGGATCGGACGTGGTGGTCCCGTGCGTTGGCCTGCTCGGTCACCCGACCTATCATGTCTTGATTTTTATTTCTGGGGTCATATGAAATCGCTAGTTTATGACACCCCCTGTTGACAATGCTGAGGAGCTGGTTGCAAGAATCGCAGTAGCTGCCGAAGAAATTGGAAATTCGCCTGGAGTATTCCAGAATGTTCGGATGTCCATGCGTCGGAGATGTGAGGCGTGCATTGTAGCCCGTGGAAGAAACTTCGAACACTTACTTTAATCCATGTACCTTTTGCTTCTTTTCATGTATTATTAAAAACGATTTCTCACTTACAGTCTCTTTTCTTTATGGTGCTTCTGTGTACAACACCGCTTCAGGAAAGCATTTCCGACCTCACATTGCTATATGATTTCGAGTTGTCAGGCTGTACCCTACCCCTCTTAGAAGTTCTGAAACGTTTAACTGAAACACCCTGTATAATGAGGTTTAGAAAATTAATTTGTCCATTTTCTTCTAATTCCAGGGTATATTTTAATCTATTATGCATGGAATTAAATTTAATGAAAAGATAATTTATTGTGGATTTGTGCCCTATTAAGAGGATATCGTCAGCGTATCGTATAAATAATTTAATATCTGGTTGTAATATATGATTTTCTACGGAGGCTAGGTAAATTTCAGATAGGAGTGCTGAGATCCCTAATCCCATAGGTAGGCCATAGGTTTCCTGGTAATTCTGATTAAGAAATCGGAAGTATCTGGCATCTAATAGAAAAGTTGTGAGCTCTATTATGCTATTAATGGAGAGGGAAGTGCGATTGGATAAGGTTTTGTCGTCTGCTAAGAAATTACATAAGATTTGTAATGTTGACGGGAAATGTACATTAGTGTACAATGAGACTACGACCTATTATATTGTGTCAGTTATACATGGTACTTTAAGAGATCTCCAATTTTCGAATTCCCATTAACAGAGTTAACGTTACTTACTTCTCAGTCCCCAAAGGTATGTCCTATTCTACCAGAGACAATATATATCTAGGCCAGATCCCCGCCCATCTTTTTGTTGGTATTGTGTCCAGTGATAGTTTCAACGGCTCCTTCAAAACCAACCCATTTAATTTTGCCCACTACAACCTGTGCTGACGGCTGAGGGGGTCCAGTATCCTTCCATACCGCTCACACCCGATTATAAGAATGGACATTATACTAGATCCTACTGTAGCTTTTTACATCCCTAAACAAGTGGAATTTGGACTGTGGAAACGACATATCCCTCTTGGATTATACAGAGGGCAACGTGCTTTATGCCTCCTATTTAACCCCCGATCAAAATGTAGTTGCTGAACACATCAGCTCAACACGTCGAGGTGGTGCTCGCCTTAAAAGGAAATTCGCAGAACCTCTTCCCGAAAACATAACAGTGATCTTGTATGCCGAATTCGAAAACATATCTTCTGTAACTAAAGACCGTGCAGTTCTCATAGACTATGAACACTGAACAGATCCTGAAAGTTTTGGAAGCTGACAGCGAATCGGGAAAACTTCTGATGGGCGTCTGTGCACAAGACGAATTACCGTCAAGAATACAGAGAAAACAAGTGCTACTAATGGCTGCTGACGAGGCTATTGGGAGCCAGACGTGTTCAAAGTCGCTGAATGGATTTTAGCATTAGCATTAGCATTAGCATTAGTAGAGGCATATGATGCAAGAAAGCAAGCTTAGGCAGCATCAGCCAAAAAAAGCCCCTTCCACTTCACCCCTCCGTTGGTTCGAAATACCTGTCCAGCTGAGCCTTAAATTTATTTAGGCTTTCAACTTCCACAACAAGGGATGGAAGTTTGTTCCACCAACCAACTACCCGCTGGCTAAAGGCAAATTTCCGCACATGTATCCTACATCTGTCATTCCTCAATTTGAATTTATGCTCTCTCAGGTGATTATTCTGAGCAACAGGCAGTATCCCATCAGCATTGGTCATGCTCAAACCATTCAAGGCTTTGTACACCTCTATAAGATCACCTCGCCGGTGCCTAGTCTCCAGACACTGTAATTTGCAAAACGTAAGCCTTTCTTCGTAGGAGCAACCTTCGTTTCGTTCACTAACCTTGTTGCCCTTCTCTGTACTCGTTCCAGCAGCTCTACATCCTTCTTGAAATGAGGCCTCCAGACCTGTATACAGTACTCAAGGTGCGGCCTGACCATTGCCTTATACAAGGGAATAATCACCTCCCTATCCCTGCTAGAAAAATTCTTGTATATCATTGATAAGACACCATGAGCCACTCTGGCAGCCCGTCTACACTGCTCAGAGAACTTCATATCTGCCTGCACAAATACCCCCAGGTTCCTTTCATTCTCTACCACTGTCAGTGTAGGACCACAGAGTTGATAGGTTGCTCTGGGGTTGCTATACCATCATCAATATTATTTATAAATACAGAAAACAACAATGGACCCAACACTGAACCCCGTGGGACTCCACTAATAACGTTAGTCCACGATGAGCAGTGTCCATTGATTACCACTATCTGTCTTCTGCCACTCAACCATCCCTCTATCCATAGCAGTAATTTGCCACCAGTGCCACACTGCTCCAATTTGTGCAGCAGTCTTCCATGTGCAACAGTATCAAAAGCCTTTCTAACATCCAAACATATAATATCAAAGTTATTCCCTGCATCCAATTCTTTTGTGATTACATCATAGTATCCAATCAAATTGGTCAGGCAAGATCTTCCCTTAACAAACCCATGCTGTGTCTGAGCTATAACTGAATTCTTGTCAAGATGATCCTGCAGTACTTCTTTAACCAGTGCTTCCATTAATTTTCCTGGAACAGAAGTTAAACTCACAGGTCTATAATTACTTGTGTCAGCCTTTGATCCTGCTTTGTGAATTGGGGTTACATTTCAGGGAGGAAATGTCTGTGGGAGGTACCCACAGAAATTTCCAGTTTATGGGTACCTCCCCTGAGTCCAAGTAAGCTCTCATAATTATGGCTAACGGATTGCTTACTTCCTTTGCTGCCTCCTTTAATATAACTGGATAGGTCCCATCCACCCCAGGTGCCTTTCTGGTATTTATCTTCAACAATTTCTCCTCCACTTCACTCTCAATTATTTCAAGGTCATCTAGCTCACTGCCAGTGTTTACATCATCTATGGCATTCCCCTTCCTAACTAACTCCTGATATGTAAATGTAGATGCAAAATATTGATTTAGTTTGTTAGCTACCTGAGCAGGATCATCAACAGTTGAACCATCGATATCAAGTGGACAAATCTGATTCATCCCCTTCCTTCTAGAGTTTACATAAGTAAAGAACTCCTTGCTTACATAAGTAAAGAACTCCTTGCTGTTTTTCTTTGCATCTCTTGCCAAAGATTTTTCGTAATCTGCCTTCGCCTGCCTAACCTCCTTTGTAACTTGGTTACAGATCAACTTATATCTATCATAGGCTTCTGTGTCACATGTTAATTTACATGTATCCCATGCATTTTTCTTCTCAGCAATATGTCTCATTAGTTCATCTGACATCCATTTAGGCCTAAACCTTGAACAATATTTCTAAGTCAGTGTGTAAAACCTAGTAGCTTCCAAGATAAGTTCTTTGAATGCTTCCCATTTTGAGTTTGCTGTTGGTAATATCATTAGTTGGTCCCACTGTATAGAATTTAATTACTGTCTCAGTCCATCGTAGTCGCCTTTAAGAAAACAATAACCCTTCCCTTTACCCCTGATGGTAGTTACCTCCTTGAGTAAATCCCACTTCAGCACACTGTGATCATTGCCACCTAGTGGTTCCTCTATCTGCAGATTCTTAACCATGAAGAATCACTACTGATAATCAAATCAAGAGTATTGCTCCCTCTAGTTGCCTCCCGAACATACTGATTTAGAAAACAATCATCCAATAAATCCACAAAAGTCTTGCTAGTGTGCGTGTGTGACCAACCCACGGATTCCAATCAATATCTGGGAAATTAAAATCCACCATTATAAGACTCTGATTTACTGGCCCACTCTATTTCCCTCTACAGTTTCTTATTATACTCATCAGAGTCATTAGGCCTATAGCACACTCCTACTCCCAATTTTGATCTCCCAATGCTTATGTCACACCAAACTGACTCGACACTGAACTGTCCAGCGATGTCGACTGGCTTCACATCCGTGGATTTTATGTGTTTCTTAACTAATACCATAACCCCTCCTCCCTTCTTATCTTGTCTATCCTTTCTGTAGATGTTGTACTCCCCAAATTCCAGTTCTGCATTACTTATATCTGTGTGACACCACGTCTCTGATATACCAACAATATCCACCTTTGATGCTTTGAGCAATACCTCAAATTCATCAAATTATTTTCCAAACTCCTAGCATTGGTGTACACGCAAATATACATGCACCTGTTTTTTATCTCGCTACCCTAACACAACCCATGTGTTTTCTTGTACCCAAATGATTCCCAGCAGTCTCTGAAATAACCTGCATCTTATTTTCCAAGCTGCTGCTCATTCCAATAGAAGCAGTGCAAGAATCACTTTCAGCTCTGCCAGTGGCTACTGTTAATCTATTAGTCCTTGTATCCCCCCAATCTACCAGTTTTCCGACCCTCCTAAGACTGCCTCGATAGCATCAACAAACATTCTTGCACCCTTTCTATTTAAGTGTATCCCATCCCTGTAGAAGCAGTCTCTCCTGTTAACAAGTACAGTCCAGGCTGAAAAAAATTCTATCCCTTGAGCCTTGAACAATCTTTCCAGGGTCGAATGGATCGACAAGGCTCTCCTCATATACTCCCTCCTATAGTGTCTGGGCAGAATTGCAGACACTTTCAAATTCAACCCTAATTGATGGCTTTTTTTCAACAGTGACCTGTACTTGTTAAGTAATTCTGCCGGTCTCCTACTCTTGATATCATTAGTGCCACCTTGTACAACTATATCACCTTTTGTGCCCTTAAAAGATGATATCCGCTCTACAACGTCATCAACCTATGCACCTGGCAGAAATACCCTGGTCCTGTTCCACCTATCCTTTTTACAAAGCATGTTTCCCGTTTCATGACAACAAAGTCGCCAACAACTACTAGTTCCTTTGGGACCAGCGCATTCTGCCTTGGGGTTGCCGCCGTGTTGCGTGATGCCCAAGTGCAAGCTCTGGCGTTTTCTTATTTATTGATTTGAAATTATTGTTTTTCTAAAATTTTGATTTAAATTTAGTAGTATAGCATTATTTTGGGTCTTTCTGATTAATCTGGGGTATTTATTCTTTACTCGGCCTTGTAATTGCTTAACCCCAGGGGCTCACATCTGGTGAGTATGGGCTTAGCACGCCCAGGATCCTGAGCTGGATATCATCGTTCTTCTCTTTCTTGGTGATTTCCTTCTACTTTTGACTCTCTCTCTCTCTATCGCTTTCATGGTAACTCAGATTTTTTTTTTTTTTTTTTTTTGGCTGGTGCAGCATAAGCCTCAGGCTTCTTTGCACCATATGGTTAATAATAATAATAATAATAAAAAGTATCAGTAAGGGTATCATATCCACGTGTTACGAGTTGCACTCTGCTGAACGAGAAGTTTTTTAGCCATATTTAGCCGCTTTATTGACCAATTGATACATCAAATTATTTTCTAGAAGCAGTTTATAGACCTAGTTAGGATCGTTACTTTATTCTGAATTGAGACAGCGAGATTTGGAAGTTAATTAATACTTAAGTGTCTGTAGATTTACAGTTCGTAACTTGCGCCATAGTTATATGATACAATGTTATATCCCGAACTAGATAGCGTTAGTATAGTATATAATATAATATTATCAATTAATTAGCAAAATCTACTAATTTTGTTAAACTTCATTGTCAATTAAATTGTACTTTTAACTAAATACATACAACGACTTTGATTACAAACACGACACATAATTAATTAATACATGACTTGATAAGAAAGTTATATAAACCGAACTCGTAGATGATATTTGATACTGAAAAATATATATAGCGTTCTCACTGTGTTGGGATACAAGTTTATGGTTATAATTTTGTGCTGAAATTGAAATTTTATTGAAATTAAATCGAAATCATGACTCAGACCAGAGCAGCAAAACAAAAGGCTCAAGCTAAGGGGAGTGCTGTGGCTCAGAGGGGGAGGGGGTCAGTTGCCCTCTGAATCACAGCCTTTTAAAATGCATTGCTTGCATGATGTTTGTGGACCAGTCGGGTAAGGGACATGATATAGTGCCATAGGGGATGTCTTTGTGTGTGCGCGATGCAAGGAGTGTAACGAAATCAGAGGACAACTCAGCGTTGTTATGGGCCTATATGAGAGTTTGAAGGAGAGAGTGGATGCCCTCGAAGGATTTAAAGTGAGGGCCCATGGAGCTCTCAGCTGCCCACATCAACGCCAGAGAATGCACGTGGTCATCACGCAACACAGCGGCAACCCTCAAGGCAGAAAGCGCTTGTCCCACAGGAACTAATAGTTGTTGTTGACTCTATTGTCAGAGAAACGGGGAACATGCTTTGTACAAAGGATAGGTGGAACAGGACCAGGGTATGTCTTTCAGGGGCGTTGATGACGTTGTAGAGCGGATATCATCTTTTGAGGGCACAAATGGTGATATAGTTGTACACGTGTACTGACGTGGGATTTACTTAAAGATTTAATTAACATCAGGGGTAAAGGAAATGGTTTTTGATTCCGTAAAGGCGAGTACAGAGGTCTCCGACAGTTTTTAAATTCTGTACAGTGGGATCAACTGACGATGTTACCAACAGTAAATTCTAAGTGGGAAGCATTCAAGGAATTAATCGTGGATGCTAGTAAAAGTTTCATACCTATTAAGAAATATTGTTCAAGGTTTAGGCCTAAATGGTTGTCAAATGAACTAATGAGACTCGTAACAGAGAAGCAAAATGCATGGGATGCATATAAATTATCAAGCGACTCAGAAGGCTATGGTAGATATAAGTTAATCTGTAATCAGGTCACAAAGGAGGTTCGGCAGGCGAAGGCAGATTACGAGAAATCCTTGGCAAAAGATGCTAAGAAAAGCAGCAAGGATTTCTTTACTTATATAAACTCTAAAAGGAAGGGGATGAATCTGATTGGTCCACTTAACATCGATGGTTCGACTGTTGATGATCCTGCTCAGATAGCAAACAAACTGAATGAGTATTTTGCATCTACATTCACACGTGAGGAATTATTAAGGTTTGAAAATGGCAGAAGGTTATCAAATTGTAGCAGGATACTTAATGATTTTGTAATAACTGAGAGCAAAGTGGAAGGGAAACTGTTGAAGTTAAACGTACGAAAAGCACCTGGGGTGGATGGGATCTATCCAGTTATATTAAAGGAGGCGGCAAAGCAACTAAACAAACCCTTAGCCATAATTATGAGAGCATCCTTGGACTCAGGGGAGGTTCCCACGGACTGGAGATGTGCAATTGTATCCCCAATTCACAAAGGGGGATCGAAGGGTGACACGAGTACAGACCAGTTAGTTTAACTTCTGTTCCGGGTAAAATAATGGAGTCGCTGGTTAAAGATGCATTGCAGGATCATCTAGACAAGACTGCAGCAATAATTCAGACACAGCATGGGTTTGTTAAGGGAAAGTCTTTCTTGTCTGACAAATTTGATAGGATATTATGATGTGGTTACAAAGAAACTGGATGCAAAAAATAATTTTGATATCATATATTTGGATTTCAGGAAAGCTTTTGACACTGTTGCGCATCTAAGACTATTGTACAAATTGGAGCAGAATGGTATTAAGGGTAAGTTGCTACAATGGATAAAAGGATGGTTAAGTGCGAGAAGACAGAGGGCGGTAATCAATGGGTGCTGCTCTTCTTGGACTAATGTTATTAGTGGAGTCCCACAGGGTTCGGTGTTGGGTCCACTGTTGTTTTGTATATTTATCAATGATATTGATGAAGGTATATCAGGCTTAGTGTCGAAGTTTGCAGATGATACAAAGGTTAGCAGGGTTGTTAATGACAGTAATATCAGTGTGCTACTGCAACGGGATCTAGATAATTTGGGCAGATGGGCTAAGAAGTGGTAACTGAAGTATAACCTTGACAAATGCAAAGTACTGCATATGGGTAGAAGCAACCCCAGAGAAACGTACCAACTGTGTGGTACTACACTTAAGGTGGTAGAAAATGAAAAAGACCTGAGAGTAATTGTGCAGGCAGATATGAGGTTTTCTCAGCAATGCAGCCAGGCTGCCAGGCCAGGTCATGGGTTTGGTCAATGATATATAGGAATTTTGCTAGCAGGGAAAAGGAGGTGATTATCCCTCTGTATAAGGCAATGGTCAGGCCACACCTTGAGTACTGCGTACAGGTCTGGAGGCCTCATTTTAGAAAGGATGTAGATTTGCTTGAGCGTGTACAGAGAAGGGCAACAAGATTGGCGAGGGGAATGAAGGGATCCTCTTATCAAATGAGGCTTAAGTTCTGCAAATTGCAGTGACTGGAGACTAGGCACCTGCGCGGTGATCTGTTTGAGGCGTATAAGGCCTTGAATGGGTTCAGCACGCTGAATTCTGATGGGATCTTCCCACTTATTCAGATTACGAACCTAAGGGGGCATAAATTCAAATTAAGAAAGGACAGAGGTAGAATAGATGTGCGAAAATTTGCCTTTAGCCAGCTGGTGGTTAATTGCTGGAACAAACTTCCATCTGTCGTTGTGGAAGTTGATAGGTTAAATAAATTTAAGGAGGAACTGGACAGGCATTTGGAGGGAATGGTGAGATTTTTTTTTTTTTTTTTTTTTTGGCTGATGCTGCATAAGCTCATACGTTTGCTTTCTTGCATCACAGGCCACTACAACTACCACTACTACTACTTTGGCACTAATCATATTATGAGTAGGAGACCGGCAGAATTACTGAACAAGTACAGGTTACTGTTGAAAAAAAGCCAAGCCGTGAATTAGGGTTGCATTTGAAAGTACAGTATCTGCAATTCTGCCCAGACGCGATAGTAGGGAGTATGTGATGAGAGCTTTGTCGATCAATTAGGAGCTGGAAAGATTGTGCAAGGCTCAATGGGTAGAATTTTTTTCAGCCTGGTCTGTACTTGTTAACAGAAGGGATTGCTTCTAACGGGATGGGATACACTTAAATAGAAAGGGTGCAAGAATATTTGCTGATGCTATCGAGGCAATGTTAGGTGGGTCGGGAAACTGGTAGGTTGGGGGGAAACAAGGACTAATAGATTAACAGTAGCCACTGGCAGAGGTGAAAGTGATTCTTGCACTGCTTCTATTGGAATGAGCAGACGCCTGGAAACCAAGATGCACGATATTTCAGAGACTGTTGGGAGTCATTGCGCTACAAGTAAACGTTTGGGTTGTGTTAGGGTGGCGAAGAAAAAAAAACAGGTGCATGTATACTTGGGTGTACACCAATGCTAGTAGTTTGGTAAATAACTTTTATGAATAAATTTGAGGTATTGCTCAAAGCATCAAAGGCGGATATTGTTGGGATATCAGAGACGTGGTGTCACACAGATATAAGGAATGCAGAACTAGAATTTGGGGAGTACAACCTCTACAGAAGGGATAGACAGAATAGGAAGGGAGGAGGGGTTAGGATATTAGTTAAGAAACACAAAATCCAAGGAAGGGAAGCCAGTCGACATCGCTGGACAGTGCAGTGTCGAGTCAGTTTGGTTTGACATAAGCACTGGGAGAATAAAATTGCGAATAGGAGTGTGCTATAGAGCTAATGACTCTGATGAGTATAATAAGAAACTGTACAGGGAAATAGAGCGGGCCAGTAAATCAAAGAGTCTTATAATGGGGGATTTTAATTTCCCAGATATTGACTGGAATTTGTGGTTTGGTCACACACGTTAGCAAGGCTTTTGGGGAATTATTGGATGATTGTTTTCTACATGAGCATGTTCAAGAGGCAACTAGAGGGAGGAATACTCTTGATTTGATTTTTAGTAGTGATTCTTCATGCATTAAGAATCTGCAGATAGAGTAACCACTACGTAGCAGTGATCACAGTGTGCTAAAGTGGGATTTATTCAAAGAGGTAACTACTATCAAGGGAAAAAGCAAGGGTTATTGCTTTCCTAAACGCGACTACGATGGTCTGACGCAGTATTTAAATTCTATACAGTGGGACCAACTGATGATGTTACCAACAGCAAATTCAAAATGGGAAGCTTTCAAAGAACTTATCTTGGAAGCTTTACATAGCAACGAAGAAATATTGTTCAAGGTATAGGCCTAAATGTATGTCAGATGAACTAATGAGACATATAGCAGAGAAGAAAACTGCTTGGGATATATATAAATTAACACGTGACACAGAAGCCTATGATAGATATTAGCTGATCTATAACCAAGTTACAAAGGAGGTTAGGCAGGTGAAGGCAGATTACCAGAAATCTTTGGCAAGGGATGCAAAGGAAAACAGCAAAGAGTTCTTTATTTATGTAAATTCTAGAAGGAAGGGGATGAATCAGATTGGTCCACTTGATATCGATGGGTCAACTGTTGATGATCCTGCTCAGGTAGCTAACAAACTAAATGAATATTTTGCATCGACATTCACACATGAGGAGTTATTCAGCGAGGGCAATGCCAGAGGTGTATTCAACTCTGGGAGTAAGCTAGATAATCTTGTAATAACTGAGAGTAAAGTGGAGGAGAAATTGTTGAAGATAAACACAAGAAAGCCACCTGGGGTGGATGGGATCTATCTAGTTAAATTAAAAGAGGCAGCAAAGGAAGTAAGCAAACCCTTAGCCATAATTATGAGAGCTTCCTTGGACTCAGGGGAGGTACCCATACTCTGGAGATGTGCAAATGTGACCCCAATTCACAAAGGAGGATCAAAGGCTGACACAAGTAATTATAGACCTGTGAGTTTAACTTCTGTTCCAAGAAAATTAATGGAGGCACTGGTTAAAGAAGCACTGCAGGATCATCTAGACAAGACTTCAGTTATAGCTCGGACACAGCATGGTTTTCTTAAGGGGAAGTCTTGCCTGACCAATTTGCTTGGATATTATGATGCAGTCACAAAAGAAATGGATGCAGGGAACAACTTTGATTTATATATTTGGATCTTATAAAGGCTTTTGATACTGTTGCACATGGAAGAATGCTGCAAAAATTGGAGCAGTGTGGCATTGGAGGCAAATTACTGTAATGGATAAAGATTTGGTTGAGGGATTGAAGAGAGAGAGTGGTAATCAAAGTACAATGCTCATCGTGGACTGATGTTATCAGTGGAGTTCCTTAGGTTCAGTGTTGGGTCGATTATTGTTTTCTGTATTTATAAACGTTACTGATGATGGTATATCAAGCTTAATGTCCAAGTTTGCAGACGATACAAAAGTTGGCATAGTTGTTAAGGACACTACTCAAGCTATGCTGCTGCAACAGGATCTGGAAAGTTTGGGCAGATGGGCTGAGAGGTGGCAAATGAAGTTTAACATTGACAAATGTAAAATACTACATATGGGAAACAGCAACCCCAGAGCAACGTATCAACTCTGTGGTACTAAACTTACAGTGGTTGAGAATGAAAAGGTCCTTGGGGGTAATTATTCAGGCAAATATGAAGTTCTCTCAGCAGTGCAGACGGGCTTCAAGAGTAGCTCATGGTGTCTTATCAATGATATACAGGAATTTTTCTACCTAGGATAAGGAGGTGATTATTCCCTTGTATAAGGCAATGGTCAGGCCACACCTTGAGTATTGTATGCAGGTCTGGAGGCCTCATTTTAAGAAGGATATAGAGCTGCTGGAACGAGTACAGAGAAGGGCAAAAATGTTAGTGAATGGAACAAAGTGTTGCTATTATGAAGAAAGACTTAAGTTTTGCAATTTACAGTGTCTGGAGACTAGGCACCGGCGCGGTGATCTGATAGAGGTGTATAAAGCCTTGAATGGTTTGAGCATGTTCAATGCTGATGGGATTCTGACTCTTGCTCAGAATAATCACCTAAGAGGGCATAAATTCAAATTGCGGAAAGACAGATGTAGGGTAGATGTCCGGAAATTTGCCTTTAGCCAGCGGGCCGTTGGTTGGTGGAACACACTTCCCTCTCTTGTTGTGGAGGCTGATAGCCTAAATAAATTTAAAGCTCAGCTGGACAGGTATTTCTAGCGAATGGAGGGGTGAAGTGGAAGTTTTTTTTGTTTTTTTTTTGGCTGATGCTGCATAAGCTTGCTTTCTTGCATCATATGCCTCTACTAATGCTAATGCTAATGCTTCTCGTTGACAATACCGAATTTGCACACATGCCAGGCAGCCACAGGGTGTGTATTTACCTGGGAAAAAACGAAAGTCAATATTTCGATAGCTTCGCAAGACCGCCACCAATGGACATTGCTCAGTTCCTTTGCCAGAAGAGCAAGAAATGGACTTATAACAAAGTGTTAATTCAACATCCAGAATCTATAGCGTGCGGACTACATTGTATTTTTTCCTAACTCATAGATGTAGAGGTATTTCTATGCAAAAGATTGTAAACAAATATTATTGTAAAGATTTGTTGGCAAATGATGTAATAGCCACATTAGTGTAATTCAACATTTACTTCCAAAATAAATTTATTAATTTTTTAAAAAAGTGTCTGTTTTATTGAAAAAAATAAAATAAAAAAATAAAAAATACTCGCCATAACGATGCTTGTTCCTCAAACGCTGAGGAGAAATTAGCGCTGTATAACTCCGTTTGACGAACTTGCGTTGCTTCTCCGCTCTGCCCTTGGACTGTTGTCGTTTTTGCGCGTCAGAGGGAATGCTGGGTAACGGCACAGAGCTTGGTGTTGATACAGTGGCTTCGCTGTCAGGTGCTGCCGTAGAAATCGTATGCTTTGCCGCATTGGTTTACAAACCTAAATAAGACTGCAGAATCTGAAGATACATTTTAACATTATACTCCGGCGGCAAGTCTTCTCTTTTTAAGATAGCCGACATTTGCTCGTGTTAAGATACAAGTTGTTTTTGTTCTGGTGGTGCAGCTACAAGCAGGAATTTGTGGAAAGATTTAGTCATCTTCTGATCAAACTTGTGATGAGTGGTTTGATGATTCTTGCTAACAGAGGGAACAAAGCGCCTCCTTGGTGATGTATTAATTTCCACCTTGTTTTTAAAGGCGATGTTTTCATCAGCTAATGTTCTAAGCAGGCGTTTTTTGCGTTGTAACCTTGTTTTCACTCTGTCTGTCAAAGGAATTTTGCCTCTGATTACGTTTTTGCAAATCTCACAGAGTGAATTAATTTGACTGATGTTTGAGGTTTTCAAAATAGCAGTGGCATGTTTTGGTCGAGCTTCCGACAGATACTTTATAAAGTTAGCATTGCGTTTTAGAGGTCCAGACATTTGGGTACCTAAACAACAGTAGACCCTTCGTTTGGCAGCATGTGTGTGTGTGTGTGTGCGCAGTCTCAGTCTATCATCAGTATCCTGACAAAAACCAAACAGCAGATATGAATGCGGATCGCGTGTGGCCTCCTTAAATATGTCAACGAGAACACTTGACTTGCTAAATGTGAGATATGTCTCGAGTCTTGGGGATTTTTAAAAACAACCAGATAGTGCAAATTCAAGCTAATAGTGCAGAACTGAGTACCTTGAGAGAATAAGTTTTCTGTTAATGAAATAACACACAGATTTCTGTTATAAATATTTCGGACACCACAGCACTATCTTTTGCCTGGTTAATGAGATCGTCTAAAATGAGTAAATTGTTTACTCTAGGATCGAATTCGGCGATGTTTAAACCCTCTACGAACTCGATTTGTGGGTATCGTCGAAACTTATCTTGAGTCTCTGAATAGCAATAGACGATTCGTTGAGGTGGTGGCAAAATTAAATTTTCACTATTTTCTAGAAGAGACAATACAAATGTTGTCTTCCCACTCTGTGTTGCTCTGGAAACTATAACTGTAAAGGGGTGCTTCATAATTGTGTAAGTGATCGCGCGTGAGTCTGGACCTTGTATTTATGTGTGTGTGTGTGTGTGTGTGTTCACGCGCTTGTACAAATGCGAGAGGCAGGACCAGCTACGGTAAAGATAGAAGGTGACGTCTCCAGAAAAAAAGATGGATTGTCCCCTTTAAAAAAAAGTTGCGAGAATTTCATTCTGAAAAAAGATGCTTTTTTTTGGAAACTGTTTTTTCTTGAACCTCTCGTGACAACACGAAAAGGGTTGTGTGCATTCCCCCCCCCCAACATCTAAGCATGCCCATCACATTGTGATGGGTGGGAGGGTGCCATGATCCCCCTGAGTGCCATCACGAATGTGACATCGGGGAAGAGGATGGGGAGGTGCGTGCCTGGTCACCCTCGGCAACATCCGGAAAAAAGACGATTTTCACGAGGATTTTCTAATGTTTACAGTTTGATGTCTAGGTGGTTAGCTTTCACTATGTGTCTTTGAAATATCCATAAGGGTAAGTGTGTGTGTCCTCTCCAACCACACGTTTAGCGAAAGTAAATCGAAACCTTTTTGTGACTGAGGACTCAAGGAGACGAGAAGTACGTTCGTCTTCTCCGGACAGAAAACGGTTCTTCGACAGAAACATCAACATGTTGGCATTTTGCTGCAGCTGTCATAATGTCCAGGTTGACTATCTTCTCGTTTTCTGCATTAAGGGTCACACCCTTGCATTTGGTCACCATTTTACCCTCTTGGGTGCGGAAGGAGTAAGATTTGGGAGCCGTCAAAGCGAACTTGACAATATGATCTCCAGACAATTCATCTGTGAGCTGTCCCAACGAGTGACCAATGGGTGGATGTTCGGTGCCCGGTTTCTGGATGAATCCTATACTATCCACGTTGCAATAAATGAGGCAATGGCATAGAGGGGGCCATAGCCTTGTACAGCTTCATTCGGCCATAGAAAGTGAAGAAAGAGCCAGTGACTGCATTCCCCCGATGGTAGGGTACCTCCATTCCCTTGATCGGAGCGAATGCAACTTGCATTATTTCCTCCAACACTAACGTGGCCTTGTGTATGATTTTTATATCATCCATGAAAAGCTCTACAACACTTTCGTAACTGTTACATACTTTTGTACTCACCCATTGGTTCTCATTGCGAGCCGCCCCCACAGAGAATTAAGACATAACTTACCAAGAGCTCGTTTAGTGGGGTTCGCCTTTATTTTCTGCCTATCCATAGTGATAGGCAGAAAATAAAGAAAACCTTCTTTACTTTTAAAGTCGGAGATGTACACGTCAGGTTCATCCCCCTCGGGCAAGCCTGATGCCTCCTGTTTGATTTTCAAGAAGTGTCTATGTAGCCACCAAATAACAACTTATGGCTTTCTTCGAAATGCCAAACTTCGTAGCTGTTATTAATTTTATAACTGCTCTCAACTACCAGGTAAAACTCGGGCATGCATCAGATCCCCGAAAAGCTCTGATCCTCGTGATTATACGTGGGTGACATCTGATCGGCACAAGCACCGCATAGTGGGAACACTAGCTTTCCATTTGAGCTTATTGGGAGGATGGGTAAGAACTGCTTTTTGGGTGCTGTCACCCTTGCATGGATGATACCAAAGCATGCATTGTGACTATAGTCAAAGTCGCTAAGAATGACTTTAGGGTGACCGCGAGGAAATACGCCGTATTTGCAAAATCACGGATACAACGAACAGAAATCCACATAGTGAATCTCATTGTTATCTGCCACCTGGTGGTAAAGTTTAAAACAATCAACTCTACTGCCTCTGAGAACACTATGTGGAGTAATCGATTCAAGCGTTATGAACGCTGCAACAAAATCTTTCATGGCTGGGTAAATTTTCTGTTGGCTGTCAAATTGACATTCTCATATGGAAACCACATCATATCCTTGAGACCTAATGAAGGCCTCGCTGTCCATGGTTTCAGCATATAGGAACCCCATCGGTTTGTTTCTTTGTGTCTGTATAGTGTTAGGCCGAAAACACATCTTGCACCCATGATAGTAGCATTTGCAAAACTCGTAGGCAGTACTACCATAAACCCCATCTAATAAAAAAGGACCTACTCTAACTTTCCCACCCTGTGATCAAGCGTGTTGAATTTTAATGTTGTTCTGTTATTCCAACGATGAAAGCCGAGCCATCGCCTTCCTACTCAGTGTGTTGCTCCCTATGTATCTGCCAGGTGGCAGGATAGCCATGGTGTTTGGTTCTAAAAAGTTTCTGGCGAAGATCCTGCTACATGCACCAGCAATAGTGATGTCTTGACAGAAAGAATCAACTTGCGAGACTGCTATGAAGAGAGAAAGAAACGTATTGCAGGAATCTCGCAATGCCCTTATGTCATCCAAGGCATAAGCCAAAAGTTCACACTTCAGTCTCTTGGAGTGTCGCTAGTGTCGTTGTTAGTACGGTTGACGTTTTAGTATGCTGCACTTCATTTAATATCCTAATGTATTCATTGTGCTTTATTTAATTCAGTTGTTGTCGAGGAATTGTCAGTAAGTGATTCCCTAACTGGCTATAAATTTTAATAGTTTTGTAAACTGTTAATATTAGTTTATTACCGTAGTAATATTGTTAGACCTAACTGAGGAATCGCTGACAGTCTCGTTTAACCCTAGTTAGTTGTTGGTGCATCGGCTTCTGTGGCTATAATACACCTCCCAAAGTTTTTGCAGTACTCTGATCCAAGCCCGAGGCGGGATTTGAGCCCACGACCTTTGGGTTTCCAGGCAGGCACTTTCCTCACCTGGCTAGCCCAATCGGCTATTTAAACCAGGGCGCTGAATACCCTGACTAGTGTAATCACGCGAATAGTGAGCTCCGTGGAAAAAGTTATTTTTATTGTGGAAAAACATCGAATTTCTGATTGCAAATGGTATTGGAAGAAGAGGAAATTGGACTGGATATACAGGTGACCTTTTGTGACTTTTCGTTAACCATTTTTAGAGATATGAACGTTTTTAAGAAATTTTCCTATGTAAACCAGTACATCAATATGCTGGCAGCATATGTTTAGAATAATCGTTTTGATTAGAGCGGACCAAACTTTGGAAGCCCTAAAAACCTACAAAATAATCTCTCTTTGCCCTATGTGCGTGTAGCAGGTATTGTTCACCAGCATATTACAGCCACAAACTGATAAAAAGATTGACAACTTCGATAATCCGCACATCCGATTATCCGGAACCTTTGCTGATATGGATAGCAAAAATCACAAACTGAAAGAAACTCAGCCAAAGGGGCAGGACGACGAGATAATCAACCTAGAACAACAGGAGGACACAGAAGACGCCTGTCCAGGGACCCCCCAAACACAAAGCAAGTGTAAAAACAAAAAGTTGTTAACAGCGAAAATAGAGCGGGGAACACGCTCCCAAACTGAGAATAAGGACACTCAGGAAAATGTCAATGCGAACAAAGAAACAAACAATGAAAAGCAGCAGGAAACTCCCCCCATGGATCCCTCCCTACCGGTGGGCACTGTCTATGAAAAGTCACTGGCACTCAAAACAGCACTGGAATCAATATTTAAAGAACCGAATAACAGGATAACCCCTTGTGAGGTCGCAAATCGTCACAATCTTTAACAAAATGGAGACTATCCTTTTCAAGACACATGTTGAAAATGAAAAGGTCACCGCGAGGCTGCAGGCCTATAAAGACTGTGGGGCAAATAAAATGCAACAGCGTGCTCCCACATATGCTGAAACGCTGAGGAGTAACCAAAATCAGGGAAAACAAACTCAGCACGGGCCCCCAAAAAGGAAGCAACCTCTCTTGATGATACCCAACTTGGTTGTGCTTAGACCTGTGGCCCAGGAAAAGAGAACTAGTGAAGAAATAAAGACAACTGTGATGAAGAAACTAAAGGATGACCTCAAAGCTACTAAGATAAAGTCCATCCGGAAAACGAGGAATGTAGGACTCGTTATTGAAACGGAGGGAAACGAAGACATACAGACGATAATGGATAACCCAAAAATTGCCACCTTGGGTTTGACTGCAGAATTGCCAAAAAAGAGAGGACTTGCTATCATTGTCTTTGACATTGACAAAGACCTAACCCCGGAACAGTTAGCCACAGAGATCATAAACAGAAATCTGAGACCGACCCCCCCAACAACTACAGGAACAGTGAACTCTGGTGCAGCCCAGGTACTCCACCAGATCTAGGGCAGGACCAAACAGAAACTGGGTTCTAGAGCTGGCCCCGACTGTCTGGCAGCAACTAAAGAATCAAGAGAGAACCTACATTGAATCGGGATCCCACCGATTCTGGGAGCATGTGGCAGTCCCGAAATGCTTCCGGTGTTGTAAATACGGTCACACAACCCATACGTGTACACAAACAGAATCAATCTGCGGTCACTGCTCTGGCAGGGGACATGAATATAAAACATGTCCAAACAAGGAGCAAGATCCAATCTGTACAAACTGCAAGGCAGGGAAAATGGACCATTCGCATTCTATCAGAGACCTGAACTGTCCAGTTTATCTTAAAGTAAAAGGGTTATACCAGTGACGAATCGATTATGGAGAGACGCCCTAAAGAGTACAACAGATCCAAAATTGCAATAATACAGCATAACGCGCAGAGAGCTAGAGCAGTGGCCCAGCAATTTAGGGTCATAGTCGACGAGGAAGCAGCTGACGTCCTACTACTACAGGAACCATATACCCACTCAAAACGAGTGTGCGGATATCCGGTTGCATACCAATTAGTCCATGACGAGAGTGACACCCCTTGGGCTGCGGTTGTGGTCCACAATTCCAATTATACTGTGACTAAAGTAACACAGCTTTGTGCACCCTGGGCGGCGTGTACCCACATCTTAACGCCATTGGGCCAAATCTATGCTGTTGCCCTTTACAGCAGGCCGGGCGAGGACATCACACCCATCACCAGGTACTTGCAGGCCTTGACCGACATGCTCCCTGATCAAAGGATCATAATTGGGGCAGATGTAAACTGCCGCTCACCAGCCTGGCACAGTCTGACCCCAGACAGGAGAGGTACCAGAAATGGACAGATTTTAGAGGGCTTTCTCTCGAACTCTCGGTTCACTGTCCTGAATAGGACAGTGAACGCCTGTGGGAGGCGACAATTGATGTCACGTTGTCCATGGGAAACCTTGCAGGTTACGTTGATGAGTGGATCGTCAGAGACTCGTGGACGACTTCCGACCACAGGGTGATTACCTGCCAAATCAGAAGATCATTAAACAGGCTACTGATACCTAAACAAACACTAAATCGCTTCACCATCTGCTGGGAGAACTGGGAAAGGTTCAGAGAGGTCTTAATGCCTGCTGCGGCCCAACACATGGAAACAGCAAACCAGAATGGGGACCCAGACGAGAATCAAAAGAGGGTAACGGAAATAATACTTGCGGAAAGCATCGATGAAGAGGAGAAATCCCAAACCGGGAGCAGTCCCGTGGTGGACTCACGAGATCCAGCAACTCAGAAGGGAGACCATGAGAAGAAGAAAATTCTTTCAATGTGCAAGACGCACATGGCCTGCTGCTGAGGTCCAGATACTAAAGGAGCGCTATAGAGAAGCAAGAAACAGATATACGGATGCGATAAACAAGAGCAAACAAAGAGCCTGGGGAAAACTTGGAAGGCATAACAGGAAATAACAAGCCATGGGGGGGGTAGTCTATAGGATAATCACAAACAAACTCCCCAGGGGGGAAGTTATTTCTACCACATTGACACCACAGGGAAGCCAAACCACCACATGGCAAAAGTGAATCACAAATATTCTGGGCACTATTTTCCTGGAGACTGCCATGCCTACTTCACCTGAACAGCATAGAATATGCCAAGAAAATGACATATACACCACTGACTCCCGTGAACCACCGTTCACGCTAGATGACATCAAATCCGCGGCAAATCACGTAAGAAATAATAAGTGCCCAGGCCTCGATTATCTCGAACCGGAAATTATCAAAAAAGTAAAGAATCTGACCCCAGAACTCCTCCTAAATCTGTTTAATAACTGTTTGCATCAAGGCATCTTCCCAAGAAACTGGAAGACTGCGGGACTGAAGCTGATCCCAAAAACACCCACGAAGCCTCCACAACAGCCAACCACCTACAGACCGATAGCTTTGCTACCAGTGATCAGCAAACTATTTGAGAGAATGCTATATGCCCGAATTGACACACATTACAAGAGTGCTGAACTGCACGTGTCTACCCAGTTCGGCTTTAAGCCCGAGTCTTCGACAGTAGAGGCACTTAGACATCTGCTGTACGGTGTGACCAGTTCCAACAGTAAATACTACCTAATCATCTCCATAGATTTTTCCAGGGCTTTTGACACCATTTGGTGGCCAAGTGTCCTGGCAAGGCTAAGGCGGGCCAACCTTCCCTGCAATTTGTATCTCACTATCAAGTCTTACCTTACCGACAAGAGTATTAGTGTCGTGGCACCCTATGGTAGGGTAAACTGCAGTGTCTGCAGGGGTTGCCCACAGGGTTCTGTCCTGGGGCCGCTGTTGTGGAACATTGTCTTGGATGAGTTCCTGGCCATGGACCTTGGTGACATCCAAACCCAAGCTTTTGCCGACGACTTAATCTTGAAAATTGCTGCCGACAGTAGAACCCAGTTGGGGTTAAAAGCAAACCATGCCATCAAGATACTACAGGACTGGACCCCCTTACACTGCCTAAAAATCTCACCAACTAAGACATCCTCAATCTTACTGAAAGGCACCCTTGACCTGCACAGGCCGCCTCAAATAAAGGTGAACAACACCACAATGAAACTCCAAAGCCAGTTTAAGTACCTGGGGGTGATATTAGATTGTAATCTTTCCTTCAAGCAGCATCTCACACATCTAAGAACAAAGATAAGGAAGTATTCTGCACTGTTAGCACGTGTGGTCCGTCGTGACTGGGGACTTAAATGTCGCGTACTCTCCTTATATTATAAAACGACATTCCTAACAGCTATAATATATGCCTCTGCGGTTTGGTATCACAAGGCATCAACCGCCGTAAATAGACGCATAATCGACTCAATCCATAGAACTATCCTGTTAACCATTACCAGAGCCTGCAGCACCACTAGCACTGTTGCCCTACAGGTCTTGGCCGGAGCCCTTCCCCTTGACCTGGACATCATACGTACTGGAATAGCCTATTATATAAACAAAGGAATGCCCTGCACCCACCTAGACTACACAGTGGATAACAGTGCAACCCACAAGGCTGAAAAGAACAGGCTGCAGAAATACTTAAAAGAAACCTAGCAATACCGCTGGACAAACACAACAAAAGGGAATATCACCAAAAAGTTCATCCCGGATGTAGACAGAGTTTACCCCATTCTTCTAATCTGGCTGCAACCCGGACTTTACACGACCTACCTCCTTACGGGTCACGGGGCTTTCAATGCAAAGCTTACAGCATTGGGAATAGTGGAGGATCCGCGTTGTACTTGCGGGGAACAAGAAGGCTGGGTGCACATTACGTTTGAGTGTGCCCAATACGAAGACCTTAGATGCAGACTAATAACTAGAGTTCACTATCTACCGAGGGATATTGAGTCACATCTACTAGATACACAAGAGGAATATTTAGCCTTAACTGATTTTGCCCAGGGATTATTTACCAGGCGCCAAACACTAACTGCCATATACAGAAGACCTTAAAGGAATGAGACAAAACAAACCTGCAAATAGTAGCGAGATGACACAGAGGAGCCGAGTATACAGACCTTGGACTGAGTACAAAATGAACTGGGAAAAGACAAGTGACAATATATTGTCTAACCACAAGAGTCATGATTACCGCCAATGGAAGCGAAAAAAAAAAAAACCACCTTTAAATAGTTGTGACATCAGAACAAAGGGACACTGCTCCCAGACCTTGCAGCATAGACCCACTATATAATGACAAAAGGTAGTGTGAGGACTATCAAACATCACGGAAGGGATAAAACCCCATAATGACAGCCAGTAGACTTGATTATGACCCCAAGATAATGACCAGAAAATAGGACCCAGACCACATGCAGTCTGGAAGGATGACATCCCAGATTTAACCCCCTATTAGTCAACGGCCAGCTTTTTAGGGCCTGCAAACTGATGGAGACGACATACGGTGGCACTCTCCCGCCGGAACAGCCTATTGGCGACCCAAATCCGCACTCTCTTGAGCGGATCTTTCTTTCCAAACTCCTGGGGAGGAGAGGCTTGCCTCTCCTTGCTTCCCCAATTTTCTCACTCTGGTGGGGCACAGGCATGCCTCACTGCCTGCAGGGGCTGTCTACTCTGTCGGCCCCTTATTTCCAACTTCTTCCCCTCCAGTCTTCATCCTTCCCCCAAACTTTTGCTTGCACAGGGTTTAGCCCTACATTTCAAAATCAAAAGAGAACATCAAAATTCTTGCCCGAACCTATTTGGTTTTTAAAACTCACTTTCATGGCACAGCCCCACGTCGCATAATATTAATACTAACTTGCTAAGTATCACTAATATCAACCTCGATTTATTTATTTATTATAATTATTATTATTTATTTATTATTATTTATTTTATTTTATTTTATTTTTTTGGTCCTAGCCACTGAAATCCCAGGAAAGTAAGTGGCAAGACCAGCCAGAGTACAAATATTGGTAACACCCGGCCGGCCTCCCTGTGGCGGGTATTGGTAACATCGGGTCTCACTAGGGGCCCGGCGGCTAACAGGCCGGATGAACAATGGGCACAACAAACTACACAGTACATATCCCACACACTTTTAAATTTCTGGCTTGTCTGATACAGAGAACATACGCGGAGATGGGAGAAATCCCAGGTGCCGTCAGACCCCGAACATACCTAATACCTAATACTTCAGTCTCTCGTGACTTCTCGTGGTACCATAACACAAATTCCGCACGAGTTTCTTCGCTCATGAATTCCGGTTTAAAATATTTTTGGTCAGGTTAAGCTCCCACATAATCTAAAGTATCTGAGGGAAGAAGCCCTTATGAACCTCAGGGATAATAAATGCCCTGAGTATCTTAAAGCTGTTGAATTGACAGACCGAAGAACCAGACATGAATAATACAACGGTAATTGATTCAACAAGTGTTAACCTGCAATACGGCGAAATAAAAATTCTTCAAATTAATGGGCAAAGATCTCGTGCAGCGGCGGACGAGATTAGGAAAGCTGCTGATGATCTGGGGTTTGATATTGTATGCTTGCAAGAACCGTATTACTCTTCTCAGGTAGGGGGTTCAGCGTATAAAGTTATAGGATATCCAATTTCGGCAAGAATTATTGCCTCAAGTGACGATCGACCCAAGGCCGCCATAATTATCTTTAACAGTGAACTAGTAATAACAACTATCTCAAGTGAATGTTCTGCTACTACAGTTTGTATCCTGGTTTCCTCCAGGGACCAGTCGTTTTATCTGGTTTCCCAGTATTTTCCTCCCTCAGAAGATATTCAGCCAGCCTAACACAGACTTGACAGGGTATGTAGCAGATTTTCAGCTAAAAACTTACTAATTACAGCAGATTTCAACGCTAAGTCTACACTTTGGAACAGCGGCTTTTCTGATGCTCGAGGCGAGCAGTTGGTTGATCTGATCTTGGATCATAATCTCTGTGTAAAGAACTTGCCAAATAAACCATATACATTCTCGACGACAAATGGTGAATCTAATATAGATGTTACTTTAACCTCCATTAATCTGGTGGATAGGGTGCAAAATTGGGACGTCAATCCGTATCTAATTAATAGTGACCATCGAGCAATCACCTTCTCGATTTTACCGGAGGATAGGCAAGTGAATATAACAATAAGGGATTTAAGGCGTTTTCGGAAGGACAGGGTGAACTGGACCAAGTTTCGTGAATATCTGAATACAATTTTTAATGGAGATGACAAAGTAATCATTAACAACTTAACAGCAAAAGAATATGTTTTTCTGGTTCAATATCATTTATATCAAGCGATGGCCTACTCGACGAAAAGAAAACAGACAGGAAGAACTTCTGTCCCATGGTGGTCTTCGGCACTAGCTGAATTGAGACAACAAACTCAACAAGCACGAAAAGCATACCAAAGGAATAGGCATCTATCGGACGCAGACACTCAGGCTTTGAAAAATGATTACAGAGACTTGAGGAAGAGGTACCATAAAGCAATTGCTGATAGCAGGCAAAATTGTTGGCAACGTCTGGTGAAGGAAACAGGAAATGCTGACCCTTGGGGTATAATCTATAAGCTTTCAAGAAATAAACTTTTGTGTGGTGAAATTTACAACACGATAATTAGAGAGAATCAAGAAACTTCGGACTGGGAATCTACAGTCGAAGGGATAGTGAGTAGCCTATTTCCGGAAGATTTGCCGTTTATGGACAGCCCTGATCAAGCGGAAATTAGACGCATTAATCGTGAATATAAGGGGACAACCGAAACTGCCATTTTTAATATGCTTGAGCTAGGTGCTGCAGTAGCTAAATTGAACCATAAAAAATGTCCTGGCATTGACCTCATTGAGAATCAAGTAATTGAAAAATTTTATGAATTCTTCCCTGAGATTTTATTAAACTTATTTAATAAATGCCTGCTAGAAGGGCTTTTCCCTCTCGAATGGAAGCTTGCGCTCTTAAAAATCTTGCATAAACTGGGAAAGCCAAAAACAAACCCCAGAGCATACAGGCCAATCTCTTTGTTTGCAAATCTTGGCAAATTATGTGAAAGGATGATTGCCCCAAGGATTTTTAAATTATTTACAGAACATAAACTCTCCTCTGATTGCCAGTTTGGATTCAAAAAAGGACGTTCCACTGAGGACGCAATCTCAACCCTGCTGACTTACATTCAGGAGGCAAACAGCAAATATGTTCTTGCTGTTTTCATTGACTTTGAGGGCGCTTTCGATTCCCTTTGGTGGGAGAGTGCTCTCAGGTCACTGCAACTGGCAAAGTGTGATGACTACCTGTTCAGAGTCCTCAGATCTTACTTTAAGGATCGACAAATTAGAGTATGTGCAAAGCATTTATCATACACGACTACCGTTTCAAGAGGATGCCCTCAGGATTCAGTCTTGGGACCTCTCTTTTGGAATGCAGTGCTAGACCAGTGGCTCACGAAGGATAGCGATGAGTTCATTAAAGTTGAATATGCAGATGACTTGGTGGTGGCGGTGCAGGGAGGATCAAGACAAATTCTCGAACAAAAAATTCAGTCAGTTTTGAATAATTTAGTGGCATGGGCGGGTTTGAATAAACTAAAGATTTCTGTCACCAAGACCAATTTCATGGTGTTTAAACACCACTTCGATTATGGAAGGCCGCCAAAGGTAACCCTATATGGTACTCAAATTCCATATGTACAGAACACCAAGTATTTGGGTTTAACTTTAGATGATCGTCTCAGGTTTCATGTACATGTCACTAAAATCAATGAAAAAATCAAAAAGTTCGTAGCTGCAGTTGTTAGAATTTCCCGCAAGGAATGGGGTTTATCCAAAAAAACTCTGGTATTGTACTACAAGACGATATTTCTTCCCATTGTAGATTATGGTGCTGATATTTGGTTTGCGGCTGCTACCAAGGTTACAACTAAAGCCAAGCTTCTGTCCCTGCAACGTACAATGTTGCTTACAGTTATACGCGCTCCAAGGACAGTGTCGACAAATGCCTTACAGGTTATTGCAGGTACCATCCCCTTGGATTTACACATTATTTTCCGAGGTATTGTATATAACTTAAAGAAGGGAAGGGCGTTACAAATATTGAATATCACCTCTAATCCAAATAACAACATAAAGGAGGAAAAACGTAGAATTTGGGGCGAGCTTGTGAATTGCTGGCAGCAACGTTGGGATTTGAGTGAGTATGGAACCATTACAAGAAGCTTCATTCCAGCCGTAAGCTTTGCAATGGACAGGAGGGTGTCGTCTTGGTTTGCTCCCACCATGACCACGAGTTACTTAATCACTGGACATGGCTTAAGGGCCAAACTATTTGAAAGAGGATTAGAACCTGACCCCTACTGTTCGTGCGGTGAGGTGGAATCTTGGAGACATATCATCCTTGAATGCGAACTGTATACTTCAGACAGGCAGGAATTACTAAATAGGTTGCCAAACCTCACGGAGAATAATTTACCTCTCTTGGTTCAGAGGTGGGACATCTTTGCTTTGCTTCAGGAATTCTCGGCCAAAGTTTTTAAAAGAAGACAGGAGCTAAGAAATCTATTGCAGGATACCAATTAAGGGAAGTGCTGCACATTTGTCGACAGAACACTTCGTGTAATGTCATCTTTATAGGATGTTTCTTGTCTACAGCGAGATGATCTTCTGCTCCTGGACACCCAATTGCAGGCTTGCATTTGTGGATGGACTCTAACGTGGAGATAATGTTAATGTTAATGTTTCTAAGTGTTAAGTTAATGTAAGTGTATGTATTTGCTATTTACATGTAAATAATCGTATAATGTTGCTTTTGTTCAACAAGTGTACATTGTTCTTAGTTGGAAAATTTTTTTTTTTTTTTTTTCGCTGGCCTCCAAGTTTGGGCAGCCTTGGGGGCGGGATTGCTGGCACCTACCAGTATAGCACTACTTCCGGTAGGTGCAGGATTTGTGCATTACAGCACACATAGAAAATGGTGGATCCAGGTGTTAGTTAATCCCTGGTGGCGAAATTGCCTGACATAATGCTCTTTTTTTCAGGCCTGTTTTGCAGACGTTCTGAGCTTTCTCAGGAGTAAAAGGTGGAGATGGGCTTGTGTCTAGGAGCCACCCTTCATATCAGGACACACACAATCAATGTACAGAAAGACTACAGTATATATAAGAGCATGTATATAAATCTGTATATAAATATTGTATATAAAATGATTAATATTATATGTAAATTGATTAAGATATCTTGAGAATGTATATACAGTTGTGTGTTAATAAATAAAAATAAAAAAAATAATATGACCAGAAAATAGGACCCAGACCACATGCAGCCTGGAAGGATGACATCCCAGATTTAACCCCCCCATTAGTGTCCCACCTAGATGAGACTCAACGGCCAGCTTTTTAAGGCCTGCAAACTGATGGAGACGACATACGGTGGCACTCTCCCGCCGGAACAGCCTATTGGCGACCCAAATCCGCACTCTCTTGAGCGGATCTTTCTTTCCAAACTCCTGGGGAGGAGAGGCTTGCCTCTCCTTGCCTCCCCAATTTTCTCACTCTGGTGGGGCACGGGCATGCCTCACTACCTGCAGGGGCTATCTACTCTGTCGGCCCCTTATTTCCAACTTCTTCCCCCCCAGTCTTCATCCTTCCCCCAAACTTTTGTCTTGCACAGGGTTTAGCCCTACATTTCAAAATCAAAACAGAACATCAAAATTCTTGCCCAAATCTATTTGGTTTTTAAAACTCACTTTCACGGCACAGCCCCATGTCGCGTACTATTAATACTAACTTGCTAAGTAATCACTAATATCAACCTCGATTTATTTATTTATTATAATTATTATTTTTTTTATTTTTTTTTTATTTTATTTTATTTATTTATTTTATTTTATTTTTTTTTTTTGGTCCTAGCCACTGAAATCCCAGGAAAGTAAGTGGCAAGACCAGCCAGAGTACAAATATTGGTAACACCCGGCCGGCCTCCCTGTGGCGGGTATTGGTAACGTCGGGTCTCACTAGGGGCCCGGCGGCTAACAGGCCGGATGAACAATGGGCACAACAAACTACACAGTACATATCCCACACACTTTTAAATTTCTGGCTTGTCTGAAGAGAACATATGCGGAGATGGGAGAAATCCCAGGTGCCGTCAGACCCCGAACATACCTAATACCTAATACCTAATATACTTAGTTATAGGAACCACCGTCAAGCTGACCACAGAAATGAAATTTCTCGGGGTTGTCCTTGATAGAAACCTATGCTTCACTCCCCAACTTAACTATCTCAGAAATAAAATCAGAAATTACTTGTCACTATTTGCAAGAATCACCCGCAAGGACTGGGGCATAAAGAAGAAAACCCTTGCTCTTTTTCACAAAACTGTGTTCCTGCCAGTCATCCTCTATGCCTCGGGTGTCTGGTACAAGAAAGCAACCACTGCAACTAATAAAAGAAAACTAGAAACCATACAGAGGTACATCTTGCTATCTCACGAGCTTGCAACACAGTGAGTACACACGCACTTCAGGTGCTCACGGGTGCCCTCCCCTTGGACCTGGAAGTGATACGCAGTGGACTCCTCTACAGCCTTTCCAGAAGCATACCGGATACTTGCCTAAATTTCACATTAAACGTAGCCAGCGAACCGAAAATAGAGAAAAGAAGACTAACTGTACATCTCCAACAAACCTGGCAAACACGGTGGCAAAACTGAACAAAAGGGCAAATAACGCGAAAATTCCTCCCAACTGTCTCGGCCGTATATACCCAAAATACCCAAGCTGGCTCTCCCCAGGATTGCTGGCCACATACCTCCTAACTGGCCACGGCGCTATCAGATTCAAACTAATGACCTTTGCACTGAGCAACACTGCCCTCTGCCATTGTGGCTTAGTGGAAACGTGGGCGCATTTAATGTATCACTGCAAGCTTTATGAAGACCTCCGATGCCGACTAATTACAGAATTACATTATGTACCAGAGAATCAAGAAGAACGCTTACTGGAGGAGGAGCACAGCTACAAAGCACTGGCAAACTTTGCACAAGATCTTTTTGACAGAAGGCGTACTCTTCCACCCCCACAGCCACAATAGCGATTCTCAGGCCCACAATATATGACTTTGCAAACAACAACCATATAAGGTGCACGGACAGTCACCATCAAGACAATCCACAAAGGGATTGCATCCCAGGAAGAAACAGCAAAAAAAAACAAAAAACACCAGGACTCGACAAACTCGGATCCAACAAATGGACGAGGATCCAATAACTAATGACCATGACTCCAGACAGATCAGAGACATAAGTAACCACATAAGGTGCACGGACTAAATACCCACAACTACGGACCTGACTAAAGCACCTGTCCTGCTGCCAAGTGACAACCACAGACAGGAACCTACACACGAATGGGACAACTAGGACCCAACCAAGGACCTGACTCAAGCAGACATGCAGCCGCCAGGCCATACGGCGACCTGTGCCGGCTCCCTTTCCGGGCACACTTTCCTCCCTTCCCTGGCAGAGGGGGAGGCGACAGCCTTCTTGTTGCCTCCCCCCTGCCATCCCACATCTTTCTCTCTGGTGGGGCATGGGCATGCCCACTGGCACATGCTGGGGTCGTCTACTCTATTGATCCCAGTCTTTCCTAGCTATTCCCCCTAGCCTTCAGTCTCCTCCCCTCTCTATCTGTATGCCAGCGCAAGACCCACACCAAAATTCTAGCTTATTTAAATTATTTCGCCCTCTCCTCGGCCATTAAATTTTCAAATGCAACCCCTTCAAACCGGGAAACATGTATGTGATCAACATACAACGTGCAAAATGGTTTTTTTTTTTTTTTTTTTTTAGGTCCTAGCCACTGAAATCTCAGGAAATTAGGTGGCAGGACCTGCCAGAGTAAATTAATTATAATACTGGTTGTACCTGGTCTGCCTCCACGGGGCGAAAGTGGGGCAACGTTGGGCCTCAGTAGGGGTCCAGCGGCTAAATGACCAGATGAACAACGGTACACGACACTACATATGAACAATATCCATACACTTTTAAATCTCTCGCATTTCCAGCAAACTGGCACACCCATCACAATGTAAACAACGCAGAGATGGGGGAAACCCCTGGTGCCGTATGACCCTAAATACACTTTACACTTTATACTTAGTTATAGTAAAAAAATATATATATTTAATCATCAAAACACTTAATATTAAATAAAATAATTAATTTCAGATTCTCAATGGCAAATGAGCCCTTTTTAAAACAAAATCAGGGGATTGAAGTGACTGATGACATCAGCGATGGTTGATTGTGAGAACGGAAATGAGTTGTTTCCTCTCTAGGAGAGAGAGATACAAGCTTTTCGGTACAACACATGATCGGTGAATTCAAACACACATGTGATCATAAATTTGCCACCTTCTTTGAAGTTAAAACAGCTTGCAGAAAGGACCACCATGCTTTGTTATAGTAAATATATATATATTTAATCATCAAAACACATAAAATTAAATAAAATAATTAATTTCATATTCTCAACAGCAAATGAGCCCTTTTTAAAACAAAGTCGGGGGATTGACGCAACTGATGACATCAACGATCGTTGGGCGTGAGAATGGAAATGAGTTCTTTCCTCTACAGTTAAAGCAAAGTTGCTGGGATTGAAACTGTGGTTGGCATCAAAGAGAGTCTGGAGTAAGAAAGGAAACGAGTTGTTTCCACTATAGGAGAGAGATACAACACACAGTCGGCGAGTTCAAACACGTTTGCGATCATAAAGTGGACGCCTTCTTTTGAAGTTAAAACAAACCTTTGTTTTATTGCACAGTGTGTACATTCTGTCGGTTCCGCTACATCATGCATGATTGCATTTGTAACCACGTGACTAGATTCTGCGCACATGAACCGGTAACATTTGGACTTCAGTTGCAGTTTGAAACTTTCTCTGTATGGTTGTAATTTTTCCAAAAATGTCACCGTCTGTAAAGTTTGATGATGTAAAAAACAGAACGTCATTTTCTATAGACGTTTGGGTCATAATACTACAGCACGTGTTTCTTGTTACGAATTCGAACCGTATGTCACATTCGAGACAACTAATGCACACATGCGGTTATCGAGAAGACAATGGACTGAATTCAAAGACAAAATGTCTGATGCCTTGCTTTTCGTTAGAGCTAAAGCTAAAGATGAAATCCAACTGCATCGACTCCAGATCAATACAGAGGACGGTACTGGCGACTTCTATTGGAAACACTCAGACCAGAGGTGCGTTTAACCTTACATCTTTCAGACCTTGAAGAATCTTCTAGAATCCTAGACATCGATACTTTTCTTCAACGTCTAGAAAACGAAAGGCCTGCATTTCTGTTAATGCAAACTGTTATAAGGGAGCACCTTGACAGTGTTAGAACAATGTGTTTTTAACTTCTTTCCATGTTACGTTTAACGATGTGTATCCTTATTACATAAGAAATGCTGAACCACATACAGGTTTTAAAATTTTTTCTGCTAAGTGTTTGAAAGAGGGGGATAACCACAGAGTTCAACATTTATGGTTTGTTCAATGCGGTAATTTCGATGATCGATGAACTTAATTATGCCAAAACTCTGAAATATATGACATATCGGTTCATATAAAAAGCATTGTGCCTATTCAAGTGTTTGTGTTAATTTTGTGATTTGTAGCTAGTTCTATAAAAATCTTATCAATAAAAATATATCTATTTGTACAATATTGTGTCTGTCTTTTTTTTTTTTTCTTAGATACTAGAGAAAACAAGTTTTAATTTTTAACATTAATCAATAACCTTAAACTTTGGGAAGTTACTTTTAGAAATGTAAAAGGCATTAAATTTCAAATATATAAAGTAAAATTCAAGTTGCAGATTGGACCAATAGATGGAGTCATCGTTCAGTGTTGGTAAATAAATAAATCTTTACTCTTCAGGTTTTCAAAGTGTATCTATAAACATTGGGATACAAATATCATCAAACATTGGAAATAAAAACTTTACATTCTAGAATAAGAAGGGAAAACACAGGAAAATTTACACATTAAAAAAACCAAAAAAAACCTACTTTTCAGGTTTTCGAAGGCAAAGTATGTATCTAAATATTGAGAGACAAATTCAACTTACAGAAAGGACCGAACGATGGAGCCACCATACATATGGGTAAAAATATATACTGTATATTTAATCATCAAAACACATAAAATTAAATAAAATAAAAAAAATCATTAATTTCAGATTCTCACTTTTCAACTTTCAGAAAGGACCAGTAGATGGAGCAACCATACATAACTATGGGTAAAAAAATATATATTTAAATATCAAAACAGAAAATTAAATAAAGTTGTTAATTTCAGATTCTCCATGGTAAAAATGGACTAACACTGTATTTATTTCCAATAGAACACGAGCATTGGAAATTAAATAAATAAATAAAAAACTTTTCTGTTTCAGGTACATACAAACAGGAGAAATAAACAAAGATTGACACACGCTCCAGCAATGGAAGAACCCCACAATCCACTGCAGAATACAAGTCTCTTGACGTCACACTCACACACTTTTCACTATATCAGGAACATTTACACATATTCTTAAAACTTAAAGGGTAGCTATGGGGATAAGCACCAGACCACCAGTAATGAGGACTTGGGTTCAAGACTCAGAAAAAAAATACGGAGCGCCATCTCTAGGGAGCGAAATAAACACGAAAATAAAAAAAAATTTCCAACTCGACTCAACGGCCAATCAAAACAGGATACAGCCAATCAGTGCGTTCGTTCATACCCCCGTCTCAATTACTAGTGCTACCTCTACTCTGCCAGAGACTGACTGGAGGGAGCCCAAGTAGTGTGTAATGCAGGGAGCATCGTCAAGGATATGGGTACATTCTTACCATGTGTATGCCCTATCCAAAAATTTGATTACTTCCTACAGCATGTGACCCCATTCACTTGTTTTACTAATAAATACAATATTAATTGCCATACTAATAGAGTAAGCTTATCAGCAAAAAGATCCAAACATTTCCTAGTTCATTTCACAAATATACGTGGTCTCACTTCTAATCTCAACGATGTCCATTTCCACTTGCAGTCTGCCAAACCTCATGTATTTTTCTGACAGAACCTCAGTTATCGGTTGACTCAACTACTGTTGACTCAACTACAATCTCAGTTGCCAAAAAAATTCGCTGTATGATTACAAAGGAACTGGATGCAAATAATAATTTTGATATCATATATTTGGATTTCAGGAAAGCTTTTGACACTGTTGCGCATGGAAGACTATTGTACAAATTGGAGCAGAATGGTATTAAGGGTAAGTTGCTAGAATGGATAAAAGGATGGTTAAGTGGGGAAGACAGAGGGTGGTAATCAATGGGTGCTGCTCTTCTTGGACTAATGTTATTAGTGGAGTCCCACAGGGTTCGGTGTTGGGTCCACTGTTGTTTTGTATATTTATCAATGATATTGAGGAAGGTATATCACGCTTAGTGTCGAAGTTTACAGATGATACAAAGCTTGGCAGGGTTGTTAATGACAGTAATGGCAGTGTGCTACTGCAACAGGATCTAGATAATTTGGGCAGATGGGCTAAGAAGTGGCAACTGAAGTTTAACCTTGACAAATGCAAAGTACTGCATATGGGTAGAAGTAACCCCAGAGAAACGTACCAACTGTGTGGTACTACACTTAAGGTGGTAGAAAATGAAAAAGGCCTGGGAGTAATTGTGTAGGCAGATATGAAGTTTTCTGAGCAATGCAGACAGGCTGCCAGGGCAGGTCATGGGGTTTTGCTCAGAAAACTTCATATTTTGCTAGCAGGGAAAAGGAGGTGATTATCCCTCTGTATAAGGCAATGGTCAGGCCACGCCTTGAGTACTGCGTACAGGTCTGGAGGCCTGATTTTAGGAAGGATGTAGATTTACTTGAGCGTGTACAGAGAAGGGCAACAAGATTAGTGAGGGGAATGAAGGGATCCTCTTATCAAGAGAGGCTTAAGTTCTGCAAATTGCAGTGGCTGGAGACTAGGCACCTGCGCGGTGATCTGATTGAGGTGTATAAGGCCTTGAATGGGTTCAGCACGCTGAATTCTGATGGGATCCTTCCACTTGTTCAGATTACGAACCTAAGGGGGCATAAATTCAAATTAAAAAAGACAGATGTAGATTGGATGTGCGGAAATTTGCCTTTAGCCAGTGGGTGGTTAATTGCTGGAACAAACTTCCATCTGTCGTTGTGGAAGTTGATAGGTTGAATAAATTTAAGGAGGAACTGGACAGGCATTTGGAGGGAATGGTGTGATTTTTTTTTTTTTTTTGGCTGATGCTGCATAAGCTCATACATTTGCTTTCTTGCATCACATGCCACTACTACTACTACTACTACTACTACTACTACTACTACTACTACTACTACTATCGCCTCAAAGGTGGCATTTGTGCATATATCCATTCCGATAATCCCTGTCACAGACTTGGTAATTTTGAATCTCCTCTATTCGATCTTCTCTGGCTTAACTTCTCTCTACCTCATTTTGTGTCAAATTCATCAGTTGTCTCTACCGTTTTCCCAGCTCCATTAATCACTTGGAGCCCTATGACTTCTTTTCTTTGCAACTTGACTTTCTCCAGTCCAACTTTCCTAATAGTGAGGTAATTTTCTTGGTGATTTTAATGTTCAGAACTCCAGTGAGTGGACTTCCGTTTTCTAGACACACTGACCCAGAAGTGCTTCTATTGGAATGAGCAGCAGGCAGGAAAACAATTTGCAGGGTATTTCAGGGTAGAGCTGGGAGTCATTGCGGTACACGTAAACACATGGGTTGTGTTAGGGTTGCTAAGAACTGGAACAGGTGCATGTATAGTTTTGTATACACCAAAACTAGGAGTTTGGGAAAGAAATTTGATGAATTTCAGGTATTGCTAAAAACATCAAAGGAGATATTGTTGGGATATCAGACATGTGGTGTCACACAGATATAAGGAATGCAGAACTGGAATTTGCGGAGTACAATGTGTGCGGAAACGATAGGCAGGATAGGAAGGGAGGAAGAGTTATGCAATTAGTTAAGGAAGACATCAAATCCAGGGAAGTGAAGCCAGTCAACACCGCTGGAGAGTGCAGTGTCTCAGTTTGGTGTGACATAAGCACTGGGAGATCAAAATTGGGAGTAGGAGTGTGTTATACGGCTAATGACTCTGATGAGTATAATAAGAAACTCTACAGGGAAATAGAGTGGGCCAGTAAATCAGAAAGTCTTAAAATGGGGGATTTTAATTTCCCAGACATGGAGAGGAATTTGTGGGTTGGTGACTCACACACAAGCAAGTTTTTGTCGATTTACAGGATGTTTGTTTTTTACATCAGCATTTTCGGGAGGCAAAAATAGATTAATACTCTTGATATGATTATTCGTAGTGATTCTTCATGCATTAAGAATCTGCAGAAAAAGGAACCACTAGGTGACTGTGATCACAGTGTGCTGAAGTTGGATTTGATCAAAGAGGTAAATACCATCAGGGGGAAAGGGAAGGGTTTTTGCTTTCGTAAAAGTGACTACGGTGGTCTTTAAATACTGTCACATTACAGTGAGACAGTATTTAAATCCTATACGGTGGGACCAACTGATGATGTTACCAACAGCAAATACAAAATGGGAAGCATTCTTCGAATGCTTGCTATTTTAAATTTGCTGTTGGTAACATCATCAGTTGGTCCCATCGTATAGCATTACCATTAGTAGAGGCATATGATGCAAGAAAGCAAGCTTATGCAGCAACAGCCAAAAAAAAACCACTCCGATTTCACCCCTCTGTTCGTTCAAAATACCTGTCCAGTTGAGCCTTAAATTTATTTAGGCTATCAACTTCCACAATAAGGGATGGCAGTCTGTTCCACCAACCAACTATCCGCACACTGATGGATCCAATATCTCTCTATTACAGAACATTCAGGAGAAGTCAGATTGGCCTGCTTCCCTAAAATCCACTCATGCACACCTTCTCGATGGTAAGCCCTGTTACGTCACTTAGGTGGCAAGGAACGTGTAGAGTGGTTCTCTTCAAGACGCCTGGTCAGCGTGAAGAGGAAAAGACGAAACCCTCCATCATATGACAGCACGACAAAACAAATTGCCCCCAGTCCCCAGCAGCTTTCACTCCCCCTTTTACGGCAGCGAGCGGACATGAGTGGAAGCAGAGGGTGCTAAGAATCTCTGGGTAAGACCAGGCTGCCATGCACGGAAACTGAAATTGGCCTGTTATAACGTAAGATCACTCATCGGTGAAGACAGGATATTAGAGCTGGAATAGGAATTAGAAAATGTAAATTGGAATATCATCGGTTTGGCTGAAACAAGAAGAAGAAAGGAATCACTTATAAGTTTATCAAGTGGAAATCTGCTGTACACCAATGGAAACAGTGAAAGGAGTGAAGGTGGAGTTGGGTTTCTGGTCCATAAAGATTTAAAAAACAACATTTTGGAATTCAAAAGTACACCAACAAGGGTGTCAAGACTAATACTCAAGATTTCTAAGAGGTACAAGCTAAAGGTTATAATGATTTATGCACCAATATCCAGCCATGATGATGAAGAGGTTGAAGAAATGTACACCGAAATTGAGAGACTTCTAGATGAGAAGAATACCCACTACACTATTATCATGGGGACTTCAATGCTAAGGTTGGAAAAAAGACAAAACAGCCCAGAAAGGGGAAATATAGGAAATTTTAGAATTGGTGAAAGAAATGAAAGAGGCGAAAGACCTGTGGAATTTTTGGAATCTCAAGGATTGTCAGTAATGAACACTTTTTTTAAGAAAAGGGTGAACAGAAAGTGGACATGGAAGAGTCCAAATGGATTAACAACTAATGAAATCTTCTTCACCCTCACTAACAGAAGATATATTGTGAATGATGTTACCGTCCTGAATAAGGTAAATGTTGGAAGTGATCACAGAATGGTAAGATGTACACTTGATATAGATGTAGGAAAGGAAAGGAAAAATCTGACTCGAGTAAATAATACAAAGTTCTTTGAAATAACAGAAGAGGAGAAAAAGCAGTATGTACTGGAACTTAAGAACAAGTTTGAGCTTCTGCAGACTGCTCAGGACCAAGGTATCGACGAGGAATATTACAACTTTCTGAATGTGATAAAGCCCAAGAACCCTATAGGGAAAAGAAATCCAAAGAAGAAAAAAATTAGCCAAGACCTCTTCGGTTCATCATAACACTTGTTATGATGAACCGAAGGCGAAAAATGAAGAGCAAGATAAACACTGACAAGGAAAAAATTGAGTATACTGAGTTATGCAAAGCCATTAGAAAAAGACTCAGAGAGGACATAAGAATATTTAACACAAAAAAGTAGAACAAGCAGTAAGGGAAAAGAAAGGATTTAAATCAGCAGCCACGAGCAGTACTGAAACTGAAGAATAGCGATGGTGTACTTATAAACAGCAGAGAAGGCATAATTCAAATAGCAGAAGACTGCTATAGAGAATTATACAAGGAGCGAGGGAATGATGCCAGCAGTGGGGAAGATGGATTGCAAATTAGCAACACATGGGAGATACGCGATATTCTTCCTGATGAGGTAGAACATCATTGAAGAAAATGAAGAATCAGAAAGCCCCTGGGGAAAAATGAAGTTACTGTAGAATTGTTAAAATTGGGAGGAAGAGACATAACACAAAAACTGGCAAGGCTCTTCACAAAGTGCATTAGAAAAGGTGTGACGCCTAAGCAGTGGAATAATGCAATCATAGTTTTGCTGCATAAGAAAGGAGATAAATCAGAAATAGGAAATTATAGACCAATTAGCTAGCTTGTTATCCCATATCTACAACTTGTTCACAAGGGTCATTACTTACAGATTAGAAAGAATACTTGATGAGAATCAACCGAAAGAGAAAGCTGGCTTTAGGACAGAATTCTCAACTATGGATCACCCTCACGTAATATCACAGCTAATGGAGAAAGCAAATGAATATAAAACACCATTATGCCTGGCATTTGTGGATTATGAAAAGGCATTTGACTCCATACAGCATAAGGCAATGTTTCGGGCACTGGAAAGACAAGGCATAGATACCCTACATACTATGATTTTGAAGAAAATATATGAGAACGCTACCTCCTTTATTAGACTAGACAAAGACAGTAGGAAATTTAAAATTGAGAAAGCAGTTCGTCAAGGAGACACAATATCTCCAAAGCTGTTTACTGCTGCCCTTGAGGAAGCTTTCAGAAGATTAGACTGGTCGCAGAAAGGAGTCAATGTGAACGGAGAGTACCTAAACCATTTACGATTTGCAGGTGCCATTGTGGTCATAAGCCTCGATCCCAAAGACTTAGAGGAAAATCTTAATCAGTTATGCACAGTTAGTAAGGATTTTGGACTAAAGTTAAATATGGCTAAAACAAAAGTAATGAACAAGTATGCCACAGAAAGGGAAATAATGATTGGAGGAGCAGTAATTGAAAAGGTAGAGTCATATACTTAACTGGGACAAGTTATTAGCTGTAATAATGATAAATGGCTGGAAGTCAAGAGAAGAATAAATTTTGGATGGATAGCATTCAGGAAATATAGTCACATACTAAAGAGCAATATCCCAGTTTGTCTGAAACGTAAAATAATGAACCAATGTATACACCCCACCATGACTTATGGAAGTGAAACTTGGGCACTACCAAAAGAATGGAAGAGAAGCTGAGACCTACACAGCGAAGAATGGAACGAATTATATCGGGAATCAGACTGTTAGATAAGAAGAGAAACTCAAGTAAAGGACATTCATATCAAAACTAAAGAACTAAAATGGTCTTGGGCAGGACACATAGGTCGAAGACATGATGACAGATGGACTAAGAAAATAACTGAATGGTACCCAAGAGGAGCTAGAAGAAAACTTGGAAAACAAAGGCGAAGATGGATAGATGAAATTCATGAGTTTGTGGGTAGTAAATGGATGGCCAATGCTCAAAAGAGAAGGAACTGGAAAGTTGCTGGAGAGGCCTTCATCCTGCAGTGAATTGAAAATATCTGATTATGATGATTCAGCAAAACTATTGCCTAATATACATATGAACAATGTGTACATGAGATCTGATTTTATTCTGGCGTTGGATTTATTTTCATTTATTGTGTGTGTGTGTGGGTACACTGATTGTTGTCTCTGGGCAATATGTTTTATTTTACAATACACACATTTGTCACATAACAATCTAGCTATGGCCAGTGTTGTCGTTTTAGTGCCTTAGATTTGTTTTTTTTTTCTTTCCTTTTTGTTTACCTGAAACGAAAAACTGCAAGCACTACGAATGAGTTATTACTATGCCAGCTAGAGACACATCTAAATTGCCGATGATTCTCCCATATGTCGATGACGTTCTGTGTAAGTGACCATTGCTATAGGAGGAACCCTTCGTGTAATTAGCGTTTATCTCCTGGTGTGGAGATCGAATTATTTTGCCTCGACATTCAAACATGAGTTGTTCAGGGAGAAGAATGCCAGAGGTGAGTTAAACTCTGGCAGTGAGCTAGATGATTTTGTAATAAATGAGAGGAAAGTGGAGGAGGAATTGTTGAAGATAAATACAAGAAAAGCACCTGGGGTGGATGGGATCTATCCAGTTAAATTAAAAGAGGCAGCAAAGAAAGTAAGCAAACCATTAGCCATAATTATGAGAGCTTCTTTGGACTCAGGGGTGGTGCATGGACTGGAGAGTGCAAATGTAACCCCAATTCACAAAGGGGGACAAAGGGCGAGACAAGTAATTATAGACCTGTTAGTTTAACTTCTGTTCCAGGAAAATTAATTGAGGCACTGGTTCAAGAAGCACTGCAGGATCGTCTAGACAAGACTTCAGTTATAGATCGGAAACAGCATGGTTTTGTTAAGGTAAAGTCTTGTCTCACCTATTTGATTGGATACTATAATGTGGTCACAAAGGAACTGGATGGAGGGAATAACTTTGATATCATATATTTGGATCTTAAAAAGGCTTTTGATACTGTTGCACATGGGACACTGCTGAACAAATTGAAGCAGTGTGGCATTGGAGGAAAATACTGCTATGAATAAAGGGATGGTTGAGTTGAAAAAGATAGAGTGGTAATCAATGGACACTGCTCATCGTGGACTAATATTATTAGTGGATTCCCTCAAGGATTCAGTGTTGCGTCCAGTGTTGTTTTCTGTATTTATAAATGATATTGATAATGGTATATCAAGCTTAATGTCCAAGTTTGCAGACGATACGAGGGTTGGCAGGGTTGTCAAGGACACTACTGACACTATGTCAGTAGTGTCATCTGCTCAACCTTTCCAGATCCAACAGGATCTGGAAAGGTTGAGCAGATGGGCTGAGAGGTGGCAAATGAAGTTTAACATTGACAAATGTAAAGTACTATACAGTATATGGGAAAGAGCAACGTATCAACTCTGTGGTACTACACTGACAGTGGTAGAGAATGAAAGGGACCTGGGGGTGGTTGTGCAGGCAGATATGAAATTTTCTAAGCACTGCAGACGGGCTGCAAGAGTAGCTCATGGTGTATTGTCAATGCTATATAGGAATTTTTCTAGCAGGGATAAGGAAGTGATTATTCCCTTGTATAAGGCAATGGTCAGGCCATACCTAGAGTACTGTATACAGGTCTGGAGGCCTCATTTCAAGAAGGATGTAGAGTTGCTAGAACGAGTACATAGAAGGGCAACAAGATTAGTGAATGGAACAAAGGGTTGCTCTTACGAAGAAAGAGGAACCCTTTCTGGAAATTACAGTGTCTGGAGACTAGGCACCAGCAAGGTGATCTGATAGAGGTGTACATAGCCTTGAATGGTTTGAGCATGCTCAATGCTGATGGGATTCTTCCTCTTGCTCAGAATAATCACCTGAGAGGGCATAAGTTCAAATTGAGGAAAGACAGATGTAGGATAGATGTGCGGAAATTTGCCTTTAGCCAGCGGGTGGTTGGTAGGTGGAACAGACTTCCATCCCTTGTCGTGGAAGTTGATAGCCTAAATAAGTTTAAGGCTCAGCTGGACAGGTATTTCGAACGAACAGAGGGGTGAAGTGGAAGTGGTTATTTTTTATTTATTTATTTTACTTTATTTTTTTTTTTTAGCTGATGCTGCATAAGCTTCTTGCATTAAATGCCTCTACTAATGCTAATGCTAATTCCTCTCATTGAGGTAATTTAGCATTAGCAGTAGCATTAGTAGAGGCATTTGATGCAAGAAAGCAAGCTTATGTAGCATCAGCCAAAAATAAAAAAAAAAAAAAAACCACTTCCACTTCACCCCTCTGTTCGTTGAAAATATCTGTCCAGCTGAGCCTTAAACTTATTTAGGCTATCAACCTCCACCACAAGGGATGGAAGTCTGTTCCACCAACCAACCACCCGCTGGCTAAAGGCAAATTTCCGCACGTCTATCCTACATCTCTTTTCTCAATTTGAATTTATGCCCTCTCAGGTGATTTTTCTGAGCTAGAGGAAGAATCCCATCAGCATTGAGCATGCTTAAACCATTCAAGGCTTTATACACCTCTATCAGATCACCTCGCTGGTGCCTAGTCTCCAGACACTGTAATTTGCAAAACTAAAGCCTTTCCTCGTAAGAGCACCCCTTTGTTCCATTCACTAATCTTGTTGCCCTTCTCTGTACTCGTTCCAGCAGCTCTACATCCTTCTTGAAATGAGGCCTCCAGACCTGTATACAGTACTCTAGGTGTGGCCTGACCATCGCCTTATACAATGGAATAATCACCTCCTTATCCCTGCTGGAAAAATTCCTCTATATCATTGACAATACTCCATGAGCTACTCTTGCAGCCCGTCTGCACTGCTCAGAGAACTTCATATCTGCCTGCACAACCACCCCCAAGTCCCTTTCATTCTCTACCACTGTCAGTGTTGTACCACAGAGTTGATACGTTGCTCTGGGGTTGCTGTTTCCCATGTGTAGTACTTTACATTTGTCAATGTTAAACTTTATTTGCCACCTCTCAGCCCATCTGCTCAACCTTTCCAGATCCTGTCGCAGCAGCATAGTATCAGTAGTGTCCTTGACAACCCTGCCAACCTTTGTATCGTCTGCAAACTTGGCCCGATAAAGCCCGATATACCATCATCAATATCATTTATAAATACAGAAAACAATAATGGACCCAACACTGAGCCCTGAGGGAATCCACTAATAACATCAGTCCACGATGAGCAGTGTTCATTGATTACCACTCTCTGTCTTCTCCCCCTCAACCACCCCCTTTATCCATAGCAGCAATTTGCCTCCAATGTCACACTGCTCCAATTTGTGTAGCAGTCTTCCATGTGCAACAGTATCAAAAGCCTTTCTAAGATCCAAGTATATAATATCAAAGTTATTCCCTGCATCCAGTTCTTTTGTGACTGCATCATAGTATCCAATCAAGTTGGTCAGGCAAGACTTCCCCTTAACAAAACCATGCTGTGTCTGAGCTATAACTGAAGTCTTGTCTAAATGATCCTGCAGTGCTTCTTTAACCAGTGCCTCCATTAATTTTCCTGGAACAGAAGTTAAGCTCACAGGTCTATAATTACTTGTCAGCCTTTGATCCTTCTTTGTGAATTGGGGTCACATTTGCACATTTCCAGTCTATGGGTACCTCCCCTGAGTCCAAGGAAGCTCTCATAATTATGGCTAAGGGTTTGCTTACTTCCTTTGCTGCCTCCTTTAATATAACTGGATAGATCCCATCCACCCCGGGTGCCTTTCTTGTGTTTATCTTCAACAGTTTCTCCTCCACTTTACTCCCAGTTATTGCAAGATTCTGTAGCTTACTGCTAGAGTTGAATACACCTCTGGCATTCCCCTCGCTGAATACCTCCTCATGTGTGAATGTCGATGCAAAATATTCATTTAGTTTGAATAATTCTTTATGTATGTGCAAAATACTCATTCCGTTTGTCAGCTACTTGAGCATGATCATCAATAGTCAACCCATCTATGTTAACATATCTAACGTCAAGCTTATTCATCCCTTTCCTTCTAGAGTTTACATAAGTAAAGAACCCGTTGCTGTTTTTCTTTCCATCCTTTGCCAAAGATTTCTCGTAATCTGCCTAACCTCCTTTGTGACTTGATTACAGACAAGCTGATATCTGCCACAGGCTTGTGCCACCTGATAATTTATATGCATCCCATGCATTTTTCTTCTCTGCCACGAGCCTTATTAATTCATCTGACATCCATTTAGGCCTGAACCTTGAACAGTATTTCTTAGTTGGAATGAAAAGCCCAGTAGCCCCCAAGATTAAGTCCCTGAAGGTTTCCCATTTAGAATTCAACGTTGGTAACATCATCAGTTAATCCTACTGTACAGAATTTAAAAACTGTCTCAGACTCCTGTAGTCACATTTACAAAAGCAAATGCCCTTCCCTTTAGCCTTGATGGTAGTTACATCTTTTAAGTAATTCCCATATGCTTTAAAATGCTTTAAAAGAGGGTAGCCTGGGCGAACGTAGCTTATTGCCGCTCCTGGAACAGAGAAGTTTTTTCTGATTTATTTTCTGTTTCATTAGCTTAAATTGGCATATTAACTTATTTTCTAGAGTAGCTTTATATTCCTAGTTACGATACTTAGTTTAAAGTTTAACTTAGATAGAGATTTTGTATGTATTACTTAGTATCGGTAAGGGTGTCAAATCCACGTGTTACAAGTTGCAGCTCCGTTGAACGAAAGGTTTTTTTTTTTTTTTTTAAACATATATTTAGCCGATTTATTAACCAATTGTTATATCAAATTATTTTTTATAAGTAGCTAGTCAGAATCCTTAGTTTATTCTGAATTGAGACAGCGAGATTTGGAAGTTAATGGATACTTAAGTCTCTGTAGATTTACCGTTCTTAATTTGCCGCCATTGTTATGCGATACAAAATATCTCGAACTAGATAGCATAAGCTTAGTATAGTATAGTACATAATATAATATTGTCAATTAAATTGTACTTTTAACTTTATACATATAACGACTTAGATTAGGTAACATAAATAAATAGCAAAAATAAATAATTAATACCTAACTTGATATCAAGATACGGAAGTTATATAAAGGGTTTTCGTAGATAACACTCGATACTGAAACATAAATATAGCGTTATAACTGTGTTGGGATAAAAGTTTAGGGTTTTAATTTTGTACTGAAAGTGAAATTTTATTGAAATTAAATCGAAATCATGCAGGAATCAAGCTAATGGGAGTGCTGTGGCTCAGGGGAGAACTGAGGGGGGGGGGCAGTTGCCCTCTGAATCACAGCCGTTTAAAATGCACTATTTGCTTGATGTATGTGAAGCAGTCAGGCACGGATCATGATACTGCCATGGGGGATGTCTTTGTATGTGCGCAATGCAAGGAGTGTAAGGAAATCAGGCGACAACTCAGCATTGTTATGGACCTATATGAGAGCTTGAAGAACAGGTTGGATGCCCTCGAATGATTAAAAGTGAGAGCCCATCAAGCTCTCAGCTGCCAACACCAATGCCAGAGCTTACACTTGGGCATTACGCAACACAGCGGCAACCCCCAAGGCAGAATGTGCTGGTCACATTCTGCCTTGGGGGTTGTCGACTCTACTTCAGAGAAACTGACAGTAGAGTGACCCTTGTTGGTGACCCTATTTTTAGGGAAACGGGGAACATGCTTTGTAAAAAGGATAGGTGGAACAGGACCAGGGTATGTCTGCCAGGGGCAAAGGTTGATGACGTAGAGCGGATATCATCTTTTAAGACACAAAAGGTGCCCTTAAAAGATGAAACTCCTACTCTTAATATCATTAGTTGGCACTAATGATATTAGGAGTAGGAGACCAGCGGAATTACTTAACAAGTACAGGTGACTGTTGGAAAAAAAGCCGTGAATTAGGGTTGAATTTGAAAGTGTCTGCAATTCTGCCCAGACACGATAGGAGGATGTATATGATGAGAGCCCTGTCGATCAATTCGGCCCTGGAAAGATTGTGCAAGGCTCAAGGGGAAGAATTTTTTTCAGCCTGGTCTGTACTTGTTAACAGGAGAGACTGCTACTACAGGGATGAGATACACTTAAATAGAAAGGGGTGCAAGAATGTTTGCTGATGCTATCGAAGCAGTGTTAGGTGGTCGGAAAACTGCTAGATTGTGGGATACAAGGACAAATAGATTAACAGTAGCCACTGGCAGAGGTGAAAGTGATTCTTGCACTGCTTCTATTGGAATGAGCAGCAGCTTGGAAAATAAGATGCAGGATATTTCAGAGACTGCTGGGAGTCACTGGGGTACAAGTAAACACATGGGTTGTGTTAGGGTAGCAAAGAAAAAGAACAGGTGCATGTATACTTGCGTGTACACCAATGCTAGGAATTTGGTAAATAAATTTGATGAATTTGAAGTATTGCTCAAAGCATCAAAGGCAGACATTGTGGGATATCAGAGACGTGGTGTCACACAGATACCACGTCTCTGATAGTGGTATCTGTGTGATGCAGAACTGGAATTTGTGGAGTAGAACATCTGCAGACAGGGTAGGAAGGGAGGAGGGGTTATGCTATTAGTTAAGAAACACATAAAATCCAAGAAAGTGAAGCCAGTTGACATTGCTGGACAGTGCAGTATCGAGTCAGTTTGGTGTGACATAAGCATTGGGAGATCAAAATTGAGAGTAGGAGTGTGCTATAGGCCTAATGACTCTGATGAGTATAATAAGAAACTGTACAGGGAAATAGTGGGCCAGTAAATCAGAGAGTCTTATAATGGGGGATTTTAATTTCCCAGATATTGACTGGAATTTGTGGGTTGGTCACTCGCACACTAGCAAGGCTTTTGTGGATTTATTGGATGATTCTTTTCTAAATCAGCATGTTCGTGAGGCAACTAGAGGGAGCAATACTCTTGATTTGATTATCAGTAGTGATTCTTCATGCATTAAGAATCTGCAGATAAATGAACCACTAGGTGGCAGTGATCACAGTGTGCGGAAGTGGGATTTACTCAAAGAGGTAACTACCATAAAGGGAAGGGTTATTGCTTTTGTAAAGGCGACTACGATGGTCTGAGACAGTATTTAAATTCTATGCAGTGGGACCAACTGATGATGTTACCAACAGCAAATTCAAAATGGGACGCATTCAAAGAACTTATCTTGGAACCTACTAGGCTTTACATACCAACTAAGAAATATTGTTCAAGGTTCAGGCCTAAATGGATGTCAGATGAACTAATGAGATATAGGGCAGAGTAGAAGAATGCATGGGATACATATAAATTAACATGTGACATAGAAACCTATGATAGATATAAGTTGATCTGTAACCAAGTTGCGAAGGCAGATTACGAGAAAATTTTGGCAAGGGCTGCAAAGAAAAACAGCAAGGAGTTCTTTATTTATGTAAACTCTAGATGGAAGGGGATGAATCAGATTGGTCCACTTGATATTGATGGTTCAACTGTTGATGATCCTGCTCAGGTAGCTAACAAACTAAATCAATATTTTGCATCTACATTCACACATGAGGAGTTATTCAGGAAGGGGAATGCAATAGATGAAGTAAACACTGGCAGTGAGCTAGATGATCTTGTAATAATTGAGAGTAAAGTGGAGGAGAAATTGTTGAAGATAAATACAAGAAAATCACCTGGGGTGGATGGGATCTATCCAGTTATATTAAAAGAGGCAGCAAAGGAAGTAAGCAATCCATTAGCCATAATTATGAGAGCTTCCGTGTACTCAGAGGAGGTACCCACAGACTGGAGATGTGCAAATGTAACCCCAATTCACAAATGAGGATCAAAGGCTGACACAAGTAATTATAGACCTGTGAGTTTAACTTCTGTTCCAGGAAAATTAATGTAAGCACTGGTTAAAGAAGCATTGCAGGATCATCTTGACAAGAATTCAGTTATAGCTCAGACACAGCATGGGTTTGTTAACGGAAGGTCTTGCCTTACCAATTTGATTGGATTATATGATGTAGTCACAAAAGAATTGGATGCAGGGAATAACTTGATATTATATATTTGGATCTTAGAAAGTCTTTTGATACTGTTGCACATGGAAGACTGCTGCACAAATTGGAGCAGTGTGGCATTGGTGGCAAATTGTTGCTATGGATAAAGGGATGGTTGAATGGCAGAAGACAGAGTGTGGTAATTAATGGACACTGCTCATCGTGGACTAATGTTATTAATGGAGTCCCTCAGGGTTCATTGTTGGGTCCATTGTTGTTTTCTGTATTTATAAATAATACTGATGATGGTTTATCAAGTTATGGATGCTACTGACGCTATGCTGCTGCAACAGGATCTGGAAATGTTGAGCAGATGGGCTGAGAGGTGGCAAATGAAGTTTAACATCAAAAAATGTAAAGTACTATATATGGGAAACAGCAACCCCAGAGCAACATATCAACTCTGTGGTACTACACTGACAGTTGTAGAGAATGAAAAGGACCTGGGGGTGGTTGTACAGGCAGATATGAAGTTCTCTGAGCAGTGCAGATGGGCTGAAAGAGTAGCTCATGGTGTCTTATCAATGAAATACTAGAATTTTTCTAGCAGGGATAGGGAGGTGATTATTCCCTTGTATAAGGCAATGGTCAGGCTGCACCTTGAGTACTGTATACAGGTCTGGAGGCCTCATTTCAATAAGGATGTAGAGCTGCTGGAACGAGTACAAAGAAGGGCAACAAGGTTAGTGAACGGAATGAATGGTTGCTCTTACGAAGAAAGGCTTAAGTTTTGCAAATTACAGTGTCTGGAGACTAGGCTCTGGCAAGGTGATCTGATAGAGGTGTACAAAGCTTTGAATGGTTTGAGCATGCTCAATGCTGATGGGATACTGCCTGTTGCTCAGTATAATCACCTGAGAAGACATAAATTCAAATTGAGGAAAGACAGATGTAGGATAGATGTGCGGAAATTTGCCTTTAGCCAGCGGGTAGTTGGTTGATGGAACAGACTTCCATCCGCTGTTGTGGAAGTTGATAGCCTAAATAAATTTAAGGCTCAGCTAGACAGGTATTTCGAATGAATGGAGGGGTGAAGTGGAAGGGTTTTTTTTTTTTTTTTTTTTTTTTAATATCAGTACATTGTGAACACAGTCGTCCAGTGGTTCCTTTTTCTGCAAATTCTTAATGCCTGAATAATCACTGCTGATAATCAGATCAAGAGTATTACTCTATCTGGTTTTTTTTTTTTTTTTTTTTTTTTTTTTATGAAATCCCCAAACATGGAATGTATCAAAACCTATAGTACTTAGTTCATGCATGGGTTGAAGGAGATGTATGGGGGGAGGGGGATGCCGGAAACTTTGCTCTAGAGACAAAAACATGGAGGATTTCACCACTTCAAGGCTCCAATAAGCAAAGTGGCGGTATTGTACCAGTTGATGAGAGTCATGCCTCTTGAACATGCTGCTGTAGAAATCATCCAGTAAATCCAAAAAAGTTGCTAGTGTGCAAGTGACCAAACCACAAGTTCCACTGAATATCCGGAAAGTTAAAATCCACCATTATCAGACATTCTGATTTACTGGCTCACTCTATATCTTTGCACACAATTGCCCATTATACTAATCAGATTCATTAGATTCATTCATCCTATAACACACTCACTCTCATTTTTCCTTTCCCATTGATTATGTCACACCAAACAGACTCGACATTGGATTATCCGCCAACATCAATTGGATGTACTTCCTTCGATTTTATGTGTTACTTAACTAACAGTATAATCTCTCCTCCCTTCCTGTCCTGTCCTGTCTATCCTTTCTGTATACATTGTACTCACCAAATTCCGATTCTGCACTGCTTATATCTGTGTGATACCATGTCTCTGATATCCCAATAATATCTGCCTTTGATGTCTTGACTAGCACATCAACCTCATCAAATTTATTAACTATACTAGCATTGGTGTAAATGCAAGTATACATGCACCTGTTTCTACTCTTAGTTACCCTAACACAGCCCATGTATTTATTTGTTCCACTATGACTCCTGGAAATCTCCATTGCCTTTCTTTCCATGCTACTGTTCATTCCAATAGAAGCAGTGCAAAAATCACTTTTGCCTCTGCCTAATATATATATATGTATATATATAAATACATAATATATAATTTTATATTATATTACATACTGCTTTATAATCTGAGAATAATGCAACTATATTATTGTGCTTACATATTTCTTTCCTTTGCAGTAGCACGGTTGATATAATTAATCACCGTCCTCCCCACACCCGGCAGAAAAGACCAAAGCCCGAATCCCATCAATAACGTCAGAAATTTTTTTTTGGGTCATTTTTCACAATGTGGCCGGTTCAGTAGGTCTGAGGTGACAGTATCACGGCTCTTTCCTCACGGAAACCCAGCCCTCTTAATCAAGCAAACTGACTTATAGAACAAATGCAATTTGTTCTGTAAAAATTGCAAAAAAAAAAAAAAAAAAAAAAAAAAATTTAAATAGAACAAATGCAATTTTTTCCATCTTTGGACCCTTTCAGGAAGCTCAATGTCTTTTTTTCAGAAGAGGTCTCCATACTTGAATACAGTATTCCAAATGTGTTCTTACAATTGCCTTATACAGTGGGATTATAACCTCCCTATCTCTACAGGCAGTGTTCGATAAATCATTGATAGGACACAATGGGCTTTCCTGGCTGCCTGTTTACACTGTTCAGAAAACTTCATATCTGCCCATATTGTAACTCCCAAATCCCTTTCCTCTTCCACTATTTTTAATTCAATCCCACAAAGTGTATAATTTATCTGTGGGTTGCTATTCCCCAAGTGTAAGATCTTGCACTATCTTTGAAATCGAACTGAAGGAGCACTACTTGGCACTGATCTTTAAAGACTGCAATCTTTACCTGCAAATTTTGAAATAACGCCTTCTATCCTTTCGTCAATGTTATTTATGAAAATTAGCATTAGTTGAGGCATATGACGCAAGAAAGCAAGCTTATATGGCTTCAGCCAAAAAAAAAAAAAAAACACCCTTCCCATTTCACCCATCCGGTCATCCAAATGTTTGCCTAGTTCAGCGTTAAATTTATTTAAGCTATCAATTTCCACAACAACAGATGGAAGTCTGTTCCAGTATTCAACTACCCATTGGCTAAACAGAAACTTCTGCACATCTATCCTACAACTCTTTCCTCAGTTTGAATCTATGCCCCCTCAGGTTCTTAGTCTGAGCAAGCAGAAGTATCCCGTCAGCATTGAGCCTGTTCAAACCATTCAAGGCCTTATTCAAACCATTCAATCAGATCACCTCGCAGGTACCTAGTTTCCAGATGCTGCAACTTACAGAACTTAAGCCTTTCTTCATAAACGACCCCCCCTTTGTTCCTCTTACCAATCTTATTGCCCTTCTCTGTACTTGTTCTAGCAACTCTACATCCTTCCTAAAACGAGGCCTCCAGACCTGTATACAGAACTCAGTGTGGCCTGACCATTGCCTTATACAAAGGGATAATCATCTCCTTGTCTCTGCTAGCAAAATTCCTATATATCATTGACAAAACTCCATGACCTGCTCTGGCAGCCTGTCTGCACTGCTCAGACAGGCTGCCAAAGCAGGTCAGACTACTGAGTGTAGTTCCATAGAGTTCGTACGTTTTTCTTGGGTTACTGCTGCCCATATGCAGTACTTTGCATTTGTCAATGTTAAACTTCAGTTGTCACTTCTCAGCCCATCTGCCTGTCTTTTCTAGATCCTGTTGCAGTAGCATAATGTGTTTAGTGTCACTGACAACCCTTGTACCATCTGCAAACTTGGACATTAAGCCTGATATACCTTCATCGATATCATTGATAAATAGACAAAACAACAAGGGGCCCAGCACCGAACCATTGGGGACCCCGGTAATAACATTAGCCCACGTAGAGCAGTGTCCATTTATTAACATTTTCTGCTGTCTATCGCTCAACCATCCCTTTATCCATTGCGGTATAAGGGGCATAACTTGCCCTTATTAAGGGCAAGTTATGCCCAATGGCATTAAGCCCTTAATGCCATACTGCTCCAATTTGTACATACAACAGTCTTCATTGTGCAACAGTATCATAAGCTTTCCTGAAATCCAAGTATAGGATATCAAATTTATTTTTACCATCCAGTTCCTTTGCGACCACATCATAGTATCCAATCAAATTGGTCAGACAAGACTTCCCCTTAACAAACCCATGTTGTGTCTGAACTATTGCTGCTGTCTTGTCTAGGTGATCCTGTATCACCTCTTTAACCAGTGACTCCATTGTTTTTCCCGGAACACAAGTTAAACTAACAGGTCTATAATTATTTGTTATAGACCTGTTACTTCAGTTACTGCCTCCATTATAACTGGACAGATTCCATCTGCCCCAGGTGCCTTTTTTATGTTTAACTTCAACAATTTCTCTTCCACTTTGTTCTCAGTTATCACAAAATCACTTAGTTCCCTGTTAGTTTGATAAACTTCTGGCATTCCCCTCATTGAATAACACCTCTTGCGAATGTAGATGCAAAATACTCATTCAGTTTATCAGCTACCTGATCATGATCATCAATAGTCAACCCACATATGTTAAGTGGTCCAATCTGATTCATCCCTCTAGAGTTTATATAAGTAAAGAACTCTTTGCTGTTTTTCTTTGCGTCATTTGCCAAAGATTTCTTGTAATCTGCCTTCGCCTGCCTAACCTTGTTTGTGACTTGATTACAGACTAGCTTATATCTGTCGTAGGCTTCTGTGTCACCTGATAATTTATATGCGTCCCATACATTTTTATTCTCTGCCATGAGCCTCATTGATTCATCCGACATCCATTTAGGCCTGAACCTTGAAGAGTATTTCTTAGTTGGAATGAAAAGCCTAATAGCCTCCAAGATAAAGTCCCTGAAGGCTTCCCATTTAGAATTCACCGTTGATATCACATCAGTTGATCCCACTCTACAAAATTTAAAAACTGTCTGAGACCTCTGTAGTCATCTTTATGAAAACAAAAACCCTAAACTTTTCCCTTGATTGTAGTTACATCTTTAAGTAAATCCCTCATCAGTACACTGTGATCACTCTTTAGCTGAAAATTCCTAATGCATGTGTCATCATTGTTGATAATCAGATCAAGAGTATGACTCCCTCTGGTTGCCCCTCGAACATGTTGCTTTAGAAAAGAGTCCTCCAACAAATGCACAATGTCTTGCTAGCGTGCAGGTGACCAATCCACAAGTCCCAGTCAACACCTGGAAAGCCAAATTCCATCACTACAAGACACTCCAATTCACTGGCCCATTCTATTCCTCTGCACAACAGTTCACTGTACTCATCAGCATTATTAGGTCTATAACACACTCCAACCTTCCCTTTCCCAATGTCCATGTCACACCAAATAAACTCGTCGCACTGTCCACCTGTGTCAACTGGATGCACCTCCCCAGATCCCATGCGTCTCCCAACCAACAGCACAATCCCTCCTCCCCTGTCTGTTCTGTCATTTCTGTACACATTGTATTCCCCAAATTCCAATTCTGCACTTCTTATATCTGTGTGACACCATGTTTCTGATATCCCAACAATATTTGTCTTTGATGTATTGATCTGCCCTTCAATTCATCAATTTTATTCACTATACTTCTAGCATTAGTGTACATGCAAGTATACATGCACTTGTTCTTACTCTTAGTTACCCTAACACAGCCCATGTATTACTTGTTCTTACTCTTAGTTACCCTGACACAGCACTTGTTCCATGATGACTCCCGAGTTTTTCCAAATGAGAAAGTACAGTACTCCAAATCCAATCGTTGAGGGACTCCACTCGTAACATTTATAGAGTAAGACTCTGTCAATAATTCTTACCGGGGAAAACTTAGTGGCCACATACTAGTGTTTATGGCCAAAATCACACTGGCCTCCATCTCCAGCCCACTGGGGTTTCCACAGTAAGGCATGGCCTGTCCACTACTGATGTTATACCCTGGGACCACCTGATACATGACTGCCTGATATACGAGGATCTAAGATCTAGACTTATAACTCAGCTGCATTTCACCCCAAAGGGGCAGGAGCAATACCTACTTGAGGATAGTGACACCTACACCCTGCTCTCAAGCTTTGCCCAAGATTTGTTCGCAAGGAGGAAAATCCTGCCGCCGCCACCACCTCCACAGGTCCAAGATGTACCCGACAATGATAACCCTGAAACCCAACCAGGCAACAATTGATCAAAGCAGCTGGGAATGTGGGCTGGAACTTCCAAGACCTTGGACCCTCATCTACACTTGAATTGCTGAAGAAAACCCAAACTGCCAAGGCTAAGCCACTGTATTCCATCTGTCCCAAGGATGGTATTACCGCAACTGCAGATCTTCCCTGGCCTGGACTCTGTCCGAATTCCTGAAGGCCCTCTTCCTGGACGTGACTTAATCTGGAGCAACCATCAAGATGAATGGGGCAGTCACATGGCCCCCTTTCTCCATGCTCCCTTGCATGGAGCTTTACATCCTACTGTCGGAGAGAGGTGGCTTTGCCTGCCTCCTCTCCTCCTTGCCACCCCCCTCTTTTCTTTCTAGTGAGGCATGTCCCACTGATTACAAAGGGTATATATGATTACATATATATATATATTTTTTTTTTTTAAATTATATTGTAACTATAATTTAATCAGTGTTTTTATTTTCATCACATTTCACTGTATATTATTTTATTTTATAGTAAATTTTCAGTTCAATTTCTTGGCTGGTGTTTATCATTAATTATTATAACATACGCGGAGATGGGGTGAATCTCTGGTGCTGTTAGACCCGAAAATACTCTATACTGATGTTATACCAATATCCATTAACCACTAATTAGAAGAGTATCCGTTAATCACAAAACAATGTCTTCTACTCTGCAACCACCCAGCAATCCATCTTAGCAGTAATACCAATCTGTTCAACTTATACAGTAACCTCTCATGAGGGTTCAAGTCAAATGGTTTGATAAAATCCAAGTAAACTACAGTATGTTGAAATTGTTCCCTATATCAGTTCATGAGTAACTAGGTCAAAATAGCCTACTTAGCTAGTTAAACATGATTTTCCCTTAACAAAACCATGTTGTGAGTCCTTCAGAATGCCATATCTATCGAAATGTCCCTGGATTGCCTGTAAGATTTTTCCTACCACTAAAGTCGAAGTAATGGGTCTGTAGTTACCAACTTAAAATTTGTTTTTAACAGTTTCCTATGAATAGGCGCATTATAGCCCCAGCAGCTTATGCGCCATTAAACCTCCATAACACACACACACACAGTTACCAACTTCATTCTTAGAAATGCCCTTATGTATTGGCGCTACACTGTCACCTCTCCTATTCAAAGTAATCTCTCTCAAGTCCAATGATGCCCACATAATTAACCTTGATAGTTCAATACATTCCCTAGCAGTCTCCCTCAAAACTACTGGGTATAAGCCATCAACTTCGGGAGCCTTACTTACCTTTATGCTCAAATGTTTTTCTAATAAACAATCATCTGTAATTACGACATCACTAATTTCATATGGTTCAGCCTCTTCTCAGTAAAAACCGATGCACCATACCCATTGAATTCATCTGAAACGTCATCTGGGTTATCTAAGACTTTCCCGTACCCAGTGCGCAAGGATCTGATCTGATTAGCTTTCTTCTTTGTTGTATTCACATACACGAAAAATTCCTTGTCCCCATTCTATTCTTTCTGATATGCAGCCTTGGCCTCCCTGACCTTATTTGCGGTACTATTACAGATCAACTTGTACCTGTTGTGGCCTTCAGTACTTTTCATCACTCGGTAACTGTCCCATGCTATCTTTTTCTGCTCTATTAGTTATCCATTTCGGCATCCTCTTCCTGCAATATTTTCATAAAGGTATATATGTGTTCATGTCTTCTGTGATTTTTGCTTTAAAAGTATTCCATAATTCAAATGTATTTGCCATCCCTCGGCAATCCATCCAGTTCATATGTTTGTTGTTTGTTATTTTGGTTTTTAGGAGCATTAGCAACTAAGGCCATATTGCTCCAGGGATATGCGGTGGTCATTCCCTGACTTTTCCGCATCCTCCGTATTTGGTGGTCATGGGCTCGAACCCCCGGTCTAATCAAGAAGCATGTGCTATGCACTGCTGCTCCTGCCCACCTGACTACGGAGGCGCCCCAGTTCATAGATGCCATATATCTTCTTAAACTGTCAAAGTTCCCTCTTCTGAAGTTAAAACTCGTGCCTTTACCTTTAATTACTGCAACATCTTTCTTCATCTTCCAGCTGACAATTTCATGATCACTTCCTGACAATGATTCATGTACTTTTAAGCCCTGTGATATCATCTGAATCGTTAGTAATGATGAGGTCAAGAATATTTTCACCCCTAGTACTTTCTCTAACATCCTGGTACAAATAATAATAATCTAGTTTATTTTAAAAAGTTTTTCTCCACGGTGAGTTTCCCTTCCACTTATTCCAATTAATCTGCGGCAAATTAAAGTAACCTATAATAAGACATTCACGCTTGCTTGCCCATTCCATCTGCATGTAGAGAGTCGTATTTTTCAACATCTTCTGGTCAGTAAATTACTGACCAGTTTTTGTGCTGCCAAATGTAACTTCAGACTCGGTAAAAACTCTTTTTGCACTCAGGCTGCTTTTGATAAGAAGCATGACCCCCATCTCCCCTTCTATCTTCCCATAGTGCCACTCAGACATAGGGAATAGGAATGTACAATTTGAATATGGTGAATAAAATGTGTATATTAAAGACAGAAGAGGATGGAAGAAAGTTATGCTCCTGGTTAAGAACCACACAGAGTCAAAGGCAGCGCACAAAATTGAAGTGGGTGGCAAGTGCGATTTTCAATCAGTTTGATTTGAGACAAGATATGGGAAAACAAAAACTATAATGGGAGCATGTCATATGGCAAATGATTGAGGTACGTAATGAAATAATACACAGACAAACAGAATGCACCAGCAAATCAGCTCGATCTACAGTGGTAGACTTCAACCTTCCAGACAACGACTGTAAATTCAGGGGTCACTCAAACAACGATAGCATTTTTCTGGATGACTATTTTCTATATCTACATTTTAGAGACGATGTTGTTGTACGGTTTTAGTAGCATCAGTGACTAAGGCAATATTGCTCCATGTATATTGCATGTGTTCTGAAGTTGATTTTATCTTTGCTGGACGAAAAACCAACCATGTTACCCACGTCTCATACCAATTAACTCATCAGTGTTGTGAAGGCCCATAAAAATTCCTCACGGTCACATAGTACATAGTGTATATAGTGTTTGGAGGTGAGGTGCCACCGGTGGTTTCCCACAACTGCACCTTTAGTACTCTTGTGAGGATAACAGTAGTACTCTGTAAATGCCAGAAGTATGTGGAGTGTATTTATGTCAGGTTCTGTTGTTCTTCTGGCTTCTTGTCCACAGGACCTCTCTTGAGACCCACGTTGCCCATACACACCAATAGGAGGTGAGTCAAGCTGTACAGTACAAATTGCTTTTCTGGCTGGTCACTGCCAGGGTCGCCTAAGCTTCCTGGACAGAGACCAATTAAAAAAAAAAAAAAAAAAAAAGAGAAAAAAAGGGGGAGGAGAAAAAACAGAAGGGGGAAGAGTTTATTGCCACGAGGCCAAGGCAATCTTAGGAGTAGGCCAAAGTCCTATATAAGTTCATCAATGTTGTGTGTTTGCCCAGTCAGTTGTACATAAGAGTCTAATTTAGGTACTTTTTTTTTTTACAATTTATTGTCAATGTGATATTATTTCCTCTATTGGCCACTTGCTGGGTTTTCCATCATGTGAAGAGGTCTTGCACGAAGCATGTGAAGGTGTGGTAATCCTAGTAATGAGGATGCATCGTAAGTCGTTGTATAATGGGCAGTCATATATCAGGTGTTACCAGCTCTCCAACCCCCCACAGGAACAGGTCGGGTCCTCTGCAATGCCCAGCAAAGAGAGTTTGGCTTTAATAGATCCGTGTCCAGTCAAGAGAAAAGTTGGGTCGGGGAGAACTCAGGTATACTCTGCCAATGTCAGGGATAAATTTTTGTGCGATTTCTTCTTTCGGTGAGTTTGTCCGTCTTTCTTGCCATACCTGCTGCAGATGGGTAACAAGATGTTTCTTTTCTGCTCTGTGACTGCTCGACAGAGTAAGCACAGGTTAATTTTATTAAAATTTGACTAATTTTGCATTCCATGAACTTGTAAAAATTAAAAATTAAAAAAATGAGGATGAATACCCCAAACACAAGCACCCCGAGATCAAATTTTTAATCTAGTCACCCTACGTTATAGTGATGCTTTTTCTATGACCAACTTCACATTTTACTCTAAACAGTGACATGATGAGAGTCCCATGACGTGATAATAGTGTGTTTCCGCCTTAAAGTGCAGGATTACCGTAGCATGTTTTCCTAAATGACAATGTATGTCACGTTAATTATAGCAATACTACTATTAATTAATACTAGTCTATTACCACTGCTACTACTAAATTATTAGTATGTAATATTTTTGTCTTATTGTCTTTTTTTTTCTTTTTTCCGATATAAAAGTATAAATTATAAATTATCTCTCCAAAATGTATTCTCACACATCAGGAGCCCAGAAAAGAAAGAAAAGAAAGAGTGAGAGGAAAATGAAAAAAGGGGTCAACAAATGCTCTTTAAATTTGGATTAAGTGTGGCTTCAAAAAATTTTCACTGGACTCACCTATAGAATTGGAGCAAGAAGAAACTGTTGGAAACCTCATCCCCAAACAAGGAGCAGTTGATTTCGGTAATCATGCACAGGATTTTGATGAAGGTGCAGATGCAGAAAATGAAAATGGTAAACAGAAAGAAACAGACACACAGGAGCATGCGGAAGTGAATATGGAAAATGAGAGGGGTAATCATAATGTAGGCCTTGACACTGGATGTATCACATCCGAGTTTCCATTTCAAAAGGAAATAGAAAAGTATGTTACGAATGGTCACATCCCTCTGCCTAAAACATTCCCAAAAGATACCTGCAATCAAGTTTTCCCAGAAAGCATACTGAAATTTCAAAGCACCAATGGAGAACTACATGTAAGAGACTGGCTTGTCTGAAGTCAACAGAAACAAGCATTATATTGCTTTCTATGTTGATTATTTTCACATAAGACAGTCAATAGTCTCAAGACTAGCACTTCTGCATCTAAATCCGTTGAAGGGATTCTAATGGGAAGTGGCGAGAACTTTCCTACAGGATCCCAAAACATGAAAAAGGCACTGAGAATGTTACCTAGCTTGGTGAGAAATAGAAAGGCGTCTGCTGTCTGGGACAGGAATTGACACCATCTTAGAGTCAATCAAAACTGAAGCTGTGAAATGGTACAATCTTTTAAAGTGCATCATCCATGTTGTACTCTTCTGGGGAGAACGTGGTCTGGCATTTACTCTAAAAAGTGTCCATTGTTTGAATGGACACTTTTTAGAACTCATTGAATTGCTCTCCAGGTGGGACCCCATTCTTCAGGAACATGTCCTAAGTGAAGAGGAGTCACAGAAAAGGAGTGAGCGGCTTCAAGTTCATTATCTGTCCCCTGACTCACAAAATGAATTTATTGCAGAATGCTTGAATTTTGTTAAACAAAACATTTTGCTGGAGAGGCAATCTGCAAAGTACTTTGCAGTAATAATAGATGCCACACCAGATTCCTCCCATATCGAACAAACAACATTTCTTTTGAGATATGTACTTTTAAAAGAAACGCAGTATGAGATTCAAGAAAGATTTCTCAAGTTTGCAGATTGTAGCAACAAAAGAGAGGAAGAAATTGTTCAGTTGACAAGTGATACATTGAAAGAACATGCTATTCTTCTCAGTGATTGTAGAGTTCAAGCCTACAATAATGGGGCAAATATGGCTGGAAAATACAACGGCACACAAGCAAAAATACAAGAAAAATGCTCAAACAGCAATTTTTTCACCTTGAGGTTGTCAACACTCAACTTATGTGGATATGATGCTGCTGAATACCTGAAGCAATAACCTTTTTCGAAACAATTCAAACTGTGTACCACCTGTTCAGTTCCAGTCCTAAGCAGTGGGAATTATTACAGAACTGTATCGGTTGTTCTCTTCATGGTATGTCTGAAACAAAATGGTCAGATCATGTTGAATGTGTAAAGTCTTTTGCAGCTCACTTTCCTGGCATTAAATTAGCACTGGAAGACCTCCTAGAACTAAATTTGATGGCCAAAACAAGAAATGAAGTCCATGGAGTTTTATTGTATATGTGACATCTTTTGCCTGTGTGTTCATGTCAGCTGTGTGGCACAAAATATTAGCTGGCATAGATATTTGCAACAAGGTCATCCAAGCTAGGATGCTACACTGGATGTTGAAGTAGCAAACACAGTAACTCTCCTCACAGATCTTACAAAACTTCGAAACAACTGGAAATGCATGTGGAATGAAGCCAAATTGGTTGCGTCAAACCTAAAGATAAAAATAAAACTCTCCTGTAGATGTGGTGGAGTTAGGCGCAAGAGGGCAAGGCTGCATGATGACAGCACACTTGATCCTAACTTGGAGGAAATAAATGACACAGATGATATGCCGGAAGAGGCCTACTTCCGAAAGTGTGTGTTTTACGTTTCGGTAGATAATGTTATAGCAGGATTAACTGTCTGCTTCAATGCTGTTAAGCAGTTGGCAGAAAAATTTGATTTCTTGTGGAAATACCTCACGATGTCTGAAAGTGATCTAGGAAAAAAGCTTTATCTTTATCAGAGCAATATCCTGCTGACCTTAATGGTGATGATTTTGGAAAAGAAATGCAACATTTACCCTCAGTATATAAAGCAAATTTTTTAAATGCACAGTTAAAGCCATTAGATCTGTTGAACTTGTTAACAGAGTAAAAGAGTACACTTGTTGATCTGTTTCCAAATGTTTGTGTTAGCTTAAGAATACTATTAACAATTCCAGCAACAGTAGCTTCTGCAGAGAGGTCATTTAGCAAACTCAAGCTGATTAAGAATTATTTAAGGTCTACGACGTCTCAGGAACGTCTTGTGGATTTGGCCAGGCTAAGTATTGAATCAAACATTGCCAGAACAATTAATTTTCATGCTGTGATTAAAACTTTTCACAAAAAATGGCCAGGAAAGCTTTTTTTTTAAATTAAAGTAAGTACTAAGCCTATCTACCTTTTTTTTTTTTTACTTTTTACTAATAATTATGTCTTCTGATCTGCACTGCAATATAAAATGATGTTTCAATGTGAATTCTTTCTCCTTATTTGTATTGTAGCATAAACAAAGATGTTCAAATCAAATGTGCTTTCTTCTCTCTGATCCTCTTTTATTTTATTTTATTTTATTTTATTTATATTTATCATGGAGGGAGTATAGGAGCATAAGGCCTCAAATGCAGAAAATCGACAGAGTAATCCATTCCAACCCTCTCTCATGTTTCATACCCCTTTTTAGTCTTACAGGCTACAGCTCATGGCATCAAACCATAATGGATAAAAACAGGATGACTAATGAGACGGGAAGGGGGCCCGAAAGAAACTTTGTACCCCCTGATAAAATTCCTCTCAGAAGAATATGGTTGTCTCAAAGGACAACCATATGAAGTTTTCTGAATGGTGTAACCAGGCAGCCAAGAAAGCCCATGGTGTCCGTTGATGATTTGTTGATTGATTATGTGCGCTACAGAGCTTGGCAATAAGGCATCTCAGAGGTGACCTGATAAGGCTCTGAAAGAGATTATAAAATGAACGAAGCTGGAATTTTCACTGTTATAAAGAATTCCAGAACTTGGGACCATGAACTCAATCTAAACCTCAACCCCTGTATTCATGAATACAGGGGTTGAGGTTTCGATTAGATTATAGGAAGTTTTATTTTAGCCAGTGAGTAGTTGATTTTTGGTACAAGTTGCCCTCACAGGTAATTGAGGCTGATAGTTTGAATAATTTAAAAGGTCAACTGGCGAGTTACTTGTATGAGGAGGGAAGCATATTATTTGTACAGCCACTCTCTGACTTATGTAATACTTGACTTACCGAAATTCGACTTTACGTAAGTTTTTTGCCAGCCGGTGCAAACTAAAAAAAAATCGTAGAAATGTACTTTGCATCCCGTAGGATAAATCGAGGTATCATGAAAATATTGTAAATGTGAACCCAATAACACATTGCTTTTTTTTTTTTTTTTTTTTTTTGCTAATTCGTTCCAAGACCCCCGGAAGTTGAAATTTTTGCTATATAACTAAGCTATTTATCTCTGTAAAAGGTCATTTTTATAAAGAAAACTGCACTACACTTTCATCGTTATCATATTCCGTTATAAGAATCAATTTTGAATGCTTCTGTGATATTTTCTAAAGCACATTTCTGGAGGTCACTACCATTAAACAATAAAAACAATTTGCACTTTCCAGTTTATTGGGCTTTTTTCTGTTAGCACAATCTATTATAAATGGGTAGTAAACTTGATTTATTGCATTTGCAATAATCCCAATAACTGGAATTGTGTGGGTTTTTACATTACAGTATTATAGTGAAATGAGTTCTCTTCACCGAAATCTTCAATTATATAAAAAACATAAACAAATTTTCAGAATCTTCTCTTCATTCCTATTTACTTATTGCAATGGTGAAGGGAAAGGGACCAGCGGAAAGTGCAAGTGCTAGGAAATGAAACAAAATTGATTTAGAAATGAAGATGATTAATTTAGAAGTACGAAGCAGGACAAAGTTTGTCATCTATTGCATGGAATTAGGTCTTGCTGCTTCAACAGTGAATAATATTTTAAGGGACAGTGTGCCTATAAAAGAACATGTTAAAGGATCAACGTATTTCACACCAGGGCCAGTCCGCCCCCAACAGTGATCACAAAACAGCATTCAGGTGCTATATCAAAGATGGAAAAGCTATTAATAATATGGATGGAAAATCAGATTATTCAGAAGCAAGTGCTCCCGAATCTAACAGCCATTCAAGCAAGAAGTATTTATGAAGATAACGATAAGTACGGCGAACCCCAAGCCAAGTTTGTAGCAAGCAACGGGTGGTTTAATAGGTTCAAACATGATGCTGGTTTCCAAAACATTAAAGTATGTGGTGAAGTTGCCAGTGCCGATTCTGCAGCTGCAGAGAAATTTTGTGATGTGTTGGAAAAAATTCCTTCTGGCAACGATGCTCAAAAGGTAAACCTGCTGATATTATGCCTGTTTCTTCTCTCCTTTTGTAATTTGATAATTTTGAAATTTTTGTACGCTTCTGTAATTTTTCCTGTGCATGGGATAAAAAAACTGAATAAATAATTCTATTTACATGTTCACTGAACATTTTCATTTTTGCTTGTATCAAATTCAGCACGCATAATTGCAAGTGCGGAATTTCCCTAAATGATTATTAAGGGAAATTCCGACATACATAAAATTTGACTTATGTAGCATTCCGTGGAACACAACACTTACGTTAATCAGGGAGTGGCTGTATTTTCTTATTTACTTGGTGGGTTTTTTTGCAGTGAAGCAAAAGCCTGTGGCTTCCTTACACTATACGTTGAATACTATTACTTCCATGGCCCTGTTTGTTTGGTTTTTTTTTTTTTTTTTTTTGGTAGTTTTTCACTCATTATACAAATCTGAGATGAGGTCTTGTGTACTTTGATAAAATCAAAGTGTACACTGTTGCAAATATTTGGTCAACAATAGGTAACATCCACAGGGAACTGGTCTATCCCTTTTCTCTTTCTCATCTTGGAATTTTATGCACTTAGTAGCTCAGTTTCCTTTAAGGAAACAGTGTCTGAAGATAACATAGCTTCAGCACGTGATATTATCCGTTAATCATGTGGAAACACCAGATTTTGGCACACACATGGGCTAAATAATTACCTCACATTTACCATTAAGTTAGGATTCTATAATCACAAAATATATGTATGTAGGGAAGGAGTAAGCATAAGAAGAGAAATAAACAACAAACAATATATTTTTTGTATGCTCTTTGCAAATTATTTTAAAGCATGATCAAAGTTTATTTTCCCTACTTAATTGAAAATTAGGAAAAAAAATTATTTTATCTAAACACACATTTAGTCTGCTAGAAGTTCTCAGGGATACTCAAGAAATTGATGCTATCGAGGCAGTGTTAGGTGGGTTGGAAAACTGCTAGCTTGGGGGGGGGGAATACACACTCTAATAGATTAACAGTAGCTGCTGGCAGAGGTGAAAGTGATTCTTGCACTGCTTCTATTGGGATGAGCAGCAGCCTGGAAAATAAAATGGGCCTCCGTAGCCAGGTGGGAAGGAGCAGCAGTGCGTAGCACACGCTTCTTGATTAGACCGGGGTTCGAGCCCGTCACCACCAAATATGGAGAATGCGGAAAGGTCATGGAATGACCACCGTATATCCCGGAGCAATATGGCCTTAGTTACTAATGCTCCTAAAAACCAAATAACTAACAAATAACGAAAATAAAATGCAAGGTATTTCAGAGACTGCTGGGAGTCACTGTGGTACAAGGAAACACATGGGTTGAGATAGGGTAGCTAAGAATAGGAACAGATACATGTATACTTGCGTGTACACCAATGCTAGGAGTTTGGTAAATAAATTTGATGAATTTGAGGTGTTGGTCAACACATCAAAGGCAGATATTGTTGGAATATCAGAGACATGGTATCACACAGATATAAGGTTGTTATTGTTGTTATTTGGTTTTTAGGAGCATTAGCAACTAAGGTCATATTGCTCCAAAGATATGCGGTGGTCATTTCCTGACCTTTCCGCATCCTCCGTATTTGGTGGTCATGGGCTCGAACCCCAGTCTAATCAAGAAGCATGTTCTACATACTACCGCTCCTTCCCACCTGGCTACGGAGGTGCCACAGGTATAAGGAGAGTAGAACTGGAATTTGTGGAATAAAATGTGTACAGGAAGGATAGACAGGATAGGAAGGGAGGAGGGGTTATGCTATTAGTTAAGAAACATAAAATCCAAGGAAGTGCAGCCAGTTGCTAGACAGCGCAGTGTCGAGTCAGTTTGGTGTGACATAAGCACTGGAAAAAAAAAAAAAAATGAGAGTAGGTGTGTGTTATAGGCCAAATGAATCTGATGACTATAATGAGCAATTGTGAAGAGAAATAGAGTGGGCCAGTAAATTAGTGTCTTATATTGGGAGATTTTAATTTCCCAGATTATGACTGCAATTTGTGGGTGGGTCACACACACACTAGCAAGGCTTTTGTGGATTTATTTGATGATTGTTTTCTACATCAGCATGTTCGGGCAGCAACTAGAGGGAGTAATACCCTTGATCTGATTATCAGTAGTGATTCTTCAAGCATTAAGAATCTGCAGATAAAGGAACCACTAGGTGGCAGTGATCAGTGTGCAGAAGTGGGATTTACTGAAAGAGGTAACAACCATCAGGGGTAAAGGGAAAGGTTTTTGCTTTCGTAAAGGTGACTACATTGGTCTGAGACAGTATTTAAATTCTATACGTGGGACCAACTATTGATGTTAACAACAGCAAATTCAAAATGGGAAGCATTCAAAGAATTTATCTTGGAAGCTACTAGGCTTTACATACTAACTAAGAAATATTGTTCAAGGTTTAGGCCTAAATGGATGTCAGATGAACTAATGAGACATATGGCAGAGAAGAAAAAATGCATGGGATACATATAATTTCATGGGTGACATAGAAGCCTATGATAGATATAAGCTGGTCTGTAATCAAGTTACAAAGGAGATTAGGTAGGCAAAGGCAGATTACAAGAAATCTTTCGCAAAGGATGGAAAGAAAAACAGCAAAGAGTTCTTTACTTACGTAAACTCTAGACGGAAGGGGATGAATCAGATTGGTCCACTTGATATCGATGGTTCAACTGTTGATGATCCTGCTCAGGTGGCTAACAAATTAAATGAGTATTTTGCATCTACATTCGCACATGAGGAGTTATTCAGGGGGTGGAATGCCATAAGTGAACAAAACTCTGGCAGTGAGCTAGATGATTTTGTAATAAATGAGAGGAAAGTGGAGCAGAAATTGTTGAAGATAAACATAAGAAAGGCATCTGGGGTGGATGGGATCTATCCAGCTATATTAAAGGAGGCAGCAAACCCTTAGCCATATTCATGAGAGCTTCCTTGCACTCAGGGGAGGTACCCATGCACTGGAGTTGTGCAAATGTGACCCTAATTCACAAAGGAGGATCAAAGGGCAACACAAGTAATTGCAGACCTGTTAGTTTAACTTCTGTTAAAGAGAAATTAATGGAGGGCACTGGTTAAAGAAGGACTGCAGGATCATCTAGACAAGACTTCAGTTATAGCTTGGACACAGCATGGGTTTGTTATGAGGAAGTCTTGTCTCACCAATTTGATTGGATGCTATGATGTGGTCACAAAGCAACTGGATGCAGGGAATAACCTTGATATCATATATTTGGATCTTAGAAAGGCTTTTGATACTGTTGCACATGGAAGACTGCTGCACAAATTGGAGCAGTGTGGCATTGTAGGCAAATTGCCGCTATGGATAAAGGGAGGGTTGAGTGGGAGAAGACAGAGAGTGGTAATCAATGGACACTGCTCATCAGGCTTAATGTCCAAGTTTGCAGACAATACGAACGTTGGCAGGATTGTTAATGACATTACGCTGCTGCAATAGGATCTAGAAAAGTTGAGCAGATGGGCTGAGAGGTGGTAAATGAAGTTTAACATTGACAAATGAAAGTACTACATATGGGAAGCAGTAACCGCAGAGTAATGTATCAACTCTGTGGTACTACACTGACAGTGGTAGAGAATGAAAAGGACCTTGGGTTAACTGTACATGCAGATATGAAGTTTTCTGAGCAGTGCAGACGGTCTGCAAGAGTAGCTCATGGTGTCTTGTCAATGATATACAGGAGTTTTTCTAGCAGGGATAAGGAGGAGGTGATTATCCCCTTGTATAAAGTGATGGTCAGGCCACACCTTGAGTACTGTATATAGGTCTGGAGGCCTCGTTTTAAAGAGGATGTAGAGCTGTTGGAACGAGTACAGAGAAGTGCAACAAAATTAGTTAATGGAACAAAGGGTTTCTCTTATGAAGAAAGGCTTAAGTTTTGCAGATTACAGTGTTTGCAGACTAGGCACCTGCAAGGTGAACTGATTGAGGTGTATAAAGCCTTGAATTATTTGTGCATTTCTTCTGCACATTTGTGCAGATGTGCAGAAGTTTGCCTTTAGCCAGCAGATAGTTGATTGGTGGAACAGACTTCAATCTTTTGTTGTGGAAGTTGATAGCCTAAATAAATTTAAGGCTGAGCTGGATCGGTATTTGGAACGAACGGAGGGGTGAAATCGGAAAGTTTTTTTTTTTTGTTTTGGCTGATGCTACATAAGCTTGCTTTCTTGCATCGTATGCCTCTACTAATGCTAATTCCATCAATGTATTATAGATGGAAATGTTCTTGAAGGGTACTGAGTAAAGAAAGCTCAGGCTGTATGTTGCAAATGTATATATTTAAAATTCTGTAGCTAGGTTAGTAGGTGTCTAATGTTTTAGAACATATGAGGTAATCTATCGACATTGGAGGGAGGGGAAAGAGAGATTTTACACACACACACACACACACACACACACGATATATATAAAAACAGGCAAATATAGGCATTTCAGGAAATTTTATTAATTTAACTTTTTATACTAAATTGAATTTAAATCCATTTGAATTTCCAAATTTTATTACTTAGTGATAAAATTCAGTGATAACCATATTTTTTTTTTATTTTACACCGTTCCTCTGATTGGATACAAATAAATGCCATTCTACAATCCAAAATGAAACACTGCCTGCTGTTCCAAATAACATAAGTAGTAGTAACTGGTATGCCAAAAGTAAGGACTGAGAGTAGAAAAAGGCAATGGCTGCTGCAACAGACTTCAGGAAAATAAAAAGAAGAAATGAAAATTAAAAAAAAAATTATGTGTAATATAACTTTTCTCATATAATTACAATAATATATAATCTCTTATAATTACAGTAAAATAATAACTGATACTTTAGTGTTTATAGTACTGCTAATTTTATTGTTAATGTATATTGTCACCTTACTACATACTGTCATATTTCACATAAACAACACAGTACCTAAAATATATATAGAATAACTTAACAATTTTTACTTAACTGGATTTGCTATAACATATTAATTCCTGATCAACAAACTCTAATGTGAATTGTATAATTAATCTTTTAAAATGAGTATAAATGACAAAATGTCACTCTTTCCCAAGATGAGATTCTGTAATGCTGTTTTTTGATTGGGACTTCAAAGTGCATTTTGGTCTAAACTTAACAAGAGAATAAAAATTATTAGAAAATTCATTGAAAACTGCAATAATTAAAGATAGATGAGGGCAGGGCAAGTGATAAACTACGAAAACACTCTAAACTTTAGTTTAGAGTGTTTCCATATATGTAAATATGATATTTCCATATATGCAATTTATGTTCTACTGTTTAATTTCTTTAAGCACACCTTTCTTTGGCATGACTTTCAGCCATTCTTCTATCCTCAAGAAACTTCCAGGAAGTTTCTTGAGGATAGATGCGAGAGAAGCATTTCTCTCATCTACTCATCTCTCTCTACAGTGTCAAAAGTATGCTGCTGGTAAATAGGGAATGCTGCGTGCCAGACCAAGATATCCAGAAACAGGAGACCATGCCCACCTCTTATCCACAGCCCTTCAGTGAAGGGAAAATTGGGAATACTGGAGGTGCAGCACCTCTGACCTGTGGAGAATAACCGTGATCATATCTGTATATCTTCACCAAGGTCTGACACCAGCTGATACAAAAATATGTACTCCTCCTCTTGGACCTCCATGATAATAATAGCTATGGGGCACTTAAATGGAGCACCTATAGCTGCATCCTGAATTTGCCAGCAGCATACCTATTTGCCTGGCTTAGGGAAATAAACCTTGTGGCTACTGCTAAAATGTAAGAAATAGCACATTATTAAAATACAGTAAAAATAAATAAAGTGCAGTATAATGGAAAAAAGTAACAAAAACAAAACATACACAAAGAAGCTTTTAGAGTGATGTGCTCCACCACCATCATTATATTGTAGAGAACTGAAAAACGAGACACACGGGCTATCAACAAACTGAAGGGATGTGAATGTTGACTAACAAATTTGGTGGGGGGGAGAGGGAGAGAGCATCAGACTGTTGTTGTTGTTATTTTGGTTTTTAGGAGCATTAGCAACTAAGGCCATATTGCTCCGGGATATGTGGTGGTCATTCCCTGACCTTTCCGCATCCTCTGTATTTGGTGGTGATGGGCTCGAACCCCAGTCTAATCAAGAAGCGTGTGCTATGCACTGCTGCTCCTTCCCACCTGGCTACGGAGGCGCCGCATTTGGGTATGTCAATTGCAATTAATGTTGGAACCTGCCACACCTATATGGAGCACCTCTAATCAGAAGCAATGAAAAGAATCATGTGAGTGGTCCAAAATTTCGACATTGGAATGTGCAAAATGGCTAGGTGAATACATTTCTCACGCTCCAAGAAACAATTACAAAGCTTATGATCTTCCACCATTATAACACATACCCTACAATCTGTACAAATGATCTGATAAACAGAATCTGTATGTTGCAGCAAGAGAATATCAGATTTAACACCGAAAACCACTGAATGCAATTTTCATTTTCACCAAATCAATATGGTAGTATAGCAATACATGCAGAAACATCAGGATAGTGGGGAATAAGAAACATTCGGATAATGTAGTTGGAAATCAATTTATTACTGGGATCAAAATGGAAAACTAAATTATTACAACAAAAGCAAAGTGGAGAGAAATTGTTGAAATTGAACATAAGAAAGGCAACACGGTTTGGTTGGATCTATCCAGTTATATTAAAGGAAGTATGCAAACCCACAGCCATAATTATGAAAGCTTCCTTGGACTCAGGGAGGCCCCCATGGACTGGAGATGTGCAAATGTGTCCCCAATTCACAAAGGGGGATCAAAGGGTGACACGAGTAATTACAGATCTGTTAGTCTAACTTCTATTTCAGGGAAAATAATCAAGTCCCTTGTTAAGGAAGCAATGCAGGATCTTCTAGACAAGACAGCAGTTATAGTTCAGACACAGCATGTTAAGGTAAAGTCTTGTCTGATAAATTTGACTGGATACTATGATGTGGTCATAAAGTAGCTGGATGTAAAAATAATTTTAATATCACATACTTGGATTTTAGGAAAGCTTTGATACTGTAGCCAAGTCTCTACCATAGATCTATGGTAGAGACTTGGTGTTGCCCTCTGACCTATGGCATGCCAAAGTAAGACGTTCTTATGCGTCTTTGGAAAATTATTCGGAGGAGATGTGTGCACACCTTCGGAGAACTTATGAGATTGTCTCTCAACATTTGGAAGAAGCAGTGCAAAAGCAAGAACGTAGAGCGTCAGTAGCTGTAGACAAGAATATACGTGTAGGAAGCCTTGTTTATCTTTTTACTCCCAAGATAAAAGTAGGTACTACATAAAAACTGGCTTGTTTGAGCACAGGTCCTTATCGAGTGATCAGTCATACCTCACTGGTTATTAACTACGAAATACAGAATCTGTATAATCCAAAAGATAAGCAAATTGTGCACGTAGATCGATTGACGAAGGTAGTTGATTGGAAAGTGTTTCTCGAACTTAGAATAGAGGAATCAGAAGATACTGAACCACCAGATCAAACGTGTACAGAGACAGTGCCAAAAGAAACCTGGATATCTGATAATCCCATAGTGGAAGAGTGTGATTTGATCCCACCGATAGACCCCAGACCTGTGATAACCCAACCAACAAAAACACCAACTATCGCAGTGTCCATTCCTTTGATGTATCTCCCAAATAAGAATCAGAATAGACAATCAGAGATAGAGCAGTCAGAGAAAACCGCCCGTATGCCGTCACATGGTTATAATTTGCATAGTCGCAGTCGTGTAACTCATACCCCACATGTAGTAACTATTACACCCCCATCACAAAATTAAGTGATAGTACCCGAATCAGCTTCCAATAGAAGAGAGGAAACAGAACAGAGTAATCCTACCAGTGAAACGGAGATGCAGAGAGGTGAACTTCTAGATAAAAATATTGAGGAACAAGGAAATTCAGATCAAGTAGGAACAACCGAGTAGAGTAGAAAGAACAATACGGTGGATGTTAGGACCACTCGCTTCGAGATTGGATTCACAAAACAATGACAAAGGTTTTGATTTAACAGGTCTTCTTAGAGATGCTTAGAGGGATTGATGAATCTAAGATTAAAACTGAAGAATGAGAGAGCTTTACAAGGAGAAGACTCGCTATTGTGTTTCATCTGTCTTTGAAAAAAAAAATTTTTTTGGAACAGGAGAGGCACATGAGAGTGACATTTCTTTTTCTGTATTTAAACTGAGTGTAATCAGCAGTCCTCATGTATATGTCAGAGACAAGCAGCCGAAACGTATTGGCTAGCAGAGTGCGGATTGCAGACTGTGAAGAATCCGCCAGTTATTTCCTACAGAATGTGTTTGACACCACCAATGGAAAACATGGATGAGGTTAGACACACGAGATGTGTTGTCGGATGAGCAAGCTCATTTTGAAGAGCAAGGGTTAGACGTCATGTTTACAGAAAAAGATAGATCTCATTAGACTCTGTCATTATGTTTTATCAGGAATTATGTTATTGGATGACTCAACGAACACAGGGTATCAAATGGTACAGATAGAAACACAGAAAAGAGACTTTAATTTATCATAACTATAGATTTCAGGCAGAAGCAGAAGTTATTTTTCAGGAATCAAAAAAAAAAAAAAAAAGATTAGTACCAGAACTTTTAAACATAATATGACTATTGAGCAAATACTATTATTGAGCAGACATTATTACTTTTCTCACACAAATATATCTTGGGTATACAAACTTTGTCTTAATTATACAGGATTAAATGTAGAGAGGAAGGATGCAATTAGTCTAGGGCTTCATAGGTACTTCCCTAGTTACTTTTTGTTTGTTCTCTCTCTCTCTCTCTCTCTCTCTCTCTCTCTCTCTCTCTCTCTCTCTCTCTCAGTGCATTTCTAAATTCAAGTTCAAGAGAGAAGATCCACAGTGGAGAAGAAAAGAAAAATGATATATACAGTTTTTTTTTGGAAATGAGAAAAAGTGATTAGCCTGGGGACGGCTGGTTCCTCCCAGTCACTACTTGTTTTTATCATTTTTCTAGAGGAAAGAGTTAAGTAAAAAGGAGGTAACATCTGAATTTCAAGGTCAAGATAAGGGAATATTCTTCTTGTGCTATTTTGAAAAAAAAAAAAAAAAACTCAATTTCACTCTGAGATAAGAATTGAAACAATATGAATCAGAATTCTAGTTCTACAAATAGCTTTTCGAATGGAAGTTTACCTACTAATTATTAGAACTATTACGTGTGAAATCAACGGAATGATTGATATTGCATTTATGTAAGAAGGTCAAGACAGAACAAATACATAGTTATTATCCACTACAATGGAAAATAGAAACAAGACTGCTGAAGAATTATGCCTGTACTCGTGCTAGTGCCTTCAAAAATCCAGACTGCTGTTTAAAAACATTGTGCTAATTAAGGTAATCCGTGCCTATTTTTTTCAAAGTAAGCGAATGAAAAAAAGATAGCAAGGAAAAGTTTCTTTATTTGCCAAGACCAAGGAAGAACGAGGTCTTTGAAGCTGTCAATAATAATTAGGTTGAAAGCCAGAAGAAATAAGAATCTGATTAATCTCCTACACCAATAAAGCTGTGAAAGAAATCAGTACTGGAATGGAAAGTTTAATCAGCGTGAAGTTGAAATCAAAAGATGTGCCAACTCCACGAGGACATCCTGCTTTAATCCCTAGCAAAGGCTGTCATCGTTTGAGTCAACTCTATTAGTGCTATTCATGTGACGTGCAGTGCTATGTACCCCAGTGAGTTATTTTCCTTGGAGAAAAGAAGTAGTAGTGGCATGTGATGCAAGAAAGCATGTGTATGAGCTTATGCAGCATCAGCCAAAAAAAAACACACCATTCCCTCCAAATGCCTGTCCAGTTCCTCCTTAAATTTATTCAACCTATCAACTTCCACAACGACAGATGGAAGTTTGTTCCAGCAATTAACCACTCGCTGGCTAAAAGCAAATTTCCGCACATCTATTCTACATCTGTCCTTTCTTAATTTGAATTTATGCCCCCTTATGTTCGTAATCCGAACAAGTGGAAGGAACCCATCAGAACTCAATGTGCTCAACCCTTTCAAGGCCTTATACACCTCAATCAGATCACCGCACAGGTGCCTAGTCTCCAGCTACTGCAATTTGCAGAACTTAAGCCTCTCTTGGTAAGAGGATCCCTTCATTCCCCTCACCAATCTTGTTGCCCTTCTCTGTACACGCTCAAGTAAATCTACATCCTTCCTAAAATGAGGCCTCCAGACCTGTACGCAGTACTCAAGGAGGTTAGGCAGGCGAAGGCAGATATTATTGGGATAGCAGAGACGTGGTGTCACACAGATATAAGGAATGCAGAACTGGAATTTGGGGAGTACAATGTGTACAGAAAGGATAGAAAGGGAGGAGGTGTTATACTGTTAATTAAGAAAAACATAAAATCAAAAGAAGTGCACCCAGTTGATATAGATGAACAGTGTGTGCACTGTTGAGTCAGTTTGGCGTGACATAAGCACTGCAAAAGCAAAAATAAGAGTAGGAGTGTGTTATAGGCCTAATGACTCGAATGAGTACAATGAACAATTATACAGAGAAATAGAGTGGGCCAGTAAATCAGAATGTCTTATAATGGGGGATTTTAACTTCCCAGATATTGACTGGAACTTGTGGGTTGGTCACTCACACACTAGTCAGACTTTTGTGGATTTATTGGATGATTGTTTTCTGCAGCAGCATGTTCGAGAGGCAACCAGAGAGAGTAATACTCTTGATCTGGTTATCAGCAGTGATCATTCGTGTATTAAGAATTTGCAGATAAAGGAACCACTAGGTGGCAGTGATCACAGTGTACTGATGTGGGATTTACTTAAAGATATAATTACCATCAGGGGTAAAGGAAAGGGTTTTTGCTTCCGTAAAGGTGAGTACAGTGGTCTCAGAAAGTTTTTAAATTCTTTACAGTGGGATAAACTGACGATGTTACCAACAGTAAATTCTAAGTGAGAAGCATTCAAGGAATTAATCGTAGATGCTACTAAAAGTTTCATACCTATTAAGAAATACTGTTCAAGGTTTAGGCCTAAATGGTTATATAATGAGACTCGTAACAGGGAAGAAAAATGCATGGGATGCATATAAATTATCAAGCGATTCAGAAGCCTATGGCAAATTTAAGCTAGTCTGTAATCAGGTCACAAAGGAGGTTAGGCAGGCGAAGGTAGATTACGAGAAATCCTTGGCAAAAGATGCTAAGAAAAACAGCAAGGATTTCTTTACTTATATAAACTCTGAAAGGAAGGGGATGAATCTGATTGGTCCACTTGACATCGATGGTTCGACTGATGATACTGCTCAGATAGCAAACAAACTGAATGAGTACTTTGCATCTACATTCACACATGAGGAATTATTAAGGTTTGAAAATGGCAGAAGGTTATCAAATTGTAGCAGGATACAAAGGGTACTAGGAAAGTTTTGCAATATGACGCAACAATGAATCACAGGAAGCTGCTTGTTGCTGCATTTTGAGACATGTTCATACGTGCATAGTAGCCGCCGCGCCAAGTCGATGGGCTCAGTTATTCATTAGTAGTGAGAGTGTAAAGTGCTTGCGATGGCATCGTGGTCACGAAATGAGATAAGGACAGTTTTGCGGTATAATTTCGTGCGTGGTTTAACCATAGACCAGTGCTTAGAAGAAATGACTCTTGCACTAGATGATGATTGTCCACATCGTACAACGATATTCAGGTGGTATAGAGAATTCCAAAGGGGAAATTTCACTCTGGAGGATTCTGAGAGGCCGGGAAGGCCACGAACGTCAGTTACGGAGGAAAACGTTACTGCTGTGAGGAAAATGCTTGACGGAAACAGGTGAGTGACCTACCAACAGATAGAGGATACTTTGGGCCTAAATGCACCAGCAATTTGTTCGATTCTGCAAGATCATTTGCTCGTGAAGAAACTTTGTTCTCTCTGGGTGCCGCATCAACTGACTGAAGAGCAGATGACACGACGTGTGACTTGGTGCCGGGAGATGTTAAAAAAGTTTGATAAGGGACAATCTCGGTATGTGAACAACATCGTGACAGGTGACGAGACTTGGCTGTACTATTACGATCTGCCGACCAAGGCTCAAAACAAAGTTTGGGACTTTGATGATGACGACACACCCGTAATTGTCAGAAAATCCCGATCTGTAAAGAAGAAAATGATAGCTGTATTTTTCAAATCGAGTGGAATTGTGGAACGTGTCGTTTTGGACACGCAGAAGACAGTCACAGCTAAGTGGTATACTGAACAATGCCTGCCTAAAGTCATTGGATGTATAAAGAACCTGCGGCCAAAGTCAAGAATGGACACCTGGTACCTCCATCACGATAATGCTGCAGCTCAGCGCGCCAAAGCCTGTACCGAATATTTGACCACGACAGGACTGAAACTTTTCGAGCACCCTCCCTACAGTCCAGACCTTGCTCCCTGCGACTTTGCACTGTTCCCGCATGTGAAAATGAAGCTAAAAGGGAGGCGGTTTTCCAGTGATGAGGACCTTCTACGGGCTTGGGACAACGAGTGTACTTTACTCCCTAGTGAAACTTGGCAGAACTGGTTTAAAGATTGGTTTCGGAGGTTGATTGATTGATTGGTATTGGTGTTTTTGGGCACAAGGGCAGCTAAGGCCAAAATGTGCCTGTTCCTATGATATGTTTTAATATAAGATTTCGGTCAGTTTGTCATCATAGAAAATCGTATATTTGTATCTGCTTAAGAAAGGTAAATAGTTCATTTAAATTTGCATTGTTTCCAATAATGTGGGCAAGTGATAGGGGCTCTTTCAGTCGTGATAGTGAAAGGAAACTATTTTTTCTGAAATAGGAATACTGCTTACAATCTAATAGTATATGCTTGACAGTAAGTGGTAAAGTGCAATTCGCGCATTGAGGTGGAACCTCCTGCTTGAGTAGATATATATGGGTTGGATGTGTATGCCCTATGCGTACTCTTGCTAGCACAACCTCTTCTTGCCTGTTTTGCCTGTAGCTAGATTTCCATAGTGCTGGTTCCTCTTTGATTTCGAGCAATTTGTTGTTCGTTTGTGACTTCCAGATTTCAGACCACTGAATTGTACAGATTTTTTTAATGCGCTTCAAGTAATCTATGTATGGTACTTGGTAATGTGATGGTATTGTACTGATTGGTTGTTTGGCTGCCTGATCTGCTCTCTCATTACCTGTGATACCAGAGTGCCCTGGTATCCAGCAAAATAACACTGCATGTTTCTTACTTCGTAGGTGGTTTAAGCAGGAAAAAATTTGTTTTATGATGGGATGCGATATTGAAAGTTTATTGTCTAATGCAGACACTGCACTCATGGAATCTGTGTATATTATACTGCTGGTGTTGTGGGAAGTGTTTATATTTTCTAGGGCTAATTTTATTGCGTACAATTCTGCAGAGTAACTGCTACACTCAATTGGTAGTGATATAGAAAGTGTAAAAGAGGGAAAGACAGCTGCAGCACCAACAGAAGAGTCTGTTTTTGAACCATCTGTATATATTACACAGTGTTGAGCATTGTTGAGGGAATGGCCTTTATGTAGCTGTTTAATAATTTCATCTGGCAGGGATTTCTTTCTCCATTGCTGAAAATAGGTATCACAGTGAGGGAGAGTTACAGACCAGGGTGGATCAGCTACATCATTCTCTTGAAGCATATTGTCAAAGTTTATGTCCCAGGCATGTATCAATTCTTTTAGTCGAATACCAGTGGGTCTATTTTCTGTAATTTTGCTGTTGTAAAACGTGATCCAATCAGGGTTGAGAAGCAATGGTCGAACAGGATGGGCTGGAAGGCTTTGAATTTTGGCTGCATAATTAAGGAGCAGCATTTTCCTTCTAAGGTGAAGTGGAGGTTCATGCGCCTCTACATACAGACTCTGGACAGGGGATGTTCTAAAGGCTCCTAGAGAAGTGCGAAGGGCACTATGTTGGATGGTGTTCAGTCTGGTTAGTGCACTTTTCCTAGCAGAGTCATAGACAACAGCTCCATAATCTAATCGAGACCTGATAAGTGCACGATACAGATGTAGGAGAGAGTATCTATCGGCACCCCATTTCATGGCAGAAATGGACCGAAGAATATTTAGTTTCTTTAAACAAATAGTTCGGAGATATGTTATGTGAGAAACAAAGTTAAGTTTGGTGTCCAACATTAAACCTAGGAAACGAAGATTACTGGTGAGTGGTATCGGGTGGTTCTTTAGCCGAAGTTCCGGTTCCGGATGCAGCTTGCGTTTTTTGCAGAAGTGAATTGCAACTGTTTTTTGTTCTGACATACGATATCCATTCTGCTGTGTCCATATTTCCAGCTTATTTATGGAGAGTTGCAGCTGTCTTTCAATAGTAGGAATATTTTTTGAACTGCAAGATAGAGTGAGATCATCAGCGTACATGTATAATTCGACAGTATTAGGAATGTTGTGGGTTATAGAGTTCAACCTGAGTGAAAAAAGAGTAGCGCTAAGTATTGACCCTTGTGGGACACCTTCTTCCTGGGTATAAATACGAGAAAGTACTGTTTGATAACGAACCTGAAATGTTCTGTTTTGGAGAAAGTTTTGAATAAATTTCGGTAAATGTCCCCGCAGTGCTAGGGAATAAAGTTCTCGCAATATGCCATACCTCCAGGTTGTGTCAAAAGCCTTTTCAATCCAAACTTACCATTACAAGGTGTTCGTTTTTTACATAAGCATTACGGATGTTAGTTTCTGCTTTCACCATGAGATCTAAAGCGGATCTGTTTTGTCGGAATCCAAATTGATTGTTGTTTAGCAACTTTTGAGTTTCAAGAATCCAGGTAAGTCGCCTGTGTACCATCTTTTCTAGAGTTTTGCCAAGACAACTGGTGAGGGAGATTGGTCGATAATTTTGTGTGAGTGATTGATCCTTTCCCGGTTTGGGAAAGGCTAGAATAACGGAGTGTTGCCAGGTAGAGGGATATGTACCTTCAAGGAAGATCCGATTAAAGAAAGTTATTAGCGAATTCAAATCTATATTGTTTAGATGTTTTAGCATTACATAATAGATTCCATCAGCTCCAGCAGCGCTATTTGGTGATCTATTTATTGCTGTTTGGAGTTCAAAAAGACAAAAAGGTTGATTGTAGGCTAGAGACTGAGTAGTTTGGAAATTTATCTTATATTTTTCAGCTATGGCTTTAGTTTGTAGAAAGGAAGTATCATAAGCTGTAGTGGCGGAAGTTTCGGAGAAAGTCTCTGCAAGCGCGTTAGCTATTTCTTGTCCGTTCTTGATTAAAATTGGAGAAGAAACTGGAAAAAATTTGCCATTTAGTTGTCGAATTTTTTTCCAAATAGTTTTACTGCTAGTGTCTTTTGTGATAGAAGAGGCAAACTGTATCCATGATTCTTTTTTGGCTTGTCTTCTAATTTGTCGGGCTTTTGCCTTAAGCCTTTTAAACTGGATTAGGTTGTCGGTGGTTGGAAACTTACGGAACTGATTCCAGGCTTTATTTTTTTCTTTTTTCGCTATGGTACAAGCGTCATTCCACCAGTGTTTAAGGTTTCTGTGTTTGAAAGTAGAAAATTTTGGTATTGCTTTGGAAGCTGCTGCTAGTATTTGTTTGGTAATGTGCTCAGCAACATCATCAATGGACCCTAGTTGTATCAGTTGGCTATCAAAGGAGATGGAGACAGAAAACTTTTCCCAATCTGCTTTAGAAAATTTCCATAACACCCGATGGTCAGGGCAAGGTGTCTGCATTGTTTGAATTCTGCATATTATTGGGAAATGATCACTGTTGTGCAGATCATCTAAAACCGTCCAATCTATAATAGGAAGTAACTCGGGGGAACATATAGATAAGTCAATTGCCGACATACATCCCGTGGAGAGATGAGTGTAGGTGTTATGACCAGTGTTCAGCAAAGTTAGGTTCAGTTGGTCTATGAGCTTTTCAAGCAAGTGCCCTCTATTATCCATGTGAGCAGATCCCCATAGCGGATGATGTGCATTTAGGTCACCAAGAAGACAAAAAGGAGACGGTATTTGTTTTATAAGATCTTCTAATTCTTTCAACGTGTAAATATTGTTAGGTGGAAGATACAATGAGATGAGAGTTATTGTTTTTCCCATTGCTACACGAACTGCAACGGCTTCTAAGTGAGTCTGAAGAGGAATGTTTCTTGCTGGAAATTTACAATTCACTAGAATTGCAACTCCACCATGTGCATGGGTTGAACTAATTCTATCTTTTCTATAGGCTGTAAAATGTTTAATAGTATATGTTACCTGTGGATTTAAGTAAGTCTCTTGCAAGCAAATGGCTACCGGTTTATATTGCGAGATCAAATCGCATATATCATCAGTATTACTGCGTAAACCTCTGCAATTCCATTGTACAATGTGCATCATTATTTGGTTTTAGAGAGAGAAGATGATTCTGTCTGTTTCTTGTAAGAGGGAGCAGTTTGCTTTTGGTGATCATGCTTTATCTTTTCCTTTCTTGGAAAATAAGGGCGTCCATATTCTGTACTCCCTTCTACATCATCGGTACCAGTAGATGAACATCCAGTCTCCATGTCATCTTCTGCATGAAGATCAAGGACTGTTTCTTCTTGTGCATTTACAGCTTCGCTGTCCATGCTGCTTGAATTTGGTTGTTGTAATTCAGTGGTACGTTGCCTTGGTGGCTTCCTTTGTAATTTATCGATTGACGTAATTTTAGATGGAACTGAGATTGGAGTATTGTTTATTTCGTCCATTGAAACAGGTTTGTTAGCGGGCTGATTTATCAAAAGTACAGATCGCGCCCATTCTGCAATGGATGTGTTAGGTGGGATTGACACTTCTGTTTGGGTAGCAACAGCTTGACAGTTTTGGGTGGCAGTTGCATAACTGCGGTTTGGCATAGTTACCTTGACTTGTCTTCTTGCTTCTTGATATGATACTTTGTTTTCAATCTTAAACTTCTGTATCTTTTTTTCCATTTTCCACAGATCACACGATTTTGAATAAGCTGGGTGATCATTCTTACAATTTGGGCACTCTGGAGATTTTGCAGTACAGTCTGTTTGAGAATGATTTTTCGAACCACAATTAGGACATGTAATTTCTCCTCTGCATGTTGTTTGAGAATGACCAAATTTTTGGCATTTGAAACACCTTAAGGGATTTGGAATGTATGCCTGGACTCGGCAGTGGAGGTATCCTGCTTTCACTGAGTTTGGTAAATTTGGTGTACTGAAGGTCAATATGATATTTCGTGTTGGAACTAGTTTATCGTCCTTCCAGATCATGATTCGCCTTGCTTGTGTTACTTTTTGTTCTTGTAATTCCGTAATTATTTCCTCTTCGGTGACGTTTAGTAAATCCCACTCACTTATTACTCCTTTAGAGGAGTTCAGTGTATTATGCGGGGTGACTTTGATTGGGATTCCACTTATAGTTGACAGTTTCAATAACAGTTCAGAGTGTCTTGCCTGAGTGGTTTCAATTAATAGATCTCCTGACTGGAGTCGTTTTACCATTTTTGGTGTTCCTGCTGAATTCTCGAGACATCTTTGAATGACAAAGGGAGACAAATTGCTTACTGGTTGATTCGATAATGAATGCATTATCAGAAAAGCTGGTGGTTCTGGTTTGTTAGAATCTGTTCTCATTCTTTTCGAGAGACTAGGATCATGTTCCCTTCTACGGGTGTCAATAGGTTGAGAGCCTGTTGGCTCTAGTGGTGGGTATTTGTCACAATCCATTGTTGCTCCTTTTCGCCCCAGGAGAGGAGCTTCCTTCTCCCAGGTTACCGGCCCCGCCACGTGGAGGCAGGAGCGGTGCCACCAGTGACCAAGCGATAAGTTATTGGTTAGTGTGTTACAAGGGTTAGTTAAATATATACAAAAGAAAGGTGTTTTTCCTTTCTTCTAGGAGGCTTCTTTCTTTATTTATAAAGAGCCAGAAAATAAATAACTTTGAAAGTAAAAGACTTTAGAAATTTTAACTACTTCTTTATAGAAAATACGCTTTGAAAGTCGCTTTGGAAATCGCTAGATCACTCGCTTGGCACTCGGGGCCAGGTTTCGGAGGATGGAGAGGTGTATTGAATGTAGAGGAAATTACTTTGAAATAATTAAATAAACAAAGCTGTATTGCAAAACTTTCCTAGTACCCTTTGTACTTAATGATTTTGTAATAACTGAGAGCAAAGTGGAGGAGAAATTGTTGAAGTTAAACATAAGAAAAGCACCTGGGGTGAATGGGATCTATCCAGTTATATTAAAGGAGGCGGCAAAGCAACTAAGCAAACCCTTAGCCATAATTATGAGAGCATCCTTGGACTCAGGGGAGGTTCCCCCGGACTGGAGATGTGAAAATGTATCCCCAATTCACAAAGGGGGATCGAAGGGTGACACGAGTAATTACAGACCAGTTAGTTTAACTTCTGTTCCGGGTAAAATAATGGAGTCACTGGTTAAAGATTTATTGCAGGATCATCTAGACAAGACTGCAGCAATAATTAAGACATAGCATGTGTTTGTTAAGGGAAAGTCTTGTCTGACAAATTTGATAGGATATTATGTGGTTACAAAGGAACTGGATGCAAAAAATAATTTTGATAACATATATTTGGATTTCAGGAAAGCTTTTGACACTGTTGTGCATGAAAGACTATTGTACAAATTGGAGCAGAATGGTATTAAAGGTAAGTTGCTACAATGGATAAAAGGATGGTTAAGTGGGAGAAGACAGAGGTTTGTATATTTTTGGTATATTTATCAATGATATTGTTGAAGGTATATTAGGCTTAATGTTTGCAGATGATACAAAGGTTGGCAGGGTTGTTAATGACAGTAATGGCAGTGTGCTACTGCAACAGGATCTAGATAATTTGGGCAGATGGACGAAGAAGTGGCAACTGAAGTTTAACCTTGACAAATGCAAAGTACTGCATATGGGTAGAAGTAACCCCAGAGAAATGTACCAACTGTGTGGTACTACACCTAAGATGGTAGAAAATGGTAGAAGTACAGTGCAGTGTCTAAATCTTTCAAAAGGGTAGCGACTATTGCATTGAAAACAATGAAATAAGTGCAAGGAAGCTGAACCTACTACCTTCATCATCACCAGGGAACAATCAACAGCAAGTGTTAAAATTCTGAGGATTGGATAGTCTTTTGAAGTATTAATGTTGTATCAACGAAGTAGAATTGTATGTTAATGTGCATATCCTATTTTAATTATGAGTGCTTATATAAATGTTAATCTTAGTTTTGATTTATGTTAACCTAATGTTTTTCCATAGTGAATTGTTTTACAATATGTTTGAAGATCTTATGTTGATAATTTCCTAAATGATAAGGACATATACTAATACCTATTGTTTCATGGGTAATTATGCTATCAGTTAATCAAGCATATCATTCTATGTTTCTGGATTAACCATTATAGTTATTTGTAACCCTGTATATTTTCTTTATTAAACCTTGATTATGTGTCCTAAGGGATGAGTAACATGTATTGTACTTAGCTAAGTTATATAATTATACAAGTTATTAAATAACATTATATGTATAATGCATTATTTTTAGATATTAATTGTCATAAATATGAATTATGTCTAGTATTAGGAATGCATGATACTTTGTAAATGAATGATAGAGAAAAGAGCAGATATTAACTCTTTGTCTATTTTATTCCATATCATGCTACTGCATCGAGCGGAGAATCTGACGTGGAAGCTACATTCTGCGTGTTCCAGAAGAAGAAGTGAGCTCCCGGTGATCCTTCAGAACAGCAATAGATAGCTTCTGCAAACCAGGACTATAGTTTTCCGAAAATAAACATTCACAAACAAAAGAACATTCTGCAATGTTCTTTTGGAAAAAAAAAAAAGAGGGGTGTGTGTGTGTGTGGACCCAGAAGGCACTTTCACAACAATTTATGAACATTTGGGCCTTAGTGAACAGAACATTATATCTAAATCATGTTAATGTTCACATTTTTTTTTTGAGCTTTAGTGTACTTGTCATCATGATCACTTCGGTTGTCGTATGTAGAATTGTACCAGGTTGACATGGATTGTCCTCAGACAACCCTAGAAATATATGGAAAATTGTTATGTAAAATACATTAGATATTAGGTACTATCTATTCTGCTTGAAATAGATCCATCAATTGTAAGAGGAGACATGTTTGTTCTTTTACCCCCCCACAGAAAGATTCCAAATCTAGTCTTCGAATCTGTACCAAGCCTTAAATTTTGGGCATGTCAAATTCTTTTTCCCCTGCACAAAATTTTGAGGATGAAGGGAAGGAATGTGAAAATGCTTTCATTTTTAATCCTTGGCTTGCCTTTGAGAAACAATTTCCGCTCCAAGTCACCCTATATTTTTGCAACTAGTATATTTGGAGAATAATGATAATGACCACTTCCCGCAGAAGGCTATTTTTGTCTGATCCAGCGTACGCCCCTTGATGCCACGCTGGGGAAGGCAGCAATTGAGACGTTATACCACCGTTATGAGCCCGGCTGGTTCACAGCGAGAGATCGTCACTCGATCGGGTTGGACAAATGTCATAGACATAATATTTATGAGGGAAAGTAGGTGATTCTCGGTGGAGAAATGAGAGTAATGCCGATTAAGGAACATGCTTTTGGGTGAAATCGGAACCTGATAATTTCGGGGTGATTGTTGTCTGAAAATTTGGAGGAGTGAACAGACTTTAGATCTAGTGACTACTGCAGTCTGGAAATGCCACCCCATGCAGATGCGAAGTTCCTCTTTTGCCTCATTTAAATTCCTTTTTGGCTGTGTCAGGTTTTCAAGACAATAGTCCCTGGGATTTCCTTCTCCTCACAGAATTAGCCTTTTGACCAATACGAGATTGCAAATTCAGAAAGGGGGGGGGACATATATATATATGAAGAGGGGAGACAAAAAGGGGAAGTTGTTCAGTAAGTGGTGGAGTGGTTGACGTGGGTAGATGCGTGGAGAGAAGAGAGGGAGAGGTAAAACACAAGAGAGACAGAGAGTAAAGGTAGAGCAGGACAAGGCTGACAAAAAGACATCTCAAAATCGTTTCCGATGGAGCTGCTGCTTGGAATCATTAATCCCTAAAGACTCCCAGGAATTTTCTGGTAAGTCCACCTTAGTTTGTGATAGTTAACACCATAAAATAGTCCAACAATGAGACTTACCCTTTTCTTACTGGTGTCACTAACAGACATCCCTCCTCATAGGTATACACTATGATAGCATACACTATTCTATCGCACTTAGACCCTAGAATGTATTACTAATGTGACCCACTATTAAATATAGTATATCAGTCATTATTAAACTCACATGCCAATTTGCCGACCGGGCTAGCCGGGTGGGCAAAGTGCATGCCTGGCAACCCAAAGGTCACGGGTTCGAATCCCGCTTCGGGCTTGGATCAAAGTACTGCAAAAACCTTGGGAGGTGCATTATGGTTACAGAAGCCGATGCGCCAACAACTACCAAAAAAAAAAAAAAAAAAATGTCGATTTGATACTAGTACCCAAATACTTGGACAGCGAGATGTTTATTGATTCGCGAGAGTACGAGCAATAGCTATCTACAAAGGCCACACGAAGAACGCAAACCAACTGCTATACATGTACCATCAATATTTGAATCTTTAGTATATTGTGATTAAGGTATAGAGAGTTATGCTCTTTCAGTCTGAAGATGCAATAAGCCATCACTTTTATTCATTTTGTATATTATGTGTTTGTGTTTAATAAACTATGTTTTGTTTAATCATCTGTGCCTCTTAGCCATTTTCTTGCCACATACCACCCATAGCACGAGCTGTATGAGTAAAAGAACCTTAATTTTGCGGCACTCTGGGGCCTAACTTCGGGGAGGGTTCCAGAGTGAGCACACAACGCAATCTTGCTGTTGCAAGTCTATTCTCCACGTCTCAGAATAGATCTTGGGAACACGAGATTTTGTCCTAAAACTATACCACTAGCCGATCATATAAAACCCAGGTTTCCTGGAATACCAATATTAGTGTTTAAACTTGCCCGGAAACCTTATTGTACACACTGAATGTGGAGTAATTGTTTGAGTTGATTGTCTTGATCGTTATATGATGAAGGTTGTCCAGCAAGCGCACTATAACAGGAAGGCCTGTGGAACACTGTACTGCCTATGAGTAGCAGTAACCCCAGAGAAATGTACAAACTAGGTGGTGTTACGCTCAGGGTAGTGGAGAATGAAAGAGACCTGGGGTAATTATGCAGTCAGATATGAAGTTTTCTGAGCAGTGCAGACAGGCTGCCAGAGTAGGTCATGAGGTCTTGTCAATGATATACAGGAATTTTGCTAGCAGGGATAAGGAGGTGATTATCTTCTTGTGTGATTATCCTCTATAAGGCAATGGTCAGGCCACACCTTGAGTACTGCATAGAGGTCTGGAGGCTTCATTTTAGGAGGGATGTAGAGTTGCTAGAACGAGTACAGAGAAGGAGAACAAGACTGGCGAGGGCAACAAAGGAGTGCTCTTATTAAGAAAGGCTTAAGTTCTGCAATTTGCAGCTTCTGGAGATTAGACATTTGCGAGGTGATCTAATTGAGGTGTATAAGGCCTTGAATGGTTTGAGCAAGCTCAATGCTAATGGGATTCTACTTCTTGCTCAGATTATTCACCTGAAGGGTCATAAATTCAAATTGAGGAAAGACAATTGTAGAATTGTGGAAATTCATCTTTAGCCAGCAGGTGGCTGATTGTTGGGACAAAATTCCATCTGCTGTAGTGGAGGTAAACAACTTAAATAAGTTCAAGGCAGAACTAGACAAACATTTGGAGTGATTGGATGGGTGAAATGGAAAGTTTTTTTTTTTTTTTTTTTTTATTTTGGCTGATGCTATATAAGCTTGCTTTCTTGCATCATATGCCTCTACTAATGCTAATGCTAAATGAACTAAAGGCTTCCACTGCTAACAGAGATCTCAGATTCAGCAGCAGAAGCACAATGGTACCATGCTTGACTAAATAACATTTATGCAGTGCTATGTAAATGTCCTGGGGTATGTGCAACTTATAATTGCTGAAATGACTCTTTCACCTTGGTTTTTAATATATACTAAGATCACCAATCATGAACCCACATGCCAGACCAAGACATCCAGAGACAGGAGACCATTATCCACCTCTTATCCATAGCAAAAGAGATATGAAGACAATGAATTGAGAATACTGGAGAAGCAGCACCTCTGACCTGCACAGATCCAATAAAGTATCTTTCAGTAATTCTAATTTGTTCCAGTTTATATAACTGCTTTTTATGGGGGACGATATCAAACACTTTGCTGAAGTCAAGATAAATAATGTCAACGATGTTTCTTGTATACGACTGTTTTTTAACTTAGTTGTAATAATTCATTCAGTTGGTCAGGCAAGACTTTCCCTTCAGAAACCAACCCATGTTGTAATCTCTTCCTGTCAAGATGGTCCTGTATTATATCGTGAAACAACATCGAACTCACTAGTCTGTAGTTGTCCATGACTTTTAGCATTAGCATTAGTAGAGGCATTTGATGCAAGAGAGCAAGCTTATGCAGCATCAGCCAAAAACAAAATAAAGTAAAATAAATAAATAAAAAATAACCACTTCCACTTCACCCCTCTGTTTGTTCGAAATACCTGTCCAGCTGAGCCTTAAACTTATTTAGGCTATCAACTTCCACGAGAAGGGATGGAAGTCTGTTCCACCTACCAACCACCCGCTGGCTAAAGGCAAATTTCCACACATCTATCCTACATCTGTCTTTCCTCAATTTGAATTTATGCCCACTCAGGTGATTATTCTGAGCAAGAGGAAAAATCCCATCAGCATTGAGCATGCTCAAACCATTCAAGGCTTTGTACACCTCTATCAGATCACCTCGCTGGTGCCTAGTCTCCAGACACTGTAATTCGCAAAACTTAAGCCTTTCTTCGTAAGAGCACCCCTTTGTTCCATTCACTAATCTTGTTGCCCTTCTCTGTACTCGTTCCAGCAGCTCTACATCCTTCTTGAAATGAGGCCTCCAGGCCTGTATACAGTACTCTAGGTGTGGCCTGACCATTGCCTTATACAAGGGAATAATCACCTCCTTATCCCTGCTAGAAAAATTCCTATATATCATTGACAATACACCATGAGCTACTCTTGCAGCCCGTCTGCACTGCTCAGAGAACTTCATATCTGGCTGCACAACCACCCCCAGGTCCCTTTCATTCTCTACCACTGTCAGTGTAGTACCACAGAGTGATACGTTGCTCTGGGGTTGCTGTTTCCCATATGTAGTACTTTACATTTGTCAATGTTAAACTTCATTTGCCACCTCTCAGCCCATCTGCTCAACCTTTCCAGATCCTGTTGCAGCAGCATAGTGTCAGTAGTGTCCTTGACAACCCTGCCAACCTTCGTATCGTCTGAAAACTTGGACATTAAGCTTGATATACCATCATCAATATCATTTATAAAAACAGAAAACAATAAAGGACCCAATACTGAACCCTGAGGGACTCCACTAATAACATTAGTCCACGATGAGCAGTGTCCATTGATTACCACTCTCTGTCTTCTCCCCCTCAACCACCCCTTTATCCATAACAGCAATTTGCCTCCAATGCCACACTGCTCCAATTTGTGCAGCAGTCTTCCATGTGCAACAGTATCAAAAGCCTTTCTAAGATCCAAGTATATAATATCAAAGTTATTCCCTGCATCCAGTTCTTTTGTGACTGCATCATAGTATCCAATCAAATTGGTCAGGCAAGACTTCCCCTTAACAAAACCATGCTGTGTCTGAGCTATAACTGAAGTCTTGTCTAGATGATCCTGTAGTGTTTCTTTAACCAGTGCCTCCATTAATTTTCTGGGAACAGAAGATAAACTCACAGGTCTATAATTACTTGTGTCAGCCTTTGATCCTCCTTTGTGAATTGGGGTCACATTTGCACATCTCCAGTCCATGGGTACCTCCCCTGAGTCCAAGCAAGCTCTCATAATTATGGCTAAGGGTTTGCTTACTTCCTTTGCTGCCTCCTTTAATATAACTGGATAGATCCCATCCACCCCAGGTGGCTTTCTTGTGTTTATCTTCAACAATTTCTCCTCCTTTACTCTCAGTTATTACAAGATTCTCTAGCTTACTGCCAGAGTTGAATACACCTCTGGCATTCCCCTCGCTGAATAACTCCTCATGTGTGAATGTCGATGCAAAATATTCATTTAGTTTGTTAGCTACCTGAGCAGGATCATCAACAGTTGAGCCATCGATATCACGTGGACCAATCTGATTCATCCCCTTCCTTCTAGAGTTTACATAAGTAAAGAACTCTTTGCTGATTTTCTTCGCATCCCTTGCCAAGGATTTCTCGTAATCTGCCTTCGCCTGCCTAACCTCCTTGGTAACTTGGTTACAGATCAACTTGTATCTATCATAGGCTTCTGTGTCACGTGTTAATTTGTATGTATCCCATGCATTTTTATTCTCTGCCATATGCCTCATTAGTTCATCTGACATCCATTTAGGCCTGAACCTTGAACAATATTTCTTAATTGGTATGTAAAGCCTAGTAGCTTCCAAGATAAGTTCTTTGAATGCTTCCCATTTTGAATTTGCTGTTGGTAACATCATCAGTTGATCCCACTGTATAGAATTTAAATACTGTCTCAGTCCATCGTAGTCGCCTTTACGAAAGCAATACCCCTTCTCTTTACCCCTAATGGTAGTTACCTCTTTGAGTAAATCCCACTTCAGAACACTGTGATCACTGCCACCTAGTGGTTCATTTATCTGCAGATTCTTAATGCATGAAGAATCACTACTGATAATCAAATCAAGAGTATTACTCCCTCTAGTTGCCTCCCGAACATGCTGATGTAGAAAACAATCATCCAATAAATCCACAAAAGCCTTGCTAGTGTATGAGTGACCAGCCCCCAAATTGCAGTCAATATCTGGGAAATTAAAATCCCCCATTATAAGCCATTATAAGACTCTCTGATTTACTGGCCCACTCTATTTCTCTGTACAGTTTCTTATTGTACTCATCAGAGTCATTAGGCCTATAGCACGCTCCTACTCTCAATTTTGATCTCCCAATGCTTATGTCACACCAAGCTGACTCGACACTACACTGTCCAGCGATGTCAACTGGCTTCACTTCCTTGGATTTTATGTGTTTCTAAACTAATAGCATAACCCCTCCTCCCTTCCTATCCTGTCTATCCTTTCTGTAGACATTGTACTCCCCAAATTCCAGTTCTGCATTCCTTATATCTGTGTGACACCACTTCTCTGAAATCCCAACAATATCTGCCTTTGATGTTTTGAGCAATACCTCAAATTTATTTACTAAACTCCTAGCATTGGTGTACACGCAAGTATACATACACCTGCTCTTCCTCTTAGCCACCCTATCACAACCCATGTGTTTACTTGTACCGCCATGATTCCCAGCAGTCTCTCAAATATCCTGCATTTATTTTCCAGGCTGCTGCTCATTCCAATAGAAGCAGTGCAAGAATCACTTTCTCCTCTGCCAGTGGCTACTGTTAATCTATTAGTCCTTGTATCCCCCCAATCTAGCAGTTTTCCGACCCACCTAACACTGCCTCGACAGCATCAGCAAACATTCTTGCACCCTTTCTATTTAAGTGTATCCCATCCCTGTAGAAGCAGTCTCTCCTGTTAACAAGTACAGACCAGGCTGAAAAAAATTGTACCCCTTGAGCCCTGCACAATCTTTCCAGGGCCGAATTGATTGACAGGACTCTCATCATATACTCCCTCCTATCGTGTCTGGGCAGAATTGCAGACACTTTCAAATTCAACCCTAATTCACGGTTTTTTTTCATCAGTGAACTGTACTTGATAAGTAATTCCGCCGGTCTCCTACTCTTAATATCATTAGTACCAACGTGCACAACTATATCACCTTTTGTGCCCTTAAAAGATGATATCCGCTCTACAACGTCATGAACCTTTGCCCCTGGCAGACATACCCTGGTCCTGTTCCACCTATCCTTTTTACAAAGCATGTTCCCCGTTTCCCTGACAATAGAGTCACCAGGTTTATAACACACTTCTACTCTTATTTTTGCTTTCGCAGTGCTTACGTCACACCAAACTGACTCAATAGCGCACTGTTCACCTATATAAACTGGGTGCACTTCTTTTGATTTTATGTTTTTCTTAATTAACAGCATAACACCTCCTCCCTTCCTATCCTTTCTGTACACATTGTACTCCCCAAATTCCAGTTCTACATTCCTTATATCTGTGTGACACCACGTCTGCTATCCCAACAATATCTGCCTTTGATGTCTTGACCAACACTTCAAATTCATCAAATTTATTTACTATACTCCTATCATGTCTGGGCAGAAATGCAGACACTTTCAAATTCAACCCTAATTCACAGCTTTTGTTCAACCTGTACTTGTTAAGTAATTCTGCCCGTCTCCTACTCTTAATATTATTAGTACCAACATGTACAACTATATCACCTTTTGTGCTCTTAAAAGATGATATTCGCTCCACAACGTCATCAACCTTTGCCTCTGGCAGACATACCCTGGGCCTGTTCCACCTATCCTTTTTACAAAGCATGTTCCCCGTTTCCCTGACAATAGAGTCACCAACAACTACTAGTTCCTTTTGGGACCAGCGCATTCTGCCTTGGGGGTTGCCGCTGTGTTGCGTGATGACCAAGTGCAAGCTCTGGAATTGGTGTGGGCAGCTGAGAGCTTGATGGGCCCCTCACTTGTAATCCTTCGAGGGCATCCACCCTGTCCTTCAAGCTCTCATATAGGCCCATAACAACGCTGAGTTGTCGCCTGATTTCCTTACACTCCTTGCATCGTGCACATACAAAGACATCCCCCATGGCAGTATCATGTCCCATACCTGACTGCTCCGCAAACATCAAGCAAATAGTGCATCTTAAAAGGCTGTGATTCAGAGGGCAACTGCCCCCCCCTCAGTTCTCCCCTGAGCCACAGCATTCCCATTAGCTTGAGCCTTTTGCTTTGCTGCTCTGGTTTGAGTCATGATTTCGATTTGCTTTCAATAAAATTTCAATTTCAGTACAAAATTAAATCCTAAACTTGTATCCGAACACAGTTATAACGCTATATTTATGTTTCAGTAACGAGTGTTATCTACGAAATCTACGAGTGTTATCTACGAAATATTTATGTTTCAGTAACGAGTGTTATCTACGAAATCCCTTTATATAACTTCTGTATCAAGTTATGTATTAATTATTTATTTTTACTAATTATTTATGTTACGTAACCTAAGTGGTTATATGTATAGTTAAAAGTACAATTTAATTGCCAATGAAGTTCGACAAGATTAATAGATTTTACTGATTAATTTTTGCGTAACAATGGCGGCTATTTACGAACGGTGAACACGTGGATTTTTGCACTACCTTTATGGACTGGAGACAAATTAGCAATTCTGCAGTCTTAGGAGATCATTTCAGAGTCTAATGATGATCTCATTAACTTCCTCAACCTGGCCAAGCACTCATTTGCAGCCTTTTTCAGTATAACAGGATATTCAACATCCACTCCAAGAGTCTCACCTTTGCTCAACTTCAGCAGCTTTTCCCATAGACTCTTCTCAGAGGCTGATGCAACAATCTGCAACAATCTGAGTCCTTGCCACTCATGGTTTAAATGGGTTTTCAACTGCAAATATTGTATAGTGATTTGTTGTACTGCACTTTTTACCTTTCTTACCCCATCAATTTTATTAAATATGCACAAAGGGGCAATGGTAAGGCTCATCTTGAGTACTGCACACAGGTTTGAAAGCCTTATATTAGGAAGGACATGGATCTGTTGGAAGAGGTGCAGAGAAGAGCAATGAGATTAGGCAGGGGGGGAGCAAAAGGGTGCTCTACCAGGAAAAACTTCAGTTTTGCAAAATGCAGTATCTGGATACTAGACACCTATGAGATCTGATTGAGGTGTTTAAGACTTTGGGTGGATTGAGTAAAGTCAATGATGGTGTAATCCTTATCCGTAGGGTCCTCCGTAGCCAGGTGGGCAGGAGCAGCAGTGCGTAGCGCACACACTTCTTGATTAGCCCGGGGGTTCGAGCCCGAGACCACCAAATACGGAGAATGTGGAAAGGTCAGCAAATGACCACCGCATATCCCCAGAGCAACATGGCCTTAGTTTCTAATGCTCCAAAAAACCAAATAACAACAACAACCTCATCCTTACTCTTCTTCAAACTATACACAAGGGTATGGGGTTGTTTTTTGTTTTTTTTTGCTGATGCTGTATAAGCTTGTTTTCTTGCCACTACTAGTAACTATACCTATATGTTTTAAGACTCATATAAATCAGTATCTTGCAATAGTCTGTACATATCCCATGCTCTTTTCTTATGTTTCTCATATCTAAAGACATTTTTCATACAAGAATGTAAAATCAAAATACTTATTCAGTATTTGGGGATGTACAAATGTGCCACTGTGATTGTAAATCCAATTGTCTTAACAGGATCGTCAATAATTATACCATTCATATCTAGTGGGCCAATGTCTATGGTATATTCATAATTACTTTATATCTTAAAGCTTATAATATTTTAGAAATTAATTAGCAAAGGCACATGATGCAAGAAAGCAAGCTTAAATAGCATCAGCCAAAAAAAAAAAAAAAAACCCCTTATTTCACCCATCCACTCGCTCCAAATGTTAGATTCTGCCTTGAATCTATTTAAGCTATCAACTTCTACGACAGATGGAAGTTTGTTCCAGCAATCAACCACCCGCTGGCTAAAGGCAAACTTCGACAGATGGAAGTTTGTTCCAGCAATCAACGACGTGGTGGCTAAAGGCAAACTTCCGCACATCTATCCTACTATAATCTTTCCTCAATTTGAATTTATGCCCTCTCAGGCGATTATTCTGAGCAAGAGGAAGAATCCCATCTGCATTTAGCATGCTCAAACCATTCAAAGCTTTATACACCTCAATCAGATCACCTTGAAGGTGCCTAGTCTCCAGAGACTGTAATTTGCAAAACTTAAGCCTTTCTTCATAAGAACAACCCTTTGTTCCATTCACTAATCTTGTTGTCCTTCTCTGTACTCGTTCCAACAGCTCTACATTCTTCTTAAAAAGATGCTTCCAGACCTGTGTACAGTACTCAAGGTAAGCCTGACCATTGCCTTATACTAGGGGATAATCACCTCCTTATCCCTGCTAGAAAAATTCCTGTATATCATTGACAAGAGACACCATGAGCTACTCTTGAAGACTGTCTGCACTGCTCAGAAAACTTCATATCTGCCTGCACAATTACCCACATCTCTCTCAGCCCATCTGCTAAACTTTTCTAGATCCTGTTGCAAGCAGTGTACTGTCATTAGTGTCATTAACAACCCTGCCAACCTTTGTATCGTCAGCAAACTTGGACATTAAGCCTGATATACCATCATCAATATCATTTATAAATACAGAAAATAACAATGGACCCAACACTGAGCCCTGAGGGACTCCACTAATAACATTAGTCCATGAAGAGCAGTGTCCATTGATTACTACTCTCTGTCTTCTCCCCCTCAACCACCCCTTTATCCATAGCAGCAATTTGCCTCCAATGCCATACTGCTCTAATTTGTGCAGCAGTCTTCCATGTGCAACAGTATCAAAGACTTTTCTAAGATCCAAATATATGATATCAAAATTATTCTTTGCATCCAGTTTCTTTGTGACTACATCATAGTATCCAATAAAATTAGTCAGACAAGACTTCCCCTTAAAAAATTCATGCTGTGTCCGAGCTATAACTGAAGTCTTGTCTAGATGATCCTGAATGCTTCTTTAACCAGTGCCTCCATTAATTTCCCTGGAACAGAAGCTAAACTAACAGGTCTGTAATTACCTGTTTCTCCTTTGTGGATTGGGGTCACATTTGCACATCTCCAGTCCATGGGTACCTCCCCTGAGTCCAGGGAAGCTCTCATAATTATGGCTAAGGGTTTGCTTACTTCCTTTGCCGCCATCTTTAATATAACTGGATAGATTCCATCCACCCCCAGCCTTTGTTGTGTTTATCTTTAACAATTTCCCCCTCCACTTTACTCTCAGTTATTACAAGATTATCTAGCTTACTGCCAGAGTTTAATACACCTCTGGCATTCCCCTCCCTGAATAACTCCTCATATGTCAATGTTGACGCAAAATATTCATTTAGTTTGTTAGCTACCTGAGCAGGATGATGAACAGTTAAACCATTGATCTCAAGTGGACCAATCTGATTCATCCCCTTCCTTCTAGAGTTCACATAAGTAAAGAACTCTTTGCTGTTTTTCTTTGCATCCTTTGCCAAAGATTTCTCGTAATCTGCCTTCGCCTGCCTAACCTCCTTTGTAACTTGGTTACAGACCAGCTTATATCTATCATAGGCTACTGTATCACATGTTAATTTATATGTATCCCATGCATTTTTTTTCTCTGTCACATGTCTAATTAGTTCATCTGACATCCATTTAGGGCTAAATCTTAAACAATATTCCTTTGTTGGTATGAAAAGCCTAGTAGCTTCCAAGATTAATTCTTTGAATGTTTCCCATTTTGAATTTGCTGTTGGTTACATCATCAGTTGGTTCCACCGTATAGAATTTAAATACTGTCTCAGACCTATGTAGTCTCCATTACGAAAGCAAAAACCCTTCCCTTTACCCCTGTTGGTAGTTGCCTCTTTGAGTAAATCCCACTTCAGCACACTGTGATCACTTCCAACTAGTGGTTCCTTTATCTGTAGATTCTTGATGCATGAAGAATCACTACTGATAATCAGATCAAGAGTATTACTCCATCTAGTTGCCTCCCAAACGCGATGCTGTAGAAAACAATCATCCAATAAATCCACAAAAGCCTTGCTAGTGTGTGAGAGACCAACCTACAAATTCCAGTCAATATCCGGGAAATTAAAATCCCCCATTATAAGACGCCTCTAATTTACTGGTCCACTCTATTTCTCTGCACAATCACTCATTATACTCATCAGATTCATTAGGCCTATAACACACACCTACTCTCATTTTTTTCTTTCCCAGTGCTTATGTCACACCAAACAGACTCAATATTGCATTGCCCACCCACATGAACTGGATGCACATCTTTAGATTTTATGTGTTTCTTAATTAACAGCATAAACCCTTCTTCCTTCCTGTCCTATCTATTCTTTCTGTTCACATTGTATTCCGCAAATTTCAGTTCTGCCCTGCTTATGTCTGTGTGACACCATGTCTCTGATATCCCAACAATATCTGCCTTTGATGTCTTGACTAGCACTTCAAGCTCATCGAGTTTATTAAATATACTCCTAGCATTGGTGTATATGCAAGTATACATGCACCTGTTTCTACTCTTAGTATTTACTAAACCCATGTATTTACTTGTAATAGCCCATGTATTTACTTGTTCCATTATGACTCTCAGCAGTCCTGGAAATTCCCATTGCCTTGCTTTCCAGGCTGCTGCTGCTCAACTGCATTTCAGTAGAAATAGTGCAAGAATCACTTTTACCTCTGCCAGTGGCTACCGTTAATCTATTAGTCCGTGTATCCCCCCAAGCTAGCAGTTTTCCGACCCACCTAACTCTGCCTCGATAGCATCAGCAAATATTCTTGCACCCTTTCTATTTAAGTGTATCCCATCTCTGTAGAAGCAGTCTCTTCTACAGGGGTGGAGAAAAATTCTACCCCTTGAGCCTTGCACAATCTCTGCAGGGCTAAATTGATTGACAAGGCTCTCATCATATATTCCCTCCTATTGTGTCTTGGTAGAATTGCAGAGACTTTCAAATTAAACCCTAACTCATGGCTTTTTTTCAGCATTGTCTTGTACTTGTTAAGTAATTCTGCCGGTCTCCTACTCTTGATATCATTAGTGCCAATGTGTACAACAATATCACCCTTTGTGTCCTTAAAGGATGATATCTGCCCTACTTCATCAACCTTTGCCCCTGGCAGACATACTGTGGTCCTGTTTCATCTATCCTTTTTGCACAATATTTTCCCCGTTTCCCTGACAATAGAGTCACCTACAACAACTAGTTCCTTTGGGACCAGCGGATTCTGACATGGGGGTTGCAGCTGTGTTGCATGATGTTCAAGTGCAAGCTCTGGCATTGATGTGGGCAGCTGAGAGCTTGATGGGCCCTTCAATTAAATCCTTCGAGGGCATCCACCCTGTCCTTCAAGCTCTCATATAAGCTGATAGCAATGCTGAGTTGGTGCCTGATTTCCTCGCAATCCTTACATTGTGCATACACAAAGACATTCCCCTTGGCAATATCATGTCCCGTTCCTGATTGCTCCACAAACATCAAACAAGCAGTGCATTTCAATAGACTGTGATTCAGAGGACAACCGCCCCCCCTCTCAGTTCTCCCCTGAGCCACAGCACTTCCACTAGTTTGAGCCTTTTGGTTTGCTGCTCTGGTCTGAATCATGATTTCTATTCAAGTTCAATAAAATTCCAATACAAAATATAACCCTAAACCTATATCCCAATGCAGTTATAACACTATTTATATGTATTTCGAATATTATCTCCAAGTTACGTTATATGACTTTCTAATCCCCTGTCAATATGTATTAATTTATGATGTTACGTTTGTAATAACTAGGTCGCTATATTTATTTAGTTAAAAAAAGTACAATTCAATTGACAATGAAATTTAATAAGATTAATAAATTTTACTGATTAATTACTGAATTTACTGAATTTACTGATTAACCCCTGGCTTTTAGCCGTGAAGGGTATTGTGTACGGCATGTGCGTTTGTATGCAATAAAGAGTTCTTCTAATTGATACAACTATACTTGCTAACTAGTTTCCCGTTAAACCTTATGCTATCTAGTTTTCCATTAAACCTTATGCTAGCACACGTTGTATCTTATAACAATGGCAGCAAGTTACGAACGGTTAATCTACAGACACGAGGTATTATTCCCTTTCCAAATCACGCTATCTAAATTCAAAATAAACTACGGAGCTTGACTAGGTCTATAAGCTACTTATAGAAAATAATTTAATCTAACAATTAAGTCAATAAAGCGGATAAGTAAAATTAAAAAATTTCGTTCGCGGGAGCCGCAAAACCTGTCCACAAGTGGATTTGACACCCTTACCGATACTAAGTAATAACTTACAAAATCTCTATCTAAATTCAATTTAAACTAAAGTATTATTACTAGGAATATAAAGCAACTCTAAAAAATAAATTAACATGCCAATTTAAGTCAATAAAAAAACCAAAAACTTCCCTATTTGCTGGAGGCGTAAAAACTTTGCCTGTTTACATGTACTCTCGCACCCACTCCCAATAATGTTGAACAAATAAAATAAACTTTTAAAAACAGCAGCTCTAATACATAAAAAATACACTGGTGTCCAAAGAAAGTGCATCAGTACTTAAATTTGCAATTGTCGTCCGAATAACATAAGTATATGGTAATATTTCTCTTACAGACTGCATCTGATAAGATTGACAAGCATAGGTCATGACGTAATATTGCACCAGCTGTTACTTTCAGCTATACAAGCATGTTCTGCAAGAGTTGCAGTCATTCCAAGCTTGTGTCAGGATGGCGAGTTACGTGCAGTTGACGCCATGAAGAAAGTGTACTATTGTTGCTTTATGTGAGGAAGGATGTTCTTCCCATCATATTGCTTATAGAGTGTCTTGTAATCAGTCGACAGTGAGTAGGTTTCTTTTCAAATTCAAGAATAGTGGTTCTGCTGATAGGAAAAAAGGAACTGGATGAAAACGAGTCTCTACGCCAAAACAGGACTGTGTTTTGAAGTGCTTATGCCTTAAAAACTGTAAAGCTTTTTCGTCTGAGTTGAAAAGAGAATGGGAAGAACATACAGGAGTGGTAGCAAGTGCAGTAACAGTCAGAAGATGCCTCTTCAAAAATGGACTTGTAGCCTATCATCCTAAGAAGAAGCCCCTCCTCACACAAAAAATGAAAAAGGCCCAATGGAAGTCAGTTATTTTCTCAGATGAGAAGAAATTCAACCTGCATGGCTCTGATGGGAGACAAATGATTCACCGTAGATGTGGTGAAGAATATTATCCAGACTGTATGGCGTCTACAGTGAAATTCCCTACCAGCCAAATGATATGGGGGTGCATTTCGTATTGTGGAGTAGGTCACCTGCATTTTATAAAAGGTTCCGTAAATGCCAATGGATACCTGGCTATATTGGAAGGCAAATTGCTACAAACCATTAGAGACCATTTCAACCTGCCAAGTAACTGCATCTTTCAGGATGACTCTGCTCCTTGTCATCAAGCGAAAAGTGTAAGTAGGCACTTCTGTAGTTACTTTAGCTTCATTTCTGCATTAGAGGTTCGACAGTAATGTGTTTACATTTCTTACAGGTGAAAAACATGGTTGGAAGAACGGTCCATTACAACTCTTAGCTTGCCAGGAAAAAGCCCAGAAAAAGACCTGAATCCTATAGAGAACTGTTGGTATCATGTGGAATCTGCAGTTGCCAGAAGGAAGCCAAAGATCCTTCGAGAACTTCAGAAAGCCATAATTCGTGTTTGGAACCATGAACTATCAGTTGATCATCTTCAGAAATTGATCTTGTCAATGCCTCGACGGTATACAGCTGTCATCAGGGCCAGAGGCAGTTTAACTAAATATTAGTTTGCACCTGGAACTTTTCATTTTGTTTTCCATTTAAAATGATAAACTGAAGCAAACTGAGGGTTTCTGATGACATTTCAGCCATAATTGTCGTGTTTACCAAAACCTTTGTATAAAGGTTGCAAATACTCATTTTGGAATATTTTGAGAGCACATGTCAAATATTACTTAGCTTTGCCATAACTATTAATAAATATCTTTTGTTTATATTTCTATTTGTGATGCTAGTCATTAGTGTAACATACCATTGTGAAAAAGGGTTAGAAATGTGAAATTCCTAGGTGATGCACTTTCTTTGAACACCAGTGTATATAATATATATTGTATATATTATTATTATTGATATAGTTCCTTAACTATAATCGCCATATATCACTATATTCAAATTCTGCAACTAGAATATCAGAGTGACAACATGTTTCTGTTTGTTATCGAATAACATTAGCATTTGGTGACATAACCAATACTTCAAACTCATCAAATTTATTTACTATAAACCTAGTGTTAATGTACATGCAAATAATGGTGTGCCTGTTTGGGATTTTAGTGAAACTTAAACAGCCCATGTAATTGTGTTGATCCCCAGCAGGCCATGTCATTTTCCTGTTCTGTTTATGGCTGTTGTTAAAGTATTAATGTATATAACCCCCAATGAAATCAGCTGTTTTCCAAACCATCTAACATTGACATGATAGCATCAGCAAAATTTTTATGCACTCCCTTGTATTTAAATGTACCCCATGATGGTAAAACTATTCCTGTCGGTTCACAAGTACTAGCTATGCTGAGAAAATTTCACACATATGAGCTTTGATAACTCTCTCCAGGCTGAACTGATTGACACTACAATTGATTACTCTTTGGTTGTTTTGTGATGAGAGCCCCATCAAATTTTTTTGTTTATATTCTGGGACGACCAAATGATCAGAGGAGTTCAAAATATAGACAGAATACAAGGAACAGCACCGTATTTAGCAGTCACGGGCTTGAACACCGGTCACTCAAGGCACGTGTACTAATGCACCCGCACGTCTGACCACTTGGCTACAGTGATCAAGGCTCTCGACACAAACTCCATTCTATTGCACTGTGGTAGAATTCCACACACTTTCAAATTCAGTCCCCAATATCACCTTACACTTAAGTAAAGCCTCAGGATGCCTCAGCTTAACATCATTAATAATATTATGTAGAGCAATATCACCAACATTTACCCTCGAAGACATATCTTGGTCCTAAAACATTTATACTTGTCGCATTAAATATTCCCAGTTTCCCAGACAACAGAGCCATCATGAATAACTATCTCATGTGGGACCAGAGCATCCAGTCAGTGGTGATCCCACTGTGCAGCTAGATGGATGAGAATAAGCACTAATGATAAAGTGGATAACTGAGTGCTTGATGAATCCTCTCATTTAATTCTTTCAAGGGAAACAGCCTTTTTCTTTAAGAACTCATATTTGTCCAACAAAATGCTTGTGGTATCATTAGAATTAGTAAAGGCACATGATGCAAGAAAGCAAGCTATTATAGCATCAGCCAAAAAAAAAAATTAATTTTCTTCTAATTTCACCCATCCACTCACTCCAAATGTTTGTCTAGTTCTGCCTTGAATCTATTTAAACTAATAACATCTACAATGACAGATGGAAGTTTGTTTCAGCAATCCACCACACGCTGGCTAAAGGAAACTTCGGCACATCTATCCTACAACTGTCTTTCTTCAATTTGAATTTATGCCCTCTCAGGCGATTATTCTAAGCAAGAGGAAGGATCCTGCTTAGAATCATGAAGGATCATGCAGTGTCATCAGCATTGAGCATGTTCAAACCATTCAAGGCTTTATGCATGTCAATCAGATTACCTCGCAGGTGCCTAGACACTGTAATTAGTCTCCAGACTGTAATTTTCAAAACTTAAGCCTTTCTTTGTAAGAGCAACCCTTTGTTCCATTCACTAATCTTGTTGCCCTTCTCTGCACTTGTTCCAGCAGCTTTACATCCTTACTAAAATGAGGCCTCCAGACCTGTATACAGTACTCAATGTGTGGCCTGACCATTCCCTTATACAAGGGGATAATCACCTCCTTATCCCTGCTAGAAAAATTCCTGTATATCATTGAGAAGACACCATGATCTACTCTTGCAGACCGTCTGCACTGCTCAGAAATTTCATATCTGCCTGCACAATTACCCCCAGGTCTTTTTTATTTTCTACCACTGTCAGTGTAGTACCACACAGTTGGTATGTTACTCTGGGGTTACCGCTTCCTATATGCAGTATTTTACATATTTCAATGTTAAACTTCACTTGCCACCTCCCAGCCCATTTGCTCAACTTTTCTAGATCCTGTTGCAGCAGCGTACTGTCATTAGCACCACAGAGTTGATACGTTGCTCTGGGGTTGCTGTTTCCCATAGGTAGTACTTTACATTTGTCAATGTTAAACTTCATTTGCCACCTCTCAGCCCATCTGCTCAACCTTTCCAGATCCTGTTGCAGCAGCATAGTGTTAGTAGTGTCCTTGACAACCCTGCCAACCTTCGTATCATCTGCAAACTTGGACATTAAGCTTGATATACCATCATCAATATCATTTATAAATACAGAAAACAATAATGGACCCAATCTGAACCCTAATAACATTAGTCCATAATGAGCAGTGTCCATTGATTACCACTCTCTGTCTTCTCCCCCTCAACCACCCCTTTATCCATAGCAGCAATTTGCCTCCAATGCCACACTGCTCCAATTTGTGCAGCAGTCTTCCATGTGCAACAGTATCAAAAGCCTTTCTAAGATCCAAGTATATAATATCAAAGTTATTCCCTGCATCCAGTTCTTTTGTGATTGCATCATAGTATCCAATCAAATTGGTCAGGCAAGACTTCCCCTTAACAAAACCATTCTGTGTTCGAGTTATAACTGAAGTCTTGTCTAGATGATCCTGCAGTGCTTCTTTAACCAGTGCCCCTCCATTAATTTTCCGAGAACAGAAGTTTAACTCACAGGTCTCTAATTACTTGTGTCAGCCTTTGATCCTCCTTTGTGAATTGGGGTCACATTTGCACATCTCCAGTCCATGTGTACCTCCCCTGAGTCCAAGGAAGCTCTCATAATTATGGCTAAGGGTTTGCTTACTTCCTTTGCTGCCTCCTTTAATATAACTGGATAGATCCCATCCACCCCAGGTACCTTTCTTATGTTTATCTTCAACAATTTCTCCTCCACTTTCATCTCAGTTATTACAAAATCATCTAGCTCAATGCCAGAGTTTAATTCACTTCCTGCATTCTCCTCCCTGAATAACTCCTCATGTGTGAATGTAGCTGCAAAATACTCATTTAGTTTGTTAGCTACCTGAGCAGGATCATCAACAGTTGAACCATTAATATCCAGTGGAGCAATCTGATTCATCCCCTTATAGAGTTTACATAAGTAAAGAACTCTTTGCTGTTTTTTTTTTTTTTTTTTGCATCCTTTGCCAAAGATATCTTGTAATCTTCCTTTGCCTGCCTAACCTCCTTTGTGACTTGGTTACAGACCAGCTTATATCTATCATAGGCTTCTGTGTTACCCATTAATTTTTATGTATCCCATGCATTTTTCTTCTCTGTCATATGTCTCCTTAGTTCATCTGACATCCATTTAGGCCTAAACCTTGAACAATATTTCTTAGTTGATATGAAAGGCCCAGTAGCTTCCAGGATTCCCATTTCGAATTTGCTGTTGGTAACATCATCAGTTGGTCCAACCATATAGAATTTAAATACTGTCTCAGACCATCGTAGTTGCCTTCAAGAAAGCAAAACCCTTCCCTTTACCCCTGATGGTAGTTACTCTTTGAGTAAATACCACTTCAGCACACTGTGATCACTTCCACCTAGTGGTTCCTTTTTATGCAGATGTTTAATGCATGAAGAATCACTACTGATAATCAGGTCAAGGGTATTACTCCTTCTAGTTGCCTCCCTAATATGCTGCTGTAGAAAAACAATCATCGAATAAATCCACAAAAGCCTTACTAGTGTGTGAGTGACCAACTCACAAATTCCATTCAATATCTGGGAAATTAAAATTTCTGTATTATAAGGCTCTCCGATTTACTGGCCCACTCTATTTCCCTGTACAGTTGTTTAATATATTCATTAGAGTCATTAGGCCTTTAACACACTCACACTATAATACACTTGTTATCCATATAGTCAGTTCTGCATACATTCTACAAAGTGTACGCAACAAAGCCTTCATTTGCAACAGAGTTGCCATTGGAAATCCTCCCCAGCATTAAATCTGAATAGTGAACTACAAATTTTTACAGCAATTTTTGAAAAATATTGAAATTTTTTTGACTATTATCATACTAAACTGTGTTTATTAAACAGTTATATTTATCCTAATCACTTAGGATAATTTAGCATATTTTTTATTTAGCTTAGCAATGAGAAAGTCAATAGTATTATTATATTCTTACATTCTATTGAGGAAGTAACAGTAGTACTTTCGTTTGGGGGAGAACTTTCAAGGGCAGTTCTCTTATGGATCAAAGTTAAGTATAGCATGCTTCTTGCCATTGTTTTGTAGAGTTATCTCCAGTCTGCCATAGTGAAAGGAATGTCACTGTGTGCTTTGGTTGTAGGTTGAATGTGAGGAAATTAAGTGTCATTCAGCATTCTTATGGGTCTATATAAGGGCTTCATGAAAAGGGTTGATGCCTTTGAAGAAACAAAAGGCATCAACCCTTTACCTGTATATTGTATACTTTGATTTCAGGAAAGTTTTGGATGTTGTTACACATAAGACTGCGATACAAACTGGAGTAGTGTGGCAGTAAGGGCAAGCTATTGCTATGGATAAAGGGATTGTACATAGTGGGTGACGACAGAGAGTGGTTATCAATGGACAATGCTGTTTGTGGACTAATGTTATTAGAGGAGTCTCCAGGGTTCAGTGCTAGGTGCTTGTTGTTTTCTGTATTTATTAATGATATTTATGAAGGGATCAGACTTAATGGCTAAGTTTGTGTTAACAGGAGAGACTGCTTCTACAGGAATGGGATACACTTAAATGGAAAGGGTGCAAGAATATTTGCTGATGCTATTGAGGCAGTGTTAGGTGGATCAAAAAACTGCTAGATTGGGGGGGGGGGGATTCACAGTAGCTGCAGGCAGAGGTGAAAGTGATTCTTGCACTGCTTCTACTGTAACGAGCAGCAGCCTAGAGAGCAAGTTGCGGGGACTTCAAGAGCTGCTAGGAGTCACCATGGAACAAATAAATACATGGGCTGTGTTAGGGTAACTAAGAGTAAGAACAAGTGCATGTATACTTGCATGTACTCTAATGCTAGACGTATAATAAATAAAATTGATGTGAAGTGCTGATCAAGACATCAAAGGCAGATATTGTTGGGATATCAGAGACACGGTGTCACACAGATATAAGCAGTGCAGAATTGGAATTTGGGGAGTCCAGTGTGTACAGAAATAACTACCATATACACAAATATACTGATTTTTACCTTTTTGTCTATATATACACACAGTTGGACCTCTCTCTCTCTCTAACAAACTTCCATATAGCGAATTTTTCTATTTAGCAAATTTTTTTGATCCCCCCCCTGGTCATTACATTGAAAATAGTTTTGTATAAAGAAGAAAATTTCCAAATAACAAACTGATTTAGAGACACCTGGACACACATTGTTTGTACCACTTGGCCTTTAGGCAATAGAGCTAATGCTGTAGAAAGCACAAATTAAGAGCTGAAAGGATTAAGTATTTATCCCTTTAGCTTTTAAAAGCTAAAGGTATTAATTCTTAAGAGCATGAATTAAGAGCTAAAACATTCCACAATTTAGTGATGCCAGTAAAACCTATACAAACCTCTACTGTACAGAGAAGTGACGCTAGTTAACTGCTATATATGTCTACAGCCATTGGAAAATATTAAGGCATATTCCTGACCTGTTTTCTACTGTAAGCACCCTATTAGAGAATTAGGAGGGAGAGATTTTCCTTTATCCCTGAAATTCATCTGTTGTTTCGCAGAAATGAGTCATCCACACTTTCACTAAATTTCACCTGTCATGTTTACATGGTATGTGCAGTTGATCCCTAAATCAGTTTTATTTTAGCTGCTGTGCAAGTAACCTTAAAATGTTTAAATGATTTTTCCACTACACTCAAGGCATTTATGCCTTTGTGTAGTGGAAAAAGTGGAAGTGCTTAATAGTGTAGATCGGGGCTTAAAAAAAAAAAAAAAAAAGAAATTGCTTTAAAATTGGTATCCCTGCCAGTAGTGTGTCAATCATTCTGAAAAACCATGTTCGGATTCTCAAACTGTTTGAGGAAACGGGACCCAGTTGGAAGCCTGTGAAATTATGCCTATATGAGATGTAGATGCAACCGTTTTTAAATGGGTGAAGTTGATTTGAGACCAAAACATTCTGATATGAGGGGCATTAATAAAATAAAAGGCTATGGAGTAAGCATCTTTTCTGGGGCATAAAACATTCCGAGCCAGTTCTGGTTGGTTAGACAAATTTAAAAAGCAAAAAAGTTATTTACGGTGAAAGCGGAGTTGTAATTGAAGAAGACTGTACCCATTGGAAAGAAACAGGTATGAAAAAAATAATGGAGGATTACGAGCCCAAAGACATATTCAATGTTGATGAAACAGGTATATTTTTAAAATGTTTGCCAAACTGCTTTTTAAAGGTGATAAATGCTTAGGTGGTAAAAATAGTAAGGATAGAATTAAGAATAGTCTTGGTTGGTGCAAATATGGTTGGTATGAAAAAGTGAAGTTTTTGGTAATAGGCAAAAGTAATAGCGTAATAGTAATAGCTAAAGTTGAATATGGCTAAAACAAAAGTAATGATGAACAAATATGCCACAGAAAGGGATATAATCATTGAAGGAGCATTAATTGAAAACATGGATTCATATGCTTATCTGGGACAAATCTTTAGCCATAATTATGAGAGCTTCCTTGGACACAGGGAAGGTACCCATAGACTGGAGATGTATAAATGTGACCCCAATTCACAAAGGAGGATCAAAGGCTGACACAAGTAATTATAGACCTGTGAGTTTAACTTGTGTTCCAGGAAAATTAATGGAGGCACTGGTTAAAGAAGCACTGCAGGATAATCTAGACAAGACTTCAGTTATAGCTCGGACACAGCAGGGTTTTGTTAAGGGGAAGTCTTGCCTGACCAATTTGATTGGATATTATGATGCAGTCACAAAAGAACTGAATGCAGGGAATAACTTTGATATTATATATTTGGATCTTAGAAAGGCTTTTGATACTGTTGCACATGAAAGAATGCTGCAAAATTTGGAGCATTGGAGGCAAATTACTGCTATGGATAAAGGGATGGTTGAGGGGGAGAAGACAAGAGAGTGGTAATCAAAGGACACTGCTCATTGTGGACTGATGTTATCAGTGGAGTTCCTCAGGTTTCAGTGTTGGGTCCATTATTGTTTTCTGTATTTATAAATAATATTGATGATGGTATATCAAGCTTAATGTCCAAGTTTGCAGACGATACAAAAATTGGCAGGGTGGTTAAGGACACTACTCACGCTATGCTGCTGCAACAGGATCTGGAAAGGTTGAGCATATGGGCTGAGAGGTGGCAAATGAAATTTAACATTGACAAATGTAAAATACTACATATGGGAAACAGCAACCCCAGAGCAACGTATCAACTCTGTGGTACTACACTGACAGTGATTGAGAATGAAAAGGTCCTTGGGGGTAATTGTGCAGGCAGATATGAAGTTCTCTGAGCAGTGCAGACGGCTTCAACAGTAGCTCATGGTGTCTTATCAATGATATACAGGAATTTTTCTAGAAGGGATAGGGAGGTGATTATTCCCTTGTATAAGGCAATGGTCAGGCCACACCTTGAGTATTGTATGCAGGTCTGGAGGCCTCATTTTAAGAAGGATATAGAGCTGCTGGAACGAGTACAGAGAAGGGCAACAAGGTTAGTGAATGGAACAAAGGGTTGCTCTTACGAAGAAAGGCTTAAGTTTTGCAAATTACAGTGTCTGGAGACTAGGCACCGGCGAGGTGATTTGATAGAGGTGTATAAAGCCTTGAATGGTTTGAGCATGCTCAATGCTGATGGGATTCTGCCTCTTGCTCAGAATAATCACCTGAGAGGGCATAAATTCAAATTGAGGAAAGACAGATGTAGGATAGATGTCCAGAAATTTGTCTTTAGCCAGCGGGTAGTTGGTTGGTGGAACAGACTTCCATCCCTGGTTGTGGAAGTTGATAGCCTAAATAAATTTAAGGCTCAGCTGGACAGGTATTTCGAACAAATGGAGGGGTGAAGTGGAAATTTTTTTTTGGCTGATGTTGCATAAGCTTGCTTTCTTGCATCATATGCCTATGCTAATGGTAATGCTAATGTAATAATGATAAATGGCTGGAAGTCAAGAGAAGGATAAATTTCAGATGGATAGCATTCAGGAAATATAGTCACATACTAAGGAGCAATATCCCAATTTGTCTGATACATAAAATAGTGAACGAATGTATATTTCCACCACGAATTATGGAAATTTTACTTCCATAAGTCATGGTGGGAGTAAGTAAAACTTCCACTTACCAAAATAATGGAAGAGAAGCTGAAAACTACACAGAAAAGAATGGAACAAAATATATTATTAGTAATCGCCGCATGGTGCAAGAAAGCCTTAAAAAAAAAAAAAAAAAAACCCAGAATAAAACAATGATAAAAAAAAATAAAGAAATAAAATAAATAATAATAATTAATCAAAGAAAAGGAAATTAAACCTATTATCCTATGCGCTTCTCTGAACCGAAGGTACTATCCAGATGACCTTTGAATTTCCCTAAACTGTCAGCCTTTACCACGCATGTAGGCAACTTATGCCAGTAATTTATAACTCGCTGGCTAAAATAAAACCTTCTGCAGTCCAATATAAACAGTTCCCCCCGTAACTTGAATTTGGGTCCCTAGTTCTAGCACCATTTATAATCTTGAAAATTTCGTCGGATTCATTTTACTGATGCCTCTCAGAGCCTTAAACACCTCAATCAAATCTCCTCCAAGGTGTCTAGTTTCCAAACACTGCAACCCACATATTCGAAGTCTTTCTTCATAAGGACGCCCTTTTGCCGATCTCACCAGGCGAGTTACCTGTCTTTGCACCCTTTCAAGAAGCTCGATGTCTTTCTTTAGGTGCAGTCTCCATATTTGAACACAGTATTCCAAGTGTGGTCTAACAAAAGCCTTATATAATGGGATTATCACATCCCTATCTCTACTTGCAAAAGTTCGATAGATCATCGATAGGACACCATGGGCCTTCCTTGCAACCTGTTTACAATGCTCAGAGAATTTCATGTCTGACCATATCATAACACCCAAGTCCCTTTCCTCCAGTACTGGGTTTAGTTGAACTCCACTAAGTGAATAAGTTATTTTGGGATTACTGTTTCCCAGGTGTAATACTTTACACTTTGCTGGATTAAAGCATAGCTGCCATTTTTCTGACCATTCCTGAAGCCTATCTAGGTCTCTCTGAAGAAGCTCAGCTTGACAGTGATCATTAACTACTCTACCAATTTTAATATCATCTGCAAATTTAGACATCACGCCCTCTATCCCTTCATCAATGTCGTTTATGAAAATTAAAAACAACAGTGTTCCTAATACTGAACCTTGGGGAACTCCACTTCTTACATCAACCCAATCTGAGGAATAGCTATTTATCACAACCCTCTGCCTCCTGCCCTGAAGCCATCCTGCTATCCATCTAAGGATTTTCCTAGTGATTCCAACCTGTTCCATCTTACAAAGCAACCATTCATGTGGGACTGAGTCAAAAGCTATACTGAAATCTAAATAAACAATGTCGAAATTATTCCCTAAATCCAGCTCGTGAGTGACCCTTTCGAAATAGCGAACCAGATTTGTTAAACATGATTTTCCCTTTACAAAACCATGCTGAGTATCCTTGAGAATTTCAATTTGATCCAAATGATCCTGAATTCCACCCTTGATCATTGCCTCCATGATTTTCCCTACCAATGAAGTCAGACTGACAGGTCAATAATTTCCCACTTCACTCTTAGAGCCACCCTTATGTATGGGAGATACATTGGCACTTTTCCAATCCAAGGGAATCTCCCCAGAGTCTAGTGATGCTCGCATAATTAGCCTCAATGGTTTGAGGCTAATTATGCAAGCATCACTAGACTATAAATAGCCTTCAATGCACTCACTTGCCGCCTCCCTTAAGATTATAGGGTATATTCCATCAACTCCAGGAGCCTTACTGGCCTGTAGGCTCGAATGTTTTTTCATTAAATAATCTTGCAAAATTTCGATATCATTAATTACATATTTTTCAACTTCGCTCCCACAATTTCCCATTACCACAAAAGGTTTTTAATTTGTAAATATTGATGCAAAACAACTGTTGAGTTCATCTGCAACGGCAGCTGTTATATTTAATACCATCCCTTTTCCCTTACGTAAAGGTCCGATCTGGTTTCTCCTGCTCTTCTTGGCATTTATATATGTGAAGAATTCCTTATCCCCCCTCTTTGCTCCGTTTGCTAATGATTTCTCATAAACTGCCTTTGCCTGTCGAACCTTTTCTGTGGCTCTATTACAGATCATCTTGTAGCTGTTATAAGCTTCAGTACTTTTTATTGCTCTTTAACCTTTCCATGCCATCTTTTTCTGCTCAAGTAATGTGGCAACTTCACTATTCATCCAACTTGGAACCCTCCTCGTGGAGTATTTTTTTAATTGTAAATACACATTCAAGGCTCATTCATTATGACTCAGACTGTTAAATAAGAAAATAAATATATGGATTAGGCAGCAAACACAAATAAAGGACATTCTTATGAAAACTAAAGGACTAAAATGGACTTGGACAGGACACATAGCTCGAAGACATGATGATTGATGTACTAAGTAAAATAACAGCATTAGCATTAGTACAGGCATATGATAAAAGAAAGCAAGCTTATACAGCATCAGCTAAAAAAAGAAAAAACATTCCCATTTCACCAATCTATTCTCTCCAAAATTTGTCCACTTCTTCCTTGAATTTATTTAAGCTAACAACTTCTATAACAGATGGAAGTTTGTTCCAGCAATCAACTACCCGCTGGCTAAAGGCAAATTTCCACACATCTATTCAACAAGTGTCTTTCCTCAATTTCAGTTTATGCCCCCTCAGGTTTGTAATCTGAGCAAGAGGAAGAATCACATCAGCATTGAGCCTGCTGAATCCATTCAAGTTCTTATACACCTCAATCAGATCACCTTGCAGGCGCCTAAGTCTCCAGACACTGCAATTTTCAGAACTTAAACCTTTCTTCATAAGAGCACCCCTTTATTTCTATCACTAGCCTTGTTTCCCTTCTGTGTACCCATTCTAGCAACTCTCCATGCTTCTTAAAATGAGGCATCCAGAACCAGTGAGCATTATGCAAGGTGTGTGGCCTGAGCATTTCCTTATACAAGGGAGTAATCACCTCCTTATCTATGCTAGCAAAATTCCTGTATATCAGTGACAAAACCCCATGGCCTACTCTGGTAGCCTGTCTGCACTGCTCAGAAAACTTCATATCTGACTGCACAATTACCCCCAGGTCTCTTTCATTCTGCACTATCCTGTACAACACCACTCATTTGGTATATTTCTCTGGAGTTACTGCTACCCATATGCAGTACTTTGCATTTGTCAATGTTAAACTTCAGTTGCCACTTCTCAGCCCATCTGCCCAACTTTTCCAGATCCTGTTGCAGCAGCATACCGTGATTAGTGTTATTAACAACCCTGCCAGTCTTACCATCATCTGCAAACTTTGACATTTGATATACCTTCATCAGTATCATTGAGAAATATACAAAACAATGATGGACCCAACACCGAACCCTGGGGGACACCACTAATAATATTCATTCTGGAAGAGCAGGGTCCATTGATTACCACTCTCTGTCTACTCCCACTCAACCATCCATTTTAGCAGCTTGCCCTTAATGCCATTCTGCTCCAATTTGCACAGTAGTTTTCCATGTGCAACAGTATCAAAAGAGTTCCTGAAATTCAAGTATATGATATAAAAAATCATTTTTTGCATCCAGTTCCTTTGTGACCACATCATAGTATCCACTAAAATTGGTCACGCAAGATTTCCCCTTAACAAACACATGCTGTGATTGAATTAGTACTGTAGTTTTGTCTAGATGATCCTGCAATGCTTCTTTAACCAATGAGTAACAATGGTTAACAACTAACAGTTCTGTAATTACTCGTGTCACCCTTTGGTCCTCCTTTGTGAATGGGAGATACATTTGCACATCTCCAGTCTGTGGGGACTTCCTCTGAATCTAAGGATGCTCTCATAATTATGGCTAAGGGTTTGCTTACTTCCTTTGCCACCTCCTTTAATATAACTGAATAGATCCCATCCACCCCAGGTTCATTTCTTATGTTATGTAAACAGTTTCTCCTCCACTTTGTTCTCAGTTATTATAAAATTATTTAACTCCCTGTTAGATTTTGATAAACTTCTGCCCTTCTCTTACTTGAATAACTCCTCATGTGTGAATGTAGATGCAAAATACTCATTTAGTTTGGCAACTATCTGAGAATGATCATCTACAGTCAAACCATTGATATCAGATGGACCAATCCGGTTCATTCTCTTCCTTTTAGAATTTATATAAATAAAGAAGGCTTTGCTGTTTTTCCTTTGCATCCTATGCCAAGGATTTCTCATTATCTGCCTTCTCTTGCCTAACCTGCTTTGTGACTTGATTACAGACTAGCTTATATCTACCCTAGGCTTCTGTGCCGCCTGATAATTTATATGCATCCCATGCATTTTTCTTCTCTGCCATGGGATCACTTCCACCTCTGCCTGCAGCTACTGTTAATCTATTAGTTTGTGAATCCCCTCAAACTAGCAGTTTTCCAACCCACCTAAAATTGCCTCGATAGCATCAGCAAATATTCCTGAACCCTTTCTATTTAAGTGTATCTCTTTTCCTATAGAAACAATCTCTCCTGTTAACAAGCACAGACCATGCTGAGAAAAATTCTGCCCTATGAGCCTTGCACTATCTCTCCAGGGCCAAATTTATTCACAGGGCTCTCATAATATACTGCCTCCTAACATCTTCTGGGCAGGATTGCGGACACTTTCAAATTTAAGTCTAACTTGCGAATGGTACCCAAAACTAAAACATGGAGCTAAAAGATAGCCTGGAAGACAACAACAAAGATTGCAGTGGATTGAAAATGGCTGATGATGATGATGAAGATTGCTTATTCAATATCATCCAAAAAAATATATATATATATTTTTTTATATGTTTCTGCTTATTATGTGTATAAATATTATATTTTTTAAAATTTGTTACGTGAAGCACGCAAAATCATTAGTTGTTTAATTATAACTCATATTGTGAATACCTTCATAAGGGAATATAAATTCACTACCCATGCATAAACAAACTCTTTCAAGATGATGGAATGTGTGCAGAACAAAAGAGTACTCTTACTAGCAGTGGCTTCAGTTCTGAAACTTTACCTTTGCAACAATGAGTTTTGCTGGTATTGCAGTACTTATAAATAAGTAACATCTCCCAGAGATTAATTGTTTGTTTGTTTGTTTGTTTGGGGATTTTTTTGGCGCATGGGCATCTATGGCCATAGTGCGCCACCAGAGATTAATCTCCTCTTTACTAAACAACTGTATCTAAAAGCAAGTGAAACTTGAATTATGTACAGACATTTAATTCCAAGCTCTACAGTGTTCATGCAATGGTTGCTATGCTTAGCAAGAAGAAATTTGCCCATCACAATGATTTGCATTGGTAATCAAAAAAATTTATTTCCTGAAAATAACTTCCATCCGGAGTTGTGGAAGTGGGTAATGTAAAGAAGAACTAGAAAAATTATTAGATGAGAAGGACAGGTAATGTGGGAATTTTCTTTCTCTCTCTCTTTTGTGCAGGACACAATAACTGGGTGCAAAAAATTAATTTGGCATCATTTACTAGATTTCAGAAAAGCTTTTTGAATACTATTGCAGATTGGGGCAGTATGGCATTGAGGACACGTTACAGCTATGGATAAAGGGATGGTAGAGTGGCAGATGGTAGTGTAGCTATTAATGGACATTGCTCTTCATGAATTAATGTTATGGAATACCCCAGGTTCAGTGCTGTGCCCATTGTTGTTTTCTGTTTCTTCATCATTAATGATATTGATGAAGGTATATTAAGCTTAATGTCTAAGTTTACAGATAAGGTTGACAGGGTTCACAGTAATCAGGGTATGTTACTGCAACAAGATCTAGACAAATTAGTTATATAGGCTGAGAATTGGAAATTGAAGTTTAATATTAACAAATGCATTATACTTCATATGGGGAGCAGTAATCTCAGATTAATGTATCAACACTGTGCTACCACACTCAAGGAAGTGGAGAATGAAAAAGCTGTGGTGATAATTGTCCAGTCAGTTATGCAGCCCTCTGTGCAGTGGCGACAGGTTGCCAGGGCAGCTCATGGAGTTTTGTCAATGATATATACATGAATTTTGCCATTAGGGATAAGGAGGTTATTATTCCATTGTATAAGGCAATGATCAGGCCACATATTGAGTACTGCATACAAGTCTGGAGGCCTCATTTTAGGAAAGATTCTCTAAAAATATTTCTTGGCCAAATGCCTAAGAGTATGAAAGAGTTTGTTTATGCATGGGTACTGCACTTGCATCATTTCTACTACCCAGGTAGTATGAATGCATCGTTTAATTATATCTCATATTGTGAATACCTTCATAAGGGAATATAAATTCAGTACCCATACATTAACAAACTCTTTCAAGATGATGGAATGTGTGCAGAACAAAAGAGTACTCTTACTAGCAGTGGCTTCAGTTCTGCAAGCTGCAGCACCTGGAAACTAGGCACCTGTGAGGAGATCTGTTTGAGGTATTTAAAGCTCCAATGGATTGAGTAAGCAGAGGGCTAATGGAAGTCTTTCTCTTGTTCAGTCTACACACATAAGTGGATATAAATTCAAACTGTGGAAGTATGGTTACAGAGTAGATGTGTAGAAATTTTTCTTCAGGGAGTGTGGGTGTGGTCAGTTGAAATTAACTCCAATTTGGTGGTGTAAAGGTAAGCAGATTCAATGAAATCAAGGAATAACTAGGCAAACTATTAGAAATGATAGGGAGAGGGCGCTGATGATTCTGTGGATGGAGTCATGATGTTCTCGGTTCTGGCTAAATAGTGATTTATTGATATTAAATAGTGCCTTAATTGTCTTATATAAGCAGTCTGCCTACGCTAGAAGTGAAAGAATATCCATGGGCACTCTCTTCCACTCAAACAGGTATTTTTATTTCTTATAAATTAAGATGGTTTCTCTTTCGATGAACGCCGGGGGGGGCTCACATCTAGTGAGTATGGGCTTGGCATACCCAGGGTCCTGAGCTGGATATCATCTTTCTTGGTGATTCCCTTCTACTTTTGACTCTCTCTCTCTCTCTCTCTCAGGGTAACTAGGGAACTTTTTTTTTTTTTTCTGGTGTAGCATAAGCCTCAGGCTTCCTTGCACCATATGGCTATTAATAATAATAATAATAATATGTGCTTACCAAAATGGCAGCTGCCTAATGTGAAAGACGTAAACAACGTGGAAGCGAACACCCAGGAAACGTGCACGAGAAAGTAGTACCTCTCATATCAGCGCAGTCTGAGAAACTGTACTGTAGAAATTAAGCGAAACCTTTAATCCACAATAAGTGCATGACTATTACTCGGAAAGTGGAATAACACTAACAGCTGTCACTATTTTAGTTGCACGCACCTGTCTCCATTGCAACGTTACGAAGCCAATGAAGATGGTGGCTACTAACTGCGAAACAAGATGCCAGTGCGGAAGCTCACACCCTGGTGCAATGGCGGCCTCATTCAATGACGTTAACGGAACTTCGGACAGAGGGATTAATTTCTCGGGCGAAAGCATCTCGCATAATATTACTTTATGTAACTACTGCCTGGATTCAAAACCTAATTTAACCTCCTACTTCATCTGCAGTAAACCTTACTGTAGTAAATGCATGCCAACGTTAAATCATCTGTGTAAAACCTGCAATGGCGCCAACATTATGAACTCACCGACTTGCATACCAGCGGAAATAAACCTAATTCCAAAACAATCGATAAAGGAAATTCAAACCTCTTATATACCCCATTTCCTGACCTGGACTTTGATGATCTAGACTCAGGCACTGAGGAAGCTCTAAACAATATGTTGAAAATCCAGCATATATGGATGACACTCAAAAGCATGCTGCAGGTCCAAACCAGACATTTTAACACTGAAATTTCCAAATTAAAACAGACGGTGGAAAAGGGGTTTCACCAATTGGAAAATGGGAATGAGTTCCTAACCGAACACCTTACAACCCTAATAAAATTGATGAAGAAATCCTGTGATCAGGGCTCTCCTAGGGTACTGCTGTCCCCTTCCCACAAGGATCTGGAACAGAGACACAGTGGTTCCGAAGCTCCAACTCCCACAGATGATAATGCACATAATTCAGAATCCCTCCCACGTTTGGTGATTAAGGAGCTCAAGACAAGCCTTGCCAATTAAAACAATAATATTAATAAAGAACTCAGTTACCTCAACAAGAACATAATAGACCTTTCACACTCGGTCAGCACACTGCAGGATGCAAGCTCCAACTCCTACCAAGCAAGAAATGATAGTGAAAGGAAAGCAAACAAGGAGCCAATGTCAGACAAACAAACCAGCAATTCAACCCTGGGTAACAATCAATTTAAATCTTGTATGAACTCACAAGTGAAGAGTAAGGCGTACTCACATAAAGGAACCAACACTGAGTACAACCAAAGCAGCAATAAAAAATCTGTCTCAACCCAAACTCATAGTGAAGCCTCATCACAGACCGCGAACAAGCAAATCCAGACTGCCTATGATATAACTATAGGGGTCATCCCTAAGAGCAGGAACAAAACAGAACCAGCAAACAAAGCCATCAAATCTGACCACAGGCACATCTCTCAGAATGATGGCTCTTCTTCTCATCCTTTGAAGAATCTAAAACAGGCTTCTCAAAGTGAGAACTATGCTCAATCTCGTACTAAAGTGCTCCAGTCAATTAATAGTCTCAACTTCAAAGGGTCCTAAAAACCAACCCAGATACAATAACAAGACCAAGGATAAACATTCAAAACCTAATCACACCAGTGACACTTCTGGCGATGGATTTCTGAATGCATTTAATAAAAACAAAGTCAAACTCACTGAAAGGGGAAAGGAGAAAGGGATAGGTGACGATGGAATGAAAACACCAGGTCAAGGTTACTACTGATAATGTCTCTCTCAATAACACCAATGATAGCAAAATAAGATTCGTTGGAAAAGGTGATGGAGGAAACCTCGTAGTGGTTCCTAAAAAGATTTCGTGGCATCTCCAGGCTGGCACCCTCCATGGAGGGGGCTGACCTAGAATGCTACTTTAAGAAAAAAAATGAACGTTAACATATCAGCCGAGAAAATTAAGTCACTTCATCCTGAAATATACTCCTCCTTTAAGATCAGCTTTGATCAAAAGGATGTAGAACTTATGACATCTAAACATAACTTCCGTGATGGGGTTACAGTTCAGGTGTTTAGGTTCAGAAAACAAGGACTACAGGCCTATCACACATAACACCTTCTACAAAAAAAATGACCCTGGAAAGGCTGAAAGCAACTATACTATATAGCAATCAATGAATAATAATACTCATGTCAGAAACAAAGATAAAAGAATCTTCATAAATATATACTTTAAAAATTGTAGAAGCTCAATAAATTTAAAATAGAGGTTAGCCACTCCGACTTTGATATCTGGGTTCTCACGGAAACCTGGCTAACCCCTGACATCTTGGACTCAGAAATTTGTCCCTCAAACTTTCAAATTATCAGAAGAGATAGGGAAAACAAGAAAGGGGGAGGAGTAATGATTTTACTGCAACAAAAAATTGTCATCTCTAACATCATCTCAATAGAAGATATTGAGGGAATTTACATCAAAGCCAAAGTTGGCAACATAACGGTGCAACTGGTAGGAATCTACCTACCACCCCCCCAGTCAAAAAGGCCACCTTAAAAAAACTTGAGAAGGGACTAGAACCAATTCTTATCTCCTCCAGGAGTGATGTCAAAACAATAGTGCTAGGTGACTTCAACACTCACTTTGAAGACCATAACAATAAAAATAGCTACTTATTGCAGTTTCTGAAGGATATGTTCCTCAGACTGAACTTGAAACAAAAATGCAAACTCCCCACCAGAAAAGAGAAACTCCTTGACCTAGTATTCACAAATTTTGACATAAATATTAACTATAATAATATTTATATATAGTTATTTCAACTCAGATCATCTAGCCTTATTGCTTGACTTTGATCTCAAGACCAAATATATCATCAATGAAGTCAGGCAATGCTGCTTTAATTTTAGGAAAGCCCCCTGGGACAAAATAAGAAATGCAATCTCAAATGCAAACTGGCAACCATTATAGGAGTCAAGATCCAGATACAATTCTGGATATGCTGTATAACAACTTAGACCCAATTATCAAAAATTATACTCCCAAGAGCCATGCAAAGGCAAACACTAACAAATTTCCTGTGTGGTTCGCAAAAGAAATCATTCAATTACTTAAGAAAAAACAACAAATGTTCATCAAATTCAAAAACACACAGAGACATGACAGCTACATCCAGTTCTCCAACCTAAGAAGGCAGATAAAAAACAATATCAATTTGGCCTACCAAAATTACTTATCTAACCTACAAAATGCAATGCTAAACAGCCATGATATGGGTCCATTCTGGAAGCATTGGAAAATGGGTTATAAAAACCACAAACATATGAACAAAATGGAGACCATTCCAATTAGATGAATTTGCAAATTTCTACAGTGAACTGTATATTGAAAAAGCTGATCACAGCAGTAAGCTGGATAACACCTCTCCTCCTTCCTCATGTTTCTGTGATACTCTGACACAATTTGAAGTCAATCTAGAGATTTTATTGAATACCCTTAACAAATTCAAATTAAGCTATGACACAAACACTCACAGTCTCCCCATGGCACTCTGGAAACACTGCTTTGTTGTCCTGCAACAACAACTTCTACATCTGATAAAAGCCATTTTCAAAAAAGGATCACTCCCCAGAAGATTAAAAGAAACCACCATTACCCCACTTTTTAAAAAGTGGTGCAAAAGACACACCTGCTTCATTTCGACCCATACACAAAGCCAATCCCCTAAGCAAGATCATTGAGAATCTCCTTTGCTCTTAGCTCTGCTGCTTCATGAAAAAGAAATTCAGCCACATTTATCATGGCTTTCTTATGGGCAGATCAACAGTGACCAACCTAATTATATATCTGGACCTACAAAAAGCCTTTGACTTGGTACCACACAAGTTGTTTTGCCTCAAATTAAAGCACATAGGATTATCAAGTAATGCCTTATCACTTATGTCTAACTTTTTTGATAACAGGAAAAACAGAGATCTTTTTGAAGGAAGTTATTCCTCCACCTTCCATATAAAAAGGGGAGTCCCACAGGGTTCTCCTCTGGGGCCACTACTTTTTGCTATATATATTAATGACATACAAGATTGTATGCAACATGTTAACATCAAAGTGCTCTCATATGCAGATGATTTGAAAATATACAAAACCATCAAAACAACACAAGACTGTGAATCACTGGAAAATGGACTAGATACTATCACCCAATGGATTACAAACAATGGCCTAACACTAAACTTAAACAAATGCTGCACCATGCCTGTCGCAGACTATCACAAAAAACACAAGATTAATTATCCCTATAAAACTAATAACCATGAGCTATTGAGAATACAAGAGGTTTCAGATTTGGGAGTATGGTTTTCTGACAAGGGAAACTTTAACACACATGTAAATAAAACTACAGCAAAGGCCTCTAAATCCCTTGGGCTGCTTAAAAGAATCTGCTTCGACTTTACCAACATACAGCTCATAAAAACAGCTTGCATAATGATAATCAACCCAATTCTAGAATATGCCTCACAAATCTGGGATCATCATACCAAAATTCTTAAAAAAACAACTGGAACATATTCAGAAATCCATAGTCAGATTCCTAGTGTACAAATCCAGGTTGGAAATGAACACAAAATCCTACGATGAATGGTGCATTCACTTCGGGATGGTACCACTCTGCTAAAGAAGGGCTGAGGCAGACTGCAAATTCCTAATGCATCTCGTGGCTGGAAAGTTGGATGCCCCCGAAGCTGCTCTACCTCATCAATTTCAGCTGTCCTCCAAGAGCATTGAGAAGACACAATATGCTGGCACAAGAGCCATTCAGAACTGATCAACTTAGATTTCATTACTTCAACAGAACTGCAAAATTGCTAAATTAATCCAACATTGATATTCTAGATGAAGACATCAATATCAAAAACAAGTTGCAAAGGTTTTATAATCAAGTAACTAGAAAATGAAAATAAATGATTAACTTAATAATAATAAGAAGAATAATATAGTAAAAATAGGTATATTTTAGCTATAAATTTTTCAATAAACAAAGATAATAAATAACAAATATAATAATAAGAAATAATTAAAATAAAAGAAAAAAAAAACTGGATAACTATAAGAATAATAACACAAATCAATCAATGTAACTACTCATTGTGAACAAACAAGAAAAGATAACAACAAAAATGCTTAGAAATACAAATCTCTCTGTCACCCCAGCTTTGCTCAAATGCAAATCGCTTGTATAGTAAGATAATCATTGTATATGTTGTAAATTGACCTTGTATATTAAGATCTGACATTGTATACTGACTGCAAATAGAATTATTACCGTATTGCTACTGTCATATTCCTCCTATGTAAGGCTTCGGCTGTTTTGGAGTAATAAAAAAAAAAAAAAAACAATGATAGACAGGTGATATGGGAAGTGTTGGCTCCTTGTTTTTTTTTTTTTTTTTGTGCTAATGCTGTATAAGCTTGCTTTCTTGTATCATTTCCACTAATACTAATAATAAATACAGAAAGTGGCTTTAAGAAGTGGCTATAGTTATTTCCTCCTCATTGTTTCCTTCTTCTTTGTCTTTTTATTCTTTCTCCTTGCAGTATAGGTTTTAAGCAAGTGGAACATCATGGTGTTAAATACTCTTCTTGATTTTAGTTGAAAGCCAGAAATTTTCATCTCACAAAAACAGCAGTTGTGGTAATTGTATGTTGACTCAATTAAAAAAGCAGAAGATTGAGAATATAGCTTTTCTTTCAACCCTCATGTTACGTTCACTTCAAAATTTGCAGCTTACATGTGGAGCCCAGTGGCCTTTAGTAGCACAGCTGAAATGCAAAAGAAGATGATGTCTTCACAAGTTTTTCAGATCAGAATTCCTTGGGCCTTTGTAGTAAATCTGCCACACACTCACTTACACACAACAGAAACTGCAGAATTTTCACAATTCTTATTCTTTTGTTTATGCATAACTAATATATTAAACAAAACAACCATTAACAACAAAAGATCAAATTATTCATTCAATAAAACAAAGCTAACATACCAATGGCTACTGTTCCTCTCTACAAGTATTTAATCAAGTATCAGGCCTGTTGGATTTAAGGAAGTAGGGTAGGTCTTGTGTTATACAAGGACAGGATGTGCCCTCAAGAATTGATCATTTTAATGTTTTTTTTTTTATTTTTACATATTTATTTTTTTTTATATGTGGTGATATTTATAGGAATCATTGTACAGTTTGTTACATTTCATTTACTTGAAATTTATTTATCTATGTGGCCCTGTATTTGGAGCAAATGTATTTATTTGTGTTTTGAAAATATGATAAATGATACATAAAATGTATGATATGATACATAAAATATATTATTATATTTGCTTCATATTATTATCTTGTTTCTATATTTATTCATTTTGTTTTAATATTATATTTACTTTAATCAAGTGCTGTTTGCACTGTTTTTTGAAATGGTGGTTGTGATCATCTCGAAGATGATCATGTTTGTATTTTGTTTATGGAAAAAATTCTTCGACTTAGCATTACCATTAGTAGAGGCATACAATGGAAGAAAGCAAGCTTATGCAGCATCAGCCAAAAAAAAAAAAAAAAAAAAAAACCCCTCCCATTTCACCCCTCCATTCATTCTGAATGCCTGTCTAGCTCAGCCTTAAATATATTTAGGCTATCAACTTCCACAACATGAGATGGAAGTCTATTCCACCAATCACCCACTCGCTGGCTAAAGGCAAATTTCCGCAAATCAATTTTACAACTGTCTTTCCTCAATTTGAATCTATGCTCCCTCAAGTTCTTAATCTGCGCAAGAGGAAGAATCCAATCAGCATTCAGCTTGCTCAACCCATTCAAGGCCTTATACAACACAATCAGATCACCTCACAGGAGCCTACTCTCTAGGTGCTGCAATTTGCAGAACTTGCAGAACATAATCAATGGACACTGCTCATCGTGGACTGATGTTATTAGTGGAGTCCCTCAGGGCTCAGTGTTGGGTCCATTGCTGTTTTCTGTATTTATAAATGATATTGATGATGGTATATCAAGCTTAATGTCCAAGTTTGCAGATGATACAAAGGTTGGCAGGGTTGTCAAGGACACTACTGACACTATGCTGCTGCAACAGGATCTGGAAAGGTTGAGCAGATGGGCTGAGAGGTGGCAAATGAAGTTTAACATTGACAAATGTAAAGTACTATACATGGGAAACAGCAACCCCAGAGCAACGTATCAACTCTGTGGTACTACACTGACAGTGGTAGAGAATGAAAGGGACTTGGGGGTGATTGTGCAGGCAGATATGAAGTTCTCTGAGCAGTGCAGACGGGCTGCAGGAGTGGCTCATGGAGTATTGTCAATGATATACAGGAATTTTTCCAGCAGGGATAAGGAGGTGATTATTCCATTGTATAAGGCAATGGTCAGGCCACACCTAGAGTACTGTATACAGGTCTGGAGGCCTCATTTCAAGAAGGATGTAGAGCTGCTAGAACGAGTACAGAGAAGGGCAACAAGATTAGTGAATGGAACAAAGGGGTTCTCTTATGAAGAAAGGCTTAAGTTTTGCAAATTACAGTGTCTGGAGACTAGGCACCAGCGAGGTGATCTGATAGAGGTGTATAAAGCCTTGAATGGTTTAAGCATGCTCAATGCTGATGGGATTCTTCCTCTAGCTCAGAAAAATCACCTGAGAGGGCATAAATTCAAATTGAGGAAAGACAGATGTAGGATAGACGTGCGGAAATTTGCCTTTAGCCAGCGGGTGGTTGGTTGGTGGAACAGACTGCCATCCCTTGTGGTGGAGGTTGATAGCCTAAATAAGTTTAAGGCTCAGCTGGACAGGTATTTTGAACGAACAGAGGGGTGAAGTGGAAGTGGGTTTTTTTTTTTTTTTTGGCTGATGCTGCATAAGCTTGCTTTCTTGCATCAAATGCCTCTACTAATGCTAATGCTAATACTTAAAAGTCTTTCTTGGTAAAAGTACCCCTTTGTTCCATCACCAATCTTGTTGTCCTTTATACTCGTTCTAGCAACTCTACATCCTTCCAAAAATGAGGCCTCCAGACCTGTACAAAGAACTCTAGGCGTGGCCTGACCATTGTTTTGTACAATGGGATAATCATCTCACTGTTCCTGCTAGGAAAATTCCTATATATCTTTGACAAGACTCCATGACCTGCACTGCTCAGCAAACTTAATATCTGACTGCACAAATACCCCCAGGTCTTTTTCACTTTCCACTACCCTCAGTGTCATACCACACAGTTGGTACATTTCTCTTGGGTTATTGTTACCCATATGCAGTACTTTCTATTTGTCAATGTTAAACTTCAGTTTCCACTTCTCAACCCATTTGCTCAACTTGTCTAGATCCAGTTGGAGTAGTATACTGTCTTTACTGTCGTTAACAACACTGCCAACCTTTGTATCATCTGCAAACTTTGACATTAATCCTGATATACCTTCATCAATATCATTGATGAATACACAAAACAACAATGAGCCCAGCACATAACCCTAGAGAACACCACTAATAACATTTGTTCATAAAGAGCAGTGCCCATTGGTTACCACTCTCTGTCATCTCCCACTCAACCATCCCTTTATCCATTGTAACAACTTACCCTTAATGCCATATATCTCCAATTTGTACAGCAATCTTCCATGTGCAACAGTATCAAAAGCTTTCCTGAAATCCAAGTATGGGATATCAAAATTATTTTTGACATTCAGTTCCTTTGTGACCAGATCATAGTGTTCAATCAAATTGGTCAGACAAGACCTTGCGTTAACAAACTCATTCTGTGTCCTAACTATTACTGCAGTCTTCTCTAGATGATCTTGCAATGCTTTTTTAACCAGTGACTCCATTATTTTCCCTGGAACACTAATTAAACTAACAATCTATAGTTACTTTTGCCACTTTTGAACCCACTTTGTGAATTGGTGATACAATTGCAGCTAAGGGTTTGCTTACTTCCTTTGCTGCCTCCTTTAATATAACTGGATAGATCCAGTCCTCCCCAGATGCCTTCCTTACATTTAACTTCAACAATTTCTCCTCCACTTTGTTCTCAGTTATTACAAAATCTTAGCTCCCTGTTAGAGTTTGATAAACTTCTGGCATTCCCCTCATTGAATAACTCTTCGTGTATGAATATAGAGGCAAAATACTCATTCAGTTTATCAGCTACCTGAACATCTGATTCATCCCTTTCCTTCTACAGTTTACATAAGTAAAGAAGTCTTTGCTGTTTTTCTTTGCATCCTTTGCCAAGGATTTCTCGTAATCTGCCTTCACTTGCCTAACCTCCTTTGTGATTTGATTACAGACAAGCTTATATCTGCCATAGACTTCTGTCGGTTGATAATTTATATGCATCCCATACATTTTTCTTCTCTGCCACGAGCTTCATTAATTCATCTAACATCCATTTAGGTTTGAACCTTGAACAGTATTTTTTAGTTGGAATGAAAAGCCTGGTCACTTCCAAGATTAAATCCCTGAAGGCTTCGCATTTAGAATTCAACATTGGTAACATCATCAGTTGATCCCACTGTACAAAATTAAAAAATTGTCTGAGACCCCTGTAGTCACCTTTATGAAAGCAAAAGCCCTTCCCTTCAGCCTTGATGGTAGTTACATCTTTAAGTAATTCCCATGTCAGTACATTGTGATCACTGTCACCCAGTGGTTCCTTTATCTGCAAATTCTTAATGCATGAATAATCACTGCTGATAATCATATCAAGAGTATTACACCCTCTGGTTGCCTCTCAAACATGCTGCGGTAGAAAACAGTCATCCAATAAATCCAAAAAAGTCTTAATAAATCCAAAAAAAGTGTGCGAGTGACCAATCCACAAGTTCCAGTCAATATCTGGAAAGTTAAAATCCACCATTATCAGACATTCTGATTTACTGGCTCACTCTATTTCTCTGCACAACTGCTCATTATACTCAACAGATTCATTAGGCCTATAACACATACTGTCATTTTTCCTTTTTCATTGCTATCAAACAGACTCGACATTGCATTGTCCACCAACATCAACTGGATGCACTTTGTTCGATTTTATATGTTACTTAACTAACAGCATAACCCCTCCTCCCTTCCTGTCCTGTCTATCCTTTCTGTATACATTGTACTCCCCAAATTCCAATTCTGCACTGCTTATTAAACTAACAAGTGTGACACCATGTCTCTGATATCCCAACGATACCTGCCTGTAATGTCTTGACTAGCACTTCAACTCATCAAATTTATTAACTATACTCCTAGCATTGGTGTATATGCAAGTATACATGGACTTATTTCTACTCTTAGTTACCCTAACACAGCCCATATATTTATTTGTTCCGCTATGACTCCAGGCAATCTCCATTGCCTTGCTTTCCATGCTGCTGCTCATTCTAATAGAAGCAATGCAAGAATCACTTTTGCCTCTGCCTGCCTCCACTGTTAACATTTTTGTCTGTGTATCCCCCCAAGCTAGCAGTTTTCTGACCCACCTAACACTGGCTTGATAGCATCAGCGATTATTCTTGCACCCTTTCTATTTAAGTGTACCCCATCCCTGTAGAAGCAGTCTCTCCTGTTAACAAGTACAGACCAGGCTGAAAAAAATTCTACCCCTTGAGCCTTGCAAAATCTCTCCAGGGCCGAATTGATCGACAAGGCTCTCATCATATACTCCCTTCTATCGGGTCTGGGCAGAATTGCAGACACTTTCACATTCAACCCTAACTTGAGACTTTTTTTCCACATTGACTTGTTGAGTAAATCTGCAGATCTCTTACTCTTAATGTCATTAGTTACAATGTCATCAACGTTTGCACCTGGCAGATATAGCCTAGTCCTGTTCCACCTATCCTTTTTGCATAGTATTTTCCCCATCTCCCTGACAATACAGTCACCAAAATAACTAGTTTCTTTGGGACCAGCGCATTCTTCCTCGGAGATTGTCTCTGTGTTGCATGATGCACAGGATTCAGCTCTGCTATTGAGCTGGGCCCCTCATTAATTTCTTCAAGGGCATTTACCCTACACCTCAAGCTCTCATAGACACCCATGAGAACTTGAAAAAAAAAAAAAAAAAAGGTTACGCTCATAAAATGTAAATTGGAAATTATCGGGTATTTTGATTTTTGACTTGATAATTCAAAACAAAATTTCAAAATTGTACATATGCACATATTTCTGCTTATGTTACATGTGTGTATGTGTGAACAGGGTGATTTATTTCCTTAAGCTCTCCAGAATTCTCGAAATATTTCTGCTGGTCCAGATGGCACTTATTACATAATGCTTTGCCATCTCAACTCCAACTCAAAATCTGCCCTATTAAAATTTTACAACAGAATATTTGAAGAGAATGTTTATCCTGATACATGGCATGTCAATAGTGGTAGCCATAGCAAAACCTGGGAAAGATGCTTCCTCTCCCAACAATTATCGCCCTATACCTTTGACCAGCTGTTTCGGAAAAATACTGGAAAAGATGGTTCACAGGAGACTTACCTGGATTATCGAAGACTGTAACATGACACCAATTTGGCTGTTTGTTTGTTTGTTTGTTATTGGCGCATTAGCAACTAAGGCTATAATGTGCCAAACTCAGGTAATATTTAAATTTTCACTGACCTAATTACTTAGGTCACCATGTCAGTATATAAAATAACGGATTTCTGATTCAGCGCCACTAGTGTGAAGTCAAGTAAAATGTGCTCCTACTTTTTGGATGTGTTTGTGCGTCTTTAGCAACCCCTGAGCTGGAAAAATATGTGTCAGTGAAAATATATGAGGTGGTGAGTCTAGAGGTTAAGTTTTGGGAGTTGGGGTTGAATATTTACACAGAAATAACTGATTTAAATTTTACAACAATTTGTGCTCTTATTTCATATAGAGAAACATTGCTCCATAGGAAAAGCATTGTGGAAATCCTATAGTGAATTTTCCCATAGAAGTTGCATTGGTCCATAGACTTCGAAGTCAGTTGGGAATCGTGAGAGTGCTCGCGGTTCTGTTCGCGGGGCTCCTGAATTCCAGTCTGACACTAATAACATAGTTATTTTTCGTCCATCAGAAGGCTCTGAGATTGACTCTAGTCTGAGCGGGGGAACATGTTCCCAAACTGTAGCAAGGGACCAACCAGAGAGTATGCCATCTACAAAGGACACCGGAGAAGAGAAGTCAACAGAAGTTCCCTTGGATCCTACCTTGCCTGAAGGCACAGTGTATGAAAAATCTCTAGCCTTGAAGACGGCATTAGAGAATGTTTTCAAAGAACCATCAAACAGAATTACAACAGGTATTAGATCGCGGATTGCAAACATTTTCAGTAAGATAGAAGCCATGCTGATAGAGACCTTCCTAGAAAATGAAAAGGCAAACGTGAAGATACAAATCTACGAACAATGTGGGGCAAATCAAATGCAACAGCGTGCCCCCACATATGTCCAGGCGCTGAGGAATGGCTCAAACCAGTTACAACCAAACGAAGAAGGGCAACAAGAAAAAAGGCAACCACTCTTGAAAACACCAAACTTGGTGGTTCTCAGACCGACAACCCTGGAAAACACTGAAAATGTCCAATCCAGCGAAGAACTGAAGGTTAAATTTATGAAAGAGATGAAAGATGACTTGAGGACTACTAGAATTAAAACAATAAGAAAAACAAGAAGCACAGGATTAATAATAGAAACAGAAAATAAGGAAGATATACAGGCAATAATGGAAAACCCAAAACTTGTCAAGTTAGGGCTAACAGCGGAGCCGCCAAAAAAGCGTGGGCCTTCAATTATAATATTTAATGTAGACCAAGACGTAACGCCTGAACAACTAGCAACTGAAATTGTCACCAGAAATCTAAGGAATTTAGCCCAGGACGCACAAAAAAAATGCATGGTAACACCAAGGTATTCAACCGGTACCAGATCGGGAACCAATAGAAACTGGGTAGTTGAACTAGACCCATCTGCATGGCAACAGCTGAAAAAATGCAACAGAATATATATAGAATGGGGATCCCACCGGTTCCGGGAGCATGCAGCGGTGCCGAAATGCTTTCGGTGCTGCAAGTTCGGACACACAACCCACACCTGTACTCAGACAACACCTACTTGCGGCCATTGTTCTGGCAAGGGCCATGAGTACAAAACTTGCCCCAACAGGGAACAGGATCCAACCTGTGCCAATTGTAAAGCAGCCAAAATGGAATACACACATTCGATCAGAGATCCAAACTGCCCGGTCTATATCAAAGCAAAGGGTCAATACCAAAAGAGAATCGACTATGGAGACAAACAATAAGAAATATAATACATCCAAAATAGAGATCATCCAACAAAATGCGCAAAGAGCCAGAGCAGTGGAAGAACAGCTAAGGATAAAAGCTGACGAAATCAATGCAGACATTCTCATACTCCAGGAGCCGTACACCCATTCTAAACGGGTGTGTGGATACCCAATCACATATAAGATAGTACACGAAGAGGAAGATACCCCTTGGGCGGCGGTAGTGGTACGGAAACCAGACTACACAGTCACGAAAGTTAAACAACTATGCTCGTCATGGGCAGCTTGTGCCCATGTATTGACGCCGCTAGGCCAGTTCTACATAGTGGCACTGTACTGTATACCGGGGGAGGACATTACCCCAGCTACACAATACCTTCAAGTTTTGGTAGACTTGCTCCCGGACGAGAAAATAATCATAGGGGGAGATGTCAATTGCCGATCCCCCACCTGGCACAGCCTGACTCCGGACAGAAGCGGAACTCGGAACGGGCAAATACTAGACGAATATCTTTCTAACTCCCCAATCATGGTACTAAATCGGCCGCACCAACTGCCCACGTTCTGAAACACACTGTGGGAGGCCACGATCGACGTCACGCTGTCCACTAGGAACGTCGCAGGCTATATAAAGGATTGGCATGTTCGGGATTCGTGGACAACGTCCGATCACAGAGTGATTACCTATCAGATAGCAAGGTCACTTGACAGAGCCCCAATATCCAAGCAAATACAAAGCCGCTATGCCATTCGCAAAGCAAATTGGGAACGTTTTAAGGAAATCCTAATACCAGCAACGGCCCAACATCTAACTGAGACAAATCAGCTCGAGGAACCCAATAAAACCCAAACTAAAGTAACCAAGATAATAACAGAAGCCAGCAATGCAGCAATAAAAAGAAGAAGCCTGATCCGGGGGGCTGTCCCGTGGTGGACCCTGGAAATTCAACAGCTCAGACGGGAAACAATTAAAAGAAGAAAACAATTCCAACGGGCAAGGCGCACATGGCCGGCCCATGAGGTTGAAGCTTTAAGGGAAAGATATAGAGAAGCCAGAAACAGCTACACAAATGCAATCGTCAAGAGCAAACGCAAGGCCTGGGAGAACTTTGTTAGCACAACAGGGAACACCGAACCCTAGGGTGTGGTATACAAGATAGTGACGAATAAACTTCCCAGGGGGGAAGTCATTTCAACCACCCAGACACCACAAGGTGATTATACCACCACGTGGCAACAATCTATAAGCAATATATTGGATGCCATCTTCCCGAAACCAATAGAGCCAACACTGCCAGAGCAACTTATCATCTGTCAAGATAATGAAGTTTATTCAACAGACACTCAGGAGCCACCCTTCACACGGGATGAACTACAACAAATGGCAACCCTGATAAGAAATAATAAATGTCCAGGCCTGGACTACTTAGAACCCGAAATTATTAAGAAGACCGTGGAGATCGTTCCAGACCTCCTCTTACACCTATATAACAGCTGCTTGGCTAAGGGCATCTTCCCCAAAAAATGGAAGACAGCAAAGGTAAAATTAATCGCCAAAAATTCGAACAAACCACCCCACCTGCCAAACTCTTATCGGCCAATAGCCCTACTGCCGGTTGCAAGCAAACTGCTTGAAAGACTACTCTGCACAAGGATACATCAGCATTACCAGGCAGCGAAACTCACAGAGACATCGCAATACGGATTCAAGAAGGGTTCGTCTATTGTGAAAGCCTTGCGTAGCCTATCGGAATTAGCAGCAAACTGCAATAATAAATATCTTCTAGCCATCTCCGTTGACTTCGCTGGGGCGTTCGACACCATTTGGTGGCCGAGCGTACTGGCAAGACTAAGGCTGGCACAAGTGCCGATCAACTTATACTCCATAATTAGGTCATATCTCTCCGAGAGACGCATCATCGTGGAAGCACCTTATGGTAGAGTGAATCGTGATGTCCACAGGGGCTGTCCCCAGGGTTCTGTTCTGGGGCCGCTCCTGTGGAATATGGTTTTGGATGGGTTCTTGGCTTTGCACCTCGGTGATGTGCGCTCCCAGGCCTTTGCTGATGATTTGGTCCTCACCATTGCTGCAGATAGCCGGGCCCAGCTAGAGGAAAAGGCCAATCAGGCAATGCTGATATTGCAAAACTGGACCAGAACCCACTGCCTGACGATATCAACAACAAAGATGTCCTCCGTCCTGCTAAAAGGCAAGCTTGATATACGTAGACCGCCACAAATAAAGGTGGGACCTACCACAATAAAATTAGTGACCCAGTTAAAATATTTAAGAGTTATACTGGATGGTAATCTTACCTTTAAACACCATCTAACTTATATCAGAGCCAAAATCAAAAGATACTCTGGATTGGTGGCTAGGATCGTCAGGCGGGACTGGGGGTTAAACCAACGCACCCTGTCATTGTTTTATAAAACAACCTTCCTACCGATCATCACTTACGCCTCAGCAATATGGTTTTCCAAAATAGGAACTGTAGTAAACCGACGCATCCTTGATGTAACGCAAAGAACAATCCTACTGACAGTTACACGTGCTTGTAGGACAACCAGTACCCACGCGCTGCAGGTCTTGGCCGGAGCTCTTCCCCTTGACTTAGAGATCATGCGTAGGGGAATGAACTACCACATAGAGAAAGGAATACCTTGTACATACCATGGCTATACTGTGGACATTAATGCACCACAAAAAAATGAAAAGACAAGGCTGCAAAAACACCTGATGCAAGTTTGGAAGGAGCGTTTGGCCAACTCAAATAAGGGAAATATCACCAGGAAATTCATTCCGAACATCGACAGGATGTACCCCAGTCCCCCAACTTGGTTTCAACCTGGCTTATACACCACCTATTTATTGACTGGTCACGGGGCCTTTAAAGCCAAGCTGGGGATTGAGGTGGATCCGAGATGTGCCTGTGGGGAGCTTGAGTGCTGGGAGCACATTATGTATGATTGCACCCATTATGGGGACCTCAGGTGCAGACTGATCACTGCAATACACTACCTCCCCAAGAACTTGGAATCACATCTATTGGACTCACTTGAGGAATACAGGGAGCTAAAGGAATATGCCCAAAAACTATTTGGTAGGCGTAAAACACTGATAGCCATCTACAGAAGAAGATAAAAAAAAAAAAAAAAAAAAAAAGACACAGAACACGCGTGGAGAGGACTCAAGGAGAACCTCGCCCAGGAACCTGCTTATTACTAATCATCTAAAACCAGCGATCGCAAGAATAACCCCATGGAGCTGCGGATCTTCCCATGATGAAGAGAACCACAGCCATAGCTAACAGACCAACAATGGACCTGACCAGTGTTCATAGCTGAGGAAAAATATGATGAAGAGAACCACAGCCATAGCTAACAGACCAACAATGGACCTGACCAGTGTTCATAGCTGAGGAAAAATATGATGAAGAGAACCACAGCCATAGCTAACAGACCAACAATGGACCTGACCAGTGTTCATAGCTGAGGAAAAATATGGCTATCAATGACAGAGAAGACCAACGAAGACAGAGAAACTCCAAGTTGCTGCCTCAACGGAGCCATATTGGCTCTATGCTCTGCACTCTCTTGTGCAGTGCAATTCTTTTACTCCCACTCCCGGCAGGGGAGAGAGGTGACGGCTTGCTGTCGCCTCTCTTACCTGCCACACCATTTCTTCCCTCTGGTGGGGCATGGGCATGCCTCACTGAAAAATTGGGGGTCACCTACCCTATCGACCCTCTTCTTCCTATTTCACCCCCCAGCCTTCACTCTCCCCTCCCAGCACTTTTTCTTGCACAGCGTATAGCCCTACACGTCCAAATTTAAAATACACCAAAAAATTTCGCCCAACCTTTTAGGCACTTTAGAAACAGGCTTTCAGCGTCAAACCCCATATTAGTGCTTTAATGTAAGTGATTTAAAATCAACCGCGGTCGTTCCAATTTTATTTTAGGTCCTAGCCACTAAAATCCCAGGAAAGTAAGTGGCAGGACCTGCCAGAGTACAATCGACTCAATGGTAACACCCAGCTAGCCTCCACGTGGCGAGGTATGGGCAACGTCTGGTCCCATTAGGGGCCTGGCGGCCAATAAGCCGGATAAACAATGGGCACAACATATAACACTACTCATGACCCACACACTTCTAAATCTCTGGCTTTGACAGGGTACTGTCACCGATACATAGAACATTCGCGGAGATGGGAGAAATTCCAGGAGTCGCTAGACCCTCAATACCTCATACCTCATATATAAAATAACAAAGGTATAAAATGTAGAAAAAATAAATCAATAAAGAAATAACAATAACATGTAAATATTAAATACAAGTAAAAACCTTTATTGATTTAAAATAACTAAAAATAGCAGACACATTGTCATTGTCACATGGTTAAAAGCGGTAAAACGGATATTGCTAAAATCTGGACAGTCAATTAAAATCGTTAAAATTGTGCCACAGGACACACACACATAGGAGGGTCATCAGCCCTCAGCAAAAACGAATGAGTTAAATGACTGTGTCCTATGCGGGTCCGGGCAAGAACAAATTCCTCTTTACGATTCCTGCGCAGACTAGACTGCCACGGTTCAATTACAGGCTTTATATGATATAATTTATTCGCAGTCTGTCTATTCCACAAATCCTGCCATTGGGAATGTATCTTTTGGTGTATTATTTGTCTGTAGTCTGTATAGGGGACTGACAGGCAGCGGTTATTATTGGGAATTGCTGATTTGGCTGCGGCGTCAGCCAAATCATTTCCCCTAATCCCAATGTGGCTGGGAATCCAGCAGAAGCAGATATCATATTCACGTCCACGGAGGAAGTGAATCTTTTGCTGAATACTAGACAGAACTGGATGAGGATTATATCTCACAGATATTAAAGCCTGTAACATGCTGAGAGAGTCGAAATATAAAATGAACCGTTGGTATTGGCATTCACTAATGTGATCCAAGGCTAACTCTATAGCGTGCAGCTCTGCAGTAAATATGCTGCATTGCATTCAGAGGGAATCTGCTCCGATATAGAGCTGTCTGTAAAGACAGCAGCAGATCCCACATATGAATCCAACTTCGAACCGTCTGTGTAGACTGGCGCGAAGTCGGAATATTCAGTTCGGTCTGCTGAATGAAGCTGCAGGTAGACAGATGATGGAGTGTCCGACTTTCCCCAATTTCTAAGAGATAAGTCACATGCCAGAACATGAGCATGCCAGGGTGGAAAGGGTTGCTTTGGTGTTTGGGCAACCTTGTCTACCTTGATATTAAGTTCTTTGAGTAGCTCTTGGAGACGAATACCAAAAGGACGATTGGCGGTCTGACGGGTATTGTATAAATTTTCCCATCGTGGCTCAAAAACGAATGGCCACGTAGGATGGTCTGGCAGGGATTTCAGTTTAAAAGCGTACTTTAAAGACAACTGCTTACGTTGAAGCCATAACGGTGGTTCGTTTGCTTCGACGTATAAGCTCTGGACAGGAGATGTGCGATATGCTCCAGTAGCAATACGTAGGGCCTTATGATGGACGGGGTCCAGCCATCGCAGGACACTGTCTCTGGCTGAGGAATATACCTGGGACCCATAATCTAGTTTGGATCGCACAAGTGCACGGTAAAGCCGAAGAAGGATATATCGGTCTGCTCCCCAAGATGTAGAGGAGAGCGAGCGGAGAATATTAAGCCGACGTGTGCATTTTGTGCGGAGTTGACGGATGTGATCCAGAAAGGTCAGCTTTTTATCGAATACGAGTCCCAAGAATTTTGTGTCCGCTGCTACTGGAATTGCATTTTGTCCAAGCTTTAATTCAGGTTCAGGATGAAGATTACGCTTACGACAAAAGTGTACGCAAACGGTCTTCTCCGGCGAGAACCTGAAGCCATTAGCAAGAGCCCAGGAGTTGAGGCGATCAATAGCTTTCTGCAGTTGTCTTTCAATAACCCTTATGTTAGATGACTGACAAAATATGCTAAAGTCATCAACATAGAGGGCACTGTTTACAGTTGAAGGAAGTTGTTCTGTAATGGAATTTACTTTGATGGCAAAAAGCGTGACACTTAATACTGATCCTTGTGGTACTCCCTCCTCTTGGCTGAAGGAACGAGAGAGTGAGGATCCCACACGAACTTGGAAAGATCGATTGGCTAAAAGGTTTTTAATAAAAATGGGGAGTTGCCCCCCTAAGGCCAAGGCTATGCAGATCTTTTAAGATGCCAAATCTCCAAGTTGTGTCATACGCTTTCTCCATGTCAAAGAACACCGAACACCAAGTGTTCGCGTTTTAGGAAAGCATCCCGGATGGATGTTTCCACTCTAATAAGATGGTCCAAAGTGGACCGGTCCTTTCGGAAGCCGCACTGGATATTGGAGAGAAGGTCATTTGATTCTAGATACCATATTAAACGAGAATTAACCATTCTCTCCAGGATTTTGCACAGACAGCTAGTCAGAGCAATAGGACGATAACTGGTGGTGACTTTTGGATCCTTTCCTGGCTTAGGAAAGGCAAGAACGATTGCCTTTCTCCAGGAGTCCGGAAACTGCCCTTCAATAAAGATTCTGTTATACAGAAGGAGCAGACAATCCATAGATTTTGGTGAAAGATGTTTAATCATTTCATAATGGATGCCATCTGGTCCAAGCACTTGCTTTGGAAAGAGCGAGGGCTCTTTTCAGTTCCTGAATAGTGAAATCCCCGTTGTAGGGATAAATGCAATTAGATTTAAAGTTAAGTGCCTGTTTTTCGATTTTATATTTCAGGACCAGGAACTCTGGGGAATACGAAGATGTTGCAGAGATGTTAGAGAATGTTTCCCCAAGAGAATTGGCTATTGCAGTTGGATCTGCAATAGCGCATCCATTATAATCTAGGATTGAAGAAGGGTGGGATGTATATTTTCCCTTCATTTTCCGGATTTTATCCCAGACTACCTTACAGTTGGTAGACGGGTTAATAGATGATGTAAAACGGATCCACGATTCCTTTTGACTCTGACGACGGATGTAGCGTGCTTTGGCTCGTGCACGTTTGAAGGCTATAAGGTTGTTCGTGGTAGGATATCGGCGAAATATCCCCCACGATTTGTTTTGAGCCTTTTTTGCTGCTGTGCATTGTGAATTCCACCAAGGTTTGGGAAATGGTGGAAACTGGGCAGATGTTTTTGGAACAGCATTCGCAGCTGCTTGGACGATGATTTCTGTGATGTACTTTACTGCATCATTGATCGGCTCCCAACTGACTGTACTGAGGTCAAAATTTGCCTGATGTTGGAAGGCATTCCAGTCACCCTGATCAAACTTCCACCGTGGTAACCTAAAAGGAAGACATGGTCTCCCACTGTGTAACAAGGTTATCACGGGGAAGTGATCACTTCCGTATGGATTCTCCTCCACTTCCCAAGTGAGTGAAGGGAATAGAGAAGGGGAGCAGATAGAGAGATCAATGGCAGAAAAAGTACGGGTAGGCATGTGGAAGAAGGTGTTTGTTCCAGTATTTAGAAGGGAAAGGTCATTGTCATTGAGCATACGCTCTATGACTCGTCCCCTTCCGTTGATGTTAGCACTACTGCACAGGGTCCATTCATATCCCCGAGAAGTAAGTAAGGGGAGGCAACTGCGTTACAAGATCATCAAGGTCTTCATGGGGGATGTGAGTCCCAGGTGGAAAATAAAGAGAGCAAACTGTTAATATAAATCCCACCAAAAGGCGAATTGCAACAGCTTCCATGCTAGTTGTAATTAGCAAGGGCTGAACTGGGGCGTCTGATTGCCGACGAGAATAGCCACTCCTCCATGAGCAGAGCCATCTGCAATTCTATCCTTTCGAAAAAATGTGATGTTGTGCATGGTGGGATCATCATTTGCCTTTAGATATGTCTCCTGCAAGCAAAAGCAAACTGGCTCGTGCTTTTGCAGGAGGGCCTTGATGTCATCAATATTTCGCCGGAATCCACGACAATTCCATTGTAGGAATTTAGCCATTATTTTGGCTTGGTGGGTCCATCAGGCGGCTTCCGAGGTGCTGAGGGCTTACTTTTATCAGTCTTGGGTTTATCTTTTTTGGGGAAGAATGGACGCTGTCCCGTGTCCATTTCTTCCTCCGCAAAGAGTTCCAAGACTGAATCTTCGGGTACCTCCTTCTGCTCAACATCCATGTTTTCTTGGGTTCTAGGGGGACTTCCCCTTTCTTATTCTTTTCTTTCATAATTTCCTTTGTTGCTTGTGGAGCATTAGGAGGTACTGATATAGGAGTGGCAGCTGATTGGTTCTTCTGTGCAGGTTTTTGAGAACTTAAAAGATAATGCGCGATGGGAGTGAAAGACTGCTTTGGAGGAATAGTCATGTCCGTTTGAGTTCCGACGGAACATCTCCCTGCTACCTTCTGGGCATAGGTAGGTTTGTTGATATTCAGGGGTTTGACCGATTTCCTTGCCTCCTGGTATGATATATTTAGCTCTGCCTTCAGCCGTTGAATTTCTTTTTCTTCTTTCCACCTCTGGCATGCTCGTGAGTAGGCCGGGTGTTCACCTTCACAGTTAATACAGGTGGGTTTTGCGGCTGAACATGCTGTTGTTTCGTGGTCCTTCTCGTAGTCCGAGCGCATGCAAGGACTCCACGGCAGGCCATTTGAGAGTGTCCATACTTCTGGCATTTAAAACACCGTAAAGGGTTCGGAAAGTATGGACGCACTGAACAATTGATGTATCCAGCTTTAGTCTCGTCAGGAGGTTTAGGAGAGTTAAAAGTCAGGATAACGCTCCTGGTTTTAACAAGTTTTCCATCCCTTCGTGCAGTAATTCTTTTGACGGCAATAACTCCCTGTGGTTTTAATTCGGAGCAGATTTCCTCCTCGGTTAACGTCGAGAAAGTCCCACTCTGAAATGACACCTCTCGATGAATTGAATGTTCTGTGTGGTGTCACTGTTATAGGGATTCCTCCGATTGATGTTGTTCGGAGTAGATGTTCGGATTGCCTGTCATTTTTAGTTTCAATTAAAAGGTCTCCAGAACGAAGCCTCTTAACTGATTTGGGTGCACCTGCTAACCCGTCTAACCCTTTTTGAATAAAAAAGGGCGACATTTTACCAATCGGTGTTTCATTGGTAGAATGCATAATTAAGAACCTTGGGACAGGCCCTGATGGTAATTCCGTTTGCTGCCTCTTTTTAGCAATAATGCTATCTGTATCTGTGTCGTTGTTTTCAGATAGGGACCGGGTTGGGGCCCCTAAAGAAATAAGTTTATCAGGATTCATAGAAATTTTATTTGGTTCAGTGCCTGGGCTCCCCACCCACCATGGAGCCCAAAGGGACGCCCACTACCCGGCAAGCAATAAATGTGCTCGGGAGTGGGACGGCAGGGCTACCCAGACACCATACCCGCACCGCCGCCAGCCTGAATCCTGTCCCTCGGACCGTGAGGGTAGGGGCATGGCATTGACACGGTTGACCCTCGCAGGCGAACTTACTAGCCGATTGATCCTAGCCGGGCCTTCCAGGACCTCCCGTCTTGTCGAAGCAGGGGCCAAAGTGGTGTATTGAAACTGGGCCCCTCAACCACCAGGATCCCCCTTTCCGAATTTCCACGGGTCGCAGCGCACGGCAAACACGCCGATTTCCATTGATGTAAGCCTGGAACCTGGGCTGTGGGCGTTGGATCCCAGTGATGCTAGTCTGGAAGTCCAGCAGCGTCACTGGGAGGTCCCCTCAACACGTACAGGTGCCCACGTCGAGGGGGCCAATTTGGCTTCCGCCATAACTGGTCTACAACTGATGTCCACATCAAAGTTGAAGCTCACACTCGAAATGCCTTTGCTAAAAAAACAACACATGGTAATGATAACTTTCGATATTACCAAAGCATTCGATATAACCTGGAGATATGGAATCCTGCAAGATTTAAACAATCTTGGACTGAGAGGTAACCTGCCTCGATTCATACAGAATTTTCTCCATCTCAGGACCTTTCAAGTACGATTCCAGAATGAGCTGTCCACAATTCACATGCAAGGAGTACCTCAAGGATCGACCTTAAGTGCCACACTTAAGGTCGAGCCATCCCAGCTATGGTGGAAACTTATATGTATGCAGACGATCTTTCTATTTCCTGTCAATCATCGAGTATGGCTACCACTGAAAGACAACTACAATTGGCAATAAATAAAATTGAAACTTGGACAAAATGCAATGCCGATCAATTAACTGAGGGGAAAACAGCAGAAATACACTTCTGTAAATTGCAATCGCTTCATCCAGAACTTGTATAAAAACCGAAAGGCAGAGAAATACTGATGACAGACTCCATAAGACTACTGAGTTTGATTTTTGATACCAAATTAAATTTTCATAAACATGTAACCTGTCTACGAACTACGTGCCTCTACAAGTTAAACATCCTTCATGTAGTATCCTCAACATCTTGGGGTGCTGACAGGCAGTCATTGCTGAACTTATATTGTGCTTCAATTCAGCCATGCAAGATTATGGCACTACAGTATATGCTTCAGCTAAAAACAGCATCTTACAGTCCCTAAAAACCGTCCAATGTGATGCCCTTTGATCCACACTAGGTGCCTACAGAAGGTGATCCACCTAGTGATCCACACTAGGTGTCTCGCTAGTTCAGAGCTTGTACATGCCAAAATAAGAAGCTCTCCCTCTTATCCTTGTTGGGTATACTTCAACCAACCTCTTTGGAAAAGACTCTATGAATCCAGACCTGCTGGGATACACCTTCAAGAAATAATACATATAGAAATGGGAAATCTATCACAACAAAACTGAGGAAAGTTCAAATATGCCTTTACCTCCATGGGAGAGACATTAGTATTAGTAGAGGCATATGATGCAAGAAAGAAAGCTTATGCAGCATCAGCCAAAAAAAAAAAAACAGAAACCCCTTTCACTTCAACCCTCCGTTCATTCAAAATACCTGTCCAGCTTAGCCTTAAATTTATTTAGGCTATCAACTTCCACAACAAGGGATGGAAGTCTGTTCCACAAACCAACTACTCGATGGGTAAAGGCAAATTTCCGGACATCTATCCTACATCTGCCTTTCCTCAATCTGAATTTATGCCCTCTCAGGTGATTATTCTGAGCAAGAGGCAGAATCCCATCAGCATTGAGCATGCTCAAACCATTCAAGGCTTTATACACCTCTATCAGATCACCTTGCTGGTGCCTAGTCTCCAGACACTGTAATTTGCAGAAAGGGTTCCTCTTTCTTCGTAAGAGCAACCCTTTGTTCCATTCACTAATCTTGTTGCGCTTCTATTTACTCGTTCTAGCAGCTCTACATCCTTCTTGAAATGAGGCCTCCAGACCTGTATACAGTAATCAAGGTGTGGCCTGACCATTGTCTTATACAAGGGAATAATCACATCCCTGCTAGAAAAATTCCTGTATATCATTGACAAGACACCATGTGCTATTCTTGCAGCTCGTCTGCACTGCTCAGAGAACTTCATATCTACCTGCACAACCACCCCCAGGTCCCTTTCCTTCTCTACCACTGTCAGTGTAGTACCACAGAGCTGATACGTTGCCCTGGGGTTGCTGTTTCCCATATGTAGTACTTTACATTTGTCAATGTTAAACTTCATTTCCCACCTCTCAGCCCATCTGCACAAACTTTCCAGATCCAGTTGCAGCAGCATAGCGTCAGTAGTGTCCTTAACAACCCTGCCAACCTTTGTATCATCTGCAAACTTGGACATTAAGCTTGATATACCATCATCAATAATATTTATAAATACAGACAACAATAATGGACCCAACACCGAACCCTGAGGTACTCCACTAATAAAATTAGTCCACGATGAGCAGTGTCCATTGATTACCACTCTCTGTGTTCTCCCCCTCAACCACCCATTTATCCAGAGCAGCAATTTGCCTCCAATGTCACACTGCTCCAATTTGTTTAGCAGTCTTCCATGTGCAACAGTATCAAAAGCCTTTCTAAGATCCAAGTATATAATATCAAAGTTATTCCCTGCATTCAGTTCTTTTGTGACTGCATCATAGTATCCAATCAAATTGGTCAGGCAAGACTTTTCCTTAACAAAACCATGCTGTGTCCGAGCTATAACTAAAGTCTTGTCTAGATGATCCTTCAGTGCTTCTTTAACCAGTGCCTCCATTAATTTTCCTGGAATTTTCCTGGAACAGAAGTTAAACTCACAGGTCTAGCATTAGCATTAGTAGAGGTATTTGATGCAAGAAAGCAAGCTTATGCAGCATCAGCCAAAAAAAAAATAAATAAATAAATAAAAAAATAAAATAAAGAAACCACTTCCACTTCACCCCTCTGTTCGTTCAAAATACCTGTCCAGCTGAGCCTTAAACTTATTTAGGCTATCAACTTCCACGACAAGGGATGGAAGTCTGTTCCACCAACCAACCACCCGCTGGCTAAAGGCAAATTTCCTCACGTCTATCCTACATCTGAATTTATGCCCTCTCAGGTGATTATTCTGAGCGAGAGGAAGAATCTCATCAGCATTGAGCAATCTCAAACCATTCAAGGCTTTATACACCTCGATCAGATCACCTCGCTGGTGCCTAGTCTCCAGACACTGTAATTTGCAAAACTTAAGCCTTTCTTCGTAAGAGCACCCCTTTGTTCCATTCACTAATCTTGTTGCCCTTCTCTGTACTCGTTCCAGCAGCTCTACATCCTTCTTGAAATGAGGCCTCCAGACCTGTATACAGTACTCTAGGTGTGGCCTGACCATTGCCTTATACAAGGGAATAATCACCTCCTTATCCCTGCTAGAAAAATTCCTATATATCATTGCCAATACACCATGAGCTACTCTTGCAGCCCGTCTGCACTGCTCAGAGAACTTCATATCTGCATGCACAACCACCCCCAGGCCCCTTTCATTCTCTACCACTGTCAGTGTAGTACCACAGAGTTGATACGTTGCTTTGGGGTTGCTTTTTCCCATGTGTAGTACTGTACATTTGTCAATGTTAAACTTCATTTGCCACCTCTCAGCCTATTTGCTCAATCTTTCCAGATCCTGTTGCAGCAGCATAGTGTCAGTAGTGTCCTTGACAACCCTGCCTACCTTTTTATCGTCTGCAAACTTTGACATTAAGCTTGATATACCATCATCAATATCATTTATGAATACAGAAAACAATAATGGACCCAACACTGAGCCCTGAGAGACTCCACTAATAACATTAGTCCACGACGAGCAGTGTCCATTGATTACCACTCTCTGTCTTCTCCCCCTCAGCCACCCCTTTATCCACAGCAGCAATTTGCCTCCAATGTCACACTGCTCCAATTTGTGCAGCAGTCTTCCATGTGCAACAGTATGAAAAGCCTTTGTAAGATCCAAGTATATAATATCAAAGTTATTCCCTGCATCCAGTTCCTTTGTGACTGCATCATAGTATCCAATCAAATTGGTCAGGCAAGACTTCCCCTTAACGAAACCATGCTGTGTCCGAGCTATAACTGAAGTCTTGTCTAAATGATCCTGCAGTGCTTCTTTAACTAGTGCCTCCATTAATTTTCCTGGAACAGAAGTTAAACTCACAGGTCTATAATTACTTGTGTAAGCCATTGATCCTCCTTTGTGAATTGGGGTCACATTTGCACATCTCCAGTCTGTGGGTACCTCCCCTGAGTCCAAGGAAGCTCTCATAATTATGGCTAAGGGTTTGCTTACTTCCTCTGCTGCCTCCTTTAATATAACTGGATAGATCCCATCCACCCCAGGTGCCTTTCTTGTGTTTATCTTCAACAATTTCTCCTCCACTTTACTCTCAGTTATTACAAGATTCTCTAGCTTACTGCTAGAGTTGAATACACCTCTGGCTTTCCCCTCGCTAAATAACTCCTCATGTGTGAATGTCGATGCAAAATATTCATTTAGTTTGTTAGCTACCTGAGCAGAATCATCAACAGTTGACCCATCGATATCAAGTGGTCCAATCTGATTCATCCCCTTCCTTCTAGAGTTTACAAAAGTAAAGAACTCTTTGCTGTTTTTCTTTGCATCCCTTGCCAAAGATTTCTCGTAATCTGCCTTCGCCTGCCTAACCTCCTTTGTAACTTGGTTACAGATCAACTTGTATCTATCATAGGCTTTTGTGTCATGTGTTAATTTGTATGTATCCCATGGATGTTTCTTCTCTGCCATATGCCTCATCAGTTCATCTGACATCCATTTAGGCCTAAACCTTGAACAATATTTCTTGGTTGGTATGTAAAGCCTAGTAGCTTCCAAGATAAGTTCTTTGAATGCTTCCCATTTTGCATTTGCTGTTGGTAACATCATCAGTTGGTTCCACTGTACAGAATTTAAATACTGTCTCAGTCCATCATAGTCGCCTTTACGAAAGCAATAACCCTTCCCTTTACCCCTAATGGTCGTTACCTCTTTGAGTAAATCCCACTTCAGCACACTGTGATCACTGCCATCTAGTGGTTCATTTATCTGCAGATTCTTAATGCATGAAGAATCACTACTGATAATGAAATCAAGAGTATTACTCCTTCTAGTTGCCTCCCAAACATGCTGATGTAGAAAACAATCATCCAGTAAATCCACAAAAGCCTTGCTAGTGTGTGAGTGACCAGCCCCCAAATTCCAGTCAATATCTGGGAAATTAAAATCTCCCATTATAAGACTCTCTGATTTACTGGCCCACTCTATTTCCCTGTACAGTTTCTTATTATACTCATCAGAGTCATTAGGCCTATAGCACACTCCTACTCTCAATTTTGATCTCCCAATGCTTATGTCACACCAAACTGACTCGACACTGCACTGTCCAGCAATGTCCACTGGCTTCACTTCGTTGGATTTTATGTATTTCTTAACTAATAGCATAACCCCTCCTCCCTTCCTATCCACTTTATCCTTTCTGTAGACGTTGTACTCCCCAAATTCCAGTTCTGCATTCCTTATATCTGTGTGACACCACGTCTCTGATATCCCAACAATATCTGCCTTTGATGTTTTGAGCAATACCTCAAATTCATCAAATTTATTTACTGAACTCCTACCATTGGTGTACACGCAAGTATACATGCACCTATTCTTAGCTACCCTATCACAACCCGTGTGTTTACTTGTACCGCAATGACACCCAGCAGTCTCTGAAATATCCTGCATCTTGTTTTTCAGGCTTCTGCTCATTCTAATAGAAGCAGTGCAAGAATCTCTTTCACCTCTGCCAGTGGCTACTGTCAATCTATTGGTCTTTTTCTCCCCCCAAGCTAGCAGTTTTCCGACCCACCTAACACTGCCTCGATAGCATCAGCAAATATTCTTGCACCCTTTCTATTTAAGTGTATCCCATCCCTGTAGAAGCAATCTCTCCTGTTAACAAGTACAGTCCAGGCTGAAAAAAATTCTACCCCTTGAGCCTTGCACAATCTTTTCAGGGCTGAATTGATCGACAAGGCTCTCATCATATACTCCCTCCTATCGTGTCTGGGCAGAATTGCAGACACTTTCAAATTCAACCCTAATTCTCGGCTTTTGTTCAGCAGTAATTTTTTCTTTGCATCCCTTGCCAAAGATTTCTCGTAATCTGCCTTTGCCTGCCTAACCTCCTTTGTAACTTGGTTACAGATCAACTTGTATCTATCATAGGCTTCTGTGTCATGTGTTAATTTGTATGTATCCCATGCATGTTTCTTCTCTGCCATATGCCTCATCAGTTCATCTGACATCCATTTAGGCCTAAACTTGGAACAATATTTCTTAGTTGATATGTAAAGACTAGTAGCTTCCAAGATAAGTTCTTTGAATGCTTCCCATTTTGAATTTGCTGTTGGTAACCTCATCAGTTGGTCCACTGTATAGAATTTAAACACTGTCTCAGACCATCGTAGTCACCTTTACGAAAGCAAAAACCCTTCCCTTTATCCCTGATGGTAGTTACCTCTTTAAGTAAATCCCACTTCAGCACACTGTGTTCACTGCCACCTAGTGGTTCCTTTATCTGCAGATTCTTAATGCATGAAGAATCACTACTGATAATGAAATCAAGAGTATTACTCCTTCTAGTTGCCTCCCGAACGTGCTGATGTAGAAAACAATCATCCAGTAAATCTACAAAAGCCTTGCTAGTGTGTGAGTGACCAAACCACAAATTCCAGTCAATATCTGGGAAATTAAAATCCCCCATTATAAGACTCTCTGATTTACTGGCCCACGCTATTTCCCTGTGCAGTGTCCTATTATACTTATCAGAGTCATTAGGCCTATAGCACACTCCTACTATCAATTTTGATCTCCGAATGCTGATGTCACACCAAACTAACTCGACACTGCACTTCCTTGGATTTTATGTGTTTCTTAACTAATAGCATAACCCCATCCTCCCTTCCTATTCTGTCTATCCTTTCTGTACACATTGTACTTGCCAAATTCCAGTTCTGCATTCTTTATATCTGTGTGACACCACGTCTCTGATATCCCAATAATATCTGCCTTTGATGTTTTGAGCAATAACTCAAATTCATTTATCAAACTCCTAGCATTGGTGTACACGCAAGAATACATGCACCTGTTCCTGTTCTTAGCTACCCTAATACAACCCATGTGTTTACTTGTACTGCAATGACTCCCAGCAGTCTCTGAAATATCCTGCATCTTGTTTAGCAGGCTTCTGCTCATTCCAATAGAAGCAGTGCAAGAATCACTTTCACCTCTGCCAGTGGCTACTGTTAATCTATTAGTCATTATATCCCTACAAGCTAGCAGTTTTCCGACCCACCTAACACTGCCTCGATAGCATCGGCAAATATTCTTGCCCCCTTTCTATTTAAGTGTATCCCATCCCTGTAGAAGCAGTCTCTCCTGTTAACAAGTACAGACCAGGCTGAAAAATATTCTACCCCTAGATAAGGCAGACATGATATGGACACTGGATATGCTAGACCCTAGATATGCTAGACATGATATGGATGCTAGATCCTAGATATGCTAGACATGATATGGATGCTAGATCCTAGATATGCTAGACATGATATGGATGCTAGATCCTAGATATGCTAGACATGATATGGGCACTGATCTATACTTCGCTCAGTGGTCAAAAAACACCATATCATCCTTTAACATCCAACAGCTACATGCCAACCATACTTTGGAACACAGACTGGGATACTCATAATCTATATAGATGGCTCCAAATCGCACTCACATATAGGTGCAGCAGCTGTATTCCCTTCGCATGTGGTTTCAAAATCTCTTCCACTAGAACACAGAATACTTTCTGCAGAATTATATGCAACCCAACTTGCATTAAGTGAAAAATGTCAACAGTCATCACTTTCTGTCCTAATATTTTCTGACTCACTCAGTGCTATATCAGCCCTACAGGGTAAACATCATTCTTGCCATCCTGTCCTACTAGAAATTGACTCTCTGATCAACCTGTGTCAACAAAAAACACTCTAAAATAACTCTTTGCTGGATCCCAGGACATTCTGGAATAAAAGGCAATTAAAAAGCAGATAATGCAAAAAGTCAACTCCTGAACTGCCAAACAAGACAAAAGATAGTTCCATACTCTGATTTTAGACCAATTATTATTAGAGCATGTGAAGATGAATGGGGCCAGATATGGAGAAATCAAATCAAAAATAAACTGTGGAAAATAAAACCAAATCCACAAACCTGGGACTGAGCATCAGGAAAAGTCGCAGAGAAGAAGTAATGCTTGCCAGACTAGAACAAAAAGACCCCCAGGTCCTTTTTGTTCTCTACCACTGTCAGTGTAGCACCTTTGTATGGTCAGCAAACTTGGACATTAAGCTTGATATACCATCATCAATATCATTTATAAATACAGAAAACAACAATGGACCCAATACTGAACCCTGAGGGACTCCACTAATAACATTAGTCCCTGATGAGCAGTGTCCATTGATTACCACTCTCTGTCTTCTCCCACTCAACCATCCCTTTATCCATAGCAGCAATTTGCCTCCAATGCCACACTGCTCCAATTTGTTCAGCAGTCTTCCATGTGCAGCAGTTTCAAAAGCCTTTTTAAGATCCAAATCATCATCATCATCATCATCAGCCATTTTCAATCCACTGCAGGATGAAGGCCTCTCCAGCAACTTTCCAGTTCCTTCTGTTTTGAGCACTGGCTATCCATTTACTACCCAAAAACTTATGAATTTCATCTATCCATCTCCGCCGTGTCTTCCAGGTTTTATTCTAGCTCCTCTTGGTACCATTCTGTTATTTTCTTAGTCCATCTGTCATCATGTCTTCGAGCTATGTGTCCTGCCCAAGACCATTTTAGTTCTTTAGTTTTAATAAGAATGTCCTTTACTTGAGTTTGCTGCCTAATCCATGTGTTTCTCTTCTTATCTAACAGTCTGATTCCCAATATAATTCATTCCATTCTTTGCTGTGTAGTTCTCAGCTTCTCTTCCATTCTTTTGGTGAGTGCCCAAGTTTCACTTCCATAAGTCATGGTGGGGAGTATACATTGATTCATTATTTTACGTTTCAGACAAACTGGGATATTGCTCTTCAGTATGTGACTATATTTCCTGAATGCTGTCCATCCAAAATTTATTCTTCTCTTGACTTCCAGCCATTTATCATTATTACAGCTAATAACTTGTCCCAGATAAGTATATGACTCCACCTTTTCAATTACTGTTCCTTCAATCATTATTTTTCTTTCCGTGGTATACTTGTTCATCATTACTTTTGTTTTAGCCATATTCATCTTTAGTCCAAAATCCTTACTAACTGTGCATAACTGATTAAGATTTTCCTCTAATTCTTTGGGATCTGCAAATTGTAAATGGTTTAGGTACTCTCCGTTCACATTGGCTCCTTTCTGCAACCAGTCTAATCTTCTGAAAGCTTCCTCAAGGGCAGCAGTAAACAGCTTTGGAGATATTGTGTCTCCTTCTCGAAAAAACCCCGGGGGCTCACATCTGGTGAGTATGGGCTTGGCACACCCAGGGTCCTGAGCTGGATATCATCATTCTTCTTTTTCTTGGTGATTCTCTTTTGACTCTCTCTCTCTCTCTCTCTCTTTTGGGGTAATTCGGTAATTTTTTTTTTTTGGCTGGTGCTGCACAAGCCTCAGGCTTCCTTGCACCATATAGCTAATAATAATAATAATAAATAATAACTCCTTTCTCGATTTTAAATTTGCTACTGTCTTTGTCTAGTCTAATAAAGGAGGTAGCACTCTGATATATTTTATTCAAAATCATAATATATGGGGTATCTATGCCTTGTCTTTCCAGTGCCCGAAACATTGCCTTATGATGTACAGAGTCAAATTCCTTTTCATAGTCCATAAATTCCAGGCATAATGGTGTTTTATATTCATTTGCTTTCTCCATTAACTGTGATATTACGTGAAGGTGATCCATAGTTGAGAATCCTGTCCTAAAGCCAGCTTGGTCTTTCGGTTAATTCTCATCAAGTATTCTTTCTAATCTGTTAGTAATGACCCTTGTGAACAACTTGTAGATGTGGGATAACAAGCTAACTGGTCTATAATTTCCAATTTCTGATTTATCTCCTTTCTTATGCAGCAAAACTATGATTGCATTATTCCACTGCTTAGGCATCACACCTTTTCTAATGCACTTTGTGATCCAAATATATGATATCAAAGTTATTCCTTGCATCCAGTTTCTTTGTGACCACATCATAGTATCCAATCAAATTGGTCAGGCAAGACTTCCCTTAACAAAACCATGCTGTGTCTGAGCTATAACTGAAGTCTTGTCTAGATGATCCTGCAGTGGTTCTTTAACCAGTGCCTCCACTAATTTTCCTGGAATAGAAGTTAATCTAACAGGTCTATAATTACTTGTGTTGCCCTTTGATCTTCCTTTGGGAATTGGGGTCATATTTGCACATCTCTAGTACATGGGTATCTCCCCTGATTCCAAAGAAGCTCTCACAATTATGGCTGAGGGTTTGCTTATTTCCTTTGCCGCCTCCTTTAATATAACTGGATAGATTTCATCCAGCTCGGGTGCCTTTTTTATGTTTATCTGCAAAAATTTCTCCTCCACTTTCCTCTCAGTTATTACAAAATCATCTAGCTCACTGCCAGAGTTTAACTCACCTCTGGCATTCCCCTCCCTGAATAACTCCTCATGTGTGAATGTAGATGCAAAATATTCATTTAGTTTGTTAGCTAACTGAGCAGGATCATCAGCAGTTGAACCATTGATATCAAGTGGACCAATCTGATTCATCCCTTTTTATATCTTTATGTACCAGAAAGCCAACTTCACCTTTGCTCTTTTCACTCTTTCCATTGGTGTTTCACAGATTTCCACTTGATAATCTTATAAGTGTTTCATTTCTTCTGCTTGTTTCAGCCAAACTGATGATATTCCAATTCACATTTTCTAAATTCCTTTTCCAGCTCTAATATCCTATCTTCACTAATTCTTATGTTTTATCAGGCCAAGTTCAGTTTCATGGCAGTCTTGTTGTACCTAGATTCTGAGCACCCTCTGCTTCCACTCTGATTGTCTCGCTGCCGTAAGAGGAGAAGTGAAGGCTGCTGGGAACTGAGGGTCATTTGTTTCATCATCTTGTCACGTGCAGGTGTGTTTGGTCTGTTTTTTTCTTCACGCTGAACATGCGTCTTGAAGAGAACTGCTCTACACATTCATTGCCACCAAAGTGACATAACAGGGTTACCATCGAGAAGGTGTGTATAAGTGGATTTTAGGAAGCGTACTGGACTTCTCTTAAATCTTCTAAAATAGAAAGATATAGGATCCATCAGTGTTTTAGACTGAGTGTCTAGTAACACACAGAATGCATATTTCCCTCTAAGCAATCTTATACAGTATCATACCAACAAAAAAAAGGTGACACTTCACATATTATCATCTGCCCATCCTTTTTAAATGTTTATCTAGTTCTTCCTTGAATTTATTCAATCTACCTGCCTTTATAACACAAGATGGGAGTCTGTTCCAATAATCAACTACTACCTGCTGGCTGAGGGCATATTTTTGTACATCTACCATGCAACCATCCTTCCTCAATTTGAATTGATGCCTCTCGTGGATGCAATCCGAACAAGAGGAAGGATCCCAAGAACAATTAGATCTCCTCGCAGGTGCCTAGTGTCTAGATTAGTGGTTCCTCATCACTGTAATAGTGATTGCCATCGAACTCAATGGAATTTTTCTTAACCTTGCGGCATACTTGAAAAGGGTCACTGCACCCCAGTTGGGAACCACTGGTCTAGATGCTGCAATTTTCAAAACTGAAACCTTTCTTGATTACAGCAGCCTTTTGCTCTCCTCACTAATCTCATTGGTCTTCTCTACATCCTTCCCAAAATGAGGCTTCTAGACCTGTATGATGTACACTCAAGGTGTGGCCTGCCATATATGTAGTATCATCACTGAATAAGAGGTAACTCCCTGTTTATTTCTAAAATATTAATTGAATGTAGGAAAAATTGAGCATATGTAAGCTCTCATTTGTGTAATATTTAATAGGACAATCACCTCCTAGCAAAATTCCTGTATATTTTTGACAAAACCTCATGGGTTGTCCTGGCAGCCTGTTTATGATGCTCAGAGAACTTCATATCTGATTGCACAGTTATCCTCAGGTATTAATCCAAGAAGAACAATCAACATTAATCTAAGAAGAACAGTGCCCATTGATAGGCCAATCTCTGTCTTCTCACACTCAACTGCACCTTTATACACAGCAGTAACTTGCCTTTAATGCCACTCTGATCCAATTTTTATAGTAGCGTTTTGTGTACAACATTATCAATAGATTTTTCTGAAATCTAAGTATATGATACGAAAATTGTTTTTTGCATCCTGTTCCTTTGTTACTGCATCAGAGAATCCAATCAGATTGGTCAGACATGATTGCCCCTTAACAAACCCATACTGTAGGACTGCAGCATGGATTTGTTAAGTTATAACTGCATTCCTTTCTAGATGATCCTCCGTTTCTTCTTTAACCAGCGATTCCATTAATTTCAGTGGAACAGAAGTTTGTTTGTTATTTGATTTTTAGGAGCATTAGCAACCAAGGCCATATTGCTCTGGGAATATGCAGTGGTCATTCCCTGACCTTTCCGCATCCTCCGTATTTGGTGGTGACTGGCTAGTACCCCGGTCTAATCAAGAAGCGTATGCTACGCACTGCTGCTCCTTCCCACCTAGCTACGGGGGCGTCTGGAACAGAAGTCATGCTAACAGGTCTATAACAATGCATATTACCTACTGATCTCTGCTTTTGGGGATACCATTTTCACGTCTCCCGATCATAGTGATCTCCCTCCCGAATATAAGGATGCCTCATAATTATGGCTAAAGGATTAGCTGTTTGCTGCCTACTTTATTATAATCAGATAGATACCATTCACCCGAGAGATCTGTCCAATCTACCCAGGTGCCTTTTTACATTTAGCTTCAAAAATCTCTCTTCTGCTTTCCTCTTAGTTATAACAAAATCATTCAGCTCCATTAGATTTTCAAACATTTCTGGAATTCACAAAGGAGAATCAAAGGGCGACACAAGTAATTACAGACCCGTTAGTTTAACTTCGATTCCAGGGAAATTAATGGAGGCACTGGTTAAAGAAGCACTGCAGGATCATCTAGACAAGACTTCAGTTATAGATCAGACACAGCATGGATTTGTTAAGGGGACGTCTTGTCTAACCAAACTGATTGGATACTATGATGTGGTCACAAAGGAACTGAATTCAAACAATAATTTTGATATCATATATTTGGATCTTAGAAAGGCTTCTGATACTGTTGCACATGGAAGACTGCTGCAGAAATTGGAGCAGTGTGGAATTGGGGGCAAATTGCTGCTATGGATCAAGGGATGGTTGAGTGGGAGAAGAGAGAGTGGTGATCAATGGACACTGCTCTTCATAGACTGATGTTATTAGTGGGGTCATCCAGGGTTCGGTGTTGGGTCCATTGTTGTTTTCTGTATTTGTATTTCTGTATTTGAGCAGTGCAGATGATCTGCAAGAGTAGCTCATGGTGTCTTGTCAATTATATACAGGAATTTTTCTAGCAGGGATCAGGAGGTGATTTTCTGCTTGTAAAAGGCAGGCCACAACTTCAGTAATGTATACAGGTCTGATGGCCTTATTTTAAAAAGGATGTACACCTGCAAGGTGATCTAATTGAGGTGTATAAAGCCTTGAATGAGGTTGGGAATGCTGAATGCTGATGGGATTCTTCCTCCTGCTCAGAATCGCCTGAGAAGGCATAAATTCAAAATGAGGAAAGACAGTTGTAGGATAGATGTGCAGAAGTTTGTCTTTAGCTAGTGGGTGGTTGATTGCTTGAACAAACTTCCATCTGTCATTATAGAAGTTGATAGCTTAAATAGATTGAAGGCAGAACTAGACAAACATTTGGAGTGAGTGGATGGGTGAAATGAGAAGGGTTTTTATTTTTGGCTGATGTTATATAAGCTTTCTTTCTTGCATCATGTCTTTACTAATGCTAAAAACCCATAAAAATTTCCAAAAATTAAAAAGAAACTTTTCACCTGTCTATTTGTTACAAAAGACTTACTGATATTCTAAGAGTTTATTTTAATAAAAATGAAGATGCAAAAACAAGTTTCCAAATAAAATCTTATTTTTCTGGAAATATTAACATATTACCTAAGATAGCACTTAATTCTAAAAATCTACTCTTATTTGTTGTCTTTTAATTTTTATTGAATGTTGATACTGAGTGATATTTTAAGTAATACGTCCACACATCCACCGGCTTGTTTAAGGACAGTCAATCCATGGGTGCTGTTACTATTCATATATATCACCGTGTCACAAAGACAAGCTATGCTCAAAATGATATAACTGTAATTAAGTTGGGGAGGGAGAGCACATCTTTATAATGACAAAGGTGAGTGTGCCTGGCATATAGATAAAAAGAGCCAATTTTTAATTTTTTTATAAAAAATAACCATTTCTTTGGTTATTTTTATAAAAATACTCCTTCTTGGGTTTTTTTTATAAAATTTTTCATAAAATAACCCCAGAAAGGGTTGTTGGTAAGAACTAGAAACATGCAGTTACATCTAAAATCTACAACATTCTGGAAATGATTTGTAGAGTAATAAATGGAACAGCAGCCCACAAGCGATACTGGTTCTAGTTTCTTTAAGCATTATACAGTGATTATAACTGCAGTGATTGCTGTATTTAATGATGCATTTTGTGCATTCTTTTTACCAACATCACTAGTATTCATATAGTGATAAAAAACAATGGCTGGTTTTGAAATGAACAGAAAATAAATATAAGGAACATTGCTTTATTTTGCTCCCAAAGCTAATGATGAACCAAATATAGGCAACCCCATATAACATGTTACTGCTACAACATGGTTTCGCTCTAACACGATTGATAAATTGCAGCAATCTTCGCACAACACGGTTTAAGAATAGATGGAAATCTCGCATAACACGGTATTTTTGAGCTTTTGTGCTAGGAAAACCCTGCTATTATGTTAGACGTCAATTTCAACGTTTCCATTCCTTTTTGTGAATCCCTGCTGTTGACTCACTAGTTGTTATCACTTCGTGATATTTTTTAAAGCACATTTCTGGAGGTCATTACCATAAAACAATAAAAACGATTTGCAGTTTCCGGTCTTATCTGTTAGTGCAATCTTTTATAAATGGGTAGTAAACCCGATCTTCTTGCATTTGCTATAGTACCGATAGCTGAAATTCTGTGGGTTTTCACATTATTATTAGCATTAGCATTAGTAGAGGCATTTGATGCAAGAAAGCAAGCTTATGCAGCATCAGCCAAAAAAAAAAAAAAAAACCCACTTCCACTTCACCCCTCTGTTCGTTCAAAATACCTGTCCAGCTGAGCCTTAAACTTATTTAGGCTATCAACCTCCACCACAAGGGATGGAAGTCTGTTCCACCAACCAACCACCCGCTGGCTAAAGGCAAATTTCCGCACATCTATCCTACATCTGTCTTTCCTCAATTTGAATTTATGCCCTCTCAGGTGATTTTTCTGAGCTAGAGGAAGAATCCCATCAGCATTGAGCATGCTTAAACCATTCAAGGCTTCATACACCTCTATCAGATCACCTCGCTGGTGCCTAGTCTCCAGACACTGTAATTTGCAAAACTTAAGCCTTTCTTCGTAAGAGCACCCCTTTGTTCCATTCACTAATCTTGTTGCCCTTCTCTGTACTCGTTCCAGCAGCTCTACATCCTTCTTGAAATGAGGCCTCCAGACCTGTATACAGTACTCTAGGTGTGGCCTGACCATCGCCTTATACAATGGAATAATCAACTCCTTATCCCTGCTGGAAAAATTCCTGTATATCATTGACAATACTCCATGAGCTACTCTTGCAGCCCGCCTGCACTGCTCAGAGAACTTCATATCTGCCTGCACAACCACCCCCAAGTCTCTTTCATTCTCTACCACTGTCAGTGTAGTACCACAGAGTTGATACGTTGCTCTGGGGTTGCTGTTTCCCATGTGTAGTACTTTACATTTGTCAATGTTAAACTTCATTTGCCACCTCTCAGCCCATCTGCTCAACCTTTCCAGATCCTGTTGCAGCAGCATAGTGTCAGTAGTGTCCTTGACAACCCTGCCAACCTTTGTATCGTCTGCAAAGTTGGACATTAAGCCCGATATACCATCATCAATATCATTTATAAATACAGAAAACAATAATGGACCCAACACTGAGCCCTGAGGGACTCCACTAATAACTAATTAACCACTAATAACTAACTCCACTAATTCACTAATTATAGTGAAATGTGTTTCCACTTCCATGAAATATTCAATCATATAAAAAACATAAATTAATTTTCAGAAACTCATTACTCCTTATCGTGCACAAATTTTGTTGCAATTTGTGCATGCTGTGTTCTTTGTTATTAATTTTAAAACCAAAAAAAAAAAAAAAAAAAAATCAGTGAACAGAAATATCGATTAGTATGTGCATATTACAGTATGTATTAATTAAGCTATGTATGTAAGCATAAATTTATTTATATTTTGCCAACTGGAAAATATTCTTCAGATTTTCACATATCATTTAAAAGTGGGGGGGTCCACTGTATTTTGTTGGGAGATCCCTGGGGTAGGTTCTGTGCTATTGAACTTGTGCTTGTTTGAGACCATAAAAAATAATTGTGACATTGAAAAGTGCAGTTCATGACTTTTAAAGAGAGCAGAAAGTACACGAAATCTAGACGCTGCAGAAGAGATTGAGCTTAGTAGCGATGAAGAGGAAGAAAATTAAACAAATGTACATTATTTCACATATAAGTATCACAGTTTGTAAGGTAAGACATTTGTTCAGTTATTACTATTTAAGTTACTACTATTATAAAAATAAAATAAAATATTAAGTTATTACTACTATAAAAATTAAGTTTCCGATAGTTATAAAAAAAATGCCGTGTTTTCGTTAGCTTTTGAAAAGCAATCCCCCCCTTTGTACTGATTCTTAGTCCCATATAACATGGTTTTGCATTACACGAGATTTTGTAGAAACCAAACTATATCGTGTTATACGGAGGGCTACCTGTACTTCAAATTGCCCCAGAAAGGATTGTTGAAAAAAAGGAAATCAGTATTAGTATTAGCCAAATGGTGCAAGAAAGCCTCGAGCTTTTGCTTCACTGAAAAAAAAAAATATATATATATATAATAAATATATATTTATTTAAAAAATATATATTTATATAAAAAAATATTTACAATACTAGATGCACAAGGCATAATATGTTATGGGTTGAAATTAACTATATAATATTGGTGTAAATACACCTTAGTTTACCCATAAGTTCAATTACATAAGTAGCGTTAAGGCATCGTTTGATTTTATCTCATATTGTGAAATGAACAGAAAATAAATATAAGGAACATTGCTTCATTTTGCTCCCAAAGCTAATAATGAACCAAATACAGGCAACCCCATATAACATGTTACTGCTACAACATGGTTTCACTCTAACACGATTGATACCAGGTATTTCACTACTTTGAGATACCAGGTATTGCACTACTTTGAATAAACAACGCTTCTCTAATAGAGGAGACTACTGTTATTTATTCTCAGTGGGCACCACCATCCAGATGGCACCATTTCGGAGCTTGTTGGCTCATTCATTGGTGCGTAGGCAGGTACCCTGGTAATGCAAACATGCCATCACGTTTGTGAAGTTAATTCCACGGTATGAGAGATGCCAAATCGTGTAGGTAATAATAATATTTTGAAGACTAAATGCACTTGTCATAATATAGGGTAAGAAGCAAGTAATGGAAATACATAAAATCCAAGGAAGTGAAGCCAGTCGACATCGCTGGACAGTGCAGTGTCGAGTCAGTTTGGTGTGACATAAGCATCGGGAGATCAAAATTGAGAGTAGGAGTGTGCTATAGGCCTATGACTCTGATGAGTATAATAAGAAACTGTACAGGGAAATAGAGTGGGCCAGTAAATCAGAGTCTTATAATGGGGGATTTTAATTTTCCAGATATTGACTGGAATTTGGGGTCTGGTCACCCACACTAGCAAGGCTTTTGTGCATTTATTGGATGATTGTTTTCTACATCAGCATGTTCGGGAGGCAACTAGAGGGAGTAATACGCTTGATTTGATTATCAGTAGTGATTCTTCATGCATTAAGAATCTGCAGATAAATGAACCACTAAGTGGCAGTGATCACAGTGTGCTGAAGTGGGATTTACTCAAAGAGATAATTACCATTAAGGGTAAAGGGAAGGGTTATTGCTTTCGTAAAGGCGACTACGATGGACTGACACAGTATTTAAATTCTATACAGTGGGACCAATTGATGATGTTACCAACAGCAAATTCAAAATGGAAAGCATTCAAAGAACTTATCTTGGAAGCTACTCGGGTTTACATACCAACTAAGAAATATTGTTCAAGGTTTAGTCAAAATGGAAAGCATTCAAAGAACTTATCTTGGAAGCTACTCGGGGTTTACATACCAACTAAGAAATATTGTTCAAGGATTAGGCCTATGTGGACGTCAGATGAACTAATGAGACATATGGCAGAGAAGAAAAATGCATGGGATACATACAAATTAACACGTGACACAGAGTCTGCTGATGAGGCTAGTAGGGGCCAGACGTGTTCAAAGCCGCTAAGTGGATTTTTCTTATTTATTGATTTGAAATTATTGTTTTTCTAAAACTTTTGATTTAAATTTAGCAGTATAGCATTATTTTGGGATTTTCTGATTAATTTGGTGTATTTATTCTTTACTCGGCCTTGCAATTGCATAAAAGTATCGGTAAGAGTATACACGTGTTACAAGTCGCAACTCCGCTGAACGAGAAGTTTTTTTTTTAGCCATATTTAGCCGCTTATTGAATATTTTTTACATCAAATTATTTTTTGTAAGTAGCTTATAGACCTAGTAAAGATCGTTAGTTTATTCTGAATTGAGACAGCGAGATTTGAAAGTTAATTAATACTTAAGTGTCCATAGATTACCGTTCATAACTTCCGCCTTTGTCTTTGTCATACGATCGTCATATATCGAACCTAGATAGCGTTAGTATAGTATAGGTTATAATATTTTCAGTGATCGGTAAAATCTATTAAACTTCTTGAACTTCGTTGGCATTTAAATTGTACTTTTAACTAAATACATATACTGACTTAGATTACAAACGTAACATAATTAATTAATACATAACTGATACGGAAGTTATATAAAGGGAACTCGGAGATAATTAATACTTGACACTAAAAAATATATATCCCGTTATAACTGCGTTGGCAGATAATTTAGGGTTATAAACTGAAATTGAAATTTTATTTAAATTAAAAGAAACATGACTCAGCACAAAGAGCAGCAAAACAAAAGGCTCAAGCTAATGGAAGTGCTGTGGCTCAGAGGAGAACTGAGGGGGCAGTTGCCTTCTGAATCACAGCCTTCTAAAATGCACAGCTTGCATGATGTTTGTGGAGCATTCAGGTACGAGACATGATATTGCCATGGGGGATGTCTTTGTGTGTGCGCGATGCAAGGAGTGTATCGAAATCAGGCAACAACTCAGCGTTCTTATGGGCCTATATGAGAGCTTGAAGGACAGGGTGGATGCCCTCGAAGGAACTAAATTGAGGGGCCCATCAAGCTCTCAGCTGCCCACATCAACGCCAGAGCTTGCACTTGGTCGTCGCGCAACACAGCGGCAACCCCCAAGGAAGAATGCGCTGGTCCCAAAGGAACTAGTAGTTGTTGGTGATTCTATTGTCAGGGAAACGGGGAACATGCTTTGTAAAAAGGATAGGTGGAACAGGACCAGGGTACAGTCGGTCCTCGTATAACACGTGTTTGCATTACACGAATTCGATCATACACAATTTATAAATAGGGGAATGTTATCTTATATAACACGAACCGAATTCGCTTATACACGATTCGCCTCTGTGTTTACAAGAAATGGCAGTTGAACGGGGAATCACCCCAACTGAACGCAACACGATAGGAATGAAGAAGATTCTGAAAATGTATTTATATGTTTTATATCAGTGAAGGGGAAACACATTTCACCATAATAACGTAAAAACCAACACAATTCCAGCTATCGATATAATCGCAAATGCAATTAGATGGAGTTTACTACCAGTTTATAACAGGTTCCACTAGCAGAAACGCAACTGGAAATTGTTTTTATTGTTTTATGGTAGTAACCTCCATAAATGTGCTTTAGTACAATGCAAGGTGTTAATTAATAGTGTATCTCAGCCTTTACGGTGTTATTTATTCAGTTGCTACACGCGCGCAGCTTTGTTTGTGTATCAAGCGTGCCTTCTCGTTTTGTAATTGTGCTTTATTCCCTAAAAATTAGTAAAATACTTAAAAGGTGTGAAAAGGAAGCGTCCTGGCTAAGACACTGCAGATTCAGAGAGAGAAAAAAAAAGCAATATCGATAAACAGAGGCGGACTGGATCAAAAATTCTTACCCGGGAAAATTTATAGTGGCCTCATACTACGGTTTATGGCCAAAATCACACCGGCCTCCGGCCCACCGTGGTTTCCCCCGTAAGGCTTATGGCCAGTCCGCTTCTGTCAATAGAGAAAAAATATGAAATTGTGAAACGCTTTGAGCGAAATGAAAGACCATGTGATATTGCACTTGCTACAGACCTAAATGAGGCAACACCGAGAATTACAAAGAATGCAGAGAAAATAAAAACAACTTTCATAGCGGGAACAACTCAAAGTGTAATTAAAATCCATTAGATTAAGACACACAGAATTGGAAGAGATGGAATGGCTGTCATCTCTTTGGATAGAAAATCAAACAAAAAGCAAGTTTGCTTACGATAGAAGCAAAAGCATTAGCAATATTTTATTACAATTTACGTATTATAATTTATACAGTACTTACGTATTATAAAATACGTATTTTATTACGACTATTTTATTTAATATAATAATTTTTTTTACGAATAAAATACATATTTTATTCGTAAAAAATACTTTTTTAGTATTAAAAAATACTAAAAATACTTTATTATAATATAATATTATTTTTATTACATAATTTAATCGTTATAAAATACGTAAGTATTTTATAACGAATAAAATTACCCGATTATTTATTGTGTTTGGTAATGTTTTGGTTCCAAATGTGTGTTCAATCTTGGGTGGTCGGCACCTAACCCTACTTTTCCCATAGGGCCTGTTGTTTATATTGCACGATTTTGCATTGCACGAGGATTTCTAGGAACGCAACTATCGTGCTATACGAGGACAGACTGTATGTCTGGCAGGGGCAAAGGTTGGTGACGTTGTAGAGCAGATATCATCTTTTAAGGGCACAAAAGGTGATATAGTTGTACACGTTGGGACTAATGATATCAAGAGTAGGAGACCGGCAGAATTGCTTAACAAGTCAGTTCACTGTTGAAAAAAAGCCGTGAAATAGGGTTGAATTTGAAAGTGTCTGAAATTCTGCCCAGACACGATAGGAGGGAGTATATGATGAGAGCCTTGTCGATCAATTCGGCCCTGAAAAGATTGTGCAAGGCTCAAGGGGTAGAATTTTTTTCAGCCTGGACTGTACTTGTTAACAGGAGAGATTGCTTCTACAGGGATGGGATACACTTAAACAGAAAGGGTGCGAGAATATTTGCTGATGCTATCGAGGCAATGTTAGGTGGGTCGGAAAACTGCTAGCTTGGGGGGAGACAAAGACGAATAGATTAACAGTAGCCACTGGCAGAGGTGAAAGAGATTCTTGCACTGCTTCTACTGGAATGAACAGAAGCCTGAAAAACAAGATGCAGGATATTTCAGAGACTGCCGGGAGTCATTGCAGTACAAGTAAACACATGGGTTGTGTTAGGGTAGCTAAGAATAGAAATAGGTGCATGTATACTTGCGTGTACACCAATGCTAGGAGTTTAGTAAATAAATTTGATGAATTTGAGGTATTGCTCAAAACATCAAAGGCAGATATTGTTGGGATATCAGAGACAGGGTGTCACACAGATATAAGGAATGCAGAACTGGAATTTGGGGAGTACAATGTCTACAGAAAGGATAGACTGGATAGGAAGGGAGGAGGGGTTATGCTATTAGTTAAGAAATACATAAAATCCAAGGAAGTGAAGCCAGTGGACATCGCTGGACAGTGCAGTGTCAAGTCAGTTTGGTGTGACATAAGCATTGGGAGATCAAAATTGAGAGTAGGAGTATGCTATAGGCCTAATGACTCCGTTGAGTATAATAAGATACTGTTCAGGGAAATAGAGTGGGCCAGTAAATCAGAGAGTCTTATAATGGGAGATTTTAATTTCCCAGATATTGATTGGAATTTGGGGGCTGGTCACTCACACACTAGCAAGGATTTTGTGGATTTATTGGATGATTGTTTTCTACATCAGCAGTTTCAGGAGGCAACTAGAGGGAAGAATACTCTTGATTTGATTATCAGCAGTGATTCTTCATGCATTAAGAATCTGCAGATAAATGAACCACTAGGTGGCAGTGATCACAGTTTGCTGGTGGGATTTACTCAAAGAGGTAACTACCATTAGGGGTAAAGGGAAGGGTTATTGCTTCCGTAAAGGCGACTACGATGGACTGAGACAGTATTTAAATTCTATACAGTGGGACCAACTGATGATGTTATCAACAGCAAATGCAAAATGGGAAGCATTCAAAGAACTTATCTTGGAAGCTACTAGGCTTTACATACCAACCAAGAAATATTGTTCAAGGTTTAGGCCTAAATGGATGTCAGATGAACTGATGAGGCATATGGCAGAGAAGAAACATGCATGGGATACATATAAATTAACACGTGACACTTAAGTCTATTATAGAAATAAGTTGATCTGTAACCAAGTTACAAAGGAGGTTAGGCAGGCGAAGGCAGATTACGAGAAATGTTTGGCGAGGGATGCAAAGAAAAACAGCAAAGAGTTCTTTACTTATGTAAACTCTAGAAGGAAGGGGATGAATCAGATTGGTCCACTTGATATCGATGGGTCAACTGTTGATGATCCTGCTCAGGTAGCTAACAAACTAAATGAATATTTTGCATCGACATTCACACATGAGGAGTTATTTAGTGAGGGGAAAGCCAGAGGTGTATTCAACTCTAGCAGTAAGCTAGAGAATCTTGTAATAACTGAGAGTAGAGTGGAGGAGAAATTGTTGAAGATAAACACAAGAAAGGCATCCGGGGTGGATGGGATCTATCCAGTTATATTAAAGGAAGCAGCAAAGGAAGTAAGCAAACCCTTAGCCATAATTATGAGAGCTTCCTTGGACTCAGGGGAGGTACCCACAGACTGGAGATATGTAAATGTCACCCCAATTCACAAAGGAGGATCAAAGGCTGACACAAGTAATTATAGACCTGTGAGTTTAACTTCTGTTCCAGGAAAATTAATGGAGGCACTATTTAAAGAAGCACTGCAGGATCATCTAGACAAGACTTCAGCTATAGCTCGGACACAGCATGGTTTTGTTAAGGGGAAGTCTTGCTTGACCAATTTGATTGGATACTATGATGTAGTCACAAAGGAACTGGATGCAGGGAATAACTTTGATATTATATACTTGGATCTTAGAAAGGCTTTTGATACTGTTGCACATGGAAGACTGCTGCACAAATTGGAGCAGTGTGGCACTGGAGGCAAATTGCTGCTGTGGATAAAGGGGTGGCTGAGGGGGAGAAGACAGAGAGTGGTAATCAATGGACACTGCTCGTCGTGGACTAATGTTATTAGTGGAGTCCCTCAGGGCTCAGTGTTGGGTCCATTATTGTTTTCTGTATTCATAAATGATATTGATGAAGGTATATCAAGCTTAATGTCGAAGTTTGCAGACGATACAAAGGTAGGCAGGGTTGTCAAGGACACTACTGACACTATGCTGCTGCAACAGGATCTGGAAAGGTTGAGCATATGGGCTGAGAGGTGGCAAATGAAGTTTAACATTGACGAATGTAAAGTACTACACATGGGAAACAGCAACCCCAGAGCAAAGTATCAACTCTTACACTTTTTTTTATTTACTCTTTCATTTACACTTTTTTACCTTACCTGAATATCCGAATGATATTCAGGAATAATTTTGGACAGTTTCAAAAAAAGAAATGAAAACGAGGACAACGAAGGTATTAAACCTTCTAAACATGAATTGTTGGCATTTGGTGAAAATGAAGTTAGAACATTGTCAATTAGAGTTAATGCAATTCGTGGATACCTAATTGATAAGAAGGTTTCCGAAGAATTGAAGCATTTGATGAACGCTCTGAGTACGATACCAATTTCACCGAGTGAATGTGAACGAGGATTTTTAGAAATATTCAGAATTTTCAGAGTTTCTTAAAATTGTGGGCCGTCCACTGACCTGCTGCGATCCAGCAAAATATGTCGATTCGTGGATGCTTTGGAAATGTCATTCAGCAACCGATACAAAGAGCAGGAAAAGAATTCAACATAGGGTGTCGGATGAGAACTTAATAAGAATTTGGAATAATCTACAAAAACTTTATTATGAAATTATTTTTACTTATTTTACTCACATTTTACTTATTTTTTTATATACTTGAATAATAAATTTATGCTTAATAAACTCTGTTAATATACTTAATTTCTTGTTCTAATTCTAAAAAAAAAAAAAAAAAAATACTACTAAAGTAACAATATCGGGGGGGGGGGGCGATTTTAGAGTACTTTTCATATCCTTTTAATTTTCAATTTTTCCCGATAGCAAAAAATGAGTACCGTCACCTATTTTGTTTAGAAAAAAAAGCACTGATCAAAAAAGAATTCAACAAAACCACACATTCTTGACATTTGAATATCTAACACTTATTGTTTATTTGAACAAAAATGTTTTAATGAAATGCTAGTTTTCTTGAGAAATGTTTACTGATTTGCTAGCTTGTGACATTATCATTTAATAGCTTTCCAAATTGCTAAAGAATTAATAAAGTCTGTTTGTCAAAGTGTGTTTGTCTGTAACAGTTTTGGGTCCAACAGGCAGAGATGAAATGAAAGCTCTACCACAATTATATGACTAGACAACATTTGCAAACTGCAGATACTGAAAAACTGCTGGTTGTTCAAAAATGGTTTGCAATCCATTACCTTCAAATTTAATAAAACTTATATAGCATAAATTAAAATGTGACACACTTTTATGCAGAATGCTGCAAATATGTAAATTTTTTTGGTAAATATCACTGGATTTGAGTTTTTTAAAACAACTGATAGTAGGAGTTAATGCTCCTACTGATTAATGCTCCTAATTGAATTAATGCTCCTACTTCAATTGCCCTGCCCAGGCTTTGTGATCAGATAACTTGACTAATATTGGACAAGTGAGAAAGCAACTTCTGTGCCATATCTTAACATAGCACCTAGATTGTTCAATTATTCTGATTTGAACTAGTTTTGAACTGACTCAGTTTTTAAACATTAGATATAATTTTTTAACAGATAAAAAGGAATGAGAAAGATTATAAAAAAAAAAAGTGTTGAAAGTAAGCGGAAATGATTTTATTACGAATTCTTAAGATTATATAACTAGATTATTATTCTTTGTTGCCAATAGGTGACAAAGTATAATAATGCTCTTATTGATTTTCATCAATGTTGGCTTTCCTCATGAAAATAATATGAAAATTCACAGAATTTTTTTTTTATATATATAAATTACCAAACACATTATGATCAAGATAAAGGGGTGATTCTCCTACACATCACAGCCTAAAAAAATGTACAACCTTTGCAATGTTTGCAGACTTCCCGGAACAGGACATGATCTAGCTAATGAGGATGTTTTTGTGTGCTAGGTGCAGAGAGTGTAAAGAAATTAGGCACTAACTCAGTGTTCTTATGGACATCTATGAGAGTTTGAAGATTAGGGTAGATGCTCTCGAATTAATTAAATGGGAGATAGACCCATTAAGTTCTCAGCTGCACAACTCAATGCCAGGGCTCACTCATGTGCATCAGGCAACACAGTAATCATCAAGGAAGAATGCACTGGTCCCACAGGAGTTAGTTATTGTCGGTGACTCTATTGTCAGAGAAACAGGAAATATATTGTGCAAAAAGGATAGCTGAATAAGACCAGGGTAGGTCTGCCAGGGGCAAAGGTTGATGACGTTATAGAGCACATATCCTTTAAGGGCACAAAGAGTGATATTGTTGTATACATTGGCACTAATGTCATTTAGAGTACAAGATGTGCAGATTTACTAAACAAGTACAAGTAAATGTTGAAAAAGAAGTTGCAAGCTAGGGATAAATATGAAAGTGTCTACAATTCTCCACAGACACAATAGGAGGGAGTATATGATGTGAACTTTGTTAATTAATTCGGCCATGGAGAGATTGTCAGGCTCATAGGGTAGAATTTTTCTCACCACGGTCTGTGCTTGTTAACAGGGGAGAGCCTGCTTTTACAGGAATGGGATACACTTAATTAGAAAGGGTGCAAGAATATTTGCTGATGCTACTGAGGCAGTGGGTAGGTGGATAGGAAAACTGCTAGATTGGGGAGAATTCACAGACTAATAGATTAACAGTAACTGCAGGCAGAGGTGAAAGTGATTGTTGCACTGCATCTAATGGAATGAGGTAGCCTTGAAAGTAAGGTGCTGGGGATTTCGAGGACTGCTGGGAGTCATTGTGGAATAAGTAAATACATGGGCTGTCTTAGGGTAACTAAGAGTAAGAACAGGTGCATGTGTATTTGCATGTACACCAATGCTAGGAGCATAGTAAATAAAATTGATGAATTCAAGGTGCTGGTTAAGACATCAAAGGCAGATATTGTTGGGATATCAGAGACGTGGCGTGACACAGATGTAAGGAATGCAAAACTGGAATTTTGCGAGTACAATGTGTACAGAAAGGACAGACAGGGTAGGAAGGGAGGAGGAGGGGGTTATGCTGTTAGTTAAGAAACACATTATATCTAAGGCAGTCATCCAGTTGAAGTGGATGGACAGTGTAATGTTGAGTCAGTTTGGTGTGTCATAAGCACTGGGAAAGCAAAATTGAGAGTAGGAGTGTGTCACAGGCCTAATGACTGTGATAAGGACAATGAACAACTGTACAGAGAAATAGTGGGTCAGTAAATCAGACTGTTTTATAACGAGGGATTTTAACTTCCCAAATATTAAGTAGAACTAGTGGATTGGTCACTTGCACACTATTAAGACTTTTGTGGATTTATTGGATGATTGTTTTCTACAGCAGCATGTTCGAGAGGTAACCAGATGGAATAATACTCTTGATCTGATTATCAGCAGTGATTCTTCCTGTATTAAGAATCTGCAGATAATGGAACCACTAAGTGGCAGTGATCACAGTGTACTAATGAGGAATTTACTCAAAGATGTAACCACCATCAGGGGTAAAGGGAAGGATTTTTGCTTTCGTGAAGGTAACTACAGTGGCCTTAGTCAATTTTTAAATTCTATACAGTGGGAACAACTGATGATGTTACGAATAGCAAATTCAAATGGGACCATTCAAGGAATTAATCTTGGAAGCTACTAGTTTTCATACCAAATAAGAAATACTGTTCACGGTTTAGGCTTAAATGGATGTCATATGAACTAATGAAGCTTGTGGCAGAGAGCAAAATGCATAGGGTGCATATAAATTATCAGGAGACACAGAAGCCTATGGTAGATATAATGTAGTCTGTTTTCAAGTCACAAGGAAGTCTAGGCAAGTGAAGGTAAATTATGAGAAACCTTTGGCAAATGATGCAAGGAAAAACAGCAAAGACATCTTTACTTATATAAACTCTAAAAGGAAGGAGATGATCAGATTGGTCCACTTGATATCAATGGTTCAACTGTTGATGATCATGCTCAGGTAGCTGACAAACTGAATGAGTATTTTGCATCTACATTCACACATGAGGAGTCATTCAATGAGGGGAATGCCAGAAGCTTATCAAACACTAACAGGGACCGAATGATTTTGTAATAACAGAGGAAGTAAACTTGAGGAGAAAATGTTGAAGTTAAACATAAGAAAGGCACTTCTGGTTCATGGGATCTATCCAGTTATATTAATGGAGCCAGCAAAGAAAGTAAGCACACCCTTAGCTATGATTATGAGTTTGTTTGCTATTTGGTTTTTAGGAGCATTAGCAACTAAGGCCATATTGCTCCAGGGATATGCGGTGGTCATTCCCTGACCTTTCCGCATCCTCCGTATTTGGTGGGCACGGGCTTGAACCCCTTTCTAATCAAGAAGCTTGTGCTATGCACTGCTGCTCCTGCTCTCCTGGCTACGGAGGCACCCTATGATTATGAGAGCATCCTTGGACTCGGGAAAGGTTCCCACGGACTGGAGATGTACAAACGTATCTCCAATTCACAAAGGATGACACGAGTAAATACAGAGCTGTTAATTAACTTCTGTTCCAGGGAAAATAAAAAAGTCACTGGTTAAAGAAGCACTGCAGGTTCATCTAGACAGACCGCAGTTATAGGTCAGACACAGCATGGGTTTGTTAAAGGGTTTGTCTGACCAAACTGATTGGATACTTTAATGTGGTCACAAAGGAACTGGATGCAAAAAAATAATTTTGATATCATATACTTGAATTATAGGAAAGTATAATATTATTAGTGAAGTCTCCCAGGGTGCCTATGAATATTGTTGTTTTGTATATATTTTCAATGATATTGATGAAGGTATATCAGGTTTAATGTCAAAGTTTGCAGATGATACAAAGGTTGGCAGGTTTGTTAATGACAGTATTGTACTTACTGCAACAGGATCTATAAACGTTGGACAAATGGGCTGAGAAGTGGCAACTGAATTTTAACATCAACAAATGGAAAGTACTGCGTATGTGTAGCAGTAATCCCAGAGTAATGTACCAACTGTCCGGTACTACAATCAGGGTAGCAGAGAATGAAAAAGACCTGGGGGTAATTGTGCAGTCAGATAAGAAGTTTTCTCAGCAGTGCAGACAGGCTGCAAGAGTAGCTCATGGGGGGTCTTGTCAATGATATACAGGAATTTTGCTAGCATGGATAAGGATGTGATTATTCCTTTGTATAAGGCAATGGTCAGGCCACAGCTTGAATACTTCATACAGGTTTGGATGCCTCATTTTAGGAAGCATGTAGAGCTGCTGAAACAAGTATAGAGAAGAGCAACAATATTTGTGAGTGGCACAAAGGATTGCTCTTACCAAGAAAGGCTTAAGTTCTGCAAATTGCAGTGTCTGGAGAGTAGGCACCTACAAATATGGAGGGTGTGAAATGGTGATCTAATTGAGGTGTATAAGGCTTTGAATGGCTTAAGCAAGCTCAATGCTGAAGGGATTTTTCCTCCTCCTCAGATTACACGCCTGAGGGGAAATAAATTCAATCTGAGGAAAGATAGTTGTAGAATAGATGTGTGGAAATTTTCCTCTAGCCAGCGGGTGGAGCGGGTGGTTGATTGCAGAAACAAACTTCTATCTGTTGCTGTGGAAGTAGACATCTTAAATAAATTAAAGGCAGAACTAGACAAACTTTTGGAGTGAATGGATGAGTGAAATGGAAAGTTTTTTTTTCTTTTTCTTTTTAGGTTGATGCTGCATAAGCTGCTTTCTTGCATCATATGCCTTTACTAATGCCAATATTTGAAGATGGATTGTTGGGTGGGTGTAGCACAGAAGACAGAGGTGTGTTATTAATGGATGTCCTTCAGAGTGGTGTAAAGTCAGACGTGGGGTACCACAGAGATCAGTTCTTCAACCACTATTGTATCTGATTTTCATAAATGACATTGACAATGGGATAGAAGGCTTTGTGTCAAAATTTGCTGATGTAACGATTGGTAGAATAGCTCCATAGCTGAGTGGTCAGGAGCAGGAGTGCTGTAACACATGCTCTTTGAGTAGACCAAGGTTGAAGCCCGTGACTTCAAAATACGGTTGATCTGCCAACCCGCACAGGACCAGCGTGGCAGATTATGGTCCATTTCCCTCAATATGAATTGTTCAGGAGGCTTCCATCCTGCAGTGGATTGATAATGGCTGCAATTCTACTTTTTTTTTTACCAAGCAGCGCCGTTTCAGGATGACTTTAGCAGGCTGCAAGAATGGTAAAAAAAGTGGCAGCTATGTTTTATTGCAGCAAAATGCACTTGGAGAACAGCAACCCACAAATAAATTATACTCTTGGTAGAGATGAATTAAAAACAGTGGAGGAGGAAAGGGATCTTGGAGTTACAATATGGGCAGATATGAAGTTTTCTGAACAGTGTAAACAGGGCACCTCCGTAGCCAGGTGGACAGGAGCAGCAGCAGTGCATAGCACACGCTTCTTGATTAGACCGGGGTTTGAGCCCGTGACCACCAAATATGGAGGATGCGGAAAGGTCAGGAAATGACCACCGCATATCCCCGGAGCAATATGCCTTAGTTGCTAATGCTCCTAAAAACCAAACAACAAACAGGCAGCCAGAAAAGCCTTTAGTGTCCTATCAATGATTTATCAAATGTTATCTTGTAGAGATTATGGAGGTCATAGTCCCACTTGGCTTCCAGAATTCCAGCAACCATATGAGGAAAGACTTGGTGTATGTGTGGGCTACACAGCTTGGCAACTAGGCACCTTATAGTTGACCTGATTGAGGTTTATAAGGTTCTGAGAGTGGCTAATAAAATGAATGAAGGCAGAATTTTCTGTTATAGAGAATTCCAGAACTCTTGAGCATAAATTCAAATTACAGGGGAAAAGGCTTAGACAGGGCTGTACTTACACTTCTCTGAACCTGAGGTGCTAAGCTCTCTCGGGGCCCCCTTTAAAGATACCAGAGGTCAAAAAAAAAAAAAAAAAAAAACTTGTATATATAAATATGATCAGAAAAAAAAAACCCAATTATTTTTATCGATCTGTTTAGACACAAACACTGTAATACTGCAAAATATAAAGAAGAGTACTGAACTAAACTCTGTGTCGCGACAGCCCATGAGGGTATGATGACCAGCCACATGGCTTTGGCTAGTCATCATGTGGTCAGTGAATTGACTTGCATTGATGTGTTTCGTGACCAGCTAAATTATGAAGTTCATACAATTTATTTGCATAAATAGTGTTTTATTGCTCATGACAAATTGCTCATTTTATCTTGAATTAAACTATTCTTTAAATAATTTTTTACTCGTTTGAGAAGAGAAAATGACCATTCCCTGCTTGCGTTACTAACCGGCATTAAAAATATTTTTAATATTGTTTCAACGTTGGCAAATGTAGATCTGAGTCCATTATTAATGATATTCTGTTGATTATTAATGATATATTGTTGCCAATATTTTCTCCTTTTTAAACAGTAAAAATTGGATAACTTCATCTTTAAACTTTTCCGAGTCAACGTAATTTTTATATATACTTATTAATTTATCGATATTAGTGTTGAATTCAGTTTCATCTAAATCAAGATATTGGTGTATACTTCTGTTTATCTATTTATTTCAGCAATTAATCTATCACAAACAACATTGAATGTATTGATAATAAACATTTCTTTCCCTTCTAAAATGACTTCATTATCTCTCATTTCATTGCACATATTTTTTTTATTTTTTTAATTTGGCTTTTTTTTTTTTTTTATCTTTGTATTGCCATTCATCAGTTGATAATTTACCTTCTCTTTCAATAATATTAAAATAGTTTATAATATGCAAAATATATCCATGTAATGATCTCAAAAGATCAGAACCATGCAATAAATTGATTGCAGGATCTAGTAAGAAAAATTTTTGTTTCATTTAAGCTATTTAATATTTTATTCCAGAGGACAGTAAGTAATGCAATTTCACACTCAACAATTTTTTTTATTGATTTAGTACATTCTAGACACGTTACTGATCTTTCATGTTCATATATTGATAAATTAATTAAGGCTTCTTTTGTTAATTTATAATCATTTCGAAGAGCTGAGACAGCATCAGCCCTAGCAGACCATCTTGTATCACTTAAATTTTTCAGTGTTAGTGAATTTCTCCCTAAATATTGATTTAAGACATTCCATCTTCTTGGGGCAGCAGAAAAAAAATTATATAAATTTTGTATAAAGTGGAAAACATGCACTGCAGTAGAACAAGATTTAGCTGCATTAGCTCCAATTAAATTTAGAGAGTGACTAGTACACGGTACATAAAATGCAGTAGAACTATGTTGCTTCATTCTGGCTTGGACTCCTGAATACTTTCCTGCCATATTCGAAGCATTACTGTAGCTTTGTCATCTGCAGTTTGTAATTTCAATTGATAAATCTCCTAATCCTTTGAAAATAGTTTATTCTATATTTAAGCAATGTGAGGGTCTATAGGAAGGAAATCTAAAAATTGTTCTTTAATGATATCATTTTGGGACATGTATCTTATAATAAACACTAAATGATCAATGTGGCTAATGTCAAGGGTTGAATCAACAATAATAGAAAAATATTTTGCTTCTCGAATTTCAGAAACCATCACCTTTCAAACTTTTTCTGCCATCAGTTCTGTTCTATAAATTCATCACAGGCTTTATGTGAAAGGTAATTGGTTTTGCCGGGTTCAGAATTAGAATATATCTCTATGTGATTTCTTAAAAAATTATCAAATTTACTTAAATATTCTAGGCAAATTAAGTAATAACATACCAACTACGTTCTGTATACATTTTGTCGTTAATAAATTACTACCACTAAATCCTAAATCAAGTTTATTCAAAAGCTGAACAGTGGCAGCAATTCTTTTTAAAATATCTTGCTAATAATTTTCTTCAGACTGAATTTGTTTCATTCATCATCATCAGCCATTTTCAATCCACTGCAGGATGAAGGCCTCTCCAGCAACTTTCCAGTTCCTTCTGTTTTGAGCACTGGCCATCCATTTACTACTCAAAAACTCATGAATTTCATCTATCCATCTCCACCTTTGTCTTCCAGGTTTTCTTCTAGCTCCTCTTGGGTACCATTCTGTTATTTTCTTAGTCCATCTGTCATCATGTCTTCGAGCTATGTGTCCTGCCCAAGACCATTTTAGTTCTTTAGTTTTGATAAGAATGTCCTTTACTTGAGTTTGCTGCCTAATCCATGTGTTTCTCTTCTTATCTAACAGTCTGATTCCCAATATAATTTGTTCCATTCTTCGCTGTGTAGTTCTTAGCTTCTCTTCCATTCTTTTGGTGAGTGCCCAAGTTTCACTTCCATAAGTCATGGTGGGGAGTATACATTGATTCATTATTTTACGTTTCAGACAAACTGGGATATTGCTCTTCAGTATGTGACTATATTTCCTGAATGCTATCCATCCAAAATTTATTCTTCTCTTGACTTCCAGCCATTTATCATTATTACAGCTAATAACTTGTCCCAGATAAGTATATGACTCCACCTTTTCAATTACTGCTCCTTCAATCATTATTTCTCTTTCTGTGGCATACTTGTTCATCATTACTTTTGTTTTAGCCATATTCATCTTTAGTCCAAAATCCTTACTAACTGTGCATAACTGATTAAGATTTTCCTCTAATTCTTTGGGATCATGGCTTATGACCACAATGTCATCTGCAAATCGTAAATGGTTTAGGTACTCTCCGTTCACATTGACTCCTTTCTGCGACCAGTCTAATCTTCTGAAAGCTTCCTCAAGGGCAGCAGTAAACAGCTTCGGAGATATTGTGTCTCCTTGTCGAACTCCTTTCTCGATTTTAAATTTCCTACTGTCTTTGTCTAGTCTAATAAAGGATGTAGCACTCTCATATATTTTCTTCAAAATCATAATATATGGAGTATCTATGCCTTGTCTTTCTAGTGCCCGAAACATTGCCTTATGCTGTATGGAGTCAAATGCCTTTTCATAATCCACAAATGCCAGGCATAATGGTATGCCTGGAATAATGGTTTTATGCCTGGAATAATGGAATAATGGTTTTATATTCATTTGCTTTCTCCATTAGCTGTGATATTACGTGAAGGTGATCCATAGTTGAGAATCCTGTCCTAAAGCCAGCTTGCTCTTTCAGTTGATTCTCATCAAGTATTCTTTCTAATCTGTTAGTAATGACCCTTGTGAACAACTTGTAGATTTGGGATAACAAGCTAATTGGTCTATAATTTCCAATTTCTGATTTATCTCCTTTCTTATGCAGCAAAACTATGATTGCATTATTCCACTGCTTAGGCATCACACCTTTTCTAATGCACTTTGTGAAGAGCCTTGCCAGTTTTTGTGTTATGTCTCTTGCTCCCAATTTTAACAACTCTACAGTAACTTCATCTTCCCCCGGGGCTTTCCGATTCTTCATTTTCTTCAATGCATGTTCTACCTCATCAGGAAGAATATCGGGTATGTCGTATGTGTTACTACTTTGCAATCCATCTTCCCCACTGCTAGTATCATTCCCTCGCTCCTTGTATAATTCTCTATAGTAGTCTTCTGCTATTTGAATTATGCCTTCTCTGCTGTTTATAAGTACACCATCGCTATTCTTCAGTTTCAGTATCATTTGTCTTTCTGTATTACTGCTCATGGCTGCTGATTTAAATCCTTTGTTTTCCCTTAATGCTTGTTCTACTTTTCTTGTGTTAAATCTTCTTATGTCCTCTCTGAGTCTCTTTCTAATGGCTTTGCATAACTCAGTATACTCAATTTTCTCCCTGTCAGTGTTTTTCTTGCTCTTCATTTGTCGTCTTTGGTTCATCATGACAAGTGTTTCTTGACTAATTTTTTCTTCTTTGGATTTCTGTTTCCCTATAGGTTTCTTGGGCTTTATCACTTTCAGAAAGTTGTAATATTCCTCGTCGATATCTTGGTCCTGAGCAGTCTGCAGAAGCTCAAACTTGTTCTTAAGTTCCAGTACATACTGCTTTTTCTCCTCCTCTGTTATTTCAAAGACCTTTGTATTATTTACTCGAGTCAGTTTTTTCCTTTCCTTTCCTACATCTATATCAAGTGTACATCTTACCATTCTGTGATCACTTCCAACATTTACCTTATTCAGGACGGTAACATCATTCACAATATATCTTCTGTTAGTGAGGATGAAGTCGATTTCATTAGTTGTTAATCCATTTGGACTCTTCCATGTCCACTTTCTGTTCACCCTTTTCTTGAAAAAAGCGTTCATTACTGACATTCCTTGAGATTCTGCAAATTCCACAAGTCGTTCACCTCTTTTATTTCTTTCACCAATTCCAAAATTTCCTATAGTTCCTCTTTCTGCACTGTTTTGCCTTTTTCCAACCTTAGCATTGAAGTCCCCCATAATAATAGTGTAGTGGGTTTTCTGCTCATCTTGTTTCATTAGTTCCGTGTCAATATGACCCAAAATTGAAAGTCTCTTAAAATTAACACACATAGCATTAATGTGATCTGATGAAAAAGACCGTTCACCACTTGCATTTGTCATAGGCATTGTGAGAAATATTTTCATAATTGTTTCAACATTCGGAAATATCGATCAGAAAATTCCATCATTAATAATATTGTACATATACTTAATATTTGAAACATTTTCTTCTTTGGCATAGTTGCTGCTATTATGATTAATGCCGTTTAAATATTAATATATCATTGTTTTAATTCCGGCTTCATTTAATTCATTGTTTACTGACAATTTCAGATTTTTAATTCAAATGAGATTATAGAAATGTATTTTAAGAGTAATACAACTGATAATGATATTGACTCAAATATAAAAAATTAACACTTGTATCAATTCATATTTGAAGAGCGAGAAAACAAAAAGCTTTCAATAAGGGAAACATATGCCACAATCACAATAGATAACAAAACATTACATAGATATGATATTTAAATTTTCTGTTACAACAGAATCAAAATTTATTAAACTACAACACTACTTGAGAGAGATAGAGAGATAGATATACCTATATTTACTTCAGTGTGCCCCCTTACATATCGCACTTTAACTTGGCACATCAACAATTAAACTATATGTTACACTTTTCATGTCTCAGCTTATATAGATTCTCAAATCCATGGGTGGTCCAATTAAAATAGCTTCTGTAGAATGAATAAAATTTCCACATAACAAATGGATTTCGAGAGAGCTGAGTATGCATTGTTCGCAACTCTGGCCTTTAGGCAATAGAGCTGCTGCTGCTGTAGAAAGCACGAATTCAGACTAAAAGGATTAACGTTCCACAATTTAGTGATGTTTGTAACACATTTACAACTGCTTCCCCAACATGATGTACAGAGAAGTTGCACTGTTCAGCTGCTTTCTTGTGTTCATAGCCAGTGGAAAAGATTAAGACAAATTTCCGATGCGGGTAATATGCCATGGTCAACTTGTTACACCCTATTAGAGAATTAGGAGAGAATGATTTTCCTTTATTCTGGAAATTAATCTGATCTTCCACAGAAATGAGTCATCCACACTCACCTCTCTCTGTTTACATGGTAGGTACAAGTGGGAAAGAAATCGCTTTAAAATTTTGAGATTACAGAGACCTTGCAAGGCTCCCTCTATCGTGAGGCCTGATGGTAGTGCCTCGTGCCTATTTATAAGTATGGCCCTGGGTTTAGACTAGATATCAGGAAGTTTTCTTTTAGCCAGCGAGTTGTTTATTGCTGTAACAGGTTGCTTTCACAGGTAATTGAGGCTGACAGCTTGAATAAATTCAGAGGTCAACTGGACAGTAATCTACGAGAGGAGGGAAGCAAATAGTATGTATTTTCTTATCCACTCATGTTTTTTTTCCCCCGATGAGTGTAGCAAAAGCATGTGGCCTCCTTGCACTGTGTAGCAATTACCATTACTATTACTAATGAAATTTGCTCAAAAACTTAACTCATCACAAGTTTTAAATCCTTTCTGAAATTTTTATACATGGCATATAATTTCTTTTGACTGACTATGTATATTGCCAGTATGCTACATCTTGACATGAAAAATGCAACAGGCGAAATGAAACATGAATTATGATAAGAAGGGATGGCCAGAGTAGTATGCTGTAGAATGAATACCAGGTGTAGAAGCTAGCGAGTGACATTGAAGTGCATATAGAATTTCTCTTGAATATAATATGTGTTATGAGTTATATTAAAAAGAGGACAAATAAAATGCATACCTGTATAAATTTGAAGAGAGCAAATGCTGGGACACTTTCTTCAGGATACATGACACCAAGAAGGGAATATATCTGAATATTCATACAAAAAGATGTTTAATAATTTTTCATAATAAAAGTTCACAAATATATTATATGAGAACAAGTCAAATTAAAATTATTTTTTGTTTAACAATAAATGGTGGCTTTTCTTTTCTGTTAGCACCATTTGAAGTTGTCAGATCATGAGATTTTCTTCAGTGGCAAGGTTATTTTGGTTGAGGGTCACTGTCCACAGTTTTCCTTCCTTTATGGTAACAGTGTGCCCATTTGAACATATAAGATCAGTGGAACAGCTGGTTCAGGATTATGTAGGCACCAGACCAATGGCAATCTTGTTGGTCTAAGGACCTTCCACACCTCTATTTCAGGGTCTCTAAAATTGTGCACCAGGATCAGCGCCAACCCTTTTTTTTTTTTCTAACTTAACTACAAACCCTAAGCTATGGAGTCCTTAGTTAAAGATGCAATACAAGTTATCTACACCAGTGGTTCTCAAACTTTTTCATGCCAATATTGATGAAAATATGATGTGAGAAATTGTGGGTAGGCCACCTGATGTAGTTGAGTGGTCAGGAGAACGAGTGCAGTAGCACGTGCTCTTTGAGTGGACTGGGGTTCAAGCCCATGACTGCTAAATATGATTAACATTTGTATTGATGATTTATTGTAAAATCCACTGACTGGTGGCCGTGCCGGAGTATAAACAAGAACATATATTGGATTAATTCTGTAATATTACTGATATGTATATACATTCACAACATACATACATATTGGAAAAATACTTATCAATAAATTTCAATATAATTGGCAAAAAATTAGCAGATTTCCACATAACACCTTGAATGGTATTTTTTAAATTAATCAACACAAAATTTTATTTAATTGTAAAGCAAAATGATAAACAATTAAATATAATATTGATCATAAACTTAAATGAATAAAATTCATAAAAAGAAATATTTATAAATTGTAGTATTACAAGATATTACAAGAATAAATATAAAATTTAAGTTTAATGTTTTGTAGCATGCGATTTATGGAATTGATTTTTGTTTGAGATTATTTCTAAAGATGTTATGTGAATATGTAAAACAAATATGAGATGACTATCCATTAATCTGGATCTTAATTTAGACTTGTAGAGAATTTTTTTCCACAGATATAAGTACTTCCAAATAATGAAGCCATTTGATATCCGTGTTTTTGTATTTCTGGATATTTTTCTGGTGAGAGTTCTTTATAAAAATTTATCAAACTCTTATCACAATAAGATGCTTTTGCTTTGGTGCTCTCTTGTAGATTAATGAATTCCAATTGGATATTTAGAGGGTCATTCTCTGGATCATATGAAAATGGATTTTGAAAATCTAAGTGTCTGTAAAATTCTTCTAACACATGTTTGTTGAATGATCTTGCTGTACTTTTCTGTCCACAGAATATTTAAAACCTCAGCTGATTCTTCTGAAAGAATCTTAAATGCTGCAAAATAAAAACAATGCCATCTACTAGTTGTTTTTGAACTAACCTTATTTTTTAGCTTGAAGCTTTCATATATTGACATAATCAAAAAGATTAGAAACAAAGTTATTATTGCCCTGAAGTTTCACATTTAACTCATTGATAACACCAGAGATGTCTGGTATGGTCTTGGCGCATTATAGCCTTAGTAGCTGATGCGCCAATAAAACCAAAAAACCCAAACCCAAACCCAGAGATGTCAACCAAGAATGCTAAATCACATAACCAGTTGATATCACGTAACTCAACAACAGTTTTGACCTTTTGATTTAGAAATTTGATTATTTCCTTAACTTAAAATTTTTTTTTAATGTGCTACCTTTACTTAGCCACTTAACAGTTGAAAAACATATCACATCTACAAATTCTGCTTCAGAATCTTCCAAGAAAGTCTTAAATTGATACTGATTCAAGCCTTTACTTTTGATAAAATTGACAGACTTCACATCTATGATGTGGTTCATTTCTAATATATGACTGATAAGAGCTTTTTGGTGAATTATACAGTGCTAACGAATTAATTTTTGTGAGAGTGTGACCCAGAACTTTTTGATACAAAAACTCACCAATCCAGATTTTTATTCTACCATGTTTGGGGCTCCATCTGTTGTGATTCAAATGAAATTATTCCAGTTTATATTATTAAAATCCAATGCATGACACACTGTTTTAAATACCTGAAGTCCTCTTGTTCTGTCTTTTAAACTTTAAAAACAGTGAAACTAGTGGTCAAAAATTGTAAAAGCTGCTCAAAAATTCTAAAATCTTCTGTAACACCATGATATCCATAATCACATTGAGTGCAAGTGAATATGCAATAAAATTTGTTGAAAGTTAGCATTAGCAAAGGCACATGATGCAAGGAAGCAAGCTTATATAGCATCAGCCAAAAAAAAAAAAAAAAAATACTCACTCTTCTCACTTCACCCATCCACTCACTCCAAATGTTTGTCTAGTTCTGCCTTGAATCTATTTAAGCTATCAACTTCTACAATGACAGATGGAAGTTTGTTTCAGTAATCAACCACCCGCTGGCTAATGGCAAACTTCCGCACATCTATCCTACAACTGTCTTTCCTCAATTTGAATTTGTGCCCTCTCAGGTGATTATTCTGAGCAAGAGGAAGGATACCATCAGCATTGAGCATGCTCAAACCATTTAAAGCTTTATACACCTCAATCAGATCACCTCGCAGGTGCCTAGTCTCCAGACACTATAATTTGCAAAACTTAAGCCTTTCTTCATAAGAACAACCTTTCTTCCATTCACTAATTTTGTTGCCCTTCTCTGTACTCATTCCAACAACTCTACATCCTTCTTAAAATGAGGCCTCCAGACATTTATACAGTACTCAAGGTGTGGCCTGACCTTATCCATTAGACACAGTTCCTAGGGCCTACGAAAACATGACTAACAAAATATTTTACAGGAATTGGGAAAAAGAAAAACAAATTTTCAAAATAAAGATATTTTATATTTTCATCCACAAAAATTATAAATAGAAATAGGTTTATTAAACAACAATTCTTGAAAACATAAACAATCATGAATCACATTTTTTACATAAAAACATTCAACATATAAGATTGGTTATTATGGTATCCGTAGCCAAGTGGGGAGCGGGAGTGCAGTAGCACATACTCTTTGAGTAGACAAGAGTTCAAGTCCCTGAATGCTAAATACGGTCGATCTGCCAACCCGCACTGGACCAGCGTGGCAGAATATGGTCCATTTCCCTCAGTATGAATTGTTGAGGAGGCTTCCATCCTGCAGTGGGTTGATAATGGCTGCAGTTTACCTTTTTTTTTTTTTTTTTTATTAAGGTATACTTACTTTGTGTCATTTTTTATTCGCAAATTTTCTTATAATTTCATCAATGGGCAGTTGTTTTAATATTTCACATTTTTTTAATATTTCTAATATTTCACTTATAGAAAGTACTGGTATAGATGATATTTTTGACTGAGATAATCCAGATTGCAAATGATTTTTTATACTATTTAATGTTGAAAATGCTTGTTCACCTTCTGCATTTGTCCCCAAAACTGATAAGTAAATTCGAAGTGCAATATTTGTATTTGGGAAGCTTGTCACCAGATTTCATTCAATTTGTGCTGACAATAATTCTGATACTGTTTTTTACTCTGGAAATAATTTTGAAAATAATAAAAATTCATCCACAAAAGAACCTTCTGAATCTTTATTGGACTAGAATCTTTGCTTTGGAAAAACTTTCGCTTTCTGACATTGATTTATCAATAAGAAAGTCAAATCTGTGATAATGAGAATTATAGGTGGCTAGTCTTTATGAGCTCCTTTGTTAATCTATCTATAATTGGATAAAACACTTGAATTCGAAATTTATTTGAGGGATTAAAATTTGTGGTCTGGCAATTTTCACTATTTATTTCATCATGAAATATTTTTCACTTCCGTTGTTCGAAAATTTAAAATTCCAATTTTGGTGCAAATATTTTGGCAGCATTTTCAAAATCAAAAAATTTATTTTGAGCACTTTTTAAATAAGATAAAAGACTATCAGAGAGGTTTATAACAGTGCATAATTCAATGCCAGGTTGCTGTGAAGCTGTATTTATAATATTCACATTTTGAAGAATGTCTTTGAACAGTAAAAAGAAGTTGGACAGTAAATGTATGTTGGCTGGTGGCGGCACGTGTTCAGACTGTTTTGAAAGAGAGAGCGGGAATTATAGAAGCCAATTCAGAAGAACAGTGCCCATGGAAGTATCTGTAGAAGAGGCATGCAGCAGAAAGAGTACGTCTATGAGAAAGTGAGTGGAGAGACTCTGTTAGAGATGAATCATTAATTAACCTAACTGCCCTCTTCTGAATGGAATCAAGAAGCCTGAGAGAGGTTTTGGAGGCACAACACCCAGATGTGGGAACAATATTCCATGGCAGGGCGGATTTGCGATTTATACAGAGTGAGCAGCTGTTTGAAAGAAAAGTAACGGCGAAAGCGAAAGAGAAAACCAAGTTTTTTAGATGCAGAGGAAGCAATATTTGTAATGTGCTTGTGCCAAGAGAGATTAGAAGTCGGGGTAATCCCCAAAAGAGATATATCATTTTGCCTAGAATTCGGAGTGTCACAAAAGATAAGCATAGGAGCAGAAGAATCCTTTTCGCGAGATATAAGACAAGTCTAAGTTTTAGAAGGGTTGAAATCAACTAAGTTGTCTTTGCCCCACTGGAGAATTACCTGAAGATCGGCATTTAAGGAATTGGTAGCAGATTTTTGAGAAGTTGAAGCTGATTGAGCAGGACAAGGTTTCTCAAAATGGAAAGTGGAATGCAATATGCTATCATCGAAAAAACTATGGATAGGATTTCCAGTCAATGGAAGAAGGTCATTAATATACAAGAGGAAAAGAGTGGGGGAAAGAACTGAACCTTGGGGGACACCGGCATTAGTGGAGAAGTTAGAAGACAGAGAGCCATCTACCATCACATCTACCTCAGTGAGCGGTCAGAAAGAAAACTGGATAACCAATTACTAAAAACAGTTGGCAAACCATAAGATGGAAGCTTGTTTAGAAGACCTTTATGCCAAACACGATCAAAAGCCTTTGAGATGTCAAGAGCAACTACTTGTGTTTCACCAAACCTTTCCATTGAATTAGTCCATGAATGGGTAACATAATCCAGAATATCACCATTGGATCGACACTGATGGAATCCATACTGGCGATCATTGATCAGACGGAAGGTTTCTAGGTAGTTTAAGAGTTGGCGGTTAATTGATTTCTCCATTACTTTAGAAAGAGTAGAAATAATTGCAATGGGACGATAATTGGATGGGAGGGATTTGTCACCCTTTTTAGGAACTGGCTGGATATGAGCAAATTTCCAAGCAGAAGAAAAAACACCTTTGGAATAAGAAAGTGAAAAAAGGCGGTAAAGAATAGGACTAAGTTCAGGAGCACACGGTTTGAGAACAAGTGGAGAAATACTGTCGGGACCTGGAGATTTCTTAGCATCAAGATCTGAAGATTCGTCTAAATCCTTCTGACATCCTCCTTTTGACGGAAGACCACAGGAGGCATTGAATGGAGCATGTTGGGAATAGTGGGAGGTGTTTTACCAAAATCGTTAATGCATGAGTTGAAAGAAAAATGGGATGCTAGCAGGTCAGCTTTATCCTGGGCTGAAGTGACAACAGAACCATGTGGTTTGGACAGAGGTGGGAACAGAGATGGGCAAAAGTTGCGGCCAATAGACCAAAATGCTCGGCTACCATTAGGGCAAGAAGCAAGTTTTCTACTCTTAGCCTGTTCAAATTCTAGGTTGGACTGATTAATAACTGCTTTGCAATTGTTGCGAGCTTTGGTGTAGGGAGAAAATTAGAAACAAGCCAATTACGATATGCAACATTCTTTTCTTGAACAGCCTTAGCACATTTATTGGAAAACCAAGGTTTAGATAAAGGACGAGATTTTAAAGTGGAGTGTGGGATAAAGGATTCCATTCCTGCAAGAATAATTTCACTGACACAATCTGAGCAAACATTGACATCGGAACTTTTGAAACAGTAATTCGACCAAGGAAAAGAAGAAAAGAAGTCTCGCAGGTCATCCCATTTTGCATTCTTGTAATGCCAAACAACACAAGGTTGGGAATAGCCATGGGATAAAGGTTCCATTGGAGAAGAGACAATCACCAAGTTTTGATCTGAAGTGCGTAAAGGACCTCTCACTTCAACCATGTACTTAGAAGGGTTATTGTGAGAAAAAGATCAAACGTATTGGCTGTATGATTAGGATTGTCCGGTATTCTTGTAGGTAAATGAACAATCTGTGCAAGATCATTAGTAATTGCAAAAGCCTCAGCATCTCGACCAGCTGGGTCGGTGTGACTAGAAAACGGAAGCCAGCTGGAGTTTTGAATATTAAAATCACCAAGAAAAATTACCTCACTGTTAGGAAAGTTGGACTGGAGAAAATCAAGTTGCAAAGAGAGGAAGTCAAAGAGCTCCAAGTGATTAGTGGAGTTGAGAGAACGGTAGAGACAACAGATGAATTTGACACAATGAGGTAGAGAGATTTTAAGCCAGAGAAGATCAAAGAGAGGAGATTCCAAATTGCCAAATCTCTGGCAGGGAATATCAGAACGGACATATGCACAAGTACCACCTTTGAGGCGAAAAGAATCATACAGCGAATAATTTGGGCATCTGAGATGAGCAGTAGTTGAATCAACCGATAACTGAGATTCTGTCAGAAAAAGTACATGGGGGTTTGGCAGACCTCAAGTGGAAATGGACATCGTTGAGATTAGAATTGAGACCATATATATTTGTGAAATGAATTAGGAAGTGCTTGGGAGGTTTAGATCTTTTCGCAGATAAGCTTGCTCTATTAGTTTGACAATTCGTGGTGTATTCAATAGTAAGAAAAAGTGGGTAGGACATGCTGTATGAAGTAATGAAATTTTTGGATATCGCGTACGCATGATAAGAATATACCCAGATCCTTGACATAACGTGGCCTCGACAATGCTCCCCCGCATACACACTACTTGGACTCCCTCCAGTCACTATCTGGCAGAGTAGAGGTAGCAAGATTATACACTAGCTCAGTGTTTCTCAAAGGGTGTGCCGCGTCACATTAGTGTGCCGCAAAATTTTCCAAGTGTGCCGCGAAATTTAGAAATTTCTTCTTCTATGACTACGTAGGTGTGCCGAGAAATTTTTCTTCTTTGGAAAATGTGCCACGAGAGTAAAAAGATTGAGAAACACTGCACTAGCTGATCCGGAAGCCTCCTAGAGAGTTACCAATAGGTTCGGTCCAGTGTACTAACTAGAGGCCGGCCTACGAACACCGTTTTAGAGCTGTACCCTCGAAATGTAAGGAATATTGGATTGGTTGGTTGGTTGGTTTTGATTTTATTGGCACATTAGCAACTAAGGCTATAATGCGCCATTGACAAATGTAAAGTACTACATATGGGAAACAGCAACCCCAGAGCAACGTATCAACTCTGTGGTACTACACCAACAGTGGTAGAGAATGAAAAGGACCTGGGGGTAATTGTGCAGGCAGAGATGAAGTTCTCTGAGCAGTGCAAACGGGCTGAAAGAGTAGCTCATGGTGTCTTATCAATGATATACAGGAATTTTTCTAGCAGAGATAGGGAGGTGATTATTACCTTGTATAAGGCAATGGTCAGGCCGCACCTTGAGTACTGTATACAGGTCTGGAGGCCTCATTTCAAGAAGGATGTAGAGATGCTGGAACGACTACAGAGAAGGGCAACAAGGTTAGTGAATGGAACAAAGGGGTGCTCTTACGAAGAAATCTTAAGTTTTACAAATTACAGTGTCTGGAGACTAGGCACCGGCGAGGTGATCTGATAGAGGTGTACAAAGCCTTGAATGGTTTGAGCATGCTCAATGCTGATGGGATACTGCCTCTTGCTCAGAATAATCACCAGAGGGCATAAATTCAAATTGAAGAAGGACGGATGTAAGATAGATGTGCAGAAATTTGCCTTTAGCCAGTGGGTAGTTGGTTGGTGGAACAGACTTCCATCCCTTGTTGTGGAAGTTGATAGCCTAAATAAATTTAAGGCTCAGCTGGACAGGTATTTTGAACAAATGGAGGGGTGAAGTAGAAGGGTTTTTTTTTTTTTTTTTGACTGATGCTACATAAGCTTGCTTTCTTGCATCATATGCCTGTACTAATGCTAATGCTAAAGACCAGGTCATATATAAAAAAATTTAAACTTTCAATGACCTAATTACTTAGGTCACTATGTCAAAATATATAACAAATGTATAAAAGGTATAAAAGATAAATCAATAGAAAATCACAATAAAATGTAAATTTTATATACGAGCAAAAACATTTATTGATTTTAAAAAGCTAAAAACATGAACCAGACACATGGTCATTGTGGGATAAAATCTGATTGAGTGTATAAGGCTCATCCGGATGATTAAAAACGGTAAAATATAAATCACGTTCGTGTCTAAAACGTGGACACACGGTTAAAATGTGATGAATAGTTAAAATGGTGCCGCAGTTCTCGTACATAGGACAGTCATCTGCCCTCAGCAGATTGGTTTGGTTTTTTTTTTTTTTTTTTTTTTTTAGGAGCATTAGCAACTAAGGCCATATTGCTCCGGGATATGCGGTGATCATTCCCTGACCTTTCCGCATCCTCCGTATTTGGTGGTGACGGGCTCGAACCTCGGTCTAATCAAGAAGCGTGTGCTATGCACTGCTGCTCCTTCCCACCTGGCTACGGAGGCGCCGCCCTCAGCAGAAAAGCATGTGTAAGATGACTGTGTCCTATGCGGAGACGAGCTAGAACAACTTCCTCTTTGCGGTTCCTGCGCAGACTAGACTGCCAGTGTCGGATTACAGGCTTTATCTGATAGAGCTTGTTTGCTACTTGCTCATGCCAAGATTGTTGCCACTGGGAATGTAATTTAGCTTGTATTAGCTGCTAAATATGTATAGGGGACTAACAGGCAATAAGTGTTGTGGGGTTCTGGTGATCTGGTCGCAGCATCTGCCAGTTCATTTCCTCCGATCCCAATGTGGCTTGGAATCCAGCAGAAATGGATGTCGAATGAACACTCAAACAGTGATTGTAACGTCTGCTGAATCCGAGTCACAATTGGATGAGGATTATACCTCATCCCCGATAAAGCCTGCAGTGTACTTGAAGAGTCAAGGAATATTAGATCTCACCACGATGTTCATCATAACGTCAAAAGTCATCGATCATACTGCATGATGGAAGAGATGGGGAAGGGTTGACCGGAACTTAGCTCTAGAGACTAAACATGGGTTCCACCACTTCAAGCCTCCAATAAGCAAAGTGGTGGTATTGCACCGGTTGATGAGAGTCATCTACTACCTAGAAACACCAAGGGTCCTGAGCTGGATATCATCATTCTTCTCTTTCTTGGTGATTACCTTCTACTTTTGACTCTCGCGCATGCATGCACGTGCGCCCTCTCTCTCTCTCAGCATAACTCGGGGAATATTTTAAATTTTTATTTTTTTTGGCTGGTGCAGCATAAGCCTCAGACTTCCTTGCACCATACAGCTAATAATAATAATGTTCGTAATTCTTATTGCAATTAATGTCGGACTAAGAATGGACCCCTGAGGTAAACCCTCCTCATGTTCAAATTATTTGGATAAATTGTTCATGTATCTAACCTGAAATGTTCTGTGGTATAGGAAGTTTTGCATAAAGTGAGGTAAATGACCTCTCAAGCCAAAAGAATGAAGATCTTGAAGTATACCATATCGCCAGGTGGTATCAAAGGCTTTCTCAATATCGAGTTTGATCACGACCAGATGTTGTCCCCTTATGAAGGCATTTTGGATGTTTGCTTCTGCTTTCATCATTACATCTAACATGGAACGGTTCTTTCAAAACCCATACTGATTGCTATTTAGCAGGTTGTTAGTTTCCAGGAATCACATTAGCCGCCTGTGAACCATTTTTTCCAGGACTTTGCCTAAACAGCTGGTCAGTGAAATCAGTCTGTAGTTATGCAGAAAGCTGTAATCCTTTCCTGGCTTTGGGAAGGCTAGTATAATTGAGTGACGTCAGGAGTTTGGATAAGTATTTTCTAGAAATATTCAATTGAAATATTTTAAGAATGTTCTTTTTGTTCTGTTATTTAGTTGGCTTATCATGATGTAGTAGATCCCATCTGGACCAGCAGCACTACTGGATGTTTTATTGAGTGCCCCTAAAAGTTCTGTTAATGTGATTGGCTGGGGTTGTACAGGTTTGAAACTCTAGTAGAGAAATTGATCTTATGCTGCTCTGAAGATTGTTTTATTTGTTGAAAGACTGAGTTGTAGGTGGATACACTCAATGTACTGGCAAATGATTCGGCTAAGGCACTTGCAATTTCTGTCGGAGAGGACAACTCCTTCCCTTTCCAGTTTAACATTGAAGCTGGGGACTGCACATATTTGCCATTAAGTTTTGTATTTTCTTCCAGATGAGTCTGATATCTGTGTCCTTGTTTATACTAGAGGAAAAGCTAATAAATGCATCTTTTTCTGCTTTCCTTCTTATTTGGTGGAACTTGGCGTTCATTCTTTTAAAACTAATTCGGTTGTGGGAAATTTGCGAAACAAATTCCAAGCCCTATTTTTTTCCTGTTTAGCATATGTACAATCCAGATTCCACCAGTAATTACTGTGTTTGCATTTTCCAGGCAAAGATTTTGGTATTGTAGAGTTGGCAGCTTATAATATTTGATTAGTTATATGTTGTGTGACATAATCTATGGGCTCGAGTTGGATTATTTCATCATCTAACTGAACATTTGAAGAGTATTTATTCCAGTGTGCTCTACAAAATTTCCAATTGGAGCAACCCGGAAAAGTTTACCCATGTTTGCAGCTTGCAGAGAATTGGTAGATGATCACTATTTACTGGATTTTCAAGAACAGACCACACCATATTGGTATATATGGAGGGAGAGCAGATTGAAAGGTCTATTGCACTCATGGATCCTGTAAAAAAATGAATATAGGTAGGCTCACCAGTGTTGAGCCTACCTATATTCAAAAGGGTAAGTTGACAAACATCAAGAAGAGTTTCTATTAGTTTACCTCTTTTGTCGATTGTTGGAGATCCCCACAGCGAATGATGAGCACTGAAGTCTGCGAGCAAATAGAAAGGAGGTGGTAGCTAGTCTATTAGATTTTCTAGATTATCTGAGGAGAATGAGTGATTTGGAGGAATATATATATAGATGCTATTGTAATAGTCATCCCAATTTCTGCACGCACTGCCACTACCTCAAAAGGAGTCTGAAGAGCAACACGTTTGGATGGAATATTATTTCTAACAAGAACCGCCATGCCTCCAAGGGTCGGCAAGTCGATACTCTTATCTCTTCTGAACATGGTATAATTTTTAATGATAGGACACACTTGTGGATTTAAATAAGATTTCTTGTAGGAATATAACTGCTGGTTCATAGCGGTTGATGAGATCATGCAAGTCGTCTTTTCATTACGAAAGCCCCTACAATTCCACTGAAGGATCCTTTCTATTATGCGTTCTTGTTAGTTTTTTTGTTTTTGACTGCTTTTTGGTTGTAGCTTGTTTATACCTCTCTATTTTTACTTTGTCTTTCTTCGGAAAGAAAGGACGTGTTGTGTCAATCTCATCGGTTGCATGAAGTTCTAAAATTCTGTCATCTGAATTATTCTGTAGATCAATATCCATTTCGGTTGAAATCCATTAGTTGCACCATTGGGGTTTCTGTAACTTTTGGTTTTACTGCTGAAGGTGCATCGGCTGGAATGGAAATTGGAGTATTGCTGGCTTGTTCAGTTTTTTGTTGTGAAGGACACTGTTTGGGAGAAGTGAGCATGGATTGTGCCCAATTGGTGACAGATGTATTAGGAGGAACTGTAACGTCTGTTTGAATACTTACTGACTGGACCTGGTTAGCAGCTGTGGCATATGTACGCTTTGGCTCCATTTTGATTATTTCTCTTCTCGCTACTGAATAAGTGACTTTGTTCTCCACTTTATATTTCTGTATTTTTTCCCTTGCTTCCACAGTTCACATATTTTGGAGAAAGCTGGGTGATTACCTTTACAATTTGCATTGCAATTGGATTGGTTGTGTTCCTTTGATCCGCAATTAGGACATATTGCCTAGCCTCTACATGTAGTCTGCGAGTGTCCATATTTTTGGCACATAGCACCTGATTGGGTTTGGGATGTAAGGTTGGACACAGCAATGGAGATAGCCTGCTTTGACAGATGTTGGTAGTTGGGAGAGCAAAAGTGAAGATTATGCTCCTTGTCGGAACAAGAATATCATCTTTACGAGTCATGATTCTCCTGGCTTGGATGACTCTTTGTTCTCGTAGCTCTTTGCCTATTTCCTCCTCTGATACAGTCAATAAGTCCCATTCTGCAATTACTCCCTTAGAGGAATTTAGGGTGGCATGGGGAGTGACTTTTATTGGATGTCTGCCAAAAGTAGTCAGATTTAATAACTTTGCAGAATGCTGGGATTTCATGGTCTCTACCAAAAGATCCCCAGACTGGAGTCACCTTACTGATTTTGGTGTACCTGTGGCAGCCTCTAAGCATTTCTGCACAAGGAATGGGGATAGTTTACTCAGAGGCTGGTCTGATGTAGAGTGCAGTATGAGGAATGCTGGATTCTCCTCTTGAGGATTTGTTTTCAACCTCTTGGGTTGAGAAAAGTCATCATCAGTGTGATTTATTGCTAGTTTTGAGCTCGAGGGCTCTAAAGGTAGAAACGTATTGTTATCTATCTTTGCTCTCTTCAGCCCTAGGAGAGTGGATTTCTTCTCCCAGGTTACTGGCCACGCCACGCCACGGGGAGGCAGGAGTAGTGTCACTAGAGTGACTAAGCAGTGTAAAAGTTATTATATTAGTTAAATGGAAAAAAAGAAAGGGGATTTGCCTTTCTGAAACTTAGTTACAGTTCGTAAGACTAAGTTTACTATTACTTAATGAGAATGTAAGAAACCTTTTATAAACAAACCTATAGTTTCGAGAAAAATGCTCTAGAAATCACTGAGAATTGCTCGATCACTATAACGCTTGGCACCCAGGGCCGGCAATTGTAGCACCTCATTTGGTTGGGGATGCATCTTTCTTAACAGATGATGGTAGGATGGGAGAACTAAAAGTGAGAATTATGCTCCTATTGGGAACAAGAACACCATCTTTCTGAGTCATAATTCTCCTTGACTCTTTGTTCATGTAGCTCTTGAACTATCTCCTCCTCTGATACAGTTAATAAGTCCCATTCTGCAATTATTCCCTTCGAGGAGTTTAGGGTGGCATGGGGAGTAACTTTTATTAGTTGTCTGCCAAAAGTAGTCATGTTTAATAATGTTTCAGAATGCTGGGATTTCATGGTCTTTCCAGAAGATCCCCAGACTGGACTTGCTTTACTGTTTTTGATAAACCTAAAGCAGACTCAATGTATTTTTGCACAAGAAATGGGGATAGTCTATTCAGAGGCTGCTCTGATAGAGAGTGCAGTATGAGGAAAGCTGGTATTTCCTCTTGAGGGGTTGTTTTCAACCTCTTGGGTTGAGAATAGTCATTTTCTGTGTCATTTGCTAGTCTTGAGTTCGATTGCTCTAAAGGTGGAAATGAACTGTTTTCCATCCTTGCTCCTTTCAGCCTTGGGAGAGTGGATTTCTTCTCCCAGGTTACCGGCCCTGCCATAGGGAGACAGGATCAGTGCTGCTAGAGTGGCCAAGCGTTATAAAAGTTAGTGAGTTAGTTTAATGGAAAAAAAGAAAGGTGCTTTTCCTTTCTGTAACTTAGTTACAATTCGTAATTCTAAATTTACAATTAATTAATGGGAACGTAAGAAAACTTTTACAAAAGAATAAATCTGTAGCTTTGAGAAAAACACTCTAGAAATCACTCAGGATATTGCTTGATCACTATAATGCTTGGCACCTGGGGCCAACATAGTGGAGACTAAGTAATCTACTATAGTCTACTACCCTGACACACCCTTTGAAGTTATTTAGCTTTGTATCCCAAGTTATATCTTCCCTGTCATTTGAAACCTTACTACCCTCAGAACATTTTATCAACATTGGCTGTTGTGGCAACAAACAAAAATTCATGAGTTGAGCACAAGCATTACTTTGACCCATACCATCAGATAAATGTGGATCTAAATTTCCCTTCTCCCCCCTAACTCAGTAATGCACAACAAAGTAATGCACAAGCATTACTTTGACCCATACCATCAGATAAATGTGGATCTAAATTTCCCTTCTCCCCCCTTGGACTCTGGGTGCGAGGTTAGCCTGTGCAGACATTGCTCCTTAAAGCTCTTCAAACAGAGAAGTTTTTCCTGATTTATTTTCTGCTTTATTAGTTTAAATTGTCATATTAACTTATTTTCTAGAGTAGCTTTATATTCCTAGTTACGATACTTAGTTTAAAGTTTAACTTAGACAGAGATTTCGTAGATATTACTTAGTATCGGTAACGGTATCAAATCCACGTGTCACAAATTGAACGAGAGGTCTTTTAACCAAATTTAGTCGATTTATTAACCAATTGTTATATCAAATTATCTTCTATAAGTAGATTATAGACCTAGTCAGGATCCTTAGTTTATTCTAAATTGAGATAGCGAGATTTCGAAGCTAATCAATACTTACGAGTCCGTAGAAATACCGTTCGTGAATTTCCGCCATTTTTACATGATAGCATAAGCTTAGTGTAGTATACTGCATAATATAATATTGTCAATTAATCAGTAAATCTATTAATCTTGATAAACTTTATTGTCAATTAAATTGTATTCTTAACTCTATATTTTTTTTTAACGACTTAATCGTAACAAATAATTAAAACATAACTATAGGGGTGCACGTGATACGGAAGTTGTATAAAGGGAACTCGTAGAAAACACTAGATACCGAAAAAAAAAATAATATAACATAACTGTTTGGGATATAACTTAAGGATTTAATTTTTGTTTTGAATTTTATTGAATTAAATTGGAATCATGACTCTGACCAGAGCAGCAAAGCAAAAGGCTCAAGCTAATGGGAGTGCTGTGGTTCAGGGGAGAACTGAGGGGGGCAGTTGCCCTCTGAATCACAGTCTATTAAAATGCACTGTTTGCTTGATGTTTGCGGAGCAGTCGGGTACGGGACATGATACTGCCAAGGGGGATGTCTTTGTGTGTGCACGATGTAAGGAGTGCAAGGAAATCAGGCGACAACTCAGCGTTGTTATGGGCCTTTATGAGACCTTGAAGGACAGGGTGGATGCCCTCGAAGGAAATAAATTGAGGGGCCCATCAAGCTCTCAGCTGCCCACATCAACGCCAGAGCTTGCACTTGGTCATCAGGCAACACAACGGCAGCCCCCTAGGCAGAATGCGCTGGTCACACAGGAACTAGTAGTTGTTGGTGACTCTATTGTCAGGGAAACGGGGAACATGCTTTGTAAAAAGGATAGGTGGAATAGGACCAGGGTATGTCTGCCAGGGGCAAAGGTTGATGACGTAGAGCGGATATCATCTTTTAAGGGCACAAAAGGTGATATAGTTGTACACGTTGGCACTAATGATATTAAGAGTAGGAGACCGGTGGAATTACTTAGCAAGTACAGGTCACTGTTGAAAAAAAGCCGTAAATTAGGGTTGAACTTGAAAGTGTCTGCAATTCTGCCCAGGCACGATAGGAGGGAGTATATGATGAGAGCCTTGTCGATCAATTCGGCCCTGGATGGATTGTGCAAGGCTCAAGGGGTAGAATTTTTTTCAGCCTGGACTGTACTTGTTAACAGGAGAGATTGCTTCTACAGGGATGGGATACACTTAAATAGAAAGGGTGCAAGAATTTTTGCTGATGCTGTCGAGGCAGTGTTAGGTGGGTCGGAAAACTGCTAGTTGGGGGGGATACAAGGACTAATAGATTAACAGTAGCCACTGGCAGAGGTGGAAGTGATTCTTGCACTGCTTCTATTCAAATGAGCAGAAGTCTGAAAAACAAGATGCAGGATATTTCAGAGACTGCTGGTAGTCATTGCGTTACAAGTAAACACATGGGTTGTGTTAGGGTAGCTAAGAATAGAAACAGGTGCATGTATACCTGCGTGTACACCAATGCTAGGAGTTTGGTAAATAAATTTGATGAATTTGAGGTATTGCTCAAAACATCAAAGGCAGATATTGTTGGGATATCAGAGACGTGGTGTCACACAGATATAAGTAATGCGGAACTGGAATTTGGGGAATACAATGTATATAGAAAGGATAGACAGGACAGGAGGGGAGGAGGGGTTATGCTATTAATTAAGAAACACATAAAGTCAAAGGAAGTGAAGCCAGTTGACATCGATGGACAGGGCAGTGTCGAGTCAGTTTGGTGTGACATAAGCATAGGGAAATCAAAATTGAGAGTAGGAGTGTGCTATAGGCCTAATGACTCTGATGAGTATAATAATATATTGTACAGGGAAATAGAGTGGGCCAGTAAATCAGAGAGTCTTATAATGGGGGATTTTAATTTCCCAGATATTGACTGGAATTTGTGGGTTGGTCACTCACACACTAGCAAGGCTTTTGTGGATTTATTGGATGATTGTTTTCTACATCAGCATGTTCGTGAGGCAACAAGAGGGAGCAATACTCTTGATCTGATTATCAGTAGTGATTCTTCATGCATTAAGAACCTGCAGATAAATGAACCACTAGGTGGCAGTGATCACAGTGTGTTGAAGTGGGATTTACTCAAGGAGGTAACTACCATCAGAGGTAAAGGGAAGGGTTTTTGTTTTCGTAAAGGCGACTATGATGGTCTGAGACAGTATTTAAATTCTATACAGTGGGACCAACTGATGATGTTACCAACAGCAAACTCAAAATGGGAAGCATTCAAGGAACTAATCTTGGTGGCTACCAGGCTTTACATACCAACTAAGAAATATTGTTCAAGGTTTAGGCCTAAATGGTTGTCAGATGGACTAATGAGACATGTGGCAGAGAAGAAAAATGCATGGGATACATACAAATTAATGGGTGACATGGAAGCCTATGATAGATATAAGTTGGTCTGTAACCAAGTCACAAAGGAGATTAGGCAGGCAAAGGCAGACTACGAAAAATCCTTGGCAAAGGATGCAAAGAAAAACAGAAAGGAGTTCTTTACATACTTGAACTCGAGAAGGAAAGGGATGAATCAGATTGGTCCACTGGATATTGATGGTTCAACAGTTGAGGATCCTGCTCAGGTGGCTAACAATCTAAACGAGTATTTTGCATCTACATTCACGCATGAGGAGTTATTCAGGAAGGAGAATGATGTAGGTAAAGTAAACATTGGCAGTGAGCTGGATGATTTTGTAATAACTGAGAGGAAAGTGGAGGAGAGATTGTTGAGGATAAACATAAAAAAGGCACCTGGGGTGGATGGGATCTATCCAGTTATATTAAAGGAGGCAGCAAAGGAAGTATGCAAACCCCTAGCCATAATTATGAGAGCTTCTTTGGACTCAGGGGAGGTACCCATAGACTGGAGATGTGCAAATGTAACCCCAATTCACAAAGGAGGATCAAAGGCTGACACAAGTAATTATAGACCTGTTAGTTTAACTTCTGTTCCAGGTAAATTAATGGAGGCACTGGTTAAAGAAGCACTGCAGGATCATCTAGACAAGAATTCAGTTATAGCTCAGACGCAGCATGGTTTTGTTAAGGGCAGGTCTTGCCTGACCAATTTGATTGGATACTATGATGTAGTCACAAAAGAACTGGATGCAGGGAATAACTTTGATATTATATATTTGGATCTTAGAAAGGCTTTTGATACTGTTGCACATGGAAGACTGCTGCACAAATTGGAGCAGTGTGGCATTGGAGGCAAATTGCTGCTATGGATAAGGGGATGGTTGAGTGGCAGAAGACAGAGAGTGGTAATCAATGGACACTGCTCAACGTGGACTAATGTTATTAGTGGAGTTCCTCAAGGTTCAGTGTTGGGTCCATTGTTGTTTTCGGTGTTTATGAATGATATTGATGATGGGATATCCAGTTTAATGTCTAAGTTTGCAGATGATACAAAGGTTGGCAGGGTCGTTAAGGACACTACTGACGCTATGCTGCTGCAACAGGATCTGGAAAGGTTGAACAGATGGGCTGAGAGGTGGCAAATGAAGTTTAACATTGACAAATGTAAAGTACTACATATGGGTAACAGTAACCCCAGAGCAATGTATCAACTCTGCGGTACTACACTGACAGTGGTGGAGAATGAAAAGGACCTGGGGGTAATTGTGCAGGCAGATATGAAGTTCTCTGAGCAGTGCAGACGAGCTGCAAGAGTAGCTCATGGTGTCTTGTCAATGATATACAGGAATTTTTCTAGCAGGGATAAGGAGGTGATTATTCCCTTGTATAAGGCAATGGTTAGGCCACATCTTGAGTACTGTATACAGGTCTGGAGGCCTCATTTCAAGAAGGATGTAGAGCTGCTGGAACGGGTACAGAGAAGGGCAACAAGATTAGTAAATGGAACAAAGGGTTGCTCTTACGAAGAAAGGCTTAAGTTTTGCAAATTACAGAGTCTGGAGACTAGGCACCGGCGAGGTGATCTGATAGAGGTGTATAAGGCTTTGAATGGTTTGAGCATGCTCAATGCCAATGGGATTCTTCATCTTTCTCAGAATAATCACCTCAGAGGGCATAAATTCAAATTGAGGAAGGACGGATGTCGGATAGATGTGCGGAAATTTGCCTTTGGCCAGCGGGTGGTTGGTTGGTGGAACCGACTTCCATCACTTGTTGTTGAAGTTGATAGCCTAAACAAATTTAAAGCTCAACTGGACAGGTATTTCGAACGAATGGAGGGGTGAAATGGGAGAGGGTTTTTTTTTTTTTTTTTTTTTTTTTTTTTTGGCTGATGCTGAATAAGCTTGCTTTCTTGCATCATATGCCTCTACTAATGCTAATGCTAAACTAGCAGTTTCCCTGAATTCTTATGGTATCCTCAATGATACTGGCAAAAATCCTTGCACCATCTTTGTTCAAATGAACACCATCTCGACAAAAAAAATTCCTACACACTGATTACCCCCCCCCCCCCAGGGCCTTGCAGATTCCCTTAAGTCTTGAATTAATCCACAAGGCTTTCAGCATATAGTCCCTCCTATCACGTCTGCTTTCTCCAACAGATGGTCAGGTCATGTACATTTAATATCGTTAGTCCCCACATGAATAATAATTCTCTCTTTACCTCCCTTAAAATCTGATAATCTGTTGGTAACATCATCAATTGTTGCTCCTGGCAAACACACTCTATTTCCAGACCACCTATCTTTATTACGCAAATGTTACCCATTTCTCTTGACAATAGAGTCACCCAATAAAACTAAATCACCTTCGACCAGAGAAGTTTGCACTTGACTATTATTTTCTGGGTTGCGAATCAGGGAGCATCACTTGGCAGGTCAGGTATTTAGCTGTTTTTAATACAGTCCATTCCGGTTATTTGGGACACATCGGGACTAGTGCATTTTGGCCCGATTATCCAAAGTTTCACGTAAATAGTTAAAAATACAATGTACCCCCCTCCCCCCCCTTACAATTGGTTCACTGTACAATCAAATCACGTTACGACGAACTCAACATAGTAAAGTACCGTTCACTATACGATGTGCAGTAAGCGCCTGTCATTGTGATCACGTTTGTGAATTGAATTTTAATTCTATTAAACAGCGATTCTAATTAGTGAAAATAGGAGGAATACTATCCACAGGCTATAAAAGCAAAGATATATTAAGCACAAATTTACCCTTTATTACCTTTCCAATTAAAAAATTAAATGATATGTGAAAATTGGAATAATTAATATGTACTGTAATATGTACATACGAACTAGTTGACATTTCTGTTCACTGACATTTGTGGGCGGGGGGAGGTTAAAATTTAAAACAGTAAAAAGATAAGCAATCAATAACAAAGAACACAACACACACAAATTGCAAGTAACACAATACGCGCAAGTGAGAACCGAGTAACAAGTTACAAAGCTTTAAAAATAGGAATGAAGAGAAGATCTGAAAATTAATTTTTTTATATGATTGAAGATTTCATGGAAGTGTAAACACATTTCACCATAATAACACACAGAATTCAAGCTGTTGGTATTATCGCAAATTCAGTAAAATCGAGTTTACTGTACGTTTATGATAGATTTCACTAACAGAAAAGCCCAATAAATAGGTGACTGCTAATTTTTTTTATTGTTTTTTGGTTGTGACCTCCAGAATTTCGACCGAACCATGTGGTACCGTCGGAGACAATCGTAGGGTAATCTCCAGTGCTGCGGTCTCCTGCCCCAATTAAACAGCATGCTGTCCCAATTAAGCGAAGTACAGCAGGCCCCCGTTATAAAGCGGTTCACTTTACGCTGATTCGCTATAACGCTGTTCTTATATTATAACCCGTATCTGACTATAACGCTGTCACAGATCACTATAACGCTCTTTTACAGATTGAATTTTTGACATATTTAACGAAATCGTTTCATTTGATGGAGTCGATAGCTTGAAAATGAATAGCAAAACAGCATTAAAACGTTTCCAACGCCGACTTGAGAAATTTTCCCACGCTCAGTGAAATTTTCTCGCACGCTAATTTAGTTTCAGTACAGTGACTTGTTACGTAGTTCCGAGATCAACATTTTAAAAAATGATCAAGTATATTGCTTGTAATATTTGCGTTATATGCATTTATCCGAAGTCTAGTCATCACTCAGTAGAGTATTAGACATCGTGCGTAACGGAAAGTTTACTTGAACATTGTATCGTAATTAATTCAACCAACGCAGTTACATTTTCGAAGAGCTAATAATGACTGATAGGAATGAAAATGCAACAACGTCTGGGCGCAGTACGAAGACTATAAATGTAAGAAAAAGACTGAATTTGAAAATTAAATTAGACGTTTTGAAGCGAATCGATTCCGGTCAACGACAAACGGATGTGTGCCATAATTTAGGACTTGCAACTTTAACTGTAAGAACAATTATAAAAAAATAAAGAATTAATTTTTGCAGCGGGAAAAATAGCTGTTCCACTGCAAGCAACTAGGACTAGGCTGGCTATTAGGATTGAAATGGAAAGACTTTAATTTTATTGAAGATAATATTCCAATGCAGAATTCAGTTAAGTTAAATATTAAAAAAAGAGAGAGAGAGAGAAAGAGATTAACCAATATGATGATCTGCAGAAAACTCGCCTAAAAAAAAAAAAAAAAAAAAATGTGGAACCATTTAAAACTAGTAAGGGCTGGTTGAATAGATTTAAAATCCAGGGAGAAGCCGCAAGTGCAGATCAAGGAGCCGAAACTTTCAAAAAAGAACTTGTTGAAATTGTTGAAGAGGGGTATTATGTGTTATACTTCTCAACAAGTTTTTAACATAGCTGAAGCAGGACTTTTATGGAAACGAATGCCTAAAAGAAGTTTCATATTGAAAGAAGAAAAAAACATGCCAGGTTTCAAAGCGGCGAAGGATCGGTTGACTTTATTGTTGGTTGTAACGCTGCGGGGGATTTAAAATTAATACCCCTTTTAGTTTATTTGGAAGAGGGCCAAAGTTCAACTCAAAATCCACACATTTGTCATGATTAAATTCATCAATTAAATTAAATTCATTATTTTAATTGGAATTTTAAATTTACTTTTGAAACGCAAGTAGTTACCACATAATTATACGTATGCAATGCAGAATATTTTATATGTGCAAATATTTGAATATTAAATATTTTGACCGACATTTGTGCATCATTTCATTACTGTTTATTATTTATTAGGAAATATCCTATGGCACCGACCGCAGCTCATAAATACATATGTTACCTTACGGGAAAGCGGCGCTCGCTTAGCGCGGATTCACTTAGCGCTCTGTTTTTCCGGAACGAATGATCAGCGTTAAGCGGGGGTCACCTGTAAACCCTGGCTATTTTCTCGATTGGTTTCTGTTTTTTAAGATTTGCCCCGATTAACCGGTGGCCCAAATAACCGGAATCCACTGTATTTAGAGTTTAGAGTTTTTTTAGGGTATTTAGCTGCTGATAACAAGCGGAACATGATACCATAATTAAGGATACCATAATTGTATAATTTCCTCATTCAGGGTGTTAGCTGACTGAAATTTGACCCAGCTGGCTAGAGAGAATTTCCATTTCCTGCAGGGTTGGGTTAGTGGTAGTAGTTGCGTTGTGATTACAAACAACTGGAAAATGGTCACTGCCCATTGGTCATCCATAATGGACCATTGCATGACTATAAACACTATCGGGGAGCATATCGAGAGATCAATTGTAGAAGTTTGTCCAGTTGGCAATTATATGTGAGTAGTTGCACTAGTATTAAGAATGGTAAGGCTATGCTTATCCAGAAAAGTTTCGATCAGTTGGCCATATCTATCAAATTTAGAAGAACCCTGTAAGGGGTGGTGGCCACTGAAATCCCCCAACAGACAGACAGGGAAAGGTAGCTGTATTAGAAGGTCTTCAAGATCTCTGAAAGCAAAGGTATGATTTGAGGGAAGATAAGATTGAAACTAGTGTAATAGCAACTGAGTAATGAAATGTACAGCAACAGCCTCAATTTCTCTTTGAAGAACAATTTGTTGCTTGGTCAGGATCTGTGAGTTGATCAAGATGGCCACTCCACTACAGGTATCATTTGATGTATTGCAATCTTTTTAATATATAGAGTAGTTTGTGGAGGTGGAAATTTGAGAAGTTAAATAGGTTTTCTGCAAGCAGAAACCAACTGGAGAGTAGCGATGGATTAAATCATAAATATCGCCGATACTGCTACAAAGTCTTCTGCAATTCCACTGTAAAATAAAAGGCATTACTTGTAACGAGTATAAGAAGCTGTATCTGATTGCTTTTTCAGTATGGCAGTTTTATGGTGTCTTTTTTATGGTTTGTCTTTTTTTGAAAATATAGGCTGACCAGTGTCCATATCGTCTTCCACATATATTTCTAGAATAAGATCGCCCTGGTGGAATGAGTAATCAGTATCCATGGATGTGTCTTGGATATTCTTTCTTGAATTGTAACTTTGACTATGCGATGTAGTAGCAATCACCGGAGGGGGAAAGGAGATGTAGTAGTTGTTGGCGCATCGGCTTCTGTGGCCATATTGCAGGAAAGGAGATGTCACTGGTATTGTAAGAGGAGTGTTACTTGCCTGGTTTTAGTGCTTGGTGACATTGGACTGTTGTTGAAAGAGCACAGCTCGAGCCCAGTCAGAAATTGATATGTTTGAGGGGATTGTAACATCAATTTAGATGGACAGTGTTAGTTGTTTTTGTGCAATACTGGCATAGGCACGTTTGGGTATACTGGGAGCAATTAGTTTCCTAGCTTCTTGATAACTTACCTTGTTCGCAACTTTATATTTTATAATTTTTTTCTCAAGTCTTAGAGATGGTTGCTTTTGCAGTTTGGGCAAGTTATTTCTGCCGCCAAACATTCCGATTGAGTATGATCAGAAGAGCCGTATTTAGGATAAACTGGGTTTCCTCTGCATGTTGTCTTGAGATGCTACAAGTACTTTTGGTACTTGTAACATCTCAAGAGATTTAGGGACGAATGTGGCAAAGTAGATAACTTGTTTTTACTGATGACGGTTGGTTTGGGGAATTAAACATAAAGATAATATTCCTGGTATGTGTAAGTTAATTGTCTTTTTTGATCATGATTCTTTTGACTACAATAACATTTCGCTCCTGAAGCTCTTGTGTTATTTTTTCTTCCATTACATTCAACAGATTCCAACTAGATATCACACTTTAGATGTATTTAGAGTTGCATGGGGAGGTACTTTCGACGGTATCCCAGCAAATTTATAAATTGTAGGAGTTTCTCCAAATGTCTACGGTTTATAGTTTCTAAAAGTAGGTATCCTGATTGCAGAGTCTTAGGAGATCCTGCAATACGCTCCAGGTGTTTCTGGATGAGGAAGGATGATAATTTGCTGAGAGCTTGGTCTGAAAGCAAGTGCAATATTAGAAATGCAGGAAAATCTGTTGTTAGTGAATTTGTTTTAAACTTCTTGGGTTGTGAAATGGCATAATGAGTTTCAGTCTCTGGCCGAGAACTTGTTGGCTCAAAAGGTGGAAACACAATGTGCTCCATATTTGCTCCTTTTGGCCCTTGGCTGATCAACTTTTCTGCCAAGGTCAAAACACAGGGAGGCAGGATCAGAGCCTGAGCTGACCAAGCAAAGATTAGTAAGGATTAATAGTTAACAAAGAAAAAATATAAAGAAAGGTGGTTTTCGTTTCTCACTGTCTACAAGAACTTTTTGGTAGAAGAGCTTCTATCAAATAAACAGCTCTTGAAAATATAGGAACTTAAAGCTGTCAAAGTTTGTTAATGATCTGAAGGTGGGAAGGGTGGTTAACAATTGGAGCCAGGCAATGTTGCTTCAGAAAGGGTGGGCCCAGTTTCATACAGCGGTTCAAAAAATGGCAACTGGAAGTTTCATGTTTTCTAAACCTACAGTTATGCATTTGGGGAACAGAAATAAAGCAGTTCCATATAATCTACATGGAGAGAAGCTAAAAGTGGTTCAAGACAAAAGACTTAGGTGCTATGATTCAATCCAACATGAAATTTTCCATTCAATCTAAAGAGGCAGCTAGGAAGGAACCCAGATCCTGTCTATGATTTATAGGGTCTTTGCTAGCAGAAAAAAGGACATCATTATTCCTCTTTATGAGGGAATGACTAAGACTGCATTTGGAATATTGTATTCAGATCTATAGACTGGACCTAAAAAAAGACAGAGCTTCCGGAGAGGGTTCAGAAAAGGGTGGTCAGATGGGTGATGAGTGCAAAGCAGTGACCATTTTAAGTATGGCTAAGAAGGTGTGGACTTCAGAGTTTGACAATAAGATATCTAAGTGGTGACCTGATTGAGGTATATAAGACACTGAAAGGATTAAGTAAAACTAAGGAAAGTTCAATCTCTCTCAGAGGTGAGACACAAACAAAAGACAAATATAAAATTTCAGGGTTAAAAAAAGAAGACTGGATCTCCTTAAGTTCACCTATGAACAGCAAGTTGTAGTTGCCTCCCAATTTGGAGGAGGCAATGAGACTAAAGTTTAAAGCAGAACTGCAGAATTACTTTGTGAGAATGGAAATAGTATGAATATTCTGTTTAATTTTAATTTTTATTATTTTATTTATTTATTTTTAGCTGATGAAGAAAAACTAAAGCTGAAGCATCCTGGGTTTATGTCTTAACATCCCATATTTTTGGGCATCAGTTTCATTCTTGGTCTTAAACTATTTTAAAGACAGTAAAAGAAAAAAAAAAATTTCAATTTTTATTATATAAGAGAATTATAAATAACTACCATTTTTTTGGAGGTAATTTTTTAAGAAGCTGCCTCCCTGAAAAAAAATTTGCCAGGCCCCTACTTTATACCACAAGTTAATAAAGAGTAGTGACCTCAAAAGATTCTTGTTATTTTATTTTAATGCTTATATTCATTGATTTTATCGGTTTTTACCTTTACTTGATTTGTATTTTATATTTTATTCTATTTTAGTGTTTAATTTATGCCTATATAATCATTATTTTTATTTTACTAAAGTTTTGATTTTAATTCTTGTGTTTAGTATTAGAACTAATAGTGGCAAAATTATGCAAGACAGCAAGTTTATATAACATCAGCAAAAAAAAAAAAAAAAAAAAATTCCCATTTCACCTATCCATCCACTCTAATAGTTTGTCTAGTTCTTCCTTGAATTTACTCAAACTATCCACTTCCACAACAATCGATAGAAGCTTGATCCAGCAATTAACCATCTGTTGGCTGGAGGCAAATTTATGCACATCTATTCTGCAACTATCCTTTCTCAATTTGAATTTATGGCAAACTTCTGCACATCTATTTTATGCAACTATCCTTTCTCAATTTGAATTTTTGTCCTCTCATGTGCACAGTCTAAGCAAAAAGAATTCCATCAGCACTCAGTTTGCTCAAACCATTCAAATCACATCACCTTGCAGGTGCCTAGTCTCCAGATGCTGCAATATGCAGTACAAAAGCCTTTCTTGGTAAGTGTACCCACTTTGTTATCCTCACCAACCCTATAGTTCTTCTCTGTACCTGTTCCAGCAGCTCAATATCCTTCTAAAATGAGACCTGCAAACCTGTTATGCAATACTCAAGAAGTAGCCTGACACCATTACCTTATACAATGATAATCACAGCAAAATTCCTGTATATCACTGACAAAACCCCATAATCTGTCTGGCATCCCTGTCTGCACTGCACTGAGAACCTCTTATCTGACTGCACAATTAACCCTCGGTCCTTTTTCCAATTGCTATTTCTCAGCCCATTTGTCTAATTTTTCTAGATCTCGTTGCAGAGCATACCTTCGTTACTGTTATTAACCATCATATTAAACTTTGTATCACCTGCAAATATAGAAATTCTTAGCACAGTCATAACTTTATCAAATTTTTCCTTGCACTGTAACTTTTAAAAGCTCTAGCTTTCCATTTTTGTGCTTGCAAGTGATATCCCTGTCCACCTTTAATCAACTGTAGATGACTTGGCCTGCTACATTTCCCACTCTGCCCTAGGTTCATTTTCTTTCTGCTAGAAAAGTTATAATGCACCAGTGTTCCCATTTCGACAAATTATTTGTTGCAAAATATAAAATATCATAATGTAAAAACAGAAGTGATTAAAAAATAACTTCTGCAGTATTTTTAGATGTTGAAAATTGTATCAATTATGACAATTCTTAATAAATATATTTTCTGATCAACAGTACACATTTTACAAAAGTATATGTACTGCAAAATAAAATATTTTTACAATGACAACAGTAATTATGCCACCCAATTATCTGGGTTAGTTGAGAAATAAATATGTATAGATAGTCCTCAAAATAAAAGAAAACCTTGTACACGTGACAAAAATGTAAATTTATTAGCATTAGCATTAGTAGAGGCATTTGATCCAAGAAAGCAAGCTTATGCAGCAACAGCCAAAAAAAAAATAAATAAAAAATAACCACTTCCCCTTCACCCCTCTGTCCAGCTGAGCCTTAAACTTATATAGGCTATCAACTTCCACGACAAGGGATGGAAGTTTATTCCACCAACCAACCACCTGCTGGCTAAAGGCAAATTTCCTCAGTCTATCCTACATCTGTCTTTTCTCAATTTGAATTTATGCCCTCTCAGGTGATTATTCTGAGCAAGAGGAAGAATCACATCAGCATTGAGCATGTTCAAACCATTCAAGGCTTTATACACCTCTATCATATCACCTCGCCGGTGCCTAGTCTCCAGACACTGTAATTTGCAAAACTTAAGCCTTTCTTCATAAGAGCACCCCTTTGTTCCATTCACTACTCTTGTTGCCCTTCTCTGTACTCGTTCCAGCATCTCTACATCCTTCTTGAAATGAGGCCTCCAGACCTGTATACAGAACTCTAGGTGTGGTCTGACCATTGCCTTATACAAGGGAATAATCACCTCCTTATCCCTGCTAGAAAAATTCCTATATATCATCAACAAAACACCATGAGCTACTCTTGCAGCCTGTCTGCACTGCTCAGAAAACTTCATATCTGCCTGCACAACCACCCCCAGGTCCCTTTTATTCTCTACCACTGTCAGTGTAGTACCACAGAGTTGATACGTTGCTCTGGGGTTGCTGTTTCCCATATGTAGTACTTTACATTGGTCAATGTTAAACTTCATTTGCCACCTCGAAGCCCATCTGCTAAACCTTTCCAGATCCTGTTGCAGTAGCATAGTGTCAGTACTGTCCTTGACAACCCTGCCAACCTTCGTATCGTCTGCCAACTTGGACATTAAGCGTGATATACCATCATCAATATCATTTATAAATACAGAAAACAATAATGGACCCAATACTGAACCCTGAGGGACTCCACTAATAACATTAGTCCACGATGAGCAGTGTCCATTGATTACCACTCTCTGTCTTCTCCCCCTCAACCACCCCTTTATCCACAGCAGCAATTTGCCTCCAATGCCACACTGCTCCAATTTGTGCAGCAGTCTTCCATGTGCAACAGTATCAAAAGCCTTTCTAAGATCCAAGTATATAATATCAAAGTTATTCCCTGCATCCAGTTCTTTTGTGATGCATCATAGTATCCAATCAAATTGGTCAGGCAAGAGTTCCCCTTAACAAAACAATGCTGTGTCTGAGCTATGACTGAAGTCTTGTCTAGATGATCCTGCAGTGCTTCTTTAACCAGTGCCTCCATTAATTTTCCGGGAACAGAAGTTAAACTAACAGGTCTATAATTATTTGTGTCGCCCTGTGCACATTTGCACATCTCCAGTCCATGGGTACTTCCCCTGAGTCCAAGGAAGCTCTCATAATTATGGCTAAGGGTTTGCTTACTTCCTTTGCTGCTTCCTTTAATATAACTGGATAGATCCCATCCACCACAGGTGCCTTTCTTGTATTTATCTTCAACAATTTCTCCTCCACTTTACTCTCAGTTATTACAAGATTCTCTAGCTTACTGCCAGAGTTGAATACACCACTGGCATTCCCCTCGCTGAATAACTCCTCATGTGTGAATGTTGATGCAAAATATTCATTCAGTTTGTTAGCTACCTGAGCAGGATCATCAACAGTTGACCGATCGATATCAAGTGGACCAATCTGATTCATCCCCTTCCTTCTAGAGTTTACATAAGTAAAGAACTCTTTGCTGTTTTTCTTTGCATCCCTTGCCAAAGATTTCTCGTAATCTGCCTTTGCCTGCCTAACCTCCTTTGTAACTTGGTTACAGATCAACTTGTATCTATCATAGGCTTCTGTGTCACGTGTTAATTTGTATGTATCCCATGCATTTTTCTTCTCTGCCATATGTCTCATTAGTTCATCTGACATCCACTTAGGCCTAAACCTTGAACAATATTTCTTAGTTGGTATGTAAAGCGTAGTAGCTTCCAAGATAAGTTCTTTGAATGCTTCCCATTTTGAATTTGCTGTTGGTAACATCAGTTGGTCCCACTGTATAGAATTTAAATACTGTCTCAGTCCATCGTATCGCCTTTACGAAAGCAATAACCCTTCCCTTACTCAAAGAGGTAACTACCCCTAATGGTAGTTACCTCTTTGAGTAAATCCCACTTCAGCACACTGTGATCACTGCCACCTAGTGGTTCATTAACTGCAGATTCTCAATGCATGAAGAATCACTACTGATAATCAAATCAAGAGTATTACTCCCTCTAGTTGCTTCCCGAACATGCTGATGTAGAAAGCAATCATCCAATAAATCCACAAAAGCCTTGCTAGTGTGTGAGTGACCAGCCCCCAAATTCCAGTCAATATCTGGGAAATTAAAATCCCCCAATATAAAACTCTCTGATTTACTGGCCCATTCTATTTCCCCGTACAGTTTCTTATTATACTCATCAGAGTTATTAGGCCTATAACACACTCCTACTCTCAATTTTGATCTCGCAATGCTTATGTCACACCAAACTGACTCAACACTGCACTGTCCAGCAATGTCGACTGGCTTCACTTCCTTGGATTTTATGTATTTCTTAACTAATAGCATAACTCCTCCTCCCTTCCTATCCTGTCTATCCTTTCTGTAGACATTGTACTCCCCAAATTCCAGTTCTGCATTCCTTATATCTGTGTGACACCACGTCTCTGAAATCCCCACAATATCTGCCTTTGATGTTTTGAGCAATACCTCAAATTCATCAAATTTATTTACTAAACTCCTAGCATTGGTGTACACGCAAGTATACATGCACCTGTTCTTTTTCTTAGCTACCCTAACACAACCTATGCGTTTATTTGTACCCCAATGATTCCAGACAGTCTCTGAACTATCCTGCATCTTATTTTCCAGGCTGCAGCTCCTTCCAATAGAATCAGTGCAAGAATCACTTTCTTAAAACCACATCTTGTTGGTGAAAATGGTTTCTCCTTGTTCCATATGGTGAGTAAAAAGTAGTTACCACAGTTCTTGTGCAATGAAAAAAACAACCCTTTTTTTCCCCATTTTAATAAGAAGGAGGAACATGGACTCAAAAAATATAAAAAATATCAAATCAGAAGAATGTTTAATGTGGTGGTAGATGACTCTCATCAACCGGTGCAATACCACCACTTTGCTTATTGGAGGCTTGAAGTGGTGGAACCCATGTTTAGTCTCTAGAGCTAAGTTCCGGTCAACCCTTCCCCATTTCTTCCATCATGCAGTATGATTGATGACTTTTGAAGTTATGATGAACACCGTGGTGAGATCCAATTTTCCTTACATTTTGAGGGTACAGCTCTAAAACGGTGTTCGCAGGCCGGCCGCTAGTTAGTACACCGCACCGAACCTATTGGTAACTCTCTAGGAGGCTTCCGGATCAGCTAGTGTATAATCTTGCTACCTCTACTCTGCCAGATAGTGACTGGAGGGAGTCCGAGTAGTGTGTATGCGGGGAGGATTGTTAAGGCCATGTTATGTCCAGGATCTGGGTATATTATTACCACATGTACCCCATATCCAAAAATTTCATTACTTCATACAGCATGTCCCACCCACTTTTTCTTACTATTGAATACACCATGAATTGTCAAACTAATAAAGCAAGCTTATCTGCGAAAAGATCTAAACCTCCCAAGCACTTCCTAATTCATTTCACAAATATACATGGTCTCTATTCTAATCTCAACGATGTCCATTTCCACTTGCAGTCTGCCAAACCCCATGATCTTTTTCTGACAGAATCTCAGTTATCGGTTGATTCAACTAACTACTGCTCATCTCAGATGCCCAAATTATTTTTTGTATGATTATTTTCGCCTCAAAGGTGGTACTTGTGCATATGTCCGTTCTGATATTCCCTGTCAGAGATTTGGCAATTTGGAATCTCCTCTCTTTGATCTTCTCTGGTTTAAAATCTCTCTACCTCATTGTGTCAAATTCATCTGTTGTCTCTACCGTTCTCCCAACTCCACTAATCACTTGGAGCTCTTTGACTTCCTCTCTTTGCAACTTGACTTTCTCCAGTCCAACTTTCCTAACAGTGAGGTAATTTTCCTTGGTGATTTTAATGTTCGCAACTCCAGCTGGCTTCAGTTTTCTAGTCACACCGACCCAACTGGTCGAGATGCTGAGGCTTTTGCAATTACTAATGATCGTGCACAGATTTTATATTTACCTACAAGAATACCGGACAATCCTAATCATACAGCCTATACATTTGATCTTTTTCTCACAAACAACCCTTCTAAGTATACAGTCGAAGTGAGAGGTCCTTTAGGCACTTCAGATCACAACTTGGTGATTGTCTCTTCTCCAATGGAACCTTTATCTCATGGCTATTTCCAACCTCGTGTTGTTTGGCATTACAAGAATGCAAAACGGGATGACCTGCGAGACTTCTTTTCTTCTTTTCCTTGGTTGGATTACTGTTTCAAAGGTTCCGATGTCAATGTTTGCTCAGATCGTGTCAGTGAAATTATTCTTGCAGGAATGAAATCCTTTATCCCACACTCCACTTTAAAATCTCGTCCTTTATCTAAACCTTGGTTTTCCAATAAATGTGCTAAGGCTGTTCAAGAGAAGAATGTTGATTATCGTAATTGGCTTGTTTCTAATTCTTCAGTTTCATTTTCTGCCTACACCAAAGCTCGCAACAATTGTAATGCAATTATTAATCAGTGCATACTAGATTTTGAACAGACTAAGAGTAGAAAACTTGCTTCTTGCCCTAATGGTAGCCGAGCATTCTGGTCTCTTGCCAAAGCTATTGGCCGCAACTTTTGCCCATCTCTGCTCCCACCTCTGTCCAAACCAGATGGTTCTGTTGTCACTTCAGCCAAGTATAAAGCTGACCTGTTAGCATCCCATTTTTCTTTCAACTCATGCACTAACCATCTTGGTAAAACACCTCTCACTATTCGCAACACGCTCCATTCAATGCCTCCTGTGGTCTTCCGTCAAAAGGATAGAAGGATTTTGACGAATCTTGATGCTAAGAAAGCTCCAGGTCACAATGGTATTTCTCCACGTGTTCTCAAAACCTGTGCTCCTGAACTTACTCCTATTCTTTGCCGCCTTTTTTCACTTTCTTATTCCAAAGGTGTTTTTTCTTCTGCTTGGAAATTTGCTCATATCCAGCCAGTTCCTAAAAAGGGTGACAAATCCCTCCCATTCAATTATCGTCCCATTGCAATTACTTCTACTCTTTCTAAAGTAATGGAGAAATCAATTAACTGCCAAATTTTAAACTACCTAGAAACCTTCCGTCTGATCAACGATCGCCAGTATGGATTCCATCAGTGTCGATCCACTGGTGATATTCTGGCTTATGTTACCCATTTATGGACTAATTCAATGGAAAGGTTCAGTGAAAAACAAGTAGTTGCTCTTGACATCTCAAAGGCTTTTGATTGTGTTTGGCATAAAGGTCTTCTAAACAAGCTTCCATCTTATGGTTTGCCAACTGTTTTTAGTAATTGGTTATCCAGTTTTCTCTCTGATCGCTCACTGAGGGTGATGGTAGATGGCTCTCTGTCTTCTAACTTCTCCACTAATGCCGGTGTCCCCCAAGGTTCTGTTCTTTCCTCCACTCTTTTCCTCTTATATATTAATGACCTTCTTCCATTGACTGGAAATCCTATCCATATATTTCCCGATGATAGCGCATTGCATTTCACTTTCCATTTTGAGAAACCTTGTCCTGCTCAATCAGCTTCAACTTCTCGAAAATCTGCTACCAATTCCTTAAATGCCGATCTTCAGGTAATTTTCCGGTGGGGCAAAGACAACTTAGTTGATTTCAACCCTTCTAAAACTCAGTCTTGTCTTATATCTCGCAAAAAGGATTCTTCTGCTCCTATGCTTATCTTTAGTGACATTTCGATTTCTAGGCAAAATGATATATCTCTTTTGGGGATTACCCTTCCTTCTAATCTCTCTTGGCACAAGCACATTACAAATATTGCTTCTCCTGCATCTAAAAAACTTGGTTTTCTCTTTTGCTCTCGGCGTTACTTTTCTTCCAAAAGCTGCTCGCTCTGTATAAATCGCAAATCCGCCCTGCCATGGAATATTGTTCCCACATCTGGGGTGGTGCTCTCAAAACCTCTCTCAGGCTTCTTGATTCCATTCAGAAGAGGGTAGTTAGGTTAATTAATGACTCATCTCTAACAGAGTCTCTGCACTCGCTGTCTCATAGACGTACTGTTTCTGCTACATGCCTCTTCTACAGATACTTCCATGGGCACTGTTCTTCTGAATTAGCTTCTATAATTCCTGCTCTCTCTTTCAAAACAGTCCGAACACGTGCCGCCACCAGCCAACATCCATTTACTGTCCAACTTCAAACTCACAGAACCAACTTTTCATCTTCCTCGTTTATTCATTCAACTGCCGTTTACTGGAACAACCTTCCTTCATACGTATTTCCTGAAAATTACAGTCTACAGAAGTTCAAGTCCAATGTCAACAAATATCTTCTTTCGTCTTCTCAACCTCGAACCCAAGCACGGTACTAAGTACTATAAGTTGTAACACCTCTCGTGTTTGGGGTTTACATAAAAAAAAAAAAAAAAATCTTCTCCTCCGCATTTTTTAACTGTTCAATAGTAAAACTGAAGGATCACTGAAATATGACTGGAATGTGCATGACAGAAACCAATGTGTTCATGAGAAATTCAAGAGTCTTGTCTACAGCAGCATTACAATAACTGTTACAGATTTCATATATTTATTTTTGTTATTTGACAAAGTATGGCACAGGTTCCCTGGTTAATTTGCAAACTCCCCTGATAATCAAGAGTTAAATGTATTTAGAAAAAAAATTAATTCATAATCCTATCCCATCTTTAGATGCACTGTATAATGCTGTCATGATTATGTTATGATTTTCTAGTGGAAGTTAAGTTCAAAACTAGTAAGTTATTAACAAAATGAAATAACAGGTTAGTGCCAATGAATCTTTTTCGTCCACTAAACCTACTAAACAAGCAACCTACTAAAGTGGTTAAAACTGGCATAATTTAAGTATATCTCATATTCTTAACACCTTCAAAATGAGTTGCCATGATGACAACCCAGTTATGAAGTATAAGTGGTGGTTGATAGCCTAAATAAATTTAAGGCTCAGCTGGACAGGTATTTCGAACGAACGGAGGGGTGAAGTGGAAGGGTTTTTTTTTTTTTTTTTTTTGGCTGATGCTGCATAAGCTTGCTTTCTTGCATCATATGCCTCTACTAATGCTAATGCTAATAACTCCACAATATGAGAGATGCCTGATGGTGTGTAACTAGTTATCAGACAAAGCGTTTTAGGGCTAAAGGCTCATGTTGCGCAAAGGTTTAGTGATGTGCAGCTTAGTGCAACTGCATCATTTTTGTGTGCAGCAACCTACTAAATTGGTTAAAATTGTCATCATTTAAGTATATCTCATTTTTTTGTTTGTTTGTTATTTGGTTTTTAGGAGCATTAGTAACTAAGGCCATATTGCTCCGGGATATGCGGTGGTCATTCCCTGACCTTTACGCATCCTCTGTATTTGGTGGTGATGGGCTCGAACCCCAGTCTAATCAAGAAGCGTGTGCTACGCATAAGTATATCTCATATTGTGAATACTTAAATGATGCCAATTTTAACCACTTTAATAGGCTGCGGCATACTAAAATTATGCATTTGCACTAACCTCTATATCAGTAAGCTTTTATGCAACATGTGGTTGTTTGTTTGTTGTTTGGTTTTTTTAGCAGCATTAGCAACTAAGGCCATATTGCTCCGGGATATGCGGTGGAAAGGTCATGCGGCATATGCATGACCTTTCCGTATCCTCCGTATTTGGTGGTGATGGGCTCGAACCCCGGTCTAATCGTGTGCTACGCACTGCTGCTCCTTCCCACCTGGCTATGGAGGCACCATGCAACATGAGGCTTTAGTAAAATGCTTTCAGTCTGATAACTAGTTACACACCATCAGATATTTCTCATATTGTGGAGTTATACTTCATAACAAGGTTGTCATCATTGCAACACCAGGGTACCTGTTCACTCACCGATGAGAAGCCAATAAGCTTCAAAATGGTGCTGTCTGGGTGGTGGTATCCACTGATAATAAGTAACAATAATCTTCTCCATTGGTCAAGCATTATTTAGCATTCAACATTTAAGATGTTGAATGCTTTCCAAACATGTGAAGCAGGAATCTGCAGCACCATAACTTGTGGTAACAATTGACTCAGACAATGTTACAACCACAGAGGAAAGAAAAGTTCACAATTAAGGTTTGCAGTTTCCAGGTTTGATCTTTTAAGGCACAAATTAGCTTTAAAGTAGGATCAAATGGAAAGGAAATGGGTTATTAACTCATTAGAAACTGAAAATCTATTTTATTGGCATAAAATGAATTTTCAGTTTTTTCTGCTTTTCATCTGGGAAAGTAGATCAGCTGTTGGGTTACTTGTTTTTTAAAAAAAAGTGAAACCCATCCAGTCCTCAAAAGTGCCTTATTTATACTCGAGAGTGACTTCCTATTATATGATGCTAAATGCAACTTTTATTTTCTAGTAGTGCTATTGTTCCACAAGGTTTTTGGAGTAGAGTACAAAATCTTCATTATATCTGTAAGATGAAAAGCCCAAGACCCTACAATAGATCCAGGGCTTGTGATGGGAGAAGAATTAGAAATACATAGAATCCCGTTAATCCGGACTTGACCGGACCACACTCGGTCCGGATTAACCAGAAGCTATCTTTAACATACCAGTTTTTATTTAAAGTTACTAAACAACAAAATTTTAACTAAATTGGCTTTTATATTAAATTAATAAAACAATATTTTAAAGTAAAATTATAAAAAAGAACAAGAATATGGTAAGTAAACAAAATGTCAAAGAGTATGAAAAGGCTGTTTAAGCATGGGTAATGCATCTCCATCATTTCTACTACCAGGTAGTATGCATGCATCATTTTATTATATCTCATAATGTGAATTATACCTCGGTAGTAGAAATGATGGAGATGCATTTCCCATACTTAAACAGCCTTTTCATACTCTTTGACATTTATTCAAGAAACATATTTAGATTAAACCATGCACACCATCAAGCATCTCTCATATTGTTGACTTATACTTCACAACTGGGTTATCACTATTGCAACAGGGTACCTGCCCACCCACCGATGATGAAGCCAACCAGCTTCAAAACAGTGCCATCTGGGTGGTGGTGCCCTTCTGATAATAAGTAATAGTAGCCTTCTCTACCAGAGAACTGCTACTTATTCGAAGTAGTGCAATACCTAGGCAACTCACTGTGAAGGTATTCATAATATGAGTATAATAAAACGATGCATGCATACTACCTGGGTAGTAGAAATGATGGAGATGCATTTCCCATGCTTAAACAGCCTTTTCAACCCCTAAATTTGAAATAACTAAACAAAATCATTATCATCCTTGTCATCATCAGGATCTGAAGAAATATCCATTTCCTCCTCACATCTTTCCATTGGAACATCAGGCCAAAGTTTTTTCCAGCATTTGATAAGGTTAGTCTTGTCAGTTTTGTTCCAAGCTGCAGCACAAAAATAAATTACTGTCTTTATGTTGACATTTTTAAGAAGGTCATAAAGTTAGATTTTTCTTCAAATGCCTCTTGTTGTTCTAATAGTGAGATTATCAACTTCTTTGTGTATCGTTGCTTCACAGCCTCTATAACTCCTTGATCCATAGGCTATAATAGTGTAGGAACATTGGGTAGCAAAAATTTTACAAAGATGTTGCCAGATCCCAGTTGTTCTTCTGCTGGGTGGGTTAGAGCATTATCAATGAATAAAACTGCTTTTTCTTCCAGTCCTTGATCCCTTAAATATTTTTTAACTAAGGGAACAAATGAGATGAAAAACTAATCTTTAAAAAGATCTGAGCTCATCAAATCTGGTTTTTGTGATGTGTACTTAGCTGGGAGGGCATTTAAGTCCACATTTTTAAGAGTGAAGGGCTTATCAGATTTTCCTATGATTAACAGTGGTAACTTTAAATTCCTAGACGCATTACTGCACAAAAGAAATGTTACTCTTTCCTTACTCGATTTATTTCCTTTAGCTAAAGAGGCAAGTGTTTTTTTGGGTAACATTTTGAAAAATAAACCAGTCTCGTCAGAATTAAAAATTTGGAATGGAACTAAACTAAACTTTCTTCACTAATAAACTTGAGAAACTTTACTTTAAATTCTTTGTTTGCAACACAATCACCAGAAAGACTTTCACTTATAATTCCAAGCTGTCGGATTCCATGACATTCCATCAACCTTGAAAACCATCCCAAACTCACAGTAAAAGACAGGTCACCTCCTAACTTTTTGTTAAGGCTAAGAGCCATTGAATGAAGGACTGGGCCTGAAAGAGGAACCTCTTGCTCTTGTTCTTGACGAAACCAAATGTATAAGGCCTCGTCAAAATTTTCATTTTTTGCCTGCTAAGGAAATGGAAGCTCTATTTCCTAAGCTGTCTTTGGCCACAATTTTTGCACAAAAGTTTTCGATTGCTTTCCTATTTTTTTTTCCAATCGGAAACAGTTTGTTTTACCACTCCTATATCGAGAGTGATCTTTTTTAAACTTTCCCCCTTATCAATGTTACCATGTTCCATAGACAGGGTAACACTTTCTTTTTGTTGGCATTTTCTGTTAATCCAAAACTACAAAAAAAAATAATAATAATAATAAATAAAAAAATAAATAAATAAATAAATAAAAACAGAGTAAAAACAAAGTAATACAGCAAGTAAAGAACTGAGGTAAGGTTGTACGTGTGGACAATGCTAGCAGCAGCTGTCGACTGACTACAATAGCTGAGTGACTGATTTGTGAGTCATTCCCAAGAATGCATGATTCATCCCCCTCCTCATTGCTAATCAAGTGCTGCAGTGCATTATCACATTTGCTTTTATCCAGTGCAGCGGGCAGTTACCGCTTAATATACATGGACTAATTGTAGTCCCTTTATCCCTGCTCTTTTTGTTTACGATGACGTCGTTAATATAAACTTAGCTAGGCGAGCAAAGTTTATATTATCATGCTTGTAAATATATCATACAATTTTCTGAAAACCGCTCATAAGTCAGTAATTTTTATAATTCCTTCCATATATATTTTTTTTCGATAGAAATTTTTCCCCTGACGGAAATTTCAGTCCGGATCATTAGCATTAGCATTAGCATTAGTAGAGGTATATGATGCAAGAAAGCAAGCTTATGTAACATCAGCCAAAAAAAAAAAAAAAAAACCACGCTCTGATTTCACCCCTCCGTTTGTTCCAAGTACCTGTCCAGCTCAGCTTTAAATTTATTTAGGCTATCAACTTCAAAAACAAAGGATGGAAGTCTGTTCCACCAACCAACAACCCGCTGGCTAAAGGCAAACTTCCGCACATCTATCCTACATCTGTCTTTCCTCAATTTGAATTTATGCCCTCTCAAATGATTATTCTAAGCAAGAGGAAGAATTCCATCAGCATTGAGCATGCTCAAACCATTCAAGGCTTTATACACCTCAATCAGATCACCTTGCAGGTGCCTAGTTTCCAGACACTGTAATTTACAAACTTTTGTAAATTACAGTAAGAGCAACCCTTTGTAAGAGCAACCCTTTGTTCCATTCACTAATCTTGTTGACCTTCTCTGTACTCGTTCCAACAGCTCTACATCCTTCTTAAAATGAGGCCTCCAGACCTGTATATCAAGGTGTGGCCTCACCATTGCCTTATATAAGGGGATAATCACCTCCTTATCCCTGCTAGAGTAGCCGCCTCCGTAGCCAGGTGGGAAGGAGCAGCAGTGCGTAGCACACGCTTCTTGATCAGACCAGGGTTCGAGCCCGTCACCACCAAATACGGAGGATGCGGAAAGGTCAGGGAATGACCACCGCATATTCACGGAGCAATATGGCCTTAGTTGCTAATGCTCCTTAAAACCAAAACAACAACAACAACTCTGCTAGAAAAATTTCTGTATATCATTGACAAGACACTATGAGCTACTCTTGCAGACCGTCTGCACTGCTCAGAAAACTTCATATCTGCCTGCACAATTACTCCCAGGTCCTTTTCATTCTCTACCACTGTCAGTGTAGTACCACAGAGTTGATACATTGCTCTGGGGTTGCTGTTTCCCATATGTAGTACTTTACATTTGTCAATGTTAAACTTCATTTGCCACCTCTCAGCCCATCTGCTCAACTTTATTAGATCCTGCTGCAGCAGCGTACTGTCATTAGTGTCCTTAACAACCCTGCCAACTTTGTATCGTCTGCAAACTTGGACATTCAGCGTGATATACCATCATCAATATCATTTATAAATAAACAAAATAACAATGGACCCAATACTGAACCCTGAAGGACTCCACTAATAACATTAGTCCACGATGAGCAGTGTCCATTGATTACCACTCTCTGTCTTCTCCCACTCAACCATCCCTTTATCCATAGCAGCAATTTGCCTCCAATGCCACTATGGATAAAGTGATGGTTGAACGGGGTTCTACTGTATATATTTTAAGAACAAGTTTAGAAAGGTGTTCCCAAATATGATTATCCAGCACTGGCTGAATAACAACAAATCTACAAATCTGAAAGAGTTCATTCATAAGAAAAAAGGGATGTTGCCTTATATCAGGGTTATTGGGAAAGGAAAAAATAAAGTATTTTCAAAAATACAAACCTATTAAAAACGAAAAACATGTAAGCTACAAAAAAAAACAAACAAAAAAAAAAAAACAGAGAATAGTTGGAAAATGTACACTGGGAAGACAGGTTATTTCTTTCAATCAAAAGAATTAAAATTCTTTTGATTAAATGGTTTTCTTATGATATTTGTTTTTAATTTTTTCTACATTTTTATGTGCCTTTCAGTTCTGATGTTAAACCTGTCAAACATAAGAACTGAAAAGCACATAAAAAGGTAGAAAAATTAAAAACAAATATCATAAGAAAACCATTTAATCAAAAGAATTTTAATTTTTCTTTTGACAACTTCTCATTTGCTCCCAATAATCTTAAAAGCATACATTAGAGAATTCCGAAATTATACTATAAATGGAAACAATGGGAAGGATATCGAGGTCATGTGAGCCAAACCTTTTGGTCATAAACTGTGATGTGAGGCAAACTCCCCAGGAGAAAAGGAAAGCACTAGTTATAACCCAGTAGATAATCAATTGCTTTGCATGACATCACTTCTGTTAACTTTCTGTATCTTTTACATTTTGTATACTGTTTTGTGGCGACCGTATATTTTTTGATAATTGTATTGTTTCCTGCTGAAACTATGGAAAGACAATGCAGTTTCTGAGTTCATACCAGGGAACAAAACAGTAGAACCGAAAGTAATTTCAGCAGCAGTCTAGTCACAGTCAACTTCTTGCACTGAAGTGACATGCAACATTGGAACTGGCAACTTAAGTGCTTCCACCATTGAAAGGGAAAGAGTAATGTGATGTAGGCATATTTAGGAAAAAACTAAATACTGATGCTTAATTAATCTTTTAACCACAGCCTGGGAACCCTCTTAGGAATTTAAATTTCATTTATTTGAGCAAAGTTGCAAACAACAGAATTCAATGACAAATTGTTTTAAGCGTTCCCTTGGTTTTCCTACACAAAAGTCTAAAGCTTTAATGTAGGAAAGAAAAGCTTTAATTAATTATACTACTCTGTATTTTGAAAAATAAATCACAGATGTTTTCTCAGAAAAGGGTGTTTCTTAATCATTTTCTAATGCTGAATCCAAAAATGACTTCCATTTGTTTCCATCATATGCAGTTTCTTCAAAAATCACAAAAGAAAAATTTTATTTTTCACAAATTTTTATTAATTTTGGCAGATTTTCTGCACAAAAATTAAAACAAAATGCTACTTTTACCAGACTTTTATATTTAAATACATTTTGAAAACACTATTAAAATGGCAGTGCAGTAAAAAGTCCACTAAACACTCAACTCTCAATTTAAAAACTGATGGGTCAAATTTTCATTTCTTTGATTTTCTTGCAGATCCTTCTTACTTTACAGTCCTTCAGATTCCAGCAATAGTCAGCCATCATGCTGACATTCCAACTCCTCTGGTACCTCATCTCCATATCTTTAATGTCCTGGTGAAACCTCTTACCCTATTATGCACTTACAATTCTTAGATTTTCTGGAAAGTAGTTGATGTGGAAGTGTAATGTTATGTTTTAATAAATAAATTAATTTTAGTCCACAATAATAAGGAGATTCCCTGTATGGGAAATTTAATATAAGATGTTATTTTCCTTAACCTTCCAACCCCCTAACCAAGGGGTGAATGGGATCTATCCAGTTATATTAAAGGAGGCAGCAAAGGAAGTAAGCAAACCCTTAACCATAATTATAAGAGCTTCCTTGGACTCAGGGGAAGTACCCATGGACTGGAGATGTGCAGATGGGATCCCAATCTTAACTTCTGTTCCAGTGAAATTAATGGAGGCACTGGTTCAAGAAGCATTGCAGGATCATCTAGACAAGACTTCAGTTATAGCTTGGACACAGCATGGGTTTGTTTAGAGAAAATATTGTCTGACTAATTTGATTGGATACTATGATGTAGTCACAAAGGACCTGAATGAAAAGAATAACTTTGATATCATATATTTGGATCTTAGAAAAGCCTTTGATAGTGTTGCACATGGAAGACTGCTGCACAAATTGGAGCAGTGTGGCATTGGAGGCAAATTGCTGCTATGGATAAAGGGATGGTGAGTGGGAGAAGACAGAGAGTGGTAATCAATGGACACTGCTCTTTGTGGACTAATGTAATTAGTGGAGTCCCTCAGGGTTCAGTATTGGGTCCATTATTGTTTTCTGTATTTATAAATGATATTGATGATGGTATATCAAGCTTAATGTCCAAGTTTGCAGACGATACGAAGGTTGGCAGGGTTGTCAAGGACACTACTGACACTATGCTACTGCAACAGGATCTGGAAAGGTTGAGCAGATGGGCTGAGAGGTGGCAAATGAAGTTTAACATTGACAAATGTAAAGTACTACATATGGAAAACAGCAACCCCAGAGCAACGTATCAACTCTGTGGTACTACACTGACAGTGGCAGAGAATGAAAGGGACCTGGGTGTGGCTGTGCAGGCAGATATGAAGTTTTCTGAGCAGTGCAGATGGGCTGCAAGAGTAGCTCATGGTGTATTGTCGATGATATATAGGAATTTTTCTAGCAGAATAAGGAGGTGATTATTCCCTTGTATAAGGCAATGGTCAGACCACACCTAGAGTTCTGTATACAGGTCTGGATGCCTCATTTCAAGAAGGATGTAGAGATGCTCGAACGAGTACAGAGAAGGGCAACAAGATTGGTGAATGGAACAAAGGGGTGATCTTAAGAAGAAAGGCTTAAGTTTTGCAAATTACAGTGTCTGGAGACTAGGCACCAGCGAGGTGATCTGATAGAGGTGTATAAAGCCTTGAATGGTTTGAGCATGCTCAATGCTGATGGGATTCTCCCTCTTGCTCAGAATAATCACCCGAGAGGGCATAAATTCAAATTGAGGAAAGACAGAGGTAGGACAGACGTGAGGAAATTTGCCTTTAGCCAACGGGTGGTTGGTTGGTGGAACAGACTTCCATCCCTTGTCGTGGAAGTTGATAGCCTAAATAAGTTTAAGGCTCAGCTGGACAGGTATTTCGAACGAACAGAGGGGTGAAGTGGAAGTGGTTATTATTTATTTATTTATTTATTATTATTTTTTTTTTTGGATGATGCTGCATAAGCTTGCTTTCTTGCATCAAATGCCTCTACTAATACTAATGCTAACTTCTTTTATCGGTTCATTTAATAGGTTCCTACATGCTTTGAGTTTAATCAGTGATTAATTTTTTGATACCCTTTGTTTATAACAGTATTATTATTCTTTAAGAATATTTAAAGAGAGTACAAAAGAAAGAAGGTCAAACTAGTTTTTTTAAATTTTATATACAATATGTCTTTAGCTAGTGTTTCCAATTATCTGTGTAAATTTTTTTATAGTATATTTAGTGCTGTTTTAATTGACAATATATGTCTCTTTATTGAAGTATTATATATATAAAGGATATCAGTTTATTGTATTATTCTTCTCCTATGTAAGGCTTTCGCTGTTTTGAGGGAATTTAGCATTAGCATTAGCAGAGGCAGCATATGATTCAAGAAAGCAAGCTTATGTAGCATCAGCCAAAAAAAAAAAAAAAAAAAAAAAAAAACACTCCCATTTCACCCCTCCATTCGTTCAAAATGCCTGTCCAGCTCTAGGCTATTAGCTTCCACAACAAAAGATGGAAGCCTGTTCCACCAATCAACTATCCGCTGGCTAAAGGCTAATTTCTGCACATCTATTTTACAGCTATCTTTCTTCAATTTGAAACTGTGTTCCCTCAGGTCCTTAGTCTGAGCAAGAAGAAGAATCCCATCAGCATTCAGCTTACTTAACCCATTCAAGGCCTTATACACCTTAATCAGATCACCATGCAGGTGCCTACTCTCCAGGTGCTGCAATTTGCAGAACTTAAGCCTTTGTTGGTAAGAGCACCCCTTTGTTCCCCTCACCAATCTAGTTGCCCTCCTTTGTACTCTTTCTAGCAACTCTACATTGTTCCTAAAATGTGACCTCCTGAACTGTACACGGTACTCTTAAGTGTGGCTTGACCATTGTTTTGTATAATGGGATAATCACCTCCCTGTAACTGCTAGCAAAATTCCTATATATCATTGACAAGACTCCATGACCTGCACCGGAAGCCCGTCTGTACTGTCAGCAAACTTCATATTCGACTGCACAATTACCCCCCCAGGTCTTTTTTCACTTCCACTTTCCACTTCCCTAAGTGTAGTACCACACAGTTAGCATTAGCATTAGTAGAGGCATTTCATGCAAGAAAGCAAGCTTATGCAGCATCAGCCAAAAAAATAAAATAAAATAAATAAATAAAAAAATAAAAATAACCACTTCCACTTCACCCCTGTGTTCATTCGAAATACTTGTCCAGCTGAGCCTTAAACTTATTTAGGCTATCAACTTCCACGACAAGGGATGGAAGTCTGTTCCACCAACCATTCACCCGCTGGCTAAAGGCAAATTTCCGCACGTCTATCCTACATCTGTCTTTCCTCAATTTGAATTTATGCCCTCTCAGGTGATTATTCTGAGCAAGAGGGAGAATCCCATCAGCATTGAGCATGCTCAAACCATTCAAGGCTTTATACACCTCTATCAGATCACCTCGCTGGTGCCTAGTCTCCAGACACTGTAATTTGCAAAACATAAGCCTTTCTTCTAAAGAGCACCGCTTTGTTCCATTCACTACTCTTGTTGCCCTTCTCTGTACTCGTTCCAGCAGCTCTACATCCTTCTTGAAATGAGGACTCCAGGCCTGTATACAGTACTCTAGGTGTGGTCTGACCATTGCCTTATACAAGGGAATAATCACCTCCTTATCCCTGCTAGAAATATTCCTATATATCATTGACAATACACCATGAGCTCCTCTTGCAGCCCGTCTGCACTGCTCAGAGAACTTCATATCTGCCTGCACAACCACCCCCAGGTCCTTTTCATTCTCTACCACTGTCAGTGTAGCACCACAGAGTTGATACGTTGCTCTGGGGTTGCTGTTTCCCATAGGTAGTACTTTACATTTGTCAATGTTAAACTTCATTTGCCACCTCTCAGCCCATCTGCTCAACCTTTCCAGATCCTGTTGCAGCAGCATAGTGTTAGTAGTGTCCTTGACAACCCTGCCAACCTTCGTATCATCTGCAAACTTGGACATTAAGCTTGATATACCATCATCAATATCATTTATAAATACAGAAAACAATAATGGACCCAATCTGAACCCTAATAACATTAGTCCATGATGAGCAGTGTCCACTGATTACCACTCTCTGTCTTCTCCCCCTCAACCACCCCTTTATCCATAGCAGCAATTTGCCTCCAATTCCACACTGCTCCAATTTGTGCAGCAGTCTTCCATGTGCAACAGTATCAAAAGCCTTTCTAAGATCCAAGTATATAATATCAAAGTTATTCCCTGCATCCAGTTCTTTTGTGATTGCATCATAGTATCCAATCAAATTGGTCAGGCAAGACTTCCCCTTAACAAAACCATTCTGTGTTCGAGTTATAACTGAAGTCTTGTCTAGATGATCCTGCAGTGCTTCTTTAACCAGTGCCCCTCCATTAATTTTCCGAGAACAGAAGTTAAACTCACAGGTCTATAATTACTTGTGTCAGCCTTTGATCCTCTTTTGTGAATTGGGGTCACATTTGCACATCTCCAATCTATGGATGCCTCCCCTGAGTCCAAGCAAGCTCTCATAATTATGGCTAAGGGTTTGCTTACTTACTTTGCTGCCTCCTTTAAAATAACTGGATAGATCCCATCCACCCCAGGTGGCTTTCTTGTGTTTATCTTCAACAATTTCTCCTCCACTTTACTCTCAGAGATTACAAGATTCTCTAGCTTACTGCCAGAGTTGAATACACCTCTGGCATTCCCCTCGCTGAATAACTCCTCATGTGTGAATGTCGATGCAAAATATTCATTTAGTTTGTTAGCTACCTGAGCAGGATCATCAACAGTTTACCCATCGATATCAAGTAGACCAATCTGATTCATCCCCTTCCTTCTAGAGTTTACATAAGTAAAGAACTCATTGCTGTTTTTCTTGGCATCCCTTGCCAAGGATTTCTCGTAATCTGCCTTCGCCTGAATAACCTCCTTTGTAACTTGGTTACAGATTAACTTGTATCTATCATAGGCTTCTGTGTCATGTGTTAATTTATATATATCCCATGCATTTTTCTTCTCTGCCATATGTCTCATTAGTTCATCTGAAATCCATTTAGGACTAAACCTGGAACAACACTTCTTAGTTGGTATGTAAAGCCTAGTAGCTTCCAATATAAGTTCTTTGAATGCTTCCCATTTTGAATTTGCTGTTGGTAATATCATCAGTTGGTCCCACTGTATAGAATTTAAATACTTTCTCAGTCCATCGTAGTTGCCTTTATGAAAGCAATAACCCTTCCCTTTACCCCTAATGGTAGTTACCACTTTGAGTAAATCCCACTTTAGCACACTGTGATCACTGCCACCTAGTGGTTCATTTATCTGCAGATTCTTAATGGATGAAGAATCACTACTGATAATCAAATCAAGAGTATTACTCCCTCTAGTTGCCTCCCGAACATGCTGATGTAGAAAACAATCATCCAATAAATCCCCAAAAGCCTTGCTAGTGTGTGAGTGACCAGCCCCCAAATTCCAGTCAATATCTGGGAAATTAAAATTCCCCATTATAAGACTCTCTGATTTACTGTCCCACTCTATTTCCCTGTACAGTTTCTTATTATACTCATAAGAGTCATTAGGCCTATAGCACACTCCTACTCTCAATTTTGATCTCCCAATGCTTATGTCACACCAAACTGACTTGACACTGCACTGTCCAGCGATGCCGACTGGATTCACTTCCTTGGATTTTATGTATTTCTTAACTAATAGCATAACCCCTCTTCCCTTCCTATCCTGTCTATCCTTTCAGAAGACATTGTACTCCCCAAATTCAAGTTCTGCATTCTTTATATCTGTGTGACACCACGTCTCTGAAATCTCAACAATATCTGCCTTTGATGTTTTGAGCAATACCTCAAATTCATCAAATTTATTTACTAAACTCCCAGCATTGGTGTACACTTAAGTATACATGCACCTGTTCTTTTTCTTAGCTACCCTAACACAACCCATCTGTTTACTTGTACCCCAATGACTCCCTGCAGTCTCTGAAATATCCTGCATCTTATTTTCCAGGCTGCTGCTCATTACAATAGAAAGAGTGCAAGAATCACTTTCACCTCTGCCAGTGGCTACTGTTAATCTTTTAGTCCTTGTATCCCCCCAACCTAGCAGTTTTCCGACCCACCTAACACTGCCTCGATAGCATCAGCAAACATTCTTGCACCCTTTCTATTTAAGTGTATCCCATCCCTGTAGAAGCAGTCTCTCCTGTTAACAAGTACAGACCAGGCTGAAAAAAATTCTACCCCTTGAGCCTTGCACAATCTTTCCAGGGCCGAATTGATCGACAAGGCTCTCATCATATACTCCCTCCTATCGTGTCTGGGCAGAATTGCAGACACTTTAAAATTCAACCCTAATTCACGGCTTTTTTTCAACAGTGACCTGTACTTGTTAAGTAATTCTGCCGGGTCTCCTACTCTTAATATCATTAGTGCCAATGTGTACAATTATATCACCTTTTGTGCCCTTAAAAGATGATATCCGCTCTACAACATCATCAACCTTTGCCCCTGGCAGACATACCATGGTCCTGTTCCACCTATCCTTTTTACAAAGCATGTTTCCCGTTTCCTGACAATAGAGTCACCAACAACTACTAGTTCCTTTGGGACCAGCGCATTCTGCCTTGGGGGCTGCCACTGTGTTGCATGATGACCAAGTGCACGCTCTGGCATTGGTGTGGGCAGCTGATAGCTTGATGGGCCCCTCACTTTTAGTCCTTCTAGGGCATCCATCCTGTCCTTCAAGCTCTCATATAGGCCCATAACAACTCTGAGTTGTCGCCTGATTTCCTTACACTCCTTGCATCGTGCACAAACAAAGACATCTCCCATGGATTTGGTACGTTTCTCTTTGGTTATCGCTTTCCATATGCAGTACTTTGCATTTGTCAATGTTAAACTTCAGTTGCCACTTCTCAGCCCATTTTCCCTTTATCCATTGTGGCAACTTACCCTTAATGCCATACCTCTCCAATTTGTACAGCAGTCTTCCATGTGCAATAGTATCAAAAGCTTTCCTGAAATCCAAGTATATGATATCAAAATTATTTTTGACATTCAGTTCCTTTGTAACCACATCATAGTATCAAATCAAACTGCTAAGACAAGCCCTCCCATTAACAAACCCATGCTGTCTTAACTATTACTGCAGTCTTTTCTAGATAATTCTAATTCTTCTTTAACCAGTGCTTCTTTAACCAGTGATTCCATTATTTTCCTTGGAACACAAGTTAAACTAACAGGTCTGTAGTTACTTGTGTCACCTTTTGAACCCCCTTTATGAATTGGTGACAAATTTGCACAACTCCAGTCCATGGGGGACCACCTTTGAGTTCAAGGAACCTGTCATAATTATGGCCAAAGGTTTGTTTACTTCCTTTGCTGCCTCCTTTAATATAACTGGATAGATCCCATCCACCCCAGGTGCCTTCCTTATGTTTAACTTCAACAATTTCTTCTCCACTTTGCTCTGAATTATTACAAAAGCACTTAGCTCCCTGTTAGCATTTGATAAACTTCTGGCACTCCCCTCATTGAATGACTCTTCATGTGTGAATGTATGCAATATACTGATTCAATTTGTCAGTTACCTGAGCATGATCATCAATAGTAAACCCATCTATGTTAAGCGGTCCAATCTGATTCATCCCTTTCCTTCTAGAGTTTACATAAGTAAAGAACTCTGCTGTTTTTCTCTGCATCCATTGCAAAAGATTTCTCGTAATCTGCTTTTGTCTACCTTACCTCCTTTGTGACTTGATTACAGACTAGTTTATACCTGCCACAGGCTTCTGTGTCACCTGATATTTTATATGCATCCCATACATTCTTCTTCTCTGCCATGAGCCTCATTAATTCATCTGACATCCATTTAGGCCTAAACCTTGAACAGTATTTCTTAGTTGGAATGAAAAGCCTAGTAGCCTCCAAAATTAAGTCCCTGAAGGCTTCCCATTTAGAATTCAACGTTGGTAACATCATCATCATCAGTTGACCCCACTGTACAGAATTTGAAAACTGTCTGAGACCACTGTAGTCTAGTTTATGAAAGCAAACGCCCCTCCCTTTGGCCTTGATGGTAGTTATGTCGTTAAGTAATTCCCACATCAGTACATTGTGATCACTGCCGCCTAGTGGTTCCTTTATCTGCAAATTCTTAATGCATGAATAATCACTGCTGATAATCAGAACAAGAGTATTACTCTCTCTGGTTTCCTCTCGAACATGTTGTTGTAGAAAACAGTCATCCAGTGAATCCACAAAAGGTCTTGCTAGTGTGCGAGTGACCAATCCACAAGTTCCGGTCAATATCTGGAAAGTTAAAATCCCCCATTATAAGATATTCTGATTTACTGGCCCACTCTATTTCTCTTCACAATTGCTCATTATACTCATTAGATTCATTAGGCCCATAACACACACCTACTCTCATTTTTCCTTTGCCAGTGCTTATTTCACATCAAACAGACTCAACACTGCATTGTCCACCAACATCAATTGGATGCACTTCCTTAGATTTTATGTTTCTTAACTAACAGCTTAACCCCTCTTCCCTTTCCCTTCCTGTACACATTGTACTCCCCAAATTCCAATTCTGCACTGCTTATATCTGTGTGACACCACATCTCTGATATCCCAACAATATCTGCCGTTGATGTCTTGACTAGCACTTCAAGCTGATCATATTTATTGCGCCTCCGTAGCCATGTGGAAAGGAGCGGCAGTGTGTAGCACATGCTTCTTTATTAGATCTGGGTTCAAGCCCGTCACTACCAAATACGAGGATGCGGAAAGGTCAGGGAATGACCACTGCATATCACCGGAGCAATAGGGCCTTAGTTGCTAATGCTCCTAAAAAAAAAAAATAAAAATAAAAATAAACATCATCATATTTATTACATATGCTCCTTTCACTGGTGTACATGCAAGTATATGCACCTGTTCCTACTCTTAGTTACCCTAACACAGCCCATGTATTTACTTGTTCCACTAGGGCTCCCAGCAGTCCTGGAAATCTCCATTACCTTGCTTTCCAGGCTGCTGCTCATTCTAATAGAAGAAGTGCAAGAATCACCTTTGCCTCTGCCTGCGACCACTGTTAACCTTTTAGTCTGTGTTTCCTCCCCCAAGCCAGCAGTTTTCCAACCCACCTATCACTGGCTCGATAGCATCAGCAAATATTCTTGCACCCTTTCTATTTAAGTGTACCCCATCCCTGTAGAAGCAGTCTCTCATGTCAACAAGCACAGACCAGGCTGAAAAAAATTGTACCCCTTGAGCTTTGCACAATCTCTCCAGGGCCGAATTGATAGTAAGACTCTCATCATATACTTCCTCCTATCGTGTCTGGGCAGAATTCCATACACTTTCACATTCAACCCTAACTCACAACTTTTTTTCAACATTGAACTGTAATTGTTTTATTTAATTAAATAAAAGAAAAAGCTGCTCTATTATGATAAAATGTGAAAACTTCAATGACATTTAAATACAATATAAAAAAGAAAATTTACCTGAGTATTAAAGCAAGCATCACCAAATCCAAGTAAAAAGCTGCAAAACAGTGCTATATATATGCTGCAAAAATCAATAATATATTAGTGATAAATATATTATAGCATTCTTAGTTAAAAGTAGAAAATTGTAGTAGGAAATGCAGAATTGAAAATATCAACGAAAATGAGGAAAAAGTTTTCTGGATGTCTTATGGTTGTGTGTGTCTCTGTGGGGGAAATGATTTTATTATTAGAAATGTAATGTGACTTAAGTGAGCTAATAGTTCATTATGTGAATTACAGTCTGTTAAAAGTTAGCATTCAGGTAAGCAATTGAATGCCCAATTTGGACAGCAAGCAATCAAACTGTTAGAAGTCATAATGTCAAATCATTAATACTATTAATGATTTGCCCTCATGACTTCTAGCATTTAAAGATCAAAAAGCTTACACTTTAAAATATTCAAAATGGCCAATGGCATTCTACATTCTGATGATCAACTAGTCATCAGAATGTAGAATGCCAGGATTCAAACACCAACAGTTCATAACAAGATTAGTATTAGTCAATATTACAAAAATATTAGTATTACCAATGAAGCATTAGGCTTTTGCCACTTCAGCCAAAAAAAAAAATAATAATAATAAAAAAAACAAAAAACTAATAAAATAAAACAAAATAAATAAACTAGCTCCTCATGCAGATGTCTATCCAGCTACCTTTTAATTTTAAAGTTGTCAGCGTGAACCATCAGCAGAAGCAACTTATTCCAGTAATTAACTAGAATAAATAAGCTAACTAAAAGAAAACTTCCCCCATAATTTGAATTTATAACCCCTAGTTCTGGTATCATTTATTATAGTGAAACTTTTGCCTCTTTCATATACCTTCATCAATATCACTGATAAATATACAAAACAACAGTGGACCCAACACTGAACCCTGTGGGACTCCACTAATAACATTAGTCCACGAAGAACAGTACCCATTGATTACCACCCTCTGTCTTCTCCCACTTAACCATCACTTCTCCCACTTAAGTGATCACAGAATGGTAAGATGTACACTTGATATAGATGTAGGAAAGGAAAAAAAACTGACTCAAGTAAATAATACAAAGGTCTTTGAGTTAACAGAAGAGGAGAAAAAGCAGTATGTACTGGAACTTACGAACAAGTTTGAGCTTCTGCAGACTGCTCAGGACCAAGATATCGACGAGGAATATTACAACTTTCTGAAAGTGATAAAGCCCAAGAAACCTATAGTAAAAAAGAAATCCAAAGAAGAAAAAATTAGTCAAGAAACACTTGTCATGATGAACCAAAGACGACAAATGAAAAGCAAGAAAAACACTGACAGGGAGAAAATTGAGTATACTGAGTTATGCAAAGCCATTAGAAAGAGACTCAGAGAGGACATAAGAAGATTTAACACAAGAAAAGTAGAACAAGCATTAAGGGAAAACAAAGGATTTAAATCAGCAGCCATGAGCAGTAATACAGAAAGACAAATGATACTGAAACTGAAGAATAGCGATGGTGTACTTATAAACAGCAGAGAAGGCATAATTCAAATAGCAGAAGACTATTATAGAGAATTATACAAGGAGCAGGGGAATGATGCCAGCAGTGGGGAAGATGGATTGCAAATTAGCAACAGATACGACATACCCGATATTCTTCCTGATGAGGTAGAACATCATTGAAGAAAATGAAGAATCAGAAAGCCCCGGGGAAAGATGAAGTTACTGTAGAGTTGTTAAAATTGGGAGGAAGACACATAACAGAACAACTGGCAAGGCTCTTCACAAAGTGCATTCGAAAAAGTGTGACGCCTAAGCAGTGGAATAATGCAATCATAGTTTTGCTGCATAAGAAAGGAGATAAATCAGAAATTGGAAATTATAGACCAATTAGCTTGTTATCCCAAATCTACAAGTTGTTCACAAGGGTCATTACTAACAGATTAGAAAGAATACTTGATGAGAATCAACCGAAAGAGCAAGCTGGCTTTAGGACAGGATTCTCAACAATGGATCACCTTCACGTAATATCACAGCTAATGGAGAAAGCAAATGAATATAAAACACCATTATGCCTGGCATTTGTGGATTATGAAAAGGCATTTGACTCCATACAGCATAAGGCAATGTTTTGGGCACTGGAAAGAGAAGGCATTGATACCCCATATATTATGATTTTTGAAGAAAATATATGAGAGTGCTACCTCCTTTATTAGACTAGACAAAGACAGTAGGAAATTTAAAATTGAGAAAGGAGTTCGACAAGGAGACAAAATATCTCCGAAGCTGTTTACTGCTGCCCTTGAGGAAGCTTTCAGAAGATTAGACTGGTCGCAGAAAGGAGTCAATGTGAACGGAGAGTCCCTAAACCATTTACGATTTGCAGATGACATTGTGGTCATAAGCCACGATCCCAAAGAATTAGAGGAAAATCTTAATCAGTTATGCATGGTTAGTAAGGATTTTGGACTAAATATGAATATGGCTATAACAAAAGTAATGATGAACAAGTATGCCACAGAAAGGGAAATAATGATTGAAGGAGCAGTAATTGAAAAGGTGGAGTCATATACCTATCTGGGACAAGTTATTAGCTGTAATAATGATAAATGGCTGGAAGTCAAGAGAAGAATAAATTTTGGATGGATAGCATTCAGGAAATATAGTCACATACTGAAGAGCAATATCCCAGTTTGTCTGATTTTTTTTTTTTTTTTTGATTTGGTAGTTGTTGGCGCATCGGCTTCTGTGGCCATATTGCACCTCTCAAGGTTTTTGCAGTACTTTGATCCAAGCCCGAGGCGGGAATCGAACCCGCGACCTTTGGGTTGCCAGGCCGGTACTTTACCAACTCGGCTAGCCCGGTCGGCCAGTTTGTCTGAAACGTAAAATAATGAATCAATGTATACTCCCCACCATGACTTATGGAAGTGAAACTTGGGCACTCACCAAAAGAATGGAAGAGAAGCTGAGAACTACACAGCAAAGAATGGAATGAATTATATTGGGAATCAGACTGTTAGATAAGAAGAGAAACACAAGGATTAGGCAGCAAACTCAAGTAAAGGACATTCTTATCAAAACTAAAGAACTAAAATGGTCTTGGGCAGGACACATAGCTCGAAGACATGATGACAGATGGACTAAGAAAATAACAGAATGGGACCCAAGAGAAGCTAGAAGAAATTCATGAGTTTTTGGGTAGTAAATGGATGGCCAGTGCTCAAAACAGAAGGAACTGGAAAGTTGCTGGAGAGGCCTTCATCCTGCAGTGGATTGAAAGTGGCTGATCATGATGATGATGAAATACTCCTATATGTGGATACAAAAATATTTTATGTGACTGCAGGAATTATGCTGAAAGAAGCTATCATAAATTGGCTGTAGAATTTCTAATTTAAAAACAGTAGAATATAACAGATTGGATACTGGAAGAAATGCTACTGTTGACAGGAACGGGAAATGGCTTTTGCATGTAACAGAAATGCTGCTTTTTGTGAATATAAAATAGTAGCCATCATGGTTGCAATAATGGATCTATTAACAGTGGAACTTCAGATCAAAGAAAGTACCAGTCTCTCAACTTTAGCATTAGTATATGATGCAAGAAAGTATCATATATAGCACATATGGGCAACCCCTGGCCCTCTACTTCTTTTGATCCGGCCCTAATCTATTTCAGTGAAGTTTGTCTGATTCATGGTGGGAGAAAACATGGTGTGTTCTACTAACTAACATTAAGCTGACGTCACATGACTTGTGCAAAACACACCATGTTTTCTCCAACCAAGGTCTCTTTCTCACTTTGATTAGTGGCGTGTGTGAACGTGTTACAACGTGTCAGTTCGGTGCTCCCACCATGTTTTCTCCCACCAAGGTCTCTTTCTCACTTTGATTAGCGGCGTGTGTGAACGTGTTACAACGTGTCAGTTCGGTGCCTGCATTGATGTTGTGTTCTGTTCGGTGCCTGTGGTGTAGAAGACAGTTTGTTTGACAGTTCTGAATATCACTTATAAATTTGGGACAATGTCAGGGGTTATGTCAAAAAAAAAAAGAAAAGTAGATGCAGAGAATCACCAATTTCAAGACTACTGGACAGAGGATTATTATTTTATTCTGAATAAAGGATTTCCTGTATGTTTGCTGTGCAAGGAATCTGTATCTGTCAACAAAGAATACAACTTGAAGAGACACTTTATTTTGAGACATGCGGATCACCAAAAAATTGATGGACAACTATGAAAAGATGAAATACAGAAGTTGAAGAAGAACTTGGATACCTAGCAGCAAATGTTCAACAAGCAAAGAATGCAGCACCACAGCATTGTCAAAGCCAGCTTTGTGGTAAATGAAAAAATCACTAAGTATTCTAAGTCATTTGGTGAAGAACAATTTATCAAAGAATGTCTGCTGGATGTTGCAAGTATAATATGTACTGAAAAGAAAAAAAGACTTCATGAATATTCATTTGCTGAGACGTACTGTTGTCTGAAGGATAGAAATTATGGCTGATGATATCAAAAAAAGTTTAAAAGAGCAGATTGCTAGATTGAATGCATTTTCAATTGCTTTGGATGACAGCACCGATGTCTCCGATACAGCACAACTAGCAATATTTCTTCGAGGAGTTGATGTGGATTTCAACATCACAGAAGAATTATTGGCGCTTCGGACATTAAAAGGAACAACTACCGGTGAAGATATATTTGAAACAGTCAACACAGTCTTCGAGAGATTTGGGCTTAAATGGAGTTCACTATCTGGCATATGCACTGATGGAGCCCCTGCAATGGTTGGTGCATGGAAGGGATTTATTGGAATAGTTCATGAAAGAGCAATAGACCTATAGATCCATCAGGAAAATTCAACAAATTTTCACTGCATTATCCACCAACAAAATCTGTGCGCAACATCGATTAAATTCACAAATGTTATGGAAGTTGTAGTAGCCAGTATTAACTTTATTAAGTCACGTGCACTTAATCACCGTAAGGAGCATTTGGCAGACCTATTTTCGGATTATGAAGGTGTGTCTTATTATTGTGAAGTGAGGTGCTTGAGTAAAGGTAAAATGTTAAACCGATTTTATGATCTGAGACAAGACATTGCAGATTTTATGGACATAAAAGGAAACACAATTAACCAGGTAAAAGATGATGAGATTAACCAGGTAAAAGATGTTGTGTGATTTAGCATTTCCTGTAGATGTCACGGATACCTAAACAAACAGAATCTCAAATTGCAAAATCAAGGACAATTGGTTCATGAACTGCATGGACATATCAAAGCTTTTTGTAATAAACCAAGATTGTTGGAAAGCCAGATAAGAGCTAAAAATTGTAATCATTTTCCTACTCTAGCAACTCATAAAAATATCCCTTATAATTGTTATGGAGAAGAACCAAAGGCACTAATAGAGCAATTTGAAACAAGGTTTGCTGACTTCCAAAACAAAGACTCCACATTCGCTATATTTGCTCGTCCGATGGATGTGCCAGAAAACTTACAGATGGAACTTATTGAGCTTCAGACGGATTCAGTGCTAAAATCACAGTTTAACAACATTGCTTTGACAGATTTTTATAAATTTTATTTGGTGGAACAAAAATATACAAATTTATGTGCCTTTTCAAGAAAAATCATTTGTATTTTTGGCAGCACATATATGTGTGAACAGTTTTTTCGAGGATGAAATACAATAAATCAAAAATTCTGACAAGAATAACGGATGAAAACCTCGAAAATTCTATGTGATTATCGTTAAGTATTATTAATGTTAAATATTGACAGTCTCATAGTTAAATTGTTCACATTAAATTGTTATGTCATTCATTATATTATAAAATTTATGTAGAGCTTTATACCAAATCATTATATTATAAATATATGAAATAAGAAGTAACAACTTCTTTTAATTCATTTAATATTAATTTATTTTATTTAATACTTTGGTCTGGCCCTTGACTTGGAGACAGAATGATAATTTGGTCTCCGAACTAGGAAAGGTTTCCCATGCCTTATATATAGCATCAGCCAAAAAAAAAAAAAAAAGAAAAATTATGTACCAGGTACATAATGAGTTGCTACCACTCTACTCTGAGATTGATAGTGTCACTGCAGGAACTCATTATGAAACTGGTAGAGCAAAATGAAACATTATGAAACTGATAAATAAATAAAAAAGTATTGCTGCATTATTTTTATTGAAAACATAATTTCAGTACAATGAAATACAATGAATGGAATTTTTCACTGTACTAGTGTACAGTAAAATCGTTCGTATAAAATATATTATAATAACACTGAAATTATTGGTCTATGGTAACTGAAATAAGATATATAATTTTGACACGCAAATGATTTTAATTCCCAAGTGAATAACAGGAGAAACTGCTTCTACAGGAATGGGATACACTTAAATAGAAAGGGTGCAAGAATATTTGCTGATGCTATTGAGGCAGAGTTAGGTGGGTCAGAAAACTGCTAGCTTGGAGGGGGGGGGATACACTGACTAAGAGATTAACAGTAGCTGCTGGCAGAGGTAAAAGTGATTCTTGCACTACTTCTATTGAAATGCAATTGAGCAGCAGCCTGGAAAGCAGGCCAATGGGAATTTCCAGAACTGCTGGGAGTCATAGTGGAACAAGTAAATACATGGTCTGTGTTAGGGTAACTAGGAGTAGAAACATGTGCATGTATACTTGCATGTGCACCAATGCTAGGCGTATAATTAATAAATTCGATGAGCTTGAACAACAACAAGTTCAAAGTGGGAAGCATTCAAAGTATTAATCTTGGAAGCTACTAGGCTTTTCATACCAACAAAGAAATATTGTTCAAGATTTAGGCCTAAATGGATGTCAGATGAACTTAATAGACATGTTACAGAGAAGAAAAATGCATGGGATACATATAAGTTAACATGTGACACAGAAGGCTATGATAGATATAAGCTGGTCTTTAACCAAGTTACAAAGGAGGTTAGGCGGGCGAACGCAGATTACGAGAAATCTTTGGCAAAGGATGCAAAGAAAAACAGCAAAGAGTTCTTTACTTATGTAAGCTGTGGAAGGAAGGGGATGAATCAGATTGGTCCACTTGATATCAATGGTTTAACTGTTGATGATCCTGCTCAGGTAGCTAACAAACTAAATGAATATTTTTATCGACATTCACACATGAGGAGTTATTCAGGAAGGGGAATGCCACAGGTGTATTCAACTCTGGCAGTAAGCTAGATAATCTTGTAATAACTGAGAGTAAAGTGGAGGAGAAATTGTTGAAGATAAACACAAGAAAGGCACCTGGGGTGAATGGAATCTATATCAGTTATATTAAAGGAGGCAGCAAAGGAAGTAAGCAAACCCTTAGCCATAATTATGAGAGCTTCCTTGGACTCAGGGAAGGTACCCATGGACTGGAGATGTGCAAATGTGACCCCAATCCACAAAGGAGTATCAAAGGGAGACACAGGTAATTACAGACCTGTTAGTTTAACTTCTGTTCCAGGGAAATTAATGGAGGCACTGGTTAAAGAAGCATTGCAGGATCATCTAGACAAGACTTCAGTTACAGTTAAAACACAGCATGGGTTTGTTGAGAGGTCTTGACTAATTTGATTGGATACTATGATGTAGTTACAAAGGTACTGGATGCAAAGAATAACTTTGATATCATATATTTGGATCTTACAAAACCCTTTGATACTGTTGCACATGGAAGACTGCTGCACAAATTGCAGCAGTGTGGGATTGGAGGCAAATTGCTGCTATGGATAAAGGGATGGGTGAGTGGGAAAAGACAGGAGTGGCAATCAATGGAAACTGCTCTTCGTGGACTAATGTAATTATTGGAGTCCCTCAATGTTCAATGTTGGGTCCATTCTTGTTTTCTGTATTTATAAATGATATTGATGATGGTATATCAGGCTTAATGTCCAAGTTGGCAGACGATACGAAGGTTGGTAGGGTTGTTAAAGATACTAATGACAGTACACTGCTGCAAGAGGATCTAGAAAAGTTGAGCAGATGGTCTGAGAGGTGGCAAATGAAGTTTAACATTGACAAATGTATAAAGTTCTACATATGAGAAGCAGTAATCCCAGAATAACATATCAACTCTGTGGTACCACACTGACAGTAGTAGAGAATGAAAAGGACCTGGGGGGCGGGGGGGGGGGGGTAATTGTGGAGGCAGATATGAAGTTTTCTGAGCAGTGCAGATGGTCTGGAATTTTTCTAGCAGGGATAAGGAGATGATTATCCCCTTGTATAAGGCAATGGTCAGACCACACCTTGAGTACTGTATACAGGTCTGGAGGCCTCATTTTAAGAAAGATGTAGAGCTGTTGGAATGAGTACAGAGAAGGGCAACAAGATTAATGAATAGAACAATGGGTTGCTCTAACGAAGAAAGGATTAAGTTTTGCAAATTACAGTGTTTGATACTAGGCACCTGCGAGGTGATCTCATTGAGGTGTATAAAGCCTTGAATGGTTTGAGCATGCTCAATGCTGATGGAATTTTTCCTCTTGCTCAGAATAATCGCCTGAGATGGCATAAATTCAAATTGAGGAAAGACGGTTGTAGGATAGATGTGTGGAAGTTTGCCTTTAGCCAGTGGGTGGTTGATTGCTGGAACAAACTTCCATCTGTCATTGTAGAAGTTGATAGCTTAAATAGATTCAAGGCAGAACTTGACAAACATTTGGAGCGAGTGGATGGGTGAAATAAGGTTTTTTTTTTTTTTTTTTTTTGGCTGATGCTGTATAAGCTTGCTTTCTTGCATCATGTGCTTTTGCTAATGCGCCATCGATTGTCGTTCTATTACATGTAGTATTTACTAAAGTATTTGACTTAACATCTAAACGAAAGACATCTTTCATAAATTTACAAAACTTCTTTCCAGCCTCAGAATTTAATTCTAGATTGAAATCACCAGCGAGAACTATAGGTATATGATCCAGTGGCTCTTCCAATAATTATGCACCTTCAATGGAATATGGCATCAAATTCTTGTTTATGAATTTTTGAATTATATCTGATGACATCCCTGGAGTGATGTACATGGCAACAATGAAAATAGATTCACTACTGAATTTGCACAAAGATCGACAAACTTCTCCAATTTCATCTGATACCACTGTTACATTGCTGCTATTATGTTGTGCAAAGATATGTGGTGTACTGATGATAGTTGAACCTTCCTGTTGATATATCATGATACCACCACTATGAACATCTGACCTTTTAAATTGAGTCACATGTTGAAATGGTTTAAGTAATATATGTTCATTATTATCCAACCACGTTTCACTTAATATCAATATTTTGGATTTCTGTAAAATTGTGTCCGTTTCGATATCTTGAACTTGGGCCCGTAAACTTTGTACGTTCACTGACAATATAGATATAACACTTTGTATGAAATCTTGCAGTTCATCCTGTAGAGATGGTAGCTTATTATTTTTCAAGCGATCTCGTTTAGCATGAAGCTCAATATTACTAGTAGCTTTGCTGTGGTGAAATCGTCGTGGGGATTTGTAATATAGAAACCTTGCAATGAAGTCACTCAAGATAATGCCACATATACAAGTCGCTGTTGATGATCTTTCTCATAATTATATACAACTTTGTCAAAGGTCCCTCCTTGAGATTTATATATAGTCTAAGCACAAGCATATAGTAAAGGAAACTGTGTACGTCTACACGTTAATTTCCTATTGTTCTTGAATTAAATCATAGTTGATCTTGGATTGACTAGGTAAATCTAGGCAGATACACCAGAACCCACCTACAGCTATTACAACATGGTGTAGATACATTGACGATATTTTTACCGTAATACCACGTGGTTCTGAAACTGCACTGCTGGAATACCTCAACTCCCTATCTAATTTCATCAAGTTTACCATAGAATCAGAGGTGAACGGTATGCTCCCGTTCCTGGACGTACTAGTGCATCGCGTAGGCCCACATCTAGAGACCTCAGTATACCGCAAGCCTATGTGGTACGGTCAATTCACTAACTACAGATCCGGCCACGCACCAAGCCATCTCAATAGTACTGCCCGCACCCTATTCTCCAGGGCTTGGAGCCATTCCAGCACCGACACAATTAGGCGTAACGAGATCTCCCGTGTCAAGGCGGACCTAACCAAATGTGGTTATCCATCCCATGTACTAAGCAGATGCCTATTACAGGCAGAAGAACTCACATCCAACCAAAGACCACCGAGCCAAGTCGTTACATCGTCCGCCTACATTCCCTATTATCCAGACGTGTCAGGACGGATCTCGAAGGTCCTTAGAAGTTACAACATCAAATGTGTGCAATTACCCTGCAGGAACCTACGTTCACTTGTCTCCAGCGTGAAGACCCCTGTCACACCTGTCTTATGCAGCAATGTGGTATATCGCATCACCTGTAGAGACTGTAACAGTTGCTACATAGGAGAAACATCAAGGCGTCTCCAGGATCGCCTCACGGAACACGACAGAGCAATCTGGCTTGCCGAAACTGACCAGTCCGCGGTCGCAGAACATTTTTGGGCCACCAACCACGATCTTGACCCCAAACGCGACTTTGAAATAGTAGACCACTCGCGACACTTTCACCACTGCCTATGGCTAGAGTCACTCAACATAGTAAACAATCCAAAGGCATTAAATCGCCAGAAAGGCATACGTCTACATCCCAACCTAGAGACAACCGTTTTATTGCTGGATGATCAGTGGTGTAGAAAGCAACGCACGTCCGTGCAACAACAATGACGCATGATTAACGTGCCTCATTCAGCTCGTTGTATTTTATATTTAATTTGTCAGTTGACAAAGAGACACGAGTCTCGAAAGCTACTGATTTTGTTAGTATATATTTGTATTAAACTGGATTATAACTAACTTACGTATATTATAAGATCGAAGATTATGTCCTACTTTTGACTCACGAAATTTCATTCATACTCGTTTAACTGTTTCGATGTCCTCAAATTCATAATATACTAAAGTACCAATTGCAAAATTTACCAATTCATCGACCACATCTATATTTATACAAATAATAATGCATATATCCAGTGAAATATTTAAAATGACTTTGGAGCTTTAGAGGCTGAATGCGCCTCTTTGTCAACAAATGGAACCTTCACAGATAAAATTATTTAACGGACACAGAGTTGTGCGTGCAGTGAGCCGTGTGAGGGCATGAGGTAGGCCATTCAATCATTAAACTGGTGATCATTGTTGCTGCATAGACATGTGTAGTTTAGCTTCCAGTGTTTATCTAGACTTAAAATAGTTGCCTCTAAGATGGGATGTAGTCTCATTCCGTTGTTGCGTTTCATGCTATTCACTCTTATACATCTATATTTGTAGTAATACTGTAATAATAATGGTAGTAATAATGGTTTTCCTTTGAGTAATGGTAGAATGTATGGAAGTTCTGTAGTTTCAGTCATTTACATTTTATGAATTTTATTTCGGATCCCTTGCGGACATGAATTAGTGGCATCTTTTTAGTAACAAATCTCGATTCTATGATTTTAAGTTCATCTGGTAAAAATGCTTCTTCATTGCCTATTTTTGTACGAATTTTAGAAAATGTACTATCGGACTGTGTATAATTCATGAAACTGAAGACAATGCCATAATTCTGGAGCAATCTTTAATGACTTGTTTATAAATTCTTTTGATTCCAATATAGAATGAGTATTGTTAGCTGTTATCCCTACTGATTTAAATGCAATTTGCAAATTTTCTGCGGTACACATTCGCATAATTTTCATTTCCGTATATATAGCAAATATCGGAGAGTTACTCCACGATGATCAGATCGACGAATTTCACTCAATGCCATCATAAAGGGAGTAATTTTCAAAACATTTTTAAATTTTCGTGCATGTCCCAAAAATACAGATGGAAAAGGAAGTTCTGCATGTATATCAAATATGAAACTTGTTGGAGATGATTTCTGACCCGGTGCTATGCATAAATATTTATCTTCAGACCATAATAATGCTTGTTGTTGAATTAACAACAAGAATTGTTCATCATCATTGTTGACAGGTTTCCCAATTTCATCTGAATGTTGCTGTTCACTATCATCATTTGTTTCCAAGAAATCGTCATTCACTTTTATGCCATAGGATTTATACAAAGGTGAATTTATCAAATACTCTAACCATATTTTCACTATTTTCTTCTGCACACATCCTTGTAGATATGATGATTTATGTATAAGTCTTCATTTTATGTGTACATTAATGGCATAATCGTCACTAATTCTCTAGGTAACTAATGAACCATTGTATTTACGTTAACTGATACATTTATTACTTGTCCAATAATCCATTATTGTCCATATTCATAACGTAAATGACAAATCTGCATAAAGAGTAATCGTGGTGATATCAAACGCTCAGTTACAACATCCAGTTGAGGCAAATGAGTAGGATATATTGGATATATAAATCTATTTGATGTGGCCATAGTTGGTATCCATCCCTCTTTTAATGAAGTATGACATGTATGAAAGTACTCAGTTCTTCAAAATTAAATTCATTTTGAAGTAATTCATATTGTCATTCATAGTGACTCTATTGTCAGGGAAACGGGGAACATGCGTTGTAAAAAGGATAGGTGGAACAGGACCAGGGTATGTCTGCCAGGGGCAAAGGTTGATGATGTTGTAGAGTGGATATCATCTTTCAAGGGCACAAAAGATGATATAGTTGTATACGTTGGCACTAATGATATCAAGAGTAGGAGATCGGCGGAATTACTTAATAAGTACAGGTCACTGTTGAAAAAAAGCCGTGAATTAGGGTTGAATTTGAAAGTGTCTTCAATTCTGCCCAGACACGATAGGAGAGAGTATATGATGAGAGCCTTGTCGATCAATTCGGCAGTGGAAAGATTGCGCAAGGCTCAAGGGGTATATTTTTTTTCAGCCTGGTCTGTACTTGTTAACAGGAGAGACTGCTTCTACAGGGATGAGATACACTTAAATAGAAAGGGGCAAGAATATTTGCTGATGCCATCGAGGCAGTGTTAGGTGAGTCAGAAAACTGCTACCTTGGGGGGGATACAAGGACTAACAGATTAACAGTAGCCACTGGCAGAGGTGAAAGTGATTCTTGCACTGTTTCTATTGGAATGAGCAGCAGCCTCGAAAACAAGATGCAGGATATTTCAGACTGCTGGGAGTCATTGCAGTACAAATAAACACATGGGTTGTGTTAGGGTAGCTAACAATAGGAACAGGTGCATGTATACTTGCGTGTACACCAATGCTAGGAGTTTAGTAAATAAATTGGATGAATTTGAGGTATTGCTCAAAACATCAAAGGCAGATATTGTTGGGATATCAGAGACGGGGTGTCACACAGATATAAGGAATGCAGAACTGGAATTTGGGGAGTACAATGTGTACAGAAAGGATAGACTGGATAGGAAGGGAGGAGGGGTTATGCTATTAGTTAAGAAATACATAAAATCCAAGGAAGTGAAGCCAGTCGACATCGCTGGACAGTGCAGTGTCGAGTCAGTTTGGTGTGACATAAGCATTGGGAGATCAAAATTGAGAGTAGGAGTGTGCTATAGGCCTAATGATCTGATGAGTATAATAATAAACTGTACAGGGAAATAGAGTGGGCCAGTAAATCAGTGAGTCTTATAATGGGAGATTTTAATTTCCCAGATATTGACTGAAATTTGTGAGTTGGTCACTCACACGTTAGCAAGGCTTTTGTGGATTTATTGGATGATTGTTTTCTACATCAGCATGTTCGGGGGACAACTAGAGGGAGTAATACTTTTGATCTGATTATCAGTAGTGATTCTTCATGCATTAAGAATCTGCAGATAAAGGAACCACTAGGTGGCAGTGATCACAGTGTGCTGAAGTGGGATTTACTCAAAGAGGTAACTACCAACAGGGGTAAAGGGAAGGGTTTTTGCTTTCGTAAAGGCGACTATGATGGTCTGAGACAGTATTTAAATTCTATACAGTGGGACCAACTGTTGAAGTTATGAACAGCAAATTCAAAATGGGAAGCATTCAAAGAACCTATCTTGGAAACTACTAGGCTTTACATACCAACTAAGAAATATTGTTCAAGGTTCAGGCCTAAATGGATGTCAGATGAACTAATGAGACGTATTGCAGAGAAGAAAAATGCATGGGATATATATAAATTAATGGGTGACATGGAAGGTTATGATAGATATAAGCTGGCCTGTAACTAAGTCACGAAGGAGATTAGGGAGGCATCAGAGGTAAAGGCAGATTACCTTTGAAATCCTTGGAAAAGGATGCAAAGAAAAACAGAAAAGAGTTCTTTACCTATGTAAACTCTAGAAGGAAAGGGATGAATCAGATTGGTCACTGAATATTGATGATTCAACAGTTGAGGATCCTGCTCAGGTGGCTAACAAACTAAATGAGTATTTTGCATCTACATTCACACATGAGGAGTTATTCAGGAAGGGGAATGCCAGAGTTGAAGTAAACTTGGCAGTGAGCTAAATGATTTTGTAATAACTGAGAGGAAAGTGGAGGAGAAATTGCTGAGGATAAACATAAAAAGGCACCCGGGGTGGATGGGATCTATCCAGTTATATTAAAGGAGGCAGTAAAGGAAGTAAGCAAACCCTTAGTCATAATTATGAGAGCTTCTTTGGACTCAGGGGAGGTACCCATAGACTGGAGATGTGCAAATGTGACTCCAATTCACAAAGGAGGATCAAAGGGAGACAGAGGCACTGGTTAAAGAAGCATTGCAGTATCATCTAGACAAGACTTCAGTTATAGTTTGGACACCGCATGGTTTTGTAAAGGGAAAGTCTTGCTTGACCAATTTGATTGGATACTATGATGCAGTCACAAAAGAACTGGATGCAGGGAATAACTTTGATATTATATATTTGGATCTTCGAAAGGCTTTTGACACTGTTGCACATGGAAGACTGCTGCACAAATTGGAGCAGTGTGGCATTGGAGGCAAATTGCTGCTATGGATAAAGGGATGGTTGAGCGGGAGAAGACAGTGAGTGGTAATCAATGGACACTGCTCATCATGGACTAATGTTATTAGTGGAGTCCCTCAGGGTTCAGTGTCCGGTCCATTATTGTTTTCTTTATTTATAAATAATATTGATGATGGTATATCAAGCTTAATTTCCAAGTTTGCAGACGATACAAAGGTTGGCAGGGTTGTTAAGGGCACTACTGACACTATGCTGCTGCAACAGGATCTGGAAAGGTTGAGCAGGTGGCAAATGAAGTTTAACATTGACAAATGTAACGTATTACATATGGGAAACAGTAACCCCAGATCAACGTATCAACTCTGTGGTATCACACTGACAGTGGTAGAGAATGAAAAGGACCTGGGGGTAATTGTGCAGGCAGATATGATGTTCTCTGAGCAGTGCAGACGGGCTGCAAGAGTAGTTCATGGTGTCTTGTCAATGATATACAGGAATTTTTCCAGCAGGGATAAGGAGGTGATTATTCCTTTGTATAAGGCAGTGGTCAGGCCACACCTTGGGTACTGTATACAGGCCTGGAGGCCTCATTTCAAGGACGTAGAGCTGTTGGAATGAGTACAGAGAAGGGCAACAAGATTAGTGAACGGAACGAATGGTTGCTCTTACGAAGAAAGGCTTAAGTTTTGGAAATTACAGTGTCTGGAGACTAGGCACTGGCGAGGTGATCTGATAGAGGTGTACAAAGCTTTGAATGGTTTGAGCATGCTCAATGCTGATGAGATACTGCCTGTTGCTCAGTATAATCACCTGAGAAGTCATAAATTCAAATTGAGGAAAGACAGATGTAGGATAGATGTGCGGAAATTTGCCTTTAGCTAGCGGGTAGTTGGAACAGACTTCCATCTCTTGTTGTGGAAGTTGATAGCCTAAATAAATTTAAGGCTCTGTTGGACAGGTATTTCAAACGAACGGAGTGGTTTTGTTTTATTTTATTTTATTTTTTTTGGCTGATGCTGCATAAGCTTGCTTTCTTGCATCATATGCCTCTACTAATGATAATGCTAATATGAAATTGTTTGGAATGGTTTAAAATCTAATTGAAACCATAAACAATCACGAACATTACTACTAAATTCAAAGGGAATTTTGTACACTAGTTTTTCAAACTCACTGTTAGCTCGTGTAGACATTATACGGATGTAATCGGGAATCTCATTATTAGTCATTTCTAAATTCCGTTTTTTTCGTGCACGATATTCCTTCATTCATTCTGCTTTAGTTTTATATTTCTGGTAAGTATCAGGCCTAGTAGAACTTTCTGGTTGAATTTCATTATGATTCGGAATAGTTTGAATTTGTAATTTTCTTTTCTTCCGTTCACAATATTCCTTCATTATTTCAGTTTGACTTTTTTTGGGTGCAGTTTGAGAACTCCCAAGCATAACAAAATACTCTTGTTGAATTTCATCTGGATTCACATTTCTGTCCAACTTCCCTTTCTTTCTTTATTTCTCGATATTCCTTTGAATGCTGTGCTGTAGATACTGGCACAGTCAGTCACGTTTTAATCATTATGCTGATATAGCGTAGCACGTCACTGCTCAATTGTGCTTGTTGTGTACAATCGAGTTTCCTAGTAAAAATTTTTTTAACGTCAAAAACCGTTCCCATTTCATCCATCCATTCACTCCAAATGCTTGTCTAGTTCTGCCTTAAACTTATTTAAGTTGTCAACCTCCACTACAACAAATGGAACTTTGTTCCAACTTTCAACAACCTACTGGTTAAAGGCAAGTTTCCGCACATTCTGCAATTGTCTTTCATCAGTTTGAATTTATATCCACTCAGGTGAGTAATCTGAGCAAGAGGAAGAATCCCATCAGCATTGAGCTTGCTCAAACCACGGCTTATGCACCTCAATTAGATCACCTCATAGGTGCTTAGTACCCAGATACTGCAATTTGCGGAACTTAAGCTTTTCTTAGTAAACAGCAACCTTTTGTTCCACTCACCAATCTCGTTGCCTTTCTCTGTACTCATTCCAACAGCTCTACATCCTTCCTAAAATGAGGCCTACAGACCTATATGCAGTACTCAAGGTGTGGTCTGACCATTGCGTTATACAAGAAGACAATTACCTCCTTATCCCTGCTAGCAAAATTCCTGTATATCATTAACAAGACACCACGAGCTACTCTTGAAGCCTGTCTGCACTGCTCAAAAAACTTCACTTCTAACTGCACAATTACCCCAGGGTCTTTTTCATTCTCTACTACCATGAGTGTAGTACCACACAGTTGGTACATTACTACTACCCATATGCAGTACTTTACATTTGTCAATGTTAAACTTCAAGTTGCCACTGCTCAGCACATCTGCTCAACTTATCAAGATTCTGTTGCAGTAGTATACTATCATTACTATCATGAAGGTTGGAAGGGTTGTCATTACCAACCCTTCCAACCTGCATATTGTCTGCAAACTTAGACATTAACCCTGATATCCCTTCATTGATATCATTGATAAATACTTAAAACAACAATGGCCTCAATACTGAATATTGGGGGGGGGGCTCAACTAATAACATTAGTCCACGAAGAGCAGTGTCCATTGATTATCACTCTGTCTTCTCCCACACAACCATTGTTTTATCCATTGTAGCACCTTTTGGCTTAATGCCATACTGCTCCAATTTGTACAGTAGTTTTCAATGTGCAACAGTATCAAAAGCGTTCCAAAAATCCAAATATATGATATCAAAATAATTTTTGAATGGATACAATGATGTATCCACTCAGATTGGTCAGACAAGACTTCTCCGTAACAAACCAATGCTCTGTCTGAACTATAAGTGCATTCTTGTCTAGATGATTCCGAATTGCTTCTTTAACTAGTGACTCCATTCTTTTCTCTTGATCAGAAAGTAAGCTAACACGTCTGTAATTACCAATGTAGTATTAACATTAGTAAAGGCATATGATGCAAGAAAGCAACCATCAGCCAAAAAACAGAAAAAAACCCCTTATTTCACAAATCCACTCACTCCAAATGTTTGTCAAGTTCTGCCTTGAATCTATTTAAGCTATCAATTTCTACAACCACCCGCTGGCTAAAGGCAAAATTCTGCACATCTATGCTACAACCGTCCTTCCTCACTTTGAATTTATGCCCCCTTCCAAGATTAATTCTTTGAATGCTTTCCGTTTTGAATTTGCTGTGGTAATATGATCAGTTGGTCCCACCGTATAGAATTTAAACACTGTCTCAGACCAGCGATGTCACCTTTACGAAACCAAAAACCCTTCCCTTTATCCCTGATGGTAGTTACCTCTTTGAGTCAATCCCACTTCAGCACTGTGATCACTGCCAACTAGTGGTTCCTTTATCTGCAGATTCTTAATTAGATAGTATGAACCAGAGCTGTAATGCGCAATATGTTCTACGTTGATATCAATATTTGTAAAACAATAAGAGAAGTTTACCTCAATATAGTATACAGAACACTTCGATATGATACTCTCCAGAAATTCAAATGAAAAAATCAGAGTAACAAATAACTTTAAAAATTAATATAATTAAAAATCAATTTAACACAATAAAACTCAATTTAACCCAATTAAAAATAAGAAAATTAATTAAAAGAATATAATGAAAAAAAATTGCAAATCGATTTTCCTTCCTGAAGCTGACAATGCTTTTTGACCGTATGTCGTGATCACAGGAACAAAAATTACCGAATAGGGGTGAGTATGAAACTTAAATTACACACTATACTGAACAATCACTCAGTCCTTTTCTCATTCGCAACAGAAATTAGTGACCTGGTATTCAGCATTTCTTGTGGTGATTGCGACTTGTCTTACTAGGGTTCAACGCATTTTCCTTTGAATATTCGTGTTAATCAACATGCGGCCTCAGTTCGTGTCAGAATTAGCCGTTCACGCTGTTAACAAAAAACATACTTTTTTATTTAACGAGGCCAAAATACTTAGTTTCCAATGTAATTATACGCAACTATTAATTGCAGAAACTATAGAAATTAAATTACACGAAAATTCTGTTAATGTTCGTGGGCCATATCTCATCTCCAATTCGTGGGCTTTTAGGTGCATGTGCGAAGACAAATAATCCCTATTTAAGTTTCATTCTCACCCCTATTCGGTAATTTTCATTCCTGTGAGCACGACATATGGTCGAAAAGCGTTGTCAGCTTCAGGAAGTAAAATCGTTTTGCAATTTTTTTCATTAAATTATTTTAATTAATTTTCTTATTTTTAATTGGGTTAAATTGCATTTTATTGTGTTAAATTGATTTTTAATTATTTTTTAAATTATTTGTTACTCTAATGTAAGTTTTTCTATTTTTTCATTTGAATTTCTGGAGAGTATCATATGGAAGTGTTCTATGTACTATACTGAGGTAAACTTCTCTTATTATTTTACAAAAAAGCAGATTCTTAATGCATGAATAATTGCAGCTGATAATTAGAACAAGAGTATTATTTCCCCTAGTTGCCTCTTGAACATGCTGGTGTAGAAAACAATCATCCAATAAATCCACAAAAGCCTTGCTAGGGTGCAAGTGATCAACCCACAAGTTTAAGTCAATATTTGGAAGGTTAAAATCCCCCATTAAAAGACATTATGATTTACTGGTCCACTCTATTTCTCTTCACAATTGTTCAATGTACTTATCAGAATCATTAGGCCTATAACACATTCCTACTCCCATTTTCCCTTTCCCAGTGTTTATGTTACACCAAACTGACTCAACATTGCACTGTCCACCCATGTCAACTGGATGCACTTCCTTAGATTTTATTACCTAACAGCATAACCCCTCCTCCCTTCCTATCCTTTCTGTACACATTGTACTCACCAAATTTAATTCTACATTCCTTATATCTCTGTGACACCATGTCACTGATATCCCAGCAATATCTGCCTTTGATGTCTTGACCAGCATCTCAAAATCATCAAATTTATTTACTAATCTCCTAGCATTGGTGTACATGCAAGTATACGTGAACCTGTTTTTACTCTTAGTTATCTTAACACAGCCCATGTATTTACTTGTTCCATGGTAACTCCCAGCACCTTGCTTTCCAGGCTGCTGCTCATTCCAATAAAAGCAGTGCAAGGATCACTTTCAACTCTGCCTCCGGCTACTGTTAATCCATTAGTCTTTGAATCTCTCCCCAAGCTAGCAGTTTTCCGACCCACCTAACACTTCCTCGATAGCAGCAGCAAATATTCTTGCACCCTTTCTGTTCAAGTGTATACCATCTGTATAGAAGCAGTCTCTCCTGTTAACAAGCACAGACCACACTGACCATGCTTGTCAATCTCTCCAGGGCCGAACTGATCATTATTATTATTATTATTATTAGCCATATGGTGCAAGGAAGCCTGAGGCTTATGCTGCACCAGCCAAAAAAAAAAAAAAAAAAAAAAAATTCTGAATTACCCTGAGAGAGAGAGAGAGAGAGAGAGAGAGAGAGAGAGAGAAGTAGAAGGGAATCACCAAGAAAATAAGAGAAGAATGATGATATCCAGCTCAGGACCCTGGGTGTGCCAAGCCCATACTCACTAGATGTGAGCCCCTGAGGTCAAGGCTTTCATCATATATTCCTTCCTATCATGTCTGGGCAGAATTGCAAACACTTTCAAATTGAACCCTAACTTGTTTGAGATATGTGCAAGAATATTGGACATGAAGATTTTATTAACTTTGTTGACATAAATGATTTGTCTGGTGCTGTGTTTAGCCAAAACAGTGATGGATAATTTTGAAGAGTTGGGCATTAACTTAAGAATTGTAAGTGATAAAGGCAGGGAATATATATTTTATATATATATATAAAAAGATAAAGATGCAATGAAATTACGAAAGTCTTATCAAACAGGAATGGGCTATAAGAGTTTATGTGAAATTTATAAAATGTATATAAGACCAGGGTATGGATCCGGGAACTATGGTAGATGCAGAAAGGACTGGCAACCATAATGAATAATAGACAAAAAGGTAAAAATCACAGGTCGGCTGTGATGTATACATATACCATTTACGTGTACATCATAACAGAAACAGAGACCCGGACTATTGTTGTTGTGGCTCCTACGATTTTCGCTGCTGACCCCGTTGAAGAAGTAGTTAAAGTCCTAGGACACACAGCTTTTGGTTCTTTTAATTATTATGCCCTCATTAATTGCATTTTATATTTATTTCTGGTAAATTGATTTTTTACTTACAGGCTCTCCCTATTCTTCCATGGTTACTACACCTTATAGTAACCATGGAAGAATAGGGAGAAGTAACCATGGTTACTACACCTTATAGTGTAACTCCCCTACCATATACACAAATATACTGATTTTTACCTTTTTGTCTATATATATATATATATATTTTTTTTTTTTTTTCTGTGATTAATAGAACTGAAATGTAAACATAATTATCTTCTTATCAATTAATTACTAAGATTATAGCTTTATAGTACACTTAATAAAAGTGTATAGGTTTACGTTCGCTAAACTTAGTCATTTAGTTTAATTATAATTTAACTGTACAATACTTATTACTTTCCTCCCATATTACTCTTTTTTATAGTCTCTTTTCTCTTTGTATATAGTTATCTTCTCTTTGCAAACAACATCATGTTCATGAGTCTTGCATAACAATACATGCAAAGCGTACTAGGACTGTCTAAAGCTAACAATACCACATTAAAGCTAATTTAATATATGAATTTCTTTTTCCATACAATTTGTATGAAATGATACTGCTATCAACCAGTTGGCCTATCATTGTTGGGCGGATAGGTACTGTCGACCTATGATAGGCCAACTAGTCTTGAAATGGTTCTGTCTGTGAGAATAAGTAACAATAGTCTTCTCTACTGGTGAAGCATTACTTATTCAAAGTAGTGCTATCTTTATCATACATCACTAATCCTTAACTTATTACACCTTATTGCATTTATTAATAAAATAAATGCAATCATAAATAAATATAGAAAACAACGATGGGCCAGCACTAATGTTATTAGTGGAGTCTCTGGGGTACTCCACTAATAACATTAGTTCAAAAAGAGCAGTGCCCATTGATAACCATTCTGTTTTCTCCTGCTCAACCTACTGCAACAAGTCAGTCACAACAAGATTTTGTGATCATGATATTGCCAAGGCAGCTGACAAAGAAGTGGTAAGAAAAATACCACGATATGTTTGACTCCATTATGTACACATTTCTGATTCAGAAATAAACATAATAATATCAATGTAGATTTTGAGTGCTTTATTATCTTCATACAACACAGTTTACAACACATACTACACATCGTGCCACTCAAGGAATATCTTAGACAAAATTTGTTTTTGTTTAAAATTTGTTTACATTTTATTTCTGTAATTGTGAAATATATTTTAACTTCACTAGGGGATAAAGTTTTAGTGTACAATTTAATTTCATTAATACTTTGTTAATATAAATTCTGTAACATATTGTAAATTTAAATTTTGTAATCTTTCTTAAGTTCAAATTTTACCTAAATAATGGTAAAACAAAGTCATTACAAGATCCACTTACAATACAGTGCAAGGACATCATGACTCAGACAGAAATGCCAGAGTAAGTCAAAAGTTCGCTAATTGTTCGCCAATCTGTGGCATGGATTCTAAGGTTGGTGTAGTATACAAGCCGAGCGCAATAGACGATTCTTTTCTTTGCACCCAATGCAAGGAGAGTACCAATTTCAAACTAGAACTTAGTGCATTATGAGAAGAATTTGAGTCACTGAAGAAACAGGTGCTTGCCTTAGAAAGAAATTTAACTGGGAGCCAGTCAGGGACACAGTATCTCATGACTTGCCTAGTGATGCACTCCCAATTTGGGCTCCAGAAAAGAATAGTTAAGTGCATACTGCTCTGGTTGAATGAGATTTAGTTTTAGTGAGGGACTCTACTGTCAGGGAAATGGATAATGGATTTTTTGCAATAAAGATAGGTGGCCCAGAACCAGGGTGTGTTTGCTGTGAGCAACAACTGATGATTGTCAGATTTTAAGAAAGGTAAAGAGAGAGCATTATGGCTAAGGTAAAGAAAGCCTACACGAGAAGCACGCAAAACTTCGATGAAATTTACCGGTAAAAGTACTTTGCCATAACAGCATTTGTATTGTTGCTCGCTCGGTAAACAGACGGTGGGTGTTATCGGTCTAGAGCAGAAGTTGAATCCCATGGGAGCTTGAAACCCTCCCGAAGTGGAGGGGGGTAACCTGACCTTTTTTCTTTAGAATCACTAATTGAATTAACTAACTGAATCACAAACAGTCATATTGGAAGTTCTGGCATCGTAAAAAATGTTCATAACAGTTTCACCGGCAAACTTTTTCAAAAATTGCCGTGCTTCTCATGTGGGCTTCTTTTGCCTTTTTTTTTTCTTAATAAACAATTTATCCACTAGTCCACTAGTGATGCTAAAGAAAAAAGTTCAGGTTACCCCTCCACCTCGGGAGGGTTTCAGTCTTCCATGGGATTCAATTTATACTCCTGACCGATAACACCCACCATCTGTTTACCGAGCGAGCAACAATACAAATGCCGTTACGGCAAAGTACTTTTACCAGTAAATTTCATCGAACTTTTAAAATCAGAAATACATTTTTTCAACTTGGAAGAAAAAGATTTTATTTCTTTTCACTGTTTGATACATCAGGAGAACTTGTGTACTAAATCTCTTAAATTTGCAAATGTGATGAAAGTTGTGGTCTCAACCATTAATTTTATAAAATCAAAGTGGCTCAACCATAGCCAGTTCAAGTTATTCCTTGAAGAACTTGAGAATGAATACGAAACACTGGTCTATTACTGTGAAGTTCGTTGGTTAAGCAAAGTAAAAATGCTTCAGTGCTTTTATAATCTTAGAGAAGAAGTCTGTATCTTTATGGAGATGAAAGACAAATCCATTCCAGATCTAGAAAGTATTGAATGGACATGTGATCTTGCATTTCTTGTTGATATCATGTCTCATTTAAATGAGATAAATCAGAAAATACAAGTACAAAATCAGTTAGTTCATGAACTTTATGCTCATGTAAAAGCTTTTCAAACCAAACTTCAACTTTGGGCTATACAACTCGGTGATGGTGACATTTACCACTTTCCAACTTTATCCAATCACAATAGTTCTGAGTATATTTCATATGCTGAAGAGGTATCCGAGTGGTCAGGAGCGGGAGTGCAGTGGCACACGCTCTTTGAGTAGACCGGGGTTCAAGCCCCTGACTGCTAAATACGGTCGATCTGAGGAGGCTTCCATCCTGCAGTGGGTTGATAATGGCTGCAAATTATTATTATTATTATTAACATAGAATTTAGGGTCAGATTTCAAGATTCAAATCAAAAGATGCAGATTTCACATTATTTTCAAATCCTTTTAATTCAGATATTTAGCAGGTGAGAAAAGAGCTGCAAATGGAACTAACTGAACCTAAAAGCAGTGATCTTCTTCAACAGAAATTTCAACACGTTTCTCTATTGGAATTCTATTCCTCTCTTCCGTTCGATTGCTTTCCACGAAGGAGTGTATAAAGGGTCTTTTCCTGACTCAGAAGTTATTTCTGCCAGTAAAGAATCTGTGTGACGTGAGTTAGCTGGAAACAAAACTATAACAAGAATGGGAGTAATCTACAGACCAGAAGATTCTGATGAGTGTTTATACATTCCATGCAGATGGAATGGGCAAGCAGCGTGAATGTCTTATTATGGGTGACTTCAATCTGCCCCATAATGATTGGAATTAATCGGAGGTAAACTCACCACGAGGAAAATGTTTTTAAAAATAAACTAGATGATTATAATTAGTACCAGCATGTCAGAGAAAGTACTAGAGGTGAGAATATTCTTGATCTCATCATTACAAATAAGATGACATCACAGGGCTTAATGTACATTAGCAGGCAATGAACACAGTCATTAGTTGGAAGGTGAAGAAAGCTGTAGTACTTAAAGGTAAATGCATGGGTTTTAATTTCAGAAGAGGAGACTATGAGAGTTTAAGGTACTACATGGCATCTATTAATTCAGCAGACTGTAGAGGAAGGGCGAAGAGATTTGAACATATTACATTAAGAAAATATTGCACAAGGAGGATATTGAAATGGAAGAATACGAACAGCTGGCCTAAAAGAGCAGAAAAAGATCGCATGTGAAAATTACTGAGCAATAAAAAGTACCGAAGCCTAGACAGCTAAAAGTTGATCTGTAATAGTACCACAGATAAGGTTAGGGAGGTGCCAAGGCTGAGTATTTTAGCCAGCAAATTATAAATTACTGGAATAGGTTACTACCTTCATGGGTGATAGAGGCTGATAGTTTGGGGAAATTCACTGGTCACCTATATAGTTACCAATGGGAGGAGGAAAATGCATAGATTGTCTATTTCCTTTTCTCTTATTATTAATTATTTTAATTTATTATTATTATTTTTAAATTTTATTTTATTATTATTTTATTTTATTTTATTATTATTATTTTTTAATTTTTTAATTATTTATTTATTTTTTGTCTGGTGCAGCATAAGCCTTAGGCTTTCTTGCACCATATGCTCATTACTAATACTAATACTATGAGAAATCACTGGCTAAGAGAATAATGAATGGGTACAAGGAATTTTTTTTTTTTTTTTTTTTTTTAATGTGAATATAAAGCAGCATAAAAAAAAAAATTGGACCCTTGCGTACAGAGGCGTAGCTAGGTTTTCGGCGCCTGGCAAATTCGTGGCTACGTGCCATTTTTCCGATAATTGGTAAAATCATAATAAATAATAAGTACAGTCGGACCTCTGTTTAACAAACTTCTTTATAGCGAATTTTTCTATTTAGAGATAAATGTTTTCTTTTTGCAGAATTTTTTTTAGAATTCGCTACTAAATAGAATTTTATTCTTTACCGAATTTTTTTATTTCTTCGTTTTATGGAAAAGAAAATTTTTTTTGTTCATAGAACGAATAAAATTTTCCATATAATGACTGCATTATGAGACTTAACTGGGTACACATTGTTTGCACCCATGGCCTTCAAGCAAACAATGGTGCACTGTTGTTATGCCCAAATTAAAAGATAAAGAGATTACCATCTGCAACTCAGTGGGACCGGTAAAACCTATCCGACTACCTGTCCCACATACCGAGAAGTTGAGCTGGTCAACTACTTTCTGTGTATCCATAGCCAGTGGGCTGACCAAGGTTTATTAAATATTTGGACAACAGGTTCTGGTCAACCTTCTATTGTAATCACTTTGTTAGAGATTTAGAAAAGAGTGGTTTCCCTTTATCCTGACAAGCGGTCATCTGTTGTTTCATGGAAGTGAAATGGCTGGTTGGTTGTTGGGTTTTATTGGCGCATTAGCAACTAAGGCTATAATGCGCCAAAACCAGGTGATATATATAAAAAATTTAAATTTCACTGATCTAATTACTTAGGTCACCATGTCAAGATATAAAATAACAAAGGTATAAAATGTAGAAAAGATAAATCAATAAAGAAATAACAATAACATGTAAATTTTAAATACAAGTAAAAACCTTTATTGATTTAAAATAGCTAAAAACAGCAGACACATTGTCATTGTCGGATAAAATCTGACTGAGTGTATACAGCTCAGTCAGATGATTAAAAGCGGTAAAATGGATATTGCTAAAATCTGGACAGTCAATTAAAATGTGTCTGATTGTTAAAATTGTGCCACAGGGCTCACACATAGGAGGATCATAAGCCCTCAGCAAAAACGAATGAGTCAAATGACTATGTCCTATGCGGGTCCGGGCAAGAACAACTTCCTCCTTACGATTCCTGCACAGACTAGACTGCCACGATTCAATTACAGGCTTTATACGATATAATTTATTTGTAATCTGTCTATTCCCCGAATCCTGCCATCGGGAGTATATCTTTTGATGTATTATTTGCCTATAGTCTGTATAGGGGACTGACAGGCAGCGGTTATTATTGGGAATTGCTGATTTGGTTGTGGTGTCAGCCAAATCATTTCCCCTAATCCCAATGTGGCTGGGAATCCAGCAGAAGCGGATATCATATTCACGTTCATGGAGAAAGTGAATCTTTTGCTGAATGCAAGACAGAACTGGATGAGAATTATATCTCACAGTTATTAAAGCCTGTAACACGCCGAGAGAATCAGAATATAAAATGAACCGTTGGTATCGGCATTTACTAATGTGATCCAAGGCTAACTCTATAGCGTGCAGATCTGCAGTAAATATGCTCCGATGTAGTGGTGTCTGTAAAGACAGCAGCAGATCCCACATATGATTCCAATTTCGAACCATCTGTGTAAACTTGCGTGAATTCAGAATGTTCAGCTCTGTGCTGAATAAAGCTGCAGGTAGACAGATGATGGAGTGTCCGACTTTCCCCAATTTCTAAAGGACAAGTCATATGCTGGAACATGAGCATGCCAGGGTGGAAGTGGTTGTTTTGGTGTTTGGGCAACCTTGTCTACCTTGATATTAAGTTCTTTCAATAGCTCTTGGAAAAGAATACCAAAAGGACGATTGGCAGTCTTATGGGTGTTGTACAAATTTTCCCATCGTGGTTCAAAAACGAATGGCCACGTAGGATGGTCTGGCAGGAATTTCAGTTTTAAAGCGTACTTTAGAGACAACTGCTTACGTCGAAGCGATAACGGTGGTTCGTTTGCTTCGGCGTATAAGCTCTGGACAGGAGATGTTCGATATGCTCCAATAGCGATACGGAGAGCCTGATGATGGACAGGATCCAGCCAACGAAGTACACTGTCTCTGGCCGAATTGTATACCAGGGACCCGTAATCTAGTCTGGATCATACAAGCACACGGTAAATGCATAGTAGGGTGCATCGATCCGCACCCCAAGATGTAGAGGAGAGAGAGAGAGAGCGCAGAATATTCAGACCTCTTGTGCACTTTGTGCGGAGTTGTGATCCAGAAAGGTCAACTTTTTATCAAATACGAGTCCCAAGAATTTTGTGTCCGCTGCTATTGGAATAGCATTTCGTCCGAGCCTTAATTCAGGTTCAGGATGAAGAATACACTTACGACAAAAGTGTACGCAAACGGTCTTCTCCGGAGAGAACCTGAAGCCATTAGCAAGTGCCCAAGAATTAAGGCGATCAATGGTTTTTTGCAGTTGTCTTTCAATAACCCTCATGTTACATGACTGACAAAATATGCTAAAATCATCAACATAGAAGGCACTGTTTACAGTTGGAGGAAGCTGTTCTGTGATGGAATTTACTTTGATGGCGAAAAGCATGACACTTAATACTGATCCTTGTGGTACTCCCTCCTCTTGGCTGAAGGAACGAGAGAGTGAGGATTCCAGACAAACCTGGAAAGATCGATTGGTTAAAAAGTTTTTAATAAAAATGGGGAGATGCCCTCTAAGACCAAGGCTATACAAATCTTGTAAGGTGCCAAATCTCCAAGTTGTGTCATATGCTTTCTCCATGTCAAAGAATACAGACACTAAATGTTCACGCTTTAGGAAAGCATCCCGGATGGATGTTTCCAGTCTAATAAGATGGTCCAAAGTGGACCGGTTCCTTCGGAAGCCGCACTGGATGTTGGAGAGAAGGTCATTTGATTCTAAATACCAGATTAAACGAAAATTAACCATTCTCTCAAGGATTTTGCACAGACAGCTAGTCACAGCAATAGGATGATAATTAGTAGTGACTTTTGGATCCTTTCCTGGCTTAGCAAAGGCAAGAACGATTGCCTTGTGCCAGGAATCCGGAAACTGCCCTTCAATAAAGATTCTGTTATATAGAAGGAGCAAATATTCCATAGATTTTGGTGAACGATGCTTAATCATTTCATAATCGATGCCATCTGGTCCAACAGCACTTGCTTTGGAAAGAATGAGGGCTCTTTTCAGTTCCTGTATAGTGAATGCCCCGTTGTAGGGATAAAGGCTCTTAGACTTAAAATTAAGAGCCTGTTTTTCAATTTTATGTTTCAGGACCAGAAACTGTTGTTGTTGTGGTGTTTTTTTGGTGCAAGGGCAACTTAGGCCATATTGCACCTCCCAAATCAATTGACTTTACATACGGGAACTGCTTGTACAGCAGTTAAAAACGATCATACACTTGAATTTGTTTTAAATAGAGAAATAATTCAGAGATTTGCTTCTTTACCTATGATGCTATCGAGAGACAAAGGTTGTTGCAGATCTGAGATGGAACTAAAAGCCATTCGTCGGGCGTTGTTAAACAAGCTACATTCGACAAGTATATGTTTTACTGTAAGTGGCTGTGAGCAGTTTGCACATTGAGGAGGATCATTCCCTGTAAGCAGATAGAGATGTGTGACCTATTCGGATTCCGGCTAAGATTACTTCTTCTTTTCTATTTTTACAAAGGCTAGAAGTCCATAATTGTGTTTCAGATTTTATTTGAAATAGCTTGTTATTTGTTTGCATTTTCCACAGAAGTGTCCATTGTTCCATTCATGTTCTCTGTATATTGTGTCTATAATCAGGATATGGGACTAGATCATTTGTTGAAGCTATATTAGAAGGATGCTTTGCAGCATCATCTGCACATTCATTTCCTGGAATACCACTGTGGCCTGGGACCCAAGAAAAGATAACAGTTTGTTTATGCTCATGAAGCTGCATCAGCTTATGTTTTATGAGTTTTAATAAAGGATTGGTGGGTGAAGAAATGCCTTTCAAAGCTAAAATAGCACTTTGTGAATCAGTATATATTATATTTTTATTTATTGACAGCAGTGAGATATTTTTCAGAGCAAGCTTAATGGCATGAAGCTCAGCGGTATAACTGCTACATTCGACTGGAAGTGAAAATGAGATAGTTGAATTAGGGAAGACAGCAGCTGCACCCATTTGATTGTCAGACTTTGAACCATCAGTATAGATCTTGGTGAATTCGGGGTACTTTTGTGTATGAGCATAATGTAGTTGTCGGATGTTAATCTTTGCTATAGAACTTTTACTCCATTGCTCAAGGTATTCATGAGAAGAAAGTGTGAGAGTAGACCACGGGGGATCTGGATCTTTTGATTCTCTGAGGATATTATCAAATTGGATGTTCCAGCTTTCTGCTAGAATCTGCAGTCTGATACCAGCAGGCTGAATTGTTCTGGGTTTATTTGTATAGTGGGGTTTCCACAGAGGATCATGCAGGAGTGGCCAAACAGGATGAGTAAGCAGGCTTTTAATTTAAGCTGAGTAATTCATCAGCAACATTTTTCTTCTGATGCTAAGTGAAGGTTCGTGAGCCTCAATGTACAGACTTTGAACCGGTGATGTTCTGTATGCACCTAAGGCTATCCTAAGAGACAAATGTTGGATGGGCGCAAGACGTGCTAAGGTGCTTTCCCTAGCTGAGTCATAAACAGGTGCTCCGTAGTCTAGCCGAGTTCTAATTAGGGACTTATACAAGTGGAGCAGTGTATAGCGATCTGCACCCCAAGATGTACTCGAGATTACCCAGAGTATATTCATTTTCCTTGCGCAAGAGGTTCTTAGATATTTTATGTGCTCCTGGAAATTTAATTTCTTATCAAAAATTAGCCCTAGGAGACGAATACTGTTCATGATTGGTATAGGGTGATTGGCCAAGTGCAACTCAGGTTTAGGATGCATTCTGTGCTTTGTGCAGAAATGTATGGCTGTTGATTTGTGGCTTGACAGTCTGTATCCATTTTGTGCCATCCATAATTCAATGTTGTTTATGGATATTTGTAGATGCCTCTCGATATAGTTCATATTCTGGAAATGGCAGGATATGGTAAGGTCATCCACATAGAGATATGAGTCAATGGTGTTTGGAATGCAGTTTGTAATATTGTTTATTCGTAGTGAGAACAGAGTGGCACTAAGAACAGAGCCCTGTGGGACTCCTTCTTCTTGTACATATGTTTGAGATAAAACCTGCCGGTACTTAACTTGGAAAGACCTGTGTCGAAGAAAGCTTTGAATAAAATATGGTAAGCGCCCTCTCATATGAATAGAATGGATCTCTTAGGATGCCATATCACCATTTGGTATCAAAAGCCTTCTTTATATCAAGGCATATCATGACGAGATGTTGATTTCTAATGAATGCATTCCTTATGATTGATTCAGCTTTTGTCATGAGGTCTAGGGATGATCTATTCTTTCGAAAACCAAACTGATTATTACTGATTATGTTTCGGGATTCAAGATACCATGTGAGACGATGGTGAACCATTTTTTCCAGTCTTACTCAAGCAGCTGGTAAGAGAAATTGGTCTATAATTGTGTGGAATCGAGTGATCTTTTCCAGGTTTCGGTATAGCTATTATATAAGAATGTTGCCAGGAGGTCGGGAATATATGTTCTGAGAATATCCGATTGTAAAGTTTAAGCAGTAAAGATAGTGATTTCTGATTGAGATGTTGAAGCATTATATAGTAAATTCTGTCAGGGCCAGGAGCACTGTTTCTTGAGGTATACAGAGCTTCTTTCAGTTGAGATATTGTTAATGGTCGGTTATAGGGTAAATGGCATGTAGCTTTGAAGTTCAGTTTCCTTTTCTCATTTCTGGCTTTAATTTTTAGGAAAGACTGTTGATATGCGCTTGAGGCAGATAATTCACAGAACACAGTTCCTAAGGCATTGGCAATCTCTCCAGGAGAGGAGATCTCCTTCCCATTCCAGTTAATAACAGGAGAAGGTGATACATGATATTTTTCACTTAGCTTCTTTATTTTTTCCCAGATTATTCGGGTATCAGTATCTTTATTGATTGAGGAGGCAAATTTTACCCATGAATCTTTTTTGGCCTTTCGCCGGATGAAACGAGCTTTGGCTCTCAGTTTCTTGTAGTTAATAAGATTGGCAGTGGTGAGATATTTGCGGTAGGTATTCCATGCTGCATTTGTTTCCTTTTTCGCTTTATTGCAATCACCATTCCACCAGTGATTGATATGACGATGGTTTCTTATTTGAGACTTTGGGATGGCGGCTGTTGCAGATGTTAGTATCTGCTTCGTAATATATTCGGTGGCAGCGTCAATAGGAAAAGACGTAATGATATCCTCATCAAAAGATACATGATTGGTAAAAAATTTTGTCCAGTTTGCTTTGGAAAATTTCCATTGAGTTTTTGTTTGTGTTTGTTTGAAATGGGTGGTTTGAATGCTACAAATCAGCGGAAAGTGATCGCTGTTTAGAGGATTGTCGTGTACTGTCCACTCTATGGTTGGGAACAGGATCGGAGAGCAGATTGAGAGATCGATAGCAGTGCTTGACCCAGTAGGAAAATGGATGTAGGTGGGTAAGCCAGTGTTCAACAGTGTCAGATTTTCTCTATCAAGTAGCATTTCAATAAGTTCGTCACGTCCATCTGAGACCAGTGAACCCCACAATGGATGATGTCCATTAAAATCGCCTAATAGACAGATCGGAGATGGTAACTGAGAAATAAGGTTTTCTAGATCCTGAAATGTGCATGGATGGTTTGGCGGAAGATATATCGAGACCACTGTCAATGTGATACTGATAACTATAAGTGTAGCAACAGCTTCTAATGGGGCAGGCGCCTCCGTAGCCAGGTGGGAAGGAGCGGCAGTGCGTAGCACACGCTTCTTGATTAGACCGGGGTTCGAGCCCGTCACCACCAAATACGGAGGATGCAGAAAGGTCAGGGAATGACCACCGCATATCCCGGAGCAATATGGCCTTAGTTGCTAATGCTCCTAAAAACCAAATAACATATCAAATAACAGCTTCTAATGGTGTTTTCAAAGGAATGTGCCTGTAAGCGACTCTTGATTCCACAAGTACAGCTCCTCCTCTATGAGAGCTGTTAGTTTCAGATCGATCTTTTCTGAAGATGGTATAATTTTTGACTGAAAGGGAGATTTTTGGTGTTAAATTTGTTTCTTGTAAGCACATAGCAGCAGGTTTGAAATGGTGAATTAATTCATAAATATCGTCAATATTGTTGCGAAAACCTCTGCAATTCTACTGTATGATCTGTTCCATTATTTAGTTCTGTGGGTGGAAGTTGAGTCTGTCTGTTTTTTTCTGGGTGGCTTGTTTACCTCTTTCGAGTTTTGATTTTTCTTTTCTTGAAAAATTAGGGCATTCTGAGTCATTGCTTTCTTCCATAACTCCATTTGCATGTATTTCAAGCAGATTTTGGTTAGTTAAGTCATCTGTATCCATGCTTGATATATGAGATTGCTTTGCCTCAACAGGATCTGATTTCTGTAAATTATCTACTGCTTGACAACGGGGAGGTCTCTGGGATGGAACTGTTAGTGGTGTATTACTGCATTGGTCTACTACGTTTGGTGGAGATGGATGTTCGACCGAGAGGACTAACCGAGCCCAGTTGGAGATTGATGTGTCTGAAGGTATGGTCACTTCAGTCTGACATACTACTGATTGGTGACTGTGAGTAGCAGAAGCATAGGTGTGTTTTGACATACATAATTTTATTTGTTTTCTTGCCTCTTGATAGGAAACCTTATTTTCAATTTTATATTTTTGAATTTTTTTCCCCAACTTCCAGAGGTCGCAGTCTTTGGAATAAGTGGGATGGTTGCCTTTGCAATTTGGACACTGCCTTAGATTCTGTTTGTGTATGAGTTTTACACCCACTAGTTTGCACAATTTGCATCTCCACGGCATGCTATCTGGGAATGGCCAAATTTCTGGCATTTAAAACATCTTAGATGGTTCGGGATATAGGGCCGAATGCGACAGTTTAAATATCCTGCCTTGACTAAAGATGGTAGGTTTGGAGAACTGAATGTTAAAATTATACTCCGGGTAGGGACTAAATTGCCATCTTTTCGGATCATGATCCTTTCTGCTTGAGTGACGTTTTGTTCTTTAAGTTCTTGAACTATTTCATCTTCGGGGACGTTCAATAAATCCCATTCAGTGATCACTCCCTTTGAAGAATTGAGGGTGGTGTGTGGTGTGATTTGAACTGGGATTCCAAACAAGGATGTCAGATGTAGTAGCTCAGAGTGTCTAGGTGGTCTCTATTAACAAATCTCCGGATTGAAGACGTTTCACCATTTTTGGTGAACCTGCAGCATGTTCGAGGCATCTCTGAATGGTGAAGGGGGAGAGCTTGCCGACAGGTTGCGTTGACAGAGAATATATAATCAAGAAGGCTGGTAATTCCTGTCTGCCAGTGTCTTTCTTCATTCTCTTTGAGATAGAGGAGTCATGGCAGTGTCGTGTGTCATTTAATTGAGGGCTCTTCGGCTCTAAGCGTGGAAAATCACTTGTTTCCATCTCTGCTCCTTTTAGCCCCGAGGGTTGTTTTATCCCCTAGGTTACCGGCCCTGCCACATGGAGGCAGGAGCGGTGCCACCAGTGACCAAGCGTTTGTTATTAGTAAAATATATATACTAAATAAAGAAAGGTTGTTTTCCTTTCTGTGTTCTTACTTAAAACTTTAAGCACAGAACCACTGGAAGTAAATGAAATAGAAAAAGACACTAGAAAACAAATAAAACTTTTTCTTTAATAAGAGCACTCTATAAATCACTGAGAAAATTGCTTGTCACTATCGCATGGCACTCGGGGCCTACGAGGAACTCTGGGGAATATGAAGATGTTGCAGAGATGTTAGAGAATGTTTCCCCAAGAGAACTGGCTATTGAAGTTGGATCTGCAATAGTGCATCCATTATAATCTAGGATTGAAGAAGGGAGGGATGTATATTTTCAGTTCATTTTCCGGATTTTATCCCAGACCAACTTAGTACTAGCGGACTGAGTAATTGATGAAGTAAAATGGATCCATTAGCATTAGCAGAGGCATATGATGCAAGAAAGCAAGCTTATGCAGCATCAGCCAAAAAAAAAAAAAAAAAAGCCCCTTCCACTTCACCCCTCCGTTCGTTCAAAATACCTGTCCAGCTGAGCCTTAAATTTATTTAGGCTATCAACTTCCACAACAAGGGATGGAAGTCTGTTCCACCAACCAATTACCCGCTGGCTAAAGGCAAATTTCTGCACATCTAACCTACATCTGTCTTTATCAATTTCAATTTATGTCCTCTCAGGTGATTATACTGAGCAACAGGCAGTGCCCCATCAGCATTGAGCATGCTCAAACCATTCAAGGCTTTGTACAACTCTATCAGATCACCTCGTCGGTGCCTGGTTTCAAGACACTGTAATTTGCAAAACTTAAGCCTTTCTTCATAAGAGCAACCATTTGTTCCGTTCACTAACCTTGTTGCCCTTCTCTGTAGTCGTTCCAGCAGCCCTACATCCTTCTTGAAATGAGGCATCCAGACCTGTATACAGTACTCAAGGTGTGGCCTGACCAATGCCTTATAGAAGGGAATAATCACCTCCCTATCCCTGCTAGAATTCCTGTATAACATTGATAAGACACCATGAGCTACTCTTGCAGCCCGTCTGCACTGCTCAGAGAACTTTATATCTGCCTGCACAATTACCCTCAGGTCCTTTTCATTCTCTACCACTGTCAGTGTAGTACCACAGAGTTGATACGTTGCTCTGGGGTTGCTGTTTCCCATATGTAGTACTTTACATTTGTCAATGTTAAACTTCATTTGTCACCTCTCAGCCCATCTGCTCAACCTTTCCAGATCCTGTTGCAGCAGCATAGCGTCAGTAGCATCCTTAACAACCCTACCAACCTTTGTATCATCTGCAAAATTGGACATTAAGCTTGATATACCATCATCAATAATATTTATAAATACAGAAAACAACAATGGACCCAACACTGAACCCTGAGGGACTCCACTAATAACATTAGTTCACGATGAGCAGTGTCCATTAATTACCACTCTCTGTCTTCTGCCACTCAACCATCCCTTTATCCATAGCAACAATTTGCCACCAATGCCACACTGCTCCAATTTGTGCAGCAGTCTTCCATGTGCAACAGTATCAAAAGCCTTTCTAAGATCCAAATATATAATATCTACTCACTATGCTACTGCAATCTGGAAAGGTTGAGCAGATGGGCTGAGAGGTGGCAAATGAAGTTTAACATTGACAAATGTAAAGCTACATATGGGAAACAGCAACCCCAGAGCAACGTATCAACTCTGTGTTACTACACTGACAGTAGTAGAGAATGAAAGGGACCTGGGGGTGGTTGTGCAGACAGATATGAAGTTTTCTGAGCAGTGCAGATGGGCTGCATGAGTAGCTCATGGTATATTGTAGATGATATATAGGAATTTTTCTAGCAGGGATGAGGAGGTGATTATTCCCTTGTATAAGGCAATGGTCAGGCCACACCTAGAGTACTGTATACAGGTCTGGAGGCCTCATTTCAAGAAAGATGTAGAGATGCTGGAACGAGTACAGAGAAGGGCAACAAGATTAGTGAATGGAACAAAGGGGTGCTCTTACGAAGAAAGGCTTAAGTTTTGCAAATTACAGTGTCTGGAGACTAGGCACCAGCGAGGTGATCTGTTAGAGGTGTATAAAGCCTTGAATGGTTTGAGCGTGCTCAATGCTGATGGGATTCTTCCTCTTGCTCAGAATAATCACCTGAGAGGGCATAAATTCAAACTGAGGAAAGACAGATGTAGAATAGACGTGAGGAAATTTGCCTTTAGCCAGCAGGTGGTTGGTTGGTGGAAAAGACTTCCATCCCTTGTCGTGGAAGTTGATAGCCTAAATAAGTTTAAGGCTCAGCTGGACAGGTATTTCGAACGAACAGAGGGGTGAAGTGGAAGTGGTTATTTTTTATTTATTTATTGGCTGATGCTGCATAAGCTTGCTTTCTTGTATCAAATGCCTCTACTAATGCTAATGCTAATTAGTGTCATTATCATCTGCAAACCTTGGATATTAAGATTGATATACCATCATTAATATCATTTATAAATACAGAAAACAACAATGGAACCAACACTGAACACTGAGGGACTCCACTGATTACATTAGTCCACAAAGAGCAGTGTCCATTGATTCTGTCTTCTCCCACTCATCATCCCTTTATCCATAGCAGCAATTTGCCTCCAATGCCACACTGCTCCAATTTGTGCACCAGTCTTCCATGTGCAACAGTATCAAAGGCTTTTCTAAGATCCAAATATATGATATCAAAGTTATTCTTTGCATCCAGGTCCTTTGTGACTACATCATAGTATCCAATCAAATTAACAAACCCATGCTGTGTCCAAGCTATAACTGAAGTCTTGTCTAGATGATCCTGCAATGCTTCTTGAACCAGTGCCTCCATTAATTTCCCTGGAACAGAAGTTAAACTAACAGGTTTTTAATTACCTGTGTGTCCCTTTGATCCTCCTTTGTGGATTGGGATCCCATCTGCACATATCCAGTCCATGGGTACCTCCCCTGAGTCCAGGGAAGCTCTCATAATTATGACTAAGGGTTTACTTACTTCCTTTGCCGTCTCCTTTAATATAACTGGATAGATCCCATCCACCCCAGGTGCCTCTCTTGCGTTTATCTTCAACAATTTCTCCTCCACTTTATTCTCAGTTATTACAAGATTATCTAGCTTACTGCCAGAGTTGAATACACATCTGGCATTCCCCTCCCTGAATAACTCCTCATGTGTGAATATCAATGCAAAATATTCATTTAGTTTGTTAGCTACCTGAGCAGGATCATCAACAGTTGAACCATCGATATCAAGTGAACCAATCTGATTCATCACCTTTCTTCTAGAGTTTACATAAGTAAAGAACTCTTTGCTGTTTTCCTTTGCATCCTTTGCCAAAGATTTCTCGTAATCTGCCTTCATCTGCCTAACCTCCGTTGTAACTTGGTTACAGATCAGCTTCTGTGTCACATGTTAATTTATATGTATCCCATGCATTTTTCTTCTCTGTCACATGTATAATTAGTTCATCTGACATTCATTTAGGCCTAAACCTTGAACAATATTTCTTTGTTGGTATGAAAAGACTAGTAGCTTCGAAGATTAATTCTTTGAATGCTTCCCATTTTGAATTTGCTGTTGGTAACATCATCAGTTGGTTCCACCGTATAGAATTTAAATACTGTCTCGGATCAACGTAGTCACCTTTACGAAAGCAAAAACCCTTCCCTTACCCTTTACTGTAGTTATTTCTTTGAGTAAATCCCACTTCAGCACACTGTGATCACTGCCACCTAGTGGTTACTTTATCTGCAGATTCTTGATACATGAAGAATCATCACTGATAATCAGATCAAGAGTATTATCCCTCTAGTTGACTTCCGAACATGCTGCTGTAGAAAACAATCAATCATCCAATAACTCCAGAAAAGCCTTGCTAGTGTGTGAGTGACCAACCCACATATCCAGGAAATTAAAATCTCCCATTATAAGACACACTAAATTACTGGCCCACTCTATTTCTCTGCAGAATTCCTCATTATACTCATCAAATTCTTTAGGCCTATAACACACGCCTACTGTACTCTAATTTTTCCTTTCCCAGTTCTTATGTCACACCAAACAGACTCAACATTACATTATACACCAATATCAATTGGATGCACTTCCTTAGATTTAATGTCTTTCTTAACTAACAGCATAACCCCTCCTCCCTTCCTGTCCTGTCTATCCTTTCTGTACACACTGTACTCACCAAAATTCCAGTTCTGCACTTCTTATGTCTGTGTGACACCATGTCTCTGATATCCCAAGAATATATGCCTTTGATGTCTTTACTAGCACTTGAAGTTCATTGAATTTATTAACTATACTCCTAGCATTGGTGTACATGCAAGTATACATGCACCTGTTAGATACCCTAACACAGCCCATATATTTATTTGTTTCACTATGACTCCCAGCAGTTCTGGAAATTCCCATTACCTTGCTTTCCAGGCGGTTGCTCAATTGCGTTTCAATAGAAGTAGTGCAAGAATCACTTTTACCTCTGCCAGCAGCTGCTGTTAATCTATTAATCCGTGTATCCCCCCACAAGCTATCAGTTTTCCAACCCACCTAACTCTGCTTCGATAGCATCAGCAAATATTCTTGCACCCTTTCTATTTAAGTGTATCCCATCCCTGTAGAAGCAGTCTCTCCTGTTAACATGCATAGACCAGGCTGAGAAAAATTTCTCATAATCTGCCTTTGCCTGTCTAGTCTCCTTTGTGACTTGGTTACAGACCAGCTTATATCATAGGCTTCCATGTCACCCATTAATTTATATATATCCCATGCATTTTGCTTCTCTGCCATATGTCTCACTAGTTCATCTGACATCCATTTAGGCCTAAACCTTGAACAATATTTCTTAGTTGGTATGTAAAGCCTAGTAGCTTCCATGATAAATTCTTTGAATGCTTCCCATTTTGAATTTGCTATTGGTAACATCATCAGTTGGTCCTACTGTATAGAATTTAAATACTGTCTCAGACCATCGTAGTCGCCTTAACGAAAGCAAAAACCCTTCCCTTTATGGTTATTTATTTTATTTATTTGGTATTTAGGAGCATTATCAACTAAGGCCATATTGCTCTGAGATATGCGGTGGTCATTCCCTGACCTTTCCGTATCCTCCGTATTTGGTGGTGACGGGCTGGAACCCCGGTCTAATCAAGAAGCGTGTGTTACGCACTGCTGCTCCTTCCCACCTGGCTACGGAGGCGCCACGCCCTTTATGGTAGTTACCTCTTTGAGTAAATCCCACTTCCGCACACTGTGATCACTGCCATCTAGTGGTTCCTTTATCTGCAGATTCTCAATGCATGAAGAATCACTACTGATAATGAGATCAAGAGTATTATTCCCTCTAGTTGTTCCCGAACATGCTGATGTAGAAAACAATCATCCAATAAATCTACAAAAACCTTTCTAATGTGTGAGTGACCACAAATCCCCGACAATATCTGGGAAATTAAACTATCCCATTATAAGACTCTCTGGTTTACTGGCCCACTCTATTTCCCTGTACAGTTTCTTATTATACTTATCAGAGTCATTAGGCCTATAACACACTTCTCCTCTCAATTTTGATCTCCCAATGCTTACATCACACCAAACTGACTCAATACTGCACTGTTCAGTGATGTCGATTGGCTTCACTTCCTTGGATTTTATGTGTTTCTTAACTAATAGCATAACCCCTCCTCCCTTCCTATCCTGTCTATCCTTCCTGTACACATTGTACTCCCCAAATTCCAGTTCTGCACTCTTTATATCGTGTGACACCACGTCTCTGATATCCCAAGAATATCTGCCTTTGATGTTTTGAGCAATACCTCAAATTCATCAAATTTATTTACCAAAATCCTAGCATTGGTGTACACACAAGCATACATGCACCTGTTCCTGTTCTTAGCTACCCTAACACAACCCATGTGTTTACTTGTTAGTTAGTTAGTTAGTTATTTGGTTTTTAGGAGCATTAGCAACTAAGGCCATATTGCTCCAGGATATGCGGTGGTCATTCCCTGACCTTTCCACATCCTCCGTATTTGGTGGTGACGGACTCGAACCCCGGTCTAATCAAGAACCGTGTGCTACGCACTACTGCTCCTTCCCACCTGGCTACGGAAGCGCCTGAAGAAGAGAGAGTTCTAGTCATAATCTAGGTATATGCACCCACTACTGACTGAAGCATTGAAGAAGAAATAAATGAATTCTACCAACAATTAGAGGAAGTTATGTTGAAAAAGAAATTTAAAGACATTATGATTATAATGGGTGATTTGAATGCAAAAATATGACAGGGCAGAGATGGAAACATAGGGGCTAGGGGAAAGGAATGAATGAAGTGATTATTTGGTACAATTTTGCAACAGATATGATTAATGAATTGGTAACACTTGGTCTGAGTGAAAAAGTAATAATAGGGACATTTGGATCTCATCTGATGGAATTAGTAGAAATCAAATTAAGCACATTATAATAACTAAGAGATATAAAATTATGATGAAGAACTGCAAATCTATGCCAGGTGCAGACTGCAGCTCAGACCACAATCCAGTAGCCACAATCCAGTAGCCTGGTTAAAGATAAAGTTAAATAAAAACAGAATGAGCAGCAATAACAAAAACTGGAATATAGAAGAATTTCAAAACAGAAACAAAATATGTGCATTTAATGATAAACAAACTAAAGAGAAAAATAGAAGCTAGACTCAACACAAAGAACACTAAATGAAAGAAGAAAACAGGTTTAAAGTAATTATACAGCAGACAGCTGAGGAGGAAATAGGATACCAAAAGAAAAAAAAAGAAGGAAACCATGGATTTTGGAAGGAACCCTAAGCATGATGGAAATAGAAGAAAGGTTAAAAGAAGTGACAGAGAGGAATACAAGGTGTTAAACTCTACTATAAGAAAAAGATTTACGCAGGAAAAGCAAAAATGGCATAAGAAAAGGAGAAGTTAAAGATATGAACAGCAAAGATATTATACAAGGAAAAAGATATCATGGAAAGATGAAAAGAATATGGGGAAAAGCTGTATGAAGGGGCAGATATAGTGGGAATGGAAATCCCAGAGGAGGAAGTTAGTCTACTAATTATGAGGGAAGAAAAAGAAGCAATAAAGATAATAAAGAATGTAAAGACTTGAGGAATGGATAATATCCCTATAGAATTCTAAGGATATGAGTGGAGAAGCCTTGGAGACATTCACAGAACTTGTGAATGATATTTACATGACAGAAGAGCTCCCAGAAGATTATAAACAAACAATAATGATCCCCATACCCAAGATGAAAAACGGCCTAGATCGCAGCAACTAGAGAACAATAAGCATCACAACACATGCCTCTAAAATTTTATTAGGGATGATATTGAGGAGGATAAAGAGAGAAATTGAAGAACATGTAGGAGGTGATCAGTATGCATTCAGAGTGAATAGAGGAACAAAAGATTGAATAATGGAACTAAATCCCATTGCTCAGAGCAGCGTTTCTCAAACATTTTTAGTCACGGGACACTTTTCATCTCACAAAATATTCACGGAACACTTATGGAACACAAGTTTAGCAGGAGCCAAAGAACTGTTGCTAATATTTTATAACATACTACACACTGAGCATCAAGAGTATCTTTATTTACAACATGTGTAAAGCCGAAATTAAAATAACTGTCTTCATACTTTCGTTTTGGTCTTTTATTAGTTGGTTCCTGTTTTTACACTTCAGATTTTTGGGGAACAAAAGGCTGCAGGTATCCCAAGGGAAGGAGATCATTTATCATTTCCTCTCTCTAGAGGGAATCAAAAGCTTGTTTGAAATCTACAATTAGGTTAAATTAGCGTATATTTAGGTTAAATAAGCTAGACAAGGCATAGATACCCCACATATTATGATTTTGAAGAAAATATATGAGAGTTCTACCTCCTTTATTAGACTAGACAAAGACAGTAGGAAATTTAAAATTGAGAAAGGAGTTTGACAAGGAGACACAATATCTCCGAAGCTGTTTACTGCTGCCTTGGAGGAAGCTTTCAAAAGATTAAACTGGTCACAGAAAGGAGTCAATGTGAACGGAGAGTACCTAAACCATTTACGATTTGCAGATGACATTGTGGTCATAAGCCACGATCCCAAAGAATTAGAGGAAAATCTTAATCAGTTATGCACAGTTAGTAAGGATTTTGGACTAAAGATGAATATGGCTAAAAGTAATGATGAACAAGTATGCCACAGAAAGAGAAATAATGATTGAAGGAGCAGTAATTGAAAAGGTGGAGTCATATACTTCTCTAGGACAAGTTATTAGCTGTAATAATGATAAATGGCTGGAAGTCAAGAGAAGAATAAATTTTAGATGGATAGCATTCAGGAAATATAGTCACATACTGAAGAGCAATATCCCAGTTTGTCTGAAACGTAAAATACTGAGCCAATGTATACTCCCCACCATGACTTATGGAAGTGAAACTTGGGCACTCACCAAAAGAATGGAAGAGAAGCTGAGAACTACACAGCGAAGAATGGAACGAATTATATTAGGAATCAGACTGTTAGATAAGAAGAGAAACACACCGATTAGGCAGCAAACTCAAGTAAAGGACATTCTTATCAAAACTAAAGAACTACAATGGTCTTGGGCAGGACACATAGCTCGAAGACATGATGACAGATGGACTAAAAAAATAACAGAATGGTACCCAAGAGGAGCTAGAAGAAATCCTGGAAGACAAAGGCAGAGATGGATAGATGAAATTCATGAGTTTGTGGGTAGTAAATGGATGGCCAGTGCTCAAAACAGAAGGAACTGGAAAGTTGCTGGAGAGGCCTTCATCCTGCAGTGGATTGAAAATGGATGATGATGATGATGAAGCGTATATTGTACTCAAATGCTTTTTCCTGTATCTGCTTCATGATGAAAATCTGGTCAGTTGTTGAGCGATTGGGTCTAAAACCACACTGATATTCTCCAATGATTTTCTCTGAATGTGCTGCCAGTCTGTTATAAATAATTTTCGACAAAACCTTGTAAGTAATGCTCAGTAATGTAACACCTCTATAGTTAGAGCAAAGCAGTTTATTGCCCTTCTTGTGAATCAGCTGTATGATTCCAAGTGTCCATTCATCTGGGATTTTTTCCTCAGACCATATTAACAGTATCAAGATTATGTATTCTTCTCCATAGTGTCACTCCACCATTCTTGAGCAAATCTGCAGTTATTCCATCAGCTCCCAGTGCTTTAAAGTTCTTTAAGTACTAAATAACTTTTCGAATTTCTTCGAAGCTAGGGTCTTCAATGCAGAACAGCTGTTTTGTTTCAGTCTTACGTCCTGTCAAAATGCTCTCAAAATACTCTTTCCACCGTTTCAGAGCCTCCTTTCTCTCAGTCAGCAAGTTTCCTTCTCTATCTCTACATGCAGTAACTTTTGATCGGTATTCCTGTATACTTTCTTTAATCGTCTTACGAAACTTTCGACTTTCCTTCTTGTTGTAATGTTCTACCATTTCATGGACCTTCCTCCTCAAACTTCTCTCTTTTTCTTTCTACATATCCTATCTGGGGCAATCCATTTTTCCCTGTAGTGTTCACTATTCGCTGCAAAAATTTTGCCCTGGCTTTTCTCTTCAATTCTACTGCTACTCGCCACTTGTCATCAAGGTCTCACCCAATGTGCTGCACCCAGAAGTGCTTCCTTTATGCAAGTCCATTTGTCTTCAATCTTGTCACTGTTTCCCTGTTCCTACAGTCTTTGGGCCAACTCAGCCTGGTACTTCGTTTCAACAAGTCTATATTTCAATTTCTCTACATTCCACCACTTACTTTTCTCGACCTTTCCTCTTGCTACTAGGGCTATTTTATACTTCAGTCTGGCTCCTACTAGAAATGATCAGAATCTGAGTTGGCACCCCAAAAAGAACAGCATTTTCAATTGCAGTAGCCCATCTCTTAGAGATCAATACATGATCAATCTGATTAGCCTGATTCATACCAGGGATTTTCCATGTACCTTTATGAATATTCTTTCTTGGGAACCAGGTACTCATGACCTTAAGTTGTTGGCAGCAGCAAATTGTGCTACTCTAAGACCATTACTGTTTGTTTCTTCATGGAGGCTGTGTCTCCCAAATAAACCCATGAAAACTTCTTCCCTGCCTAGTTTAGCATTGAAGTCACCAAGAGTTATAATAGCATCACGTCTTTGAATTTTTTCACACACAGCCTGGAGTTCATCAAAATCCATCTGCAACTGATGTTGCAGATGGATTTTACACATTGTACACATTAATTTTACACATTGTACACATTATGGAATTTTCCTTTAATTCTAAGGCTGCAAATTCTCCTAGACACTGGTGTGAAGGCAAGTACTGATCTGTGCATTCTCTTAGAAATCAGAAATCCTATACCCTGTTCTTTCTCCCTGTCTATCATCAATTCCAGAGTAATACATTGTAAATTTCAACTTATTTATGCCTTTACCTTTCCACCTAACTTATTGGAGAGCAACAATATCCACCTTAAACTTATGAACTTCCTCTGTTATGTTGTTCATAGCACCAGCCTGCAACGGGGTACGCACATTCCAAGTTCCAAATCTCAATACCAAACTTGTGTCCTTATTTCGAGGCGTGGTCTGTTTCCGTAAGGGCTGTCCGGTTTCATTCGTCAAGTTATAGGTAATGGTTAAATTTTTTACAGGGTAGGTCAGCTCTGTGCCTAACCCCCAACCTGGAGGACCAGGTTATCTCTTTTTCTTGGCATGATTCGACCTACATAATTTTTTCCTTACAATTCAAGCATTTGGTTTTAGCTCCCTTTTATACTAACGCTTACATAAGCCAGAGTCCTTACTATAAGGCCTTGAATGGGTTGAGCATGCTGAATTCTGATGGGATCCTTCCACTTGTTCAGATTACGAACCTAAGGGGGCATAAATTCAAATTAAGAAAAGACAGATGTAGAATAGATGTGCGGAAATTTGCCTTTAGCCAGCGGGTGGTTAATTGCTGGAAAAACTTCCATCTGTCATTGTGGAAGTTGATAGGTTGAATAAATTTAAGGAGGAACTGGACAGGCATTTGGAGGGAATGGTGTGATTTTTTTTTTTTGGTTGATGCTGCATAAGCTCATACATTTGCTTTCTTGCATCACATGCCACTACTACTACTACTACTACTACTACTACTACTATAAGATTGGGCTTCACAGCCCCAGCAAGCTCAGTGTTATTTAATAATGTTTTCTTTGTTTCTTATCTTTCTGCTGTCTATTTCTACCATTCTTTCCATTTGCAAAACTATTAGTGTATACGAGGGTGATACAAACTTTCCTATTATCCTACTTCTATTGCAATTTTTCATCTTTATTTATCTAAAATACTCCTTTTTTCCTTCCCATCCTCAATTTAATACCTCACCCTATACCACGTGCTTGTTCCAAATTTATTTATTGAACTACTTAATTCCAATCTACACAAAATGACATCCTTTAAATCCTACACTAAATTCTACATATTTATATTAACCATATTTATTCTAACTTGATCCTTATTTTTACTTTAATAAATTATATTGCTTTGGGATTACCTTGTCCAAACCGGCCTCCGTAGCCGAGTGGGCAGGAGCGGGAGTGCAGTAGCACACGCTCTTTGAGTAGACTGGGGTTCAAGCCCCTGACTGCTGAATACGGTCGATCTGCCAACCCGCACTGGACCAGCGTGGCAGATTATGGTCCATTTCCCTCAGCATGAATTGTTGAGGAGGCTTCCATCCTGCAGTGGGTTGATAATGGCAGCACTTTACTTTTTTTTTTTTTTTTTTTTACTTTCATTTTCGTTGCTTTTTTGGCCATTCACTTTTCTTCTATTACTATGGACAAGTATAGAAATGCAGTTCCTGATATATGGTCAGGTGTAGTCCCCTGATGAAATACCTGCTCATGTATCAATATTTGTTGCAGCTGACATCAAATCAGGCACTTTTGTCTTACCTATATTCGACCATTACCTAAATATGTTCCTCCCCATATCTGATGACAGCTGTACCACTTTCTATTTTTATTTTTGTTTTATTGGTATTTTGCTGTACTAATTTTTCTTTACAGTTCTCCAACCTTCTATTGGCTTAGTAATTTAGCCCATAATTTTTTTAATACACCATAACTTTTAGGATATTAATATTCTTTCACCTTTCATTAATCTTTCATTTACTGAAACCATTTCATCAACTGAATATCTTTTTATCCCATGTAACTTTTTAAACATTACCTTTAAGGGGTTATATATAATATGTAAAAAATATGTTATATGATAGTTATTACAATAATATAGCTATAAACAAAATTACAATTCATAATACAAATTATATATATAATTTTATTCTTTATATATAATGGTATTAAATAATCATCAATTATAGATTACCACAAAATTAAAAAGATATGGTACACCTTTTTATAATGAAATAAATATATAAATTTAAAAAATATATAAATTTAAGTAATTTAAACCCAAATTACGTGGCACCCCTGGAACATTGTTGTGGTACCCTAATGTGCCGTGCCACCCCAGTTGAAAACACTGCTGTACAGGTTATGACACAGGTGAGTATATAAGTAGCACCAAATTGCACACAAAAATCACCTTTTATTGAGAGTAAGTAATGGTTTAACATTACTTACTTTCAAAGTAGAGAGTTGACTGTATAATTAGTGTATAAAGTAGAGAGCTTACTGTATATTAAAGGTGAGTATATAAGTAGCACCAAATTGCACAAAATCACTTTTTATTAAAAGTAAGTAATGGTTTAACATTACTTAGTTTCAAAGTAGAGAGCTTACTGTATATCATACAAAGAATCATTTGGGGACAAGAATGACAGAGATTGGGCTCATGCACTTTAGAAAAAAACTACATTTGTTTTTTCTAAAGTCACATATCATTTTTAATAAAATAATCATCAAGCGTTTAATGAATAATGGAATCATGCAGGAGATTAATTGATTTTTCATTAAAACTTGAGGTACTTTTGGAATTAGTTTCAGAATTATTTGGTTCAGTCATCTCACAAATAATCTTAATCAGCAATTTTGTGTTGAGCAACGAATCTAAACAAGCAGCCAAGCAGTGTGCAGAAGAAAAACTTCCAATTGAAAGGGGAATTTTTATTATTAGTATAATATATCCTCGATTATTAGGATGCGATGGCCCAATGCAGCAATTCAGTAAGAGCATAAGCCCAAGCTACAAGCTCTGTCACTGGAAGGACAAAAGTATCCCAAGACAGGAAAGACAGAAAAATGTAGAACAATGTTATTTTCTTGAATTATTTCATTAATTGTGGTGAAAAGAGTGTCCTGCATCTTTACATGATTACATCACCATATGTGCATGAATATTTTTAATTCAAGTCACAATTTATATATTACTGTTTTGAAAGACTAACAGATAATCACTAAATAATGTGAAAATCTGTTGATACATACTTGGTTGATATGTACGCTGGCTTATCTGTAGCATAAAGTGGTGCATCTTCAGGAAGGTTGATAAAAATCAAGAAGAATGTTAACATGTGAACGATAAATCCAAGTAAGATAATAGGGTCTCTTCCATGACGATTTGTCTTCTTACCAAGAATTCCAAAAGTAGCACCACCTTTAATTAAAGTGTGTGGGGGGAAACCATATATTAGGAAAGACTTTTTATTCGCTTTTATTTAATAAGTACTGTTCAACTGGAATTTCTATTCAAAAATGCCATATAATAAGTTGTGATATTTCTCAACAAAGTACAAATGGAATTATAAATTCATAAACATTTTTGTCACAATGTTTGATATAAAAACACCTCTCTGTATTCTGGGCTAACATAAATTTAGATCATACTATTATTTGATAATTTAGTAAAATTACCTACTAAATTTAAACATTGCAGTTAATTAAATCAGTACAGATTCAATTAAAGAAATAAAAAAAAATTAAAAAAATGTAAAATTAAAAATGAAAATGCATTCCTTTGTTTTTTTTCAGTCCTAGATGGTTGTGTTTTCCAGGACTCAATACAAAATAAAAAGTGGTTAATTCTATGAAACTTTAGTCTCCAGAGCAAGGCTCTGGCAACCCTCATCTCTTCTAATATGCTCTATCTAATATGCTCATGGCGATATCCGGTATTCCATACATTTTCAAGGGTACAGCATTAAAATAGTTTTTGCAGACTAGCCACAGAGTAGCTCACAGGACTGAACCTATTGGTAACTCTCTACGAAGCATATGGATAAGCTAGTGTATAATCTCAATGACTCAAGGAAGTCTGAGTAGTGCTGCCATGGTCACATTATTTCAAGGAGTTGGGGTTTATTCCTGACACATGTACACCCTATGCAAAAATTAATTTATATATGCACCCACTCTACTTTTACTTTATCTACTGAGTGCATCATGAATAGTCAAACTGATAGAACAAATTTATCTGTGCAAAAATCTAAACCTCCCAAAAATTCATTTTACAAATAAATGTGGTCCAAGTTCCAATCTCCATTTAGTCTATTTCTGCCTATAGTCTGTCAAGTCCCACTTATTTTTTTCTGGCAGAATTCTAATTATCAGCTTCTTCAATTAATCTCAGTTTTCCTAATTATTTGATTTATGATTCATTTTTCTTCAAAGGTAATAATTGTGCATATTTCTGTTCTCATATTCCTTGTTCAGAGATTTACTAATTTGAATTATCTTTTTGAAAAAAACAAGCGAGCTTAAAATATTTCTACCTTTTCTATCACTCTTCTTCTGCTTAAAATATCTCCACCCCATTCTATCAAATTCAAATGTAGCTTCTATCACACTACCAACACCATTAATCACTTCCAACTCACTGATTTCCTTTCTTTGAAACTGACTTTCCCTAATCTAACTGTCTAACAGTGGGGTAATTTTCTTTGATGACTTTCTTTGATATTCACATCTCCATCTGGGCTTACATTCTCTAATTACACAGAGTGAGGCCCTGACTCTGTATATTCATCTTTTTTCTAACAAAAAACCCTTCAAAATGCAATATTAGCATTCTCTAGGCCTTAGATCCCAACTTAGTAATGGTCTCTTCTCCAATGGAGCTTTTCTCATGGCAATTCTTAGTCAAATGTTTTTGGCATTACAAGACAGTGAAATGGGATATCTATGAGGTTTGTATTCCTCTTTTCCTTGGTTGGATTTACTGTTTTAAACCTTCCTATCCCAATATTTTCTTAGGTCATGTCAATAAAATTATTCATACAGAGATGAAATCCTTTAATCCACATTCCACCTTCAAACTTTTTCCTTTATTTAAACCTTGGTATTTCAACAATGCACTACCGCTGTTCAAGATAAGAATATCACATAACACAATTGGCTGCATCCAAATCTCCAGCATTGTTTTTTGCCTACACAAAATTTTGCAAAAATGGTAAAACAGAAATAAATCAATCCAAACTTGATTTTGAACAAGTGAACAGTAGAAAACTTTCTACTTATTGTTATTGTTGTTTGTTATTTGGTTTTTAGGAGCATTAGCAACTAAGGCCATATTGCTCCGGGAATATGCGGTGGTCATTCCCTGACCTTTCCGCATCCTCCGTATTTGGTGGTGACTGGCTCGAACCCTGGTCTAATCAAGAAGTGTGTGCTATGCACTGCTGCTCCTTCCCACCTGGCTACGGAGGCACCCTTTCTTCTTATCCAAATGGTAGCTGACCATTCTGGGCTCTTCCCAAAGCTATTGGCCAGTTCTCTATTCTGTCCATCTATACTCCAATCTCTGCTAAAATCTGATGGTTGTGTTGCATCCTCAAGTAAAGCAAAATTATCAAAACTACAATCTTCTAATTTTTGTACTGATGATCTTGGTAAACCTCCTCCCATATCTAGTCTATTTCCCTCAACACCTCTTGTGGTCTTCTGGGAGAAGGATGTCAGGAGAATCTTGATACTAAGAAAGCACTAGATCATGATTGCATTTCTACATTTTTCTCATATCTATGGCCTCCAGAAACGAAACAGGGTTACTGCATAAGGTGATCCAAACGTTGCCTTACAGTGGAATAATCATAGAAGTCCTTGAGGCTTGTCATAGATATAGTCTCAGGTAAAACAAGCTAAGGCTTCAAACCTGGGAGTATAACACAGTAATGGAATTAATATTCAGATGACACTTAAGTGGACTGAATTTCAGTGACAACCAAATCCTCTGTTTGTACCTGTACATTGTTGTTGTTGGCACAAGGACTGCTAAGGCCATATAGCTCTTGATTCTATTCTACTGCAGTTGAAATATTAAAATCTGTTTAATAAATGTGTCTGCTTCAAGAATGCAAAAAACACAGCTCGATTTGCACTGTCTCCAATTCAATGAAATAATGTTAAAGGTTCTTGCAGATGTGAAAGCAACATGAAAATTCTGTTTCAAGCATTAACGTATTCGTTACAATTTAGTACGACATGTTTAACAGTAAGTGCTGTCTGACAATATGTACAAATAGGCGGATCTTAGCATTAGCATTAGTAGAGGCATATGATGCAAGAAAGCAAGCTTATGCAGCTTCAGCCAAAAAAAAAAAAAAAAAAAACTTCCACTTCATCCCTCCATTCGTTCAAAATACCTGTCCAGCTGAGCCTAAATTTATTTAGGCTATCAACTTCCACAACAAGGGACGGAAGTCTGTTCCACCAACCAACTACCCGCTGGCTAAAAGCAAATTTCCGCACATCTATCCGACATCTGTCTTTCCTCAATTTGAATTTGTGGTCTCTCAAGTGATTATTCAAGTGATTATTCAAGTGAAAGAGGCAGAATCCCATCAGCATTGAGCACGCTCAAACCATTCAGGTCTTTATACATCTCTATCAGATCACCTCACCAGTGCCTAGTCGCCAGAGACTGTAATTTGCAAAACTTAAGCCTTTATTCATAAGAGCAACCCTTGTTCCATTCACTAATCTTGTTGCCCTTCTCTGTACTCGTTCCAGCTGCTCTACATCCTTCTTGAAATAAGGCCTCCAGACCTGTATACAGTACTCAAGGTGTGGCCTGACCTTTGCCTTATACAAGGGAATAATCACCTCCTTATCCCTGCTAGAAAAATTCCTGTATATCATTGATAAGACACCATGAGCTACACTTGCAGCCCATCTGCACTGCTCAGAGAACTTCATATCTGCCTGCACAATTACCCCCAGGTCCTTTTCATTCTCTACCACTGTCAGTGTAGTACCACAGAGTTGATACGTTGCTCTGGGGCTGCAGTTTCCCATATGCAGTACTTTACATTTGTCAATGTTAAACTTCATTTGCCACCTCTCAGCCCAACTGCTCAACCTTTCCAGATCCTGTTGCAGCAGCATGGTATCAGTAGTGTAATTAACAACCATGCCAACCTTTGTATCGTCTGCAAACTTGGACATTAAGCTTCATATACCATCATCAATATTATTTATAAATACAGAAAACAATAATGGACCCAACACTGAACCCTGAGGGACTCCACTAATAACATTAGTCCACGATGAGCAGTGTCCATTGATTACCACTCTCTGTCTTCTCCCACTCAACCACCCCTTTATCCATAGCAGCAATTTGCCTACAATGCCATACTGCTCCAATTTGTGCAGCAGTCTTCCATGTGCAACAGTATCAAAAGCCTTTCTAAGATCAAAGTTATTAACTGCATCCAGTTATTTTGTGACTGCATCATAGTATCCAATCAAATTGGTCAGGCAAGACTTCCCCTTAACAAAACCATGCTGTGTCCAAGATATAAATGAAGTCTTGTCTAGATGATTCTGCAGTGCTTCCATTAATTTTCATGGAACAGAAGTTAAACTCACAGGTCTATAATCACTTGTGTCAGTCTTTGATCCTCCTTTGTGAATTGGGGTCACATTTGCACATCTCCAGTCTATGGGTACCTCACCTGAGTCCAAGTAAGCTCTCATAATTATGGCTAAGGGTTTGCTTACTTCCTTTGCTGCCTCCTTTAAAATAACTGGATAGATCCCATCCACCCCAGGTGCCTTTCTTGTGTTTATCTTCAAAAATTTCTCCTCCACTTTACTCTCAGTTATTAAAAGATTATCTAGCTTACTGCCAGAGTTGAATACACCTCTGGCATTTCCCTCGCTGAATAACTCCTCATGTGTGAATGTCGATGCAAAATATTCATTTAGTTTGTTAGCTACCTGAGCAGGATCATCAACAGTTGAACCATCGATATCAAATGGACCAATCTGATTCATCCCCTTCCTTCTAGAGTTTACATAAGTAAAGAACTCTTTGCTGTTTTTCTTTGCATCCCTCGCCAAACATTTCTCGTAATCTGCCTTCGCCTGCCTAACCTCCTTTGTAACTTGGTTACAGATCAACTTATTTCTATAATAGACTTAAGTGTCACGTGTTAATTTATATGTATCCCATGCATTTTTCTTCTCTGCCATATGTCTCAATAGTTCATCTGACATCCATTTAGGCCTAAACCTTGAACAATATTTCTTAGTTGGTATGTAAAGCCTAATAGCTTCCAAGATAAGTTCTTTGAATGCTTCCCATTTTGAATTTGTTGTTGGTAACATCATCAGTTGATCCCACTGTATAGAATTTAAATACTATCTCAGACCATCGTAGTCACCTTTACAAAAGCAATAACCCTTCCTTTTACCCCTGATGGTAGTTACCTCTTTGAGTAAATCCCACTTCAGCACACTGTGATTACTGCCACCTAGTGGTTCCTCTATCTGCAGATTGTTACTGCATGATGAATCACTACTGATAATCAAATCAAGAGTATTACTTCCTCTAGTTGCCTCCCAAACATGCTGATGTAGAAAACAATCAACCAATAAATCCACAAAAGCCTTGCTAGTGTGTGAGTGACCAACACACAAATTCCAGTCAATATCTGAGGAATTAAAATCCTCCATTATAAGCCTCTGATTTACTGGCCCACTCTATTTCCCTGTACAGTTTCTTATTATACTCATCAGAGTCATTAGGCCTGAAGCACACTCTTACTCTCCATTTTGATCTCCCAATGCTTATGTCACACCAAACTGACTCGACACTGCACTGTTCAGCGATGTCGACTGGCTTCACTTCCTTGGATTTTATGTGTTTCTTAACTAATAGCATAACCCCTCCTCCCTTCCTACCCTGTCTATCCTTTCTGTAGACATTGTACTCCCCAAATTCCAGTTCTGCATTTGTGTGACACCACATCTCTGATATCCCAACAATATCCGCCTTTGATGCTCTGAGCAATACCTGAAATTCATCAAATTTATTTACCAAACTCCTAGCATTGGTGTACATGCAAGTATACATGCACCTGTTCTTTTTCTTAGCTACCCTAACACAACCCATGTGTTTACTTGCACAGCAATCACTCCCAGCAGTCTCTGAAATATCCTGCATCTTGTTTTCCAGGCTTCTGCTCATTTCAATAGAAGCAGTGCAAGAATCACTTTCACCTCTGCCAGTGGCTACTGTTAATCTATTAGTCCTTGTATCCCCCCAAGCTAGCAGGTTTCCGACCCACCTAACACTGCCTCGATAGCATCAGCAAATATTCTTGCACCTTTTCTATTTAAGTGTATCCCATCCCTGTGGAAGCAGTCCCTTCTGTTAACAAGTACAGATCAGGCTGAAAAAAATTCTACCCCTTGAGCCTTCCACAATCTTTCCAGGGCCAAATTGATCGACAAGGCTCTCATCATATATTCACTCCTATCATGTCTGGACAGAATTGCAGACACTTTCAAATTCGACCCTAATTCACAGCTTTTTTCCAACAGTGACTTGTACTTGTTAAGTAATTCTGACGGTCTCCTACTCTTAATATCATTTGTGCCAACATGTACAACTATATCACCTTTTGTGCCCTTAAAAGATGATATCCGCTCTATAACGTCATCAACCTTTGCCCCTGGCAGACATACACTGGTCCTGTTCCACCTATCCTTTTTACAAAGCATGTTCCCCGTTTCCCTAAAAATAGGGTCACCAACAACTACTAGTTCCTGTGGGACCAGTGCATTCTGCCTTGAGTGTTGCCACTGTGTTGCGTGATGACCATGTGCAAGCTCTGGCGTTGATGTGGGCAGCTGAGAGCTTGATGGGCCCCTCACTTTAGATCCTTCGAGTGCATCCACCCTGTCCTTCAAGTTCTCATATAGGCCCATAACAACGCTGAGTTGTTGCCTAATTTCGCTACATTCCTTGCATCGCGCATACACAAAGATATCCCCCATGGCAATATCATGTCCCGTACCCGATTGCTCCACAAAAATCATGCAAGCAGTGCATTTTAAAAGGCTGTGATTCAGAGGGCAACTTCCCACCCTCAGTTCTCCTCTGAACCACAGCACTTTACATGTTACAATTTAATTGACAACGAAGTTTAACAAAATTAATAGATTTTGCTGATTAATTGACAATATTATATTATATACTATACTATCGCTATCTAGTTCGGGATATAACGTTGTATCGTATAACAATGGTGCAAGTTACAATCGGTAAATCTACGGACACTTAAGTATTAATTAGCTTATAAATCTCGCTGTCTTAAATCCAGAATAAACTAACAATCCTAACTAGGGCTATAAGCTACTGATAGAAAATAATTTGATGTATCAATTGGTCAATAAAGTGGCTAAATATGGCTAAAGAACTCGTTAAGCAAAGCTGCAACTTGTAACACGTGGATATGGTATCCTTACCGATACTTTTATGCAATTAAAAGGCCGAGTAAAGAATAAATACACCAGATTAATCAGAAAATCACAAAATAATGCAATACTACTAAATTTAAATCAAAAGTTTTAGAAAAACAATAATTTCAAATCAATAAATAAGAAAATCCACTTAGCGGCTTTGAACACGTTTGGCTTCCACTAACTTTGTCAGCATCTTCTCCCATGAGCAGATAAATTTGGATTAGATGTGTGTGCCCAATATGCATCCTAGCCAGGATCACCTCCTCTTGCCTATTTGATCTCATGCAATTATACAAGGTAGGGAATAGCCATGAGATAAAGGCTCCATTGGAGAAGAGTCAGTCAACAAGTTGTGATCTGAGGTGCCTATAGGACCTCTTACTTTGAATGCGTACTACATCTATTTCTGAAAATGAAACAGTAACTAACGCAGACAACGTACGTGTATCTTTTTCCAGTTCTTCAAGCTCAACACCTGCTAAAATACAGTCTACAAAGAGGCCCCTGAACCTAATTATTGTAAAGGCTACCGAAGGTTTGCAAATCACTACTAGCCAGCAAGTAGTGAGCACATATTTTTTGCAATAAGTATAGGTGGAGTAGAACCAGGGTATGTCTGCCAGGAGCAACTATCAATGATGTCACCAACAGATTGTCAGATTTTAAGGGTGGTAAAGAGAATATTATTATTCCTGCGAGGGTTAATGACATTAAACGTTCACGATCTGATGATTTGTTGGAAAAATACAGGACCATGCTGAGGAAATGCCACGAGATAGGCCACAATGTCTATGTGTCTCTAAGTGGTGGAACCCATGTTGAGTCTCCAGAGCTAAGTTCGGGTCAACCCTTCCCCATCTCTTCCATCATGCAGTACGATTGATGACTTTTGAGGTTATGATGAACATCGTAGCGAGATCCAATCCTCCTTACATTTCTAGGGTACATCTATAAAACAGTATTCGCAGGCCAGCCGCTAGTTAGTACAATGGACCGAACCTATTGGAGGCCAGCCGCTAGTTAGTACAATTGACCGAACTCATTAGGAGGCTTCCGGATCAGCTACCTCTACTCTGCCAGATAGTGACTGGAGGGAGTCTGAGTAGTGTGTATGCAGGGGGGGCGGGTATAGTCGAGTCCACGTTATGTCAAGGATCTGGGTATATTCTTACCATGTGTATATCATATCCAAAACTTTCATTACATCATATAGCGTGACCCACCCACAATTTCTTACTATTGAATATACCATGAATTGTCAAACTATTACAGTAAGCTTATCTGCGAAAAGATCTAAACCTCCCAAACACTTCCTAATTCATTTCAGAAATATATATGGTCTCAATTCTAATCTCAACAAGGTCCATTTCAACTTGAAATATGCCAAACCCCATGTACTTTTTCTGACAGAATCTCAGTGCTGATCTCAGTTGCCCAAATGTTGTTGAACTACTGCTGATCTCAGTTGCCCAAATTATTCGCTGCATGAATCCTTTCGCCTTAAAGGTGGTACTTGTGCATATGTCAGTTACGATATTCCCTGTCAGAGACTTGGTAATTTGGAATCTCCTCTTTTCGATTTTCGCTGGCTTAAAATCTATCTACGTCATTGTATCAAATTCATCTGTTGTCTCTACCGTTCTCCCAGCCCCATTAATCACTTGGAGCTCTTTGACGTCCTCTTTTTTGCAACTTGACTTTCTCCAGTCCAACTTTCCTAACAGTGAGGTAATATTTCTTGGTGATTTTAATGTTCACAACTCCAGCTGGCTCCCATTTTCTAGTCACACCGAACCAGCTGGTCGAGATGCTGAGGTTTATGCAATTACTAATGACCTTGCACAGATTTTTCATTTACCTACAAGAATACCGGACAATCCTAACCATACAGCCAACACGCTTGATCTTTTTCTCACAAACAACCCTTCTAAGTACGCAGTGGAAGTGAGAGGTCCTTTAGGCACCTCAGGTCACAACTTGGTGACTGTCTCTTCTCCAATGGAGAAGAGACTTCCATCTCATGGTTGTTCCCAACCTCATATTATTTGGCATTACAAGAATGCAAAATGGAATGACCTGCAAGATTTCTTTTCTTCTTTTCCTTGGTCGGATTACTGTTTCAAATCTTCTGATGTCAATGTTTGCTCAGATTGTGTCAGTGAAATTATTCTAGCAGGAATGGAATCCTTTATTCCACACTCCACTTTAAAATCTCGTCCTTTAGATAAAGGACGTTGCATACCGTAATTGGCTTGTTTCTAATTCTTCAGTTTCATTTTCTGTCTACACCACAGATCGCAACAATTGTAAACCAGTTATTAATCAGTCCAAACTAGAGTTTGAACATTCTAAGAGTAGAAAACTTGCTTCTTGCCCTAATCGTAACCGAGCATTCTTGTCTATTGGCCGCAAATTTTCCCCATCTCTGCTCCCACCTCTGTCGAAACTAGATGGATCTGTTGTCACTTCAGCCAAGAATAAAGCTGACCCGCTAGCATCCCATTTTTCTTCCAACTCATGTATTAATGATCTTGGTAAAACACCTCCCAACCTTCTCAACATGCTCCATTCAATGCCTCCTGTGGTCTTCCATCAAAAGAATGTCAGAAGGATTTTGTCGAATATTGATGCTAAGAAAGCTCTAGGTCCTGATGGTATTTCTCCACTTGTTCTCAAAACCTGTGCTTCTGAACTTATTCCTGTTCTTTGCTGCCTTTTTCACTTTCTTGTTCCAAAGGTGCTTTTCCTTCTGCTTGGAAATTTGCTCATATCTAGCCAGTTCTTAAAAAGGGTGACAAATCCTTCCCATCCAATTATCGTCCCATTGCAATTACTTCTACTCTTTCTAAAGTAATGGAGAAATCAATTAACTGCCAACTCTTAAACTACCTAGAAACCTTCCATCTCATCAATGATCGCCAGTATGGATTCCGTTAGTGTCGATCCACTGGTGATATTCTGGCTTATGTTACCCATTTATGGACTAATTCAATGGAAAAGTTTGGTGAAACACAAGCAGTTGCTCTTGACATCTCAAAGGCTTTTGATCGTGTTTGGCATAAAGGTCTTCTAAACAAGCTTCCATCTTATGGTTTGCCAACTGTTTTATGCAATCTCTCTGATTGCTTACTGAGGGTGATGGTAGATGGCCCTCTGTCTTCTAACTTCTCCGCTAATGCCGGTGTCCCCCCCCCCAAAGTTCAGTTCTTTCCCTCACTCTTTTCCTCTTGATTATTAATGACCTTTGATTGATCGGAAATCCTATCCATAGTTTTGCTGATGATAGCAGATTCCATTTTCCACTTTCCAGGTTGAGAAACCTCACCCTGCTGAATCAGGTTCAACTTCTCGAATATCTGCTTCCAATTCCTTAAATGCCGATCTCCAGGTAATTCTCCAGTGGGGCAAAGACAACTTAGTTGATTTCAATCCTTCTAAAACTCAGTCTTGTCTTTTATCTCACAAAAAGGTTTCTTCTGCTCCTATGCTTACCTTTGGTGACACTCCAATTTCTAGGCAAAATGATATATCTCTTTTGGGGATTACCCTGACTTCTAATCTCTCTTGGCACAAGCACATTACAAATATTGCTATCTCTGCATCTAATAAACTTGGTTTTCTCTTTTTAACTTCCCAGATATTGACTGGAACTTGTGGGTTGGCCACTCACACACTAGTCAGACTTTTGTGGATTTATTGGATGACTGTTTTCTGCAGCAGCATGTTCGAGAGGCAACCAGAGAAAGTAATACTCTTGATCTGGTTATCAGCAGTGATCATTCGTATATTAAGAATTTTCAGATAAAGGAACCACTAGGTGGCAGTGATCACAGTGTACTGATGTGGGATTTACTTAAAGATTTAATTACCATCAGGGGTAAAGGAAAGGGTTTTTGCTTCCGTAAAGGTGAGTACAGTGCTCTAAGTGGGAAGCGTTCAAGGAATTAATCGTGGAAGCTACTAAAAGTTTAATACCTATTAAGAAATATTGTTCAAGGTTTAGGCCTAATTGGTTATCTAATGAACTAATGAGACTCGTAATAGAGAAGAAAAATGCATGGGATGCATATAAATAGTCATGCATATAAATAGATGCATATAAATATAATCAGGTGACAAAGGAGGTTAGGCAGGCGAAGGCAGATTACAAGAAATCCTTGGCAAAAGATGCTAAGAAAAACAGCAAGGATTTCTTTACTTATATAAACTCTAAAAGGAAGGGGATGAATCTGATTGGTCCACTTGACATCGATGGTTCAACTGTTGATGATCCTGCTCAGATAGCAAACAAACTGAATGAGTATTTTGCATCTACATTCACACATGAGGAATTATTAAGGTTTGAAAATGGCAGAAGGTTATCAAATTGTAGCAGGATACTTAATGATTTTGGAATAACTGAAAGCAAAGCGGAAGAGAAATTGTTGAAGTTAAACATAAGAAAAGCACCTGGGGTGGATGGGATCTATCCAGTTATATTAAAGGAGACAGCAAAGCAACTAAGCAAACCCTTAGCCATAATTATGAGAGCGTCCTTGGACTCAGGGGAGGTTCCCACGGACTGTAGATGTGCAAATGTATCCCCAATTCACAAAGGGGGATCGAAGGGTGACAAAAGTAATTATTCCAGTTAGTTTAACTTGTGTTCAACTTGTTAGACCAGTTAGTTTAACTTGTGTTCCGAGTAAAATAATGGAGTCACTGGTTAAAGATGCATTGCAGGATCATCTAGACAAGACTGCAGCAATAATTCATACACAGCATGGGTTTGTTAAGGAAAAGTCTTGTCTGTCAAATTTGATAGGATATTATGATGTGGTTACAAAGGAACTGAATGCAAAAAATAATTTTGATATCATATATTTGGATTTCAGGAAAACTTTTGACACTGTTGCGCATGGAAGACTATTGTACAAATTGCAGCAGAATGGTATAAAGGGTAAGTTGCTACAATGGATAAAAGGATGGTTAAGTGGGAGAAGACAGAGGGTGGTAATCAATGGGTGCTGCTCTTCTTGGACTAATGTTATTAGTGGAGTCCCACAGGGTTCGGTGTTAGGTCCACTGTTGTTTTGTATGTTAATCAATGATATTGATGAAGGTATATCAGGCTTAATGTCGAAGTTTACAGATGATACAAAGGTTGGCAGGGTTGTTAATGACAGTAATGGCAGTGTGCTACTGCAACAGGATCTAGATAATTTGGGCAGATGGGCTAAGAAGTGGCAACTGAAGTTTAACCTTGACAAATGCAAAGTACTGCGTATGGGTAGAAGTAACCCCAGAGAAACGTACCAACTGTGTGGTACTACACTTAAGGTGGTAGAAAATGAAAAAGACCTGGGAGTAATTGTGCAGTCAGACATGAAGTTTTCTGAGCAATGCAGACAGGCTGCCAGGGCAGGTCATGGGGTTTTGTCAATGATATATAGGAATTTTGCTAGCAGGGAAAAGGAGGTGATTATCTCTCTGTATAAGGCAATGGTCAGGCCACGCCTTGAGTACTGCATACAGGTCTGGAGGCCTCATTTTAGGAAGGATGTAGATTTACTTGAGCCTGTACAGAGAAGGGCAACGAGATTGGTGAGGGGAATGAAGGGATCCTCTTACCAAGAGAGGTTTAAGTTCTGCAAATTGCAGTGGCAGGAGACTAGGCACCTGCATGGTGATCTGATCTAGGTGTACAAGGCCTTGAATGGGTTGAGCATGCTGAATTCTGATGGGATCCTTCCACTTGTTCAGATTACGAACCTAAGGGGGCATAAATTCAAATTAAGAAAGGACAGATGTAGATGTGCGGAAATTTGCCTTTAGCAAGCGGGTGGTTAATTGCTGGAACAAACTTCCATCTGTCGTTGTGGAAGTTGATAGGTTAAATAAATTTAAGGAGGAACTGGACAGGCATTTAGAGGGAATGGGGTGATTTTTTTTTTTTTTTTGGCTGATGCTTTATAAGCTCATACACTTGCATCACATGCCACTACTACTACTACTATATACTGAGGAGCAACATCCCAATTTGTCTGAAACGTAAAATAATGAACAAATGCATACTCCCCGCCATGACATGGAAGCGAAACTTTGGCACTCACCAAAAGAATGGAAGAGAAGCTGAAAATTACAAAGTGAAGAATGGAACAAATTATATTAGGAATGAAACTGTTGAACAAGAAGAGAGATACATGGATTAGACAGCAAATTCAAGTAAAGGACATTTTTATCAAAACTAAAATGGTCTTGGGCAGGACACATAGCTCGAAGACATGACGACAGATGGACTAAGAAAATAACAGAATTGCACCCAAGAGAGCTAGAAGAAAACCTGGAAGATGACGGAGATAGAGAGGTAAAATTCACAAGATTGTGTATAGTAAATGTATGGCCATTGCACAAAACAGAAGGAACCGGAAAGTTGCTGGAGAAGCCTTCATCCTGCAGTGGATTGAAAATGGCTGATGATGATGATGATATGACACTACATTTAACAATATCCATACAGTTTTAAATCTCTGGCCTTTACAGTGTACTGTAACACACGACAATGTATACCATGCAGAGAGGGGGGAAATCCCTGGTATCGTCAGACCCTATACTGGCATATAATAAATATATGCCAGCTATTTAAACTCATGTAAGATAACTAAGTATACTTACAAGTAATCACCATTATATGTTGTTCGTTGTCATGGCATTTTTACAGCTCTGAATCCAGTGAATAATCCTTAAAAAGTAGGTGCAACATGTGACAATGTATGCATAGTTTTGTATAGATTATATTTCATTTCCAAGAACAGTGATCCATAAATTTTTTATATATCTGTATGAATTTTTGTTTAATGCTATATTGCCGTATTTTTTTTAATTTTATGAAATAAAAGTTAAAAAATCTATGCACATACACAATAAGCCATTCAATTTTTTTTGGAATTCCCTTACTTTACAGCTGGGTTTACTATGCAAAGAAGGGGGGGAGGGAGAGAGAGAGAGAGAGAGAGAGAGAGAGAGAGAGAGAGAGAGAGGGGGGGGGGGTGCTGCAATCTATATAAACATTTTTTGAAGACTATTGAAAATATTTCCCAGGTGAAACCTCAATTTCAAGAGAAAGGCAGCTGGTTCTTGTTGCTCGACAATGCCTCTGCCCATTTTTCACTTGTTATGAAGACATTTCCGATGAAACATGGCATTATGCAGTTCAACCATCCACCCTAATCTAGAAAACTTCCTCCTCTTTCCTGAGGTGAAAACTGCCCTCAAAGAAAAGAGGTTTCAAGATGTTGAAGATATAAAGAAAATGTAATTGCAGAACTGAACATCATCTCTTTAGCTGTCTTTGCTAACTCTTTGCCGAAACTATTAGAATGGTGTAATAAGTGCATCATTTGGGTGGTAATCACTTTGAATAAAAATAAAACAATTTATATGCTCCTTCACTTTGTGCTCTCTTTATTGCACCAACTGGGAAAAGATATTTGCCATACCTTGCACAATAGTAGTGCTCCTGTGCTTGTGTGCAGTGTTGGTTTGCTGGGAATGAATTTGAATTTTATTTATAGTTTTAAAGATTAACTATAGGCCAAATTTATTGCATGTACTTTTCATTTACTCCCAAACACCTTCATTATATGGAATCAAAACTGGTTTTTTAAATTTGTATACTGTCTTAATTTTGTTTGGATCACTGCGTCGCTCAGATTTTGGTTTAGCTCGATTATGTTTTTCTCTTTATCCCTCTATCATGTTTTTGCCTTCTTTTGAATGGAATCTAGAAGACTGAGACAGAGAGAGAGTTTGGTGGCTCCACCCCAGATGTGGGAACAATGTTCTATGGTAGGATGGATTTGCAATTTTTACAGAGTGAGCAGCTGTTTGGAAGAAAAGTAACACTAAAAGCAATAGAGGAAAGCACAGTTTTTTTAGATACAGAGGAAGCAATATTTATGATGTACTAATGCGGAGAGCGATTAGAAGTCAGGGTAATCCCTAATAGAGATATGTGATCTTGTCTGGAAATCTGAGTGTTATCGAAGATAAGAATATGAGCAGAAGAATCCTTTTTGTGATATATAAGACAGTAATGAGTTTTAGAAAAATTTAAACCAAGTTACCTTTGCCCACTGAAGAATTTCTTGGAGATTAGCATTTCATGAATTGGTAGTGGATATTTGAGTAGTGTTTATGCAGTGCAAGGTTTCTCAAACTGGAAGGTGGAATGCAATGTGGCATAGCAGCAAAACTATGGATAAAGTGGAAGAAGGTCATTAATATACAAGAGGAAAAGAGTGGAAGAAAAAACTGAACCTGCATTAGAGGAGAAGTTAGAAAATAGAGCCATCTACCATCACGTGCAGTGAGTGATCAGAGAAAAACCAGGTGGTAAGTTTAAGTTGGGACACTTATTTAGAAGAACTTTATGCCAAACACAATCAAAAGACTTTGAAAGAAATTAAGAATTTTGAGCTCCTGGGAACAATAAGTTTTTTATAAAATTTTGCCATCTTTTTGACTTAATTAGTATATTAAATTGTCTTCAATAAATATCTTAATAGTCTTAGTCATGTTCATTAGCTTATTTTTAATTTTAGATAGACATTTTGCAAGTTACAACTTAATATATGTAGAACCTTTGTATCAGTGATTTGGCATGAATATCATATCACACAACTTATACTGTAGTCTGTAGAGGAATTTTGGTGTTCTAATTGGAGTAAAGGTATCTTGATAGTTCGAATCACTTCAGTTGGCATTAGTTAATTTTATTATCTGTTATAATTATCTTATAACTTGCAACAAAGCAAGGCATTCAAAGCAATGAGAGTGCTGTTGCTTGGGAAGAACTGAAAAATTTCCATTAATTCCAGTCATTAAAAATCTTAACATTAAATTACCTAATATTTCACCAACTCCGATTAAGATTCCCGACATAGCTGCATATTTGGCGGCATCAACTCCTAGTCTCCTAGTAAATCCAAGACTTGCTCCATATACGCCACTGAAGAAAGACAGTTCAAGTCCTAATTTATCAGAAAATAGATATCAAATATGATGGTAATACATTTTCAAGAATCATCAAAATAGATTTTCTTTAAATAACAAACTTATTCTTACAGTTTAAAAATAAATTTGAACCAATTCCCAAATACAGTATTATTCTGCATATGAATTACCAAAATTTGGGTCTGAATATTTCTAACTGATCCCATCTTGAAAGTCAGCCATTTAGTATTTTTAAAAATATTTGATATAGAACTGGCCTGTATATAACTCACCACATTTTCTGCATGGCTAGTCTATACCTGGTATTGGCATACCAGATGATATTTTTTTTAAATTTGGCATAATGAAATCAGTGGGGTATACATGCTATAATTTTTTTCATTGCAATTTTTAATAATCCCAGGATGATACACTGAATCAATTGTTAATCCAAAGGGTAGAGGCCAGTGGGGCCTTTACATAAAGAGGGTAACAAATTGAAATTAAATTTCTACAATCAAAAACAGAATTCATAAAAAAAACATACAAAAGTTTTAACAATCACACTTTTTTTAAATGAATTTATCTGTATTTTGCATTGTGTGATTGTCTACACTGAACAAGATTATTCATTATCTTTATCCCTGAATTTTGTAAGTGATGATCAAATTTCAGCAGTCTATCCAGGCTTAAAGTTAACCTATGTAAATTCCAGATAATGGTAGTGGAACTTTAAATTACAAAATGAAAATGTTAAGTTGGTGTAATTCTCCTTTCAAATGTTTCACTCTAGAGTTAACCTTAATTCTGTGATTCAGCGAGCATGAGAGGAAAATGTAATTGCTTAAGAAGACATGATTTGTACAGTGAGAAAATGGGCATGTGTCCAAGTATTTTGAAAGATCCATGCTTCGGCATCAGATATACACATTGATTAGAGAGATGCTGTTCAAAGATTAGTAGCATACAGGATTCCAAAATACACTTATCACTTAAAACAGTTTCAAAATACTGCAATAATTAAAGACAAACACCAGCCAAGGAATTAAAAATTTTTACTATAAAAATAAAATATACAGAAATAAAATATAATGAAATATTGTGATACACTACCGGAAGACTAAAATATTACAATAAATCACAATAAAATAAACTACGATAAAACGTTAAAAATATATACCGAGCAATAAAGTTATCTAAAATAAACTGGATTAAAAGCGATAAAACCTGAAGCTTTCGGAGACTGCTGTTGAAGAAGGAGACAGCAGTCTCCGAAAGCTTCAGGTCTTGCTAGTACAACTTCTTCCTGTCTATTTTGTCTGAAGCTGGAAATCCATAATGCTGGTTCGTCTTTGATTTGGAGCAATTTGTTATTACTTTGTGACTTCCATATTTCTGACCACTAAAACATACACACTTTTTTTATATGCATCAAATAATCTCTACATGGTACTTGATAATTTGCTGGTGTTGTACTGTTTGGTTTTTTGGCTACCTGATCTGCTCTCTCATTGCCTAAGATACCAGAATGCCCTGGAATCCAGCAAAATTTCACTGCATGATTCCTACTTCATAGAATGGTTTAAACAGCAAACGATTTGTTTTTTGATTGGTTGTGATATTGAAAATTGATTGCCCAAAGAAGACACTGCACTCAATGAATCAGTGTATATTATACTGCTAGCATTGTGGAGAGTGTTAATATTCTGTAAGGCTAGTTTGATTGCATATAACTCAGCAGTATAGCTGCTACATTCAACTGGTAGTGATATGGAGGCTGTAGGAAAGACAGCTGCAGCACCAATGGCAGAACCTGTTTTTGAGCCATCTGTATATATTTGGCAGCTTTGTATATTGTTGAGGGCATGTTCATTATGTAGCTGTTTGATATTTTCATCTGCCAGGGATTTCTTTCCCTAATGCTGAAAGTGGGTATCACAGTGAGGGAGATTTACAGACCAGGGTGGATCAGGAACATTGCTCCTGAATATTTGAAGCAAATCTTTTAATCTAATGCCAGTTGGTCTATTTTCAGTCAGTTTACTGTTATAGAACGTTGTCCATTCAGGGTTCGAAGGCAACAGTCGAACAGGATGGTCTGGAAGGCTTTGAATTTTAGCTGCATAATTTAGAAGCAACATTTTCCTTTGAAGGTGAAGTGGAGGTTCGTGTGCCTCTACATACATACTCTGAACAGGGGATGTTCTAAATGTGCCCAGAGCAGTATGAAGGGCACTGTGTTGGATGGTATTAAGTCTGATTAATGCACTTTTCCTAGCTGAATTATATACAATAGCACCGTAGTCTAAACGAGATCTGATAATAGCACGATACAAATGTCAGAGTGGTCAGAGTGTATCTATCAGCTCCTCATGTCATAGCAGAAATGGACCAAGTATATTAAGTTTCTTTAGACAAACAGTTTAGTGGTATGTGATATGTGAAACAAAGTCCAGTTTGGTGTCCAATATTAAGCCTAGGAAACGAAGATTACTGGTGAGAGGGATCAAATGGTTTTTAAATCTGAGTTCCGGTTCTGGGTGTAGCTTACATTTTTTGCAAAAGTGAACTGCAATTGTTTTTTGTTCTGATAAATGATATCCATTCTGCATTGCCCATGTCTCCAACTTATTTATGGAGAGTTGCAGCTATCTTTCAATGGTATGAATATTTTCTGAACAGCAAGATATAGTAAGATCATCAGCATACATATATAGTTCTACAGTATTTGGGATGTTGTGTGTTATGGTGTTCAGTATAAGTGAAAAAAGGGTAGAGCTCAGTACTGATCCTTGGGGGACACCTTCTTCTTGAGTGTAGGAACGAGAAAGTACAGATTGGTAGCGTACCTGAAAGGTTCTGTGTTTCGACAACACTACCTGGAGGTAGTGTTGTCGAAAGCCTTTTCTATATCGAGACTTACCATTACAAGATGTTCATTTTTGACGTAAGCATTGCGGATGTTAGTCTCGGCTTTCACCATTAGATACAAAGTGGATCTGTTTTGTTGGAAACCAAACTGATTGTTGTTCATCGGTGCTTTAGTTTCAAGAACCCAGGTAAGCCGTCTGTGTATCATTCTTTCTAAGATTTTACTTAGGCAGCTGGTTAGAGAAATAGGTTGGTAATTTTCTGGAAGTGAGCGATCTTTTCCTGGTTTAGGAAAGGCTAAAATGATGGAATGATGCCAGGAAGATGGACATGTACCTTCAAGAAAAATCCGATTATAGAACATTAATAGTAAATTCAAAGCCGTACTGTTTATATGTTTCAGCATTACATAATATATACCATCAGGCTGCACTGTTGGGTGATCTATTTAATGCTGTTTGCAGTTCAAATAGATTAAACGGTTGATTATAGGCAATATATTGGGTAGTAGTAGTAGTAGCAGTGGCATTTGATGCAAGAAAGCAAGTGTATGAGCTTATGCAGCATCAGCCAAAAAAAAAAAAAAAAAAATCACACCATTCCCTCCAAATGCCTGTCCAGTTCCTCCTTAAATTTATTCAACCTATCAACTTCCACAACGACAGATGGAAGTTTGTTCCAGCAATTAACCACCTACTGGCTAAAGGCAAATTTCCGCACATCTAATCTACATCTGTCTTTTCTTAATTTGAATTTATGCCCCCTTAGGTTCGTAATCTGAACAAGTGGAAGGATCCCATCAGAATTCAGCGTGCTCAACCCATTCAAGGCCTTATATACCTCAATCAGATCACCGCGCAGGTGCCTAGTCTCCAGCCACTGCAATTTGCAGAACTTAAGCCTCTCTTGGTAAGAGGATCCCTTCATTCCCCTCACCAATATTGTTGCCCTTCTCTGTACACGCTCAAGTAAATCTACATCCTTCCTAAAATGAGGCCTCCAGACCTGTATGCAGTACTCAAGGCGTGGCCTGACCATTGCCTTATACAGAGGGATAATCACCTCCTTTTCCCTGCTAGCAAAATTCCTATATATCATTGACAAAACCCCATGACCTGCCCTGGCAGCCTGTCTGCATTGCTCAGAAAACTTCATATCTGACTGCACAATTACTCCCAGGTCTTTTTCATTTTCTACCACCTAAAGTAGTATGGAATTTTATTTTGTACCTTTCAGCCAAAGCTTTGATTTTAAGAAAAAAGTTGCCATATGCTGATGCGACAGATGTTTGGTAGAAATTCTATGGAAGGGCATTAGCTATTTCTTCTTCAGAAGAAATTTCCTGTCCATTTTTTATCAAGATGGGATAAGGAAGAGGTGGATATTTCCCATTTAATTGCCAAATCTCTTTTCCAGATGAGACGACTGCTAGTATAATTTGTAATAGTGGAGCCAAACTGTATCCATGATTCCTATTTGGCTTTTCTTCTAATTTGTCTAGCTTTTGACTTGAGCCTTTTATATTGAATTAGATTGCTGGTAGTTGGAAACTTCCAGAACAGGTTCCGAGCTTTATTTTTTTCCTTTTTTGGCATCGGTACAAGCTTCATTCCACCAGTGTCTAAGGTTTTTGTGTTTATATGTGGAGGCTTGGGGTATTGCTTTGGAGGCTATGGTTAGTATTTGCCTGGTAATATGCTCTGTGACATCATCGATGGGTTGTAGTCTGATCAATTGGCTATCAAAAGAAAGATGGGTTGAAAACATTTCCCAATCTACTTTGGAGAATTTCCATTTTGAGCAATTATCAGGGTATGATGTCTGAAGCGTTTAGATTCTGCAAAGGATTGGAAAGTGATCACTATTGTGTGGGTTGTATAATCCATTTAATACTATCCATTCTATACTGGGATATAATACGGGGAACAGAGAGTTAAATCAATTGCTGACATATAGAGGGAAGGTGAGTATAAGTATTTTCACCAGTGTTCATTAATGTTAGATTCTGTTGGTCTAGTATCGTCTCAATCAAGTGTTCTCTATTGTCCATGTGGTCTGATCCCCACTATGGATGATGTGCACTGAAGTCACCAAGAATACAAAAAGGTGGTGGTATTTGTCTTATGAGCTCTTCTACTTCTTTAAACATGCACATCTTGTTAGGTGGAAAGTACAAAGACACTAGAGTTAGAATTTGCCCAACTGATACACGTACAGCAACAGCTTCTAAGTGGGTCTGAAGCAGAATGTTTCTAGAAGGTATTTTACAGTCAACTAGAATCGCGACGACTCCACATGCGGATAATAAACAGTTTCTATCTTTTCTGTAAAATGTAAAATTTCTGATTGATGGAGTTACTTGTGGAGTTAGATTAGACTCTTGTATGCAAATGGCTATAGCATTAGCATTAGCAAGGGAACATGATGCAAGAAACCAAGCTTATATAGCATCAGTCAAAAAAAAAAAAAACCCTTATTTCACTATCCATTTGCTCCAAATGTTTGTCAAGTTATGCCTTAAATCTATTTAAACTATCAACTTCTACAGTGACAGATGGAAGTTTGTTCCACCATTCAACCACCAGCTGGCTAAAGGCAAACCTCCGCACATCTATCCGTCTTTCCTCAATTTGAATTTATGCCCTATCAGCCTTAAGCCTTTCTTCGAAAGAGCAACCCTTTGTTTCATTCACTAATCTTGTTGTCCTCCTCTGTATTCGTTCCAACAGCTCTACATCCTTCTTAAAATGAGGCCTGCAGAACTGTACACAGTATACAGTACTTATTATACAAGGGGATAATCATGTCTAATTAATTCATCTGACATCCATTTAGGCCTAAATGGAACAATATTTCTTTGTTGGTATGAAAAGACTAGTAGCTTCCAAGATTAATTCTTTGAATGCTTCCCATTTTGAATTTGCTGTTGGTAACATCATCAGTTGGTTCCACCATATAAAAAGTAAATACTGTCTCGGACCACTGTAGTCACCTTTAAGAAAGCAAAAAACCTTACCCCCTGCTAGAAAAATTCCTGTATATCATTGACAAGACACCATGAGCTACTCTTGCAGACCATCTGCACTGCTCAGAAAACTTCATATCTGCACTGCTCAGAAAACTTCACATCTGCCTGCACAATTACCCCCAGGGCCTTTTCATTCTCTACCACTGTCAGTGTGGTACCACAGAGTTGATACGTTAATCTGGGATTACTACTTCCCATATGTAGTACTTTACATTTGTCGAGGTTCATTTGCCACCGCTCAGCCCATCTGCTCAACTTTTCTAGATCATATTGCAGCAGCGAACTGTCATTGGTGACATTAACAATATTGCAAACCATCATATCGTCTGCAAACTTGGACATTTCTTCATGCATTAAGAATCTGCAGATAAATGTACTAGGTGGAAGTGATCACAGTGTGCTGAAGTAGGATTTACTCAAAGAGGTAACTACCATTAGGGGTAAAGGGAAGGGTTTTTGCTTTCGTAAAGGCGACTACGATGGACAGAGACAGTATTTAAATTCTATACAGTGGGACCAACTGATGATATTACCAACAGCAAATTCAAAATTGAAAGCATTCAAAGAACTTATCTTGGAAGCTACTAGGCTTTACATACCAACTAAGAAATATTGTTCAAGGTTTAGACCTAAATGGATGTCAGATGAATTAATGAGACATACGGCAGAGAAGAAAAATGCATGGGATACATACAAATTAACACGTGACACAGAAGCTTATGATATATACAAGTTAATCTGTAACCAAGTTACAAAGGAGGTAAGGCAGGTGAAGGCAGATTACGAGAAATCTTTGGCAAGGGACAGGAAGAAAAACAGCACAGAGTTCTTTACTTATGTAAACTCTAGGAGGAAGGGGATGAATCAGATTGTTCCACTTGATATCGATGGGTCAAATGTTGATGATCCTGCTCAGGTAGCTAACAAACTAAATTAATATTTTGCATCGACATTCACACATAAGGAGATATTCAGCGAGGGGAATGCCACAGGTGTATTCAACTAGCATTAGCATTAGTAGAGGCATTTGATGCAAGAAAGCAAGCTTATGCAGCATCTGCCAAAAAAAAAAAAAACCCACTTCCACTTCACCCGTCTGTTCATTCAAAATACCTGTCCAGCTGAGCCTTAAACTTATTTAGGCTATCAACCTCCACCACAAGGGATGGAAGTCTGTTCCACCAACCAACCACCCGCTGGCTAAAGGCAAATTTCCGCACGTCTATCCTACATCTGTCTTTCCTCAATTTGAATTTATGCCCTCTCAGGTGATTTTTCTGAGCTAGAGGAAGAATCCCATCAGCATTGAGCATGCTTAAACCATTCAAGGCTTTATACACCTCTATCAGATCACCTCGCTGGTGCCTAGTCTCCAGACACTGTAATTTGCAAAACTTAAGCCTTTCTTTGTAAGAGCACCCCTTTGTTCCATTCACTAATCTTGTTGCCCTTCTTTGTACTCGTTCCAGCAGCTCTATATCCTTCTTGAAATGAGGCCTCCAGACCTGTATACAGTACTCTAGGTGTGGCCTGACCATCGTCTTATACAATGGAATAATCACCTCCTTATCCCTGCTGGAAAAATTCCTGTATATCATTGACAATACCCCATGACCTACTCTTGCAGCCCGTCTGCACTGCTCAGAGAACTTCATATCTGCCTGCACAACCACCCCCAAGTCCCTTTCATTCTCTACCACTGTCAGTGTAGTACCACAGAGTTGATACGTTGCTCTGGGGTTGCTGTTTCCCATGTGTAGTACTTTACATTTGTCAATGTTAAACTTCATTTGCCACCTCTCAGCCCATCTGCTCAACCTTTCCAGATCCTGTTGCAGCAGCATAGTGTCAGTAGTGTCCTTGACAACCCTGCCAACCTTTGTATCGTCTGCAAACTTGGACATTAAGCCCGATATACCATCATCAATATCATTTATAAATACAGAAAACAATAATGGACCCAACACTGAGCCCTGAGGGACTCCACTAATAACATCAGTCCACGATGAGCAGTGTCCATTGATTACCACTCTCTGTCTTCTCCCCCTCAAACACCCCTTTATCCATAGCAGCAATTTGCCTCCAATGTCACACTGCTCCAATTTGTGTAGCAGTCTTCCATGTGCAACAGTATCAAAAGCCTTTCTAAGATCCAAGTATATAATATCAAAGTTATTCCCTGCATCCAGTTCTTTTGTAACTGCATCATAGTATCCAATCAAGTTGGTCAGGCAAGACTTCCCCTTAACAAAACCATGCTGTGTCTGAGCTATAACTGAAGTCTTGTCTAAATGATCCTGCAGTGCTTCTTTAACCAGTGCCTCCATTAAATTTCCTGGAACAGAAGTTAAGCTCACAGGTCTATAATTACTTGTGTCAGCCTTTGATCCTCTGTGAATTGGGGTCACATTTGCACATTTCCAGTCTATGGGTACCTCCCCTGAGTCCAAGGAAGCTCTCATAATTATGGCTAAGGGTTTGCGTACTTCCTTTGCTGCCTCCTTTAATATAACTGGATAGATCCCATCCACCCCGGGTGCCTTTCTTGTGTTCATCTTCAACAGTTTCTCCTCCACTTTACTCCCAGTTATTTCAAGATTCTGTAGCTTACTGCTAGAGTTGAATACACCTCTGGCATTCCCCTCGCTGAATAACTCCTCATGTGTGAATGTCGATGCAAAATATTCATTTAGTTTGTTAGCTACCTGAGCAGGATCATCAACAGTTGACCCATCAATATCAAGTGGACCAATCTGATTCATCCCCTTCCTTCTAGAGTTTACATAAGTAAAGAACTCTTTGCTGTTTTTCTTTGCATCCCTTGCCAAGGATTTCTCGTAATCTGCCTTCGCCTGCCTAACCTCCTTTGTAACTTGGTTGCATATCAACTTGTATCTATCATAGGCTTCTGTGTCATGTGTTAATTTGTATGTATCCCATGCATTTTTCTTCTCTGCCATATGACTCATTAGTTCATCTGACATCCATTTTGGCCTAAACTTTGAACAATATTTCTTAGTTGGTATGTAAAGCCTAGTAGCTTCCAAGATAAGTTCTTTGAATGCTTCCCATTTTGAATTTGCTGTTGGTAACATCATCAGTTGGTCCCACTGTATAGAATTTAAATACTGTCTCAGTCCATCGTAGTCGCCTTTACGGAAGCAATAACCCTTCCCTTTACCCCTAATGGTAGTTACCTCTTTGAGTAAATCCCATTTCAGCACACTGTGAACTATGGCAGTAAGCTAGAGAATCTTGCTTACTTACTTATAACTGAGAGTAAAGTGGAGGAGAAATTGTTGAAGATAAACACAAGAAAGGCACCTGGGGTGGATGGGATCTATCTAGTTATATTAAAGGAGGCAGTAAAGGAAGTAAGCAAACCCTCAGCCATAATTATGAGAGCTTCCTTGGACTCAAGGGAGGTACCCACAGACTGGAGATGTGCAAATGTGACCCCAGTTTACAAAGGGGAGGATCAAAGGCTGACACAAGTAATTATAGACGTGTGAGTTTAACTTCTGTTCCAGGAAAATTAATGGAGGCACTGGTTAAAGAAGCACTGCAGGATCATCTACACAAGACTTCAGTTAATAGCTCGGACACAGCATGGTTTTGTTAAGGGGAAGTCTTGCCTGACCAATCTGATTGGATGCTATGAATGTGGTCACAAAGAAACTGGATGCAGGGAATAACTTTGATATTATATACTTGGATCTTAGAAAGGCTTTTGATACTGTTGCACATGGAAAACTGCTGCACAAATTGGAGCAGTGTGGCATTGGAGGCATATTGCTGCTATGGATAAAGGGGTGGTTGAGGGGGAGAAGACAGAGAGTGGTAATCAATGGACACTGCTCATAGTGGCCTAATATTATCAGTGGAGACTCAGGTTTCAGTATTGGGTCCATTATTGTTTTCTGTATTTATAAATGATACCGATATGGTATATCAAGCTTAATGTCCACGTTTGCAGACAATACAAAGGTTGGGAAGGTTGTCAAGGACACTACTGACACTATGCTGCTACAACAGGATCTGCAAAGGTTGAGTAGGTGGGCTGAGATGTGGCAAATGAAGTTTAACATTGACATATGTAAAGTACTACATATGGGAAACAGCAACCCCAGAGCAACGTATCAACTCTGTGGTACTACACTGACAGGGTTAGAAAATGAAAGGGCCCTGGGAGGTTGTGCAGGCAGATAAGAAGTTCTCTGAGCAGTGCAGCTAGGCTGCAAGAGTAGCTCATGGTATATTGTCAATGATATATAGGAATTTTTCTAGCAGGGATAAGGAGGTGATTATTCCCTTGTATAAGGCAATGGTCAGGCCACACCTAGAGTAATGTATACAGTTCTGGAGGCCGTATTTCAAGAAGGATGTAGAGCTGCTGGAACGAGTACAGAGAAGGGCAACAAGATTAGTGAATGGAACAAACGGGTGCTCTTACGAAGAAAGGCTTAAATTTTACAAATTACAGTGTCTAGCGAGGTGATCTGATAGAGGTGTATAAAGCCTTGAATGGTTTGAGCATGCTCAATGCTGATGAGACTCTTCCTATTGCTCAGAATAATCACCTGAGAGGGCATAAATTCAAACTGAGGAAAGACAGATGTAAGATAGACATCTGGAAATTTGTCTTTAGTCAGCGGGTGGTAGGTTGGTGGAACAGACTTCCATCCCTTGTCGTGGAAGTTGATAGCCTAAATAAGTTCAAGTCTCAGTTGGACAGGTATTTCGAACGAACAGAGGGGTGAAGTGGAAATGGTGTTTTTTTTTTTTTTTTTTTGGCTGATGCTGCATAAGCTTGCTTTCTTGCATAAAATGCCTCTACTAATGCTAATGCTAATTAAGAGTTAGTTAGTTAGTTAGTTGAGTTTTATTGGCGCATCAGCAACTTAGGCTATAATGCGCCAAAACTTTGTCAGCAAAATTAGTAAAACATTCAGTGACCTAATGAATTAGGTCACTAAGTCAGAGTATAAAAACAATTATAAACTGTAAAAGACAAATATCTGTAAACGAGTAACAATAGTAAACCTTAGAATAATAAGATTTTTTTTAAATACGAGTAAAAAGGTTTACTGTTTTTAGGAAACTAAAAATAGCAGACACATGGTCATTGTCGGATAAAATCTGACTGAGTGTATACGGCTCAGTCAGATGGTTAAAAGCGGTATAACGAGCATTTCTAAAATTGGTACAGTCACATAAAATATGTTTGATGGATAAAATGGTGTCGCACTGCTCGCACATAGGAGGGTCATCAGCCCTCAGCAAAAAGGCGTGTGTTAGATGACAGTGTCCTATGCGGAGCCGAGCAAGAACAACTTCCTCTTTGCGATCCCTGCGTAAGCTGGACCGCCATGGATGGATCATAGGCTTAATTCGACATAGTTTGTTTGTAGTAATCAGTCGATGCCACGAATCTTGCCACTGAGATTGTAGGTTACTACGGATCACTTGCCTGTAGTCTGTATAGGGGACTAACAGGTCAAGATTATCCGTCAGGGCTGCCGATTTGGCTGCAGTGTCAGCCAAATCATTTCCTCTAATCCCGATGTGACTGGGAATCCAGCAGAATCGGATATCGAATCCACTTACAAAGAGGCTGTATATTATCTGCTGGATTCGGGACAGGGTTGGATGATTAGTGTGTGACATCGCTGATAAAGCCTGTAGTGCACTCATTGAGTCGGCATATATAATACTCCGTTGGTAACGGTGTTTTCTTATGTGATCTAGAGCTAACTCTATGGCATGCAGCTCTGCAGTGTAAATGCTGCAGTCAAGGGGTATCTGCTCTGATACGGTATTATTTGGAAAGACAGCAGCAGATCCCACATACGATTCTGACTTCGATCCGTCTGTGTAAACTGGCAAGAATTCAGAATGTTCTGCACGGTGTTGTGAATAGAGCTGAAGGTAGACAGAGGCTGGAGTATTAGACTTCGTCGCAAGTTTGAGCGAGAAGTCACATGCTGGTGTTTGTGCATGCCAGGGTGGAAGGGGCTCCTTTGGTGATCGAGCGACCTTGTCTACCGAGATGTTAAGCTCATTGAGTAGCTCTTGAACACGAATGCCGAATGGGCGATTGGTGGTCCGCCGTGTGTTATAAAGATTTTCCCATCGTGGCTCGAAAACAGATGTCCACGTGGGATGGTCCGGCAGGGACTTCAGCTTGAAGGCATATTGTAGAGACAACTGCATTCGTCGAAGCGACAACGATGGTTCATTTGCTTCGACATACAGACTTTGGACAGGTGATGTTCGGAATGCACCAGTAGCGATTCGAATGGCTTGGTGATGGATGGGGTCAAGCCAACGAACGGCGCTATTTCTGGCAGATGCATACACCTGAGACCCATAATCTAATTTTGAGCGTACAAGTGCACGGTACAGACGTAGTAGAGTGCATCGGTCTGCACCCCAAGAGGTAGAAGAGAGAGAGCGGAGGATGTTAAGCCCTCTCGTACACTTCGTACGTAGCTGACGAATGTGTTGAACAAATGTCAACTTTTTGTCAAAAATGAGTCCCAGGAATTTTGCCTCTGATACGACTGGGATGGTGCTTTGTCCAAGTCGTAATTCAGGCTCAGGGTGGAGGTTACGTTTGCGACAAAAATGGACGCAAACGGTCTTCTCCGGTGAGAACCTGAAACCACTGGCCGTGGCCCAGATGTTAACACGGTCAATAGCTTGTTGCAGTTGTCTCTCAATAACCCTCATATTGCATGATTGAGAGAATATGCTGAAGTCATCGACATAGAGTGCACTGTTTACAGTTGGAGGAAGTTGTTCTGAAATAGAATTTATTTTAATGGCAAAAAGCGTAACACTTAAGACAGATCCTTGTGGTACCCCCTCCTCTTGGCAAAAAGGCCGCGAAAGGGAGGATCCTACACGAACTTGGAAATAACGGCAGGATAAAAAATTTTTAATAAAAATGGGAAGGTGGCCTCTCAGACCGAGATTGTATAGGTCTCTTAAAATACCAAATCTCCAAGTTGTGTCGTACGCTTTTTCCATGTCAAAGAACACCGACACCAAATGTTCTCTTTTTAGGAAAGCATCTCGGATAGATGTTTCCAGTCTAACTAAGTGGTCCAATGTGGACCTATTTCTTCGGAAGCCGCACTGAAAGCGGGAGAGAAGGTCATTCGACTCTAAATACCATAGGAGCCGAGCATTGACCATTCTCTCCAATATTTTGCACAGACAGCTGGTCAGAGCAATAGGACGATAGTTTTTTGGATATTTAGGATCCTTTCCTGGCTTAGCAAAAGCAAGAATAGTTGCCTTGCGCCAGGTTTCCGGAAAGTGCTCCTCGAGGAAGATTCTGTTGTACAGGAGGAGCAGACGGTCCATGGATTCTGGTGAAAGATGTTTGATCATTTCATAATGGATGTTATCTGGTCCAACAGCGGTAGCCTTTGTACGGGCGAGTGCTGTTTTCAGCTCATGGATATTAAATGGCTCATTGTATGGGTGGGATCCCTTCGATGTGAATTTAAGGGCCTGCTGTTCAGCGTTGCGCTTTAGGACCAGAAACTCTGGGGAGTAAGATGATGTTGCGGAGATTTTAGAAAAAGTTTCCCCAAGAGCATTCGCTATTGCAGTAAAGTCTGCAATAGTACATCCATTATATTCAAGGACCGATGAGGGGTGCGCTGTGTATTTTCCCTTCATTTTCCGGATTTTATCCCAGACTACCTTAGAGTTGGTAGACTGGTTAATAGATGATGTAAAACGGATCCACGATTCCTTTTGACTCTGATGACGGATGTAGCGTGCTTTGGCTCGTGCACGTTTAAAGGCTATAAGGTTGGTCGTGGTAGGATATCGGCGGAATATCCCCCACGCTTTGTTTTGAGCCTTTTTTGCTGCTGTGCATTGTGAATTCCACCAGGGTTTGGGAAATGGTGGAAACCGGGCAGATGTTTTTGGAACAGTATTCGCAGCTGCTTGGACAATATTTTCTGTGATGTACTTAACTGCATCATTGATAGGCTCTTGACTGATTGTACTAAGATTAAAATTTGCCTGATGTTGGAAGGCAGTCCAGTCAGCCTGATCAAACTTCCACCGTGGTAACCTGAAGGGAAGACATGGTCTCCCACTGTGTAACAAGGTTATCACAGGGAAGTGATCACTTCCGTATGGATTCTCCTCCACTTCCCAAGTGAGTGAAGGGAGCAGAGAAGGGGAGCAGATAGAGAGATCAATGGCAGAAAAGGTACGGGTAGGCATGTGGAAAAAGGTGTTTGTTCCAGTATTTAGAAGGGAAAGGTCATTGTCATTGAGCACACGCTCTATGACTCGTCCCCTTCCGTTGATGCTAGCACTACCCCACAGGGTGTTATGTCCATTCATATCCCCGAGAAGTAATAAAGGGGGAGGCAACTGCGTTAGAAGATCATCAAGGTCTACCTGGGAGATGTCAGTCCCAGGTGGCAAATAAATAGAGCATACAGTTAATAAGGATCCCACTGAAAGGCGAATTGCAACAGCCTCTATGCTGGTTGTAATTAGCAAGGGCTGCACTGGGGTATGGTTACCCACAAGGATAGCCACTCCCCCATGTACAGAGCCGTCCGCAATTCTATCCTTTCGAAAAACTGTGATGTTGTGCATAGTGGGATCATCATTTGCCTTTAGATATGTCTCCTGCAAGCAAAAGCAAACTGGCTCGTGCTTTTGCAGGAGGGCCTTGATGTCATCTATATTTCGCCGGAATCCATGACAATTCCATTGTAGGAATTTAGCCATTATTTTGGCTTGGTGGGTCCGTCAGGCGGCTTCCGAGGTGCTGAGGGCTTACTTTTGTCAGTCTTGGATTTATCTTTTTTGGGGAAGAAAGGACGCTGTCCCGTGTCCATTTCCTCCTCCGCAAAGAGTTCCAAGACTGACTCTTCGGGTACCTCCTTCTGCTCGACATCCATCTTTTCTTGGGTACTAGGGGGGACTTCCCCTTTCTTATTCTTTTCTTTCATAACTACCTTTGTAATTTGTGGAGCATTAGGAGGTACCGATATAGGAGTGGCAGCTGATTGGTCCTTCTGTGTAGGTTTTTGCGAACTTAAGAGATACCGCGTGATGGGAGTAGTGAAAGACTCCTTTGGAGGAATGGTCATGTCCGTCTGAGTTCCGACGGAACATCTCCCTGCTACCTTCTGGGCGTAGGTAGGTCTGTTGATATTCAGGGGTTTGACCGATTTCCTTGCCTCCTGGTATGATATATTTAGCTCTGCCTTCAGCCGTTGAATTTCTTTTTCTTCTTTCCACCTCTGGCATGCTCGTGAGTAGGCCGGATGTTCGCCCTCACAGTTAATACAGGTGGGTTTTGCGGCTGAACAAGCTGTTGTTTCGTGGTCCTTTGCACCGCATCGAGCGCATGCAAGGACTCCACGGCAGGCCATTTGAGAATGTCCATACTTCTGGCACTTAAAGCACCGTAAAGGGTTCGGAACGTATGGACGTACTGAACAGTTGATGTATCCAGCTTTAATCTCGTCAGGAGGTTTAGGAGTGTTAAAAGTCAGGATTACGCTCCTGGTTTTAACAATTTTTCCATCCCTTCGCGCAGTGATTCTCTTGACAGCAATGACTCCCTGTGGTTTTAATTCGGAGCAGATTTCCTCCTCGGTCACGTCGAGAAGGTCCCACTCCGAAATGACACCTCTCGATGAATTGAGTGTTCTGTGTGGTGTCACTGTTACAGGGATTCCTCCGATTGATGTTACTCGGAGTAGATGTTCGGATTGCCTGTCATTTTTCGTTTCAATTAAGAGGTCTCCAGAACGGAGCCTCTTAACTGATTTGGGAGAACCTACTAACCCATCTAACCCTTTTTGAATAAAAAAGGGCGACATTTTACCAATCGGTTTTTCACTGGTGGAATGAATAATTAGGAATCTTGGGACAGGCCCTGATGATGATGTTTCAGTTCGCTGCCTCTTTGTTGCAATAATATCTGCCTCTCCGTCTATATTTTCAGATAGGGACCGGGTTGGGGCCCCTGAAGAAGTAAGTTTCTCAGGATTCATGAAGTTTTTTATATGGTTCAGTGCCCGGGCTCCCCACCCACCACGGAGCCCAAAGGGACGCCCACTACCCGGCATGCAATAAATGCGCTCGGGAGTGGGACGCCAGGGCTACCCAGACACTATACCCGCACCGCCGCCAGCCTGAATCCTGTCCCTCGGACCATGAGGGTAGGGGCGTGGCATTGACACGGTTGACCCTCGCAGGCGAACCTACTAGCCGATTGATCCCAGCCGGGCCTTCCAGGACCACCCGTCTTGTCGAAGCAGGGGCCAAAGTGGTGTATTGAAGCTGGGCCCCTCAACCACCAGGATCCCCCTTTCCGAATTTCCACGGGTCGCAGCGCACGGCAAACACGCCGGATTCCATTGATGTAAGCCCGGAACCTAGGCTGTGGGCGTTGGATCCCAGTGATGCTAGTCTGGAAGTCCAGCAGCGTCACTGGGAGGTCCCCTCACCACGTACAGGTGCCCACGTCGAGGGGAACTAATTAAGACTATACCATTATTATTTATATCATTTATAAATACAGAAAACAACATTGGACCCAACACTGAACCCTGAGGGACTCCACTAATAACATTAGTCCATGAAGAGCAGTGTCCATTGATTACCACACTGTGTCTTCTCCCACTCATCCATCCCTTTATCCATAGCAGCAATTTGCCTCAAATGCCACACTGCTCCAATTTGCGCAGCAGTCTTCCATGTGCAAAAGTATCAAATGCTTTTCTAAGATCCAGATATATGATATCAAAGTTATTCTTTGCATCCAGTTCCTTTGTGACTACATCATAGTATCCAATCAAATTAGTCAGACAAGACTTCCTCTTAACAAACCCATGCTATGTCCGAGCTATATAGCTGAAGTCTTGTCTAGATGATGCTGCAATACTTCTTTAACCAGTGCCTCCATTAATTTTCCTGGAACAGAAATTAAACTAACAGGTCTGTAATTATCTGTGTCTCCCTTTGATCCTCCGATGTGGATTATTTTTTTTTATTTTTTTTTTTTTGTGTTTTTGTATGGGTGGCTCCTAGAACAGAAGTTCATCTCCGCCTCGTTGCTCTGTTCAGTTTTTATAGACTCTGTAAAGGTAAGGCCGGTGTGTGTCTTATAAAAATAAATAATATATATATATATTTTTTTTCTCTCTCAAACCAAATCCACACAGGAATATCCCAGATTGGATGAAGATAGAATAAAAGGAAGGGGAGAGAGAAAAAAAAAAAAAAAAAAAAAAAAGCTTTACTTCCCGCACGGGAGAAAGTGATAGGAAAGAAAAACTGTGTTTGTGAGCTTATGTGTGTGTGTGTTCTGTAGCGTGATGTTGTGTTTTGGCCTATTGGCTACCTGGAAGGAGTAATCACCTGGACGATTCCTCCAGGTACTCGTCACTAGCAGAAGAAGGGCAAGGCCTCCCCTACTATCTGCACGCCCTCCTCCCTGGGGAAAGAGTTCCCAGGGAAGAAAGAAAAACTTGTATAAGATGAAGAGAGGGAAGGAGTAAAGAGGAGAAGAACTGTTCCGGCCCAGGGAAGTCCCAATCCAGGATGGATAGCTAGAACAACAATGCAAACAAATAAATAAATAAATAATAATAAAAAAAAAAAAAAAAAACAACTAAATTTAAAAAAAAAAAAAAAAAAAAAAATTAGTGTGAGAGAGGAGCTTTCCTGGTCAGGAGAGCCCCAGTCCAGGTCAGAACGCAAAAAAAATTGGGGTCACGTTCGGTGACCTCCAGTCCATGGGTACCTCTCCTGAGTAATTATGAGAGCTTCCCCAGGGAAACACTTATAATTATGGCTAAGAGTTTGCTTACTTCTATTGCCACCTCCTTTAATATAACTGGATAGATTCCATCCTCCCCACGTGCCTTTCTTGTGTTTATCTTCAACAATTTCTCCTCCACTTTACTCTCAGTTACTACAAGATTATCTAGTTTACTGCCAGAGTTGAATACATGTCTGGCATTCCGCTCCATGAATAACTCCTCATGTGTGAATGTCGACGCAAAATATTCATTTAGTTTGTTAGCTACCTGAGCAGGATCATCAACAGTTGAACCATCGATATAAAGTGGACCAATCTGATTCATCCCCTTCCTTCAACAGTTTAGATAAGAAAAGAACTCTTTGCTGTTTTTCTTTGCATCCTTTGCCAAAGATTTCTCGTAATCTGCCTTTGCCTGCCTAACCTGCTTTGTGACTTGGTTACAGACAAGCCTATATCTTTCATATGCTCCTGTGTCACCTGACAATTTATATGCACCTATGCATTTTTCGTCTCTATCACGAGCCTCATTAATTCATCTGATATCCATTTAGGCCTAAACCTTGAACAATATTTTTAGTTGGTATAAAAAGCCTAGTAGCTTCCAAGATTAATTCTTTGAATGCTTCCCATTTTGAATTTGCTGTTGGTAACATCATCAGTTGGTTCCACCGTATAGAAATTAAATACTGTCTCAGACCACCGTAGTCACCTTTATGAAAGCAAAAACCCTTCCCTTTACCCATTATGGTAGTTACCTCCTTGAGTAAATCCCACTTCAGCACACAGTGATCACTGCCACCTAGTGGTTCCTTTATCTACAGATTCTTGTTGCATGGAGAATCACTACTGATAATCAGATCAAGAGTATTACTCCCTCTGGTTGCCTCCCCAACATGCTGCTGTAGAAAACAATCATCCAATAAATCCACAAAAGCCTTGCTAGTGCGTGAGTGACCAACCCACAAATTCCAATCAACAGTAATGCAATCCACTTAACTGAGGAGCCCTGATGAAACGCGTCCGCTCACCTCGAATGCCAACACTCGAAATGAGTGTTGTCAATTGAAGGTGTGTGAGTGACCAAACCACAAATTCCAGTCAATATTTGGGAAATTAAAATCCCCAATATAAGACACTCTAATTTACTGGCACACTCTATTTCTCTGCAGAATTGCTCATTATAGTCATCAGATTCATTAGGCCTATAACACACACCTACTCTCATTTTTTCCTTTCCCAATGCTTATGTCACAGCAAACAGACTCAACATTGCATTGTCCACCCACATCAACTGGATGCACTTCCTTAGATTTTATGTGTTTCGTAACTTACAGCATAACCCCTCCTCCATTCCTGTCCTGTCTATCCTTTCTGTACACATTGTACTCTCCAAATTCCAGTTCTGAACTGCTTATTTCTGTGTGACACCATGTCTCTGATATCCCAACGATATCTGCCTTTGATGTCTTGACTAGCACTTCAAGCTCATCGAATTTATTAACTATACTCCTAGTATTTGTGTACATACAAGTACACATGCACCTTTTTCTACTCTTAGTTACTGTGACACAGCCCATGTATTTACTTGTTCCCCTATGACTCCCAGCAGTCCTGGAAATACCCATTGCCTTGCTTTCCAGGCTGCTGCTCAATTGCATTTCAATAGAAGTAGTGCAAGAATCATTTTTACCTCTTCCAGCGGCTACTGTTAATCTATTAGTCAGTGTATCTCCCCCAAGCTAGCAGTTTTCTGATCCACCTAACTCTGCCTCGATAGTATCCGCAAATATTCTTGCACCCTTCCTATTTAAGTGTATCCCATCGCTGTAGAAGCAGTCTCTCCTGTTAACAAGCACAGACCAGGTTGAGAAATATTCTACCCCTTGAGCCTAGCACAATCTCTCCAGAGCAGAATTGATCGAAAAGGCTCTCGTCATATACTGCCTCCTATTGCGTCTGGGCAGAATTGCAGATACTTTCAAATTCAACCCTAACTAACGGCCTTTTTTCAGCATTGTCTTGTACTTGTTATGTAATTCTGCCGGTCTCCTACTCTTAATATTATTACTGCCAACGTGTACAACAATATCACCCTTTATGCCCTTAAAGGATGATATCTGCCCTACAACGTCATCAACATTTGCCCCTGGCAGACATACCCTGGTCCTGTTCCATCTATCCTTTTTGCACAATATGTTCCCCGTTTCCCTGACAATAGAGTCAACAACAACTAGTTCCTTTGGGACCAGCGGATTCTGCCTTGGGGGTTGCCACTGTGTTATATAATGTACAAGTGCAAGCTCTGGCATTGATATGGGCAGCTGAGAGCTTGATGGGCCTCTCAATTTAAATCCTTCGAGGGCATCCACCCTGTTCTTCAAGTTCTCATATAAGCCCATAACAATGCCGAGTTGGCGCTTGATTTTCTCACACTGCTTACATCGCGCGGACACACAAAGACATTCCCCTTGGCAATATCATGTCCCGTTCCTGATTGCTCCACAAACATCAAACAAGTAGTGCATTTCAACAGACTGTGATTCAGAGGTCAGCTGCCCCCCCCCCCCCCTCAGTTCTCCCCTGAGCCACAGCACTTCCAGTAGTTTGAGCCTTTTGCTTTGCTACTTGGTCAGAGTCATGATTTCTATTCAAGTTCAATAAAATTCCAATACATAATATAACCCTAAACCTACATCCCAATGCAGTTATAACATTATATATATGTATTTAGGCACTGAATATTATCTCTGAGTTACGTTATATGACTTTCTTATCCTCTGCCAACTTGTGTTTTATATGTAATTTATTATGTTACGTTTGTAATAACTAGGTTGCTATATTTATTTAGTTAAAAAAGTACAATTCAATTGACAATGAAATTTAATAAGATTAATAAACCTTAGTGATTAATTAATACAACTATACTCGCTATCTAGTTTTCCGTTAAACCTTACGCTAGCACACGTTGTATCTTATAACAATGGCGGCAAGTTACGAATGGTTAATCTACGGATACGAGGTATTATAAATAAACCACGGAGCTTGATTAGGTCTATAAGCTATTTATAGAAAATAATTTAAACTAACAATTAAGTCAATAAAGTGGCTAAGTATAATTAAAACTTTTCATTTACGGGAACTGCAAAACCTGTCCACACATGGATTTGAAACCCTTATTGATACTAAGTAATAACCTACCAAATCTCTATCTAAATTCAATTTAAACTAAAGTATTGTTACTAGGAATATAAAGCAACTCTAAAAAATGAATTAATATGCCAATTTAAGTCAATAAAAAACTAAAACTTCTCTATTTGCTGGAGCCATAAAAACTTCGCCTGTTCACATTTTTGATTGGTTGCTGACAAAAAAATAGGATCATATCAGGAGATTAAATCATAGATGTCATCGGTATTGCTGCCTAAACCTCTACAATTCGATTGAACAATGTTCTGCATTATCGGGGTTTGAGGAGGGAAGGTGAGTCTGTCTGTTCTTGTGAATAGTTTGCTTTTGACGGTTATATTTTGTTTTATCTTTTCTAGGAAAATTGGGACGTCCGGGATCTGTACTCTCTTCTACGTCATCAGTTTGACCTGATAAAAACCCAGTATCCATATCATCTTCTGCATGAAGATCAAGGTCTGTTTCATCGTGTGTAGCTATATTTTCAGAGTCCATTCTATTTGAGTTTATCTTTTGTAATTCAGTGGCTTGTTGCCTTCGTGATTTATTTGACATTTTATCACATGATTTTATTTTAGGCGGAACTGTGATAAAGGGGTATTACTTATTTCATCAACAAGATGAAATAAGTAATACCCCTTTTAGTGCAATACATCCATTGCAGAATTGGCACAGGTCGTGCCAATTCTGCAATGGATGTATTGGGCAGAATTGATACCTCAGTTTGGGTTGAAACAGCTTGGCACTTTTGTGTAATGGAAGCGTACGTGGTTTTTGGGGTAGCTGACTTTATTTGCTTTCTTGCTTCTTGATATGTTGTTGATATTATACTTTTGTATATTCTTTTTTCAATTTTCCATAGGTCGCATGATTTTTTGAGTATGCTGGATGGTCATTCTTGCAATTTGGACATTCCGGAGCCTTTGCAGTACACTCTGTTTGTGAATGGTTTTTGACCTGCAGTTAGGACAAGTAGTTTCGCCACTGCATGTTGTCTGGGAGTGACCAAGCTTTTGGCACTTGAAACATCTTAAAGGGTTTGGAATGTATGGTTGGATATGGCAGTTTAAGTACCCTGCTTTAACTGAGGTCAGCAAAATTTGGTGTGCTAAACGTCAATATAATATTATGTGTTGGAACAAGTTTGTCTTCCTTCCATATCATAATTCTTTTTGCTTGAGTTACTTTCTGATCTAGTAATTCATGACTATCTCCTCTTCAGTCACGTTCAATAAATCCCACTCTCTTATTACTCGTTTTGAGAAGTTCAAGGTGTTATGCGGTGAGACTTTGTTTGGGATTCCGCTTATTGATGACATTTTTAGTACTAATTCTGAATGCCTTACTTGAGTGGTCCTAAAAGATCTCCCGATTGGAGCCTTTTCACCATTTTCGGTGTACCTGCTGCATTGTCGAGATATCTCTGGATGACAAAGGGAGAGAGTCTGCTTAGCGGCTGAGTCGATAAAGAATGTATAATCAGAAAAGCTGGTGGTTCTGATTTGTTAGAGTCCTTTTTCATTCTTTTTGGAAGATTCAGATCGTCTTCCATTCTGCGGGTCTCAGGAGTATGTTGAGAGCCTGTTGGACCTATTGGTGGATATGCATGACAGTCCATTGTTGCTCCTTTTAGCCCCGGGAATGAGAGCTTTTCCTCCCAGGTTTCCGGCCCTGCCACTTGTAGGCAGGAGTGGTGTCACCTAGTGGCCAAGCGGATGGAGAAGTTAGTTTGTTAGTGCAAAAATTAATAAATATACTAGGAAAAGTAAGGTGATTTTCTTTTCTGGGTTCTTACTTAGGATCTGTTAAATACAGAACCACTTACAAAGAAATGAGGATGAGAAAAGCACTGGAAAGAAAGCAGAACAAAATTACTGGGAAAGATCACTATATATCACTTAGGAAAATCGCTCGGACACTATCGCTTGGCACTCGGGGCCAAGAGGCAAAATCTTGCTCCACTTCTATTAGAATGGGCAGCAGACTGGAAAGCAAGGTAATGGAGATTTCCAGGACTGCTGGGAGTCACAGTGGAACAAGTAAATACATGGGCTGTGTTAGGGTAGCTAGAAGCAGGAACAGGTGCATGTACACCAATGCTAAGAGTATAGTTAATAAATTTGATGAGCTTGAAGTGCTAGTCAAGACATCAAAGGCAGATATTGTTGGGATATCAGGGATGTGGTGTCACAGAGATATAGGCAGTGCAGAGATGGAATTTGGGCGGTACAATGTGTATAGGATGGACAGACAGGATAGGAAGGGAGGAGGGGTTATGCTGTTAGTTAAGAAACACATAAAATCTAAGGAAGTGCATCCAATTGATGTTGGTGGACAATGCAGTGTTGAGTCTGTTTGGTGTGAAATAAGAAACTGGGAAAGGAAAAATGAGAGTAGGTGTGTGTTATAGGCCTAGGGAATCTGATGAGTATAATGAGCAATTGTGCAGAGAAATAGAGTGAGTCAGTAAACCAGAATGTCATATAATGGGAGATTTTAACTTTCCAGATATTGAGAGGAACTTGTGGTTTGTCACTCGCAGAACTAGCAAGACTTTTGTGGATTTATTGGATGACTGTTTTCTACAGCAACAGGTCTGAGAGGCAACCAAAGGGAGTAATACTCTTGATCTGATTATCAGTAGCGATTCGTCATGAAAAGAATCTGCAGATAAAGGAACCACTGGGCAACAGCGATCACAATGTATTGATGTGTGAATTATTTAAAGATGTAACTACCATCAAGGCTAAAGGGAAGGGCTTTTGCTTTCGTAAAGGTGACTACAGAGGGCTCAGAAAGTTTTTAAATTCTGTTCAGTGGGATCAATTGATGATGTTACCAACAGTGAATTCCAAACGGGAAACCTTCAGGGACTTAATTTTGGAAGCTACTAGGTTTTTCATTCCAACCAAGAAATACTGTTCAAGGTTTAGGCCTAAATGGATGTCAGATGAATTAACAAAGCTAGTGGCAGAGAAGAAGAATGTATGGGATGCATATAAATTATCAGGTTATACAGAAGCCTATGGGGTATAAACTAGTCTGTAATCAAGTCACAAAGGAGGTTAGGCAGGCAAAGGCAGATTATACGAAATCTTTGCCAAAGGATGCGGATGCAAAGAAAAACAGCAAGGATTTCTTTACTTATGTAAACTCTAAAAGGAAAGGGAGGAATCAGATTGGACCACTTAACAGGATGGGTTGACTATTGATGATCATGCTCAGGTAGTTGATAAACTGAATCAGTATTTTACATCTACATTCACACATGAGGAGTTATTCAATGAGGAGAGTGCCAGAAGTTTATCAAATGCTAACAGGGAGCTAAGTGATTTTGTAATAACTGAGAGCAAAGTGGAGAAGAAACTGTTGAAGTTAAACATAAGGAAGGCACCTGGGGTGGACAGGATCTATCCAATTATATTAAAGGAGGCAGCAAAGGAAGTAATCAAACCCTTAGCCATAATTATGAGAGCTTCCTTTTGCTCAGGGGTGGTCCCCATGAACTGGAGGTATTCAAATGTATCAACAATTCACAAAGGAGGTTCAAAAGGTGACAAAAGTAACAATAGACCTGTTAATTTAACTTGTGTTCCAGGGAAAATAATGGAATCAATGGTTAAAAAAGCATTGCAGGATCATCTAGACAAGACTGCAGTAACAGTTAAGACACAGCATGGGTTTCTCAAAGGGAGGTCTTGTCTGACCAATTTGATTGCTTACTATGATGTGGTCACAAAGGAACTGAATGCCAAAAATAAGTTTGATATCATATACTTTTGGACTTCAGGAAAGCTTTTGATAATGTTGCACCTGGAAGACTGCTGTACAAATTGGAGTGGTATGGCATCAATGGTAAGCTGCTACAATGGATAAAGGGATGGTTGAATGGGAGACAACAGATAGTGGTAATCAATGGACACTCCTCTTCGTGGACAAATGTTATTAGTGGAGTTCCCCAGGGTTCTGTGTTGGGCCCATTGTTGTTTTGTATGTTTATCAATGATACTGATGAAGGTATATCAGATTTAATGTCCAAGTTTGCAGATGATACAAAGGTTGGCAGGGTTGTTAACGACAGTACAGTATGCTACTCCAACTAAATCTAGATAAGTTGGGCAAATGGGCTGAGAAGTGGCAACTGAAGTTTAACATTGACAAATGCAAAGTACTGCATGTGGATAGCAATAACCAAAGAGACATGTACCAATGTGTGGTACTACACTCAGGGAAGTGGAAAGTGAAAACGACCAAGACGTAATTGTGCAGTCAAATATGAAGTTCGCTGAGCAGTGCAGATGGGCTGCCAGGGAAGATCATCGAGTCCTGTCAATGATATATAGGAATTTTGCTAGCAGGGACAGGGAGGTGATAATCCCATTATACAAGGCAATGGTCAGCCCACACCTAGAGTACTGTGTACAGGTCTGGAAGCCTCATTTTAGGAAGGATGTAGAGTTGCTAGAACGAGTACAAAGAAGGGCAACAAGATTGGTGAGGGGAACAAAGGGGTGCTCTTACCAAGAAAGGCTTAAATTCTGCAAATTGCAGCGCCTGGAGAGTATGCGCGTGTGAGGTGATCTGATTGAGGTGTATAAGGCCTTGAATGGGTTGAGCAAGCTGAATGCTGATGGGATTCTTCATCTTTTTCAGACTAAGAACCTGAGGGGGCACAGTTTCAAACTGAGGAAAGATGGTTGTAGAATATATGTGTGGAAATTTGCCTTTAGCCGGCGGGTAGTTGATTGGTGGAACAGGCTTCCATCTTTTGTTGTGGACGCTAATAGCCTAAATAAATTTAAGTCCGAGCTCGAGAGGCGTTTGGAATGAATGGAGGGATGAAATGGGAGGGGGTTTTTTTTTTTTTTTGGCTGATGCTGCATAGCTTGCTTTCTTGCATCATATGCCTCTACTACTGCTAATGCTAATGATATAGAGAGTGGTAGGAAATTCAAACTTTGAATTGTGGTAACTATGTAGTTCAAACGTAAAATTATATAGCATAATTATGCATCACTACATTTAGGATTCTATTAGAATGTGTAGTATTGACAATTAATTAAATTTATTGATCTTATTATTTCAAAATATCATGCCGCAGACTACAGTAGCAAAGCAACGGACACAAAGTGGAAGGAGTGCTGTGACTCGGGGGAGAACTGACGAGGGGGGGGATTCTCCCATGCATCACAGCCTAAAAAAATGTGCACTTGTGAAATGTTTGCTGAACTCTAAAAAGATCTAGCCAAGGAGGATGTCTTTGTGTGTGCCAAGTGCAGAGAGTGTCTAGAAATTAGACATCAGCTCAGCGTTCTGATTGGTGTTGTTGTTATGTTGTTATTTGGTTTTTAGGAGCATTAGCAACTAAGGCCATATTGCTCCGGGGATATGCGGTGGTCATTCCCTGACCTTTCTGCATTCTCCGTATTTGGTGGTCACAGGCTCGAACTTCGGTCTAATCAAGAATCATGTGCTATGCACTGCTGCTCCTTCCCACCTGGCTACGGAGGCGCCTCAAGTGGGAAGCATTCAAGGAATTAATCATGGTAGTTACTAGTAGTTTCATACCTATTAAGAAATATTTTTCAAGGTTTAGGCCTAAATGGTTATCAAATGAACTAATGAGACTTGTGGCAGAGAAGAAAAATGCATGCGATGCATATAAATTATCAGCCAACACAGAAGCCTATGGCAGATATAAGCTAGTCTGTAATCAAGTCACAAAGGAGATTAGGCAAAGGATGCTAAGAAAACAGCAAGGATTTCTTTTCTTATGTAAACTCTAAAAGAAAGGGGATGAATCAGATTGGTCCACTTGATATCGATGGTTGGACTGTTGATGATCCTGCTCAGATAGCAAACAAACTGAATGAGTATTTTGCATAAAAATTCACACATGAGGAATTTAGGAAGGAAAATGCCAGTAGGTTATCAAATTGTAGCAGGGTGCTTAATGATTTTGTAATAACTGAGAGCAAAGTGGAGGAGAAATTGTTGAAGTTAAACATAAGAAAGGCACCTGGGGTGGATTGGATCTATCCAGTTATATTAAAGGAGGCGGCAAAGGAGCTAAGCAAACCCTTAGCCATAATTATGAGAGCATCCTTGGACTCAGGGGAGATCCCTATAGACTGAAGATATGCCAATGTATCCCCAATTCACAAAGGGGGATAGAAACGTGACATAATTAATTACAAACCAGTTAGTTTAACTTCTGCTCCAGGTAATGCAGCAGAAGTTAATGATGGAATCACTGGTTAAAGATGCATTGCAGGATTATCTAGACAAGACTCCAGCAATAATTCAGACACAGCATGGGTTTGTTAAAGGAATGTCTTGTCTGATAAATTTTATTGGATACTATGATGTGGTTACAAAGGAACTGGATGCAAAAAATAATTTTTATATCATATATTTGGATTTCAAGAAAGCTTTTGACACTGTTGCGCATGGAAGACTACTGTACAAATTGGAGCAGAATGGTATTAAGGGTAAGTTGGTACAATGGATAAAATTGTAGTAATCATTGGGCACTGCTCTTTGTGGACTAATGTTATTAATGGAGTTCTACAGGGTTTGGTGTTGGGCCCACTGTTGTTTTGTATATTTATCAATGATATTGATTAAGATATATATCAGGCTTAGTGTCGAAGTTTGCAGATGCTACAAAGGTTGGCAGGGTTTTTAATGACAGTAATGGCAGTGTGCTACTGCAACAGGATCTAGATAAGTTGGATAAATGGGTTGAGAAGTGACAACTGAAGTTTAACATTGACAAATGCAAAGTACTGCATATAGGTAACCACAGAGAAATGTACCAACTGTGTGGTACTACACTTAGGGTGGTAGAAAATGAAAAAGACCTGGGAGTAATTGTGCAGTCAGATATGAAATTTTCTGAGCAATGCTGACAGAATGCAAGAGCAGGTCATGGGGTGTTGTCAGTGATATACAGGAATTTTGCTAGCAGCGAAAAGGAGGTGATTATTCCTTTGTAATTGATCAGTCCACGCCTTGAGTACTGCGTACAGGTGTGGAGGCCTCATTTTAGGAAGGATGTAGATTAGCTTGAGGGTGTACAGAGAAGGGCAAGAAGATTGGCCAGAGGAATGAAGGGATCCTCTTACCAAAGAGGCCTAAATTCTACAAATTGCAGTGGCTGGAGACTAGGCACCTGTGAGGTGACCTGATTAAGGTGTATAAGGTTTTGAATGGGTTGAGCACACTGAATTCTGATGGGATTCTTCTACTTGCTCAGATTACAAACCTAAGGGGCATAAATTCAAATTGAGGAAAAACAGTTGTACAATAGATGTGCGGAAATTTGCCTTTAGCCAGCTGGTGGTTAATTGCTGGTACAAACTTCCATCCGTCCGTGCTGGAAGTTGACAGCTTAAATAAATTCAAGGAGGAACTGGACAAACATTTAGAGGGAATGGTTGTGTGAAATTTTTTTTTTTTTTTTTTGGCTTATGCTACATAAGCTCGTATGCTTGCCTTCTTTCATCACATGCCGCTATTACTATTACTATCAATAAAATTGGCAAAAAAGTCCTCCTTTATAGTTTTGGTATTAAGATATTATCTGATTTTTTGGAAAAAAAAAGGAATATTAATCAGCTACCTGTGATTGCCATTGGTTTAGATTTGGAAAAATTATTAGGAGTACCTGCTACTACAACACCTCTAGGAATAGAAGTATGCACTGCCATATCTGACACTTTAGAAAATTGGGGTTTAAATGATAACAATTCAGGTGTTTGCTTTGATACCACATCAAATACCAGATGTGTCAATGGATTGGCAGTTTTGCCATAACAAAAGTTGTAATGGGACATCTTGTGGCTACCAAGCCATCACCATGTGTTTGAGATAATGCTAGGTAGGGTTTTTCATCGACAAAGGTGACTGTAGTATCCAATCTGGACATCCCTTTATTCAAAAGGTTCAAAAACAAATGGGAAACTATAGAAAAGATAAAATATTCCAATTTCAAGACAGACACTTCCATTTACAATGCTTTAAAAAATGTTTCTGCAAAGGTTAATTCATTTGCTAACCAGAAGCTAGAAGAACAGCCACATGACGATTACAGAGAATTTCTCCAATTTGCTCTAGTTTTTTTTTTTTTAGGAGAAAAAGAAAATGTAAAGTTTTGATCACCTGGTTCTTATCGTTTCAAAGGTGGATGGCAAAGTGCATTACTTCTTGAAAAGGTTTTTATTCCGTGATCAATCTCAATTAAAGAAATCATGGAAACGTGTGTTTCTAATACAGTGCTATATAAAAGTTTGGTTTTTTGCACCTAATACCTTGGAAGTTCCATTGAATGATATATTTTTTTTTGAAAACTTTCCACAAGTTTAAAAGGTATACAAAGAAGTTGCCAAAAGGGCAATGAAAAAGTTTTTGAAGCACTTGTGGTATATGAATCCAGAATGGGCTGTGTTTTTATTATTTGACAACCAAATTGGAATGAATGAAAAATAATGAATGGCTAGCATAAAAGTAAAAGAAAATGTGGACAATGAAGATGAAAGAGAACAACAAATTGAAGAGAAAATTATTTTAAATCAAAAAGATGCAACAAAGTTAATTTCTACGGATTTATTTCTACCCACAGATTTATTATTGGCAAATTTGCTTAAGTTATTTAAGAGGTTTAGAATATCCACTGAATTTTTAAAAAGTACAGATCTGTTTTCAGAGGAACATCCAGAAGACTATCAAAGAGGCAAGAAAATTATTTCTTCTTTGAAGAGTTTCACACTCTTGTATGACACTGCTGATAGAGATGTCAAATTGATGGAGGAACACAATAACAAAATAACAAGGAATGAAGATCAAAAACAATTTTTGTTACAGGTACATCTGATTATTTAAATTAACTACTACTTATTTTTTTATAAGGATGCATATTGCAGAAAAAATTAACATTACTGAATTTTTTTTTTTTTAAACCTTTACTTCAGGATTCAGGATTATCGCAAAAAAATATCCAACAGCAAAGAAGGATGCAATGAATAAAGTGTACTACTGATAAAAATTGTTTTAAATGTCGATCATCTTATTTTAATAAACACTATAAAAAGATTCTTAATGTCTGTACACCTTTTTAATTAAATATATGTCTCCACAATTAGAATACAATTATACTGTTGGTCACTGAAATTCAGTTTAGTTGTGTCATGTGTTAATACAGTATTATTCTATTGACCTGCAACTTTGCATGTCACTATTTTACATGTGAAATAACAAGACTAGAAAAAATTATTCTAAAAATAAGGACAACCCTAATATATATAAAACTATAAAAATAATATGTTTAATAGTAAAAATAAAAAAAGGAAAGGAAGAGATGACTGCAAATGTAAGTGGGTGCATAAGCAATATCCAATAACACATCACATAATATATAGAGGAAATATGAAAAAAAAAAAAAAAAAAAAAAAAGAGTGAAGAATCAAATAAATAGCAAAGGCAGAAGTAGTATATAAAAATTTTGGAAAATATTAAGTATGGGGCAAATAAAGTCAGATTTATAAGCCAATAAACAATAAATTTAGACTGGAACCACCTGACCACAAGGCCAAAAAAAAGTGTGAAATATCAATAATATGATATGATAAACCAACCAAAAAAGAAAAATATATATAGGATAAACAAAACAAGGAACAAAAAATTTATATAGGACAAACAAAACAAGGAACAAAAAATTTATAAAGGACAAACAGAGCAAGGAACAAGAAATAGATTTTTTTGTTCCTTGCTTTCTTTAAATTATATCTATTTTTTTTTTTTTCTTTTATTGTTGGTTTATAGCATCATAGTGATATTTCACACTCTTTTGACCTCAACATGGTGTCAGGTGGCACTGGTCTAAATTTATTAGCTTATAACTTTAGTTGTATTTGCCCCATACTTAATATTTTCCAAAATTTTTTGATACATATTCCTTCCAACTTGCCTTCCATTTCTATTTCTGTTTTTGTTAATTATTTGTTTCTTGGTTCATTTTTTGGAATGTTTTATTTTTTATATTGCCTTTATATATATATATATACCTATACACAAGATAACACACAAAAACCCCACTGTTGCATACCTACAATCTGGATTACTTTTTTTTTTCAGGGATCAACCACCCAATCCATAAAGGAAAAGCAATGATAAGGGATTATCGGGATATATGGTAATCAATATGCAGTATGGCATTACCAATCAATTAATAGGGCCTAAATGTTAAGAATGATTACAAAATTTTGATTTTATAATTTTTTTTATATATATTATAACCTGTATGCACAGTTCACACTGATTATCATTGGCTAAACAGAGAATGAACAACATAAAATCCAAAGTTAAAAATCAAAGCTAGGTCTAAAACTATTAGTCGACTTACTAAGTCATAGCCAAAAACCATATGTGGACTGCAATACAAATGAAAAAGTAGATCCAGTGTAAGCAGTGCTTCTAAGGAAGACCGAAAGCTTGAAAAGTGATGACTCCTGTGCTGGCCATGGTATATGTGTATTATTGTGTATGAATAGGTAAAATATGTATGTTAATATACTAAGTTCGGGCATAATGAAAATTATTAATGGCAAAGCGGTGCAAAAGGCTTTAAGGGGAACAGGTATCCTGTGTGTTATCAGACACTCAGCCTAAAACACTGATGGATCTATCCTGTGTGTTATCAGACACTCAGCCTAAAACACTGATGGATCTATCCTGTGTGTTATCAGACACTCAGCCTAAAACAGTGATGGATCCAATATTTCTCTATTACAGAAGATTTAGGAGAAGTCCGGTTGGCCTGCCTCCCTAAAATCCACTCATGCACACCTTCTCGATGGTAAGCCCTGTTACGACACTTAGGTGGCAACGAATGTGTAGAGTGGTTCCTTCAAGACACCTAGACAGCGTGAAGAGGAAAAGACTAAACCCTCCAGCATATGACAGCACGACAAAACAAATGGCCCTCAGTCCCCAGCAGCTTTCATTCCCCCTCTTACGGCAGCGAGAGGATCAGAGTGGAGGCAGAGGGTGCTAAGAATCTCTGGGTACGACCAGGCTGCCATGCACGGAAACTAAACTTGGCCTGTTATAAGATAAGATCACTCATCGGTGAAGACAGGATATTAGAGCTGGAACAGGAATTAGAAAATGTGAATTGGAATATCATCGGTTTGGCTGAAACAAGAAGTAGAAATGAATTACTTATAAGTTTATCAAGTGGAAATCTGCTGTACACCAACGGAAACAGTGAAAGGGGTGAAGGTGGAGTTGGGTTTCTGGTCCATAAAGATTTAAAAAACAACATTTTGGAATTCAAAAGTACATCACCAAGGGTGTCAAGACTAATACTCAAGATTTCTAAGAGGTACAAGCTAAAGATTATAATGATTTATGCACCAACATCAAGCCATGATGATGAAGAGGTTGAAGAAATGTACACCGAAATTGAGAATCTTCTAGATGAGCAGAAAACCCACTACACTATTATTATGGGGGACTTCAATGCTAAGGTTTGAAAAAGACAAAACAGTGCAGAAAGGGGAACTATAGGAAATTTTGGAATTGGTGAAAGAAATGAAAGAGGTGAAAGACTTGTGGAATTTGCAGAATCTCAAAGATTGTCAGTAATGAACACTTTTTTCAAGAAAAGGGTGAATAGAAAGTGGACATGGAAGAGTCCACATGGATTGACAACTAATGAAATCGCCTTCATCCTCACTAACAGAAGATACAGTCAATTCCGGTTAATTGGGACACATCGGGACAGATCACTTTGGCCCAATTATGCGGCTGCCCCAATTAAGTGAAATTTTAATGAGCTGAAAAGCACATTCTAACGGAGGCAAAAAAGGTATGAATAAAATAAAGGGAATGTGGTATTTAAAGAAAGCACACTGTATTTAAGTTATATTGGTACAAACATTTATTTAAAAATAACTAAAGCTAAAAGCAAACAAAATGTACGTATGTACATGTGTAAAATGAAGATACAATGAATAATGTCCGTGTCAGGCAAAGGTTACACATTACTTAAGGGTTCTTTCTTTGAAAAAATTATGAAGTGTACCCTGACGTGTCCTCTTTATGGACTGCAATTGAACAAAGTCGGCGCAGGTATCTAATGCTGATAAAGGACTGCCTTCATTGCCTTCCTGCATGAAATAACATCTCAATTTAGCGATACATTTCCTGGCATCCTGGTTAGTCACTCGCTTAGGTATATCATCGTCATCATTTTCTTGGTCTTTTGGTGTGTCTGAGTGTTTTGCCACAATTTGTTCAATAATCGTTTCCTCATAATCTTCATTTTCATCGTGGCATTGAAGGTTATCGTCAATCGTTAAAAATTCTTCAAAATTTTGGAACCTGTTGCAATTCCAAAGCCATTTCATTTTCTGTACAGCTTATCGCATCTGAATCACAATTAGTCACGAAACCACATTTAGCAAAACAATTCCGAATTGTTTTACTGGTTATTACTCGCCAACTATCGGCAATAAATTGTACAGCTTTTAGCATTGAAACTTTTGCACTAACCTCTATTGATTTCGAAGATGATGTCAGCAGATTTTCCTCAATTGCTTCAAGGATGTGATTAACCAGCTTTCCGCGATAATAGGTCTTCAAATTTTTTTATAATTCCCGCGTCCATAGGCTGTATCAGGGATGTGGTGTTAGGGGGTAAAAATTCCAGTTCAATATTTTTTAAACCAGTTACATTAGAGTGTGTGGTGCAGTTGTCCAATATCAACAGAATTTTTCTGGACTTCCTTTGCAGTTCCGCGTCCCAGTTCATTAGCCAATGCGTAAAAATATATGTGGTCATCCACGCCTTCTTATTGGCATAATACGAAACTGGCAAACTGCCTATTGTAAGCCCCTTGAAACAACGAGGTTTGGCACTTTTACCAATAACCAAAAGTTTGAGTTTATCATTTCCTGACATGTTTGAGCAGCACAACACTGTTACACGATCCATTGCTTTCTTTGAACCAGACAGTGTTATGTGTTGATAGCTGAGCGAACCATCCGGCGTAGCACGATAATATAGCCCTCTTTCATCGGCATTGTAAATGCCATCCCGACTAAATTTTTTAAGCAACTCTGGCAGTTTTTCACATTTCCATTGCTCAGCACTCGTAGCATCAGCACTGTCCTTCTCGCCATGTGCTTTTTTGTAACTAATGTCATGTCTACACTTCCATCGAGACAACCAACCATCCGTCGCTTTGAAATTTATGTGACCTAGCTTTTTGGCCAACTCTTCTGACTTGTTTTTTAACATAGGGATGCTTACACGCACTCCTCGTTTAGATACAGTGGAAAACCATTGATTCAAAGCATCTTCGACGTCTGGATCTTTGCCTTCCCTCTTTCGCTTATGAGATGTTTTCTTTATATCCACGCGCAATGTCCACTCCTCTCCAAGTTTTTCTTGTTGCTGTAGCAGTCGTGAAATTGTAGATTTTGGCACCTTTATTATCTCCGCTAGCTGACGATGACTGATGTTAGGAGGTTGACTTTTTATCTTGTCAAGAATAGCGATTTTTTCTGAAAGTGACAAATCTTTATGTGGCATCTTGACAGGGGTCTTAAATGTACTGAAAAAAAGGGGAGGGGGAAACCAAAATTAGTGCACTGTTTGGTACAGTTTTTAATCCATTCTACACCACAAGATGTATACATATGTACCGAGTGTGATCGTAAACAACTGCAAGCAAAATTTCTTCAGAATCCGATTACCACAACACAGAACAAACGTAAAACAACCACTGTACGGCACGACTTCGCAATAACTGATTCCGCTGCTGCCCACATGATCTCTTTGTTACGAACCATCTAAATTAGTTTATTGTTCAATAAAAAAATTTTCTGTTTATACTCCGGCACGACAACAAAGTCAGTAGAGTTTACAATAAATTGCCAATTATCGTATTTAGTAGTCACGGGCTTGAACCCCGGTCCACTCAAAGAACGCGTGCGATGCATTCTCGCTCCTGACCACTGGGCTACGTCAGGCCTAATAAACTATATTTAGATGTTTGTTCGCGCCATCTAAATATAGTTTATTGTTCAATCAAGACCTTCATTGCCCCAATTAAGCGGCGAGTTGGCCCAAATAAGCGGAACAAATTCAGGCTAAATATTTGTTTTGTTTCTGTTCTTCATAATTTGGCCCAAATAAGCGGCTGCCCCGATTAACCGGAATGCACTGTATGTTGCGAATGATGTTACCGTCCTGAATAAGGTAAATGTTGGAAGTGATCACAGAACGTAAGATGTACACTTGATATAGATGTAGGAAAGGAAAGGAAAAAACTGACTTGAGTAAATAATACAAAGGTCTTTGAGATAACAGAAGAGGAGAAAAAGCAGTATGTACTGGAACTTAAGAACAAGTTTGAGCTTCTGCAGACTGCTCAGGACCAAGATATCGAAGAGGAATGTTACAACTTTCTGAAAGTGATAAAGCCCAAGAAACCGATAGGGAAAAAGGAATCCAAAGAAGAAAAAATTAGTCAAGAAACACTTGTTAGGATTAACCAAAGGTGACAAATGAAGATCAAGATAAACACTGACAAGGAGAAAATTGAGTATACTGAGTTATGCAAAGCCATTAGAAAGAGGCTCAGAGAGGACATAAGAAGATTTAACACAAGAAAAGTAGAACAAGCATTAAAGGAAAACAAAGGATTTAAATCAGCAGCCATGAGCAGTAATACAGAAAGACAAATGATACTGAAACTGAAGAATAGAGATGGGGTACTTATAAACAGCAGAGAAGGCATAATTCAAATAGCAGAAGACTACTATAGAGAATTATACAAGGAGGCGAGGAAATAATGCCAGCAGTGGGGAAGATGGATTGCAAAGTAGCAACACATACAACATACCCGATATTCTTCCTGATGAGGTAGAACATGCATTGAAGAAAATGAAGAATCAGAAAGCCCCGGGGGAAGATGAAGTTACTGTAGAGTTGTTAAAATTGGGAGGAAGAGACATGACACAAAAACTGGCAAGGCTCTTCACAAAATGCATTAGAAAAGGTGTGATGCCTAAGCAGTGGAATAATGCAATCATAGGTTTGCTGCATAAGAAAGGAGATAAATCAGAAATTGGAAATTATAGACCAATTAGTTTGTTATCCCACATCTACAAGTTGTTCACAAGGGTCATTACTAACAGATTAGAAAGAATATTTGATGAGAATCAACCGAAAGAGCAAGCTGGCTTTAGGACAGGATTCTCAACTATGGATCACCTTCACGTAATATCACAGCTAATGGAGAAAGCAAATGAATATAAAACACCATTATGCCTGGCATTTGTGGATTATGAAAAGGCATTTGACTCCATACAGCATAAGGCAATGTTTCGGGCACTAGAAAGACAAGGCATAGATACTCCATATATTATGATTTTGAAGAAAATATATGAGAGTGCTACCTCCTTTATAAGACTAGACAAAGACAGTAGGAAATTTAAAATCGAGAAAGGAGTTCGACAAGGAGACACAATATCTCCGAAGCTGTTTAATGCTGCCCTTGAGCAATATCCCAGTTTGTCTGAAATGTAAAATAATGAACCAATGTATACTCCCCACCATGACATGGAAGTGAAACTTGGGCACTTACCAAAAGAATGGAAGAGAAGCTGAGAACTACACAGCGAAGAATGGAACGAATTATATTGGGAATCAGACTGTTAGATAGGAAGAGAAACACATGGATTAGGCAGCAAACTCAAGTAAAGGACATTCTTATCAAAACTAAAGAACTAAAATGGTCTTGGGCAGGGCACATAACTCGGAGACATGATGACAGATGGATTAAGAAAATAATAGAATGGTACCCAAGAGGAGCTAGAAGAAAACCTGGAAGACAAAGGTGGAGAGGGATAGATGAAATTCATGAGTTTGTGGGTAGTAAATGGATGGCCAGTGCTCAAAACAGAAGAAACTGGAAAGTTGCTGGAGAGGCCTTCATCCTGCAGTGGATTGAAAATGGTTGATGGTGATGATGCAAAAGGCAGCTGGAGTAAGTAAGAAAGAAATAAGGTGAAGCTATAGCAGTAATTTAGAAATAGCTTCTGCTCCATGCTTGATAAATCTAATAATGTTGGAGAAATAAAAATGAAGAGTAAAGCATCGATAAGAATGTCCTTTACTCAAGTAAAGGACATTCTTATCAAAACTAAAGAACTAAAATGGTCTTGGGCAGGGCACATAGCTCGGAGACATGATGACCGATGGACTAAGAAAATAATAGAATGGTACCCAAGAGGAGCTAGAAGAAAACCTGGAAGACAAAGGCAGAGATAGATAGATGAAATTCATGAGTTTGTGGGTAGTAAATGGATGGCCAGTGCTCAAAAGAGAAGGAACTGGAAAGTTGCTGGAGAGGCCTTCATCCTGCAGTGGATTGAAAATGGCTGATGGTGATGATGCAAAAGGCAGCTGGAGTAAGTAAAAAAGAAAGAAGGTGAAGCTATAGCAGTAATTTAGAAATAGCTTCTACTCCATGCTTGATAAATCTAATAATGTTGGAGAAATAAAAATGAAGAGTAAAGCATCGTTAAAAGTGGGAGCTAAGGTAGATAATAATGTTAAAGTAAGCTTGGGATTGCTAGCCCATTCCTACAGAAGCTCAAGGTCCTTCTAGTTTTCTGGTTTCATTTTGTTTCTTCTCCTTTTGTTTTTTGTTAATTCAGGCTATAAAACCCATATCAGTGTATGTAAAATATAAGAAAAACTGATTGCCCACCCATACAGTACTTGATCAATTGGGAGTCAATTACTCTCTTATGGCATGTTCCTCTTCTACTTGCCTGGATATCCTGACCACTGCGAAGAGTTGCAAGTAATTCAAGGGATTGGTAGAGATACCGGAACACGATGCTCTTTATACAAGTAAATATTGCAAAGTAATAGTGTTTTTTTAATTACAGGAAGGCCTCGCATAACGCGAGTTTGATTAACGCGAATTTCAGTTAATGCTATTTGAAAAATTATACCACTTTTCACTTTGCACGATGCAAATTTCCAATTAACGCGATCTTTTTTTTTTTTTTTATATGCGATAGTTGAAAAAGATTTGAATTGCGCATTAAGCTTACCGCGAGTGGTACGGTCAATAAACAAACGTTTGCCTGCTGCCCGCCTCGGTGTATTCCATTGGAAGAAGACGTGTTACTTATTTGTCTCCTGCTAATAAAATCAATGCACACTTGCATAAAAATTCAAATTTTTAAATGAGCCAGATGAAAATGTTACCGCGAAGGAGATAACGGTAAAAGAATTAGATGAAATCTTTCGTATCGCATAGAACCTCAAACAAAAGGTTTGAGGTTCTCTGCGATATTTATTTCGCCAGGGCCCAGAGAAGATTGTTGTCGACTATCGGAAATTGATTGATGAAAAGAGAAAGTCAACACTGTTCAAATATTTCAGCAACAGTCATTTCTTCATTATGTATTTTATGTCAGAGGTTCCCAAACTTTCTCGGTTCACGGCGCTCTTAGTGTCTCAGTAATTTTTTCAAGGCACACTCAGACCAAAGGAAATACCTAACAGTTCTGCTTAGTAGTTAGGTCCAAACAACTTAATAAGAAATGCTGAAACTGTGAACTACCTCGAGCTAGTAGTTCGCACGATGTCCGACAGATGTCGAGTATCACTGTGTTTCCCTCGAAAATTTTAAATATTCCGTGGCGCACAGTTTGGGAACCGTTGTTTTATGCAATAAACATTTAATTCCATAATTATTTTCATTATCTTTTACATTGTATACAGTTAAAAAGTTATTTAAAAGGTATTTTTGAAATTCTTTATGGACATTCCAGAAGGTCAAGGACCAAATTTTTCCTATTGGTTATTATATTCGATTAACGCGTTTCCGTTTTGCGCGATTCGCTCGCGGGATGAATTAATCGCGTTAATCGAGGCTCTCCTGTATAGTTATATCTTAATAGCCCATATCTGTTCAATAATATAGTTGAGTGGATGATTATCAAGGCACGGGACTATGGACAATAACCTATTTATATTGGACGTAATAAATTTTAATTTTACTGGCATACATTATTATACAGTAGTTTTTCAATTAGTTTTTTTCATTTCAAGTATAACTGATATTAAGATTTAATTACTCTCAAACAATGTAATTTGATAATACTGCTATGAATCCTTTTTCAAATATTCTGTGCCAATTAGGAAGTTAAACTGATGTTTAACTGATACTGATGTTTTGGATCCTATATTATACTATGAAATAGGACCTCCATATGTAATAACTGCTCATTATTTACTAAAAATACTAAAACTTTAATGTCTCATCATCAGTGCTGAAAACAAGTACTTTATAATGTTTATTTTGTAGATAGCATCTTTATTACATTGATTATGCATATTATTATACCGCTGGGATCATTAATATTTTTCACATTATTTCAACATGCTCTTTTCTTGCAGTTTCACTTTTCTCTCCCTCCTTCCTCTAGGTTGCCATCCTGAACAATATAAACTTTGGTGTGATACTCTTGCATATATAAAACATTCTTTATTTATTATTATATTTTAACTTACACTCTTCATCGGCGGCATAACACTTGAAGGTGTTTGCTCCATCTACATGAAATGCACCCACCTATACAGTAAATAACCATATGCTACTTCCATCCTCATTCGCACTTCATGTACTATATATAACACATATATATATATATAGTATTTAAAATAACTAAATGCACAAGGCATAATACATTAAGAGTTTAATATCTATATAATATCGGTGTGTAGATACACCATAGACAACTCTTAAGAAACTACAAAGTAGTTGTTGTAGGCATCATTTGCTCTTTCTCATATTGTGCTCTGCCTTCACGACGAGTTGCCATGATATTGCACTACCTCGAATAAGTAACGCTTCACTAATAGTGAAGACTATTGTTACTTATTCTCAGTGAGTACCACCACCCGGACATCGTGAAGGCAGAGCACAATATGAGAAAGAGCAAATGATGCCTACAACAACTACTTTGTAGTTTCTTAAGAGTTGTCTATGGTGTATCTACACACCGATATTATATAGATATTAAACTCTTAATGTATTATGCCTTGTGCATTTAGTTATTTTAAATATTGTCACTTACACCTTTTGGCATCTCTCATATTGTGTGATTATCTTCACAACTGGGTCGTCATGTCTGCAATACCAGGGTACCTGCCCACCCACTGATGATAGGCCAATAGCCTTGAAACATGTCTGGGTGGTGGTACTCACTGAGAATAAGTAACAATAGTCTTCTCTATTAGTGAAGCGTTACTTATTCGAGGTAGTGCAATATCATGGCAACTCGTCGTGAAGGCAGAGCACAATATGAGAAAGAGCAAATGATGCCTACAACAACTACTTTGTAGTTTCTTAAAAGTTGTTTATGGTGTATCTACACACCGATATTATATATATATATATATATAGTATATATTTTTCTAGGTAACATGTATTAGTTTTAAGCAAGGAGTAATGAAAAATGACAGACATAGCTAGTTAAATTTATGGAGTATATGTAGCACATCACAGTAACCAATCACACAAAAAAAAACTCATCACACATCAAACAAAATTTCCCCTTAACAAACACACGATGTGTCTGAAGCATAACTGCAGTCTTGTCTATATGATCCTGCATTACTTCTTTTATCAACGACTCCATTATTTTTCCTGGAACAGAAGTTAAACTAACAGGTCTGTAATTACTCATGTCACCTTCTAATGCTCCTTTATGAATTGGTGATACATTCGCAGATCTCCAGTCCACAGGGACCTCCCCAGAATCCAAGGATGCTCTCATAATTATGGCTATGGGTTTTCTTACTTTCTTTGCTGCTCTCCCTTAATATAATTGGATAGATCCCATCCACTCCAGGTGCTTTTCTTATGTTTCACTTCAACAATTTCTCTTCCACTTTCCTCTCAGTTATTACAAAACTATTTATCTCCCTGTTAGAGTTTTATAAACTTCCAGCATCCCCTTCCTAAAGAATTCCTCATGTGTGAATGTAAATGCAAAATACTCATTCAGTTTCTCAGCACCCTGAGCAGGATCATCAACAGTCAAACAATTGATAATGAGTGGAAAAATTTGATTCAACTCCTTCCTTCCAGTGTTTACACAATTTGTTTGCCTGACCTGCTTTGTAACTTTCTTACAAATTAGTTGATATCTACCATAGACTTCTGCGTTGCCTGATTATTTATATGCATCCCTTGCATTTTTCTTCTCTGCCACAAGTTTCATCAGATATCCTTGAACAGTATTTTAGTTGGAACAAAACGCCTAGTAGCTTCTATGGCTAATTCCTTGAACACATCCCATTTAGAATTTGCCAATGGTAACATCAGTTGGTCCCACTCCATAAATTTAAAAACTGTCTGACACTACTGTAGTCACCTTTACCAAAGCAAAAACCCTTACCCTTCATGGTGGTTACATCTTAAAGTAAATACCATATCAGTACACTGTGATCAATGCCACCTAGTGGTTACTTGATCTGCAGGTTCTCGATGCATGAATAATCACTGCTGATAATCAGACTACAGCTAACATGCTGCTGTAGAAAACAGTCATTCAATAAATCTACAAACGTCTTGCTAGTCTGTGAGTGATTAACTCTCAAGTTTCAGTTAATATCTGTAAATTTAAACTGCCCTTTTATAAGACATTCTGATTTACTGGCCCACTCTATTTCACTGCTCAGTTGTTCGTTGTACTCATCAGTCATAGACCTATAACACTCCTACTCTTATTTTTCCTTTCCCAGTGCTTATGTCACACCAAACTGACTTAAACATTGCACAGTCCACCCACGTCAACTGAATGCACTGCCTTAGATTTCATGTGCTTCTTAACTAAGACCATAGTCACTTCCCCTTCCTATCCTGTCTGTACTCTCTGTACATGTTGTACTCACCAAATTCAAATTCTGCATCTCTTATATCTGAGTGACACCACATGTCTGAAATCCCAACGTCTGCAGTTGATATCTTGACCAGCACTTCAAAATTATCAAATTATTTATCACAGAAACAGAGAACCCTTATCACTATTTTTCCTTTTAGTCTGGATGGTTGACTCCTAAAAAAGTAATTTAGACTGTAGATATGCAATGATAAGATTTTATATATCACCTTGTGTATTTACATTAACAATCGAACATAAAATTTTGCCTATGTATATTCCATAGAATTAACAAGGTATGTCTATTATTTTTCACTACTCTACGTCTAAAACTAATATGTGGAATCTAACAAAAAATACTATATATTAGATTATGGTCCTAGCACAGATATTGCCACAGCAATTGGCAATAGCCATAAATTCCAGTATATATATAATTATATTTATATTTTAATTTTTTAGCCACAAAGAACGATATTATTTTAATTTTATTTTTCTTCCATTAAATTACTTTGCCATTTCTATTTTACTGCTTGGGATTTTCATGCTTTTGGCATGTAGTTTCTCTTTGAACTTTGTGGTAATCTACATTATTTCATTTTATGTTAAACTCTCTTCAACAGCTTTATTTTTTACACTTTTCATTATTAATTATTCTTGATCTTTGTCTATTCTATTGGATTCTTAATTTTAAGTGTATTCTAAATAAATTTCACAGTAGCTGCATCTCTGCCCTCTCACTATATATCATTACAGTTCTTATTTCTATGGTATAATTACTATTTTTTTAAAATTGATGGTATGTCAAAATTAGTGTTTGTAGTTTAACATATACTATTCTGTTAGGATTTCCCTATTTATTCACACAATTTTCATATAAAATTTATGTATTCTACTCTGTCATTTATATATCTTTTCATAATTTGTGTATGTATATATATATATATATATATATATATATATATATATATATATATATATATATATATATATATATATATATAAAAAATCTCTCCCAAAAGACTTAACTAATTGGGTGTTATGAAATGGGCAATCACTGAATTTTGAGCTCTTGGAAATGGATAAATTTGCTATCTTTTTTTTTAAAAAACATATTAATTAAATGTGTTAATTAATATTAATTGCATATTCACTTAAACTGTGTTCAGTAAACAATTTTAACATTTCTCACATACAAGAGCTTATTTTTAAATTTAGCCAGATTTAGAAGTTGAATCCTGGAAAAAACATCTGGAAGAAACATTAGCATTAGTAGAGGCATATGATGCAAAAAAGCAAGCTTATACAGCATCAGCCAAAAAAAAAAAAAAAAAAAGTTCCCATTTCACCCATCCATTAGCTCCAAATGTTTGCCTAGTTCTGCCTTGAATTTATTAGCATTAGTAAAGGCACATGATGCAAGAAAGCAAGCTTATATAGCATCAGCCAAAAAAAAAAAAAAAAAAAAAATTTCTAATTTCACCCATCCACTCACTTCAAATGTTTGTCTAGTTCTGCCCTGAATCTATTTAAGCTACCAACTTCTACAACGGCAGATGGAAGTTTGTTCCAGCAATCAACCACATGCTGGCTAAAGGCAAACTTCTGCACATCTATCCTATAACTGTCTTTCCTTGATTTGAATTTATGCCCTCTCAGGAGATTATTCTGAGCAAGAGGAAGAATCCCATCAGCACTGAGCATGCTCAAACAATTCAAGGCTTTATACACCTCAATCAGATCACCTCGCAGGTGCCTAGTCACCAGACACTGTAATTTGCAAAATTTAAGCCTTTCTTCGTAAGAGCACCCCCTTTGTTCCATTCACTAATCTTGTTATCCCTCTCTGTACTCGTTCCAGCAGCTCTTCATCTTTCTTGAAATGAGGCCTCCAGACCTGTATACAGTACTCAAGGTGTGGCCTGACCATTGCCTTATACAAGGGAATAATCACCTCCTTATCCCTAATAGAAAAATTCCTGTATATCATTGACAAGACACCATGAGCTACTCTTGCAGGCCATCTGCACTGCTCAGAGAACTTCATATCTGCCTGCACAATTACCCCCAGGTCATTTTCATTCTCTACCACTGTCAGTGTAGTATCACAGGGTTGATACAATGCTCTGGGGTTGCTGTTTATCATATGTAGTATTTTACATTTGTCAATGTTAAACTTCAGTTGCCACCTCTCAGCCCATCTGCTCAACTTTTCTAGATCCTGTTGCAGCAGTGTACTGTCATTAGCATCATTAACAATTCTGCCGACCTTCATATCATCTGAAAACTTGGACATTAAGCCTGATATACCATCATCAATATCATTAATAAATACAGAAAACAACAATGGACCCAACACTGAACCCTGAGCGACTCAACTAATAACATTAGTCCACGAAGAGCAGTATCCATTGATTACCACTTTCTGTCTTCTCCCACTCAACCATTCCTTTATCCATAGCAGCAATTTGCCTCCAATACCACACTGCTCCAATTTGTGTAGCAGTCTTCCATATGTAACAGTATCAAAAGCCTTTCTAAGATCCAAGTATATGATATCAAAATTATTTTTTGCATCCAGTTCCTTTGTGACCACATCATAGTATTCAATCAAATTGGTCACTTACCCCCAGACAAGATTTCCCCTTAACAAATCCATGCTGTGTCCGAAATATACCCGAAGTGTTGTCTAGATGACCCTGCAGTGCTTCTATAACCAGTCCCTGCAGTGCTTCTATAACCAGTCCCTCCATTAACTTCCCTGGAGCAGAACTGAAACTAACAGGTCTGAAATTATTTGTGTCACCCTTTGATCCGGCTTTGTGAATTGGGGTCACATTTGCACATCTCTAGTCCATGGGTACCTTCCCTGAATCCAAGGAAACATGGCAAATAACTCAGAAGAAATACCCACAATAAATTACCCTTGAAAAAATATTCCACAGAAAACAAAAACACTCACAAATAACTCTTCCAATGAAATAATAAATCAAAATTATAATTGTAATAAATAAAAAAGTTTTGAATTTATGGTACTTTTCTATGGGATGTTTGCATATCTATAGTTTGTTTGCATTACACCTGCTTGACACGTTTGTTGTGTTGTTGTTAAAGTTCGAAGAGGATAAAAAATTATGAAAAATGTATTTAATGTGCGAAATAGTTCAATTCAAAGAAAAATGATGTTGATTTCACATTATTATTTAGCATTAGCATTAGTTGAGCCATATGATCAAAGAAAGGAAGCTTATATAGAATCAGCCAAAAAAAAAATCTCGCCATTTCACCCATCCGGTAACTCTAAATATTTCACTACTTCAGCCTTACATCTATTCAAGCTATCAACAACTACAACAACAAATGGAAGAAGGTTCCAGCAATTAACCACCCACTAGCTAAAGGAAAACATCCGCACAGTTTTCCGAAAAACGTCCGTCTTTCCTCAAATTGAATCTATGTCCCCTCAGGTCCTTAATCTAAGTAAGAGGAAGTATCCCATCAGCATTGAGCCTGCTAAAATCATTCAAGGCCTTATACATCTCAATCAGATAACCTCGCAGGTGCCTAGTCTCCGGATGCTACAACTTGCAGAACTTAAGCCTCTCTTGTTAAGAGCACACCTTTGTTCCTTTCACCAATCTTGTTGCACTTCTCTGTATATGTCCTAGCAACTCTACATCCTTCCTAAAATCAAGACTGCAGACTTATACGCAGTACTAACGGTTTCACCTGACCATTATACAAAGGGATAATCATCTCCTTGTCACTGCTAGAAAAATTCCTATATATCATTGACAAAACTCCATGACCTGCTCTGGCAGCCCGTCTGCACTGTCAGAGAATTTCATATCTGACTGCACAATTACCCCCAGGTCTTTTGGGTTACTGCTACCGATATATGTGTGGTACATTGCATTTGTCAATGTTAAACTTCACTTGCCACTTCTCAGCCCATCTGCTAACTTTTCTAGATCCTGATGCAGTAGCATACTGTCTTTAACTACCCTGTCAACCTTAGCATCATCTGCAAAATCAAACATTAAGTCTGATATACCTTCATCAACATCATTGATAAATACACAAAACAACAATGGGCCCAGCACCGAACCCTGAGAGACCCCACTACTAACATTAGTTCATGTAGAGCAGTGTCCATTTATTACCACTCTCTGCAGTCTCCCACTTAACCATCCCTTTATCCATTGCAGCAACTTGCTCTAAATGCCATACTGCTCCAATTTGTACAGCAGTTTTCCATGGGCAAAAGTATCAAAAGCTTTTCTAAAAACTAAGTATATGATATCAAAATTATTTTTTGCATCCAGTTCCTTTGTGACCACTCATAGTATCCAATCAAATTGGTCAGACAAGACTTCCACCTTAACAAACCTATGCAGTGTCTGAACTATTACTGCAGTCTTGTCTAGTTGATCCCAAAATCCTACACTTTTCCCTCCCTTCTCAAATCTTCACCTGGTGGACTCTACCACCTAATACCTTCAACTGCTCTTATTATTCCCCATGTTGAGGGTGGGTTGCCTTTGCAGGGGGAAGACTGACAAGATTTTGCACCAAGCTCAAACTGTTATCCCCACACTCATTTCCAATAAAAACATCAACTTTTTTTTTGGGCTCTGCCTGGCAAGCCTTAGTGATGCCAGGGACTATGCGTTAGTAGCTGCTGGCCGACCTCCTCACAGTACTGAACAGGAAACGCATGTTGGGTTCTTGGTTTCTTAAGGCCCAATGGCTAAGAGGCCAGATGAACAAAAGACCAACATAACCCAACACAATACTATGCAAACCACACTATCTGGCTTTTACAGAGTTGTACTGCATCACAAAAGCTATGAATGTGGAGTTGGGGAGAGCCACCCCAGTGCTCCTTGACCTATGGCACTATGTCCTTCCTGTACAATTGCACTGCTCTTATCAGGAACTGAAAAAGACAACCCTGATAACAGTTGGTTGGGATGTCCAGAACCACCGATCCCAGGGGATATGTATACTGGACTGTCACCAAGAAGCTTCCTCCAGGTGATATGGTTACCACAACTATGACAACAGATGGTTCCTCCATCCTCACCTGGGTGGATACTAAGACTAACATACTAAATGTGCTATTTCGTACTGAACACCAAGCTCTGTCCCCCACACAGCAAGAAATCTGTAATGATAACCAGACCTACCTAACTAGGTTGGTTGGTTGGTATAGAAGTTTAATGGCACAAGGACAACTTAGGCCAAATAGTTCCTAATCCAGTGTTTGGATAGATGCTGGAAATTTGCTTTATTCAATATTATAAATGTTCACACAGTCTGGTTTCTTTGAGATAGGTGAAAAGCTCATCTAGATTAGCATGGTTTCCCAACAGATGGGTTAGTGATAAGGGTTCTTGAATTTGGGCCAGAGAGCAGAACGTAGTATTTATGGTGTGAGAATAAAAAGAACAGTCTAAAAGGATATGGCACTCATTGTTTATCACAACTGTCAGTTGTCATAAAAAATGAGTGCATATAGGTTGGTCATCGCCCATGAACAGGTGGGTCAAGTGTGTGTGCCTTATGTGCAATCTTGCCAGTATTACCTCTTCATGTCTGTTTTGTCTGAAGCTAGAGTTCCACATTTGTGGTTCTTGTTTAATTTCGAATAATTTATTTTTCGTCTGTATCTTCCAAAGGTTTAACCATTGGTCTCTGCAGATATGTTGGATATGTTTTACAAGGTCTATGTAGGATACTTGGTAAGATGTTGGTGCACTGCTCTTTGGGTGCTTCGCTGCCTGGTCTGTTGTTTCATTACTTGTGATGCCAGTGTGCCCTGGAATCCAACAGAAACTTAAAGTATGATTCCTATGCTGCAAATGATTTAGACAAGACCGGATTTCTTTTACTATGGGATGTGGGGTTGAGATTTTATTACTTATTGTGGACAGTGCATTCATGGAGTCTGTATATATTAAACTACTGGGGTTGAGATGGATATTGATATTGTCTATAGCTAGCTGGATTGCATACAGTTCTGCAGTATAACTACTACATTAAGTCGGAAGAGATACAGACACTGTGAATGAGGGAAAGACCGCTGCAGCACCTATATCAGCATCTGATTTTGAGCCATCGGTATAGATTATGCAGCTCTACGCATTGCTAGAAGCATGTCCTGCATGCAGTTATTTTATGTTACAATTTTCCAGGTACTTTTTCCCCCGTTGTTGGAAATAGGTGTCGCAGTAAGTTGAGTTTGTTGATCAGGGTGGATCAGGTATTCTGGTTTCTTTAAGTGTGTTTTCAAGATGTACATTCCAGCATTGAATCAATTCTCGTAGTCTAATACCAGTTTGTTTATTTTTATAGAAAGTTATCCATTCAGGATTGAAAAGTAACAGTTGATTGGGATGATTAGGAAGGCTTTTTTAATTCTGGCTGCATAGGTGAGGAGTAACATTTTCCTTCTTAGATACAGTGGTGGTTCATTTGCTTCGATATAGAGACTTTGGACTGGGGATGTTCAAAAAGCCCCAAGAACTGTACAAAGAGCACTGTGTTGTATGATATTCAGTCTTGAAAGTACAGTTTTCCTAGATGAGTCATAGACTATTGCAATATGGTCTAGACGTGACCTGATGAGAGATCGATACAAATGCAGGAGAGTGTATCTATCTGCTCCCTATGCCATAGCTGAGATGGCCCTAGCCGACCGGGCTAGCCGAGTGGGTAAAGTACCTGCCCGGCAACCCAAAGGTCGCGGGTTCGATTCCCGCCTCGGGCTTGGATCAAAGTACTGCAAAAACCTTGGGAGGTGCAATATGGCCACAGAAGCCGATGCGCCAACAACTACCAAATCAAAAAATCAAAAACGAGATGGCTCTGAGTATACTGAGTTTTTTCAAGCAGACAGTTCTGAGGTAACTTATATGCATTGCAAAATTGAGTTTAGTATCTAGTGTTAAACCTAAAAAACATATATTGCTGACAAGAGGGATTAGCCTATTTTCTTAATTTAAGTTCAGGCTCTAGATGCAATTTGTGCTTTTTACAAAAGTGAATCGCAATCATCTTTTGTTCTGACAGGCGATAACCATTTTGTAGGGTCCACGTCTCCAACTTATTTTTGGAAAGTTGTAACTGTCTCTCTATGCTGATAATGTTTGGTGAATGGCATGATATGGCAAGATTGTTAGCTAACAAATATATTTCTACAGTTTTGGGAATATTTTGCTTCATGGTGTTTAGCCTAATTGCGAAGAGGGTGGCACTAAGGATAGATCCTTGGGGCACCCCTTTTTCTTGGATAAAATACTGTGAAAGTACATTCTGGTGACGGACTTGAAAGGTTCTGCACTTAAGAAAATTCTGAATGTGAGGTAAGCATCCTCTCAACCAGTAGGAATGGAGGTCTTGAAGAATGCCACACCGCCATGTGGTATCGAATGCCTTTTCAATATCTAGATGGCCACCTCCGTAGCCAGGTGGGCAGGAACAGCAGTGCATAGCACAAGCTTCTTGATTAGACCGGGGTTCGAGCCCGTGACTACCAAATACGGAGGATGCGGAAAGGTCCACCTTTCCAATCCTCCGTATTTGGTAGTCTTAATTGCCTTAATATATGGCCTTAATTGCTAATGCTCCTAAAAACCAAATAAACAAACAAACAATATCTAGACTGACCATTACTAGATGTTCATTTTTAACATATGCATTGCGAATGTTAGTTTCGGCTCTTATCATTAGGTCCACACAGGATTTGTTTTTTCAGAAACCGCATTGATTGATATTTAACAGCATTTCACTTTAAAGGATCCATTTTAGTCTTCTGTGTATCATTTTTTCTAATGTTTTACCCAGTGAGAGAAATGGGTCGATAGTTTTCTGGAAGTGATTGGTCCTTTCCTGGTTTTGGAAAAGCAAGAATGATAGAGCAACACCACGAATAAGGATAAACACAATCAAGAAAAATTCGATTAGAGAAAACTAATAATAGATTTAAGGCTGTATTGTTTACATGTTTTAGCATTATATAGTAGATTCCGTCCAGTCCTGCTGCACTGTTTGCTGTTTTGTTCAGAGCTTCTTGGAGTTCAGTTAAGATGAAAGGCTGGTTATAAGGAAGAGATTGGATGGTATTAAAATCTATTTTATATTTTTCTGCTGAGGTTTTGATTTTCAGGAAAGAATTGTCATATGCAGATACTGCTGATATTTGACTGAAAGTCTCTCCAAGGAAATCTCCTATTTCCTTAGGAGAGGACAGTTCTCGTCCATTTTTGATTAAGATTGGAGCAGAAAAAGGAATGCATTTATTATTTAATTGTTGGATTTTCTTCCATATTAACTGACTACTAGTGTTCTTTGTGATGGTACTGGCAAATCGTATCCAGGATTCTTTTTTGGCTTGTCTTCGGATTTGTCATGCTCTTGCCTTTTGTTTTTTGTATAATATGAGGTTGGCAGTTGTGGGAAACCTACGAAATAGATTCCAGGCTTTAATTTTTCCTTTTTGGCACTGTTACAAGCCTCATTCCACCAGTGTTTTACATGTCTGTGTTGGTCTGCAGACAACTGAGGGATTGCTTCAGATGCTGCTGTCAAAATTTGTGTGGAAATGTGCTCAGTAACGATGTTTATCAGTTGTGTGTTTTAATAAATTGATCATCAAAAGAGACACTGGCTGAGTATTTTTCCCAATTTGCTTTTGAGAACTTCCATTTTACTCTGTAATTTGGATAGTGAGATTGTTTTGTTTAAATTTTGCATATAATTGGATAGTGACTGCTGTTGTGCAGATCATTTAGGATTGTCCACTCCATACTGGGAAATAAAATTGGAGAACAGATTGACAGATCAATTGATGAGGTGGATCCTGTGGTAAAATGTAAATAAGTGTGATGGCCAGTATTTAGTATGATTAACTGCTGTTGGTTCAGTAAGGTTGTCCTCTTTGATTCTTGTCGGAAGATCCCCATAATGGGTGATGACCTTTGAAATCTCCTAAGAGGCAGAAAGGTGTTGGCACTTGCGCTATTAGATCTTCTAGTTCTTTTAGCATGATGGTACTGTTTGGTGGAAGGAAGATTGAAATGAGAGTTAGGGTTATTCCAAATGCAACACACACACACAGCAGCGGCTTCTAAGTCAGTTTGTAGAGAGAGAGATGTTGAGCGGGGATTTTAGGGTTAACTAATATCGCTACCCCCTCCATGTGCAGATTTTGCACTATTCCTGTCTTTTCTGAAAATAGTGTAGTTTTTAATTGAGAGAGTTACCTGTCTTGTTAAATTAGTTTCTTGCAAACAAACACTCACTGGATTTACTTATTGATCAGGTCATATACGTCATCAATATTGGCTCACATGCCCCTGCAGTTCCATTGGAGTATATGCTGCATTACTTGGTCTTAGGAGTTATGGTTTGATCAGTCTGTTTTTTTGGAGCAGTTTGTTTGTAACGATCTGTTTTATTTCTATCTTTTTTGGGGAAGACGGGTCGCTCTGTATCCATGCGTTCTTCCACATGAAGTTCTAATATAGTTTCTTCTGGGTCAGTTTTATTGTCCATATCCTTATGTATAGGGAATTGTTTCTTATTCTGAGCATGGTCTGTTGGTGTTGTTTTGTCTGCTTTTTTTGTAGTTTCAGGTATGAAATTTCGGTGGTACTGAAATTGTAGTATTAATTCCTTGCTCCAGTTGATTGTGTTTGGCAGGTTGCAGCTAAGCATTAATCACGGATCTGGCCCAATCAGAAAGAGAAATGTTTGGAGGGACCGTAATGTCAGTTTGAGTAGTAATGGAAAATCTGTGTTGGGTTGCTTGTGCATACGTGCATTTTGGCATAAACTGCATAATATGCTTTTTGGCTTCCTGGTACATTACTTTGTTTTCTGTTTTGTATTTTTTTTCCACTTTCCACAATTTTTTGAATAGGCCGGATGGTTTACCTTTGCAATTGGGACAGGTGAAGGTGGTTACAGTATAATCAGCTTGAGTGTGTTCTGCTGAACCACAGTTTGGGCAAATCATAGAGCCACGGCATGCTACCTGGGAGTATCCATATTTCTGGCACTTATGACACCTGATGGGATTCAGTATATATGGACGTATACGACAATTTAGATACCCTGCTTTAACCATTGTTGGTAAGTTTGGAGTACTAAAGGTCAGTATTATGTTTCATGTAGACTTTAATTCTCCATCTTTCTGGATTAATATTCTTCTTGCATGTCTTTGATCTGTCAATTCTTGCACTATTTCATCCTTTGAGATGTTAATGAGGTCCCACTCTGCAATAACTCCTTTGGAGGTATTCAGAGTGGTATGGGGCATTATTTTCACCTAAATTCCACCAAATGTAGTCAGTTTAAATAATATTTCTGGGTGTTTTGGGTTCATTATTTCTACCAGTAGGTTGTTTTACCATCTTCGGTGATCCTGCAGCATTTTCCAAGCATTTCTGGATTAGAAATGTAGATAATTTGCTCGCAGGAAAATCTGATAGAGAATGAATAAGGAGAAAGGCTGGGTGATCTTGTTGACACTGATCTGTTTTTTGTCTTTTATTTTGATAGGAGTCATGATCGGGTTGGTCTTTATTGGTAGAGGATCTCAATGGATCAAGTGGAGGAAAGGTTTCTTTGTCCATTTTGTACTCCTTTTGGCCCTGAGGGTTGGTTTTCCCACACAGGTTACCGGCCCTGCCACGGGGAGGCAGGAGTAATGCCACGAGTGGCCAAGCAGTTATTAGGTTAGTTGGATTAGTAATTCTAATAAAATAAAAGGAAAGGTGTCTTTTCTTTCCTGACTTAACTTAGTACTTGTAAGATGAAGCCTACTGTGCTTTATGAAAAACTTAAAAGAAGCTAACTTTAAACTTAATAAGAAGAGTGATTCCTTTGAAGGAAAACGCTTGAAATTGCTTTATAGAGCTCAGAGATCGCTTGGCCATGGAAACATTTGACAACCGGGACCTACCTAACTAGAAACTGAACCACTCTACCTGGACGAACTAAAGGCTGCCCTGGACTGTATGCAAAACAATAAAGGCCCATGATTTGACTTATTGGAAGTGAAATTTGTAAAAACATTCCTCACTGCCTTCCCTATCTTCTGCAACTCTAGGAATACATCCTGGTTACCTTTGCCAGAGTGTATTCCCCACTCCCTGGAAACAATTCTGTGGCCCATACTGAGAAACTCTGAAAAGCCACCCACTGAAGCCAGGTCTTACTGGCCCATAGTTCTGCTACATGTTCAGTAAGATCTCCGAGCAACCACTACCGGTGAGCAGCTCTATGTTTAGACAAACAATATGGATTTAAACCTGGCCACCCCATGGAGGGTGCAATGCAGCAAACGGTACAGAGGAAAAATATATGCTAGCCATCTCTGTTGATTTTCTTGGTGCCTTCGACACACTGTGGTGGGCCAGTATTCTCAGAAGGCTATTCAAGGCCTATGTGCCAAGAAACCTCTATAATATCACTTGCAGCTACTTTGACAACAGACAAGTAATAGTCAGAACAAGATTTCAAGAAATATTCAGACCTGTGGAAAAAAGGCTACCCACGGGACTCAGTCCTGGGCCATTTTTCTGAACAATAGTTTTGGATGACATGGATCTAGGTCCCATGGATGCTTTTGCCTTTGCTAATGACTTGGTCATCATAGTGAGGTGAACAGCTCTAGAGAAGTGGAAAATATAGCTAACAGCACTTTACTAAAACTGCAGGATTGGGCACAAGTCCATAAATTAAAAATCACACCAGATAAAATCAAAACTATCCTCATAACAGGACCCTTAGCACAGAAAGACACTTTAACTGTCTTTCTGTGCACACTCCAGAATACCTGTGTGTGTGTGTGCTCATATATGTCCATTTACACATATAAAAAAAATTCTTTATCCGAATTCCGTCTATGACAGGCTAAAATGTGTAATCATATGAATGAATTGGTCATGCATGTAATAAACTGTGAGGTGACTAAGTTACTGAACTGTGGCTCAATTAAAAAAAAAAAAAGAAGAAATAAAAGAAAAAAAAAAGTGTCCTGAGTGTAAGGTGAGGACATCCAGGGGATGTCCTCACCTTACATGTGCCCTTGAGTACACACACACACACACACACACACACACACATATAAATATATATATAGAAAAAAGAAAAAAAGGGTGCTGTGTCTAGTCTGTATGTGTGCAAATGAAAGCTAAAGGAGGGTGAATATAAGTTTTTCAGTAGTCTTAATTCATGCACCCTGAATAATGAGGAAAAATAAATAAAATAATAAATGCCTTGTATGCATGCATGTAGTATAGCAGGTGAGTGACTGAAACAAGTGAATGAGTGTTCTCATCGTAGGCAGGATCCCCTTTGCAATAAAGTGTAAAGTGAGTCAGTTGTCTGATGGCACTAGGGGTTTCCCCCATCTCCGCATTGTATTCTTTGTGAGTGACACAGAACTACGTGGAAGCCAGAGATTTAAAAAGTGTGTGGGGAGTGGTCAGTTGTATAGTGTTATATTCTGTTGTTTAGCTGACCATTTAGCAATGGGCCCCTATTGGGACCCACCATTGCCCACACTTTGCCACGAGGAAGCAGGTCAGGCACCCAGTAGGCAGGTTCCACAACCTAATTTTCAAGGATTTCAGTGGCAAGGCCTAAAAAAAAAAGGGGAGGGGACATGTACACTAGAATTTGGCTGAAAGAGATTTACAAGAAAGCGGAAGAATTTGGCAGCATTGTTAAATGTGTGTACTTGGTCGATTTAGTGAGGGAGGAGAGTGAAGACTGGGATGGGGGGGAACAGATAGAAGGATAGGGACAATAGAGTAGACGTCCCCAAAGAGGTCAGTGGAGATGAGTCCCACGAGGCAAAGTATAGGGGGAGGCAGGGGGGGGAGAGGAGACAGAGACCTGTCTCGCCACCACCTGGGAATGGGGTTTTAGAGAGAACCAGGTTAGAGTACCCAGTTCAGACTGCCAATGGCGTGTCGGCAGCAAAGCCACAGAATGTCTTCATCGGTAATGGTTGTCATGTCTGTTAGTTTGTTTGTTATTTGGTTTTTAGGAGCATTAGCAACTAAGGCCATATTGCTCTGGGAATATGCGGTGGTCATTCCCTGACATTTCCGCATCCTCCGTTTTTGGTGGTGACGGGCTCGAACCCCGGTCTAATCAAGAAGCGTGTGCTATGCACTGCTGCTCCTTCCCACCTGGCTACGGAGGCGCTTTGTCATGTCCAAGTAGTGTCAAATCCGGTAGGAAGGTCAAGCTGCCCATCCCGCTCAAGAGGTAGGATACATTAGCTGGCAGTGGGGAACCCACCAGGCAAAGGCATGGGAGAGACACACATTTATTTCATTCATAATCTGTATTCTCACTCTACTTGCATTCTACTTTTTTTTTCTTTCACTCATTCATCTTTTTCTCACACACCAGGGGGGGATGCAATGATGTGTAGTGTAAATTTAAATACTAATTAAAACTAATTAAATACTAATGGGGAAATTACTTTACTATTTATTGTTCAGCTTTTTTCTGAAAATGATCGTTTAAAAAACACAGTATATTAAGCATTTTTCCTGATAGATTTGACCTTATTTTTGTGTTAAAGAGACCAGTGATCAAAAACACTCTCTCAGATTGGACGCTTGTTGGTTTAATGGTCAGCAGTGCTCTATAAACTTTCTCCAGCTTTTCACTTCTACTGCTAGTTGCCTCCAAAATTTTAAATTCTTTGCTGATTTCCAATTCACTCGGATATTTTGAAGGCTCTTCAGTTAATCTCTTTATTACACTATCATACTCTCGCATGAGTGTATCTCCAACATCGGAACTAGACGAGTTGCTTCTGCGAGTTTGTTTATTTTCAGTTTCTTCATTCAACGCTAAGACTCCTTCGGAATGTTTTGCAAATAATCTCTGATCTTCAGCATGCTTTTTCAAAACTTGCTTACTTGGAAAATCAAAAGTTCTTGAACCTGAATCTTCTTTCATAAACTTTTTGGGGTTGTGTAGATAGCTCAGCAAAGCCACAGTTTGGCAATTTCATCTTGCTTTGTAATGCTGCAAAAGGCTTTGGTGAAACTTTAAAGCAAATGGGTTTTCTGCTGTATCAAGCTTAGCAAGCAAAAATTCTATTGAAGACTGCTTTAAGTAAGTCTGTATCTTCCGAGGTTATAGCCTTCAGAATCATTTCAACTGGTCGCAAAGTTTCACATAGCAATTCAAGTGTTTTCCAGTCATCGTCAGACACAGCTTCAGTTGACAGTACTGCACAGAGCATTTGGAATGCAATTTTTCAATTTCAAAAATCTCTCAATCATACAGAATGTGCTATCCCATCTAGTCTTGAAATCTAATTACAAAATTTTGCTTTAACAAAATTTTGTAATATGTCATTTTTGGTAGGCGATTTTCGAAAAAGCTTGCAAATTTTTCTGACTTTGTTAATAGTTTGTGCAATATTGGCCATTGGATTAAAGAAATAAATGAGCTCATCGGTAAAGTCGGTTTGTTAAAGCATGCCTTTCTGTCTTTCGTCAACTTCTTCATCATCACTACTTTCTTCATTATTTTCATTTTCTTCATTGTCTTTGGGAGACTCAGAGACTGTGGCACCATAACTGATTGCTTTTTCATAAAGTACATCTATAACTGACAGATGTATACAATTGGCTATACATTGTTGATGATTAGGCGTAATTTGCCAAACTTAATCATCATTGCTGCTCCATCGGTGGTGCAGGCAACAATATCCTCATCCAAGTTCAAACCAAATTCCTTTAAGTGTCCCTTCACAATTTGCTCAGTTCTTCTGCTATCAAGTGAACCATTAATCTCAATAAGACCTAACGACCAATGATTGTCTTTTGAATGCACATTTATATACCTTTTATTTTGTATAGACGTATATTCGTCTAGAGTCAATGAATACCATGCACCCAAAACCAATGAATTTTTGAAATGCTGAATGAGTTCTTCTTTCTTAGTTTTATAATAATTCAGAACCATATTTTTAATTCCATTCATTGTGGCTGGTGGTAATTTATCGTATTTATTTCTCTGAAGGTGAAGGCTTGATTGTATAAACTCACTCTCGGCAATTGAATTAAAAGAAAATCCACCTAAAGCGGCTAATTTTGAAGCGGCTAATAATAAAAAACTATATTCGAGGACTAACTAAGAAAATATTCGAATCCGGTTTTAGAAGCTCGGTTTCAGTTTTAACAACTCAATATGAAAACCGATTTAACTGGTTTGCAAGCCCTAATTCCTACCCACCAAACACTCCCTATTATTGCATTCTTTCAATTTAAGTGTATCCCATCCCTGTAGAAAGAGTCTTTTGTTAATAAGCACAGAGCACGCTCAGAAAAATTCTACCCTATGAGCCTTGCACATTCTCTCTCTCTCTCTCTCTCTCTCTCTCTCTCTCTCTCTCTCTCTCTCTCTCTCTCTCGGGCCAAATTAATTGAAAAAACTCCCTCCTATTGTGTCTGGGCAGAATTGCAGACCCTTTCAAATTCAATCCCAACTTGTTTCTTTTTCCCAACATTACCCTGTATTTGTTAAGCATGTTCTCGGATCTCCTACTCTTAATATTAGTGCCAATGTGTACAATATCATCTTTTGTGCCCTTGAAAGATAATATCTGCTCTACAACATCACCTACTTTGACTTTAGCATTAGCATTTTCAGCATTAGTAGAGGCATTTGATGCAAGAAAGCAAGCTTATGCAGCATCAGCCAAAAAAAAAAAAAAAAAAAAAACCCACCTCCACTTCACCCCTCTGCTCGTTCCAAATACCTGTCCAGCTGAGCCTTAAACTTATTTAGGCTATCAACCTCCACCACAAGGGATGGAAGTCTGTTCCACCAACCAACCACCCGCTGGCTAAAGGCAAATTTCCTCACGTCTATCCTACATCTGTCTTTCCTCAATTTGAATTTGTGCCCTCTCAGGTGATTTTTCTGAGCTAGAGGAAGAATCCCATCAGCATTGAGCATGCTCAAACCATTCAAGGCTTTATACACCTCTATCAGATCACCTCGCTGGTGCCTAGTCTCTAGACACTGTAATTTGCAAAACTTAAGCCTTTCTTCGTAAGAGCACCCCTTTGTTCCATTCACTAATCTTGTTGCCCTTCTCTGTACTCGTTCCAGCAGCTTTACATCCTTCTTGAAATGAGGCCTCCAGACCTGTATACAGTACTCGGTGTGGCCTGACCATTGCCTTATACAATGGAATAATCACCTCCTTATCCCTGCTGGAAAAATTCCTGTATATCATTGACAATACTCCATGAGCTACTCTTGCAGCCCATCTGCACTGCTCAGAGAACTTCATATCTGCCTGCACAACCACCCCCAAGTCCCTTTCATTCTCTACCACTGTCAGTGTAGTACCACAGAGTTGATACGTTGCTCTGGGGTTGCTGTTTCCCATGTGTAGTACTTTACATTTGTCAATGTTAAACTTCATTTGCCACCTCTCAGCCCATCTGCTCAACCTTTCCAGATCCTGTTGCAGCAGCATAGTGTCAGTAGTGTCCTTGACAACCCTGCCAACCTTTGTATCATCTGCAAACTTGGACATTAAGCTTGATATACCATCATCAATATCATTTATAAATACAGAAAACAATAATGGACCCAACACTGAGCCCTGAGGGACTCCACTAATAACATTAGTCCACGATGAGCAGTGTCCATTGATTACCACTCTCTGTCTTCTCCCCCTCAACCACCCCTTTATCCATAGCAGCAATTTGCCTCCAATGTCACACTGCTCCAATTTGTGTAGCAGTCTTCCATGTGCAACAGTATCAAAAGCCTTTCTAAGATCCAAGTATATAATATCAAAATTATTCCCTGCATCCAGTTCTTTTGTGACTGCATCATAATATCCAATCAAGTTGGTCAGGCAAGACTTCCCCTTAACAAAACCATGCTGTGTCTGAGCTATAACTGAAGTCTTGTCTAAATGATCCTGCAGTGCTTCTTTAACCAGTGCCTCCATTAATTTTCCTGGAACAGAAGTTAAGCTCACAGGTCTATAATTACTTGTGTCAGCCTTTGATCCTCCTTTGTGAATTGGGGTCACATTTGCACATCTCCAGTCCATGGGTACCTCCCCTGAGTCCAAGGAAGCTCTCATAATTATGGCTAAGGGTTTGCTTACCTCCTTTGCTGCCTCCTTTAATATAACTGGATAGATCCCATCCACCCCGGGTGCCTTTCTTGTGTTTACCTTCAACAGTTTCTCCTCCACTTTACTCCCAGTTATTTCAAGATTCTGTAGCTTACTGCTAGAGTTGAATACACCTCTGGCATTCCCCTTGCTGAATAACTCCTCATGTGTGAATGTCGATGCAAAATATTCATTTAGTTTGTTAGCTACCTGAGCAGGATCATCAACAGTTGACCCATCAATATCAAGTGGACCAATCTGATTCATCCCCTTCCTTCTAGAGTTAACATAAGTAAAGAACTCTTTGCTGTTTTTCTTTGCATCCCTTTGGCAGACATATCCTGGACCAATTCCACTTATCTTTCTTTCACAATATATTTCTCATTTTCTTGAGAATATAGACACTGACAATAACTAACTCCTGTGCGATAGTGCATTCTGCCTTACAGATTGCTGCCATGTTGCCTGATGTGCAAGTGTTAGCTCTGGTGTTGAGTTTGTAGCTGAGAGCTTGATGGGCCTTCCATTTTAATTCCTTCTGGGGCATCCAATCTACTCTTCAAGTTCTCATAAACACTTGTCAGAAGGGTGAGTTGGCACCTATTTTCTTCACAATTTCTGCACCTAATACACTTAAAGTCACCTCACCATCCCCTGGCTATATGTCCTGTACCAGAGAGGTCAGCAAACATTGCATAACTAGCACATTTTGTTAGGCCAATTCTTAAGAGAATCACCCCTTCAGTTCTCTACTGGGCTACACAACACTCCTGCTCTAGTATGGGGCATGATTTCTGTTTAAATTCAATTCAATTCAATTTAATTTGACAATACTACAGTAAGCTAATATATACCTAAATGCAATATGTATTATGCTATCAAGTTTACGTTACACGTTATGCTATTGAGTTTACATTATATATTTATGATATCAAGTTTATGTTACATGTTTTCTTTTTCTTTTTTTTTTGGATAAGCATAAGCCTTAAGCTTCCTTGCACCATGTAGCTAATAATAATAATAATAATAATAATAAGTGGGCACATTATTGGAAACAACCTTCAAAAAAAAAAAAAAAAATCATAGGGGAGCTAAATCCAGTGAAGTATGGTGGATGGGTGACAACTGTGATAGAGTGTTTCAAGAGAAATTCTTGAACAGCAGTGCTCAATTGCCATTTGTCCCACAAATTATACAGCTATATAATTTGTGGGACAAATTCATAATGAGCAGCACCCAGTGACTCAAAATCTTCACTTTTGATCAAGATTGTCTTGCTGGCGCCTCCGTAGCCAGGTGGGCAGGAGCAGCAGTGCGTAGTACACGCTTCTTGATTAGACCGGGGTTCGAGCCCGTGTCCACCAAATACGGAGGATGCGGAAAGGTCAGGGAATGACCACCGCATATCCCTGGAGCAATATGGCCTTAGTTGCTAATGCTCCTAAAAAAAAAACCAAAAACAACATTGTCTTGCTGGTTTTTTTTTTTGCTTATTGGAAAAGATGGAATCTTCCATTAATGGGACTGGAAATTTATTTCCACTTCACAGTTATACATCCACAAATTGTCATCAGTAATGATGGAAGGGCAAAGTGTGGGTCAACAGAGATCACAGCATGTGAAATTTGCCCCTCTCTGAAATTGTCAATGAAAGTGCAAGGGCAAACCTTTGCTGACACTCATCACATTCCCAAATTTTGTTTTAAAAGTGATTGATATTTGAAATTTGCCCCTCTCTGAAATTGTCAATGAAAGTGCAAGGGCAAACCTTTGCTGACACTCATCACATTCCCAAATTTTGTTTTAAAAGTGATTGATAAAAATTTTACATGCTTAAGATGATATAGGGAAGTTGGGTTCAAGAGTATGAACTCTACAGACAAAGAATTTTCAGCTCCTGGGAAGAGAAGTTTTTTGGAAAATTTTGCCATCTTTCTGACTTAATTAACATATTAAATTGTGTTCAATAAATAAAAGAAATAAATGTTCATTAGCTTATTTTAAATTTAGCTAAAGATTTTGTAAGTTATGGCTTAATATTCATAGAGCTTTTGTATCAATGATTTTACGCAAATAGTGTAACACATAACCAGTAGTTTAGTGTATGGTAGTAGATTGTAGGGTTTTAATTAGGTAATAAATAAGTAGTTTATTACTTGAAAGTTTTAGTCATGTAGGTTTCATATATTTTTTGTTTTAGCTAAGAAATTCTACTCTTAGTAAGGCCATTAATTTAAAACTAAAAATGTAACAGTATAGCATAATATATATATATATATTATTCTTTTGTATTATCATTCTATTGTGGTTTAACTCGTCTTTGTTCATCATTAATGTCATTGTTTTTCGCCATGATGGCTAATTAAACATTGTCCGTGCCGGTGTTTTTTACCTAAAGATATTATAGTTAATACATTACTGGTCTTTAAGCTAGCCTATTCTCGGTTATCTTAATTACCCGCGGCCTATACATTTAGGATTTTGCAACTTGTTGCGTATTGCTAAAGAAAATTCCATAACACTTATTGATGAAAAACTGTAGCAATAGTCAATTTTTTTCATCAATAAGTGTTATGGAATTTTCTTTAGCAATACACAACAAGTTGCAAAATCCTAAATGTATAGGCCGCGGGTAATTAAGATAACCGAGAATAGGCTGGCTTAAAGACCAGTAATGTATTAACTGTAATATCTTTAGGTAAAAAACACCGGCACGGACAATGTTTAATTAGCCATCATGGCGAAAAACAATGACATTAATGATGAACAAAGACGAGTTAAACCACAATAGAATGATAATACAAAAGAATAATAATAAGTACTCTGTTCGTACCCATGCATTGCTAAAACAGCTACTGGGACAACAGAAAAAGCTAGAAAGAAATTAAATAAAACTATTATAATAGTATATTAAAAATAAAATGCGAATTGAACCATCATAATACAAAAGAATAATTATATATATATATATAAAAGAATTTAACAAAAAATTGCAAAATGAAAATCATTTTGAAATTTTTTCGTTAAATTCTTTTAATTAATTTTCTTATTTTTAATTGCGTTAAATTGATTTTTGGTTGTGTTAAATTGATTTTTAATTATTTTTACTCATGTAGGATTTTCAATTTTTTCGTTTTAATTTCTGAAGAGTATCATACGGAAGTGTTCTACGTACTATATTGAGGTAAACTTCTCTTATTATTTTACAAATATTAATATCAATGTAGAATGCATTGAGCATTACAGCTCTGGTTCATACTATCTAGGAAATATATATTGTATTCCATCTTTCAGTATTAATCATGGGGATCAACGTGACTTATGACTTAATTTCTTTTTCCTGTACTGTTATACTTTGGACGTATATAACAGTGAATTACCATAGTTCTCCAAAAATATTTGTGTTCAAGTCTGCAGGGTACGATACCCTGCTGACTTGAAAACTAGATTTTGGGAATCTTGTAAATAATGTTCATCAGACATGTTCATATTGGTTAGACAGGAAAATTTACTTGACACTTCTTTGTACACTTCACCTCTTCTTTTTGTATGTGTTTCAAGTGTATCAATTATAACACTGTAAGTAGATATGTGAAATTGTCTCTAGGATTTAAATATGTTTTAAATTCTTTAAAGATATTTTTTGATTTGTCTTCAAATCTTTGGAACTCATTCTTCAGTGTGTGCAAGTAATCTGCTAATGACTCGTAGATATCTGTGCATCTTTAAATCCAATTCTTCTTCTTGGCTTTAGCTGTGCAGTGAAAGCTTTGTAAAATTTCATTCCAAAAAATCAACACGAATACAAACTCGAGCTCTTGCACCTAGTTTGCAATGTTTTCTGCCTCTTGTTTAGTTTCTCCTTTATGTGACTAGTCTTCAGCTATGCTGTCTAAGGCATCTACAATCTTTGAATATGATTCCATAATTGTGCTTGTTGCCACTGCATGTGTTTCCTAGTGAATACTGGAGAGAGATTTCAGGACATGCTCATTGCCACGATGTGTTTTAAGAAGTGACCATCAGTGTGTTGAGGCAGAAAAATTTTTTTTAAAAGTAACTGCACTGTTGAGAAAAAATTTACTACCATCAGACAGCAGTCAACAGAACTGCGGACAAGAACTAGAGAGTGTGCATCACATGATATGAATATGGTATAGTTATTACATTCTAAAATCTTCTGTTCCATTCCTTTATAATGCCCTGCCACGTTGGCACCATTGTCATACAACTGTCCTCTACACTTGGAAAAATCTATTTTACAAACTTTCCCCATATAATCCAACACTTGATTTGCCATTTCTTCTCTTGTGTGGCTTTCCAATTTGAGGAATGGTATAAATGGCAAAGTTATTGGAAGATACGGAGAGAAAGAGAGGAATGATAACAGAGATAGACTAACTTTTTTAAACAGTTCGACTTGAAAAATAAACAACACATTTTTCCAACACAAGGATATCCATAAATATACTTGGTTGCAGGACACAAGACAAATTAGATCAGTTATAGATTACATTATTTCAAAACAATCAGGGAGATGCGTATTGAAAGATGTCAGTGTTTATAGAGGAGCCAAATTCAATTTTGACCATTTTCTTGTTAAAACAACACTGAGGTGCAACTGGATTAAGAAAATAAGAGTGGACAACTAACTATGCAGGGAAGGAGAAATTCTACAAATGGATCAATTTAACGTTGAAGTATGTTAGGACGATAGCATTAGAAACAACTTCACCCGGAGATTGGATGCTGCAATTAACATAGAGATAGAAGATAACACTTCAGAAATTTATGAATATTTAAAAAATATTGTAAAAATAATAGCTTATGGAATCCTAGTTGAAAAGAAGAGCCAAGGTCGAAAAAAGACCTGGATTACAGAGAAAGTAAGAGCTGCTGTAGAGGAAAACAAACTTGCATATCAGAAGTGGCTGGGTGAAAGGATGATGCATACAAGTTTATGCATGAGACATAAATTTATGATAAACGTTCTTTTCAATATAAACACATGAGACGTTTATGTTGAAAAGAAGAAAATAGCCATTCGGTTGGTAGAAAGGTAGTGTAAGACTATTAATAGCAAATTGGGCTTCAAGTGATCAGCGGAATCATGGAAGGTCCTTTTAAAGACTTGAAAAAATGCAATGCTGGTTTGCAATTAATACCTTTGAAAGATCAGATGAAGTACTATGAAGGACTTTTAAAAGAAGACTGGGAAGAGTTCAAGATGGTGGAGGATTTTGGTGTGGACTCAAGTTTAAAAGTATCTTAAGGACTTAAAAGTTAGGGAAGTGGAAATCTAACTAAGGGAGGGAAGGAATGGCAAATTGCTTCCTGGAGAAGTTTATATGGAACTTCTGAAATATGGGTGGCTGTTTAGATACAAAACTATTAAATGGTATACTGAGAGGAGAAGAAATACCAAAAGAAATGACAATAGAATAATACATCAATTTATAAAAAGGGTGATCAGAAAAGCTGTTCAAATAACAAAGGAATATGCATCCTGAACCCACTTTTTAAAGATTCTTGTAAAATGCATCAGGAACCATTTAGAAGCTCGAATTGAGGTTTCAGAAGAACAAAATGGTTTTTCAGCCGGGAAGTCATATCTAGACCATATCTCAACAGTATGACAGATCCCTGAAAAATGTCAATCGCAAGGAAAAGAAATCATTATGATTTTCATTGATCTTGAAAAGGCATATGACAGTGTTCCAAGAAAACTCTTATGGGAAGCACTGAAAGAGGCAAGTATTGGTGGAGAATTTACATTATTAAGACATTCGCATAATTTAACTACTTTGGTAGATGGCTACGTTAAAATTATGCTTTTGTACTAACCTACACGTTAGTCATTCTACCTCGTAGGATGAGGCCTTTGCCCTTAAATATTTTATATATATCACTGCACACCATTAAGCATCTCTCATATTGTGAGAATAGTTATAGTTATAGAAGTATAACTATGACGTATAGTTATAGTATAGTATAACTATACTTCATAATAACTGGGTTGTCACTATTGCACCACCAGGGTACCTGCCCACCCATCGAGGAGAAGCCAACAAGCTTTGAAAAGGTGCCATCTGGGTGGTAATATCTGCTGAGAATAAGTGACAGTAGTCTTCACCACTGGTGAAGTGTTACTTATTCGAGGTCGTATGATACCATGGCAACTTGTTGTGAAAGTATAATATGAGATATAACCAAAACGATGCCAATTTAATTAATTAATTTAACTACTTTGGTAGATGGCTATATTAAAATGATGCTTTTGCACTAACCTATATGTAAGACCTTCACAGTAATAATAGATGCAGAATTAAAGTGGGATTAGCTTTGTCACCTGAATTCCACATTTCAAAAGGCTTATTATAAGGCTGTTGCATGTCAACAAACACTTTTCAAAATTTATATTGACATCTGCCTGAGATCCTGGTCAAAAAATGCAATTAAATGGGATTGCCAATCAATAAGAACATCTATATACACAATTTATTTTTTGCAGACGATCAGGTGGTGATAGCACAAGACTTAGAATATGCAGATCATGCATGTAATAAACTGTTTGAGGAATATAAACAATGGGGTCTAAAAATAAATTTAGCAAGACTGAAACGTTGTCTTCAGGATCAGGACACATTATAAATATTAAAAGTTTTTAAATCAAACAAGTCAATAAATTCAAATATTTGGGATCAATTTTACAAAGTGACAGATCATCCCAAGCAGAGATCAATAAGAAAATTGCAGATGGTAGAAAGGCTATTGGCATGCTAAATTCTTTTCTATGGAGTAGAAATATTCTAAATAAAACAAAGAAACTTATATTTCAAATGATTGTACCAAAGTCTTTTATTGTACGGAGTGGAAACCTGGACTTTGAATAGGCGATGGGAAAACAAATTGCTCTCCACAGAAATGGATTTTTGGAGATGCTCAGCAAGAACTTCTAGAAGAGACAGAAAATGGAATGAAGACATAAGAGAAAAAATGGAACTGAAAATGAATATTATTTATACTATTGAAGAAAAGCATTTAACATGGTATGGACATGTAAATGGATGCAAGAAGCCAGATATTCAAAGGCTATTCTGGAATGGATACCTCCTGGAAGAAGGAGAAGAGGAAGACCTAGGAGGACATGGATGGAGTTGGGAGTGTTAGTTTGTTTGTTTGTTATTTGGTTTTTAGGAGCATTAGCAACTAAGGCCATATTGCTCCGGGAATATGTGGTGGTCATTCCCTGACCTTTCCGCATCCTCCGTATTTGGTGGTGACGGGCTCGAACCCCGGTCTAATCAAGAAGCGTGTGTTACGCACTGCTGCTCCTTCCCACCTAGCTAAGGAGGCGCCTGGAGTTGGGAGTACATGACAGGCCGAGGTTTAACTGACAAAGACACCCTGAACTGCAATTTGTGGCAGGAAAACATTCCTACCAAAAATAACTTGTAGGCTGAGGGAAATGGAAATGGAAAATTCCATTGTAAATGGAAACACTCCTCTTGAAGAAGAGGAGAAATATTTTCCATCTGAGGGTGACATATATCTTATTACAACACTTATTCAATCAGTGCGTGAAAGATCAGAGTAGAATCAACGGATAAACTGAAGTATCCAGCAAAATTTATTTTTTCCACAATAACTGAATGAACTTTGTCACTCATTAAATTAGTCTTAGATAGATATTATGGGTTAACTTTGCCAGTGTTCCCATATTCTGAGCTATGGCCTGCTAAAAAGGCATTAAACTATACCACAAGTTCTAACAATCCCAAAAATGTTCCATTTTGTAATGATCCAAATGTCTCACTGAATCCTCATAAAAGCAGACCATGTTAGGCTAAAGTTCCAATCACAGCTGCAACATGCTGCAAAACGCTGTCGATATTCACGTTATCCTCGGATTTCTTCCTGCAATTTTTGTGTCAAACCAAAACCCTGTCTTCAACTTAAATATATCAACATTGAATCTCTGTGAATTGTGTTTTTATGATATTTAATTACATATATATTTTTCCAATTACTGAATCCATCTGCTGCAAACTGGGTTGAGGAAGATTTATTAGAAAACATTTTAAAAACAAAGCAGTATGCAGACCCTGTTGTTAGTGAATATAGTAGCCAACTTTGAGTATACTTCTCACCATTTGCTTTTGTGCCAAAAAATAAACTTTGTGAACAATATACCAAAAGACCGCTCTAAGTAGTGTTGGCTTTTGGCCCATGTTCAGTAGGAAACATCATCAGCACCAAAATCAACCCACAGTAGAGGATCTTTTTTCCTATTATTTACAGCATGAACAAGATCAGTCTCTGGAACATATATACATACATTTCGGGAACAATATCTATTTTTACATTGGGTATATGATGACTGGAGTCCCTTAAAATTTCTGATTTATTTTCTGCGATAATGTTTGCTCACAACTAGAACTGTCATTATATGAGATACTTGCAGTTCTGGCTCAACATCAATGCTATTGAGAGAAGTTGATGGTTCATATAGGTTTGTTTTGAAAAATGATGTCAACTTTGGGATTTTTTTTAATTATCTCACTAGTTTTTTGTTACCCTGAGAGAGAGAGAGAGAGAGAGAGAGAGAGAGAGAGTCAGAAGTAGAAGGGAATCACCAAGAAAGAGAAGAATAATGACATCCAGCTCAGGACCCTAGGTGTGCCAAGCCCATACTCACCAGATGTGAGCCACTGGGGTAATATATTGCCATATCAATCTGTGTTTTCATCTGTGTGTAAACAACAGGCAAACTCTTTATTTATTTAAAAACATTTAAAAAAATAATTAGTATAAGGTACTAGTATGATTGTTTTTGGGCACAAGGGCAACTGGGGGCCAAAATGTGCCTATTCTTATATTATAATTTTATGTATTTAATCAGTCCGATTTTCACATCATAGGAATTCATATATTTGTATTTGCTTGAGAAAGCTAAATAGCTCATTTAGATTTGCATTTTTTCCAATAATATGGACAAGTGACATAGGTTCTTGTAATCTTGACAGTGAATGGAAGCCACTTTTTCTGATAGGGGCATAATGCATACAATATAAGAGTATACGTTTGACAGTAAGTGGCAATGAACAGTACATGCATAGTGGTGGGTCATCCCCCATTAGCAGGTACATATGGGTTGGGTGTGTATGCCCTATGCATAATCTTGCATAGGGCATACACACTGTCTGTTTTGCCTGTAGCTAGAATTTCATAATTCTGGTTTATCTTTGATTTGGAGCAATTTGTTGTTTAATTATGACTTCCAAGTTTTGGACCACTGAAAAGTACAGATTTTTTTAATATGCTTTAAATAATCTATATATGGCACTTGGTACTTTGCTGGTGTTGTACTGTTTGGCTGTTTGGCTGCCTGATCTGCTCTCTCATTACCTGTGATAACAGAATGCCCTGGGATCCAGCAAAATTTCACTGAGTGATTTTTACTTCACAGATGATTTAAACAGGATATGTTTTATGATGGGATGCGATATTCAAGACTTATTATTTAATGCAGATACTGCACTCACGGAATCGGTGTATATAATTAGTATAAGGATGTTTCGAAGGTCATAAGTTTCAAGTATTGTTTTTATTATGTTTAACTTGTAATTCAACGAAGTTCACATATTAACAAAATAGCATTAAACTATCATAAACAAACCATTTAAAAACATATGATAGCAGCCTGATTTATATATATGCTGCCATCATTTTAAATCAAAATGGTCATATATTTTTTCTGAAGTTTTACAAGAAATTTTCTGGTGCCCTAAGCATGTGCTTAGTATGGCATTAGGAGTAATTATTGATACAGATAAATATTTTATCTGTATCAATAATTACAAATTATTGATACAGACAGTGATAGAAGACAGTTATAAACGGGCTGCTCACCTTGGACTAATGTTATTAGTGGTGTCCCTCACAATACGGTGCTAGGCCTCTTACTGCTTTTGATACTTATTAATGATACCGATGAAGACATATAATACTTGTTGTCTAAGTTTTGAGATGATGCAAAGGTTGACAGGGTGATTAATGACAGGAATCAGGATGTACAAGACTTAGAAACATTAGGCAGATTAGGTTGAGAATTGGAAATTAAGAAGTATCAATAAATGCAAGGTACTGCATATGGGTAGCAGTTTTCCCAGAATAACATACCATTTGGGTGGAACCACACTCAAGATTGCAGAGAAAATGAGAAGAGTTCTAGGGATCAATTGTACAGTTCAATGTGAAGTTGTCTGAAAGACAGGCTACTAGAACATCCCATAGGGTCATCCTGGCTATGATACAAAGGAATTTTGTCAACAGGGATTGAGGGATGATTATCCCATTGTATAAGGTTAAGTCAAATCTTGAGTACTGCACACAGGGCTGGAAGCACACTTTAAGAAGGATCTGGATCTGTTGTAGTGGTTGTGGAGAAGAGCAAGATGTTTAGTAAAGGGCACATAAGCATACTCTTACCATGAAAGAATTTATTTGTAGAAATTGCAGCACCGTGAAATTAGGCAACTAGAAGGAGATCTGATTAAAGTGTTTAAGACTTAAAATGGATTGACCAAAATAAATGCTGATGGCATACTGACTTTTTCTTGGACAACATAAATTAATTGAAAAAGGATCACTGCAGGAGAGATGTACAAAAATTTGCTTGCAGCCAGACTTGTTGTTGAAATAATCTTCCATCTGATGTTGTGGATGTGGGTAATTCTGAATAAATTTAAGAAAGCATTAGATAAATTATTAGAGGGATGGACAGATTAGGTGGGCAGTATTTTTTCCTTACATCATTTGCCACTACTGATGCTAAACTCTGCACGCATGCATGCATAACAATACTGAGAGCAATTCAGTTACTGAAGTAAAGGAAGTATCATGATATGTTTGAGAATTATCTCTTTACCTTCAAGTTTACCACCCATTTATGATATATTGCACTAACAGAAAAGCCCAATAAACAGGTGACTGCTAATTGTTTTTATTGTTTTATGGATGTGACCTCCAGAAATCCGACCGAACTATGTGGTACGGTCACAGACAATCGTAGGGTAATCTCCAGTGCTGCGGTCTCTTGACCTGATTAAGCGGCATGTTGTCCCAATTAAGCGAAGTAAAACCTGGCTATTTTCTCGATTGGGTTCTGTTTTTTAAGATTTGCCCCAAATAAATGGCTGCCCCGATTAACCGGTGGCCCAAATAACCGAAATCCACTGTATATGATATCAAAATTATTTTTTGCATCTCATTCCTTCGTGAGCACATCATAGTATCCAATCAAATTACTCACAAGATTTCCTCTTTTTTTGCACCTTTGTCTAGAATAAATTCATTCATTGCCTCTTTTAACTAGTGACTCTATTATTTTCCCTGGAACAGAAGTTAAGCTAAAAAGTCTGTAATTACTTGTGCACCCTTTGATCCGTTTGTGAAATGGGGATACATTTGCACATCTCCAGTCTGTGGCGACCTCCCTGAAACCAAGGTTGCTCTCATAATTATGGCTAAGGGTTTGCTTACATCCTTCACTGCCCCCCTTAATATAATTGGATCCACCCCAGGTGCTTTTCTTATGTTTAGCTTCGACAATTTCTCTTTCACTTTCCTCTCAATTATTACAATATCATTTAGCTTTCTGTTAGTCTTCTTGCTTCCCCTTACCTAAAGATGTGTGACTTCAATCAGTTTGCCAGCAACCTGAGCAGGTTCATCAACACTCGAAACATCCATATCAAGTGGATGAAATTTGAATCATTCCCTCCCTTCTAGTGTTTGCATAAGTAAAGGAGTCTTTGCTGTTTTTCTCTTCTTCGCCAAAGATTTGTCGTAATCTGCCATCGTTTGCCTAACCTCATTTGTGACTGGGTTACAGACTAGTTTATGTCTACCATGGGCTTCTGTGTCACCCGATAATTCATGCATGCATCTCGCACATTTTTTTTTCTCTTCCACAGTTCTCATAAGATCATGTAATATTTATTTAGGCCTATACCTTTCAGTGTATTTGTTAATTGGTATGAAAAATCTAGTAGCTTCTATGATTAACTGCTTCCCATTTAGAATTTGCTGGTGGTAATATCATCAGTTGGTCTCGTTCTACAGAATTTTAAAAATGTCTGAAACGACTGTAGTCACCTTTACAAAAGCAAAAGCCCTTCCCTTTGCTCTTGATGGTAGTTGCATCTTAACCATCATCATAAATACACTATCATCACTGCTGATAATCAGATCAAGAATATTTCTCTCTCTCTCTGCCTCTTTACATAAGAGATAGACCGTTTTGTACAGCAGCATGTTTTAACATGCTGCTGTACAAAATAGTCATCCAATAAATCTGCAAAAGTCTTGCTAGTCTGTGAGTCAACAACCCATTAATTCCAATCAATATCTGTTAAGTTAAAGTAGTAGTAGTAGTGGCATGTGAAGCAAGAAAGCAAATGTATGAGCTTATGCAGCATCAGCCAACAAAAAAAAAAAAAAAAAAAAAAAATCACACCATTCTCTCCAAATGCCTGTCCAGTTCCTCCTTAAATTTATTCAACCTATCAACTTCTACAACGAGAGATGGAAGTTAGTTCCAGCAATTAACCACCCGCTGGCTAAAGGCAAATTTCCGCACATCTATTCTACATCTGTCTTTTCTTAATTTGAATTTATGCCCCCTTAGGTTCGTAATCTGAACAAGTGGAAGCATCCCATCAGAATTCAGCGTGCTCAACCCATTCAAGGCCTTATATACCTCAATCAGATCACCGCACAGATTCCTAGTCTCCAGCCACTGCAATTTGCAAAACTTAAGCCTCTCTTGGTAAGAGGATCCCTTCATTCCCCTCACCAATCTTGTTGCCCTTCTCTGTACACGCTCAAGTAAATCTACATCCTTCCTAAAATGAGGCCTCCAGACCTGTACGCAGTACTCAAGGCGTGGCCTGACCATTGCCTTATACAGAGGGATAATCACCTCCTTTTCCCTGCTAGCAAAATTCCTATATATCATTGACAAAACCCCATGACCTGCCCTGGCAGCCTGTCTGCATTGCTCAGAGAACTTCATATCTGACTGCACAATTACTCCCAGGTCTTTTTCATTTTCTACCACCTTAAGTGTAGTACCACACAGTTGGTAAGTTTCTCTGGGGTTACTTCTACCCATATGCAGTACTTTGCATTTGTCAAGGTTAAACTTCAGTTGCCACTTCTTAGCCCATCTGCCCAAATTATCTAGATCCTGTTGCAGTAGCACACTGCCATTACTGTCATTAACAACCCTGCCAACCTTTGTATCATCTGCAAACTTCGACATTAAGCCTGATATGCCTTCATCAATATCATTGATAAATATACAAAACAACAGTGGACCTAACACCGAACCCTGTGGGACTCCACTAATAACATTAGTCCAAGAAGAGCAGCACCCATTGATTACCACCCTCTGTCTTATCGCACTTAACCATCCTTTTATCCATTGTAGCAACTTACCCTTAATACCATTCTGCTCCAATTTGTACAATAGTCTTCCATGCGCAACAGTGTCAAAAGCTTTCCTGAAATCCAAATATATGATATCAAAATTATTTTTTGCATCCAGTTATTTTTTGTAACCACATCATAATATCCTATCAAATTTGTCAGACAAGACTTTCCCTTAACAAAACCATGCTGTGTCCGAGCTATAACTGAAGTCTTGTCTAAATGATCCTGCAGTGCTTCTTTAACCAGTGCCTCCATTAATTTTCCTGAAACAGAAGTTAAACTCACAGGTCTAAATTACTCGTGTCACCCTTCGATCCCCCTTTGTGAATTGGGGATACATTTACACATCTCCAGTCTGTGGGAACCTCCCCTGAGTCCAAGGATGCTCTCATAATTATGGCTAAGGGTTTGCTTAGTTGCTTTGCCGCCTCCTTTAATATAACTGGATAGATCCCATCCACCCCAGGTGCTTTTCTTACGTTTAACTTCAAAAATTTCTCTTTCACTTTGCTCTCAGTTATTACAAGATCATTAAGCACCCTGCTACAATTTGATAACCTTCTGCCATTTTCAAACCTTAATAATTCCTCACATGTGAATGTAGATGCAAAATACTCATTCAGTTTGTTTGCTATCTGAGCAGGATGATCAACAGTCGAACCATCGATGTCAAGTGGACCAATCAGATTCATCCCCTTCCTTTTAGAGTTTATATAAGTAAAGAAATCCTTGCTGTTTTTCTTAGCATCTTTTGCCAAGGATTTCTCGTAATCTGCACTCGCCTGCCGAACCTCCTTTGTGACCTGATTACAGATTAACTTATATCTGCCATAGGCTTCTGAGTCGCTTGATAATTTATATGCATCCCATGCATTTTTCTTCTCTGTTACGAGTCTCATTAGTTCATTTGACAACCATTGTATGAAGTCCCCCATTGTATGACGATGTGATTTACTGGCCCACTATATTTCTCTGTACAGATCTTTCTTGTACTCATCAGAATCATTAAGCCTATAACAAACAAACAAACTCTCATTTTTGCTTTCCCAGTGCTTATGTGACACAAAACTGACTTAACATTGGACTGTCCATCCATGCCAACTGGATGCATCGTCTTAGATTTTATGTACTTCTTAATTAAGAGCATAAACCCCTTTCTCTTCCTATTTGGTGTGTCCTTTCTCTATACACTGTACACCCCATATTCAAATTCCGCATCCCTTATCCCTCATAGTGTTACACCATGCCTCTGACATCCCAACAATGTCCACATTCGATGTCTTGACCAGCATTTCAAATTTATTAAATTTATTTACTATGCTCCTAGCATTGGTGTACATACAACTATACAAACAACTGTTCTTATTCTTAGTTACCTTATCATAGCTCACATATTTACTTATTCCGTAATGACTCCCAGCAGTCCTTAAAATCCCTGTCACCTTACTTTCTAGGCTGCCTGCTTGTTCCAATAGGATAGTGATTCTTGCATTGCAAGTGATGCAGTGCAAGAATCACTTTCACCTCTGCCTGTGGCTACCATTAATTTATTAGTCTGTGTATTCCCTTAAGCTGCCAGTTTTCCAATTCACCTAACACTACCTTGATAGAATCAGCAAATAGTCTTGTACCTTTTCTATTTAAATCCAGGGGCTCACATTTGGTGAGTATGGACTTGGCACATCCAGGGTCCTGAGCTGGATATCATCATTCTTCTCATTTTTGGTGATTCCCTTCTACTTCTCTCTCTCTCTCTCTCCAGGGTAATTCTGTTTTTTTTTTTTTTTTTTTTTCCCCCGACTGGTGCAGCATAAGCCTCAGGCTTCCTTGTACCATATAGCTAATAATAATAATAATAATAATAAATGTATCTATCCCCGTAGAAGTAGTCTCTCCTGTTTAACAAGCACAGACCATACTGAGAAAAATTCAACCCCATGAGCCTTGCACAATCTCTCCAAAGGGCTGAATTGATTGATAAGGCTCTCATCATATACTCCCTCCCATTGTCTCTAGGCAGAATTGCAGACACTTTCAAATTTAACCCTTAACTCGTGACTTTTTTTTTTTTTTTTTTTTTCAAAACTGCCCTGTACATGTTAAGTAAGTATGCAAATCTCCTACTCTTAATGTCATTAGTGCCAATGTACAACAATATCACCTTTTGTGACCTTAAAAGATGATATCTGCTCTACATGGTCATCAACATTTGAACCTGGCAGACATACCCTGGTAATCTATTTTAATATTAATTGATATGATAAAAACTTATCTTTTTTGACCATAAAAGGGTATATAAAATATAAATTTTATTATGCAATAAATATAGTAACTGTCTTGGGTTTTACTTGTGGATTGTATTTTTACCAAATGGATCCTCTCTAAAAGGGTATTTCCATTTAAACAAAATGGAAAATATTATATCCAATATTAAGCTATTCTATAAAAAGAGAAAAATAAGGGAATGTTATCCTGTCTGCTCATCGGAAGTTTTACTTTACTAGGCATACAAAACCAATCATGACTCTTAACATATAAATGCTGTTTATTTTTAAACAACATAATTAATGCGACTGCTTTAGGTAAAGTATGCTCCACTGTAGAGATCAATGCCATTAAAAAACTTTGGTTGAAGAGTCAAATATAGCTGAGAGTTATATGTCTTGGTTTCTTGAAGTGACACAACAATTATAGTTAAGTACAGGAATTAAAAGAAAACTTGAAAGTTGAAGAAGACTAATCTTGAAAATAGAATACAGTTTTGAAAATATGCATCTGAAAATATAAAATTAACTTTCCAAGGTCTGCTATAATTATTTTAAACTTTTATGTACAAATCCATGTCTCAGAATTCTGCTTACCTGTGTAGAAAAATGTGAAACTCAGAAGAATTATATTCTTTGTCTTTATAAGCTGTAGGGCTTTCACTATATATCAAAAAAAGTAATAATATATTAATAAAACAAAATAAAATAGAAATTAATTATTTAAGAAAAATTTATTTCAGTACATTATAATTTTTGATCATCTATATTTTGCAGTTTACTACAGCTACCAAATGAAGGTGTAATTCTTACCAGACTCATTCTGCTATGTTTGTTATCATAAGACCAAAGTAAGTGAAGCATAATATCACTGGTGGCACCAATTCAGCAGTGCATATGAAGCCTATTTTGGAATATCTGTGGATAATAAAGACAAGTTGGCAGTACCTCCTTTCTGCTATGGTAGCTGCAGGCCAACATTAGAGGGATGGTTTTGTGGTAGTCATAAGTGTATGCCTTTTGCTATATCTTGAATATGGGGATGGATCACAAAAGATCATGATAGCTGCTTTTGTATGAGATATGTCAAAGATTAAAAAGTTCGTAGATTGAGATCATCCTCTACTCCGGTGCCGCATAATCAATCTGCCTACCATCCAGAGCAGAATCTTCAGAATTGGAAGATGAATCAGGTGAACAGGACAACTTGGATTACATCTCAAAAACCCTTTAAAATAAAGTGCCACATTTACCTAATCAGCAGCAACTGGAAGGCTTAGTGAAGACTTGGGTTTAACCAAATCCAGTGCCTGACATCTCATTTGAAGGAGTAGAATTTGCTGGATCTCAGCTGCAAGACTTTCACACACACACACATACACACACCTTATGAATGTTCCTATACTATTTAAGAATTCCTGTGCCTTAAGTAAGCTTTAAATAATAGAATTACAGCCTTAAAGAAGAAATAAGAAAATTTTGAAGAAACTGGTATTAGTCACAATCCAGAAGAGTGGTGGCATCTTTTCAAAGAGAGTTCAGGAAAAGTAAAAAAAAGACAGTAAAAGTGAGGAAGTTGTGTTGTGTTACTTCATACATCCACTAATTCCTGTTGCACATTCTATTTATACTGAAGAAGAAGCCTATGGAAATATGAAGCATAGCTTAACTTTAAAAACTAACTACAGCATGAAAAACTTTTTTTTTTTTGGCTAAGCATAATATCTTTTGATTATTATCTTGTATTCAACAGGATATTAAATTATTTATGAATAATCTTGGCTGGCTCATACCACAATTAGCAGTGTAAGGCACTAAATTTCCAATATATATAAATCTTATATTTTTAGAACAATTTAGACAGTATCTTTCCTCTTTTCATGAATGTCTTTGTTACACTCTATAATAAATGTTTGAATGAGGCAATTTTTCTGTCCTTTCGAAGCTGGCAATATTAAAATTATTTTCCAAATCTGGTGCTCCTACTTCTGCTAAGGCCTGTCATCCCATTACATTACTGTCCAACTTGGATAAAACCCTTGAGCAATTTAAAGGGCTGTCCATCTAGACTGTCTTTTTTACTGAACAATCTTTAAAGTCTCTATGCCTTAAAAAAGATTTAAATAAGAGAATTACAGTCTTAAAGAAGAAATAAGAAAATTTTAACTATTTGGTTTTTCGTCCATATAACAGAACTGAGGAGGTCCTGGTTGAACTTCTTTACAGAGTAAACAGCTGCACTTTTAAATATGCTATAGCTATTTTTTTAGATTTCTCTAGAGCCTTTGACTCCCTTTGGTTGGACAGCTTCTTTGCTCCCCTCAGGGTTGTTCGATGCTCCTCAAACTCTACAACCTAATCTGCAACTATTTTTTCCACCATTCTGTCCAAGCCATTTCTGGTTCTCAGCAACTTAGTCACTCTGCCTGTCGTGGATGCCCACAAGGTGCTTGGTCCACCCATCTGGGATTTAGTTCTAGATCAGTGGCTTCTTCTTTCAACTCCCAATGCTTCTAAAATCAGATATGCTGATGACTTAACACTTCATGTCTTTGGAATTCTTGTTCTTCTCTGGAAAGTACTGCAAATAACATCATGAATGATCTGTTATTAATAAATTTACTACTTCTCCTGACAAGACTAAAACCCTCTATCTTAAATGAAACCCTAACACATCCAAGCCTCCAACTGTTAAACTTATTGGTTGTTCTCTCTCTCTCTCCTTGGTTGACCCACATAAATTTTTGGGTATTACCATAATTGATAAATTAAACTTTCAGAAACATTTCTTGCATCTTCATGATAAAATAGTCAAGTATACTTCTATGCTTATCCATCTGCCGCATCAATCCTGGAGTATTATAATCAACTTACATATCATCTTTTGTACAAAGTGGTTTTTGTTTCGATTTGTACCTATGGTGCTGCTGGTTTAGGTATACTAAAAAGGTTGCTATCCAAGAGAAACTCTTTACCATTCAAAGATGTATGTCATTAATGATGAGTTGTTCCTTTTTTTTTACATGAAAACACCAAACACGAGATGTATTAGAACCTATAGTACTCAGTACCGTGCTTGGGCTGGAAGTTGAGAAGACAAAAGAGCAGACATTTATTGACATTAGACTTGAACTTCTGTAGACTGTAATTTTCAGGAAATACGCATGAAGGAAGGATGTTCCATAAAATGGCAGTTGAATGAATAAACGAGGAAGACAAAAAGCTGGTTCTGTGAGTTTGAAGTTGGACAGTAAATGAATGTTGGCTGGTGGCAATGCATGTTGGGACTGTTTTGAAAGAGAGAGCGGGAATTATAGAAGCCAATTCAGAAGAACAGTGCCCATAGAAGAATCTGTAGAAAAGGCATGCAGCAGAAACAGTGCGTCTATGAGACAGAGAGTGGAGAGACTCTGTTAGAGAGGAGTCATTAATTAACCTAACTGCCCTCTTCTGAATGGAATCTAGAAGCCTGAGTTTTGGAGGCACCACCCCAGATGTGGGAACAATATTCCATAGTAGAGCGGATTTGCAATTTGTACAAAGTGAACAGCTGTTTGGAAGAAAAGTAACACCGAAAGCGAAAGAGAAAACCAAATTTTTTAGAAGCAGAGGAAGCAATATTTGTAATGTGCTTGTGCCAAGAGAGATTAGAAGTCAGGGTAATCCCCAAAAGAGATATATCATTTTGCCTAGAAATCAGAGTGTCACCAAAGGTAAGCAAAGGAGCAGAAGAATCCTTTTTATGAGATATATGACAGGACTGAGTTTTAGAAGGATTGAAATCAACTAAGTTGTCTTCGCCCCACTGGAGATCAGCATTTAAGGAATTGTTACAGGATATTCTAGAAGTTAAAGCTGATTGAGCAGGGCAAGGTTTTTCAAAATGGAAAGTGGAATGCAATGTGCTATCATCGGCAAAATTATGGATAGGATTTCCAGTTAATGGAAGAAGGTCATTAATATACAAGAGGAAAACGGTGGGGGAAATAACTGAACCTTCCGGGACACCAGCATTAGTGGAGAAGTTAGAAGACAGAGAGCCATCTACCATCACCCTCAGTGAGCAATCAGAGAGAAAACTAGATAACCAATTACAAAACACAGTTGGCAAACCATAAGATGGAAGCTTCTTTAGAAGACCTTTATGCCAAACACAGGGCGCCTCCGTAGCCAGGTGGGAAGGAGCAGCAGTGTGTAGCACACGCTTCTTGATTAGACCAGGGTTCAAGCCTCACCACCAAATACGGAGGATGCGGAAAGGTCAGGGAATGACCACCGCATATTACCGGAGCAATATGGCCTTAGTTGCTAATGCTCCTAAAAACAAAATAACAACAACAGGCCAAACATGATCGAAAGCCTTTGAGATGTCAAGAGCAACTGCTTGTGTTTCACCAAACTTTTCCATTGAATTAGTCCATAAATGGGTAACATAAGCCAGAATATCACCAGTGGATTGACACTAACAGAATCCATACTGGCGATCGTTGATCAGATGGAAGGTTTCTAGGTAGTTTAAGAGTTGGCAGTTAATTGATTTCTCCATTACTTTAGAAAGAGTAGAAGTAATTGCAATTGGACAATAATTGAATGGGAGGGACTTGTCACCCTTTTTAGGAACTGGCTGGGTATGAGCAAATTTCCAAGCAGAAGGAAAAACATCTTTGAAACAAGAAAGTGAAAAAAGGCTGCTAAGAACAGGTCTAAGTTCAGGAGCACAGGTTTTGAGAACAAGTTTTTTTTGTTATTTGGTTTTTAGGAGCATTAGCAACTAAGGCCATATTGTTCCGGGATATGTGGTGGTCATTCCCTGACCTTTCCGCATCCTCCGTATTTTGTGGTGACGGGCTCGAACGCCGGTCTAATCAAGAAGCGTGTGCTACGCACTGCTACTCCTTCCCACCTGGCTACGGAGGCGCCTTGAGAACAAGTGGAGAAATACCATCAGGACCTGGAGCTTTCTTACCATCGAGATTCGTCAAAATCCTTCTGACATCCTTTTGATGGAAGACCAGAGGAAACATTCAATGGAACATGTTGGGAGGTGGTTTACCAAGATCATTCATACTCGAGTTGGAAGAAAAATGGGATGCTAGCAGGTCCGCTTTATCCTTGGCTGAAGTGACAACAGAAACATCTGGTTTTGACAGAGGTGGGAGCACAATGTCTCGACAGCTGCACTACAGTTTTAAATGGTTGCCTACCTTTGGACCTCCAATTACTTATCAAGGTTTTTGCTTCTATCTTATTCTTTGCTTTATATTTCCATTCATTTTTAGGCATAACTTGAATGGATTCAGTAAGCTGAATGTTAATACAGTAAAATCTCGTTAATACAAATTGGTATTATTCAAAGTACTCTTATATGAAGTTATATGAAGCACATACCATTCCCTTGTAAAAGGATTTACATAGAAGGGAATGATATGAAGCACATACCATTCCCTTCTATGTAAATATATTCGTTTATTACAAAATTCAGTTAATATGTATTACAAAGTTCTTTTTTGCCTCGTGAGAAATAAATATTTCCATTTTGTATGTTTAATGCAAATCTAGGCAGAGCTGTCCAATTATTCCCCTATTGTTTCCTCTGGCCACCCAGCTCCCTACTTCCCGAAGGATGGCACTGACTTGTTAGAAATTAGCTTTGTGAAAACAAAAGCAGCTTATGGTAGCTACAATATCAAGTGCACTCTGAAAGGATGAGTTGAAAGATGAGTTGTTAAATTAACAAAAGAATAAAAAGTTTTTCTAAGTTGTTTACATGTACTCCCTTGCTCTCCACAGGAATAAGGTTAGTTGCAATTGTTACTCCAGTTCAAAGAGTCTTTTGCTACCATATACAGCAATCTATTTTCTGTGCCATTTTATCTGAGCCGATGTCTTTTTTGGAACTTGTGTCTTTAAATTAATTTAAAAATGTTTATATAAAATCTTATCTAGCAATGTTATGGCAACAAAACAAAACTTAAACGGATGGAATTAAGCTTGGAAATTAAACAAAAATATACAAGGGGCTGTTAGGATGGAAAGAAGCAAAACAGACATTGTATAAGATGACAACATACCTTTACCTACTTTATCTACAATACTGAAAAAAGGAAACGAACTTGACACTGGAGCAGTAATTAAAAACAGGAAACAAATCGAGTGGTACCAACAAATGCATATATCTAATTTGCTAATATCAGGTCCGATTTTGTGAGAAAAGGCAAATTATCTAGCTCAGCAACATGGGATTAGTAATTTCAAATGCAGCCGTGGCTGGCTCCAAAGATTTAAAGCCAGGAATAACTTGGTTTTGCGAAATGTGTGCGGTAAGTCTGGATTAGTCGACAAATAAAAACGCTATAGACTGGTTGTGTTCTGTGCTATCCATTCTTGAAAACTATGAGGCAAAGGATATTTTTAATCTTGACAAGACAGGTTTATTTTATAATTTGCTGCCAAATAATACATTTGCTGTTCGAGGAGAGTCTTGACATGGTGCAAAACTCAGTAAACAAAGACTCACTGTTCTGTTATGCTGCAATTCAGATGGCAGTACAAAACTATGCCCACTTGTGATTGGTAAGTTTTCTAAGCCAAGGTGTTTTAAAGCAGTTACCAATTTCCCTGTGATTATGAGGCCAATAGAAGTGCTTGGCTTATGGTCAAAATTTTTCAGTCTTCATTATCAAAAGTGGACAGAAGAATGCCTTCAGAAAAAAGGAACATTCTAGATCATTGTACAACACATTCTGCCAAATACACGGCTGTTGCTTTTACCCCCCCCCCACCAATCAGTGGCATAGCCAGGGGGAGCAAATGCTCCCCCTATCATAAATTTTGTTCTACTTGGCTCCTTCTTTCCAAGTTCCCAATGAATCAATTTATTATTATTATTTCTTTTCAATTTATTATTTATTATTATTATTATTTTATTATTAATAATAATAATATCAATTTATTATTATTGTTGCTCTTATTTCTCCCTGATTGGGGGATTGACGGGTACTGCTACCAAGTACACAGAGTGGTTGTAATGTCTAGTATTACTGATGGTCGAGGAAATCTCTGACTATCCTACATGTGTTCAAGATTGCGACTTTGTGGAGTTTCTTGTAGGTGTTCTCTGGGAGACCTATTGCTGCTAGGCTGCTATGTAGACTCTTTGGTACCATACCAGTAGTTGACACTATGATCGGGATGGTCGATACTTCTTGCATATGACACATCTCCTTGACCTCATGTCTCAGGTTCGTGTACTTCCTAATTTTTTCCTAATGGGTTTTCTGGACATTGCTATGTCAATTAGGTAGGTAGCCTTTTTCATCTTGTCCACAAGGGTTATGTCTGGTCTGTTATGCATGATGGGCTTATTCGTTATTATGACGCGGTCCCAGTACAGCTTGTGGGTTCGGGTCTCTAGTACTGCCTGGGGTTCGTACTTGTAGTATGGTACACTTTCTTCTGGTATTTCCTCGCTAGTTTCTGATGTATTATCCTGACTACCTGGTCATGTCTATGAGTGTGTCTTCTGTCTGGGTGATCACCTTGCACCCCACGGTGATGTGTTGGATAGTTTCTGAGGCCAGGTGGCATCGTCAACATGTGTCATCTGACATTCCGGACTCCTTTGCGATGTATTTTCTATAGTTTCTGGTGTTGATTACCTGGTCTTGGATGGCCAGCATGAATCCTTCAGTCTCGGGGAAGAGCATCCTGCTTGTTGCATTTGAAGCAATGTTATCGATGTGATCTTGATGGAGGTCATTGTAGTGTGTGCCATGGAGTGTCTTCTTTGCCCATCATTCTAACTTTGTTTCTTGTACCGTCTGGGCGGGAGGGGGGTTCCTCGCTTAGGTTGAGTGAGGTATACCACTTATCTATCTTCCTTATGGCCTGGTGGAGTGGTGCTGTGTTGTTCTCAAGGTAATCCTTCAGGTTAACTATCACTGTTTTCTGTTGCTCTATCAGGTCTATCAGGCCCCCTTCTCCCTCTTTTCAAGCTATTGTTAGTCTCTCCACTGTTGACTTCAGGTGGTGTTAGCTGCTCTTGGTCATCATTGTCCTTGTCTTTCGCATGATATCTTCTAGCTCGGTATTATTATTATTAGCTATATGGTGCAAGGAAGCTTAAGGCTTATGCTGCCCCAATCAAAAAAATATTTTTCCGAGTTAGTTACCCTGAGTGAGAGAGAGAGAGAGAGAGAGAGAGAGAGAGAGAGAGAGAGAGAGAGAGAGAGTCAAAAGTAGAAGGGAATCACTAAGAAAGAGAAGCATGATGATATCCAGCTCAGGACCCTGGGTGTGCCAAGCCTATACTCACCAGATGTGAGTCTCTGGGGACTTATATCCTTAACATTTTGAAGATATTTCAATAATGACAAATGGTAATTTTTTTTTAGTTTATGCTTGGCAAGTTATTGCTTGATAAAAAGCCCATAATGTGAAAGTTTTGCAATGATATAACACATTCTAGTACACTTTTTTTTTAAAAATAATGTCCTTTAAATAAAAGTTACATTTCTTATTTGTTAGTAGACTTCTATTACAGTCTTTGCTGATAAATCTTTGAAACGTATCTTGAGTTGCTGATTTTTTTTTTTTTTGTTTACAAATATACCAGGCCAGCTAGCAACTGACAGCATTTAGCAATAGAACTGGAACTTTCATAACTGGAATAGTGGAACGAAAATTATAAAAAAATTACGTTCAAACAAACAACTGCCACCTATTATTATTATTATTATTATTATTATTAGCCATATGGTGCAAGGAAGCCTGAGGCTTATGCTGCACCAGCCAAAAAAAATAAAAATTCTGAATGACCCTGAGAGAGAGAGGAATCAGAAGTAGAAGGGAATCACCAAGAAAGAGAAGAATGATGATATCCTGCTCAGGACCCTGGATGCGCCAAGCCCATACTCACCAGATGTGAGCCACTGGGGTTAATATAACCCTTTGCTCCCCCTCACTTCAAAACCTGGTTATGCCACTGCCCCTAATACCACCAGTTTAACCACCAGATCAAGGGATTATTTATAATCTCAAGAGAGCATATAGAGCCTGCCTGATAAGGTACTTGACCTGTAACGTAGAAGGAGGGAACAATTTGCAGCCAAATTGGAATGTCTTGGATGCTATCCGTAATCTTGTTATTGCTTGGGACAGTATTGCATGAAGTTAATAATCAACTGCTTCAGAAAGGGTGGCTTTGGAGAGAATATCATCGAAAAACATGGTCCAGCAGACGAACGTGGTATCAACATTGAGGAATGGACGAATTTGAAAGAACAATATGGATTTTGTTGGCAAATTTGAAGAGATTGTGAAGGTGGATGGAATTGCATTTGATAATGTCTGTGCTGTAGTTAAAAATGCATACAGCACAAAAACTATGCAAACTATTTAAAGAATTGGATTATTTCTTTAAATTAGATTAATTTATTAAAACGTTAATGGTTTGTATGTCTCTTTTTATATTAAGATCGTAATTCTTTTTACTGTGATACTAAAATATTGTATATATTAAAATATATACTGTACAATATTTTCAAATCCATTGATTGCTTTTTTCTTAGTTTATCTTACAAATAAAATAAAATCTTTAAAAAATATGTTTTTCGTATTACTGTATTGTTAGACAAGGTTTTTGTTTTTATTTTATTTTATTTTAATTATTTTATTTTATTAATTTAAATTAATTTATTTTTGATATTATTACTATATTTCTTATTATTCTTAGATATACAGCAAAAATATAACAAAAAAAAAAAAAAAAAAAAGGTAAAATTTTGACATTTTTGGGGGACCTCGTTATTACAAAAGGTGAAAATTTAGGTCCCTTGAACTTTGTATTAATGAGATTCAACTGTAGCATTCTTTTACTTGCTGAGACTACACACAATAGGGGGCATAAATTCAAGCTAAGGAAGGATGGTTGCAAGATAGATGTGCAGAAGTTGGCCTTCAGCTAGCAGGTGGTTGATTGTTGGGACAGGCTTCCATCTGTTGTTGTGGTAGTGGATGGGTTGAATAAATTCAAGATAGAACTAGACAAATTCTTTAAGTGCACAGATGGATGAACTGTTTTTTTTTTTTTTTTAATATGTGAATAATGTCTATGCTGGGTACTCTACGGTGCTCTCAGGCTGTCAAGAAAAGTGAAACGTCTAATCGCTGTTATATCTCTGAAACTAATAGACAATAGTATAAACAGTCTATACTTATTTTGTCAGGTATATAATTCCGTAGACGAATATGCAAGAAAAAATTTGATATTTTGACATTTAATATCATTTTTTTTTCGAAAAACTAAAAATTTCACATTTTGGTCATTTGCCATCAAACTATGATAGATAGATGTAAACAGTAAGCAACAAAATTTTTCAGTAGGAAAAGTAGTTTCTACATCTGTAAATAGTTTTGATATAGCTCTTATGGTTTCCGAGTAATAGCGATGCAAAGTTAAGAAAGTTGAAAAATTCTAGCATTTTCAAGTTTGTTTTTGCAATATCTTGAAAACTATGTTAGACAAAAATAGTAAGCAACAAAATTGTTGCCCTTTGAGAGCTCTATAAGGATATATAACTAGATTTCAAATTGGGTTTTTAGTTTTCAACAGTTGAACAACTCATTAAAGTAACTACTTCGTTCAGTTACTTCGCATTTGTCGAGCAGTGTGGTTGTGTTTCATTTAGTTAAGTTGTGACGATGCCGAAAATTACATCAACTAAATGTGTTCAAAAGATTTCAACAAAATCACAAATCTAACGTTGAAAAGCAAGCACCAAAGTCAGCGGTGGAATTCAAGAGAGAGAATCATAAGTGTAAATGTGAGCAAGATCAATTAGAGGCAGATGTCCCACCATCAACATCAAACAGAACAATGCAAACAGCAAATGAAGATTGTCAAAAGTGTTATATGTTAGCTTCAAAAGAAGCTAACATATAACACTTCATTCAGGTATGTCTGCAGTATTTGCAACAGACTGTAGTTTCAGAATGATTTGAGATTACCAAAGCATATACAAATTCTTGAAGATGAATTCCAGAAGCAGAGAACGTGGTATCTTTTATGCTTTGCAATACATGCTTCCCAAGCTTAGAATTGGGAAATGCACTGTAGTTATCCAAGTCCAATGCCTATATATATCATCCGTTTCAAATGAATTTACCGCCGCTCAATTGTATAAATGAACGGTTGGTTTTGGCTATATTGCCATTCATGCAGATTCGACGTTTGCGATATGAAACTGGAAGTTATGTTATCGTCGGATAAGTCATAAATGTTCCAGTTGACATGAATACCATGGTTAGAGAGTTACCTTGTGCTTTAGACAATGTTTATGCATTCAACGTTGACATCAAGAAGCATTTGATTCATAAATCGACTTACTTAATATGTGAGAAAAGAAATGGTCAAATTGTGGCTAAGGTATTAAATCAATACTCCTCTGTACAAACTTTATAACATCACAGTTGATTGTCAGTTGCTTGCTACAGTTTCATTGAGAGTTACCAATAGCGAACAAGTAGACAATGTAGAGAAGATCGTATAGTGATATCGAATTACTTATGGCACAGCAACACACTTTACTTTGGAATGAAGACAAATATCTTGCAATTGCTCCTAGACAACACAATCAACCGATGTTGATAGTTTATGATGAACATGCTGAGGAACTGTTGTTTCCACCGATATACTTAGGCCATTCACGTAAATTTAAAGATGGATTACATGTTACTCTGTTTATGGTGGCAACTAGCGAAATAAAAAGAAAAGATCACTGAGGAGTAATGCCACATCATATTCTATACATGGGGATAAAAATTTTACGCTTAAGAATAACCAAAGGTTTATATTCCACTTTCAAATGAGAAACTTCCAACATAACAAAACGTATGATAGAAGATTTGTTGAAGGATGCTTTGAAAGTAACTTGTCGTTTCTCAAATCCATCCAAATTCTGTACACTACTGGTCTGAATGCAAGAAAGATGTCTTTGATATGATCAGACAACTTGGTAAACCGAACATGTTTCTGATATTGAGTGTGATGGAGGTTTGCTGGCCACATCTCTTGAAAACATTTCACAGACTAAACAGTAGTAAAGATACAGATGATGACAATCCAATGAAAGAATTGACAGCATTGCAGCGTACAAAACTAGTCAACTAGGATCCAGTCACATGTGTAATATACTTCAATAAGCTACTTGACATTATAATGCAATCGAAAAGGTACAATCCCTTTGGGAAATTCAAGGTAATTGATTTCTTCAAGCATATAGAGTTCCAGCATCATAGTAGTTGGCATGCTCACATTTTGCTGTGGCGACAAAATGATCCTAAAGAAATGGTTTCGGAAGATATGCTAAAGACTGTAGAAATAATAGACAAATTGTGCAGCATCGATGCTTTGGATCTTCCACTTCCGGTGTCTTACTCAAATCAAGTGCACAAGCATACATTTACTTGTTTCAAGAAGAATGATGATCGATGCAGATTCAATATTCCGTATTGGCCTATGGATCAAAGTCAAGTTTTAATACCAATGAACACATAAGATGATTGATGTTCAAGATTCAAATGGTGTTTTCAACAATATAAGAAAGATCTTGAAGAGAAACATTATGATACACTCGAGCAGTTTCTAGAAGAGCACAAGTTGGATACGAAAACTTACTTTGATATTCGATCAGGATTGATGAGACATACCGTTCTAATGAAAAGAAATATAACACAACTTCGGATGAATACCTTCAATCCTTGGATAGCTGGTATATTATATTTGAACATGGATTTACAGTTCATACTTGAGGAACATTCATGCACATCTTACGTTGTAGAATATGTTAACAAAACCAACATAGGCATAAGCCATTTGCATTGAGAATTGATCAAATAGCAAAGAGTATCCAGATCAAGACCAAACCGACTTGTTAAAACGCATTAGCATTAAAATGTTGAACAGTGTTGAAACGAGTTTGCAAGAGGCAGCTTTGCCAGCCAATATATGAGGCTAGTAGAGAAGTTGTGTACACTCCAACTACTTTGCCTCATGGGCATCAGAAAAGTAAGAAGAGCAAGAAGTGAATGGCTGAAGAAAATCTTGATGATGATTCTACTGACATATGAAATGAAAATATTATACATAAATATGAGAAAAGATTAAAAGATGAAGAGCTCAGTCAGTTTTGCTTGGGTGATTTTACAGCAAAATACAATGTTGTGAAGGGACAATGTAAACCTCAAAAACAGATGCGAGTCATACAGTATCGCCACTATGAAATGTCTGAATTGCAAGAATATATGCTGATGCCATCGAGGCAGTGTTAGGTGGGTCGGAAAACTGCTAGCTTGGTGCGATACACAGTCTAAAAGGCTAACAGTGGCTGCAGGCAGAGGCAAAAGTGATTCTTGTACTGCTTCTATTAGAATGAGCAGCAGCCTGACTGCTGGGAGTCATAGGGGAAAAAGTAAATACATGGGCTGTATTAGGGTAACTAAGAGCAGGAACAGGTGCATGTATACTTGCATGTACACCAATGGTAGGAGAATAGTTAATCAATTTGATGAGCTTGAAGTGCTAGTCAAGACATCAAAGGCAGATATTGTTGGGATATCAGAGATGTGGTGCCACACAGTTATAAGCAGTGCAGTATTGGAATTTGGGGAGTACAATGTGTATAGGAAGGATAAACAGGACAGGAAGGGAGAAGGGGTTATGCTGTTAGTTAAGAAACACATAAAATTTAAGGAAGTGCATCCAATTAGTGGACAGTGCAATGTTGAATCTGTTTGGTGTGACATAGCACTGGAAAAGGAAAAATCAGGGTAGGTGTGTGTTATAGGCCTAATGAATCTGATGAGTGTAATGAGTAATTGTGCAGAGAAAAAGAGTGGGCAAGTAAATCAGAATGTCTTATAATGGGGGATTTTAATTTCCAGATGTTAACCGGAACTTGTGGTTTGGTCACTCGCACAATAACAAGATTTTGTGGATTTATTGGATGACTGTTTTCTACATCAACATGTTCAAAAGACAACCAGAGGGAGTAACACTCTTGATCTGATTATTAGCAGTGATTATTCATGCATTAAGAATTTGCAGATAAAGGAACCACTGGGTGACAATGATCACAATGTGCTGATGTGGGAATTACATAAAGATGTAACTACCATCAAGACTAAAGTGAAGGGCTTTTGCTTTAGTAAAGGTGATTACATGGGTCTCAGACAGTTTTTAAATTCTGTACAGTGGGGTCAACTGATGACGTTACCAATGTTGAATTCTAACTGGGAAGCCTTCAGGGACTTAATTTTGGAGGCTACTAGGCTTTTCATTCCAACTAAGAAATACTTTTCAAGGTTTAGGCCTAAATGGATGTAAGATGAATTAATGAGGCTCGTGGCAGAGAAGAAAATGTATGGGATGCATATAAAGTACCCGATGACACAGAAGCCTATGGCAGATATAAACTAGTCTGAAATAAAGTCACAAAGGAGGTTGGGCAAGCAAAGGCAGATTACAAGAAATCTTTGGCAAACAATGGAAAGAAAAACAGCAAACATTTCTTTACTTAAGTAAACTCTAGAAGGAAAGGGATGAATCAGATTGGACCACTTAATATAGATGGGTTGCCTATTGATGATCATGCTCAGGTAGCTGATAAACTGAATGAGTATTTTGCATGTACATTCACACATGAGGAGTTATTCAATGAGGGGAATGCCAGAAGTTAATCAAACTCTAACAGGGAGCTAAGTGATTTTGTAATAACTGCGAGCAAAGTGGAGGAGAAATTGTTGAAGTTAAACATAAAAAAGGCACGTGGGGTGGATGGGATATAGTGATATGAAAGGAGGCAGCAAAGGAAGTAAGCAAACCCTTAGCCATATTTATGAGAGCTTCTTTGGACTCAGGGCAGGTCCCCATGGACTGGAGGTGTGCAAATGTATCAACAATTCACAAGGGGGGGTTCAAAAGTGACACAAGTAACTATTCCAGGGAAAATAATGGAATCACTGGTTAAAGAAGCATTGTAGGATCATCTAGACAAGACTGCAGTAATAGTTATTTGCAGTAATGGGTTTGTTAAAGGGAGGTCTTGTCTGACCAATTTGATGGGATACTATAATGTGGTTACAAAGGAACCGAATGCCAAAGATAATTTTTATATCATATACTTCGATTTCAGGAAAGCTTTTGATACAGTTGCACATAGAAGACTGCTGCACAAATTGGAGAGGTCTAGCATTAAGGGTAAGTTGCTATAATGAAACAGAGAGTGGTAATCAATGGACACTGCTCTTCATGGACAAATGTTATTAGTGGAGTTACTCAGGGATCGGTGTTGGGCCCATTGTTGTTTTATATATTTATCAATGATATTGATGAAGGTATATCAGGTTTAATGTCCAAGTTTGCAGATTATACAAAGGTTGGCAGGGTTGTTAACGACAGCAAAGACAGTATGCTACTCCAACTGGATCTCGAAAAGTTGGGAAATGGGCTGAGGAGTCGCAACTGAAATTTAACATTGACAAATGCAAAGTTCTGCATATGGTTAGTGGTAACCCAAGAGAAATGTACCAACTGTGTGGTACTACACTCAGAAAAGTGGAAAATGAAAAAGACCTGGGGGTAACTGTGCATTGAAATATGAAGTTCGCTGAGCAGTGCAGATGAGCTTCCAGGGCAGGTTATGGAGTTTTTTTCAATGATATATAGGAATTTTGCTAGCAGGAACAAGGAGGTGATTATCCTGTTATACAAGGAAATGGTCAGGTCACACCTAGAGTACTGTGTACAGGTCTGGAGGCCTCATTTTTGGAAGGTCGTAGAGTTGGTAGAACAAGTACAAAGAAGGGTAACAAGATTAGTGAGGGGAACAAAGGGGGTGCTGCAAATTGTTGTAAACCTTAAGTAAATGACTCCAAGGTCTCTTAATCCAACATGCTGACTATATGCTGATCATATGCTCTCCTTGCAATGCAATGAAATAACAAGCTACTGGTTCCACTCCATGTGAGTACAGTCAGTCCTCGTATAGCACGATAGTTGTGTTCCTAGAAACCCTCGTGCAATGCAAAATCGTGCAATATGAACAACAGGCCCTATGGGAAAAATAGGATTAGGTGCCGACCACCCAAGATTGAACACACATTTGTAACCAAAACATTACCAAACACAATAAATAATTGTAATAAAATACATAAGTATTTTATTATGACTATTACGTAATAAAATATTGCTAATGCTTTTGCTTCTATCGTAAGCAAACTTGTTTTTTGTTTGATTTTCTATCCAAACAGATGACAGCCGTTCCATCTCTTCCAATTCTTTGTGTCTTAATCTAATGGATTTTAATTACACTTTGAGTTGTTCCTGCTATGAAAGTTGTTTTTATTTTCTCTGCATTCTTTGTAATTCTCGGCATTGCCTCATTCAGGTCTGTAGCACGTGCAACATCACATGGTCTTTCATTTCGCTCAAAACGTTTTACAATTAAATATTTTTTCTCTATCGACAGAGGTGGACTGGCCATAAGCCTTACCGGGGAAACCCCGGTTGGCCCGAGGCCGGTGTGATTTTGGCCATAAATGCTAGTATGAGGCTACTATAAATTTTCCCGGGTAAGAATTTTTGACCCAGTCCGCCTCTGTTTATCGATATTGCTTTTCTTTTTCTCTCTGAATCTGTAGTGTCTTCACCAGGATGCTTCCTTTTCACATCTTTTAAGTATTTTACTAATTTTTAGGGAATAAAGCACAATTACAAAATGAGGAGGCATGCTTGATACACATAAACAAAGCTGCGCACATGTAGCAACTGAATAAACAATGCCGTAAAGGCAGAGATACTGTATTGTGAAACCCTTTTATAGGGCCGCAACGACGCTATATGCCGCCAGTAAGCGAAATAAAATTTGCCACCCCAAAATATTTGGATTAAAAAATAAAATAGGGCATAAATAATTATTATTCATTTATTGAAAAAGAAAAAGAATTACAACATATCTCACATATAAAATAATGGAACAACAAACAAATATAACAAAATCATTCTGAAAATAAATCTTAAATTCTAAATCACATTAATTATACAATAATAAAATAAAAGGAAAATTACACAAATTTATGTTTCTTTGCTTTAAGAGATGCAAATTTATTAACTATTTCATTTATGTAAATCTTTGCAGTGATTTAATAAATTGTCAACTGACCATTTTTTTTAATTCAGAAATATTACAAAACATTTTAAATATTTCTATATGTTCTTTCATATTTGTAAACCTTTCAAATTAACGAGAAAATTGTTGTGTTCATAATTTGAAAGAAAAAAATTAATTTTGAAATTTTTTGCGGATCCTGAATAGCTTCATTTCTACTTTCATAATCAAAATGATGTTTTTTTTTTTTCAATGGCAAATGAAGCTTCAATGCCAATGATAGCAGCCATATTATTAGCAAAATTGAGAAATTTTTCAACTGCTTCTTCTATTCTATTTTCTTTAAAATATTGAGTGATATTTTGTACACATTCAAAAGTGATATTTTGTACACACTTTATATATATCCAAATCCTTTTTTTTTTTTTTTTTTTTTTGAAAATTTTACTTATCACATTAATTTTATTAAAAATATCATGCCAAATTATAACTGAACAAAGAAACTTATGAGATATTATTTTTAAGAGTATTCATTTAGCATGATTCCTCGTATCCGTATTTTTATTTTCATCTTCAGTGATTATAGGAAAAATTTTTTTTTTTTTTTTATGTACACCCCAAACACGAGAAGTATTAGAACCTATAGTACTTAGTACCGTGCTTGGGTTGGAGGTTGAGAAGATGAAAGAAGATATTTCTTGAGATTGGATTTGAACTTCAGTAGACTGTAATTTTCAGGAAATACGTACGAAGGAAGGTTGTTCCAGTAAATGGCAGCTGAATTTTGGAAAAGAGGAAGATGAAAAATTGGTTCTGTAAGTTTGAAGTTGGTCAGTAAATGGATGTTGGCTGGTGGCTGTACGTGTTCGGACTGTTTTGAAAGAGGGAGCAGGAATTATAGAAGCCAATTCAGAAGAACAGTGCCCATGGAAATATCTGTAGAAGAAGAGGCATGCAACAGAAACAGTACGCCTATGAGACAGCGAGTGGAGAGAGACTGTTAGAGATGAATCATTAATTAACCTAACTGCCCTCTTTTGAATGAAATCAAGAAGCCTGAGAGAGGTTTTGGGGGCAACACCCCAGATGTGGGAACAATATTCCAACGTAGGGCAGATTTTAGATTTGTACAGAGTGAACATCTGTTTGGAAGAAAAGTAATGCTGAGAGGGAAAGAGAAAACCAAGTTTTTTAGATGCAGAGAAAGCAATATTTGCAATGTGCTTGTGTCAAGAGAGATTAGAAGTCAGGATAATCCCCAAAAGAGATATATCATTTTGCCTAGAAATCAGAGTGTCACCAAAGATAAGCATAGGAGCAGAAGAATCCTTTTTTGCGAGATATAAGACAAGATTGAGTTTTAGAAGGGTTGAAATCAACTAAGTTGTCTTTGCCCCACTCGAGAATTACCTGAAAATCAACATTTAAGGAACTGGTAGTAGCTTTTCGAGAAGTTGAACTTGACTGAGCAAGGCAAGGTTTCTCAAAATGGAAAGTGGAATGCAATGTGCTATCATCGGAAAAACTATGGATAGGATTTCCAGTCAATGAAAGAAGGTCATTAATATACAAGAGGAAAAGAGTGGGGGAAAGAACTGAACCTTGGGGGACACTGGCATTAGTGGAGAAGTTAGAAGACAGAGAGCCATCTACCATCACCCTCAGTGAGCGATCAGAGAGTAAACTGGATAACCAATTACTAAAAACAGTTGCAAACCATAGGATGGAAGCTTATTTAGAAGACCTTTATGCCAAACACGATCGAAAGCCTTTGAGATATCAAGAACAACTACTTGTGTTTCACCGAACCTTTCCATTGAATTAGTCCATAAATGGGTAAAATAAGCCAGAATATCACCAGTGGATTGACACTGACGGAATCGATACTGGCGATCGTTGATCAGACAGAAGGTTTCTAGGTAGTTTAAGAGTTGGCGGTTAATGGATTTCTCCATTACTTTAGAAAGAGTAGAAGTAATTGCAATGGGACGATAATTGGATGGGAGAGATTTATCACCCTTTTTAGGAACTGGCTGGATATAAGCAAATTTCCAAGCAGAAGGAAAAACATCTTTGTAATAAGAAAGTGAAAAAAGGCAGCAAAGAATAGGAGTAAGTTCGGGAGCACAGATTTTGAGAACAAGTGAAGAAATACCATCGGGACCTGGAGCTTTCTTAGCATCAAGATTTGTCAAAATCCTTCTGACATCCTTTTGACGGAAGACCATAGGAGGCATTGAATGGAGCATGTTGGGAATGGAGGGAGCTGTTTTACCAAGATCATTTATACATGAGTTGGAAGAAAAATGGGATGCTAGCAGGTCAGCTTTATCCTTGGCTGAAGTGACAACAGAACTATCTGGTTTGGACAGAGATGGAAGCGGAGATGGGCAAAAGTTGCGGCCAATAGCTTTGGTAAGAGACCAGAATTCTCGGCTACCATTAGGGCAAGAAGCAAGTTTTCTACTCTTAGCCTATTCAAACTCTAGTTTGGACTGATTAATAACTGCTTTACTTGTTGCAAGCTTGGTGTAGGCAGAAAATGAAGCTGACGAATTAGAAACAAGCCAATTATGATATGTAACATTCTTCTCTTGAACAGCCTTAGCCCATTTATTGGAAAACCAAGGTGTAGATAAAGGACGAAATTTTAAAGTGGAGTGTGGGATAAAGGATTCCATTCCTGCAAGAATAATTTCACTGACACGATCTGAGCAAACGGTGACATCAGAAATTTTGAAACAGTAATCCGACCAAGGAAAAGAAGAAAAGAAATCTCGCAGGTCATCCCATTTTGCATTCTTGTAATGCCAAACAACACGAGGTTGGGAATAGCCATGAGATAAAGGTTCCATTGGAGAAGAGACAATCACCAAGTTGTGCTCTGAAGAGCCTAAAGGACCTCTCATTTCGACCGTATACTTAGAAGGGTTTTTGTGAGAAAAAGATCAAGCGTGTTGGCTATATGATTAGGATTGTCCAGTATTCTTGTAGGTAAATGAACAATCTGTGCTAGGTCATTAGTAATTGCAAAAGCCTCAGCATCTCAACCTGCTGGGTCGGTGTGACTAGAAAACAGAAGCCAGCTGGAGTTGTGAACATTAAAATTACCAAGGAAAATTACCTCACTGTTAGGAAAGTTGGACGGGAGAGAGTCAAAGAGCTCCAAGTGATTAGTGGAGTTGGGAGAACAGTAGAGACAACAGATGAATTTGACACAATGAGGTAGAGAGAGAGATTTTAAGCCAGAGAAGATCGAAGAGAGGAGATTGCAAATTACCAAGTCTCTGACAGTGAGTATATTAGAACAGACATATGCACAAGTACTAGAAATGACTAGATTCTCTAATCATTCTGGTATTTTATCTGTACTATTTTGTGAAATTATTTCAATAATTTAATTTTGTATTTGATCACCTAAATCAGGGGTCGGCAAACTATGGCCCGCGGGCCAAATCCGGCCCGCCCCCTCTTTTTAATCCAGTCCGCAGGTTAATATTGTATTTTACATGAAAAAAATTAAAAATACATCAAATTACGCGCTGCAATAGCCGATAGTCGAGTTGAGAATAACAACCGCATGTGGTGCTACTGCATCGCATATTCGCATTCTGTCGTATACCGTAGAACAAGTGTTGCCAGCATTTCTCTCAGTTTTGCTTTAGCGGCGCACATGGTATTGTCTGTCACGGCGCTCTGCAATCTTTTTTTTTCCCTTTTATTTATTACCCACAGTTTCCACGTCACCCTCAAGACCAAATATGAAGAGAAAAGTGGACTTCGAATGTCGTGGTTTTAAAGCTGAATGGAGTGTGAATTATTTTGTCGTAGAAATAAATGACAAAGTATCATGTTTATTAAGTAATGACACAATAGCTGTGCGAAAAGAGTACAATATATGTTGTCATTACCAAAGTAAGCATGTGGCACAATATTCAAAACTCACAGAAAATCAGCAGAAGCTAAAATTGGAAAGTTTAAAACATAATGCATCATCACAACGCAATTTATTCGTTAAAATAAAAAATGATAATGAAGCAGCAACTAAAGTAAGCTAATGAATAGCTCATTTATTAGCCAAGAAAGGGAAACTATTTATCGATGGTGAATTAATTAAATCATGTTTGCTTGTGGCAGCCGAAGAAATGTGTCCAGAGAAAATGGATTTGTTTCGATCTGTCAAGTCTTTCGGCGAGAACAACTGTTAGAAGGTTGGGGACATCGGGAGCCACATCAATAGTCAATTAAAAGACAAGGCAAAAAATTTCAAGTGGTTTTCGTTGGCTCTTGATGAGTCTAAAGACATTACTGATACTGCCCAATTGTTGCTGCTTATTCGAGGAGTCAATACTGAGTTTGAGGTTACTGAAGAATTAGCTTCTATGAATAGTCTGCATGAAACAACTACAGGCGAAGATATCTTCAAGGAAGTCGAGAAAACGCTAACACAGTACAATTTGCAATGGAATCAGTTAAAATGTGTCACAACTGATGGTGGTAAAAATATGTGTGGAATGGGGAAAGAATTAGTTGGACAAATTTTTAAGACTTGTGAAGAAGATAAATGTTCAAAACCTCTGGTAATTCATTGTATTATTCACCAGCAGGCTCTTTGTGGGAAACACCTCAATCTGTCATGTGTTACTGAACCAGTTGTGTGAGCGGGTAACTTTATTCACTCTCGTGGACTTAACCATCTTCAGTTTCGTGATTTTTTATTAGAGATTGAAGCCGAATATCCTGATTTGCCCTACCATACAGCAGTTCGATGGCTCAGCAATGGAAAAGTTTTATTAAGATTTTTTGAACTCAGAGAAGCAATAGAAATTTTTCTAAATGAGAAAAACTGCCCACAGCCACTATTATCTAACAATGAATGGCTATGGAAATTAGCATTTGCTACAGACATCGTGGGATATCTTAACGAATTTAACTTAAAATTACAGGGGAAAACAGTGCTCATATGTCAAATGTATTCTATCATAAAGTCATATCGTCAAAAATTTGCATTGTTTGAAACACAAATCACATTAACCAAGTTTGACCATTTTCCATGCTGTAAAAAATTTCAAATATTAGCGAAATCCCCATTCACAAAAAAATTTGTGGTGGATATATTTTCTGAACTTAAGCTACAGTTACAACAGCATTTTTCGGATCTTGATGCAAGTGCAAAAGACATTTCCATATTTCAAAATCCATTTGGCATCTGCAAAACGATGATATGCTAAAGGTTACGTTTAAAGATATGGATCTAACCCAATTCTATAAATATCTTTCGGAAGATAAATACGGTCAATTAAAATCATATGCACGGGGATTTATATCTATATTTGGGAGTACTTACTAATGTGAAAAGACATTTTCGAAAATGAAATATGTAAAATCGCAATACAGATCATTATTAACGGATGACCATTTGCAAACAACTTTAATGATAGGGAGTACTAACTTCGAACTCTAGTATGATGAAATATTATGTCGGAAAAAACAATTACATTCATCGCATTAGTACAAAATTTAACCAGTTCTATAATACGTTTATTAATAAATGGAAATATTTTATTAATTTTTTTGTAAGTGTCAGCATGTGTATAAATATTATGTAAAATATTTCCTAATAAAAAGATCTTGAACCTGTTTTTTTTTGTTGTTCTATGAGTAGAATTACCCATGTAAATATCTTCGAGCTTGCTACCTGGCCCGCTGAGCCTAAAAATTTTACGATCTGGCCCTTTCCAAAAAACGTTTGCCGACCCCTGACCTAAATAATGCACGATATTTTTCGATTCAGATTTCTGAATACGGAGAATATGTTCTGCCATAACGGAATCAAATTTAGCAATTGTTTCAGAAAGTTTTAAAAAGTTACCATTGTCATTTTCATATAAATCGTTTGAAGATCCCCCAAATGCTATACATTGCCTTGCTAAAAATAGTATCATCTATATTATTCTGGCTGACTCCAAAACATGGGTATCTCCATTGCGGGCCGAAGAACAGTGATTGTCTGGTCGAGTTCTGTGATTGGCTGATTATTGGAAATGCATAATATACCTCATTTTGTGTTTCTGATTGTTTGATTGGATCCAAATTCGCTTCTTATTTTAGCGGGAAATGCAAAATTATCGTGCTGTTCTTTAGTCGTCGTCATGCTGCTCTGCTGCCATCAGTTTTTGTGTTATTATTATTTCGTGTTATTTCTATTTGCAAGAGGATGGATGTAAGACTGTAACTGAATGGTGTATGATTGTGAATTTGAAACCTTCGGAAAACAGTACATGTTTTCAGCATGGATAGTAATAAGGAAGTGATGCAAGAGAGCAAGCGTATGAGCTTATGTAGCGTCAGCCAAAATAAAAAAAAAAACATTTCACATATCCATTCCCTGTAAACGTTTGTCCAGTTCCTCCTTCAATTTATTTAATCTATCAACTTCCACAACGACGTTTGTTCCAGCAATCAACTACTCACTGGCTAAAGGCAAATTTCTGCACATCTATTCTATAACTGTCTTTCTTCAATTTGAATTTATGCTCCCTCAGATCCGTAACCTGAGCAAGAGGAAGAATCCCATCAGAATTGAGCCTGCTCAACTCATTCAATGCTTATTCACACCTCAATCAGACCACCTCGCAGGTGTCTAGGGGGCCCAGATGCTACAATTTGCAAAACTTAAGCCTTTCATGGTAAGGGAACCCTTACGTTTCCCCTCACCACTCACCAATCTTCTTGCCCTTCTCTGTATGCTCAAGCAAATCTACATCTTTCTTAAAATGAGGCCTCCAGACCTGTACACAGTACTCAAAGCGGGGCCTGACCATTGCCTTCTACAAATGGATAATCACCTCCTTTCCCCTGCTAGCAAAATTCCTGTATATCATTGACAAAACCTCATGACCTGCTCTTGCAGCCTGTCTGGATGTTTGATGAAGGGTACTGGCATGTGAGGATTGATGAGGTTAGTTTTTTTTTTTTTTTTTGTTTTGCTTTCAAGTTGTTTCTTGACAATTTGATGTTTTTTGCAGCAATTGTATGTATGAATTGCTAGTATCAGGTTCTCTTTATATTAGTGTGGGTGTGGGGGAAGCATCCCCCAGAACAAAAAATAAATAAAAAAGAAAGGAACATTTCTGTTGATGTGCATGAGTATTCTCATTGTTAATGCACTTGAAATTGTCTAATAATGGAGGAGAAAAATCAGTGGTAGTGGTAATTTTTGGTAGTTGCCTAAAAAAAAAAATTGCCATTTTTGTCATTTCTTTTTCTTCATTTCAGCTCCGACATATTATGCTGTCACGTGATATCCCCTAGTAATATGCAGGAAGGGGGACATCAGTGAGTGGGAGTTGCCTTAATGTCCTATCTCTGCTTTCTTCCGCTCTTTCTCGCCGAAGTATGGGGTTGTAGCCATGTACTGGAGTATAACACTGCAAAATATAAATATGAAACACAGACAGCGCCGGACAAAAGGTATTTCTGTGCCTTAGGCAGAAAGATTTTTTGGCGCCCTTTACTAAGGATATAATTTTTTGTGCCTCATTGTTCTTCTGTTTTTGGCGTCTCAGAAGAGAGTCCTGCCAGCCAGTATCTTAATGCGGCACTGCCCTACACCTGTCATATTCAAAATTTATAAACAGAGGTTGCCCACAGGGGTCAGTGCGAGGACTACTCCTTTGAAACTCTGTACTTAATCAGTGGCTCACCAGAAGTTTTGACAATTGCATCAATTTTGCCTATGCAGACGACTTGGTTATTTGCATTGCAGGAAGATCCAGGAGAACCCTTGAGGGCTGAGCAAAGACTGTCCTGGATGACCTGGTAACCTGGACCCTCACATATAAATTAAAAATATCAAACACAAAAACAAAGCTAATGATCTTCAAAAACAGGTTGGATTACCACAGACCCCCCCCCTAATTTGGGAAACAAATTCCATATGTGAAACAAACTAAAAACCTTGGCATCACATTGGATGACAGGCTCAGTTTCAACCACACATGAACAGTTTGGCAAACAAAACGAAAAGCCTTCACTGCAGCAGTCATCAGGATCTGCCGTTCGGACTGGGGACCCACCAAAAGAACCCTGTCTCTCTACTATAAAGCTGTGTTCTTGCCAATTGCCTCCTATGCTGCCTAGGGTCTGGTTCCATAGGGTCACTAACAGTAAAATGAGGGCCAATCTCCTTTCTATGCAATGAACCATGCTGCTTGCGACACACCGAGTACCAAGAACAACCTCAACTAATGCACTGCAGGTTCTATCAGGGGCCCTTCCCCTGGACCTGTATATAGCTTATAGAGGCTACATCTACAAGCACAAAAAAGGCCTACCAACCTCACTCCTTGGAATAGACTGCAATCCTGCTACAAATATCAAACAGGAAAAAATAAACCGATGGAATAAACTCCTCTCCCTTTGGTAGGTTAGATGGGATGAAAGTCCCACTGGAGAGGTCACCAGACTTTTTATCCTGGATGTCACCTTTGCCATGAATAAGATGCATTGTAATTGGTTCTACCCAACCATGAGCACGTCCTACATTCTATCAGGACATGGCGCTCTTAAAGCGAAACTGTTCCAATTTGGACTGGCGACAAATCCTCATTGCTCCTGTGGGGAAGAGGAATCCTGGAACCACATCCTATTGTCCTGTCCCAACTACGAAGACAATGGACAACACTTAAAAATAAGGTTCAGAACATCTCAGAAGTCAATCTTAAAGCCTTAATTGAAAATGAGAATAACTTTTCAAGCCCTTCAAGTCTTCGCCAACGATGTCTTCAGCAGAAGAATGCAGATCTTTCACCACACTGGATAATTCAAGCTTTTGCTGAGCTGTTCCCTGTGTCACCTACCAATCATCCTGGACCTGAATTCTTTTGATCTCTCAGATTGTTCAGAGATGTCAACCACTGGTGTCTTTTTTTTTTTTTTTTATTTATTTATTATTAATTAATTAATTTTATTTTTTTATCTTTATTTATTATTTTATTTTATTTTATTTTATTTTATTATTTTATTTTTTTCTTTCTGCTGGTACTCAGGGCTGGGCATCCTGAGTACAGGATTGCTGGCATCCACTGGTATTTCACTACCTCCAGTGGATGCAGGATTTTAGTGCACTACTGAGGTGCAGATAGTAGATTATTGCCTGGCCACACGTGCCCTGGGACAGGCATCAGGCAGCAGTTGCTCAGGTGTTGGCTGCTCACATTTCGGCCCTGTTTACACAGATTCTGTCATCAAGACAGAGACAATTTGCGGAGATGGACCTAGGTCCTGGAGCCGCTACAAACAGGCCTCATACATACATACATAATCCGGCACTGAACACAGATCCAGATAATAAGAAAATTAACGTAAGTGTGCAATATCATGTACTGTATTTATTTCAAATGAATTATTAGCCTGCCATGTTGAACAATGGTAAACGTTAAACAATCAGTCGTGACCAGCACGACTTCTGGGTATGTGGAACAGTAGGTTGGATAAGTTTTATGAGTACCACTAAGTTACAGAATGGTAATCCTTTTAACTCTTAATTCGTGCTTAGTAGCAGCACTAATTGTCTCAATTACCTGAAGGCCACAGGTGCGAACTGTTAATGTGTTCTCAGTTAAATCTCTCGTAATTCATTCGTTATATGGAAATTTTCTTTTCCATGGAAACTATTTTAAATGTAATTACCAAGGGGAATTCAAAAATATTGCTAAATAGAAAATTTCATTTTAAATAAGTTTGTTAAACAGAGGTCCGACTTGTATATGTGAAAAAAACTTTTGCCGCCCTCCTGAAATTGCCACCCATAAGTGATGCTTACCTCACCTACCCACTTGAAGCAGCCTTGTCCTTTTAACCAGTTAGCAATTACTCATTGATTGACTGCATTTTATCAGTAACAGCTATGTGTTTCTTACTGCTTTTAAACGTCTGTCTGAGCCATGATAAACTCAGGCAGATTTTATATGACAATGACATGCCTGATGTTTCTAACTTTTTAAAAAAGGATGAATTTATATTTTAGCTCATTCATTATATGTATTATACTTTATTATACACTTATTTAATTATTATTATTATACATTTATTTATTTATTTATGGCACTTATTGTATTATACCTTTCTGTTTAATATTTCAAGTTGGGGAAGGGGAAAGGAAATAGCATTTAGCACATTATAGTTTGATGCTGCTATGCCATTAAAATCTACACGAAATCCTCAATTTCACAGAAATAACAGATGGGACAAATTGACATAGCTGCTTCAGAAGAGCTCTCAACATAATGGCAGTTGATCAAGACCTCATGAATTGTTGTTTGTTGCCACAACAGCCAATGTTAATAAGATGTTCTGAGGGTAGCAATGTTTCAAACGAGAGGGAAAATATAGCTTGGAATACAAATCTAAATAACTTCAAAGGGTGTGTCAGGCAGTAAACTATGGAAGATTTCTAGTCTCAACTGTGGCTACATTAATGTCAAGAGTGTTGTAAATAAAATGGCTGAAATTTGAACTGGTTAGGACAAATAATGCTGATAGGCCTAAAAAAAACGTGGTGCTACCCAGAAAGTAGCAAGTTCCACTACAGTATTTATAATGTATTTAGGAAAGGTAGGGAAGACAGAAGAGATAGAGGTCATGTTTCTTATCAAAGCAGCCTGAGACTCAGCAAAAATTATTTTGCTGAGTCTGAAGCTATGTCTGCCAGCATAGAAACTGTGTGGTGTGAGTTAGTCAAAAGCAAAGGAACAATGAGAGTGGGAGTAATCTACAGATCAGGAGATTGAAAAGAATACAAACAAGTCTTTACATGCAGATGGAATGGGCAAGCAAGAGTGAATGTCTTATTATGGGTGACTTTAATCTGCCCCAGATTGATTGGAATAAGTGGGAGGGAAATTCACAATGGGGAAAAACTTTTAAATAAACTAGATGATAATTACTTGTACCAGCATTTTAGGGAAAATACTAAGAGTGAGCATATTCTTGACCTCCCCATTACTAACAATTCAGATGACATCACAGGGCTTAAAGTACAGGAATCATTGTCAGGAAGTGATCATGCAATCATCAGATGGAAGATGAAGAAAGATGTTGCAGTAGTTAAAGGTAAAGGTATAAGTTTTAAGTTCAGAAGAGGGAACTTTGGCAGTTTGAGGCACTATATATAGCATCTGTGCACTGGATGGTGAATACATTTGAATTATGGAATACTTTTAAAGCAAAAATCACAGAAGCCATGAACGCATATATACCTTTAAGAAAATATCGCAGGAGCAGGATGCCGAAATGGATGACTGCAGCTGGCTGGTTGGTCAAACAGAGCAGAAAAAAGATAGCATGGGGCAGTTACAGATTGATGAAAAGCACTGAAACCTACAACAGGTATACAAGTTGATCTGTAATAGTACTACAATTAAGGGCAGGGAGATCAAGGCTGCATATGAGGGAAAAAAAAAAAAAAGCATTGGCTAAGAGAGCAAATAATGGGGACAAGGAATTTTTCATGTATGTGAATAAAGTCGACACCCACTTTATGATGGACTCTGTTCACTATACAATATATCGTAAACATTAGTTATTTATTTTTATTGTAATCCCGTTTGCAAATTGAATTTTAATTCTATTAAAAGAGGATTCTGATAAGCGAAAATAGGAGGAATATCCAGTCTATAAAAGTAAAGATATAAAGCACAATTTTAAAGCACAATTTCAAAAGATATAAAGCACAAACTTGCCAATTAGCAAAATTAAATATTTGAAAATCGGAAGCATAGTCTCCACAGGTTAGCAAAATAAAAATAATTTTATATTTACATACATTTTACATTTACATACTTAATTCCTAGTGTAATACGTACAAGCTAATTGGTATTTCTGTTCACTGACATTTTTTTTTTTTTTTTTTTTGTAAAATTTAAAACAGTAAAATAGATAAGCAATCAATAATGAAGAACACAGCATAAAATTCCAACTAACACGATACACGAAAGTGAGAAACGAGTACAAATTTACAAAAATTAAAAAATAGGAATGAAGAGAAGAATCAGAAATTTTTATTTGTTTTTTTATATGATTGAAGATTTCATGAAAGGAGAAACACATTTCACCATAATAACGTAAAATCCCACAGATTCAAAGCTATCAGCAATATTGCATTTTTTTTTTTTTTTCAAAACTCAAAACACGAGAGGTATTAGAACCTATACTACTTAGTACAGTGCTTGGATTGGAGGTTGAGAAGATGAAAGACGAAGATATTTGTTGACATCAGACTTGAACTTCGGTAGACTGCAATTTTCAGGAAATACATATGAAGGAAGATTGTTCTAGAAAATGGCAGTTGAATGAATAAACGAGAAATATGAAGAGTTGGTTCTGTAAGTGTGAAGTTGAACAGAAAGAGGCATGTGTTCGGACTGTTTTGAAAGAGAGAGCAGGAATTATAGAAGCCAATTCAGAAGAACAGTGCCCATGGAAGTATCTGTAGAAAAGGCATGCAGCATAAATAGTATGCCTATAAGACAGTGAGTGTAGAGACGCTGTTAGAGAGGAGTCATTAATTAACCTCAACGCCCTCTTCTGAATGGAATCTAGAAGTCTGAGAGAGGTTTTGAGGGCACCGCCCCAGATGTGGGAACAATATTCCATGGTAGGGCGGATTTGTGATTTGTACAGAGTGAACAGCTGTTTGGAAGAAAAGTAATGCCGAGAACTAAAGAGAAAACCAAGTTGAGCTTGTGCCAAGAGAGAGATTAGAGGTCAGTGTAATCCCCGAAAGAGATATATCATTTTGCCTAGAAATCAGAGTGTTACCAAAGACATGAATAGGAGCAGAATAATCCTTTTTTGCGAGATATAAGACAAGACTGAGTTTTAGAAGGATTGAAATCAACTAAGTTGTCTTTGCCCCACCTGGCGATTGGCATTTAAGGAATTGGTAGTGGATATTCAAGAAGTTGAAGCTGATTGAGCAGGGCAAGGTTACTCAAAATGGAAAGTAGAATGCAATGTGCTATCATTAGCAAAACTATGGATAGGATTTCCAGTCAATGGAAGAAGGTTATTAATATACAAGAGGAAAAGAGTGGGGGAAAGAACTGAACCTTGGGGGAACATCAGCATTAGTGGAGAAGTTAGAAGACAGAGAGCCATCTACCATCACTCTCAGTGAGCGATCAGAGAAAAAAACTGGATAACCAATTACAAAAAGCAGTTGGAAAACCATAAGATGGAAGCTTGTTTAGAAGACCTTTATGCCAAACATGACTGAAAGCCTTTTAGATGTCAAGAACAACTGCTTGAGTTTCACCGAACTTTTCCATTGAATTTCTCCCTAAATGAGTAACATAAGCCAAAATATCACCAGTGGATCGACACTTACGGACGGAAGGTGTCTAGGTCGTGATTTCTCCATTACTTCAGAAAGAGTTGAAGTAATTGCAATAGATCGATAATTGGATGGGAGGGATTTGTCACACTTTTTAGGAACTGACTGGATATTTCCAAGCAGAATGAAAAACACCTTTGGAATAAGAAAGTGAAAAAAGGTGGCAAAGAACAGTAGTAAGTTCAGGAGCACAGGTTTTGAGAACAAGTGAAGAAATACCATCAGGACCTGGAGCTTTCTTTGCATCAAGATTCATCAAAATCATTGTGACATCCATTTGTTGGAATACCATAGGAGGCTTGTTATTGTTATTTGGTTTTTAGGAGCATTATCAACTAAGGCCTATTGCTCCGGGGATATGCGGTGGTCATTCCCTGATCTTTCCGCATCCTCCATATTTGGTGATCACGGGCTCGAACCCTGGTCTAATCAAGAAGTGTGTGCTACGCATGGCTGCTCCTGCCCACCTGGCGACGGAGGAACCCACCATAGGAGGCATGTTGGGAATGGTCGGAGGTGTTTTACCAAGATCATTAATACATCAGTTGGAAGAAAAATGGGATGCTAGCAGGTCAGCTTCATCCTTGGCTAAAGTGACAACAGAACCATCTGGTTTTGACACAGTTGGGAGCAGAGATGGGAAAAAGTTGCGGCCAATAGCTTTCGCAAGAGACCAGAATGCTTGGCTACCGTTAAGGCAAGAAGCAAGTTTTCTATTCTTAGCCTGTTCGAAATCTAGTTTGGACTGATTAATAAGTGCTTTACAATTGTTGGTAGCTTTGGTAGGCAGAAAATGAAACTGAAGAGTTGGATATGAGCCAATTATGATATGCAAAGTTCTTCTCTTGAACAGCCTTAGAACATTTATTGGAAACCCAAGGTTTAGATAAAGGATGAGATTTTAAAGTGGAGTGTGGAAAAAAGGATTCCATTCCTAGAAGAATAATTTCACTGACACGATATGAGCAAACGACATCAGAAGTTTTGAAACAGTAATCCGACCAAGGAAAAGAAATGTTGCAGGTCATCCCATTTTGCATTCTTGTAATGCCAAACAATATGAGGTTGGGAATAGCCACGAAATAATGGCTCCATTGGAGAAGAGACAATCACCAAGTTGTGATCTGAGGTGTCTAAAGGTCCACTCACTTCGACCGCGTGCTTAGAAGAGTTGCTTGTGAGAAAAAGATCAAGCATGTTGGCTGTATTGTTAGGTTTGTAATTAATAGTAATTACAAAAGCCTCAGCATCTCGACCAGCTGGTTCGGTGTGAGCAGAAAACGGAAGCCAGCTGGAGTTGTGAACATTAAAATCACCAAGGAAAATTACCTCACTGTTAGGAAAGTTGGACTGCAGAAAGTCAAGTTGCAAAAGAGAGGAAGTCAAAGAGCTCCAAGTGATTAGTGGAGTTGGGAGAATGGTAGAGACACCAGATAAATTTGACAAAATGAGGTAGAGGGATTTTAAGCCAGAGAAGATCGAAAAGAGGAGATTCCAAATTACCAAGTCTCTGACAGGGAATATCAGAATGGACATGTGCACAAGTACCACCTTTGAGACGAAAGGAATCATACAGCGAATAATTTGAGCAACTGAGATGAGTAGTAGTTGAATCAACCAATAGCTGAGATTCTGTCAGAAAAAGTACATGGAGTTTGGCAGACTGCAAGTGGAAATGGGCGTCGTTGAGATTAGAATTGAGACCACGTATATTTGTGAAATGAATTAGGAAGTGTTTCGGAGGTTTAGATCTTTCCGCAGATAAGCTTACTCTGTGCCCCCTCAGATTCTTAATTTGAGCAAGAGGAAGAATCCCTTGGCTAAAGTGACAACAGAACCATCTGGTTTTGACACAGTTGGAAGCAGAGATGGGAAAAAGTTGCGGCCAATAGCTTTGTGCTATCAGCATTCAGTTTGCCCAACCCATTCAATGCTTTATGCACTTCAGTCAGATCACCTCGCGGGTGCCTACTCTCCAGGTGCTGCAATTTGCAGAACTTAAACCTTTCTTGGTAAGAGTACCCCTTTGTTCCCCTCACCAATCTTGTTGCACTTCTTTGTACTCGTTCTAGCAACTCTACATCCTTACTAAAATTAGGCCTCCAGACCTGTATACAGTACTCTAGTTGTGGCCTGACCATGCCTTGTATAACGGAATAATCAACTGAAAGAAAATTTGATACTCTCAATGAAATAGAAGACCCTATCAAAGCAAATAAAAGAAGTCAAACTATACATGGAGGATTTCATGCATAAGCAGACCAACAGGTTCACATCTGACATAAGGGTGCAGATTGTGAACTGTTGGTCTATATTACAACAGAGACTCATAGAGCTCAACACTGAAACGTACAGTGTGAGTTCTGAAATCAAATGTTGACACTGTAACTGAAAAAAATGAGTTACAAGAATCTAAACTCTCAGTTATGCCTAGGTAGCCAACAAAAATGAAAATAATCAACTAAGACAGACAAATGAGAAAATAAAGGAGAAACCTAAAACAAAAGAAATTAATGTAATAATATTAAAAGCCAAGAGTGATTCCCCTAAAGAGCAGTGAGGCTGTAAAAAGGCACAATCTTCACAAAGCTTAAGCCTCATTTAAAAGAGATGAGTAAATAACATGAGGAAAGTGAAAAAGTATGGTTTTTAAGAGAGGAAGACTTACAAAAGATAAAGAATCGCACACAAGTTAAATAGCTGGGATTACAACCTGATAATAAATGCCCAGGTTTTGACCTCTTAGGTCAAAATCTGGTTGAATTTATCAAAAACCAACAGAAATAGCACTAGATAAATTAATAGCACTATATAATAACTGTATGAAGGAAGGTATATGCTCAAAAATATGTAAAAAAACTGAGAAACCCCCCCCCCTATTGATACTAAATCATATAGACCAATAGCCATACTCCCTGTATTATCTATGAAAGATTAATATACAGCAGACTATCACAATACTATTATTGTGATAGTCTGATGTATAAAGTATACAGCAGACTACAGACTACATACTGGCAGACTATATATATATACATATAGATAGTCTGCCAGCATACATTCCAACAATTAGCATGGTTTTAAGCAGTGCAGCTCAATGGAAGATGCCATGCACCACCTACTGACAAAAGTAAAAAATTGAGAGGAGAAATATATGCTGGAAATTTCTATTGACTTTGCTTTGGCATTTTAATCACTCTGGTGGCCTAGTCTCCTCAAGAGACTCTGCCAGTCAAATGTCCAACACAGCCTACATAAGGTAAAAAACAGCTAGATAATAAACAGAAGTGATGCAGTATGCACAAGGTTCCAGGAGTTGACACAACCTGTGAATAAAACCTCAAATTAAAATTAATGGAACCAAAAAAAATGGTATCTGAACTAAAATACCTAGGAATAATTTTTGACTCAAAATTAACTTTTTATCCCCGTTTGGTGTACTTGGCAAAAAAAAAGTGAGAAAATATGGAATGCACAATTGCCAGGATCAGTCAAGCTGACTGGGGGCTCAAAGGAAGGACCCTGGCAATATACTGACAGGCAGTGAGTGTTCTTGCCTGTCATCACCTATGGAGCTGGTGTATGGTTCACCCGCTTGGCCATAGTAAGAAACAGGAATAAATTAGAATCAATACAGAGGAATATACATCTCACTATTACCAAAGCATGCTGCATTGTAAGCACACCTTCACTGCAGGTGCTGGCTGACACTCTCTCACTCTACTTGGAAGTAGCCAAAAAAGGCTTATATTACAGACTAAAAAAAGGCATACCCACAGAATTCCTGGGAACAGCCTTTGATACAGCCAACACCTTCAAGCCTGAAAGAAAAAGAATAGCCACAAAGCTCAATGAGCTATGGCAAACAAATTGGGAGCAGGAAAGGAGAGATCCAGGTACCAAGAGCCACAGGTGGCAAAGGTCAGCCCAAAGCAACCTATGTAGTATACCCCCAGACTTTTTACAACATTTATATTGACAGGTCATGGCTCCCTAAAGGCGAAACTAACCTCCTTAGGGCAAACTGACAACCCAAACTGCACCTGTGGAAAGGCTGAAGGCTAGGCACACACATTCTATGTATAATTATATTAAATTATACATTCATACATTATATGTATGAATGTATAATATGACATCTTCAAAACACAGTTAATAGCACAGACTGCCCCCCCCCCTTCCCAGGGTAGAAGAACATCTATTCATAACAGAAGAGGAAAATTATAAATCTTTCACAACCTTCACACAGAAAGTATTCCTACTGCTGCTTTCTTCCTCCCACTACCATCTTTTAATTATCACTTTTTTTTTTTTTTTTTTTTTTTAACTGGGCTCTCTCTGTCTGTAGCCTTTACACTCCCTACTGCCTGGCCCACCTCCTCGTAGAACTGGATGATAAACTAGAGGTTTTTTGTGTGAAAACAGTCATTTAGGCTAAGAGGCCAGATGAACAACACAACCCCACACTAACACTACACAAACACTCATTAACCTACATAAAGAGAAGAATGATGAAATCTAGCTCCCAGCTCTGGCACACCCAGGGTTCAGAGCTGGATATCATCATTCTTCATTCTTGGTGATTTTCTCTCTCTCTCTCTCTCTCTCTCTCTCTCTCTCTCTCTCTCTCTCTCTCTCTCTCTCTCTCTCTCTCTCTCAGGGTAACTCAGAATTTTTTTTTTTTTTTGCCTGGTACAGCAAAAGCCTCAGGCTTCCTTGCACCATATGGCTAATAATGATAATGATAAATCTGGCCTTCACAGTGTTTTGTATTCATCACATTGCTTGATGCATAGAATATAGTGTACAGTGTTTTGTATTCATCACATTGCTTGATGCATAGAATATAGTGTACAGTGTTTTGTATTCATCACATTGCTTGATGCATAGAATATAGTGTACAGTGTTAATTGTAATGTGGCTCTGGCCACATTACAATTAACACTGTACACTATGTTCTAAACAATTCCAGAAATTGGGGGTCATAAATTCGATTGCAGGAAATTTTATTTTCGCCAGCAAGTTGTTGATAGTTGGAACAAGTTACCCTGGAAAGTAGTTCATGCTGACAGTTTGAATAAATTCAAAGGTCTACTGGACCTGTGATAACAGTAAGTTGAGATGCCCAGAGAGTGCAATGCAGAAAGCAAATGAAATGAAAGCCTTAAGAATAAATCTCTCAGCTACTATTAAATCTCTCTTCTTTAAGCAGAATTCCAATTCAAGTCACCCCACTATTCTCTTCCAAAGGAGTGATTACTGAATGGTTCTACTAAATGTTTACGAACAAGACAGAATTCAGGCACTACAAGATCAAAAAGTAATTCCAGCAAAGAAGAAGCACAATATGAAAAAACAGAAACTTGGTCCCAACATTTGGTATAATCATTAGCTTCAGTACATAGTATATCGCGTTTAGTGTCTTCCACCACCAGCCCCCCCCTCCCCAACTCCATGTAGTATATTCTGTGTACAAACTCTCTAAATGCCAGAGACAGTATGAATTACTGTGTAGCATAGTATGGGATTATGTTGATATTTGTTCCTCTTTCATCGCATGGTCTCCAGAAACTGGGGAATCCCCCCCCCCCACTGCCAATCCAAGACCAGAAGGAGGTCAGTTAGGTCATAGTGTACAAGGTTCTTTGGCTGAGGCAAACCCTGGCATCACCAAAGCCTGCCAGGGAATGACCTTAAAAAAAAAAAAAGGAAGTTTTTGTTAAAAAGGAGGGCTCAGAAGACAGTTTGAGCAGGGAGTACAGTTAAAAATAACAATTCCACCTAGAAACAGAAATTAAAGGGACAGAGTTGCACCTCCCTATAGTGGGAGTCCATCCTCCATGGAGGTGGAAGACTGTTAAGAAAACAGAGGTGGTAGGGTTTACCAGGCAAAACGTTCGGATGTGAGGTGGGGAAAGATTGCATTGTGGGCACACATTGCAGTGTAGTAAGATATATCACTGGCCAAGCCATCTGAAATGAATGTCAGCAGATATTACACTGTGCCTTAAAAAAGGGGAGACACGGCATCAGCAAGGCAGGGAGGGGGTTTCGTAAGTAGGTTGCCCCTATTGCCATCTAATTTGGGGGCTGTCAGAACAAGTACTCCACATGTACTCTGATCGCTCATTTACATTTCATAGTTATATACACGATACATTTTTTTTTTTTTTAACCTAACATAAATATCAGCATTAGCATTAGTAGAGGCATTTAATGCAAGAAAGCAAGCTTATGCAGCATCAGCCAAAAAAAAATAAAAAATAAATAAATAAAAAATAACCACTTCCACTTCACCCCTCTGTTCGTTCGAAATACATGTCCAGCAGAGCCTTAAACTTATTTAGGCTATCAACTTCCAAGACAAGGGATGGAATTCTGTTCCACCAACCAACCACCCGTTGGCTAAAGGCAAATTTCCGTACGTCTATTCTACATCTGTCTTTCCTCAAGTTGAATTTATGCCTTCTCAGGTGATTATTCTGAGCAAGAGGAAGAATCCCATCAGCATTGAGCATGCGCAAACCATTCAAGGCTTTATACACCTCTATCATATCACCTTCCCGGTGCCTAGTCTCCAGACACTGTAATTTGCAAAACTTAAGCCTTTCTTTGTAAGAGCACTCCTTTGTTCAATTCACTAATCTTGTTGCCCTTCTCTGTACTCGTTCCAGCAGCTCTACATCCTTCTTGAAATGAGGCCTCCAGACCTGTATACAGTACTCTAGGTGTGGCCTGACCATTGCCTTATTATTAGCATTAGCATTAGCATTAGTAGAGGCATTTGATGCAAGAAAGCAAGCTTATGCAGCATCAGCCAAAAAAAAAAAAAAAAAAAACCCACTTCCACTTCACCCCTCTGTTCGTTCAAAATACCTGTCCAGCTGAGCCTTAAACTTATTTAGGCTATCAACCTCCACCACAAGGGATGGCAGTCTGTTCCACCAACCAACCACCCGCTGGCTAAAGGCAAATTTCCGCACGTCTATCCTACATCTGTCTTTCCTCAATTTGAATTTATGCCCTCTCAGGTGATTATTCTGAGCTAGAGGAAGAATCCCATCAGCATTGAGCATGCTCAAACCATTCAAGGCTTTATACACCTCTATCAGATCACCTCGCTGGTGCCTAGTCTCCAGACACTGTAATTTGCAAAACTTAAGCCTTTCTTCGTAAGAGCACCACTTTGTTCCATTCACTAATCTTGTTGCCCTTCTCTGTACTCGTTCCAGCAGCTCTACACCCTTCTTGAAATGAGGCCTCCAGACCTGTATACAGTACTCTAGGTGTGGCCTGACCATTGCCTTATACAATGGAATAATCACCTCCTCATCCCTGCTGGAAAAATTCCTGTATATCATTGACAATACTCCATGAGCTACTCTTGCAGCCCGTCTGCACTGCTCAGAGAACTTCATATCTGCCTGCACAATCACCCCCAAGTCCCTTTCATTCTCTACCACTGTCAGTGTAGTACCACAGAGTTGATACGTTGCTCTGGGGTTGCTGTTTCCCATGTGTAGTACTTTACATTTGTCAATGTTAAACTTCATTTGCCACCTCTCAGCCCATCTGCTCAACCTTTCCAGATCCTGTTGCAGCAGCATAGTGTCAGTAGTGTCCTTGACAACCCTGCCAACCTTTGTATCATCTGCAAACTTGGACATTAAGCTTGATATACCATCATCAATATCATTTATAAATACAGAAAACAACAATGGACCCAACACTGAGCCCTGAGGGACTCCACTAATAACATTAGTCCACGATGAGCAGTGTCCATTGATTACCACTCTCTGTCTTCTCCCCCTCAACCACCCCTTAACATTGACAAATTCCCTTATACAAGGGAATAACCACCTCCTTATCCCTGCTAGAAAAATTCCTATATATCATTGACAATACACCATGAGATACTCTTGCAGCCCGTCTACACTGCTCAGAGAACTTCATATCTGCCTACACAACCACCCACCAGGTCCCTTTCATTCTCTACCACAGTCAGTGCAGTACCACAGAGTTGATACGTTGCTCTGGGGTTGCTGTTTCCCATGTGTAGTACTTTACATTTGTCAATGTTAATCTTCATTTGCCACCTCTCAGCCCATCTGCTCAACCTTTCCAGATCCTGTTGCAGCAGCATAGTGTCAGTAGTGTCCTTGACAACCCTGCCAACCTTCGTATCATCAGCAAACTTGGACATTAAGCTTGATATACCATCATCAATATCATTTATAAATACAGAAAACAATAATGGACCCAATACTGAACCCTGAGGGACTCCACTAATAACATTAGTCCACGATGAGCAGTGTGCATTGATTACCACTCTGTCTTCTCCCCCTCAACCACCCCTTTATCCATAGCAGCAATTTGCCTCCAATGCCACACTGCTCCAATTTGTGCAGCAGTCTTCCCTGTGCAGCAGTAACAAAAACCTTTCTAAGATCCAAGTATATAATATCAAAGTTATTCCCTGCATCCAGTTCTTTTGTGACTGCATCATAGTATCCAAACAAATTGGTCAGGCAAGACTTCCCCTTAACAAAACCATGCTGTGTCCAAGCTATAACTGAAGTCTTGTCTAGATGATCCTGCAGTGCTTCTTTAACCAGTGCCTCCATTAATTTTCCGGGAACAGAAGTTAAACTCACACGTCTATAATTACTTGAGTCAGCCTTTGATCCTCCCCTTTGTAAACTGGGGTCACATTTGCACATCTCCAGTCCATGGGTACCTCCCCTGAGTCCAAGGAAGCTCTCATAATTATGGCTAAGGGTTTGCTTACTTCCTTTGCTGCTCCCTTTAATATAACTGGATAGATCCCATCCACCCCAGGTGCCTTTCTTGTGTTTATCTTCAACAATTTCTCCTCCACTTTACTCTCAGTTATTACAAGATTCTCTAGCTTACTGCCAGAGTTGAATACACTTCTGGCATTCCCCCTCACTGAATAACTCCTCATGTGTGAATGTCGATGCAAAATATTCATTTAGTTTGTTAGCTACCTGAGCAGGATCATCAACAGTTGACCCATCGATATCAAGTGGACAATCTGATTCATCCCCTTCCTTCTAGAGTTTACATAAGTAAAGAACTCTTTGCTGTTTTTCTTTGTACTCCTTGCCAAAGATTTCTCGTAATCTGCCTTCGCCAGCCTAACCTCCTTTGTAACTTGGTTTGTAACTTGGTAACTTTGCAACTGATCAACTTATATCTATCATAGGCTTCTGTGTCATGTGTTAATTTGTATGTATCCCACGCATTTTTCTTCTCTGCCATATGTCTCATTAGTTCATCTGACATCCACTTAGGCCTAAATCTTGAACAATATTTCTTAGTTGGTATGTAAAGCCTAATAGCTTCCATGATAAGTTCTTTGAATACTTCCCATTTTGAATTTGCTGTTCGTAACATCACTAGTTGGTCCCACTGTATAGAATTTAAATACTGTCTCAGTACATCTTAGTCGCCTTTACGAAAGCAGTAACCCTTCCCTTTACCCCTAATGGTAGTTACCTCTTTGAGTAAATCCAACTTCAGCACACTGTGATCACTGCCACATAGTGGTTCATTTATCTGCAGATTCTTAATACATGAAGAATCACTACTGACAATCTAATCAAGAGTATCACTCCCTCTATTTGCCTCCGCAACATGCTGATGTAGAAAATAATCATCCAATAAATCCACAAAAGCCTTGCTAGTGTGTGAGTGACCAGCCCCCAAATTCCAATCAATATCTGGGAAATTAAAATCCCCCATTATAAGACTCTCTGATTTACTGGCCCACTCTATTTCCCTGTACAGTTTCTTATTATACTCATCAGAGTCATTAGGCCTATAGCACACTCCTACTCTCAATTTTGATCTCCCAATGCTTATGTCACACCAAACTGACTCGACACTGCACTGTCCAGCGATGTCGACTGGCTTCACTTCCTTGGATTTTATGTATTTCTTAACTAATAGCATAACCCCTCCTCCCTTCCTATCCAGTCTATCCTTTCTGTGGACATTGTACTCCCCAAATTCCAGTTCTGCATTCCTTATATCTGTGTGACACGTCTCTGAAATCCCAACAATATCTGCCTTTGATGTTTTGAGCAATACCTCAAATTCATCAAATTTATTTACTAAACTCCTAGCATTGGTGTACATGCAAGTATACATGCACCTGTTCTTTTTCTTAGCTACCCTAACACAACCCATGTGTTTACTTGTACCCCAATGATTCCCAGCAGCCTCTGAAATATCCTGCATCTTATTTTCCAGGCTGCTGCTCATTCCAATAGAAGCAGTGCAAGAATCACTTTCACCTCTGCCAGTGGCTACTGTTAATCTATTAGTCCTTCTATCCCCCCAATCTAGCAGTTTTCCGACCCACCTAACACTGCCTCGATAGAATCAGCAAACATGCTTGCACCCTTTCTATTTAAGTGTATCCCATCCCTGTAGAAACAGTCTCTCCAGTTAACAAGTACAGACCAGGCTGAAAAAAAATTCTACCCCTTGAGCCTTTTCACAATCTTTCTAGGGCCGAATTGATCAACAGGTCTCTCATCATATACTCCCTCCTATCGTGTCTGGGCAGAATTGCAGACACTTTCAAATTCAACCCTAATTCACGGCTTTTTTTTCAACAGTGACCTGTACTTGATAAGTAATTCCGTTGGTCTCCTACTCTTCTAAGGGCAAACAAACTAATTTCCTATGACATGACTCTCTCTCACTCATTTTACACCTTACACCCATCACTGTTCAACCAAAAATGGCACAGTTAGTACTTAAATATAGATAACATATAGCTGATCAACCCTTTTTTATTTTTTTATTTAAAAGGTCACAGGCATTCATGCTTCAGCAACTTAACCTGTAGGGTTAATTTTTTTTTTTTTTTTTTTTTTTTATGTACATATACATATTCAGGGTGCAATTTAATACATATTAAACACTTAACAGATGTTCTCATACACTCCCCATATTCACACATTTATTTCACTAAGTATACTACCCTGAATAGGAACACAGACACTTTTTTTTTTTTACCTTCCATATACCAAATCTATCAGCTTCAATCAAAGCAGGTTACTTAAACTGACGTGTTCAGTCATTCATCCTGAATCCCATAAGATGTTACAAATGCCAGAAATTTGGTCAGTCCCAGACAGCATCATAGCAATGCAACATGTCCAAACTGTGGGTCTCCTAACTTTAAAGATTGTGAACTCTGGAAGGTTAGAATGAAAATAACAAAACACAAGATTGAAAACAGAGCATCTTACCAAGATGCAAGAAAACAAGTTAAATTAAGTGTTCCAAAATGCACTTGTGCTTCAGCTACCCACAGCCACCAATGAGTAGCAACTTAAAAGTGTCATCTCCACAGACATATTATGGTCACAGACCAGGCTTTATGGAACAAACGTTTGGAGGGAATGGATAGGTGAAATGGGAAGTTTTTTTTTTTTTTTTTTCCCCCTTTTTTGGCTGATACTGTATAGGCTTGCTTTCTTGCATCATATGCCACTACTAATGCTAATATGCCATCCCTATGAGGTCAAAGCTGACACTGGTGGAATTAGGGAAAGGGTGGATTGGTACTTTCTGGAGAGGAAAAGTAAAAGGAGAGTAAGATAACAGTGGATACAGCGGTACTGGCAAATAAATTGGTGTTAGTGTTTACCAATGCTAATTTATTTGGCTGTGAATCAGTGAGTACTGATATCAAAACAGCAGTAAGGACATTTTATTGCAGACCTTGAATTGAATATTATCCTAAGCAATCCTTGAACATCAATGAAACAGGGATGTTCCAAAAGATGATACTCACTAGAACTTTCATCACAGAGGAAGGCATTAGATCATAAGTCATCCAAATCTATTGCATTAGTATTATTACTAGTACAGTAGTGGCAAATGATGTAATAAAGCAAACTTATACAGCATGATTTGCCACTACTAGCACTAATAATAGTAGCAGCAAATGATGCAATAAAGCATTAGCATTAGCATTAGTAGAGGCATTTGATGCAAGAAAGCAAGCTTATGCAGCATCAGCCAAAAAAAAAAAAAAAAAAACCACTTCCACTTCACCCCTCTGTTCGTTCAAAATACCTGTCCAGCTGAGCCTTAAACTTATTTAGGCTATCAACCTCCACCACAAGGGATGGAAGTCTGTTCCACCAACCAACCACCCGCTGGCTAAAGGCAAATTTCCGCACGTCTATCCTACATCTGTCTTTCCTCAATTTGAATTTATGCCCTCTCAGGTGATTATTCTGAGCTAGAGGAAGAATCCCATCAGCATTGAGCATGCTTAAACCATTCAAGGCTTTATACACCTCTATCAGATCACCTCGCTGGTGCCTAGTCTCCAGACACTGTAATTTGCAAAACTTAAGCCTTTCTTCGTAAGAGCACCCCTTTGTTCCATTCACTAATCTTGTTGCCCTTCTCTGTACTCGTTCCAGCAGCTCTACATCCTTCTTGAAATGAGGCCTCCAGACCTGTATACAGTACTCTAGGTGTGGCCTGACCATCGCCTTATACAATGGAATAATCACCTCCTTATCCCTGCTGGAAAAATTCCTGTATATCATTGACAATACTCCATGAGCTACTCTTGCAGCCCGTCTGCACTGCTCAGAGAACTTCATATCTGCCTGCACAACCACCCCCAAGTCCCTTTCATTCTCTACCACTGTCAGTGTTGTACCACAGAGTTGATACGTTGCTCTGGGGTTGCTGTTTCCCATGTGTAGTACTTTACATTTGTCAATGTTAAACTTCATTTTTGCCACCTCTCAGCCCATCTGCTCAACCTTTCCAGATCCTGTTGCAGCAGCATAGTGTCAGTAGTGTCCTTGACAACCCTGCCAACCTTTGTATCGTCTGCAAACTTGGACATTAATCCCGATATACCATCATCAATATCATTTATAAATACAGAAAACAATAATGGACCCAACACTGAGCCCTGAGGGACTCCACTAATAACATCAGTCCACGATGAGCAGTGTCCATTGATTACCACTCTCTGTCTTCTCCCCCTCAACCACCCCTTTATCCATAGCAGCAATTTGCCTCCAATTTCACACTGCTCCAATTTGTGTAGCAGTCTTCCATGTGCAACAGTATCAAAAGCCTTTCTAAGATCCAAGTATATAATATCAAAGTTATTCCCTGCATCCAGTTCTTTTGTGACTGCATCATAGTATCCAATCAAGTTGGTCAGGCAAGACTTCCCCTTAACAAAACCATGCTGTGTCTGAGCTATAACTGAAGTCTTGTCTAAATGATCCTGCAGTGCTTCTTTAACCAGTGCCTCCATTAATTTTCCTGGAACAGAAGTTAAGCTCACAGGTCTATAATTACTTGTGTCAGCCTTTGATCCTCCTTTGTGAATTGGGGTCACATTTGCACATTTCCAGTCTATGGGTACCTCCCCTGAGTCCAAGGAAGCTCTCATAATTATGGCTAAGGGTTTGCTTACTTCCTTTGCTGCCTCCTTTAATATAACTGGATAGATCCCATCCACCCCGGGTGCCTTTCTTGTGTTTATCTTCAACAGTTTCTCCTCCACTTTACTCCCAGTTATTTCAAGATTCTGTAGCTTACTGCTAGAGTTGAATACACCTCTGGCATTCCCCTCGCTGAATAACTCCTCATGTGTGAATGTCGATGCAAAATATTCATTTAGTTTGTTAGCTACCTGAGCAGGATCATCAACACTTGACCCATCAATATCAAGTGGACCAATCTGATTCATCCCTTTCCTTCTAGAGTTTACATAAGTAAAGAACTCTTTGCTGTTTTTCTTTGCATCCCTTGCCAAGGATTTCTCGTAATCTGCCTTCGCCTGCCTAACCTCCTTTGTAACTTGGTTGCATATCAACTTGTATCTATCATAGGCTTCTGTGTCATGTGTTAATTTGTATGTATCCCATGCATTTTTCTTCTCTGCCATATGCCTCATTAGTTCATCTGACATCCATTTTGGCCTAAACCTTGAACAATATTTCTTAGTTGGTATGTAAAGCCTAGTAGCTTCCAAGATAAGTTCTTTGAATGCTTCCCATTTTGAATTTGCTGTTGGTAACATCATCAGTTGGTCCCACTGTATAGAATTTAAATACTGTCTCAGTCCATCGTAGTCGCCTTTACGGAAGCAATAACCCTTCCCTTTACCCCTAATGGTAGTTACCTCTTTGAGTAAATCCCACTTCAGCACACTGTGATCACTGCCACCTAGTGGTTCATTTATCTGCAGATTCTTAATGCATGAAGAATCACTGCTGATAATCAAATCAAGAGTATTACTCCCTCTAGTTGCCTCCCGAACATGCTGATGTAGAAAACAATCATCCAATAAATCCACAAAAGCCCTGCTAGTGTGTGAGTATCCAGCCCCCAAATTCCAGTCAATATCTGGGAAATTAAAATCTCCCATTATAAGACACTCTGATTTACTGGCCCACTCTATTTCCCTGTATAGTTCCTTATTATACTCATCAGAGCCATTAGGCCTATAGCACACTCCTACTCTCAATTTTGATCTCCCAATGTTTATGTCACACCAAACTGACTCCACACTGCACTCTCCAGCAATGTCGACTGGCTTCACTTCCTTGGTTTTTATGTGTTTCTTAACTAATAGCATAACACCTCCCCCCTTCCTATCCTGTCTATCCTTTCTGTAGACGTTGTACTCCCCAAATTGCAGTTCCGCATCCCTTATATCTGTGTGACACCACGTCTCTGATATCCCAACAATATCTGCCTTCGATGTTTTGAGCAATACCTCAAATTCATCAAATTTATTTACTAAACTCCTAGCATTGGTGTACACGCAAGTATACCTGCACCTGTTTCTATTCTTAGCTACCCTAACACAACCCATGTGTTTACTTGTACCGCAATGGCTCCCAGCAGTCTCTGAAATACCATGCATCTTGTTTTTCAGGCTTCTGCTCATTCTAATAGAAGCAGTGCAAGAATCTCTTTCACCTCTGCCAGTGGCTACTGTCAATCTATTGGTCATACAACAAGCGGGAGTTCACATCTGGTGAGTATGGGCTTGGCACACCCAGGGTTCTGAGCTGGATATCATCATTCTTCTCTTTCTTGGTGATTCCCTTCTAGTTCGTTCTTGTTCTCTCTCTCTCTCTCTCTCTCTCAGAGTAACTCGGGGAATTTTTTATTTTTATTTTATTTTATTTTTGTTTTGGCTTGTGCAGCATAAGCCTCAGTCTTCATTGCACCATATAGCTAATAATAATAATAATAATAATAATAATAACAGCAACAGTCAAAAAAAAAAAAAAAAAACCAGCTTTACACATCACCTCTCCATCTCCTCCACCAGTTTGTCTAGTTCTTTGAATTTATTCAAACTACCCACTTTCACAACAACAGATGGAAGTCTGGTCCAACGATCAACCACTTGCTAGCTGAACACAAATTTCCACACTCCTATCCTGCAATCATCCTTCCTCAATTTGAATTTATGCCCTTTCATCATGTACGTAGTCTGAGCACGAGGAAGAATGCCATCAGCACTGAGCTTGCTCAATCCATTCAAAGCCTTAAACACCTCAACCAGATCACCTTACAGGTGCCTAGTCTCCAAACACTGCAGTTTCTAAAACTGAACCCTTTCTTGGTAAAACCACCCTTTTGTTCCCTAACCATTGTTGCTCTTCTCTGAACCCTTTCCAGCATTCTTCCTAAAACTTCTTCTGGGAAGCAATGCTGCTTTGGATTTCAAGTTGAAACCTTTACTTAATTTACCACTCTAAGAACCCAAGAGTGAAGAGCCAAAGAAGAAAGTTTAAGTTACAATAGCCTATTCTGCTGCCATTTCTGTCATTTCTGTCCCAGAATAAAGATTTATCTCAGCAAGGACAACTGCCAAGTCATCCTTGCTGAGATAAATGGCAAATGAACAAATCCAGGTCACTGATACAACATTGATGAGATTAATTAGTGAGGAGACAGTGGATAGGAAATAATGAAGTCTATCTCTCCCACAAATGAAACTGATGTGAACCAGAATGTGACTGTTAATTTCAGGCAGTACCATCATATTCATATTTACTAAATGCTTGGAGGCCAACAAAGAAAAGAGCCAACTTTAAGGGAATTTTGGAAACATTTCAATACAACAATACAACATTGCATTCCTGTGATGAAATCACTTTCTGCATAAATGAAGTCACCATATAAATGCCTTTTGAAAGACGCTGTGGTCAGAATGTGCTCATTTCCCTGGATGCAACGGGTAATCACTTAAAAAAATGCACATAGGGTTGCTGAGTTGTGTGGCCGCTTAAGTTTGGGAATTATGGCCTTGCAATGTGGAAGGGCTGCAGGTTTTACAGTGCTGAAAAACTCAACACTCTAGAAGTGGTTTAATTAAGTGAATCAACGCTTCACAGGAATTACATGAGGAAGAGATGGGCAGATGAAATTATGAACTTTGATGCTAATGGATTTTGTCAACTATTGGAGCCAACAAATATACTCTTAGATAAGTACCTGAATGCAGCATGACATTGGAGGGCATCTTAAATGCTAAAATATCTTATATTTAGCAATGAAGGTTGGGTTTTACCGATCTTTGTTGTTACAAACAAGTCCTGAATGATAGAAAGAAGGCAAGGATGCAATCAACTCTAGATTCCATTTTCAAGGAGGATAATGGGTATGTAGATCAAGAATGATCTGTCAAAAAAAAAAAAAAAAAAAAATTGAAATCAAAATGTTCAAATCAAAAAAATTACAGTTAAATTAGTTTTATTGCCCAAAATATTGAGTTTAGTGCTTAAGTTTGATTTCCCTTGTGACCAATTTTTATAGCATGCACCTCTATTGCTCCATACCCAGCTCACATTTTAAGGAACCAATTAACGATGGATATCGAAAGCCCACTATAAGCTGATAGGCTAAATAAATTGACAGAAGAACTGGACAAATTTTCGGGGCAAATTGTATGGGTGAAATGGGAAGGTGATTTTTTTTTTTTTTTGGCCGATGCTGTATAAGCTTGCTTTCTTGCATCATATGCCTCTACTAATGCTAATGTTAATATATATTTAATATATAAAGTAGAGTGTCGATAATCCAAACTAACTGGAATTGTGAGTAGTTTGGACTTCAATTTGTTCAGATTTTCAAACTTATCAAAAATTCTGTTCTGGAGATGAAAAAAGGTTTAGTAAGTTCAGAAATAAAATCACTAAGTTTTAATTATGTATTTTTATTCATAGGTAACAAAACAAATGGAACTCTCAGCCACAATAAACACATATATATATATACGCTTTAATGAAAATAATTAGCTATTTTTTGCTGCCCCATTTTCAAACTTCGTTTCTTTGCTCTATCTCTCTTTCCAGCAAGAGTAAGTTGAGTTGCATAGCATTCAGTTTGTTGCCAGTACCAACCATCGGAGTCACTAAAAAGGCGAATGCCTCAGCATGTGCAGGCCCAGTGTTGATGTCATTTTCTTTGTTGTCATCTTTGCCCGTACCATTTTCAGAAGCTTCAGGTTCTTTTACATTCACAATTTCATTTTCATTTAAAACAGGAAATCCTGTAGCATCAATATCATTTTCCATCTATGCCCTTGCATCACCTTCATTGCAATTTTCAGACCTAGGGATTAATTGAAACAAGTTGATCATCTCATTCAGTATTTGTCCCCTCATCTCCTTCAGTTTGATTCTGCTCATCTCCTACGGTTTCTTCTGCAATAGGCCACAGTTTTTTTTTTAAGCATTTTTAAATTCTGCACAATGAGTGATTCCCATGCATATCAGCTAACATGTAGCAGCTGTCCTTGAGATTGAGCTTTTTCGAAAAAACTACGATGCTTTCTTCATTGCTTTCTGCTAAGAGTAAATGATGCAAGACTTGTTTTTTTATAGATTCTCTTCAACTTTTCGATCACTCCCTGGTCCATCAGTTGGAGGAGTGCAGTAACGTTTGATGGAAGAAACATGACTTGAAATCTGTTGTCTATTTTGTTTAATGTTCTTACTGAAGGATGTGATGGCACGTTGTCTAGGCTAAGCAAGACCTTGCCCATTTTGCCTTCTCATTCATAATACTTCTTGACATTCAGAATAAAATCGTTGGTAAACCATATCAGATTACAAAGTGTGTTGAATAACAGATTGCACAGTGTTATGTTTTGTTAGTACTGTATTACATGTATATTAATTAAACTATATACATGAGTGTAAATTTATTTTTATTTTGCTAACCTGTGGATAATATTCTTCCGATTTTTACATTTATTTAATTTTGTTAATTGGTAAAGTAATAAAAGTTTGTGCTTTATATCTTAATTTTTATATCCTGTGGATTATATTCTTCTGATTCTTCTGAATATTTGCCATGTTACTCTGTGTATATTGTCTAAAAATTGTGTGTCCTGAGGTCAATTTTCTGTTTTTCTGGACAAAAAATCTGGTAGCATGGTTTTTTTCCAGGAGAAAAAAACCATGCTATCCTCACCTGAGATCGACTAACTCAGCCATGTTGTGAAAAAGACTCATAAAAATTCCTCCTGTCATTGACGGGAGGGATTGTTGATGAGGGATTGAAACTCATGTCTTTTCCACACGGTGTAAGGGAGGAGGGCAAGTCTATCAACTGTGCTACCCATGAGGGCTTCAGTAGTCATATCATCAAAACCCTCCCCTACTACCGATGTGGCAAGTTCTACTATCGCACCAATTCCGTTTTCTGCTGGTTCGACTATATTTCCTGAATAAGCTGACTCTGTCCGTACAGTTTTACACACACATTTAACATTGGCGGTTTTACTTCTTTGAGCAATAAAGCTATGATTCTGATACAGTCCACAATTGAGGAATGTTTTCATGCCTCATTACTTCAACAGATTCAAAATCAATTTTTTCCAAAATACATTGTAACGATTTTCTGATGTAATGAGTTTTAAAGGTGGATATAATGGCTTGATCTAATGGCTGAATGAAAGAAGTTGTATTAACCTAGTACAACTGTGGTGGTTGTTGTTTGTTATTTGGTTTTTAGGAGCATTAGCAACTAAGGCCATATTGCTCCGGGATAAGCGGTGGTCATTCCCTGACCTTTCCGCATCCTCCGTATTTGCTGGTGACGGGCTCGAACCCCGGTCCAATCAAGAAGCGTGTGCTACACACTGCTGCTCCTTCCCACCTGGCTACGGAGGCACCCTACTGTGGTGGTAGGAACTTAATTTCAATGTTTGGATGACTTAAATCTTTTGGATGGCCTGGTGTGCTATTCAATAGTAATAAAACTTTGAAATCTAGATTTTTCCACAACTTCAACAAGCACAAGTTCAATAGCATAGAACGTAACACTGGGATTTCCCAACAAAATAAATACAGGGCTTTCTCAATAATTATTTTATGAATAGCGAGTCAACAGCGGGAATTCAAAAAGAGTGGAAATGTTGAAAAATTACATCCAACATAATAGTAAGGTTTTCCCCACACAAAAGCTCAAAAATATCTTGTAATGCAAGGTTTACCAAAATTCTCAAACCATGTTATATAAGTACCATGTTGTGCGACGATTGCCGCAATTTATCAATTGTGTTAGAGCGAAACCGTGTTATACGGGGGTTGCCTGTACATATATTCAATAAACGCGCGCGCACACACACACACACACACACACACACACACACACAGTCAAGAATAATGATATAGAGAAGCCTATATGATATGGGAGGAAAATTAAGTTAAAAATTAGATAAGTCTGAATTACAATAACATAACTTATGGATCAGGGACACTGCTATAGCAAAACATACCCTACAGCCATAATGTGTACATGTATATATAAAATATTGTAGGTAGAACATGTTAACGAGCTTTATGTAAAAATTAAAACTGATGAATATACAGTATACCCTGGGAGTGATATAGGTTGTGAAATAAAGGGGGGGTGAAATGAACAGGAAAATAAAACCATAAGATTTGCACCGATTGAAACAATACCAAATAAATTTTGAAAAATTTTAAGATTTTGAAAAAACTTGAAAGATTTTGAACTAACGATCAAGGTGGAAATAACATTGCTGTGTTCATAATTTTTGTGTCTTCATCAGAGGTCATCCACCAAAATAATGAAAGAGACAGCAATGCTCTTACTTCTGTTTCCGACATGCTCTGTATGCATAGGTACACGTGCGAAAAGACACGTGGTAATTTACAAATTTAATTTTAAATTTTAAAATTTTGAATCAAATTACACTAAATTTGATTTAACGTTAGTGTACTAATAGAGGTGTTGCATACAGATAATGGATGACCTTACAGAAGTAAGTGATTACTTCTCTAAGGTCATTTACAAATTTACTTCTGTAAATTTGTAAATTACCACGTGTCATTTCGCATGTGTACCTATGCATACAGAGCATGTCGGAAACAGAAGTAAGAGCATTGCTGTCTTTTTCATTATTTTGGTGGATAACCTCTGATGAAGACACAAAAATTATGAAAGACACTGCAATGTTATTTCCACCTTGATCGTTCTTTCAAAATCTTAAAATTTTTCAAAATTTATTTGGTATTGTTTCAATCGGTGCAAACTGATCGTTTTATTTTCCTGTTCATTTCACCCCCCCTTTATTTCACAACATATATCGCTCCCCGGGTATATTCATCAGTTTTAATTTTTACATAAAGCTCGTTAACATGTTCTACCTACAATATTTTATATATATATATATATATATATATATATATATACAGAGTGTTTCAAAAATGATGGTCAATAATTTAAAGGAGAAAAGTACAAACTAAAATAAGTGAAAAAGTCCCAGTGAACATCGGGCCGCAAATGAACCATTTTCGAAATAATGCACATTTTTTGTTAAGATCCGCCACTGACTATGGGAGCACTAGTTTCGCAAAAGCTGTGAATCCTTTGCTAAGGGTGGTCTTATTAAACATAAGATAATACAGTTTTAATTTTTTGGTTTCAACACCACAGGATTTTACAGATGTTACAAAAGATGTTCAAAATGCTGTCCTTGCAATCCATAAGCAGCTTTGTAGTCTTCTCTGCATTGACTTGCGAATCCTCTCAGGCATTCCTGGGTCATTTCTGATTTGCTGAAAAGCTCCTTCAACCTGACGCTGCAATTCCTCAACTGTGTTAATGTCAGAAGTGTACACCAAGCTTTTTACGTGACCCCAGATACAAAAATCCATAGGATTTAAGTCTGATGATCTGGGAGGCCACATTACAGGCCCACCTCTACATATCCACCGTTGACCATACCTTCTAGTTAGATACCGAGTCACAACTCGAACAAAATGTGCCGGTGCACCATCATGCATAAACCACATTCTGGAGTTGCTGAATGTGGAACATCATCATCATCATCATCATCAAGGAGGTCTGGAAGAACATTCTGCAGGAACTGTAGGTACAGCTCTCCTGTTAGCCTGTTTGGCAGAAAGTGTGGTCCAATTAGATGGTCTCCTAGTAGTCCTGCCCAGACATTCAACGAGAAATGTTGCTGATGTCGTGACTCGTGAATTGCATTAAGATTTTCGTTGGACTAAATGTGACAGTTATGAAAATTAAAAATATCATCATGAGTAAACCCAGCTTTGCCAGTGAACAAAATGTTGTTTAAAATTGGGGGTTCAGGACACACTGTTGTTGCATCCACTGGCAGAAGTTCACTCTGGGAGGGCAGTCTGTATTGCTGAGACCTTGTACAAGCTGGATATGATAGGGGTACAGTAATTGTTGATGTAAAATTCACCACACACTGCTATAACTCAGTACACGCTCTTGCAGAGCAACCCTCCTTGTCAAAATTCATGGATTTTGTTCTATTCTTTCTAACACCCTTTCCTCAACATCAGGTGTTATGCTTCTGGGCTTACCTGCTCATTTCAGAGTGGTAATCAATGGACACTGCTCAACGTGGACTAATGTTATTAGTGGAGTTCCTCAAGGTTCAGTGTTGGGTCCGTTGTTGTTTTCGGTGTTTATGAATGATATTGATGATGGGATATCAAGTTTAATGTCCAAGTTTGCAGATGATACAAAGGTTGGCAGGGTCGTTAAGGACAATACTGACGCTATGCTGCTGCAACAGGATCTGGACAGGTTGAACAGATGGGCTGAGAGGTGGCAAATGAGGTTTAACATCGACAAATGTAAAGTGCTGCATATGGGAAACAGTAACCCCAGAGCAACGTATCAACTCTGCGGTACTACACTGACAGTGGTGGAGAATGAAAAGGACCTGGGGGTAATTGTGCAGGCAGATATGAAGTTCTCTGAGCAGTGCAGACGAGCTGCAAGAGTAGCTCATGGTGTCTTGTCAATGATATACAGGAATTTTTCTAGCAGGGATAAGGAGGTGATTATTCCCTTGTATAAGGCAATGGTAAGGCCACATCTTGAGTACTGTATACAGGTCTGGAGGCCTCATTTCAAGAAGGATGTAGAGCTGCTGGAACGGGTACAGAGAAGGGCAACAAGATTAGTAAATGGAACAAAGGGTTGCTCTTACGAAGAAAGGCTTAAGTTTTGCAAATTACAGAGTCTGGAGACTAGGCACCGGCGAGGTGATCTGATAGAGGTGTATAAGGCTTTGAATGGTTTGAGCATGCTCAATGCCAATGGGATTCTTCATCTTTCTCAGAATAATCACCTCAGAGGGCATAAATTCAAATTGAGGAAGGACGGATGTCGGATAGATGTGCGGAAATTTGCCTTTGGCCAGCGGGTGGTTGGTTGGTGGAACCGACTTCCATCACTGGTTGTTGAAGTTGATAGCCTAAACAAATTTAAAGCTCAACTGGACAGGTATTTCGAACGAACGGAGGGGTGAAATGGGAGTGGGTTTTTTTTTTTTTTTTTTTTGTTTTTTTTGGCTGATGCTGAATAAGCTTGCTTTCTTGCATCATATGCCTCTGCTAATGCTAATGCTAATACTCCATGTGTGAAGTGGCCATATTCTCCAAGGCGTTGATGTACCCTGATGAATGTGCACCTGTTGGACTGCCTTCGGCAGGGAAATGCTTCTTGGTACAAACGTGCAGCCTCGAGTGCACTGCCATTGGCTTTACCATACATGAATTGCATGTCCACGTACTATTCGTTGCTGTAACCTCTTTCCACGTTGACTATCCTTTGACAAGTACTAGTATGCCTGCTACGTCTCAGAGCAATGAGAGAGGGGAAAGGGAGAGAATGAGCTGTTGTTGTTGTTATTTGGTTTTTAGGAGCATTAGCAACTAAGGCCATATTGCTCCGGGACATGCGGTGGTCATTCCCTGACCTTTCCGCATCCTCCGTATTTGGTGGTGACGGGCTCGAACCCCGGTCTAATCAAGAAGCGTATGCTACGGAATGCTGCTCCTTCCCACCTGGCTACGGAGGAGCCTGAGAGAATGAGCATAACCTAACCTAAACAAACAAGTCAATGGTGGATCCAAACTCTGTACAGTTCACCTTGTCAGTGGTGGATCCCAACTAGAAATGTTCAATATCTCGAAAACGATTCACTTAAGGACCCGTGTTTACTGGGCTTTTTTGCATATTATTCTCTGTGCAGTTCACCTTTAAATTATTGACCATCACTTTTGAAACACCCTGTATATATATTTTTAATGCTATTTGAAAAAATTATACCACTTTTCACTTTACATGATGCAAATTTACAGTTAACACAATCTTTATTTATGTGAAAGTTGAAAAACATCTGAATCGTATGCTAAGCTTACTGTGCATTGGATGGGCAATAAAAAAAGCATTTGCTGCTGCTTGCCTCAGTGCATTCTATCAACCATTGGAAGCAGACATGTTACTTGTTTGTCTCCGACTAATAACGTCACATGCAGACATGCGTTTAAAAATTAGAATTTTTAAATGCAAAAAAAAAATTTTAATTTTTAAATGAGCCAGACGAAAATGTTACTGCAAAAGAGATAATGATAAAAGAACTAGATGAAATCTTTGGTATCACAGAGAACCTCAAAAAAATAGGTTTGGGGTTCTCTATGATATTTATTTTTCCAGGGCCTAAAGAAAATTGTTGCCAGTTATCAGAAATTGATTGAGGAAAAAAAGAAAGCCAACTCTGATCAAACGACTCTGTTCAAATATTTCCATAACAAAGTTTTGTCATTGTATATTTTATGCAAAAAACATTTAATTCCATAATTATTTTCATTATCTTTTACATGGCATACAGTTAAAAAGTTATTTTTAAAATTGTTTATGGACATTCCTGAAGGTCACGGACCAATTATAATTTTTCCTATTGATTATTATATTCAATTAACACATTTCCATTTTGCGAGATGCGCTCGTAGGACGAATTAATCGCGTTAATCAAGGCCTGCCTGTATATTTAATATATATAAAAATGATATATATATATATATATATATATATATACAGATATATCAAATATAAATATACATTTAATATATACAGGTATATATGGTATCTCAAAAATGATGATCAATAATTTAAAGGTGAAAAGTACAAACTAAAATAAGCAAAAAAGTCCCAGTGAACATCGGGCCGCAAATGAACCATTTTCGAGATAATGCACATTTTCTGTTAAGATCCACCACTGACTATGAGAGCAGTAGTTTGGCAAAAAGCTGTGAATCTTTTGCTAAGGGTGGTTTTATTAAACATAAGATAATACATTTTTAATTTTTTAATTTTAATTTTCAATACCACAGAATTTTACAGATGTTACATGTTACAGGATGTTCTTTCTAACACACTTTCCTCAACATCAGATGTTATGCTTCTGGGCCTACCTGCTCGCACTCCATGTTTTCTCTAAGGCATTAATATACCCTGATGAATGTGCACCTGTTGGGCTGCCTTCGGCAGGGTTTTGATTCTTGGTACAAATGTGCAGCTTTGAGTGCACTGCCATTGGCTTTACCATGCATGAAGTGCATATTCGCATGCTCTTCGTTGCTGTAAATTCTTTCCACGTTGACTATCCTTTGAAAAGTGCTAGTATGCCTGCTACATCTCAGAGCATTGAGAGAGGGAAAGGGAGAGAATGAGTATAACCTAACCTAAACAAACAAGTCAGTGGTGGATCCCAACTAGATATGTGCAATATCTCAAAAACGATTAACTTAAGGACCCATGTTTACTAGGCTTTTTTTGCATATTGTAGTCTGTACAGTTCACCTTTAAATTATTGACCATCACTTTTGAAACAACCTGTATATATATATACATATATTTAAATATATATAGTTATATCAAATATAAATATATATATACATACAGTGGTAGAATTCAAATAATTTAACAACCGGTTCGCTGCCCTAATGACAGTTCTAAGTATAACAAAACTATATACCGAAAGGAAGTTTATTATTTCATGCAATTAATACTTAAATAAGAACAATAAAAGAGGTCCACAAAACTAGATTATAAGAAAGAGTTTTAAAATATTAATGAAAAAATATTAAATAATACCTGACAGAAAACAATAAAACTGTTAAGATATTTCCATATTGCTTCTGATTGGTGTCCTCACTTGCAATTTTCTTCGCTTTTATCCGAGCATCATCGGCTGGTTGATTTATCCTTAACCATCTTTTCACTGTAGGAGTAGGATCCCATTCCTTTAGAGGTAGGCTGATTAGACTAATAGTCATTGTGTTTGATATATTAGAAACAGTTAGGCGACTTCTCTTCTCTGAACATATTATGTTCATCTTTGAAAAACCACTTTCCGCTTCTGCTGAAGTTACAGCAATTGTTCTAACAATATTTTTAGCTCTTTGAACACTTTTAGGAATTGCATAATTCTGGGAATTTTTTAAAACTTATTTCACGAAACCTTGATAATCATTAATATCAATTTGGTAATTAAAAATGTCATTAAATACGAGCAATTTTCTTCAGTTGCTTTCCATGGAACTAGTACTTCAATATTCCAGTAATCTGGCTCCAAAAAATTGAGAAATTGTAATTTATTCCTATCTTGAAATTGGCTACAACTTGCTTTTAAATGTTCACAATCCATTAGCCTTTTTTTCAAATTCTTCACAATGTTTTCTAAAAGTCTTTCCCGAGGAAGCCCAACAAATCGATGATTGTCTACAAATTTTATATTTTTGAAGGTTTCTGAAGTAATTAATTCATCAACTTTTATTCGTATGGACTCTTTTGCTTTCCAAGCATTTGAAATGCTTTAATAGATCTTATCACGAGTTTTTCAGCCTTTGTGATGTCTATATTTCTTGCTTGCAGTGCATTTGAAAGAAGAGAAATTTTGTTTAAAATATCAATCATCAATGCTAAATCAGTTATAAAATATATATTTCCAAGACGGCCAGCCATACTTAAGTACTTTTTATTTGAATAAAAATAGTGATGTAGTGCTGGATAAGCACGCCACACAGCTAGGGCTGACCTTAAACTACAGGCAGCCCATCTTGGTCCCAAAACTCTACCAATCTTTATAATTTCAATTCCAAGTTGTTTGGATATTTTGGAAAGTTCAATTTGGTTCTTATTGGATTGATGAAAAATAGTATATATCTTATCAATAAATATTTTAAAATGATTTACTTGCTTTATTTCCTTTATCAAATCATCTAAAACAAGATGGAGGCGATGATTTAAACAGTGCCATATTATTAAGTTTGGAAACTCTTTTGCAATGCCCTAGCATTTTGCAATGTTAGGGCATTGCAAAATTTCTCTCAAGCATAACGCTGGCACCATTGGAGCAAACTCCTATTAAATTTTTTTCTGGGTAGTTCTTAGTAAGCCCAACATTATTTAAACTTTCCATAACTGAAGAACATATTGTCTCTGCATCTTGTTTTTTCAATTCAACTAGTTCAACAAAAATTGTTGATGTAACTGAATCGTCAACTTTTAAGAAAAGTATAATAACTGGTTTGCAGGATATTGTTGAAGCTTCGTCAATAATCAAACATATTTTCAGATTATTTTCAATAATTTTATTAACTATTTCTTTTTTAATTTCCTTTGCAATGAAATCAACTATTTTCACAGCAGTTTTACGAGAATGTAATCCTATTCCCATATCTAACCTATTCCCATATCTAACCCTGATCCATTTTTAATTTGCACTTCTATCTCATCTTCTATATCTAAAAACGGTTTACATCTTTTTGCCAGGTTATAAACTGTATTAAATTCATTCATAATATCTATTACTTTTGTTACTGAATCCTGCTCACATTGTTTTAAGTTCTCTTTACAAATATTATGAGTTTTTGATGAAAAATGTTCTTTCATTTTTTTCCTTAGAGAAGCTTGTTGTACCTCTTTATTTTTCCCTGATGCCTCAATCTGAAAACATTTCCATTCTTTTGACACATGAACACTTTTCTCTTTTATAAAGTCATATTTTGCACAATACTCACAACCTAACTTTTTGTTAAAAATTACCAGTCCGTCATTTTTTTTTTTTTTAAATTGTTATATTGTTGCACTGTCCAGCATTCAGGAAGATTATTTTGAATTTTGGAGCTGTTATCATTTTTTATTTCAATAATTGACATGCTGCTTTCTTCAAGTTGGAGTGGTTGTGCTTGTGACTGTTTTGCACCATCCAAGGACAATTCTGATACAACAAATTCTGATTTTGGTTTATTATTGAAATAATCTGTCAAACTCTGTTGCCTTTTCATCCTTTTAAGGGCTACTGCAAAAAATTTAAAAATTTTTTTATTTTAATATATTATAGAGCAGGAGCAGATATGTGCCTATATATTTGAATATTTTTACTTGTTCTGTCCACGTGTGGTCATATCATAAACTTTTATAAACAAAGCACTGTGCTTATACCATTGATAAACATCAGTCAGAACATACATTTTCTTCATTTTATCAAAACTAAACAAAAATTTCTTGCTGAATTAATAAATGGCATAGGCTATGCAGATTAAATACGATAGAATAATGTGTACGACAAACACGTTTATCAAGGGCAAGTTGTGATAAAAACGTCTTAATTACCACGTGCACACTGGCATAATGATTCCAACATGGAAGAACATTCTTCCACGGCTTCCGAAATAGGCAATAAGATAATCCTTGAAATCTATATTTCTATTGCTTCATTGTGTCCTAGCTTCCTATTGTTTTTATTGTAGGGCATAACACAAAGCTGAAACAAATGACAGTGTGTCACCCACTGGTTCTTTGGCACTTTTTCTCTTTGCGTTATATTTTTGTTAATTTAAGTAACCGATGCGAGGGAATAAAAATATATTACAAGCATAGTTTCTACATCCTTCTAATTTTTGTCACCTACGTTGTTGCGTAGATTAACGTTAAAACAAGAGTAAAGAAAGAAAATTTGTGATTTCCGCACTGGGTGGCTGCCAAGGCGCCCACCTTAGAGAGAGAGAACCCTGATCACAAGTGCCATTTTAACAACCGGTTCACCAAACTCAACAAAAAATTAGGTATCGGTTCTGCCGAACTGGTGCAAACCAGCTGAATCCCACCACTGTATATATATAGCATTAGAAAGGTCACATGATGCAAGAAAGCAAGCTTATATAGCATCAACAAAAAAAAAAAAAAATCCCTTATTTCACCCATCCCCTCGCTCCAAATGTTTGTCAAGTTCTGCCTTGAATCTACGTAAGCTATCAACTTCTACAACGGCAGAAGGAAGTTTGTTCCAGCAATCAACCACCCGCTGGCTAAAGGAAAACTTCTGCACATCTGTTCTACAGCCGTCTTTCCACAATTTGAATTTATGCCCTCTCATGTGATTATTCTGAGCAAGAGGAAAATTCCCATCAGCATTGAGCATGCTCAAACCATTCAAGGCTTTATATACCTCAATCAGATCACCGCGCAGGTGCTAGTCTACAGACACTGTAATATGCAAAACTTAAGCCTTTCTTTGTAAGAGCAACCCTTTGTTCTGTTCACTAATCTTGTTGCCCTTCTCTGTACTTGTTCCAACAGCTCCACATCTTTCTTAAAATGAGGCCTCCAGACCTGTATACAGTACTCAAGATGTGGCCTGACCATTGCTTTATACAAGGGGATAATCACCTCCTTATCCCTGCTAGAAAAATTCCAGTATATCATTGACAAGACACCATGAGCTTCTCTAGTATACCATCTGCACTGCTCAAAAAACTCCATATCTGCCTACACAATTACCCCCAGTTCCTTTTTACTCTATACCACTGTCAGTATAGTACCACACAGTTAATACGGTACTCTGGGGGTCACTGCTTCCCACATGTAGTACTTTACATTTGTCAGTGTTGAACTTCATTTGCCAAATCTCAGCCCATCTGCTCAACTTTTCTAGATCCTGTTGCAGCAGTGTACTGTCATTAGTGTCATTAACAACCCTGCCAACCTTCGTATCATCTGGAAACTTGGACATTAAGCCTGATATACCATCATCAATATCATTTATAAATACAGAAAACAACAATGGACCCAACACTGAGGAATGGACCCTGAGGAACTCCACTAATAACATTAGTCCACGAACAACAGTGTCCATTAATTACCACTCTCTGTCTAAACCCACTCAACCATCCCTTTATCCATAGCAGCAATTTGCCTCCAATGCCACACTTCTCCAGTTTGTGCAGCAATCTTCCATGTGCAACAGTATCAACAGTGCAACAGTATCGCAACAATTGTAAAGCAGTTATTAATCAGTCCAAACTAGAGTTTGAACAGGCTAAGAGTAGAAAACTTGCTTCTTGCCCTAATGGTAGCTGAGCATTCTGGTCTCTTGCCAAAGCTATTGGCCGCAACTTTTGCCCATCTCTGCTCCCACCTCTGTCCAAACCAGATGGTTCTGTTGTCACTTCAGCCAAGGATAAAGCTGACCTGCTAGCATCCCATTTTTCTTCCAGCTCATGTATTAATGATCTTGGTAAAACACCTCCCACCATTCCTAACACGCTCCATTCAATGCCTTCTGTGGTCTTCCGTCAAAAGGATGTCAGAAGGATTTTGATGAATCTTGATGCTAAGAAAGCTCCAGGTCCTGATGTTATTTCTCCACTTGTTCTCAAAACCTGTGCTCCTGAACTTACTCCTATTCTTTGCCGCCTTTTTTCACCTTCTTATTCCAAAGGTGTATTTCCTTCTGCTTGGAAATTTGCTCATATCCAGCCAGTTCCTAAAAAGGGTGACAAATCCTTCCCATCCAATTATCGTCCCATTGCAATTACTTCTACTCTTTCTAAAGTAATGGAGAAATCAATTAACTGGCAACTCTTAAACTACCTAGAAACCTTCCGTCTGATCAACGATCACCAGTATGGATTCCGTCAGTGTCGATCCACTGGTGATATTCTGGCTTATGTTACCCATTTATGGACTAATTCAATGGAAAGGTTCGGTGAAACACAAGTAGTTGCTCTTGACATCTCAAAGGCTTTCGATCGTGTTTGGCATAAAGGTCTTCTAAACAAGCTTCCATTTTATGGTTTGCCAACTGTTTTTAGTAATTGGTTATCCAGTTTTCTCTGTGATCGCTCACTGAGGGTGATTGTAGATGGCTCTCTGTCTTCTAACTTCTCCACTAATGCCGGTGGTCCCCCAAGGTTCTGTTCTTTCCCCCACTCTTTTCCTCTTGTATATTAATGACCTTCTTCCATTGACTGGAAATCCTATCCATAGTTTTGCCGATGATAGCACATTGCATTCAACTTTCCATTTTGAGAAACCTTGTCCTGCTCAATGAGCTTCAAGTTTTCGAAAATTTGCTGCCAATTCCTTAAATGCCGATCTTCAGGTATTTCTCCAGTGGGGCAAAGACAACTTAGTTGATTTCAACCCTTCTAAAACTCAGTCTTGTCTTATATCTCGCAAAAAGGGTTCTTCTGCTCCTATGCTTATCTTTAGTGACACTCCGATTTCTAGCCAAAATGATATATCTCTTTTGGGGATTACCCTGACTTCTAATCTCTCTTGGCACAAGCACATTGCAAATATTGCTTCCTCTGCATCTAAAAAACTTGGTTTGCTCTTTCGCTCTCGGCGTTACTTTTCTTCCAAACAGCTTCTCACTCTGTATAAATCGCAAATCCGCCCTGCCATGGAATATTGTTCCCACATCTGGGGTGGTGCCCCCAAAACCTCTCTCAGGCTTCTTGATTCCATTCAGAAGAGGGCAGTTAGGTTAATTAATGATTCATCTCTAACAGGGTCTCTCCACTCGCTTTCTCATAGACGTACTGTTTCTGCTGCATGCCTCTTCTACAGATACTTCCATGGGCACTGTTCTTCTGAATTGGCTTCTATAATTCCCGCTCTCTCTTTCAAAACATTCCGAACACGTGCCACCACCAGCCAACATCCATTTACTGTTCAGCTTCAAACCCACAGAACCAACTTTTCATCTTCCTCATTTATTCATTCAACTGCCGTTTTCTGGAACAACCTTCCTTCATATGTATTTCCTGAAAATTACAATCTACAGAAGTTCAAGTCTAATGTCAACAAATATCTTCTTTCGTCTTTTCAACCTCCAACCCAAGCACGGTACTAAGTACTATAGGTTCTAATACCTCTCGTGTTTGGGGTTCTCATAAAAAAAAAAAAAAGTATCAAAGGCCTTTCTAAGATCCAAATATAGGATATCAAAGTTATTCTTTGCATCCAGTTCCTTTGTGACTACATCATAGTATCCAATCAAATTAATCAGACAAGACTTCCCCTTAAGAAACCCATGCTGTGTCCGAGCTATAACTGAAGTCTTGTCTAGATAATCTTGCAATGCTTCTTTAACCAGTGCCTCCATTAACTTCCCTGGAACAGAAGTCAAACTAACAGGTCTGTAATTACCTGTGTCTCCCTTTTATCCTCCTTTGTGGATTGGGGTCACAATTGCACATCTCCACCACCCCTAATGTTGATGCAGGCTTTGCATCGCCTGTCCATACTTAGAACAATGTTGTCGATAAGTTCTTGCAGTAACATCGTCCAGTCCTCTGTCCGCGCCATCTTCAGCTGGTGAACATTTTCTGGTGGGTGTGGACGTGGCGCCTAGAAATCTCCCCAGAGCGTCCCATATGTGTTTGATGGGATTTAGATCGGTGGAACGTGCAGGCCAATACATACCAACTTTCCAAAAATGTCCTCACTTTCCAAAAGCATCTCAACAGCTGCAGCGCGATGGGGTGTGGCGTTATCATCCATAAACATGAACTCAGGACCAATGGCACCTCGGAACAGATGCACATGGGGAAGGATTACCTCAGTACAGTAGCGTGCACCGGTTACAGTACCGCCTTCCAATGTATGGAATTGTGTAGGTCCTTCCAAGATAACGCCTCCCCAGACGAGAACACCTCGACCACCATATCGATCCCTTTCAGTGATGTTTGCGGGGTGATACCGTGTGCCAACCTCTCGCCAGATCAGCTGAGGTCCAGAATCGCTGCTGTCCAGTCCTTGTGTTCGATGCACCACTGCTGTTGTTGTTATTTTGGTTTTTAGGAGCATTAGCAACTAAGGCCATATTGCTCCGGGAATATGCGGTGGTCATTCCCTGACCTTTCCACATCCTCTGTATTTGGTGGTGACGGGCTAGAACCCCAGTCTAATCAAGAACCGTGTGCTACCCACTGCTGCTGCCACCTCTGGCATTCCCCTCCCTGAATAATTCCTCATTGTGTGAATGTCGATGCAAAATATTCATTCAGTTTGTTAGCTATCTGAGCAGGATCATGAACAGTTGAACCATCGATATTAAGTGGACCAATCTGATTCATCCCCTTCCTTCTAGAGTTATATAAGTAAAGAACTCTTTGCTGTTTTTCTTTGCATCCTTTGCCAAAGATTTTTCGTAATCTGCCTTCGCCTGCCTAACCTCCTTTGTAACTTGTTACAGACCAGCTTATATCTATCATAGGCTTCTGTGTCACATATTAATTTATATGTATCCCATGCATTTTTCTTCCCTGTCACATATCTAATTAGTTCATCTGACATCCATTTAGGCCTAAATCTTGAACAGTATTTCTTTGTTGGTATGAAAAGCCTAGTAGCTTCCAAGATAAGTTCTTTGAATGCTTCCCATTTTGAATTTGCTGTTGGTAACATCAACAGTTGGTCCCACCGTATAGAATTTAAATACTGTCTCGGACCACCGTAGTCACCTTTATGAAAGCAAAAACCCTTCCCTTTACCCATTATGGTAGTTACCTCTTTGAGTAAATCCAACTTCAGTATACTGTGATCACTGCCACCTAGTGGTTCCTTTATCTGCAGATTCTTAATGCATGGAGAATCACTACTGATAATCAAATCAAGAGTATTACTCTCTCTAGTTGCCTCCCGAATATGCTGATTTAGAAAACAATCATCCAATAAATCCACAAAAGCCTTGCTAGTCTGTGAGTGACCAACCCACAAATTCTAGTCAATATCTAGCAAATTAAAATCCCCCATTATAAGACTCTCTGATGGATTGATTCTTTTGAAACTGGTACTGGTTACTGATTATCAAGTTGTTAGTTTCGAGGAACTACGTTAGCCACCTATGAACCTTTTTTTTTTTTTTTTAATTTTTTTTGAGGACTTTGCCTAAAAATTTTGCCTAATCAGTGAAATCAGCCTGTAGTTATGCGAAAAGATGTGATCCATTCTTGGCTTTGGGAAGGCAAGTACAATTGAATGATGCCGAAGTTTGGACAAGTATTTTCTAAAAATATTCAAATGTAATATTTTGACAATGTCCTTTTTTGTTTAATTGTTTCCACATTATGAAGTAGATCTCATCTGGACTAGCAGCACCACTGGATGTTTAATTGAGAGACTCTAAAAGTTCTGAAAATGTGAACGCTGATTGTATGGGTGTGAAACTATTGTAGAAAAATTTATCTTATGCTGTTCTGAAGATTCTTTAATTTTCTACAAGATTGGGTTGTAGGTGGATACTGCCAATATACTGGCTATGAGCATTTAGCTAAGGCATTTGCTATTTCTCCCAGAGAGGACAATTCCTTCCCTTCCCAGTTTAGTATTGAAGCTGGGGACTGCACATATTTGCCATTAAGTGTTTTTGTATTTTCCTCCAGATGAGTCTGGTATCCATGTCCTTGTTTATACTTGAGGAAAAGCTAATCCAGACATCTCTCTTGGTGGAACTTGGCTTTCAGTCTTTTAAAGCTAATTAGATTACTAGTTGTGGGGACTTTGTGAAACAAATTCCAAATTCAATTTTTATTTCTGTTTAGCATGTGTAAAATCCTGATTCTATCAGTAATTACTGTGTTTGTATTTCCCCTGCAAATATATATTGGTATTGCAGAGGTAGCAGCATGTAATTTTTGATTAGTTTTATGTTCTTCGACATTATTTATGGACTGGGATTGGACTATTTTGTCATCAAACTGGACACGAGAGACATGTTAATTCCAGTGTACCCTACAAAATTTCCAAGTGGAGCAAAGCAGTGAATGGGAGTTATCCATGTTTGTAGCTTGCAAAGAATTGATAGATGATCACTATTCAGTGGATTTTCGAGAAAAGACCACTCCATATGGAGGGAGAACAGATTGAAAAGTCCATTACACTCATGAATCCTGTAGAAAAATGATTATAGGTAGGCTCACCACTGTTCAAAAGAGTAAATTGACAAACAACATGAAGAGATTCCATTAGTCAATTGCTGGAGTTCTCACAGAAAATGATGAGCACTGACGTCTCTTAGAAAACAGAATGGAGACGGTAGCTGGCCTATTAGATTTTCTAGGTTATTTGAGGATGAATGAGATGGTTGGTTGGTTGGTTATTAGGAGTTTTATGGCGCATCAGCATCTAAGCTTGTTGTCTCTAAGGTAATAAAATATAAATATATAGGAAATATGTAAAAATATAAAGTAACATATCTAGTTGCTATAATAATATTAAAAAAAAAAAAAACCATAAAACATTTATAATATATTAAACATTAAAGCAATCTAAATAAAACTATATAAATTAATCAGTTGTAAAAACATGAATATATCTGGCACATTTTCATCATCCAATAAAATCTGCCTGAGTGTATAAGGCTCAGACAGGTGGCTAAAACATAAACAGCATTCATTAATAAAAAACGTACATTCTACTAAAATAGGACGAACAGTTAAATGTGCTTTACAATGTCTACACACAGGACAATCATCAGCCCTGAGCAAATACGAATGAGTCTGGTGAGAATGTCCTATGCGTAGCCAAGCAAGAATTACTTCCTCCCAGTGAACCCTGTGCTGACTATAAAGAGAAACGTAGCAACTAAGCAAACCCTTAGCCATAATTATGAGAGCATCCTTGGACTCAGGGGAGGTTCCCACGGACTGGAGATGTGCAAATGTATCCCCAATTCACAAAGGGGGGATCGAAGGGTGACACGAGTAATTACAGACCAGTTAGTTTAACTTCTGTTCCGGGTAAAATAATGGCGTCACTGGTTAAAGATGCATTGCAGGATCATCTAGACAAGACTGCAGCAATAATTCAGACACAGCATGGGTTTGTTAAGGGAAAGTCTTGTCTGACAAATTTGATAGGATATTATGATGTGGTTACAAAGGAACTGGATGCGAAAAATAATTCTGATATCATATATTTTGAAGTCATATTTCAGGAAAGCTTTTGACACTGTTGCGCATGGAAGACTATTGTACAAATTGGAGCAGAATGGTATTAAGGGTAAGTTGCTACAATGGATAAAAGGATGGTTAAGTGCGAGAAGACAGAGGGTGGTAATCAATGGGTGCTGCTCTTCTTGGACTAATGTTATTAGTGGAGTCCCACAGGGTTGGGTGTTAGGTCCACTGTTGTTTTGTATATTTATCAATGATATTGATGAAGGTATATCAGGCTTAATGTCGAAGTTTGCAGATGATACAAAGGTTGGCAGGGTTGTTAATGACAGTAATGGCAGTGTGCTACTGCAACAGGATCTAGATAATTTAGGCAGATGGGCTAAGAAGTGGCAACTGAAGTTTAACCTTGACAAATGCAAAGTACTGCATATGGGTAGAAGTAACCCCAGAGAAACGTACCAACTGTGTGGTACTACACTTAAGGTGGTAGAAAATGAAAAAGACCTGGGAGTAATTGTGCAGTCAGATATGAAGTTCTCTGAGCAATGTAGACAGGCTGCCAGGGCAGGTCATGGGGTTTTGTCAATGATATATAGGAATTTTGCTAGCAGGGAAAAGGAGGTGATTATCCCTCTGTATAAGGCAATGGTCAGGCCACGCCTTGAGTACTGCGTACAGGTCTGGAGGCCTCATTTTAGGAAGGATGTAGATTTACTTGAGCGTGTACAGAGAAGGGCAACAAGATTGGTGAGGGGAATGAAGGGATTCTCTTACCAAGAGAGGCTTAAGTTCTGCAAATTGCAGTGGCTGGAGACTAGGCACCTGCGCGGTGATCTGATTGAGACCTGGGAGTAATTGTGCAGTCAGAGCCTTGAATGGGTTGAGCACGCTGAATTCTGATGGGATCCTTCCACTTGTTCAGATTATGAACCTAAGGGGGCATAAATTCAAATTAAGAAAAGACAGATGTAGAATAGATGTGCGGAAATTTGCCTTTAGCCAGCGGGTGGTTAATTGCTGGAACAAACTTCCATCTGTCGTTGTGGAAGTTGATAGGTTGAATAAATTTAAGGAGGAACTGGACAGGCATTTGGAGGGAATGGTGTGATTTTTTTTTTTTTTTTTTTTTTTTGGCTGATGCTGCATAAGCTCATACATTTGCTTTCTTGCATCACATGCCACTACTACTACTACTGAACAAATACGAATGAGTCTGGTGAGAATGTCCTATGCGTAGCCGAGCAAGAATTACTTCCTCCCAGTGAACCCTGCGCTGACTATAAAGCCAATGCATTATTACAGGCTTAATTTCATTTAGCTTGTTGGTAGGGCACCAATTCCAAGATTCCTGCCAACGCATGCATAATTTTTTGTAGATTAGTTGCTTTCCGTCTGTATAGGGGACTGACAAGCGGATGAAACTTTGTGGCGTTGCTCATTTTGCTCCTGCATCAGCCGAGTAATTGCCTGATGGATGAGAAATAAGGAGGGATATATATATATATATATATATATATACATATATGTTATTGTAAGAGTGATGCCAATTACGGCATGCACTGCAACTACTTCAAAAGGCGTCTGAAGAGCAACATGTTTGGATGGAATATTGCTTCTAACAAGAATTGCCACTCCTCCATGGGTTGGTGAGTCAATGCTCCTATCTCTTCTGAAGACAGTATAATTTTTAATGGTAGGCACACTTGTGGATTTAAATAGCTGGTTTAAATTGCTGGTTCATAGCAACCAATGAGATCATGCAATTAGTTTTTTATTACAAAAGCCTCTACAACTCCATTGAAGGATTCTTTCCATTGTAAATTCTTGTTGGTTGTTTTTGTTTCTGACTGCTTTTTGGTTGTAGCTTGTTTGCAGCAATCTATTTTTGCTTTGTCTTTCTTAGGAAAGAAAGGAGGTATCAATGTCCATCTCATCAGTTGCGTGAAGTTCTAAAATTCCATTATCTGAATCATCCATTGACTGGAAATCCTATCCATTGTTTTGCTGATGATAGCACATTGCATTCCAATTTCTATTTTGAAAAACCTTGATCAATATCCATTCCAGTTGAAATCAGTGGTTGCAGTATAATGGTTTCTGTCTCTTTTAGTTTTTCTGTTGAAGGCAGATCAGCTGGAATGTAATTGGAATGGTAAAAAACTGGCTTGTTCAGTTTTTTGTTGTGAAGGATACTGTTTGGAAGTAGAGAGCATGGAATGATTTAAAACATATCAAAATACAGACAACTGATAATTTTTTGCAGAACATTTCACAGGATACTTGAGCAAGTTTTCCAAGAACATCAATTTAAAAGCACTAGGGTTACAAGGCTAGTTTTCATTTATAATCATCTTTTCTGCTAAGAAAAATATGTAAATATGAAATTAAGGGGCTAAATTATAACTGAAATTTATATACACATAATGATACGCAAAAATAAAATTAATCTTACCAACTGCTTCCTTTGGTCCCAAATTTGCTTCTCTTTCACTGAAAAATTCAGAAAATAAATTTTATTTTTGAAATAAGCATATCCTAATTTCAAGCCATTTTAACAGTAACTTTAACATTTATAAAGTTTACACAGTGAAACTAGCAAAATGTAGTAATATGTGTGCATAAGTTAAACAGATGTGGCTTTTATACACTTAACAGTTTTATGAACTTGAAAACAGAATTTACTAACACTTTCATGTTTATATTTTATGTGTGTGTTTTTTTTTTTTTTTTTTTTTTCAAACAGAAGTAATTTGGTCCTTGAGATTGTCACAGACATTTTCTCAGATATGCCAAACAAGCTGTATTTGCTACTTGGGAGTCTAAAACGCTGATGGAACTGATATTCTGGTGACACTCAAGTCAAGTTGACCAATTTTGGCAAAGTCTGGATGGTCTGTGGCAGCCAAATCCTCTGCTTGAACCTTTAGGATGGTGGGACTGTTAGTAATCCTGGGTATAACTTCCATGCACAAGCACACGGTGGATGACCACCCAGGTATGGACCAACGTAAGAAGGGGTCGAGGGGTGGCACCCACACCACATGGAGGAATGCCGTCCCGCTGTGTTACCAGGCAGTACTAGGTGGTAGATGACTCTCATCAACCGGTGCAATACCACCACTTTGCTTATTGGTGGCTTGACGTGGTGGAACCCATGTTTAGTATCCAGAGCTAAGTTCCAGTCAACCCCTCCTCATCTCTTCTATCATACGTATGATTGATGACTTTTGAGGTTTGAGGATTGATGACTAGGAGGCTTCCGGATCAGCTAGTGTATAATCTTGCTACCTCTACTCTGCCAGATAGTGACTGGAGGGAGTCTGAGTAGTGTATATGCAGGGGGCATTGTCGAGGCCACGTTATGTCAAGGATCTGGGTATATTCTTATAATGTGTAGGCCATATCCAAAAATTTCATTACTTCATACGGCATGTCCCACCCACTTTTTCTTACTATTGAATACATCATGGATTGCCAAACTAATAGTAAGCTTATCTGTGAAAAGATCTAAACCTCTAAAACACTTCCTAATTCATTTCACAAATATACGTGGTCTCAATTCTAATCTCAACGATGTCCATTTACACTTGCAGTCTACCAAACCCCGTGTACTTTTTTCTGACAGAATCTCAGTTATCGGTTGATTCAACTACTGCTCATCTCAGATGCCCAAATTATTCGCTGTATGATTCCTTTCGCTTCAAAGTTGGTGCTTGTGCATATGTATGTTCTGATATTCCCTGTCAGAGACTTGGCAATTTGGAATCTCCTCTCTTTGATCTTCTCTGGCTTAAAATCTCTCTAGCTCAATTGTGTCAAATTCACCTGCTGTCTCTACCATTCTCCCAACTCCACTAATCACTTGGAGCTCTTTGACTTCCTCTCTTTGTAACTTGACTTTCTCAAGTCCAACTTTCCTAACAGTGAGATAATTTACCTTGGTGACTTTAATGTTCACAACTCCAGCTGGCTTCCATTTTATCGTCACACCGACCCAGCTGGTCGAGATGCTGAGGCTTTTGCAATTACTAATGACCTTGCACAGATTGTTCATTTACCTACAAGAATACTGGACAATCCTAACCATACAGCTTGATTAAACAAACACGCTTGATTTTTTTTCTCACAAAGAACCCTTCTAAGTGCACTATTGAAGTGAGCGGTCCTTTATGCACCTCACATCACAACTTGGTGATTGTCTCTTCTCCAATGGAACTTATATTTCATGGCTATTCCCAACCTCGTATTGTTTGGCATTACAAGAATGCAAAATGGGATGACCTGCAAGATTTCTTCTCTTCTTTTCCTTGGTCGGCTTACTGTTTCAAAACTTCTGATGTCAACATCAGAACTAATAAATTACTAATGATATTAAGAGTAGGAGACCGGCAGAATTACTTAACAAGTACAGGTCACTGTTGAACAAAAGCCGAGAATTAGGGTTGAATTTTAAAGTGTCTGCAATTCTGCCCAGACACGATAGGAGGGAGTATATGATGAGAGCCTTGTCGATCAATTCGGCCCTGAAAAGATTGTGCAAGGCTCAAGGGGTAGAATTTTTTTCAGCCTGGACTGTACTTGTTAACAGGAGAGATTGCTTCTACAGGGATGGAATACACTTAAATCGAAAGGGTGCAAGAATACTTGCTGATGCTATCAAGGCAGTGTTAGGTGGGTCGGAAAACTGCTAGCTTGGGGGGGGAGACAAAGACCAATAGATTGACAGTAGCCACTGGCAGAGGTGAAAGAGATTCTTGCACTACTTCTATTAGAATGAGCAGAAGACTGAAAAACAAGATGCAGGATATATCAGAGACTGCTGGGAGCCATTGCGGTACAAGTAAACACATGGGTTGTGTTAGGGTAGCTAAGAATAGAAACAGGTGCAGGTATACTTGCATGTACACCAGTGCTAGGAGTTTAGTAAATAAATTTGATGAATTTGAGGTATTGCTCAAAAACTCAAAGGCAGATATTGTTGGGATATCAGAGACATGGTGTCACACAGATATAAGGGATGCAGAACTGGAATTTGGGGAGTACAATGTCTACAGAAAGGATAGACAGGATAGGAAGGGGGGGAGGGGTTATGCTATTAGTTAAGAAACACATAAAAACCAAGGAAGTGAAGCCAGTCGACATTGCTGGACAGTGCAGTGTTGAGTCAGTTTGTGTGACATAAGCATTGGGAGATCAAAATTGAGAGTAGGAGTGTGCTATAGGCCTAATGACTCTGATGAGTATAATAAGAAACTGTACAGGGAAATAGAGTGGGCCAGTAAATCAGAGAGTCTTATAATGGGAGATTTTAATTTCCCAGATATTGACTGGAATTTGGGGGCTGGTCACTCACACACTAGCAGGGCTTTTGTGGATTTATTGGATGATTGTTTTCTACATCAGCATGTTCGGGAGGCAACTAGAGGGAGTAATACTCTTGATTTGATTATCAGCAGTGATTCTTCATGCATTAAGAATCTGCAGATAAATGAACCACTAGGTGGCAGTGATCACAGTGTGCTGAAGTGGGATTTACTCAAAGAGGTAACTACCATTAGGGGTAAAGGGAAGGGTTATTGCTTTCGTAAAGGCGACTACGATGGACTGATTCAGTATTTAAATTCTATACAGTGGGACCAACTGATGATGTTACCAACAGCAAATTCAAAATGGGAAGCATTCAAAGAATTAATCTTGGAAGCTACTAGGCTTTACATACCAACTAAGAAATATTGTTCAAGGTTTAGGCCAAAATGGATGTCAGATGAACAAATGAGGCATACTGCAGAGAAGAAAAATGCATGGGATACTTACAAATTAACACATGACACAGAAGCCATGATAGATACAAGTTGATATGCAACCAAGTTACAAAGGAGGTTAGGCAGGCGAAGGCAGATTACGAGAAATCTTTGGCAAGGGATGCAAAGAAAAACAGCAAAGAGTTCTTTACTTATGCAAACTCTATAAGGAAGGGGATGAATCAGATTGGTCCACTTGATATTTATGGGTCAACTGTTGATGACTCTGCTCAGGTAGCTAACAAACTAAATGAATATTTTGCATCGACATTCACACATGAGGAGTTATTCAGCGAGGGGAATGCCAGAGGTGTATTCAACTCTAACAGTAAGCTACAGAATCTTGAAATAACTGGGAGTAAAGTGGAGGAGAAACTGTTGAAGATAAACACAAGAAAGGCACCTGGGGTGGATGGGATCTATCCAGTTATATTAAAGGAGGCAGCAAAGGAAGTAAGCAAACCCTTAGCCATAATTATGAGGGCTTCCTTGGACTCAGCGGAGGTACCCATAGATTGGAAATGTGCAAATGTGACCCCAATTCACAAAGGAGGATCAAAGGCTGACACAAGTAATTATAGAACTGTGAGCTTAACTTCTGTTCCAGGAAAATTAATGGAGGCACTGGTTAAAGAAGCACTGCAGGATCATTTAGACAAGACTTCAGTTATAGCTCGGACCCAGCATGGTTTTGTTAAGGGGAAGTCTTGCCTGACTAATTTGATTGGATATTATGATGCAGTCACAAAAGAACTGGATGTAGGGAATAGCTTTGATATTATATACTTGGATCTTAGAAAGGCTTTTGATACTGTTGCACATGGAAGACTGCTACACAAATTGGAGCAGTGTGATATTGGAGGAAAATTGCTGCTATGGATAAAGGGGTGGTTGAGGGGGAGAAGACAGAGAGTGGTAATCAATGGACACTGCTCATCGTGGACTAATGTTATTAGTGGAGTCCCTCAGGGCTCAATTTTGGGTCCATTATTGTTTTCTGTATTTATAAATGATATTGATGATGGTATATCAAGCTTAATGTCCAAGTTTGCAGACGATACAAAGGTTGGCAGGGTTGTCAAGGACACTACTGACACTATGCTGCTGCAACAGGATCTGGAAAGGTTGAGCAGATGAGCTGAGAGGTGGCAAATGAAGTTTAACATTGACAAATGTAAAGTACTACACATGGGAAACAGCAACCCCAGAGCAACGTATCAACTCTGTGGTACTACACTGACAGTGGTAGAGAATGAAAGGGACTTGGGGGTGGTTGTGCAGGCAGATATGAAGTTCTCTGAGCAGTGCAGACGGGCTGCAAGAGTAGCTCATGGAGTATTGTCAATGATATACAGGAATTTTTCCAGCAGGGATAAGGAGGTGATTATTCCCTTGTATAAGGCAATGGTCAGACCACACCTAGAGTACTGTATACAGGTCTGGAGGCCTCATTTCAAGAAGGATGTAGAGCTGCTGGAACGAGTACAGAGAAGGGCAACAAGATTAGTGAATGGAACAAAGGGGTGCTCTTACGAAGAAAGGCTTAAGTTTTGCAAATTACAGTGTCTGGAGACTAGGCACCAGCGAGATGATCTGATAGAGGTGTATAAAGCCTTGAATGGTTTGAGCATGCTCAATGCTGATGGGATTCTTCCTCTAGCTCAGAATAATCACCTGAGAGGGCATAAATTCAAATTGAGGAAAGACAGATGTAGGATAGACGTGCGGAAATTTGCCTTTAGCCAGCGGGTGGTTGGTTGGTGGAACAGACTTCCATCCCTTGTAGTGGAGGTTGATAGCCTAAATAAGAACAGAGGGATGAAGTGGAAGTGGGTTTTTTTTTTTGGCTGATGCTGCATACGCTTCCTTTCTTGCATCAAATGCCTCTACTAATGCTAATGCTAACATTTGCTCAGATTGTGTCAGTGAAATTATTCTTGCAGGAATGGAATCCTTTATCCCACACTCCACTTTAAAATTTCGTCCTTCATCTAAACCTTGGTTTACCAATAAATGTGCTAATGCTGTTCAAGAGAAGAATGTTGCATTTCGTAATAGGCTTTTTTTCTAATTTTTCAGTTTCATTTTCTGGCTACAACAAAGCTCACAACAATTGTAAAGCAGTTATTAATCAGTCCAAACTAGAGTTTGAACAGGCTAAGAGTAGAAAACTTGCTTCTTGCCCTAATGGTAGCAGAGCATTCTGGTATCTTGCCAAAGCTATTGGCTGCAACTTTTGCCCATCTCTGCTTCCACCTCTATCCAAACCAGATGGTTTTGTTGTCACTTCGGCCAAGGATAAAGCTGACCTGCTAGCATCCCATTTTTCTTCCAACTCATGTATTAATGATCTTGGTAAAACACCTTCCACCATTTCCAGCACGGTCCATTCAATGCCTCCTGTGGTCTTCCATCAAAAGGATGTCAGAAGGATTTTGATGAATCTTGATGCTAAGAAAGCTCCAGGTCCCGATGTTATTTCTCCACTTGTTCTCAAAATCTGTGCTCCTGAACTTACTCCTGTTCTTTGCCGCCTTTTTTTCATTTTCTTATTCCAAAGGTGTTTTTCCTTCTGCTTGGAAATTTGCTCATATCCAGCCAGTTCCTAAAAAGGGTGACAAATCCCTCCCATCCAATTATCGTCTCATTGCAATTACGTCTACTATTTCTAAAGTAATTTAGAAATCAATTAACCACCAAGTCTTAAGCTACCTAGAAACCTTCTGTCTGATCAACGATCGCCAGTATGGATTCCATCAGTGTTGATCCATTGGTGATATTCTGGCTTATGTTACCCATTTATGGACTAAATCAATGTTTGGTGAAACACAAGCAGTGTGTTTTCTGCCTCCGAATAATCCTTTATTGACTAACAGAACGTTTGGTCACTGTGTCGGGGACTGGAGGGTCCAGGAGGGTTCATACCTCCTGTACCGGCAGTGACCACAATGTTATTGCATTCAACATTTTATCATCTTCAGACCCCAGAAACCTTAATTTTAATTATGATTTTCCTCATTACAAAACACAAAGTGCAGATTGGGAGCTCTTTGATTCCAAGTAAAGAGAAATTTTCACTGATGACAATGTTGAACGCTTGGGAGAACTGGATTTAAACTTGCAGTTGCGAGAGGTGATGACACTTATTACTGAGGTTTGTGATGGAATTCTCCAAAAGAAAAAGCGACAAAGGAATTCTATCCCATGGTGGGACTCAGGATCTATCTGCTTTGCGAAGCAACCTAATGAATTCCAGGTAAGATTAGCAATGCGCAAAGTGTAATAACAGACCAAATGAGGAGACTGAGCACTTGCAGGAAATTTATAAGGAGACTAGAACATATTTTAATCTTGTTTATAAAGAAAAGGGTTTAACATGGACACGATTGGTAAAAACAACTCTTGACGAAGACCTATGGGGGGTCTCCCTTACATACTGGTTGCTGAAAAGATACATTTGGCAGAGATCTTCTCATCCATATTAAAGTCAAATGATACTGAAACGCTTACATGGTTGGAGACCATGAATGCTATTCTGGACGAAATAACACATCAGGATATTCAATCTCCAGAAAATAGTGAACAGACTATAATAAGAATAGACCATTCAACCTATGAAGGACCTTAATTTGAAGATAATTTCAAGCATGAGGAGATTGATGATGCCATTTGCTCCACAATGGAGGGAAAATGCCAGATTTTAAATGTGATGGAAGTTTCTGTCTTGAAAAGAATTTGGAAAGATTGTCCAAAACTGATTGAAAATCTAATCAACATCTATTCTCCTGTCTTAAAGAAGGTCCTTTTCCCAAATCGTGGAAGCAAGCGAATTTGAAAATATTATTAAAAAATCCTAAAAAATCCGTAAACCAGGCATCGTCGTATCATCCTATTGCTCTACTTCCCATTCCTGGGAAGGTACTGGAAAGACTCATTGTTGCAAGATTTCTAAATTATTACAACAGAAAAAATTTACACATACCTAATCAATTTGGTTTCACTAAAGGAAAATGTACAGTAGATGCAATTAAACAAACTATGGATTTAGTCTCTACTCAAGTACTAAATATGTCCTCGACCTCATTGTGGACTTCAAAGGGGCCTTTGATACCTTACGGTGGCATACTGTCCTGGCGAAACTGTGGGAGGCCGGGGTCTCTATCCCAATTTACAGAATATCACTGATTACTTTCATGACAGATGCCTTGTAGTCTCATCTGGATACAGAGCAATCTCTGTATCGAGACCAGTTACTCACAGCTGCCCTCAGGGATCTGTTCTTGGCTCAATTTGGTGGAACATGGTCCTTGATGGGTGGCTGGTTAAAGAACATGAGCATATTTCTAAACTTTCATATGCAGACAACCTTGTCGTTTTTATAAATGGTAATTCCAGACTTGAATTGGAAGAAAGTGGAAATGATGTGTTGCTTGACTTAAATACTTGGTGTGCAACCCACAAACTGGAGCTTTCCATAATAAAAACCAAACAAATGCTCTTTAAAGGTAACCTTAATTTACAGAGACCACCAAACATAAGATTAAACGACCAACCTATTAAAACTGTCTGTACGTATAAATACCTTGGTATAATGGTCGATGATCAGTTTCAGTTCGTAGCTCATGCAAAATATATACTCCAGAAAATAAAAACATTGAGTGGAAAATTAATTAGAAATACAAGATGTGCCTGGGGTATTAAGCCTTCTACGTTAAAAATGTATTATGGAAGCATATTTTTATCTATAGTTTGCTATGCAGCAGGTGCATGGGGCACAAAAACGATTTTGTGCAAGCTTAATGGTTCTTTTTATTAGTGATATCAAGGACATGTCGTACAATTTCAACTTCAGCTCTCCAGGTGCTAACAGGCAAACTGGCCATTCAGTTTGAAATAATATTTAACTACTTACAGTATTATAGGCGGAAGGGTCTACCTATTGTTACTGATCATTATACTATTTGGATTTCAGGAAAGCTTTTGACACTGTTGCACATGGAAGACTATTGTACAAATTGGAGCAGAATGGTATTAAGGGTAAGTTGCTACAATGGATAAAAGGATGGTTAAGTGTGAGAAGACAGAGGGTGGTAATCAATGGGTGCTGCTCTTCTTGGACTAATGTTATTAGTGGAGTCCCACAGGGTTGGGTGTTAGGTCCACTGTTGTTTTGTATATTTATCAATGATATTGATGAAGGTATATCAGGCTTAATTTCGAAGTTTGCAGATGATACAAAGGTTGGCAGGGTTGTTAATGACAGTAATGGCAGTGTGCTACTGCAACAGGATCTAGATAATTTGGGCAGATGGGCTAAGAAGTGGCAACTGAAGTTTAACCTTGACAAATGCAAAGTACTGCATATGGGTAGAAGTAACCGCAGAGAAACGTACCAACTGTGTGGTACTACACTTAAGGTGGTAGAAAATGAAAAAGACCTGGGAGTAATTGTGCAGGCAGATATGAAGTTTTCTGAGCAATGCAGACAAGCTGCCAGGGCAGGTCAGGGCAGGTCATGGGGTTTTGTCAATGATATATAGGAATTTTGCTAGCAGGGAAAAGGAGGTGATTATCCCTCTGTATAAGGCAATGGTCAGGCCATGCCATGAGAACTGCGTACAGGTCTGGAAGCCTCATTTTAGGAAGGATGTAGATTTACTTGAGCGTGTACAGAGAAGGGCAACAAGATTGGTGAGGGGAATGAAGGGATCCTCTTATCAAGAGAGGCTTAAGTTCTGCAAATTGCAGTGGCTGGAGACTAGGCACCTGCGCGGTTATCTGTTTGAGGTGTATAAGGCCTTGAATGGGTTCGGCACGCTGAATTCTGATGGGATCCTTCCACTTGCTTCAGATTACGAACCTAAGGGGGCATAAATTCAAATTACGAAAGGACAGATGTAGAATAGATGTGCGGAAATTTGCCTTTAGCCAGCGGGTGGTTAATTGCTTGACAAACTTCCATCTGTCGTTGTGGAAGTTGATAGGTTGAATAAATTTAAGGAGGAACTGGACAGGCATTTGGAGGGATTGGTGTGATTTTTTTTTTTTTTTTTTTTTTGGCTGATGCTGCATAAGCTCATACATTTGCTTTCTTGCATCACATGCCACTACTACTACTACTACTTAATCTAGAATTACCAGTTAAGAAAGATGTGCAGAGAATTCGGAATCAATTGCTTGTAGATTGGTAGAAGAAATGGTCTAATCATACTAAGGGTAGAATAACTAATAAATTCATGCCTAGGGTGATAGAATTAAGTAAATCAAATATGCCTTGGTTTGATCCAGTTTAACTTTCTTGATTTCAGGCCATGGAAGTCTGAATTTTAAATAACATACTTTTGGCATTGTTGCTTCTCCACTGTGTAACTGCAGAGAGGATGAAACAGTGCAGCATCTAATTTTTGAATGTAACTGTTACTTAGGTTATAGATGGAACTTACAAATATTGATAAATATATACATATATATATATATATACATACAAATATATAAGACAGCATGCTACTGCAATATATACATTGCAGTAGCATACTGTCTTTTTTTTGTGTCATTAACAACCCTGCTAACCTTTGTATCATCTGCAAACTTGGACATTAAGTCTGATGTACCTTCATTGACATCACTGATAAAAACAAAAAACAACAATGGGCCAAGCAGCAAACCCTTGGGGACTCCACTAATAACATTAGTCCACGTAGAGCATTGTCCATTTATTACCACTCTCTGTTGTCTCCCAATCAACCATCCCTTTATCCATTGCAGTAACTTGCCCTTAATGCCATACCGCTCCAATTTATACAGCAGTCTTCCATGTGCAACAGTATCAAAAGATTTCCTGAAATCCAAGTATATGATATCAAAATTATTTTTTACATCCAGTTCCTTTGTGATCACATCCTAGTATCCAATCAAGGTCAGACATGACTTCCCCTTAACAAACCCATGCTATGTCTGAACTATTGCTGCTGTCTTGTCTAAGTGATCCTGTATCGCCTCTTTAACCAGTAACTCCATTATTTTCCCTGGAAGAGAAGTTAAACTAACAGATCTATAATTATTTATGTCATCCTTTGAATCCCCCTTTATGAACTGGTGTATACATTTGCACATCTCCAGTACATGGGGACCTCCCCTGACTCTAACGATGCTCTCATAATTATGGCTAAGGATTTGCTTACTTCCCTTGATGCCTCCTTCATTATAACTGGATAGATTCCATCTGCTCCGGGTGCCTTTTTTATGTTTAACTTCAACAATTTCTCCTCCACTTTGCTCTCAGTTATCACAAAATCACTTAGCTCTCTGTTAGAGTTTAATAAACTTCTGGAATTCCCCTCCTTGAATAACTCCTCATGTCAAACAATCTGATTCATCCCCTTCCTTCTAGAGTTTACATAAATAAAGAACTCTTTGCTGTTTTTCTTTGCATCCTTTGCCAAAGATTTCTAACAATCTGCCTTCGCTTGCCTAACCTCCTTTGTGACTTGATTACAGACTAGCTTATATATGTCACAGGCTTCTGTGTCGCTTGATAATTTATATGCATCCCATGCATTTTTCTTCTCTGCCCCAAGCCTCACTAATTCATCTGACATCCATTTAGGCCTGAACCTTGTTGCTTGAACCATTTAGGCCTTGTTGCTGGGTGTTCAGTATAATAATTGGATCAGTTGTGTAAACTGCTTTCTTACAGGCTGTGGAAATCCCCATTAGCTAGTATTTTAACCTTCTTGTCTTTTCTTCACTGCATGGTCTTGAGTTAATAATAAGAGTTTTAATCATAATTTCAAGAGTTTTAACATTAATAGTTTTAACTAAATTAATTGAAAATTATGTCTTGGATAACTGATTGTTGCAGCTGTGACATTAATTTTCTTGGTACTGCTGCCAGCTAGACAGTTATCGTTCTACAAGATTAATCTAAAAGATTAATTTTCTTAGTTTAAAAATTGATTGTCCCTTCCACTAATACCTTTACTCTTTTCTTCCTACTTTTCTTCTTTTCCAGGGATGCCTCTCCATCTTGCTTTCTATCCACTTTTCTTTCTCTCCATTTTCCATACCATTCCTTCTATATCCCATTTCCTTTCTTTGAGTTCCTTGGGGTTCCCAAATATTCAAAGGGGGGGGGGGCTATCTTGTAATACCAGGTATTCCCAGGTATTACTGGGGCTATCTTGCACGATAGCCCCAGTAAGAATCTCAGCTAGAAAGTGGGCCCTGGTGCGCCTTCACGTGGTCAAGGTTGGGAGTCAGGGGACAAAGGACTAGGTGTCCCCTGCCTGCAAAGTCAGCAGGTGCTGGCACTCAACACTCAACATAACAAGACACATACTTACACGCCTACATACATACACTTGTCAGCCTGGCCTTTGCCTTTTCAGATGATACAGCAGCATATAGTGGAAACCCTGAAGACTGCAATTAAAACAAACACACCTTGATCTTTGTGTATGTGTGATCTGAGAAAGAGGAAATGTACTATCAACATTAGGTTACTTAATGAATCAATTTACAGAAACCCCCAGTCATTATTGGTAAAAATGTCCTTCTGTGTCGCCAAATAATATTATTGTCCTTCTCAGCACCCTTCTAACAGATTACAGCATTACTTTATATTTGTTAATATTAATAAATGCTCAGTTGCCACTTTTCAACAAATATGCTTAGTTTATGAAGATCAACTTGAAGTTCTTAATAAACTATGCAGAACTTTAGATACCCTGAATACTGTAATAAATCACTATGCCTATGTCTGTACTATCAGCAAACTTAGCATCAAACTAAAAATACAAACATCAATATCATTAATAAATATTAAAAACAGTATGGGCAAAACATTCACCTTCCCTGCTCATCACATTAGTCCATGAAGAGTAGTGACCATTTTTAACCCTCTTACCACTTAACCATCCTTAACATACATAGTAATAAAATGCACCCATTTATATCATCCTGCTCCCATTTATATCAAAATTGTTCACGTAGCAAAGACTTTATTGAAATCTTTGTATATGATGTCAAAATTATTCTTTGCACCCAGTTCTTTTGTGATGACCTCATAGAAAGTTTATCAGATATGTCAGGCATAATCTACCTTTAACAAATCCATGCTGTGACTGCCTTCTGACTCCACTTGTATCAAGATGATCTTGCATTACTTTTTTTTTAACTATTAACTCCATATTTTCCCTGACACAGAAGTCAAACTTACAGGTCTGTAGTTATCCACTTCACCCTTTCAAGCATTTGCAAAAAAAGAGATATGCACGTTCTATCCAATTAATGCAACTAGATTCCAACAGACTAGGTGCTTTGTGCCATTTTAATTGTAGCAATTTCTCTTCCACCTTCCATTACATTATTATAAAATCATTCAATTGAACAAGTAAGTGAATTTAAATATTTAGGAAACAGGATAGAATTTAAAAAGGATATGGAATAATAAAAAGAAATTTTTCAAACAAATGACAATACAAATGAAACTATGAATACATAATATAACATCAAAGGCAGCACTTAAATATGGTGGTATGGACACTTGGGAAGAGGGATAAACAATACCTGGAAACAGCCCAGATGAAATTTCTCAGACCACTATTGGGATTAACAAGAATAGATCACAAAAGAAACACATATATAAGAGAAAGACTAAATACCTCCAATATAATAGAAGAAATAAAAAATTATCAGTTGAAATGGAAAGAGCACATAGAGAGAATGAGCAGAGAGAGATTACCAAAATTAGCAATGAATTACAAACCTATCGAAAAAAGAAACAGAGGACGTCCCAAAAAGAGATGGATCGAACAGTTCTTTGAAGTGAGTTAATGATAGAGGCTTTATAAGTCTAAAATCCACAAAGTTTGAAAAGAAGAAGAAGAGGACGACTTAACTAACTCCCAATCTGTGTTAGATAGACCTCTTCTAACCTGTCTTTAAGAACTATTTCATATGTGAATGTAGATGTAAAATATTTATTCAGGGATTTGTTTATCAGAAATTGAAATCAATATTTATGCCATTTTAAGATCATAAATAGTGCAGATGAAGAATTTTGAGCTTGTGGGAATGGACAAGTTTTTTTGAAAAAATTACTACCTTTCTGATTAACTAATGTATTAAATTTTGTTTCAAAATTAGTTTAATAGTCGTAGTTACATTGGTTAGCTTATTTTTAAATTTAGCTAGGTATTTTGTAAGTTACAACTTATTATTCATAGAGCTAATGTACCAGTGTTTTGATGAAAATAACGTAGCACGTAACTAGTAGTGCAAAAGAATTGTACAGTTTTAATTGTGAAAAATAAGTAGCTTGACAGTTATAATCACATAGTTTAGCATATATATTTTGTTTTCAGCCAGAAATTTTACTTTTAGTAAGGATATAACTAATTTAAAACTTTGAGAAACAGTATATTGACACACTATCAAGTTCAAGTCAATGTATAACTTGAACTTGATAGTGGGTCAGGTACAACATAATCTTGATAGCATAATATATATTGTTGCATTTAGGAATCTATTAGAGTGTAGTATTCTAAATTAATCAATAAAACTATATTTAACCAGAAATCAAGCTCCAGACTAGAAAAGCAATGCAATGGGCACAAAGTAGTAGCAGTAGCAGCAACAGAGGTATACGATGCAAGAAAGTAAGCTTATGCAGCGTTAACCAAAAAAAAAAAAAAAAAAAACCCATTTCACACATCCATTCCCTGTAAAAGTTTGTCCAGTTCCACCTTGAATTTATTTAAGCTATCAATTTCCACCACAGATGTAAGTTTGTTCCAGCAATCAACTACCCGCTGGCTAAAGGCAAATTTCTGCACATATATTCTATAACTGTCTTTCCTCAATTTGAATTTATGCCCCCCTCAGGTCTGTAATCTGAGCAAGAGAAAGAATCCCATTAGAATTGAGCCTGCTCAACCCATTCAAGGCCTTATACACCTCAATCAGACCACCTCGGAGGTGTCTAGGGACCAGAAGCTGCAATTTGCAAAACTTAAGCCTTTTGTGGTAAGAAAACCCCTTCGTTCACCTCACCAATTTTATAGCCTTTCTCTGTACTTGCTCAAGCATCTCTACATAATTCCTAAAATGAGGCCTCCAGACCTGTACGCAATACTCAAGGCGTGGTCTGACCATTCCTGTATATCATTGACAAAACTCTATGACCTGCTCTGGCAGCCCATCTGCACTGCTCAGAGAAATTCAGATCTGACTGCACAATTACCCCCCAGGTCTTTTTCATTCTTTACCTCCTTGCGGGTAGTAACACGCAGTTGGTACTTTTCTCTGGGGACTACTTCTACCCATAGGCAATACTTTGCATTTGTCAATGTTAAATTTCAGTTGCCACTTCTCAGCCCATCTACTGAATTTTTCTAGATCCTGTTGCAGTAGAAAACTGCCAGTACTGTCATTAACAACCTATCCAATCTTAGTATCATCTGCAAACTTGGATATTAAGCCTGATATACCTTCATCAATATCCTTGATAAATATGCAAAACAACAATGGGCCCAACACTGAACCCTGGGGCACTCAGCTAATAACATTAGTCCACGTAGAGCAGTGTCCATTTATTACCACTCTCTGCTATCTCCCAATAAACCATCCCTTTATCCATTGTAGTATCTTGCCCTTAATGCCATACTGTTCCAATTTGTACAGCAGTCTTCCATGTGCAACAGTATCAAAAGCTTTCCTGAAATCCAAGTACTGTATATGATATCAAAATTATTTTTTGCATCCAGTTCCTTTGTGACCACATCATAGTATCCAATCAAATTTGTCAGACAAGACTTATCCCTTAACAAACCCATGCTGTGTCTGAATTATGACTAAAGTCTTGTCTAGGTGATCCTGCAATACTTCGTTAACCAGTGACTCCAATATTTTTCCCAGAACAGAAGTTAAATTAACAGGTCTGTAATTACTCATGTCACCCTTTGATCCCACTTTGTGGGGCCTTCCCCTGAGTCCCTGGTAGATAATATCTACCCCTGAAGATAGTAATATCTTGAAGTAAATTCCATATCAGTACACTGTGATGACTGCCATCTAGTGGTTCCTTTATATTCAAATTCTTAATGAACGAATAATCACTGCTGATAACCAGATCAAGGGAAGTAGCAAAACTGCTGTGGCTTGGGGAGAATTGAATGGGGCAATTCTCCTATGAATAACAGATTAACAAAATGTGCAATTTGTGCAATGTTTCCAGATCTTTCCTGAACAGGAGATAATACAGCTGGGAGAGGGGAGATGTTTTGTATGTGTTCAGTGGAGAGAGTGTGAAGAAATTAGGAAGCAACTAAGCATTCTGATTGGCATTTATGAGAGCTTGAAGAGTATGGTGCATGCCCTTGAAGGAATTTAAATGGGGGGCCCATCACGTTCTCAGCTCCCCAACTCAATGCCAGAGCTTACACTTCTGCATCAGGCAAAACAGTGGCAAAATCAAAGGCTTGTTTTCATTAACGTGCACCTGATAGCCATTCATTAATGAAATCAAGCAGCAATTCACTGAATTTTTTAAAATATTCCAGTTTCAACTTAGTTTCACTATTTTTTTTAGCAAAATAAAATCTGAATTGTTGCAAAAAGACAGAGAATCTCTTTGTCATCAACTATGTTATGATAGCGAGATCACAGCTACGATTCACCTATTAAGGTCTCTTCCTCATCACAGTCTGAACAATTTCAAAATTTATTTCTGCTGAATTAATTGCAACAAAGATGTGCTTTTCCAGCTAGTAACAGGACCTCTCTTGTTCTTATATTTTCAGACAGTTGTTTAGATATTATTTCATTTCTTGAATTATTCAAAATCTGATGATACATCAATATCATTCATTATATACACACCAGGCACTCACATCTGGAGAGTATGGGCTTGGCACACTAGGGTCCTGACCTGGATATCAATATTCTTATCTTTCTTGATGATTCCTTTCTCTCTCTCTCTCTCTCTCTCTCTCTCTCTCTCTCTCTCTCTCTCTCTCTCTCTCAGGTGTAACTCAGAATTTTTTTTTTTTTTTTTTTTTGGGGTTGGTGCAGCAAAAGGCTTCAGGTTTCCTTGTACCATATGGCTAATAATAATAATAATATTATATATAATGTTCAATCATAATGATAACACTGCAAACTGGGTACGTAGTGGAACCATTTTAATAAGGCTCAAATATGGCTAAAATTCTATATTGGCATTAGTAGCATTAGTGGCATTAGCACATGATGCAAGAAAGCATGCTTATGCAGCATTCGCAAAAAAACAAAAACAAAAAACTCTGATTTCTCCCCTCCATTCGTTCCATCTATAGGCTATCAACTTCCACAACAAAAGACGGAAATCTGTTATACCAATCAACTACCCGCTGGCTAAAGATTACCTCACAGGTACCTAGTCTCTAAACACTGTAATCTGCAAAACTTAAGCCTTTCTTCGTAAGAACAACCTTTCATTCCATTCACTAATCTTGTGGCCCTTCTCTGTACTCATTCCAACAGCTCTACATCCTTCTTAAAAAGAGGCTTCCAGATCTGTATACAGTACTGAAGGTGTGGCCTGACCATTGCCTTATACTAGGGGATAATCACCTCCTCTTCCCTGCTAGAAAAATTCCGGTATATCATTGACAAGACACCATGAGCTACTCTTCCAGACCGACCATCTGTGCTGCTCAGAAAACTTCATATCTGCCAGCACAATTACCCCCAGGTCCTTTTTCATTCTCTACCATTATCAGTGTGGTACCACAGAGTTGATACATTACTCTGGGATTACTGCTTCCCATAGGTAGTACTTTACATTTGTCAATGTTAAACTTTATTTGCCATCTCTAAGCCCATCTGCTGAACTTCTCTAGATCCTGTTGCAGCAGGTGTTTAACAACATTAAGCATTAGTGTTTAACAACCTTGCCAACCTACGTATCGTCTGCAAACCTGGACATTAAGCTTGATATACCATTATCAATATAATTTATAAATACAGAAAACAACAATGGACCCAACCCTGAACCCTGAGGAACTCCACTAATAACATTAGTCCATGAAGAGCAGTGTCCATTGATTACTACTCTCTGTCTTCTACCACTCAACCATCAGTTTATCCATAGCAGCAATTTGCCTCCAATGCCACATTGCTCTAATTTGTGCAGCAGTCTTCCATGTGCAAGAGTATCAAAGGCTTTTCTAAGATCCAAATATATGATATCAAAGTTATTCTTTGCATCCAGTTCCTTTGTGACTACATCATAGTATCCAATCAAATTGGTCAGACAAGACTTCCCCTTAACAAACGCATGCTGTGTCCGAGCTATAACTGAAGTCTTGTCTAGATGATGCTGCAATGCTTCTTTAACAAATGCCTCCATTAATTTCCCTGGAACAGAAGTTAAACAAACAGGTTTGTAATTACCTGTGTCTCCCTTTGATCCTCCTTTGTGGATTGGCATCACATTTGCACATCTTCAGTCCATGGGTACGTCCCCTGAGTCCAGGGAACTCTCATAATTATGGCTAAGGTACAGCTTGCTACCTTTGCTGCCTCCTTTAATATAACTGGATAGATTGCATTCACCCAAGGTGCCCAATGTTTATCTTCAACAATTTCTCCTCCATTTTACTCTCAGTTAATACAAGATATTATGCTCAGTAAATACACCTATGGCATTCCCCTCTCTGAATAACTCCTCATATGTGAATGTAGATGCAAAATATTCATTTAGTTTGTTAGCCACCTGAGCAGGATCATGAACAGTTCAACCATAGATATCAAGTGGACCAATCTGATTCATCCCCTTCCTTCTAGAGTTTACATAAGTAAAGAACTCTTTGGTGTTTCTCATCGCATCCTTTGCCAAAGATTTCTCATAATCTGCCTTTGCCTGCCTAACCTCCTTTGTGACTTGGTTACAGACTATCTTATATCTATTATAGGCTTCCATGTCACCCATTAATTTATATGTATCCCATGCATTTTTCTTCTCTGCCATATGTCTCATTAGTTCATCTGACATCCATTTAGCCCTAAACCTTGAACAATATTTCTTAGTTATTATGAAAAGCCTAATAGCTTCCAAGATTAATTATTTGAATGCTTCCCATTTTGAATTTGCTGTTGGTAACATCTTCAGTTGCTCCGACCGTATAGAATTTACATAATGTCTCAGAGCACCGTAGTAACCTTTACGAAAGCAAAAACTCTTTCCTTTACCCTTGACGGTAGTTACCTCTTTGAGTAAATCCCACTTCAGCACACTATGATCACTGCCACCTAGTGGTTCCTTTGTGCACTAAGAATCTGCAGATTCTTAGTGCACAAAGAATCATTATTGATAATCAGATCAAGAGTATTACTTCCTCTAGTTGCCTCCTGAACATGCTGCTGTAGAAAACAGACATCCAATAAATCCATAAAACTTTGCTAGTCTGTGAGTGACCAACCAACAAATTCCAGTCAATCTCTGGTAAATTCAAATCCCCCAATAAAAGACACTCTGATTTACTGGCCCACTCTATTTCTCTGCAGAATTTCTCATTATACTCGTCAGATTCATTAGGTTTGGTTTGGTTTGGTTTTTATTGGCGCATCAGCAACTGAGGCTATAATGCGCCAAAAACCGGTCATATATAAAAAGGTTAAAATCTTCAGTGACCTAAGGAGTTAGGCCACCATGTCGAGATATAAAAGGAGTAAAAGTACAAAACATGAACAAAGGAATGACGAATCAATTTTAAATACGAGTAAAAAGGTTTACTGATTTTAAAAAGTTAAAAACAGCAGACACATTGTCATTGTCGGATAAAATCAGATTCATTAGGCCTAAAACACACACCTACTCTCATGTTTCCTTTGCCAGTGCTTCTGTCACACCAAAGTCTCTACGTTGCATTGTCCACCAACATCAATTGGATGCGCATCCTTAGATTTTGTGTTTCTTAACTAATAGCATGACCCTCTCCTCCCTTTCTGTCCTGTCTACCCTTTCTGTACACATTGTACTCCCCACATTCCAATTCTGCACTGCTTATGTCAGTATGACACTACATCTCTGATAACCCAACAATATCTGCCTTTGATGTCTTGACTAACACTTCAAGCTCATCGAATTTATTAACTATAGTCCTAGCATTGGTGTACATGCAAGTATACATGCACCTGTTCCTTTTCTTAGCTACCTTAACAGAGCCCATGTGTTTACTTGTACTGCATTGACTCCGAGCAGTCTGAAATTCCCTGAATCTTGTTTTCCTGGCTGCTGCTCATTCCAATAGAAGCAGTGAAAGAATCACTTTCACCTCTGCCAGCGGCTACTGTTAATCTATTAATCAGTGAATCCACCCAAGCTAGCAGTTTTCCAACTCACCTAACACTGCCTCAATAGCATCAGCAAATATTTTTGCACCCTTTCTATTTAAGTGTATCCCATCTCTGTAGAAGCAGTCTCTCCTGTTAACAAGCACAGACCAGCCTGAGAAAAATTTTATCCCTTGAGCCTTAGACAATCCCTGCAGGGCCGAAATGATAGAAAAGCTCTCATCTTATACTGCCTCCTATCATATCTGGGCAGAATTTCAGACACTTTCAAATTCAACCCTAACTCATGGCTTTTTTTTTTTCAGCATTGACTTGTATTTGTTAAGTAATTCTGCCAGTCTCCTATTCTTAATATTATTAGAGCCAACGTGTACAACAGATTCTGCCCAGACACAATAGGAGGGAGTATATGACGAGAGCTTGTTGATCAATTCAGCCCTGGAGAGATTGTGCAAGGCTCATGGGGGTAGAAATTTTATCAGGGTGATCTGTGCTTGCTAAGCAGGAGAGACTACTTCTACAGGAATGGGATACACTTAAATAGAAACTTCAAAAATATGTGTTTATGCTATGAAGGCGGTGTTAGGTGGATCGGAAAACGCTAGCTTGAGGGGATTCACAGACTAAAAGATTAACAGTAGCTGCAGGCATAGGCGAAAGCAATTCTTTCACTACCTCTATTGTAATGAGCAGCAGCCTAGAGAACAAGTTGCTGGGGATTTCATGAGCTGCTGGAATTCATCATGGAACAAGAAAATACACCAATGCTAGAAGTATAGTAAATAAATTTGATGAATTTGAAGGGCTGATCAAAGCATCAAAGGCAGATACTGTTGGGATATCAGAGATGGTGTCACACAAATATATAAGCAATATATAAGCAGTGCAGAATTGGAATTTTGGTAGTACAATCCGTACAGAAAGGATAGATAGGGAAGGAAGGAAGGAAGTAAGGGAGGAGGAGGGGTTATGTAGTTAATCAAGAAACACATAAAATCTAAGGAAGAGCATCCATTTGATATGGGAGGACAGTGCAATGTTGGATACAATTGAAGACAGTGCAACTGAGGACAGTGCAGTTTGGTTGGTTGGTTGGTTTACATTTTATGTATTTAGCAACTAAGGCATGATAATTATAGCCTTAGTTGCTAAATACATTAGCAACTAAGGCTATAATGCGCCAAGACCAAGAGGACAGTGCAATGGATTTTACTTTCCAGATATTGACTGAAACTTGTGGGATGGTCAAGCTAGCAAGACTTTTGTGGATTTATTGGAGGATTGTTTTCTACAGCAACATGTTCGAGGAACAACAAGAAGGAGTAATACTCTTGATCTGTTTATCAATAGTGATGACTGATGGATTAGAAATTTGCCGATAAAGGATCCACTAGGTGCCAGTGATCACATTCTACCAATGTGAGATTTACTTAAAGATGTTGAGCGCCTGTGTAGCCAGGTGGGGAGGAGCAGCAGTGTGTAGCACACATATGGTTAGGATTGTCTGGTATTCTTGTAGGTAAATGAACAATATGTGCAAGGTCATTAGTAATCTTGGAAGTTACTTTTTTTTTTCTTTTTTTTTTTATGCAAATCCAAACACAAGAGGTCCTAGAACTTAAAGTACTTAGTACCATGGTTGGGTTGGAGACTGAGAAAACGAAAGAAGACATTTGTTGATATTAGACTTGAACTTCTGAGACTGTAATTTTCAGGAAATACATATGAAGTTTGTTCCAAATATAGCAGTTGAATTAATAAACGAAGAACATGAAAAGTTGGTTCTGTGAGTTTCAAGTTGGACAGTAAATGGATGTTGGCTGGTGGTGGCACGTGTTCAGACTGTTTTGAAAAAGAGAGCAGTAATCATAGAAGACAATTCAGAAGAACAGTGCCCATGGAAGTATCTGTATAAAAGGCATGCTGCAGAAACAGTACGTCTATGAGATAACGAGTTGAGAGAATCTGTTAGAGAGGAGTCATTAATTAACCTAACTGCCCTCTTCTGAATGGATTCAAGAAGACTGAGAGAGGTTTTGGAGGCACCGCCCCAGATGTGGGAACAATATTCCATCGTAGGGCGGATTTGCGATTTCTACAGAGTGAACAGCCGTTTGGAAAAAAAGTAACACCGAGAGCGAAAGGGGAAAACCAAGTTTTTTAGATGCAAAGGAAACAATATTTGTAATGTGCTTGTGCCAAGAGATATTAGAAGTAGGGGTAATCCCCAAAAGAGATATATCATTTTGCCTAGAAATCAGAGTGTCACCAAAACAAGCATAGAAGCAGAAGAATTCTTTTTGTGAGATATAAGACAAGACAAGACTGAGTTTTAGAAGGACTGAAATGAACTAAGTTGTCTTTGCCCCACTGGAGAATTACCTGGAAATCGGCATTTATGGAATTTGTAGAAGATATTCGAGAAGTTGAAGCTGATTGAGCAGGGCAAGGTTTATCAAACTGGAAAGTGGAATGTAATGTGCTAATCATCAGCAAAACTATGGATAGGATGTCCAGTCAATGAAAGAAAGTCATTAATATACATGAGGAAAGAGTGGGGGAAAGAACTGAACCTTGGAGGACACCCAAGTTTCAGTTCAAACTTAAAACAGATGGCAAACCATAAGATGGAGGCTTCTTTAGAAGACCTTTATGCCAAACACAATTGAAAGCATTTGAGATGTCAAGAGCAACTGCTAGTGTTTCACCAAACTTTTCCATTGAATTTTTCCATAAATAGGTAACATAAGCCAGAATATCACAAGTCGATCAACACTGACGGAATCCATTCCGGCCCCCGGTGATTAGATGGCTAATTTGTTTTTGTGGTTGATCAGATGGAGGGTTTCTTGGTAGTTTAAGGGTTGGCGGTTAATTTATTTCTCCATTACTTTAGGAAGAGTAGAAGTAATTGAAATGGGACAATAATTGGATGGGAGAGATTTGTTAACCTTTTTAGGAACTGGCTGGATATGAGCAAATTTCCAAGCAGAAGGAAAAACACCTTTGGAATAAGAAAATGAAAAAAGGATGCAAAGAACACTAGTAAGTTCAGGAGCACAGGTTTTGAGAACAAGTGGAGAAATAACATAGGGACCTGGAGTTTTCTTAGCATCAAGATTCCTCAAAATCCTTCTGACATCCTTTTGACGGAAGATCACAGGAGGCATTGAATGGAGTGTGTTGGGAATGGTGGGAGGTGTTTTACCAAGATCATTAATACATGAGTTGGAAGAAAAATGGGATACTAGCAGGTCAGCTTTATCCTTGGCTGAAGTGACAACAGAGCCATCTGGTTTGGAGAGAGGTGGGAGCAGAGATGAGCAAAAGTTGCGCCCAATAGCTTTGGCAAGAGACCAGAATGCTCGGCTACGATTAGGGCAAGAAGCAAGTTTTATACTCTTAGCCTGTTCAAATTTTAGTTTGGACTGATTAATAAGTGCTTTACAATTGTTGTGAGCTTTGGTGTAGGCGGAAAATGAAACTGAAGAATTGGAAACAAGCTAATTACGATATGCAATGTTCTTCTCTTGAACAGCCTTAACACATTTATTGGAAAACGAAGGTGTAGATAAAGAATGAGATTTTATAGTGGAGTGTGGAATAAAGGATTCCATCCCTACAAGAATAATTTCACTGAAACGATATGAGCAAACAGTGACATAAGCAGTTTTCAAACAGTAATCCGACCAAGGAAAAGAAGAAAAGAACTCTTGCAGGTCATCCCATTTTGCTTTCTTATAATGCCAAACAACATGAGGTTGGGAATAGCAATCAGATAGAGGCTTCATTGGAGAAGAGACAATCACCAAGTTGTGATCTGTGGTGCCTAAAGGACCACTCACTTTGGCCGTGTACTTAGAAGAGATGTTTGTGACGAACAAACATAAAGCCAACAGCATGTTGGCTGTATGGTTATGATTGTCTGTTATTCTTGTAGGTAAATGAACAATATGTGGAAGGTCATTAGTAATTGCAAAAGCCTCAGCATCTCAACCAGCTGGGTCGGTATGACTAGAAAACGGAAGCAATCTGGAGATTTCTAGTCACACCAGCTTGCACCTTCACGATGGTGGGACTGTTAGTAATCCTGGGTATAACCTCCACGCCCACACCACATGGAGGAATGCCGCCCCTCTATGTTACCAGGCAGTACTAGATGGTAGATGAATCTCTTCAACCGGAGTAAACCACCACTTTGCTTATTGGAGGCTTGAGGTGGTGGACCCATGTTTAGTCTCTAGAGCTAAGTCCCGGTCAACCCTGCCCTATCTCTTCCATCATGCAGTATGATTGATGACTTTTGAGGTTATGATGAACATCGTGGCAAGATCCAATATTCCTTACATTTCGAGGGCACAGCTCTAAAATGGTGTTCGCAGGCCGACCGCTAGTAAATACACCAGACTGAACCTATTGGTAACTCTCTAGGAGGCTTCCGAATCAGCTAGTGTATAATCTTGCAACCTCTACTCTGCCTGGAGTGACTGGAGGGAGTCTGAGTAGTGTGTATGCAGGGAGCATTGTCGAGGCCACGTTATGTCAAGGATCTGGGTATATTCTTACCATGTGTATGCCATATCCAAAAATTTCATTACTTCATACAGCATATCCCACCCACTTTTTCTTACTATTGAATACGCCATGAATTGTCACATTAATAGAGCAGGCTTATCTGCGAAAAGATCTAAACCTCCCAAGCACTTCCTAATTCATTTCATAAATATACGTGGTCTCAATTCTAATCTCAACGCCGCCCATTTCCACTTGTAGTCTGCCAAACCCCATGTACTTTTTCTGACAGAACCTCAGTTCTTGGTTGATGCAACTACTGCTCATCTCAGATGCCCAAATTATTCGCTGTATGATTCCTTTCGCCTCAAAGGTGGTACTTGTGCATATGTCCGTTCTGATATTCCCTGTCAGAGACTTGGCAATTTGGAATCTCCTTTCTTTGATCTTCTCTGGCTTAAAATCTCTCTACCTCATTGTGTCAAATTCATCTGTTGTCTCTACCGTACTCCCAACTCCACTAATCACTTGGAGCTCTTTAACTTCACTTTCTCCAGTCCAACTTTCCTAACAGTGAGATAATTTTTCTTGGTGATTTTAATGTTCACAACTCCAGCTGGCTTCCGTTTTCTAGTCACACCGACCCAGCTGGTCGAGATGCTGAGGCTTTTGCAATTACTAATGACCTTGCACAGATTGTTCATTTACCTACAAGAATACCGGACAATCGTAATCATACAGCCAACATGCTTGATCTTTTTCTCACAAACAACCCTTGTAAGTACACGGTCGAAGTGAGAGGTCCTTTCTTGTCTCTTCTCCAATGGAACCTTTATCTCATGGCTATTCCCAACCTCGTGTTGTTTGGCATTACAAGAATGCAAAATGGGATGATCTGCGAGACTTCTTTTCTTCTTTTCCTTGGTCGGATTACTGTTTCAAAACTTCTGATGTCAATGTTTGCTCAGATCGTGTCAGTGAAATTATTCTTGCAGGAATGGAATCCTTTATCCCACACTCCACTTTAAAATCTCATCCTTTATCTAAACCTTTGTTTTCCAATTACGATATGCAACATTCTTCAAGAGAAGAATGTTGCATATCGTAATTGGCTTGTTCCAAATTCTCCAGTTTCATTTTCTGCCTACACCAAAGCTCGCAACGATTGTAAAGCAGTTATTAATCAGTCCAAACTAGAGTGTGAACAGGCTAAGAGTAGAAAACTTGCTTCTTGCCCTAATCATAGCCGAGCATTCTGGTCTCTTGCCAAAGCTATTGGCCGCAACTTTTTCCCATCTCTGCTCGCACCTCTGTCCAAACCAGATGGTTCTGTTGTCACTTCAGCCAAAATAAAGCTGACCTGCTATCATCCCATTTTTCTTCCAACTCATGTATTAATGACCTTGGTAAAACACATCCCACCATTCCCAACATACTCCACTCAATGCCTCCTGTGGTCTTCCGTCAAAAGGATGTCAGAAGGATTTTGACGAATCTTGATGCTAAGAAAGCTCCAGGTCCCGATGGTATTTCCCCACTTGTTCTCAAAACCTGTGCTCCTGAACTTACTCCTATTCTTTGCCACCTTTTTTCACTCTCTTATTCCAAAGGTGTTTTTCCTTCTGCTTGGAAATTTGCTCATATCCAGCCAGTTCCTAAAAAGGGTGACAAATCCCTCCCATCCACTTATCGTCCCATTGCAATTACTTCTACTCTTTCTAAAGTAATGGAGAAATCAATTAACCGCCAACTCTTAAACTACCTAGAAACCTTCCATCTGATCAACGATCGCCAGTATGGATTCCGTCAGTGTCGATCCACTGGAGATATTCTGGCTTATGTTACCCATTTATGGACTAATTCAATGGAAAGGTTCGGTGAAACACAAGTAGTTGCTCTTGACATCTCAAAGGCTTTCGATCGTCTTTGGCATAAAGATCTTCTAAACAAGCTTCCATCATATGGTTTGCCAACTGTTTTTAGTAATTGGTTATCCAGTTTTCTCTCTGATCGCTTACTGAGGGTGATGGTAGATGGCTCTCTGTCTTCAATCTTCTCTACTAATGCCAGTGTCCCCCAAGGTTCAATTCTTTCTCCCACTCTTTTCCTCTGGTATATTAATGACCTTCTTCCATTGACTGGAAATCCTATCCATAGTTTTGCCAATGATAGCACATTGCATTTCACTTTCCATTTTGAGAAACCTTGTCCTGCTCAATCAGCTTCAACTTCCTGAATATCTGCTACCAATTCCTTAAATGCCGATCTTCATGTAATTCTCCAGTGGGGCAAAGACTTAGTGGGACTTAGTTGATTTCAACCGTTCTAAAACTCAGTCTTTCTTATATCTCGCAAAAAGGATTCTTCTGCTACTATGCTTATCTTTAGTGACACTCCGATTTCTAGGCAAAATGATATATCTCTTTTGGGGATTACCCTGACTTCTAATCTCTCTTGGCACAGGCACATTACAAATATTGCTTCCTCTGCATCTAAAAAACTTGGTTTTCTCTTTCCCTCTCAGCGTTACTTTTCTTCCAAACAGCTGTTCACTCTGTATAAATCTCAAATCTGCCCAGCCATGGAATATTATTCTCACATTTGGGGTGGTGGCCCCCAAAACCTCTCTCCGGCTTCTTGATTCCATTCAGAAGAGGGCAGTTAGGTCAATTAATGATTCGTCGCTAACAGAGACTCTCCACTCGCTGTCTCATAGACGTACTGTTTCTGCTGCATGCCTCTTCTACAGATACTTCCATGGGCACTGTTCTTCTGAATTGGCTTCTATAATTCCTGCTCGCTCTTTCAAAACAGTCCGAACACGTCCCGCCACCAGCACACATCTATTTACTGTCCAACTTCAAACTCACAGAACCAACTTCTCATCTTCCTCTTTTATTCATTCAACTGCCATTTTCTGGAACAACCTTCTTTCATAAATATTTCCTGAAAATTACAGTCTACAGAAGTTCAAGTCCAAGGTCAACAAATATCTTCTTTCGTCTTCTCAAATTCCAACCCAAGCACGGTACTAAGTTCTATACGTTCTAATACCAGTCGTATTTGGGGTTTACATAAAAAAAAAATAGTTGTAAATATTAAAATCACCAAGGAAAATTACTTCACTGTTAGGAAAGTTGGACTGAAGAAAGTCAGAGTTCCAAGTGATTAGTGGAATTGGGAGAATGGTAGAGACAACAAAAAATTTGCCACAATAAGGTAGAGAGATTTTAAGCCAGAGAAGATCGAAAAGAGGAGATTCCAAATTACAAGTCTCTGACAGGGAATTTCGGAATGGACATATGCACAAGTACCACCTTTGAAGTGAAAGGAATCATACAGCGAATAATTTGGGCAACTAAGATGAGCAGTAGTTGAATCAACCAATAACTGAGATTCTGTCAGAAAAAGTACATGGGGTTTGGCAGACTGCAAGTGGAAATGGACATCACTGAGATTAGAATTGAGACCACGTATATTTCTGAAATGAAATAGGAAGTGTTAGGGAGGTTTAGATCTTTTCACAGATAAGCTTACTCTATTAGTTTGAAAATTCATGGTATATTCAATGGTAAGAAAAAGTGGGGGGACATGCTGTATGAAGTAATGCAATTTTTGGATATAGCCAGATCATTTACATAATATGGCCTCTACAATGCCCCCCCCGCATACCCACTACTTAGACTCACTCCAGTCAATATCTGGCAGAGTAGAGGTAACATGATTATACACTAGTTGATCCGGAAACCTCCCCTATAGAGTTACCAATAGGTTCAGTCTGGTGTACTAACTAGTGGCCGGCCTGCGAACACCGTTTTAGAGCTTCACCCTCCAAATTGTAATGAAGATTGGATCTCGCAACGATGTTCATCATAACCTCAAAAGTCATCAATCATACTGCATGATGGAAGAGATGGGGAGGGATTGACTGGAACTTAGCTCTGGAGACTAAACATGGGTTCCACCCCTTCAAGCCGCCAATAAGCAAAGTGGTGGTATTGCACCAGTTGATGAGAGTCATCTACCACCTAGTATAGCCTGGTAACACAAAGGGGTGGCATTCCTCCATGTGATGTGGGTGGCATGACACTATGCTTACATTGGTTCACACATGGGTGCTCATCCACAATGTGCTTGTGCATAGAGGTTATACCCAGGTTTACTAACATCCCACTATTGTGAAGGTGTAAGCAGAGGATTTGGCTGTCACAGACCGTCTGGACTGTGCCAAAATTGGGTCCACTTTACTTGAATGTCACCCGAATATCAGTTCCAACAGCATATTAAACTACCAGGTAGCAAATGTAGCTCATATGGCATATCTGAGAGAATGTCTGTGACAACCTCAAGGCTTAAGCTTTTCATAACAATTAAATACTTTTCAAGATTTAGGCCTAAATGGATGTCAAGATGAATTAATAAGGCTCATAGCAGAGAAGAAAAATGCATGGGATTCATATAAATTAGCAGGTGACACAAAAGCGTATGGCAGATGTAAGCTAGGCTATAACGAAGTCACAAAGGAGGTTAGGCAAGCAAAGGCTGATTATGAGAAATCCTTTGCAAAGGATGCAAAGAAAACAGTAAAGACTTCTTTATTATGTAAACTCTAGAAGGATGGGGATGAATCAGATTTGTCCACTTGATGTTGGTGGTTCAACTTTTGATGAACCTGCTCAGATAGCTGACAAACTGAATGAGTATTTTGCATCTACATTCACACATGAGGAATTCTGTAAGGAATTGGAGGACAGAAGTTTACTAAACTCTAACAGGGAACTAAATAATTTTGTAATAATGGAGAGCAAAGTGGAGGAGAAATTGTTGAAGTTAAACATAAAAAAGGCACCTGGGGCAGATTGAATCTATTCAGTTATACTGAAGGAGGCAGTGAGGGAAGTAAGCAAACCATAATTAGAAGAGCATCCTTAAATTCAGGGATGTCCCAATAGACTGGAGATGTGCAAATGTATCTCCGATTCATAAAGGGGGTTCAAAGGGTGAATAATTAAAAAAATTCAAAGGGGTTCAAAGGGTGAAGGTACCAAATAATTATTTACCTGTTAGGTAAACTTCTGTTCTGGGAAAATAATGGAGTCACTGGTTAAAGAAGTGATGCAAAGTCACCTAGCTAGACTGCAGTAATAGTTCAATCACTGCATGGGTTTGTTAAGGGGAAGTCTTGTATGACCTATTTGATTGAATACCATGATGTGGTCACAAAGAAACTGGATGCACAAAATAATTTTGATATCAAAACTTGGATTTCAGGAAAGCTTTTGATACTGTTGCACATGGAAGACTGCTGTTATTGTTATTTGGTTTTTTTTTTAGGAGCATTAGCAACTAAGGCCATATTGCTCTGGGGATATGCGGTTGTCATTCCCTGACCTTTCTGCATCCTCCGTATTTGGTGGTCATGGGCTTGAACCTCGGTCTAATCAAGAAGCGTGTACTACGCACTGCCGCTCCTGCCCACCTGGCTATGGAGGCACCGGAAGACTACTGTACAAATTGGAGCAGCCTAGAATTAAGGGCATTTTGCTGCAATGAATAAAGGGATGGTTGAGTGGGAGATGCCAGAGAGTGGTAATAAATGGACACTGCTCTACGAGGGCAAATGTTATTAATGGAGTCCCCTAGGGTTCGGTGCTGGTTGTTTTGTGTATTTATTAATGATATCAATGAAGTTGAAGATCGATTAATGATATTGAAGACCGATTAATGATATCAAAGAAGATGATGATATCAACAATATCGATAAAAAATTATATCAGCCTTAATGTCCAATTTGCAAATGATACAAAGGTTGGCAAGGTTGTTACTTATAGTAAAGACAGTATGCTACTGCAATAGGCCCTAGAAATGTTAGGTAGGTGGGCTGAGAAGTGGCAACTGAAGTTTAATATTGATAAATGCAAAGTACTGCATATGGGTAGCATTAACCCAAGAGAAATGTGCCAACTGTTTCGTAATCCACTCTGGGAGGTGGAGAATGAAAAAAACCCACGGGTAATTGTGCAGTTGGATATGAAGTTCTATGAGCATTGCAGACAGGTTGCCACAGAGCAGGTCACGGAGTCTTGTCAAAGATATATAGGAATTTTGCTAGTAGAGACAAGGAGGTGATTATACCTTTGTATAAGGCAATGGTCAGGCCACACCTTGAGTACTGTGTACAGGTCTGGAGGCATTATTTTAGGAAGGATGTAAAGTTGCTAGAATGAGTACAGAGAAAGGCAACAAGATTGGTAAGAGGAACAAAGGGGGTTCTCTTACCAAGAGAAGCTTAAGTTCTGCAAGTTGCAGCATCTGGAGACTACACACCTACGAGGTGATCTGATTGAAGTGTACAAGGCCTTGAATGGTTTGAGCAAGCTCAATGCTGATGGGATACTTCTGCTAGCTCAGATTAAGAACCTGAGTAGGCATAGATTCAAATTGAGGAAAGCCAGTTGTAGAATAGATATGGGGAAGTTGGACTTTAGCCAGCAGGTAGTTGATTGCTGGAACAGACTTTCATCTGTTGTTGTGGAAGTTAATAACTTAAACAAATTTAAGGCTAGAAAAACTAGACAAATATTTGGAGTGACCAGATGGGTGGACTGGGAAGGTTTTATTTTTTATTATTTTTTTAATTCTTTTTTAATTTTACTTTTTATTTATTTATTTATTTATTTTTTGGCTGATGCTCTATAAGCTTGCTTTCTTGCATCATATTCCTCAACTACTGCTAATGCTAAACTGATGGACTGGTTAAGAAATATTATTATTATTATTATTATTGTTGCTTTTATATTGGTGCCTCCGTAGCCACGTGGGCAGGAGCAGCAGTGCATGCCCACCACTTGTTGATTAGACCAGGGTTCGAGCCCGTGCTCACCAAATACGGAATATGCGGAGAGGTCAGGGAATGACCATCGCATACCCTGGAGCAATATGGCCTTAGCTGCTAATGCTCCTAAAAACCAAATAACAAATAGCTCATATTATTTCTCCCTGATTGGGGGATTCCACTCTGTGACGGGTATTGCTACCAAGTACACAGGGCAGTTGTAATGTCTGATATTACCATTGGTCGAGGAAATCTCTGACTATCCTACAGGTGTTCAGGACTGTGACTTTCTGAAGTTCCTTGTAGGTGTTCTCTGGGAGACCTATTGCTGCTAGGCTGCTATGCAGAGCCTTTGTTACCATACTGGTGGTTGACACAATGATTGTGTCAACCACCATGATTGTGTTGATGCAGTATAAATATTTATCTGCGACATCATCCCTCTATGGAGGTGGGCTTGTTTAGCTTCGGTTTATGCCCAGTAGTTTATTTATTTATTTAGTTCTCGCAAGTTACACCAGGCAGCGCCATATCTGCCTCATCCGTCACTCTGACCGTGGGTAAGGTAAGTCTAATGGGGTAACTTTTGCGATGCTTTTATTATCATTTATTATTATAATCAGTCTCCCAGCATAATAGAGTTGCGTTCGCTTCCACCAATGCAGGATTTGAACCTGGGTCCATCAGGCTGGTAGTCCAGTGTCTGAACCACTGGGCCATTGCGCCCTTATTATTATTATTATTAGCCACATGGTACAAGGAAGCAGCCCATACTCTCCAGATGTGAGCCCCTGGGGAAATATGAATTGATATTGAGAAAATCTTTTCATATGTAGAATTCTGCCCAAACATGACATGAGATATTTCATGATGAAAGCTTTGTGAGTTAACTGTAGGCTTGAGGGACTCTGCAAGGCTTATTATGGGAGGAAATTTTTCTCTGCATTGCTTGGCCTTAGTTAATAAATGAAATGCCGATCGGGCTAGCCGGGTGGGTAAAGTGCCTGCCTAGCAACCCAAAGGTCGCAGGTTCGACTCCCGCCTCTGGCTTGGATCAAAGTACTGCAAAAACCTTGGGAGGTGCATTATGGCCACAGAAGTTGATGCGCCAACAACTACCAAAAAATAAATAAATAAAAAAAATAAATAAGAAATGAAATTAATTTTGTAAATATGGTATTCACTTATACAAAGCAAGTTCAAGAATTTTATTAATGGCACTGAGGAAGCATTAGGGGGGGGCACTAGTGTGGGAAATATAGGGAAGTCAGCATGCCACTGACTCAAGTCAATAGAATGGGACAAAATTGCACTTGCATCCCGAGGGAGAGAACTTATGTGGAATCATTAATTAACGTAAACACTAAAAGGAAAACTGTAGTACTCATTAAATCCACAGCAATCTAAGACCACATGGAAAAACACCTTTATATGCTTTTTTTCATAAGGGGTATGTATCAGGGTTTTCAAAAGAATTACATATGAAGCTTAATTTATAATACAGTAATTCAAGTACTGTAAACAAATTAAATGAATTTGGGCTTTTGATTAAGTTGACTAGTGATACCAGATAAACAATTTCATTTCAATGAATACTGTGTTCAGGAGGGATGGTGGGAGAGTGATGCTTCTGATCAAAAATTGCCTGAAGATGGCAAGAATATAATGCAGATGTTGAGTCAATGTGTTGTGAAATAATTTGCAGAAAAGGGAAGTTTATGTGGTTTATTACAGGCAAAATGACTCTGAGGAGTAAACCAAAAGTCTCTTTAGGAAAAATTGAATGGACTAGTGTTGAGTGTGATTGTATTATCCAGGGACTATTATATTCTAGATTTGCAGAAAAGAGAAGCTGATGGGGTATGTTACAGGCAAAATGACTCTAAGGAGCAAGATAGAAGTCCCTTTAGAAAGACTGAATGGACAAGCATGAGTATGATTCTCTCATTATTTGAAACTTCAACTTACCTCTTACATTGGAATATGTCAATGGATGATTGCTACTTATCCCAAGGGAATTTATCCTAAGGAACTTAATTGTAACAAAAACTTGATGGTGCGGAAACGAGGGAGAGAGAGAGAGAGAGAGAGAGAGAGAGATGCAAATTATGCTATGGGAAATATTCAAGAGATTTTTTTTTGAAGCCACAACTGTATTTAGTAATAGAAATCAAGTTCTGTAAAAGTAAGATGACAAAATTAAGTGTTAAGAGCAAAAGAAACAAGCACGGGGCAGTTAAGGACATCACGTTCTGTACAGCTATGGACAATCACATATTCTACATGATTCTCGTTTAATCAGAACTATAAGAGAATATATGTAATAAAGCCACTGCTAGGATAAGATACAGAAAGCACTAGCAAAGAGAGCCGAGAATAGGGATATTGTTGAAAGCTAGCTTGATCCTCATGGGAATGTTAAGGAGTCAGACTGCCCTAAAATAAATAGCAAAAGGGAAGCATTTCTTTGAGTTCATCACTTGTATAACATGTGGCATTTATTCTAGTTAGCCTAGAATAATGTACTGATCTCTTATTAAAACTTGCTCCATTATTAGAAGAATTTGAATCACTGAAAAAACAGATGCTTGCCCTAGAAACAAATTTAATAGGGAGCTTGTCGGGGACTCACATTTCCTGTGACCTGCCAAGCGATGTGTCCCCGATTTGTGTACCAGAATAGAATATTAGGTGTATACTGGTTGAAAGAGATTTAATTTTAATGGGAGACTATTTTCAGGGAAACAGGTACCTTTTCTGCAATAAAGATAAGCGGACAAAGCAGGGTGTTTTCTGGTAGTAACAATTGATGATTTTACGACCAGACTGTCAGATTTTAAAGGATGTAAAGGGAGAATTATTATTCATGTGTGGACTAATGACATTAAATGAACACAATCTGAAGACTTGTTCGATAAATATAAGACAATGCTGAAAAAATTCCGTGAGTTAGGTCAGAATGTATACACATTTGCAATTTTGCACAGACACGATAGAAGGGATTATATATTGAAAGCCTTATGGATTAACTCATGACTTGAGCAAGACAAGGCAAAGGCATTGTTGGGGGGGGGGGGGTCAGAATGGCCCACACTTATGTTTCTAATAATTATGACTGAAGGTTTGCTTCCCTCGTTTTCTGTCTGCCTTAATATCACTGGATAGATTCTATCCACCCCACGGGCCTTTTTTTCTATGTTTAGCTTGGGCAATTTCTTTTTCACTTTTCTCTCAGTTACCACAAAATCATTTAGCTCCCTGTAAAACTTGGATAAACTTCAGGCATCCTCAAACGGTTAAACCATTCATATCTATTGGTCCAATGTGATTTATCACCTTGCTTCTAAACGTTTAAATAAGTAAAGAAGCTTTGCAGCTTTTCTTTTGCCTTAGCTTGCCTAATCTCCTTTCTGACTTGATTACAGGCTATTTAATCTACTGTAGGCATCTGTACCACTGTTAATTTATATGCATCCTATGCATTTTTCTTCCATGTGTCAAGTTTCATCAGTTCATCTGACATCCCTTTAGTTCAAACCTTTGAAAAGTATCTATTAGTTGACATAAAAAGCCTAGTAACGTCTATGATTACTTAAAAAATGTATTTAAAATTTAATGCTTTTAATTTTAATTTCAAATTTAATTAAATTTAAATAAATCCATCCAATAAATCTACAAAAGTATTGCTACTGTATGAGTGATCATCCCACAAGTTCCAGTCGATACCTGAAAAGTTAATATTCCCCATTATAAGATATTCTGATTTACTGGCCAACTAAATGTCTGTACAGTTGTTCATTATAATCATCATTCATGTTATAGGTCTAATGACTTTCATAATAATCGTCATTAGACCTATAACACACTCTTCTCATTTTTGTTTACCCAGTCCTTATGTCACACGAATTGATCCAACATTGCACTGGCCACCCATATCAACGTCACAGTGAAAATCATCAATCATCAAAGAAAGCACATTGTGCTTGTTTCTGTGATAATTGGTCATCAAGACAACTTGTGGGCCCTATATTGTCTGAGCTCCAAAATGTGAGGCAATTGGTTAGCAGAAGATGAAAATCCGTAGCATTTGGAGTACCTATGATGTGGCATGAAACCAAAGACCACACACATACTGAACTGGGTTTTTTGCATGTGTGATATCACAAAAAACAAAGATGCAATATAATATCAAAACCTGCAACTGGGTTTTCGTCATGTCCTCCCATAGTATATGTATGGCGTACTATGGCCATAGATGCTGATGCGCCAAATAAATCCCCAATAAACCAACCAACCATAGTAAAAATGTACCAGTTTCACGTTCCTGAATCTCAGGATTTTTATACTTCCAGCAGATTGATTACGTGGAACAGCATTAAATGCTTTCTGAAATCCGAGTATGCTAAGTCACAATTGTTTTTGACATCCAGTTTCTTTGTTACTATTTCACAGTATATAATCAGATTCATCAGACAAGTTTTTCCATTAAAAAATCCATGCTGTATTTATCACATAACTGCATTGCTTCTTTAACAATCAATTCCATTATTTTCCATAGAACAGAAAAATATGCTTATCGATCCATAATTATTCACTTTGCCCCTCAATCTCCCTTTGTGAATAGGAAATACATTTGGAAATGATTGATTGATTGATTTGGATTTTATTGGCGCATTAGCATCTAAGGCTATAATGCGCCAAGACAAGGTAATAAATAAAAATTTATTCTCTCAGTGACCTAAGTAGTTAGGCCACCATGTCCAGATATATAATAAAAAGTATATCAATAAAAGAAATAACAATAACGTATAAATTTTAAATACGAGTAAAAACCTTTATTGATTTAAAAAAGCTAAAAACAGCAGACACATTGTCATTGTCGCATAAAATCTGACTGAGTGTATACGGCTCAGTCAGATGATTAAAAGCGGTAAAACGGATATTGCTAAAATCTGGACAGTCAACTAAAATGTGTCCTATTGTTAAAATTGTGCCACAGGACTCACACATAGGAGGGTCATCAGCCCTCAGCAAAAACGAATGAGTCAAATGACTATGTCCTATGCGGGTCCGGGCAAGAACAACTTCCTCCTTACGATTCCTGCGCAGACTAGACTGCCACGGTTCAATAACAGGCTTTATACTATATAATTTATTCGCAGTCTGTCTATTCCACGAATCCTGCCATTGGGAGTGTATTTTCTCGTGTATTATTTGCCTGTAGTCTGTATAGGGGACTGACAGGCACCGATTATTATTGGGACTTGCTGATTTGGCTGCGGTGTCAGCCAAATCATTTCCCTTAATCCCAATTTGGCTAGGAATCCAGCAGAAGCGGATATCATATTCACGTTCACGGGGAGAGTGAATCTTCTGCTGAATGCTAGACAGAACTGGATGAGAATTATATCTCACAGTTATTAAAGCCTGTAACACGCTGAGAGAGTCAGAATATAAAATGAACCGTTGGTATTGGCATTCACTAATGTGATCCAAGGCTAACTCTATTGCGTGCAGCTCTGCAGTAAATATGCTGCATTCAGAGGGAATCTGCTCCGATGTAGTGCTGTCTGCAAAGACAGCAGCAGATCCCACATATGATTCCGACTTCGAGCCGTCTGTGTAAACTGGCGCAAAGTCAGAATGTTCAGCTCGGTGTGCTGAATAAAGCTGCAGGTAGACAGACGATGGAGTGTCCGACTTACTCCAATTTCTAAGGGACAAGTCACATGCCAGGACATGAGCATGCCAGGGTGGAAGGGGTTGCTTTGGCGTTTGGGCAACCTTGTCTACCTTGATATTAAGTTCTTTGAGTAGCTCTTGGAGACGAATACCAAAAGGTCGGTTGGCAGTCTTACGGGTGTTATACAAATTTTCCCATCGTGGCTCAAAAACGGATGGCCACGTAGGATGGCCTGGCAGGGATTTCAGTTTTAAAGCGTAGTTTCGAGACAACTGCTTACGTCGAAGCGATAACGGCGGTTCGTTTCCTTCGGCGTATAAGCTCTGGACTGGAGATGTTCGATATGCTCCAATAGCGGTACGGAGAGCCAGATGATGGACAGGATCCAGCCAACGAAGTATACTGTCTCTGGCCGAATTGTATACCAGGGACCCGTAATCTAGTCTGGATCGTACAAGTGCACGGTAGATGCGTAGTGGGGTGCATCGATCCGCACCCCAAGATGTAGAGGAAAGAGCGCAGAATATTCAGCCCTCTTGTGCACATTGTGCGGAGTTGACGGATGTGATCCAGAAAGGTCAACTTTTTATCAAATACAAGTCCCAAAAATTTTGTGTTCGCCGCTACTGGAATAGCATTTTGTCCGAGCCTTAGTTCAGGTTCAGGATGAAGATTACGCTTACGACAAAAGTGTATGCAAACGGTCTTCTCCGGCAAGAACCTGAAGGCATTAGCAAGTGCCCAGGAATTAAGGCGATCAATGGCTTTTTGCAGTTGTTTTTCAATAACCCTCATGTTGCATGACTGACAGAATATGCTAAAGTCATCAACATAGAGGGCACTGTTTACGGTTGGAGGAAGTTGTTCTGTGATGGAATTTACTTTGATGGCGAAAAGCGTGACACTTAAAACTGATCCCTGCGGTACTCCCTCCTCTTGGCTAAAGGAAAGAGAGAGTGAGGATCCCACACGAACTTGGAAAGATCGATTGGCTAAAAAGTTTTTAATAAAAATGGGGAGTTGCCCCCTAAGACCAAGGCTATACAGATCTTTTAAGATGCCAAATCTCCAAGTTGTGTCAGACGCTTTCTCCATGTCAAAGAACACTGACACCAAGTGTTCGCGTTTTAGGAAAGCATCCCGGATGGATGTTTCCATTCTAATAAGATGGTCCAAAGTGGACCGGTTCCTTCGGAAGCCGCACTGGATGTTGGAGAGAAGGTCATTTGATTCTAAATACCAGATTAAACGAGAATTAACCATTCTCTCCAGGATTTTGCACAAACAGCTAGTCAGAGCAATAGGACGATAGTTTCTAGTAACTTTTGGATCCTTTCCTAGCTTAGCAAAGGCAAGAACGGTTGACTTGCGCCAGGAATCCGGAAACTGCCCTTCTATAAAGATTCTGTTATATAGAAGGAGCAGATAATCCATAGATTTTGTTGAAAGATGCTTAATCATTTCATAATGGATGCCATCTGGTCCAACAGCACTTGCTTTGGAAAGAGCAAGGGCTCTTTTCAGTTCCTGAATAGTGAATGACCCGTTGTAGGGATAGATGCTCTTGGACTTAAAATTAAGTGCCTGTGTTTCGAGTTTATGTTTCAGGACCAGGAACTCTGGGGAATACGAAGATGTTGCAGAGATGTTGGAAAATGTTTCCCCAAGAGAGTTGGCTATTGCAGTTGGATCTGCAATAGTGCATCCATTATAATCTAGGATTGAAGAAGGGTGGATGTATATTTTCCCTTCATTTTCCGGATTTTATCCCAGACTACCTTAGAGTTGGTAGACTGGTTAATGGATGATGTAAAATGGATCCATGATTCCTTTTGACTCTGACGGCGGATATAGCGTGCTTTGGCTCGTGCACGTTTAAAGGCTATAAGATTAGTCGTGGTAGGATATCGGCGGAATATCCCCCACGCTTTGTTTTGAGCCTTTTTTGCTGCTGTGCATTGTGAATTCCACCAAGGTTTGGGAAGTGGTGGAAACCGGGCAGATGTTTTTGGAACAGCATTCGCAGCTGCTTGGACGATAGTTTCTGTGATGTACATTACTGCATCATTGATAGGCTCCTGACTGACGGTGCTGAGATCAAAATTTGCCTGATGTTGGAAGGCAGACCAGTCAGCCTGATCAATCTTCCACCGTGGTAACCTGAAAGCAAGACACGGTCTCCTACTGTGTAACGAGGTTATCACAGGTAAGTGGTCACTTCCGTATGGATTCTCCTCCACTTCCCAAGTGAGTGAAGGGAGTAGAGCAGGGGAGCAGATAGAGAGATCAATGGCAGAAAAAGTACGGGTAGGCATGTGGAAGAAGGTGTTTGTTCCAGTATTTAGAAAGGAAAGGTCATTGAGCATACGCTCTATGACCCGTCCCCTTCCACTGATGTTAGCACTACCCCACATTGTGTTATGTCCATTAAAATCCCCGAGAAGTAAGAAAGGGGGAGGCAACTGTGTTACAAGATCATCAAGGTCTTCCTGGGAGATGTCAGTCCCAGGTGGCAAATAAATAGAACACACAGTTAATAAAAATCCCACTGAAAGGCGAATTGCAACAGCCTCTATGCTGGTTGTAACTAGCAAAGGCTGAACTGGGGTCTGGTTGCCCACAAGGATAGCCACTCCTCCATGAGTGGGACCATCCGCAATTCTATCCTTACGAAACATTGTGATGTTATGCCAGGTGGGATCATCATTTGCCTTTAGATAAGTCTCCTGCAAGCAAAAGCAAACTGGCTCGTGCTTTTGCAGGAGGGCCTTGATATCATCAGTATTTCGCTGGAATCCACGACAATTCTATTGTAGGAATTTAGCCATTATTTTGACTTGGTGGGTCCATCAGGCGGCTTCCGAGGTGCTGAGGGCTTTATTTTGTCACTCTTGGATTTATCTTTTTTGGGGAAGAAAGGACGCTGTCCGGTGTCCATTTCTTCCTCCGCAAAGAGTTCCAAGACTGATTCATCCGGTACCTCCTTGTTCTCTACATCCATTGTTTCTGGTATCACAGATGACTCTTCTGAAGTTTTTGGCTTTTCTTTACCACTTGATTTTGGTAGTGGTGGAGCACTAGGAGGTATGGATATAGGAGTGGCAACTGACTGTGTTTTTTTGGTGGGCTTTTGTGAACTCAATATATAGCGAGCAATCGGGGTAAATGACTCTCTTGGTGGTATAGTCATTTCAGTTTGTGTCCCGATAGTGCACTTTGCAGAAACCTTCTGGGCATATGAAGGTTTCCTGCTATTTATTGGTTGGATACGTTTTCTGGCCTCTGGGTAGGAGATATTCAGCTCTGTTTTCAGTTTTTGTATTTCTTTTTCATCCTTCCACCGCTGGCATGCTCTAGAGTAGGCGGGGTGCTCTCCTTGGCAATTGACACAGATCGGTTTTGGAGCTGAACATTCCTTGCTCTCGTGGTCTTTAACACCACATCGAGCACAGGCAGGGTTACCACAACAAGATGATTGTGAGTGGCCATATTTTTGGCATCTAAAACACCGCAGTGGGTTTGGGATATAAATCCTCACTGGGCAGTTTAGATAGCCTGCCTTTATGGAACTTGGAGGCCGTGGGGTGTTAAACGTGAGGATAAGAACTCGAGTAGGGACGAGATTCCCATCCTTTCTCATTGATATTCTTTTGACAGCTGTCACTCCTTGTTCTTTCAATTCAGAGCAGATCTCTTCTTCAGAAACATGAAGAAGGTCCCACTCTGAAATGACACCACGTGAACAGTTCAAAGTTTTGTGGGGGGTTACGATGATAGGTATTCCCCCTATTGATGTGGCGTTCAGGATTTTTTCCGCCTGTTTAATATTTGTAGCTTCGACCAAAAGGTCGCCAGAACGCTGTCTTTTTACGGATTTTGGTGAACCTGCCAACCCTTCTAATCCTTTCTGGATGAAGAAGGGTGACATCTTTCCAATGGACTGCTCTCCAGTAGAATGGAGAATGAGGAAAAGCGGTGTCACTGATGGTGGTGGTATTTCCTCAGTTCTGGCTCTTTTTGCAGAGTTGATATCTGCGTCATGATCTCGGTTAGGTAGGGGCCTTGTTGGGGCCCCAGAAGAAATGGGATTTAAATTACTCATAGGAGTAAAGAGAAAGTGTCTGATGCCTAAGTACCTCACCCACCACGGAGCCCTACGAGGGGGCGCCCACTCGTGAACTAGCAGGTACTGCGTACATGAATGGGACACCGAGTTCGCTTAGAACACCATACCCACGTTACCAATAAGTCTTTATCCCATCCCAGGACTAGAGGGAGGGAGACCTATTGGAACGCAGTTGACCCTAGCAGTAAAAACCACCCGCCGATTGATCCCAGTCGGGCCGGTCCGGGACCACCCATCTTGTCGAAGCAGGGGCCAAAGTGGTGTATTAAGGCTGGGCCCCTCAACCACCAGGATCCCCCTTTCCGCATTCCATGGGTCGCGGCGCACGGCTGCACACGCCGGATTCCACAGATGTAACCCTGGAACCAAGGTATGTATGGGCGTTAGATCCCAGTGATGCTAATCTGGAAACACAGCAGCATCACTGGGAGGTCCCTTCACCACGTACAGGTGCCCATGTTGAGGGGCCATTTGGAAATCTCTAATCCGTAGGGCCTCCCTTGAATTGAAAGAAAGCTCTCATAACTATGAATAAAGGTTTGCATACTTTCCTTATTGGTTCTTTCAATATTAATCACTCCGACACTGCAGAATTGTGCAAGGTTTGTTGGGTAGATTTATCTCAGGCCTTCCTTACTTTTATTTTATTGTTTTTATCACTTTTAACTCCCCACTTGTAATTCCCAGCAAGCTGCTGGGGATTTCAATGAATGCTGGGATTCATCACAGAACAAGTAAATACACGGGCTGTGTTAGAGTAATTAAGAGTAATAACAGGTGCATCTATACTTGCATGTACACCAATGCTAGGAATATAGTAAATAAATTTGATGAATTTGAGGTGCTGGTCAAGACATCAAAGGTAGATATTCTTGGGATATCCACGTTGCTGATATCAAATTTTTACATAAAAAAAAACAAAAAAACAGAGATATAAGGAATGCAGAATTGTAATTTGGAGAGTACAATGTGTACATAAAGGATATACAGGATAGGAAGGGACGAGGGGTTATGCTGTTAGCTAAGAAACACACAAAATGACTGATGAGTACAATGAATAACTGTACAAAGAAATAGAGTGGGCAAGGAAATCAGATTGCCTTATAATGAGGAATTTTAACTTCCTAGATATTGACTGGAACTTGTGGACTGGTCGCTCCACACTAGCAAGACTTTTGTGGATTTACTGGATGATTGTTTTCTACAGCAGCATGTTTGAGAGGCAACCAGAGGGTGTAATACTCTTGATCTGATTATCAGCAGAGATTATCCATGCATTAAGAATGGAACCACTAGGTGGTAGTGATGACAGTGTACTGATGTGGAATTTACTCAAAGATGTAACTACCGTCAGAGGTAAAGGAAAGGATTTTTCTTTCATAAAGCTAACTACAGTGGTCTCAAATAGTTTCTAAATTCTATACAATAGGACCAACTGATGATTTTACCAACAGTAAATTCTAAATGGGAAATATTCAAGGAAATAATCTTGGAAGCTACTAGGTTTTTCATACCAACAAAGAAGCACTGTTCAAAGTTTAGGCCTAAATGGATGTCAGATGAAGGGCAGTGGCCAATCAGTTACAACTTAAAGCTGAAGAGGGGAATATTGATGTTATAATTTTGCAAGAGCCGTACGCCCATATGAAAATGGTCCAGAGATACCATTGAAATACAAGATCATTCAGATGGAGGATGAGACTCCCTGGGCAGCTATTGTCATCCAGAATCCGGACATCACAGCTACTAGAATTACACACTCTGCACTGCTTGGGCCACGTGTCCACATTGTAACACCATGGGAGCCCTTTACATTGTGGCTCTGCACTGCCGCCCAGGTGAGGACATCACCTTCATCATCTATTATCTTCACACGGCAATCGACACCTTTCCAAACTTGAGAATAATCATCGCCACCGATGCCAACTGCAGGTCCACGGTGTGGCACAATCGCAGACCTGATAGACCAGGCACAAGGAATGGTCAAAGATTGGAGGAGTTCCTAACAAATGCACCAATAAAGATGTAAGGTGTAAGGTATGTTAGTGTCTAACAGCTCCTGGGATTTCTCCCATCTCCATGGGTGTACATTGTATTGGGGCCAGAGATTTGAAGTGTGTGGAGGTCATGTGCTGTACCAATAAAGGTGTAAGGTATGTTAGTGTCTAACGGCTCCTGGGATTTCTCCCATCTCCGCAGGTGTACATTGTATCAGGGCCAGAGATTTGAAGTGTGTGGGGGACATGTGCTATATATTGTGTTGTGCCCTTTGTTCCTCTGGTCTATTAGCCGCCGAGCCCCTAGTTGGACCCAACGTTACCACACCATGCCACGGGGAGGCTGACCGGGTGTACCACTGATTCTAGAGTGCTCTGGCAGGTCCTGCCACCTACTTTCCTGGGATTTCAGTGGCTAGGACCAGATTTGAGAATGAGATGATCGCTGTTTCTTGAGCAATGGTTGTAATTTTAACAGAGCGCAGGATTGTTCGCTGATAACTTGTTATAGGGCCATATAGGTCAGGCAATAATTTTGATGTATTTAGATTTAGACCTGTGGGGCGCATATATATATATATATATATATATATATATATATATACATATTAAAAAAAAAAAAAAAAAAAAAAAATGTGCAAGAGAAAAGTAAGGGAGGAAGGCAGAAGACTGGAGGGTAGGAAACAGAAGAAGGGGGCCGACAGAGAAGATGGCCCCTGATGACAGTGTGGCATGCCCAGTGCCTCACCAGAGAGAAGAGTGGGGTGGACAAAAAAAAAAAAAAAAAAAACATTGTGTAAGAGAAAAATAGGGGGGGGGGGGGTAAAAGGATGGATGGTAAGAAACAGGAGGAGGAACCCGGAAAAAAAAAAAACAGAGAGAGAGAGAGAGAGAGAGAGAGAGAGAGAGAGAGAGAGAGAGAGATACTCCGCAAGTGCTGTTGTTGTTGTTGTTGTTGTTAAATTTGTTGGTGCATCAGCAACTTAGGCTATAATGCACTGATTACTGTCTAATATCTTCTTAGTTTGTCTTACACGTGATATGGTTCATATATTGTGATATTTATTTATCAATTTTAGAAAGAGAAAAATGTCATTCATGTCCTCACGATCTCCTAGAACATTCTGTAATGATAACTGGCTGGAGTTATGAAAATGAGAGAAGAAAGCAGATTTCCGTTCTTGCAGATATAGCGGGCATTCCAGGATGATATGTTTTACTGTTAGTGAACATAAGCAGTTGCTGCATTGTGGAGGATCATCGTTTGTTAGTAGGTAGGTATGTGTGAGGAATGTATGACCAATGCGTAATCTGGCTAGGATGGTTTCTTCTTTTCTGTTTCGTCTCAGACTGGATTGCCATTGCTTGGGTTCTCTCTTGATTTCAAGAAGTTTATTATTTGCTTGACCTTGCCACATGCATGTCCACTGTTGTTTATACACCTGTTTGATAATGGATTTATGGTCAATATAAGGAGTCCTGAAATTAGGTGGTATCACATTTGTAGCACATTTAGCAGCTAGATCTGCCTGCTCGTTTCCTAGTATTCCAGCGTGTCCAGGGATCCAACAAAATATTACTAGCTGTCCATGTCCGTGAAGTTCTAGAAGCTGTGCCCAAATTTTTTGTACCAGCGGATGACTAGGGAAGAATTGACGCTGTAGAGAATTAACAGCACTCAATGAGTCCGTATATATGATGGATTTGGTACACGACTCTTCTTTGATATTCTCTAGAGCTAGAACAATGCCGTATAGTTCTGAGGTATAAGTACTGCATTCAGACGGAAGCTGTCTGGAGATGGTGATATTTGGTAATACTACAGCGGTACCAACTTTACTACCAATTTTGGATCCATCTGTATATATTTGAATGAAAGTGCTAAACTCAGAGGAGTGGGTCTTATGAATTTGTCTAATGTTGGAATCTGGAAGGTTATTCTTTCCCCATTGCTGAAAGTGTCTATCAATATGTATCGGGGGCATTTGCCATGGCTGGGTTTCCATGCTAGTGTCCTGAAGAATGTTAGTAAAATTCAGGTCCCAGCTTGTGATAAGAGCTTGAAGCCTAATGCCAGATGGTTTATTGAGCCGTGGTTTACTTTCATAAAGTTTACTCCATTTGGGTATAAAGAGATATTGCCATATGGGATGATGTGGAAGACTGCTGATTTTGGCTGCGTAATTTAGTAACAGAACTTGTCGTCGAAGATGTAGCGGTGGCTCATAGGCTTCGGTATATAGACTTAAGATTGGTGAAGTACGAAAAGCCCCCAGTGCAATTCGTAGGGCACTATGATGTACAGGATCGAGCCATTTAAGTGCACTCGGTCTGGCCGAGTCATATGCAGGAGACCCATAGTCTAACCTGGATCTAATCAGCGATCGATATAGCTGTAGCAACATGTAGCGATCTGCGCCCCATGACATGGAGGAAATTACTCTCAGAAGATTTAGTTTTCTAAGACAACTTGTACGGATATGTTTTATATGCTCCAGAAAGTTTAATTTTTTATCAAAAATTACACCAAGGAATCTAATACTAGGCTGGAAAGTAATACGATGAGAATCTAACTGTAGGTCTGGATCAGGATGTAAAGAACGTTTGCGACAGAAGTGTACGGCTGTTGTTTTTGGTTTAGAAAGTCGATATCCGTTGTTTTTGGCCCAAGAGACTATTTTGTTAATGGTACCTTGTAGTTGTCTTTCAATTAGTCGCATATTTTGAGAGTGACATGAAATGGCAAGATCGTCAGCATATAGGTATGCGTCAACTGTATTAGGTATACACTTGGTTATGGCATCAATCCTAATGGCAAAGAGTGTGGCGCTCAACACTGAACCTTGGGGAACTCCCTCTTCTTGTACATATGCTCGAGACAATGATGAATGGAATTGAAATTGAAATGATCTATTGCCTAGAAAGTTTTTAATGAATATCGGCAGATGACCCCGTAAGTCCACATTTATGTAAGTCCTGAAGAATCCCATATCGCCAAGTTGTATCGAAGGCTTTCTCTATGTCAACGCATATCATGACCAGGTGCTCGTTTCTGAGGAAAGCGTTCCGGATATTTGTTTCTGCTTTGATAATGAGATCAAGTGTAGATCTTCTTCTCCGGAAGCCATGTTGGTTTGGACTTAGAATGTTTTCCGTTTCTAGAAACCAGGTCAATCTAGCATTAACTATTTTTTCTAATGTTTTTCCCAGACAACTGGTTAGAGAAATAGGGCGGTAGTTTCTGGGATCTGTGTGGTCTTTTCCTGGTTTCGGGAAAGCCAGCACATAAGAATGGCACCAGCTAGCAGGGTAATACTCCTCTAGAAAAATTCTGTTATACAGTTGTAATAGGGCAGTTAATGAATCCTCACTTAAATGAAAGATCATGGTGTAAAAAATTCCATCGGGGCCTGGAGCACTATTCTTTAATTGGGAAAGTGCACTGCGCAATTCAATCATGGTCAGAGGTAGGTTATACGAATATGGGACGGCAGTATTAAATTTTAGTTTGTATTTTTCTGTCCGGGATTTTAACAATTGAAATGCTGGTTCATATGTGGCAACAGCTGAAAGTGTTTCAAATGAATTACCTAAGATATTGGCAATCTCCAGAGGTTCAGAAATTTCCTTCCCTCTTACGAGTAGAATAGGAGAAATTGTTTGTGTGTATTTGCCATTAATTCGTTTGATTTTTTTCCATATTTTAGAAGTATCTGTGGATCTGTTTATGGTGGAAGCGAAACGTGCCCATGCTTCTTTTTTACTCTCTCGTCTTATATGACGAGCTTTAGCTCTGGCTCTCTTAAACTGTAGGAGGTTGGCTGTAGTTGGATATTTTCGAAACAGATTCCAGTACTTATTTCTTTCTTTTTTAGCATTGTTACATGCTTCATTCCACCACATTTTTGGATGAAGCCTGATTTTGGATGAAGATTTTGGAATAGCAGCCTCCGATGCTTTCATTATTTTTCGTGTAGTATACCTGACTGCAGAATCAATTGTGAGGGTTGTTATGACGGCAGTATCTATTCGAGCTATTTCCTGGTATTTAGTCCAGTTAGCCTTTTCAAATTTCCAGGTTGTCCTAATATCTCTCTGGGGAGGAGAACTTGAGCTAAAAGTACAGATGATAGGAAAGTGATCGCTACCACAAGGGTTGTCAGTAACAGTCCAGTCTATGATAGGAAATATTGTTGGGGAGCATATTGAAAGATCAATAGCTGAACTTGAACCAGATGGAGAGTGTATGTATGTGTGATCACCACTGTTTAGAATAGTTAGATTATGTTTATCTAAAAATTTTTCTATTATCTGTCCTCTAGAGTCAAGATGTTGGGAACCCCATAGGGGGTGATGGCCATTCCAGTCACCCATAATACAAAAGGGAACAGGTATTTGCTTAACTATATCATCTAAATCATCAAGGCTGTATGAATGGTTTGGCGATAGATACAACGAAACTAATGTTACTGTTATACCAATGGTGACACGAACTGCAACTGCCTCTAAAGATGTTTGCATGGGGATAGGTCTACAGGGAACTACAGAGTTCACTATGACTGCTACTGCTCCATGAGCTGAGTTAGAGGAACTTCTATCTTTTCTATATATAGTATAATGCTTAATTGTCATAGACACTGTATTTGTGAGATTGGTTTCTTGAATGCACACTGCAACAGGCTTATATTTACTTAATAGATCGTAAAAGTCATCTACGTTACCACGGAGCCCACGGCAATTCCACTGAATAACTGTACTCATTGTTTGGTTTTAACTGGTGTCTGCTAACATCCGTGAAGTAGTCTGCTTACGCCTGTCTATTTTTCCCTTTTCCTTCTTTGAGAATACTGGTCTGCCTGTGTCGATGTCATCTTCTGGATGAATTTCAAGAATTGTATCGTCATCGCCTGCTTTTTCATCGATGTCCATGGTATCAGATCTGAGTTTGTATTTATCACTTCTTTCAGAGCTCTTGACTTGTTCTTTCTGTTGCTGTTTGGGATTCTTATCTGGAGGAACTGTTACTGGTGTATTTACTTCTTTTGTTACATATCTGGAGGGAGAGTGTTCCTTTGATGAAGAAAGTACTGATTTAGCCCAACCAGATATAGAGATATTTGGAGGGACTGAGCAGTCAGTTTGAGTTGATATTGAGCGTAGTCGTTGAGTAATTGATGCATACGTAGATGATTTGACAGGAGTTGTAAATTGTTTTTTTGCCTCTTGATATGACACCTTATGCTCTATTTTATATTTCTGAATATTCTTCTCTCATTTCCATTGATCGCAGTCCTTAGAGAAGGCAGAATGATTTCCATGGCAATTAGGACAGTTTTGAGTTTCCTTGTTACAATCGGTATGTGTGTGTTCTTTAGAACCGCAAGCAGCACAAGTGACTACACCTCTGCATACCGTTTGCGAATGACCAAATTTTTGGCACTTGAAGCACCGTACCGGATTGGGAATGTATGGTCTAACATGACATCTGAGGTATCCAGCCTTTATAGTTGTGGGGAGAATTGGTGTTTTAAAAGTCAGTATAACTGTCCGAGTAGGGACAAGCTCTCCATCTCTTTTGATCAAAATTCTTTTGGCGTGGATTACATTTTGGTTGTTTAATTCCTGGACAAGTTCATCTTCCGATACATTTAGGAGATCCCATTCTGATATTACCCCTTTAGAGGAGTTCAAGGTGGCATGTGGGGTAACCTTTGTGGGAATTCCACCAAAGGTAGAAATTTTCAGGAGTCTCTCTGCATGTCTATGTTCGTTCATCTCCACTAATAAATCTCCAGATCTTAATCGACGGCCAGCCACATTTTCGAGACATTTCTGAATCAAAAATGGAGATAACTTACTCAGTGGTTGGTCTGTGGAGGAATGCAATATTAAAAAGAGAGGAGCAGAATAATCTGTCCCTTCTTTTTTTTGTCTCTTGGCATGGGATGGGTTTAAGTCATGATCTAGGTCATGCCTATCTAGATCTGGATCAGTAGATCCGCAGCTGGACTGTTTTGTGTTTTCCATTACTGCTCCTTTTAGCCCTGGGAGAGTGGATTTCTTCTCCCAGACTTCCAGCCCCGCCACGTGGAGGCAGGAGCGGTGAAACCAGTGACCAAGCGATAAAGAGATTAGTTGTTAGTGTGTTAATAAGTTATTCCTATATAAAAAAAGAAAGGTGTCTTGCCTTTCTGTCAAGTGAGCTAACTTCTTTACTTCAGAAGTGCAAAATTAAATAACTTCAGAAAAATAACACTATTCTATAATCAACCGCTCTTTTAAGTAAATCGCTTTCAAAATCGCTTAGAAATCGCTATAGTCACTCGCTTGGCACTCGGGGCCTCCGCAAGTGCAGGGTAGGTACAGCTAGCACGGCCAGTCAGTTGGAGCTGACACTTGGTGGAAATCCAGCAGTGTGAGTGCTGCTATGGTGGATGGGTCATGTTCAGGAAGGTCTAGTCCAGGTGTTGTCATTGGGACTCCATTTGGTGAGTCTGTGTCGCATCCAGACTGAAGACTGGTCCAGTAGTCCATGATAACAAATAGTGGGGTGGTCAAAACTGGGAGTCCAAGATATGATGGTCAAGTCCATGGATCGATGGTAGGTCTCTTCTTGATGAGATGTGTCACGTCTGGTCGGGAGAAGTTGGTCCAGGAATCAATGATGAGGAATTTGTCAAGGTATGTGTGGACCCTGTCTTTGATTGCACTGCTAGTATTGTCCCAACCAAGTGGGGAAGCCAGTTGACTACTTGAGATGTGAGGGATCAAGTTGGGTTCTGTACTCTGGATAAACTTGTTGGTCAAGTCTTGTGTAAGTTGGTCCAAGGCATTAGCATCCATGGCTCAATGATGCGCAGCAACAGTTGACAGTCATGGTTGTTATGACCTATTGATTCGAATGCTAAGGTGGTGATAGCGCTTTCTGGTAAATAGGTCCATTGCAAATTGAGTCAGGGCTCTGTAAGTTTCTTCATTCTGTAGGGTGAGGTGTTCTTGATTTTGACAGTTGAAGTGTAGTCTCGTTATTAGGATCCTCCTGAAGTCCTCGTAGATTTCACAGCTGTGGGCAAGGTGCTCCCACGTCTGATCCTCTCCACAGTGGCAGCGGGGTGAGTCTGAAATTCTGAAGTCATGTAGTTTTTTCTGGAAGGAGCCATGTCCAGTGAGGAGGTAGATAGCATAGAGTCCCAGTAAAAACCCAAACAGGTGTGAGGGGGGTAGGAGGCCCTGACATCCGGGAGGAATCTTTTGGTGACAACGCCTTTAGTTGAGGTCTGCCATCTTTCTTGCCAGGTGTAAAGTATTAAACCTCCCGCACAACCTGCTGACCTTCTGCAATATGTTATAGGAGGCAACTATAGATGTCACTATGGCATCCAGAAACATAGCCAGCAATTTTACTGGGTGGTCGGTTCAAGACGCCAGGACCACATCCGACCACCGCACCATAACCTTCCAGCTTACCCGCTCGCTAACTAGAAACCCAGCACCAAGATAAACACAGCACAGGTACACTATTCAATAAGTAAATTGGGACACCTTCCGGACTGAAATCTCAGCTGCCTTACAGGAACATAATGGCGAACTCCAGACCACTAGCAATCTGGAACTCCTTCAGTGGAAGACAACAGCCCTCATCACTCAGGCCTGCAAAGCCACAGTACCTAGGAAACATCCAGCCCTGGGTGCTGTGCCATGGTGGAACCAGGGCCTGCAGAGCCTTAGAAAGGAGACCCAAATCCGATGCAAGGCATTTCAAAGGCCCAAAAGATCTTGGCCAGCTACAGAAGTGGAGGCCCTACCTCAGAGGTACAGAGAGATGAGAAATGCCTACACCACGCAGATAACTCACTGCAAACAGGAGACTTGACAGCAATTGGTCATAACTACAGGCAATAATGACTCCTGTGGGGGGTCTACAAAATCACCACGAACAAGCTTCCCCCAGGGGGGGAGGTCATCACTGCAGCTAGAATGCCACAAGGTGACATGACTGCAAACTGGGAAAGAATCACAAACAACAATATTCTGGACATGGTCTTTCAACCACCAGCCGAACCGCAGACAGACGAGCAGATGAAAATGTGCCAGGATAACACGACCTACAAGAACCAAGCAATGGAAGTACCTTTCCTCAGGGAGGAGCTAATTGCCACAGCATCAACTATCAGAGGAAATAAATGCCCAGGGCCATATCTACTAGAACTGGAAATTGTTATAAAGCCAGTGGAACACGCCTCTGACCTGATGCTAAAACTTTACAACAAATGCCTTCAGGTAGGAGCCTTTCCAACACCATGGAAAGTCGCAAACGTCAAACTTATCCTAAAAAATTCTTCCAAGCCACCTATCCTCCCAGAGTCTTACAGGCCTACAGCCTTGCTCTCGGTGGCCAGCAAGCTCTTCGAGCACCTATTACATGCTTGCCTCCAACACCACTACAATACTGTAGGACTATCCACACACAAACAGTTTGGCTTTTGAAAGGGTCATTCTGCCACAGATGCCCACCAGCAACTTCCTGCAGAAGTGGGAGAACTGCAACAAAAATACTTCTTGGTGATCTCTGTGGATTTCGCTGGGGCGTTCGACACTCTTTGGTGGCCAAGCATCCTAAGCAGACTTAGAGTGGCAAATCTTCCCAGCAACCCCTACCAGACCTTACAGAACTACTTATCCAAGAGATTCATAGTAGTGAATGTGCTCTATCAGATCCTCTCTAGAAGCATCCACTGGGGCTGACCACTGGGTTCAGTCCCCAAGACCATTCCTATGGAACATTGTCTTGGACAGCTTTCCTTGTCTTGGACCTCGGAGAAGTGGACGCTCAGGCATTTGCTGATAACCTCATTCTCTCAGTCTCAGCAAACTCAAGGGAAAAACTGGAAGAATCTGCAAACCTGATCTTGGAGCTACTGCAGAACTGGCCTTAAACAGAATCAGCTGAGAATATCACCAGAAAAAACCAACTCAGCCTTGCTTGAAAGGGAACCTGGACCTAGGAGTACGACCTCCTCAAATTAAGATAAACCAGACAACAACTAAATTCTCCAAAACAACTCAAGTATCTAGGGGTCATCCTAGACCACAACGTATCCTTCAAAGACCACCTACAATACATCCAAACCAAGATTAGGAAATACGCTGCCCTCGTTGCTAGGGTGGCTCTAAGGGACTGGTACCTTGGCCAGTGTATGCTACATATCTTCTACAAAGCTGTATTCATACCTATCATCACATATGCCTCTGGCATATGATATCACCAGGCTACCACTGCTTCTCAACCGACATATCATCAACTCAACCCAAATATCAATTCTACTATTTAATTCTTGTACCTGCAGTACAGTGAGAAGCCACACTTTACAGGCCCTGACCGGGGTTCCCCCTTGACCTGTAGATTGTGGGCAAAGAATTACTTTACTACCTGGCAAAGAGCACCTCAAACATATAACTGACCCAGCAAATAACCGCGACGCCAAAAAGAAGAGGCTCTACGCTCATGTGCTGCAGGTGTAGCAAGACAGATGGACGAACTCCCACACAGGGAAGATAACCAGAAAGTTTATACCTGCAGGGTGTACACTAAGTTTCCAACCTGGTTCTCACCTGAACTCCATGCGCAGCATACCTGCTCACTGGACATGGTGCTATCAATGCCAAATTTTTCCTTTTGGCAATTCTAGGGGTCATCTAGAATTCCCAAAAGAATTGGCTTTTCTAAGAGGACCTTACCTGGGTTTGTGGCCATCTGGAGAGCTGACAACACATAATGTATGATTGCCAGCTTTATGATGACCTCTGCAACATCCTAATAACAAAGGTCCTATATTGTCCCAGAGAACAGGGGCACAATATACTGGATACAAAAGAGGAGTACCAGGTTTTCTTCTGTTACACCCAAGAGCTCTTAGCAAGAAGGCGAGTGCTCACTGTGATGGAGCACAACTGAACCCTACACATGACAACCAGGAACGACAACTGAACATGCCGAACAAATGACAAGTACTGCATAATGGAAGAAATATCAGCTAACAGCACAAACTCAGCAAGGGAGTGGACTGTAACTGGAACCAGCAAATTCCACCAGAACTGGCCATAGATCAGCAACCCTGACAACGACGGGCAACCCTCTGTGACAAAGGCACAAAGAATAAGGAAAAGACAGTTTTTTTTTTCTTCTCTTCACTCCTGAAATCTTAGCAGACACTGTCATTCCCGGATGCAACTTGTCCCTGAAGGAACTGATCACTGCACTTCATATGAAACGTGGAATTGACACCTCTACTACCTGGACAGGACTTGACTAACAGTGACAAACCACCAGACTTGACTGAACTAGATGGGAACTGGTCCCATGAATGATTTCCCAAATGGGAACACCAATACAAAAGAAGACCAACTGCAGCTTCCTGCTGGCCACCTTGGCTGTCAAACCATGCTCCCTTGCGTGGTCCTATCTTTTTCCCTCCCCTCCCCACTGCTCCTCTCTTCTCTTCGCCTGGTGGGGCATGGTCTGCCCCACTGATTATCTGGGGTTGTTTTCTCTATTGTCCCCATATTTTCCTCTTTTCCTCCGTGCCTTGTCTCCTCCCCTTCTACCCAATATGCTAGCGTATACCCCACATAAGTTGCAAAATTTAAAATGACTAAACTTAATTGCATTCACAATAACCTCGTTTGGCTTTTCTACTGAATTTTCTTAACCCCCCACCGAGCGAGAATTTTTTTTTTTTTTTTTAGGTCCTAGCCACTGAAATGTCAGGAAATTAGGTGGCAGGATCTGCCAGAGTAAAACTTAAACTGCTGGATACCTGCTCTGCCTGCACGGGACCAAGTGTGGGCAACATTGGGCCCCAGCAGGGATCCAGCTGCTATATGCCCAGAAGATCTTTGTTTGTTTGTTATTTGGTTTTTAGGAGCATTAGCAACTAAGGCCATATGCGGGAATATGCAGTTGTCATTCCCTGACCTTTCCGTATTTGGTGGTGACAGGCTCGAACCCCGGTCTAATCAAGAAGCGTGTGCTGCTCCTTCCCACATGGCTACGGAGGCGTCCTGGCCAGAAGAATAATGATACACAACACTACACATATACAATATCCATATATTTTAAACCTCTGGCCTTTGCAGTGAACTTTACTACGCCCACAATTAAAGCAATGCGGAGATGGGGAAAACTCCTGGTACCATTTGACATGAACACGCTTTACTTTACTTTACTTTATGTCGAATAATTTGACATCGAAAAGGACCTAACCCGAATAACACTTTGGGATGAACTATACAGAAGAAACCTCCAGCAGGACCACCCCGATATAGAGCCAAATGACCTCATTTTCCCGAAATTTCAAAAAAGGGCAAGGTCGGAAATTCTACAAACTGGATAGTGGAGCTTTCGCCCGCAACCTGGAGAACAATAATTCAACAAAATAATAGAGTCTTCATAAATTGGGGCAGTCACTGCTTTAAGGAGCATGTGACTGTCCCCCAAGTGTTGTTGTTTTGAGCACACGACTTGTGCTCAACCCGCATGTGGACACTTTGCTGAGAAGGACCAAGCCTTTAACTCGTGCCCTAAAAAAAAAGACCCATCCACTTGCACAAACTGCAAATCAATGAAAATGCAAGCAGATAATTCCATCCGGGACAATAAATGCCGAACAACAAAAGCTAAGAGCACATACCAACTACGGCTCGATTATGGGGACTTACCTTAAATCCTTTAATACTACCACCATAAAATTTGCACAAATTAATGCCCAATGAGCTAAAGCAGTTTAGGGAAAAGGTCGATGAAGAGAAACTCGACATTCTCTTCCTTCAAAAGCCATACTCTCATAGTAAAGAAGTCAGAGAGTATCCGTTGACTTATAAAATCATTCTAATGGAAAGGGAGACTTCGTGGGCAGCTATTCTGGTCAGGAACCCTGATCTCACTGTCACCAAAATACCACATTGCTGCCTTAAGTGCTGCAGTTTCCCTTTACTCTCGGCCGGACATCCTCATGATCATTAGATACTTATAAAGCATCTCGCTGGAATTCGCAAATGCAAAAATAATCGTTGCCACTGACATAAACTGCAGATCGCCAGCATGGTTCAGTGAAATTCAAGACAGATGAGGCACAAACAGTGGACAAGGACTGGAAGAATATCTCTCATACAGTTCTTTCTCAATTCCCAACCAACCGAATAACCTACTGACCATCTCTAGTACAATGTGGGAAGCTATAATTAATATCACCCTGGTCACAAGATTCGTCGCACGACACCTTTCAACCTGGACAGTTAGAGAAAGCTAGACCACAAAAGATCACCATGTAATAACTTTCCAATTGCACCGATCAGTAAGCCAACAACCAATAAGGCAAACTCTCCATAGGTTTCCAATTGACAAGGCAAATGGCAGTAATTTAAAGATCCACCAATCATGGCAACCCACTCTCTCAACATAGTTGGACTGGACCCGGACCAGAAGGCAAAAGGCAATTGTAAGCATAGTAGCTGAAACCTCAAATAACCCTATTAAAAGGAAGAAACCTTCTCTGGGAGCCATACCCTGGTGGTGCCCAGAGCTTCAACAACTGCGATAGGAGGTTGACACCCGACGGAAAAATTTTCAATATGCAAGATGGACATGGCCAGAAGCAGAGGTAAAGTATCTCAAGCAGCAGTACTGAATGGAGAGAAATGAAAACACAGCCCTGATTAAACAAAGGAAGAAGCACTCCTGGGAGCACCTAGTCTGTACAGTTGGAAATTCTGCTCCCTGGGGAGTGGTCTACAAAGTGATCACAAACAAACTCCCCAGGGGAGAAGTCATCCCAGCCACCAAGACGCCACAAGGCACATATACAAAGACATGGTTCAAATCTATAAATAAGATCCTCGATGCCATGTTCCATCAACACACGCAACCAAACACCCCAGAGAAAATACTACTATGTGAGGAAAACACCACATACACCACGGGTCAAGTGGAGGACCGCTTCACCATGGAAGAACTGGACAGAGCTGTAGCAAAAATAAAAAACAAGAAATCCCCAGAAGATATGCTGGAGCCCAAGATCGTAAAGAAGGCTGTTGAAACCATCCCAAATGAGATCTTAAACCTCTTCAAACATTGTTTTGAAGCAGGCCATTTTCCAGCAGATTGAAGATCTGCAAAATTAAGAATTATTCTCAAGAATCCTACAAAACCCCAAGACCTTCCAGAGTCATACTGGCCCATCGCTCTTCTATTCATACAATGCAAACTCCTAGAACATCTTCTAAGCAACAGAATAGAAATTTATTACTCCAACGCTGGCCTTCAACTCTGAAAACCAATACGGCTTTGGAAGGTGATGTTCCACAGTGGACACGTTACAGAACATCAAAGCAGCTACCACAACCAATCATAAATACTTCCTTATCATTTCAGTCAATTTTGCCAGGGCATCTGACTTCCTCTGGTGGCCAAGCATCCTTGGCAGACTCCGGAAGGCCAAACTACCAGCTTTTTTTTTTTATGAAAACCCCAATCACCAGAGGTATTAGAACCTATAGTACTTAGTACAATGCTTGGGTTGGAGGATAAGAAGACGAAAGAAGATATTTGTTGACATTAGACTTGAACTTCCGTAGAATAATTTTCAGGAAAGACATATGAAGGAAGGTCGTTCCAGAAAACGGCAGTTGAATGAATAAATGAGGAAGATGAAAAGTTGGTTATGTGAGTTTGAAGTTGGACAGTAAATGAATGTTAGCAGATGGCATCACATGTTCGGATTGTTTTGAAAGAGAGAGCGGGAATTATAGAAGCCAATTCAGAAGAACAGTGTCCATGGAAGTATCTGTAGAAAAGGCATGCAGCAGAAACAATATGTCTATGAGACAGAGAGTGGACAGATTCTGTTAAAGAGAAGTCATTAATTAACTTAACTGCTCTGCTGAATGGAATCGAGAAGACTGAGAGAGGTTTTCGGGGCACCGCCCCAGATGTGGGAACAATATTCCATGGTAGAGCAGATTTGCGATTTGTACAGAGTGAACAGCTGTTTCGAAAAAAAGTAATGCTGAGAGCAAAAGAGAAAGCCAAGTTTTTTAGATGCAGAGGAAGCAATATTTGTAACGTGCTTGTGCCAAGACAGATTAGAAGTCAGGGTAATCCACAAAAGAGATATATCATTTTGCCTAGAAATCAGAGTGTCACCAAAGATAAGATAGGAGCAGAAGCATCCTTTTTATGAGATATAAGACAAGACTGAGTTTTAGAAGGATTGAAATCAACTAAGTTGTCTTTACCCCACAGGAGAATTACCTGGACATCGGAATTTAAGGAATTGGTAGCGGATATTCGAGAATTTGAAGCTGATTGAGCAGGACAAGGTTTTTCAAAATGGAAAGTGGGATGCAATGTGCTATCATCGGCAAAACTATGGAGAGCATTTCCAGTCAATGGAAGGTCATTAATACACAAGAGGAAAAGAGTGGGGAGAAAGAACTGAACATTCCGGGACACCAGCATTAGTGGAGAAGTTAGAAGACAGAGAGCTATCTACCATCACCTTCAGTGAGCGATCAGAGAGAAAACTGGATAACCAATTTAAAAAAAACAGTTGGCAAACCATAAGATGGAAACTTGTTTAGAAGACCTTTATGCCAAACATGATCAAAAGCCTTTGAGATGTCAAGAGGAACTGCTTGTGTTTCACCAAACGTTTCCATTGAATTTGCCCATAAATGGGTAACATAAGCCAGAATATCACCAGTGGATCGAACTGACGGAATCCATACTGGCGATTGTTGACCAGATGGAAGGGTTCTAGGTAGTTTAAGAGTTGGCGGTTAATTGATTTCCCCATTACTTTAGAAAGAGCAGAAGTAATTGCAATGGCAGTATAATTGGAAGGGAGGGACTTGTCACACTTTTTAGGAACTGGCTGGATATGAGCAAATTTCCAAACAGAAGGAAAAACACCTCTGGAATAAGAAAGTGAAAAAAGGTGGCAAAGAACAGGAGTAAGTTCATTAGCACAGGTTTTGAGAACAAGTGGAGAAATACCATCAGGATCCGGAGCTTTCTTATAATTGAGATTCGTCAAAATCTTTCTGACAACCTTTTGACGGAAGACCCCATGAAACATTCGATGGAGCGTGTTGAGAATAGTGTTTTATCAAGATCATTAATACATGAGTTGGAAGAGAAATGGGATGCTAGAAGGTTAGCTTTATCCTTGGCTGAAGTGACAACAGAATCATCTGGTTTTGACGGAGATGGGAGCAGAGATGGGCAAAAGCTGTGGCCAATAGCTTTGGCAAGAGACCAGAATGCTCAGCTACCATTAGGGCAAGAAGCAAGTTTTCTACTGTTCCCTGTTCAAAATCTAGTTTGGACTGATTAATGACTGCTTTACAATTGTTTCGAGCTTTGGTGTAGGCAAAAAATGAAACTGAAAAATTGGAAACAAGTCAATTAGGATATGCAACATTCTTCTCTTGAACAGCCTATCACATTTATTGGAAAACCAAGGTTTAGATTAAGGACGAGATTTTAGAGTGGAATAAAGGATTCCATTCCAAAACAATAATTTCACTGACAAGATCTGAGCAAACTTTGAAATCAGAAGTTTTGAAACAGTAGTCTGACCAAGGAAAAAAAGAAAAGAAATCTCAACAGTTCATCCCATTTTGCATTCTTGTAATGCTAGACCATACGAGGTTGGAAATAGCCGTGAGATAACGGCTCCATTGGAGAAGAGACAATCACCAAGTTGTGATCTGAGGTACCTAAAGGACCACTCACTTCAACCGTGTACTTAGAAGGGTTCTTTGTGAGAAAAAGATCAAGCGTGTTGGCTGTATGGTTAGAATTGTCCTGTATTCTTGTGTTTTTTTTTGTTTTTTTTTTGTTTTTTGTTAGTTGTTGGTGCATCGGCTTCTGTGGCCATAATGCACCTACCAAAGTTTTTGCATTTTACTCTGATCCAAACCCGAGGCATGATTCAAACACGCGACCTTTGTGTTGCCAGGCAGGCACTTTACCCACCTGGCTAGCCCAGTCGGCAGTATTCTTGTAGGTAAATTACCAATCTGTGCAAAAGTCATTAAAAATTGCAAAAGCCTCAGAATCTCGACAAGCTGGGTCGGTGTGACTAGAAAACGGGAGCCAGCTGGAGTTGTGAACATTAAAATCACCAAAGAAAATTACCTCACTGTTAGGAAAGTTGGACTGGAGAAAGTGAAGTTGCAAAGAGAGGAAGTAAAAGAGCTCCAAGTGTTTAGTAGAGTTGGGAGAACAGTAGAGACAACAGATGAATTTGACACAGTGAGGTAGAGAGATTTTAAGCCAGAGGAGATTCCAAATTACTAAGTCTCTGACAGGGAATATCAGAACAGACATATGCACAAATACCAACTTCGAGGCAAAAGGAATCATACAGTGAATAATTTGGGCATCTGAGATGAGAAGTAGTTGAATTAACCGATAACTGAGATTCTTTCAGAAAATGTATATGGGGATTGGCAGACTGCAAGTGGAAATGGACATCGATGAGATTAGAATTGAGACCACACATATTTGTGAAATGAACTAGAAAGTATTTGGGAGGTTTAGATCTTTTCGCAGATAAGCTTTCCTCTATTAGTTAGACAATTCATGGTGTATTCAATAGTAAGAAAAAGTGGAGGGGACATGCTGTATGAAGTAATGAAATTTTTGGATACGGTGTACACACGGTAAGAATATACCCAGATCCTTAACATAACGTGGCCTCGACAATGCCCCCCCCCCCCCCCCCCCGCATACACACTACTCGGACTCCCTCCAGTTCCTATCATAAAAGCATTTATAAAAGCATTTAAAATTGAGAGAATGTCTGTGATATCTTCAAGAACCAAAGCTAATTTGTACAATTGTATAAAAACTTATCTCACAAACAGAACAGAACCGTCAATGCTTTGTACTGCTCAGTCTCACGACCAGTCTACAGAGGATGCCCACAAGGCTCAGTACTTGGCCCACTTCTCTAGAACGTAGTGCTTGACAGCTTTCTAAACCTTGACCTTGGCGATGTGAGGTCACAGGCCTATGTGGATGATCTGATTCTGGGGCTGGCGGTGGACTCAAGAGCTCAACTAGAGATCTCTGCAAACTGAGCTATAAATATCCTACAAGACTGGGTCATCCAAAAGCACTTAAGGTATCCCCAACAACAAAAACCTGCTCCATCCTACTTAAAGGTTCTCTCAATATCAGAAGGCCTTCCCAGATAAAGATCCAGGAAACAATCAAGCTTTCCACCAAAGCTTGGTATTCTGCTAGATAAAAATCTGTCATTCATGCCCGAACTTACTTACCTCCAAAAAAAAATCAAAAAATACTCCACTCTAATAACTAGAGTCACCCACTGCAATTGGAGGCTTAAGAAGAGGATCCTCGCCCTCTTCTATAAGGCAGTCAGTCTTCTTACAATAACATAGCAATTTTTAGCAATAATTTAGCAATAACATATGCATCAGGAGTCTCGTTCCACAAAGTGGTAACAATAGTAAACAAAGGGAAGCTAGAGACCATTCAACGTTCACTCCTACTGACAATATTGAGAGCCTGCTATACTATAAGCACCAATGCCCTGCAGGTCCTCATGGATGCCCTCCCCTGAACCTGGAGATCGTCCGCTGTGGGTTGCTTTATCAACTATCCAAAGACAGAGCAATCACCTGCGTAGACTATACAACTGATCTGGCAAGTGATCGTAAACTTGAGGAAAAAAACCTTCTCACCCACCTACAGCAGACCTGGAAAACCGACTGGACGACCTTGACAAAAGGGGAAGTTATTCAATGATTCATTCTGGATAATCAACTAGTGTTTCTCAAATGCCCAAACTGGTTTTCACAGGGACTGCTGACATCATACCTACTCATGAACATGGCGCAATAAGAGCAAAACTCTCCAGTTTCGGATCGAGTGACACCCTTCTCTGCCACTGTGGACAGCCACAGAGATCATCATGCACTACTCCCAACTATACGAAGACCTCCACTGCCTCTTAATAATCAGAATACGTTTCTTGCCAATAAACCAAGAAAAAGGAGAGCAAGGACAATTATAAATCTCTTGGAGAGCAAGGACAATTATAAAGCCTTAACGCAGTTTGTGCAGGATCTTTCTACAAGAAGAAGGATATACCCACAACCTTAGGAGCCATTTTCCTACAACCCAACCATTCGTCATCCAGAATAAAGATTCTTAGATGCTTCAACCAAACAAAAATCTGACAGCCTACAATCTGAAGAACAAATCATTAACTTAAATTTGATTTGACCGCTGGCTTAAACTGGAGCCATTATCTGAATGTGACCTCACACAGACATGACAACATCTCTCAGGAATGGCATAGGAAGACATGACAAAGACATTGTGCAGTTTGCTGCCGAAACGTCATTTGGCGATCTAAACTGGGTACCCTCACCCGGTTCACTTTCCATCTCTTCCCTTGGCGGGGGATGTGGATGGTTCTTCTGTACCCCCTACCCCCCTACTTTTTGCCTGGTGAGGAATGGGCCTGCCTCACCGACTTTTGGGGTTATCTTCACTACTGACCCCATATTTCTGTCTCCCCCCCCATCTTCAGTCTTCCTTCCCTCTCTAGCTATCTCATGATTAGCGTTTGACTCTTGTCAAACTACACAAGCTCCACACTCAAAAATTTTTAAGTCTACAACGCATAACTTATATCTTTAAGCCTGACCCAATTTCTAGTGTTTCTCATCCCCACTTTTTTTTGGCCCTAGCCATTGAAATCTCAGGAAATTAGGTGGAAGAACCTGCCAGAGTAAATAGTAAATCTCTAAAATGCTGGTGTACCTGGTTTGCCAACATGAGGTATAGTGTGGGCAACAGGGTCCCATTAGGGGTCCAAAGGATAAATGACCAGATGAACAATGGTACAAAACATTACACACCACAATATCCATACATTTTACACCTCTGGCCTCTACAGTGTTCTCTACCACACCACAATGTATACTATGCAGAGATATGGGAAACCTCTGGTGCCGTTCACTGGACCCTAAACATGCTATACACTACGTCGAGATGTATAGAAAGAAAGATATGTAAAACCTTTATAAAAACAGCAACTTTTAAATACGTGTAAAAATATTTAAACATTTTAAATAAATAAAAACAGCTGATAAATTTACATTGTCAGATAAAATCTGACTGAGTGTATAAGGCTCAGTCAGAGGGCTAAAAGCAGTAAAATATAAATGACATTCGTGCCTGTAAAGTGGACACTCAGATAAAATATGTCTTACTGTTAAAAAGTTGTCACATTGTTCACACATAGGACAGTCATCCACCCTCAGCAGAAATGAATGAGTATGATGACAGTATCCCATGCGGAGGCAAGCTAGAACAACTTCCTCACAGTGGATCCTGCGCAGACTTACTACCACGATTTAATTATAGGCTTTATCTGATAGAGCTTGTTCATGACCTGCTCTGCCCACGGCAATTAATATGCAAAACTTTACTCTCCCATGCCACTGGGAGAGTAACGTTTTGCATATTAATTGCCTGTAATCTGTATAGGGACTAACAGGCTATGGTTGTTCTGAGGTTGCGGTGACCTGGCTGCAGCATCTGCCAATTCATTACCCTTGTTCCCAGTGTGGCTAGGGATCCAGCAGAAATGGATGTCAAAAGAATGTTCAAAGAGAGAAATAACATCTGCTGAACCTGGATCAGGAATCGATGAGGATTATATTTCATCCCTGATAAAGCCTGTAGTATACTTAAAGAGTCTGTGTATACCATACACCTTTGGTAATTTCGGGTTTTAATGTGGCCCAAGGCTGGTTCAATTGCATACAACTCTGCTGAGTACGTGCTGCTGCTGTTGTTGCTGTTGTTTGTTTGTTTGTTATTTGGTTTTTAGGAGCATTAGCAACTAAGGCCATATTGCTCCGGGATATGTGGTGGTCATTCCCTGACCTTTCCACATCCTCCGTATTTGGTGGTGATGGGCTCGAACCCCGGTCTAATCAAGAAGCGTGTGCTATGCACTGCTGCTGCTCCTTCCCACCTGGCTACGGAGGCGCCCTGTTGTTGTTGTATTTGAGGTTTTTGGCACAAGGGCCTCTTGGGCCATATTGCGCCTGTTCATGGTTTGGATATCACTGATTTCACGTTATGATTAGATGCTATTATATAAATTTATGGGTTTTAAATACTTAAACAGATCCTCAAAATTTGCTTCATTACCAAGAATATGTGATAAGCAAATGCAGATAAGTTGGATGTGAATGACCGATGCCTTGCCAGAATTACTTCTTGTCGCCTGTTTCTTCTAAAACTAGATGTCCACAGTTGAGGCTCTTTTTTTTATCTGGAACAGTTTATTATTGGTTTGAGATTGCCAGAGGTGAGACCATTATTTCTAACATGTTTTTTTAATAATGGATTTGTAGTCTGTGTATGGAAATTTCAGTTGACTGTAAGATCCAGAATTGGGATGTTTAGCAGCCTCATTCGCACGATCATTACCTTGGATGCCGACATGACCAGAAATCCAGCAGAAGGTAATCTTGTAGTTGGCTGTTTGATGGTAAAATAATTTAGACCGGATCACTTTAAGAACGGGATGAGAGGGAGGAAAGGTAGATTGAAAGGCACTGATTGCACTTAAAGAGTCTGTATATATCAGAGATTGTTTGATATGATATTTGTATATGTTATCTAGAGCCAGTTTTATTGCAAATGATTCTGCAGCATAGATACTGCATTCAGTGGGAAGAGAGGCAGATGTTAAGAAAGTGGCGGAAACTGCTGCTGCACCAACAGCCGTATCTGTTTTGGAGCCGTCGGTATAGATATGAACTTTCTCTGAGTTTTTCCAAAGAATGCAATTTATGTAGCTGTTGAAAGTTGGTATTTGCCAGGGAGGATTTTGCCCATCTTGAAAAGAAATTGTCACTGAGAGGTATGAATTCAGTCCAGGGAGGTTCAGGAGTAGCAAGGTCTTGGAATATATTCTTAAAGTTAATTTTCCAACTGATCATGAGTTCTTGCAGTCGAATCCCTGTGGGGCAGTTTTCATTAGGTTTATTGTGATATAGCAGGGTGTGTTGAGGATCAAACAGATACTGCCAGCTGGGGTGGCAGGAGTACTTCCAATCTTTGCTGCATAATTAAACAATAAAATTTTTCTCCTAAGATGCAGAGGGAATTCGTTTGCCTCAATATAAATTTTCTGTTTATACTCCGGGACAACCAAACGGTCAGAGGAGTTCACAAGATAGACAGAATACAAGAAACAGCACCATATTCAGCAGTCATGGGCTTGAACCCCGGTCACTCAAGGCACGCCCGTGCGCCTCACCACTAGGCTACGGCAGGCGGTGAACCGGAGATGTTATGAAGGCTCCAACAGCTATCCTAAGGGAACTATGCTGGATGGTGTTCAGACGTAATAGAGAACTTTTCCAGACAGGTGCTCCATAATCCAAATGCGATCTTATTAAAGCTCTATAGAGATGTAGGGGAGAGCTTCTGTCAGCACCCCAGGACATTTGTTATTTGGTTTTTTTTTTTTTTAGGAGCATTAGCAACTAAGGCCATATTGCTCTGGGGATATGCGGCGGTCATTCCCTGACCTTTCCGCATCCTCCGTATTTGGTGGTCACGGGCTCGAACCCCAGTCTAATCAAGAAGCGTGTGCAACACACTGCTGCTCCTGCCCACCTGGCTACGGAGGCGCCACACCCCAGGACAAAGCAGAGACAGCTCTTAGGATATTTAGTTTTTAAGACAAGTATTCCTGAGGTACGGCATATGGGAAGCAAAATTAAGTTTATTATCTAAATGTAACCCCAACAGACAGAAATTGTTAGTGACAGGAATCAGGCTGTTTTTTAAAAATATTTCTGGATCCAGATGTAGTTTCCGTTTTTTACAGAAATGAATAGCAGTAGACATCTTTTCTGATAGGGAATAACCATTCTGCAATGCCCATGATTCTATTCTAGCTATAGTAATTTGAAGTTGCCTTTCGATGGTGTTCATAGTCTGGGATTGAGTAGCGATAATGAGGTCATCGGCAAACATGTACGATTGTACCATATTTGGTACATCCCTTGTCATGTTGGTGATTCTTATTGCAAATAATGTTGGACTGAGAATAGTGCGTGCTGCATTCATCGGGTATCTTCTCAGATATAGTGTTATTCGGGAGGATAGCGGCAGACCTGACAAATAGCTCCACCTTCGAGCCATCAATAAAGCCAGCAAAGAAGTCAGGGTATTTAGCTCGGTGGGCGGCATAGAGTTTTTGGTAGACAGAGTTCGAAGTGGTGGCCTATCCCCACTTGTTAATAGAGAAATTGCACAGCGGTGTTCAAGCATGCCAGAGTGGAGATGGTTGCCTTGTGGATAAGGCAACATTCTCTACAGTTCTAGTAAGCCTTCTGATTAGCTCCTGGACACGAATACCAAAGCGATGGTTGGCAGTCTGACGGGTCTTATAGAGCTTTTCCCATCATGGCTGAAAAACGGATGTCTGCATGGGATGGTCTGGCAGGGATTTTAGTTTGAAAATGTATTGTAGAGACAACTGTTTCCTACAAACCGATACTGATGACTCATAGAGACTTTTGACTGGAGAGGTTCGAAATTCTCCAGTGGCAATACGAATCACCTGATGGTGGATGAGGCCCAACAATCGAAGTACGCTGAGTCTAGCAGATGCATATACCTGGGACATGTAGTCTAACTTAGATCGCACAAGTGCGCGATCTAAGTTAGACATGGCCTCCTGTTAATTAGACTGGTTATCACAGCTAAGTGATTGCTTCCGTAGAGGTTTTCCTCTACCTCCCAGGTGAGTGAAGGAAGGAGAGAGGTGTAATAAAGTGCATTGGTCAGCACCCCAAGAGATACATGAGATAGCATGTAGGATGTTCAAGCCTCTCATGGATTTCACTCATAGTAGACGGATATTCTGTAGGAAGGTCACCTTTCTGTCAAATACAAACTCTAAAAATCGTCTCTGGTACTACTGGAACAGCATTTTGCCCTAGTCTCGGTTCAGGTTGAGAATGAAGATTACGCTTGCCGCAAAAGTTCACTCAAAGAGTCTTTTGCAGAGAGAACCTGAAGCCATTATTCACTGCCCATGAGCTTGGGTGATCAATGTCATATTGTAGTTTTTGCTCGATTGCCCTCATGTTAGAAGACTGAGAGAATATGCTAAAATCATCAACCTAGAGAGCACAATTCACAGTTGGAGGAAGTTATTCCGTGATGGAATTCACATTGATGGCAAAAAGCATAACACTTAAAATGGATCCTTGAGATACTCTCACCTCTTGGCTGAAAGGCAGAGATATGGTAGATCCTACACAAACTTGGAAGAAATGGTGGGTTAAAAAGTTTTTGATAAAAACAGGGAGATGAGCTCTAAGGCCGATGTTATAAAGGACTTTTCAAATTCCAAATCTCTAAGTTGTTCCATACGCTTTTTCCATGTCAAAGTACATGGCCACCAGGTGTTCTCGCTTTAAAAGGCATCTCGAATAGAAGCTTCGAGCCTGTGTAAATGGTCCAAATTGGAACTATTCCTTCGAAAGCCACACTGTATCCATTTACTTCCAAATACCATATAAGGTGGGTGTTTACCATTCTCTCCAGGATTTTGCACAGATAGCTAGTCAAAGCGAAAGGATGGTAGTCTATTGGGATTTCTGGCCGTGATTGCCTTTCCTAAGTCAGCTTAGGAAAGGCAATCACGATTGCCTTATGCCGGTAATCTGGAAATTGCACTTCTAGAAAGATCTTATTACATAGAAAGAGCAAATGGTCCATGGATTTATTTGACAGGTGTTTGATCATTTTATAATGGATGAGATCTGATCCAGCAAGGATCAGATCTCAAGATTGGTAAGAGTTAGAGCTGTTTTACTCCTATGGTAAAGGGCCCATTATAAGGATGAAAATCCTTACATTTGAAGTTAATACGCTGCTTGTCTGTCTTCAAAGACAAACTCATGTTTGTCATTGAAGACAAACTTGGTCCTCAAAGACAAACTCATGTTTGTCTTTGAGGACCAAGAACTATGGGGAGTAAGAGGATGTTGAAGAGATGGAAGCAAAAGTTTCCCCAAGAGCATCAGATACTGCAGTTTGATCTGCAATAACACATCCATTATGTTCCAGGACCGATGAAGGGTGCAATGTATATTTCCCCTTTATTTTCTGGATTTTGTCCCAGATAGCTTTAGTGCTAATTGACTGAATAATAATGGATGTAAAGTGGATCCACAATGTCGTTTTTTTGACTCTGATGTCGAACATAGCATGCTTTTGCACATGCACGTTTGAAGGCTAAGAGATTGGCTGTGGTGAGATATCAGCAAAATATCCCCCAAGCTTTGTTTTGTGCCTTTTTTTGCTGCTGTGCATTCAGCATTCCACCAAGGTTTCAGAAATGGTGGAAACCGGGTAGATGTTTTCGGAACTGTAGTTGCAGCTGCATGAACAATATTTTCTATGATGTATGCCACTGCATCATTGATAGGCTCCTGGCTGACTGTACTGATGTCAAAGTCTACCAGATGTTGAAAAGCATTCCACTCAGCTTAATCAACCATCCACCACAGTAACCTAAAAGGTAGACACGGCCTCCTGTTAATTAGACTGGTTATCAGAGCTAAGTGATCGCTTCCGCAGAGGTTCTCCTCTACCTCCCAGGTGAGTGAAGGAAGGAGAGAGGGGGGGCACATAGCAAGCTCAATGGCAGAAAATGTATAGGTCGGCATGTGGAAAAGATATTAGTTCCCTTAAAAAAAGAGAAAAGTCATTGTCAGTGAGCATATGCTCCATGACACGTCCCATTCCATTAATGTCAGCACTACACCCCAAGGTGTTATGTCCATTAAAAGAGCCCAGAGTGTAAGATAGGAGTAGGCAGATGCACAATCAGATCATCAAGGTCTTCCTGGGAAATCTCAGCCACAGGTAGAAAATAAACCGAACAGACTGTTAATAAGAAACATACGGTAAGGCGAACTGCTACCACTTCTATGTTGGTGGAGAGCGGAATAGGTTGAAATGGGGTGTGGTTGCCCAGAAGAATAGCAACCCCCCCATAAGCAGGTCTGTCCCCAGTTCTGTCCTTTTAAATGATGGCAGTATTATGAAATGAAGGGTTTTCATTTGCCTTCAAGTATGTCTCCTGCAAGCAGAAGCAAACTAGCTCATGTTTTTGAAGGGAGGGGGGGGAGCCTTGATGCCATCACTGTTTCGCTGGAATCCACGACAGTTCCATTGTAGGAATTTAGCCTTCATTTTGGCTTGGTGGGTCCATCAGGCAATACATGATGACATCAAGGCCCTCAGGATGGTAACATCATTTACAATATATCTTCTGTTATTGAGGATGAAGTCAATGTCATTGGTTGTTTTGGGCTCCATGTGGGCTCTTCCAAGTCCACTTTCTGTTCATGCTTTTCTTGAAAAAGTGTTCATTACTGACATTCCTCGAGATTCTGCAAATTCCACAAGTCTTTCACCTCTTTCAATTCTTTCACTAATTTCAAAATTTCCTACAGATTCCCATTCTGCGCTGTTTTCTCTCTTTCCAACCTTAGCATTCAAGTCCGACATAATAACTGTGTAGTAAGTTTTCTGTTCATTTAGAAGTCTCTCAATTCAGTTGTATATTCCTTCAACTTCTTCATCATGGCTCAATGTTGGTGCATACATCATTATAACCTTTAGTTTGCACCTCTTAGAAATCCTGAATAGTAGCCTTGACACCCTTGGTAATGTACTTTTGAATTCCAAAATGTTGGTTTTTATATCTTTATGGACCAGAAAGATAACTCCACCTTCGCTCTTTTAACTTTTTCCATTGGTGTACAGCAGATTTCCACTTGATAAACTTATAAGTGATTCATTTCTTCTTCTTGTTTCAGCCAAACCGATGATATCCCAATTCACATTTTCTAGTTCCTTTCCCAGCTCTAATATCTTGTCTTCACCGATGAGCAATCTTACGTTGTAACAGGCCAAGTTCAGTTTCCGTTCATGGCAGTCTGGTCGTACCCAGAGATTCTTAGCACCCTCTGCTTCCACTGTGATCCTCTCACTGATGTAAGAGGGGGAGTGAAAGCTGCTGGGAGCTGAGGGCCATTTGTTAAATTGTGTTGTCATGTGCTGTAGGGTTTGCTCTTTTCCTGTTCATACTGACCACGCAACTTGAAGCGAACCAATCTACATGTTCATTGCCACCAAAGTGACGTAACAGGGCTTCCCATTGAGAAGGTGTGCATGAGGTATACTTCTCCTAAATGTTCTAAAATAGAAAGATATTGAATCCATCAGTGTTTTAAACTGAGTGTCTGACAACACACAGGATGCCTGGTCCCCTCTGTACGTACATATGTCTAATCCCTTAACTAAAACAGAGACTGGTGTACCCTGGAGATGTGGGGCCACCGTCACAATACATAGCATTACAAGCCATCACCACCATCTAGATACAAACAAAATCTCCCTCAGTTGCCTCCAGTAAGGAATAGTCAACAATGATCTAGACAGTGAGCACAATGAAGCTTTCTTTTCATCGCATACGAGCCAACATACTATTCGATCAAATGTTAATTAATGAACATAGCTGGGATTGAGTCAGGAGCTGGGTGTATCAACTGCCACTATCACTGCTGCTCTCTCCCACGAACTGAGGACAATAATTAGTACTTTAAGCGGTATATATCAATTGTTGCCTTCTTTCTTTTATTGTAATGTTTTAGCATTAGCATTAATTGAGGCATATGATGCAAAAAAGCAAGCTTATATAGCATCGGTCAAAAAAAAAAAAAAAACCTTCCCATTTCACCCTTTTAAGCTATCGACTTCCACAACAATAGATGGAAGTCTGTTCCAGTGATCAACTAACCTCTGGCTAAAGGCAAACTTCTGCACATCTATTCTACAACTGTCTTTCTTCAATTTGATTTAAATGCCCACATGTTCTAAATCTGAGCAAATGGAAGTATCCCATCAGCATTGGGCCTGCTCAAACCATTCAAGGCCTTATAGAATTCAATCATCACCTTGCAGGTGCATAGTCTGCAAATGCCATAACTTGCAGAACTTAAGCTTCTCTTGGTAAGAACACCCCTTTGTTCCTCTCATCAATCTTGTTGCCTTTCTCTGTACTCGTTGTAGCAACTCTGCCTCCTTCCTAAAATGAAGCCTCCAGACCTGTATGCAGTATTCAAGGTGTGGCCTGACCATTGCCTTATACAATGGATAATCACCTCCTTGTTTCTGCTAGCAAAATTCCTATATATCATTGACAAAACTCCATGACCTGCTCTGGCAGCCTGTCTGCAGTGTTCAGAGTACTCCTGGGAGATTCCATAAATAGCATTAGCATAATTACTATAAAAATAGTAAAAGAACTAAAATATCTTAGAGTGTTCTTTGATTCAAAATTAACTTTTTGTCCCTATTTGACTTACTTGGCAAAGAAAGTGAGAAATTATGCAGGTAGTCGAGCAGACTGGGGGCTCAAAAAGAAAGACCCTGGAAATCATAAACCATGCAATTAGCATTAGTAGAGGTACATGATGCAAGAAAGCAAGCTTATGCAGCATCAGCCAAAAAACAAAAAAAAAAAAATAAATAAATAAATAAAACTCCCATTTCACCCGTCCGTTCATTCCAAATACCTGTCCAGCCCAGCCTTAAATTTATTTGGGCTATTATTTATTATTATTTATTTGGGCTATTATATATTAACTTCCACAACAAAGGATGGAAGTCTGTTCCACCAACCAACTACCCGCTGGCTAAAAGCAAACTCACATCTATCTTTCCCCAATTTGAATTTATGCCCTCTCAAGTGATTATTCTGAAAAAGAGGAAGAATCCCATTAGCACTGAGCATGCACAAACTATTCAAGGCTTTATACACCTCTATCAGATCACCTCGCAGGTGCCTGGTCTCTAGACACTGTAATTTGCAAAACTTAAGCCTTTCTTCGTAAGAGCAACCGTTTGTTCCATTCAATAATCTTGTTACCCTTTTCTGTACTCGTTCCAACAGCTCTACATCCTTTTTAAAATGAGGCCTTCAGACCTGTATGCAGTACTCAAGCTGTGGCCTGACCATTGCCTTATACAAGGGGATAATCACCTCCTTCTCTCTGCTAGAAAAATTCCTATATATCATTGACAAGACACCATGAGCTACTCTTGCAGCCTGTTGGCATTGCTCAGAAAACTTCATATCTGACTGCACAATTACCCCCAGGTCTTTTTCATTCTCCACTACTCTGAGTGTAGTACTGCACAGTTGGTATGTTACTCTGGGGTTACCGCTACCCATATGCAGTACTTTACATTTGTCAATGTTAAACTTCATTTGCCACCTCTCAGCCCATCTGCTCAACTTTTCTAGATCCTGTCGCAGCAGCATACTGTCATTAATGTCCTTAACAACCCTGCCAACCTTTGTATCGTCTGCAAACCTGGACACTAAGCTTGATATACCATCATCAATATCATTTATAAATACAGAAAACAACAATGGACCCAAAACTGAACCCTGCGGGACTCCACTAATAACATTAGTCCACAATGAGCAGTGACCATTGATTACCACTTTCTGTCTTCTCCCATTCAAACATCCCTTTATCCATAGCAGCAATTTGCCTACAATGCCACACTGCTCCAATTTGTTCACAAGTCTTCCATGTGCAACAGTATCAAAAGCCATTCTAAGATCCAAATCTATGATATCAAAGTTCCTGCATCCAGTTCCTTTGTGACTACATCACAGTATCCAATCAAATTGGTCAGGCAAGACTTTCTCTTAACAAAACCATGCTGTGTCCGAGAAATAACAGAAGTCTTGTCTAGATGATCATGCAGTGCTTCTTTTACCAGTGCCTACATTAATTTTCCTGGAACAGAAGTTCAACTAACAGTCTATAATTACTTGTGTCGTACTTTGAGCCTCCTTTGTGAATTGGGGTCACATTTGCCCATCTCCAGTCCATTGGTACTTCCCCAAAGTCCAAAGAAGCTCTCATAATTATGGCTAAGGGTTTGCTTACTACCTTTGCTGCCTCCTTTAATATAACTGGATAGATTCCATCCACCCAAGGTGCCTTTCTTATGTTTATCTTCAACAATTTCTCCACCACTTTCCTCTCAGTTATTACAAAATCATCTCGCTCACTCCCAGAGTTCAATTCACCTCTGGCATCCCCCTCCCTAAATAACTCCTCATGTGTGAATGTAGTTGCAAAACACTCATCCAGTCTGCTAGCCTCCTGAGCAGAACCATCAACAGTTGCACCATCAATATCCAGTGGACCAATCTGATTCATCCCTTTCCTTCTAGAATTTACATAGGTAAAAAACTCTTTGCTATTTTTCTTTGCATCCTTTGCCAAAGATTTCTCATAATCTGCCTTTCCCTGCCTAATCTCCTTTGTGACTTGTTTACAGACCAGCTTAAATCTATCATAAGCTTCCACATCACCCATTAATTTATATATATATATCTCATGCATTTTCTTCTCTGCCATATGTCTCATTAATTCATCTGACATCCATTTAGGCCTAAACCTTGAACAATATTTCTTAGTTGGTATGAAAAGCCTAGTGGCTTCCAAGATTGATTCTTTGAATGCTTCCCATTTTGAATTTGCTGTTGGTAACATCATCAGTTGTTCCCACCATATAGAATTTAAATGCTGTCTCAGACCACTGTAGTCGCCTTTACGAAAGCATAAACCCTTCACTTTACACCTGATGGTAGTTACCTCTTTGAGTAAATCCCACTTCAGCACACTGTGATCACTGCCACCTAGTGGTTCCTTTATCTGCAGATTCTTAATGCATGAAGAATCACTACTTATAATCAAATCAAGCGTATTACTCCCTCTAGTTGCCTCCTGAACATGCTGATGTAGAAAACAATCATCCAATAAATCCACAAAAGCCTTGCTAGTGTGTGAGTGACCAACCCACAAATTCCAGTCAATATCTGGGAAATTAAAATCCCCCATTATAAGACTCTCTGATTTACTGGCCCACTCTATTTCCCTGAACAGTTTCTTATTATATTCATCAGAGTCATTAGGCCTATAGCACACTCCTACTCTCAATTTTGATCTCCCAATGCTTATGTCACACCAAACTGACTCGACACTGCACTGTCCAGCAATGTCGACTGGCCTCACTTCCTTGGATTTTATGTATTTCTTAACTAATAGCATAACCCCTCCTCCCTTCCTTTCCTGTCTGTCCTTCCTGTTCACGTTGTACTCCCCAAATTCCAGTTCTGCATTCCTTATATCTGTGTCACACCACATCTCTGATATTCCATCCTGCCTTTGATGTTTTGAGCAAAACTCAAATTCATCAAATTTATTTACCAAACTACTACCATTGGTGTATACGCAAGTATACATGCACCTGTTCGTAATCTTAGCTACCCTAACACAACCCGTGTGTTTACTTGTACCGCAATGACTCCTAGCAGTCACTGAAATACTCTGCATCTTGTTTTCCAGGCTGCTGCTCATTCTAATAGAATGAGCTGCTCATTCCAATTGTCGTACCTGTTACCACCTATGGAGCTGGTGCGTGGTTAACCTGCTCGGCGATAGTAAAAAAAAGGAATAAATTTGAATCGATACAAAGGACAATACTTCTCAATATTACCAGATCTTGTCACACAGTAAGCATAACTGAGCTACAGTTGTTTGCTGGAGCACTCCCACTTTCTCTGGAAGTAGCCAAAAGAAGCTTATATTATAGACTTAAAAAGGGCATACACACAGAATTTTCAGGGAGAGCCCTTGACACAGCCAACACCTTCAATGTTGAAAGAAAAAGAATAGCCACATTAGTTCATTTGACAACCATTTAGGCCTAAACCTTGAACAATATTTCATACCTATTAAGAAATATTGTTCAAGGTTTAGGCCTAAATGGTTGTCTCAAATGAACTAATAAGACTCGTAACAGAGAAGAAAAATGCATGGGATGCATATAAATCATCAAGCGACTCAGAAGCCTATGGCAGATATAAGTTAATCTGTAATCAGGTCACAAAGGAGGTTCGGCAGGCGAAGGCAGATTACGAGAAATCCTTGGCAAAAGATGCTAAGAAAAACAGCAAGGATTTCTTTACTTATATAAACTCTAAAAGGAAGGGGATGAATCTGATTGGTCCACTTGATATCGATGGTTCGACTGTTGATGATCCTGCTCAGATAGCAAACAAACTGAATGAATATTTTGCATCTACATTCACACATGAGGAATTATTAAGGTTTGAAAATGGCAGAAGGTTATCAAATTGTAGCAAGATACTTAATGATTTTGTAATTACTGAGAGCAAAGTGGAAGAGAAATTGTTGAAGTTAAACGTAAGAAAAGCACCTGGGGTGGATGGGATCTATCCAGTTATATTAAAGGAGGTGGCAAAGCAACTAAACAAACCCTTAGCCATAATTATGAGAGCATCCTTGGACTCAGGGGAGGTTCCCACGGACTGTAGATGTGCAAATGTATCCCCAATTCATAAAGGGGGATCGAAGGGTGACACGAGTAATTACAGACCAGTTAGTTTAACTTCTGTTCCTGGTAAAATAATGGAGTCGCTGGTTAAAGATGCATTGCAAGATCATCTAGACAAGACTGCAGCAATAATTCAGACACAGCATGGGTTTGTTAAGGGAAAGTCTTGTCTGACAAATTTGATAGGATATTATGATGTGGTTACAAAGGAAATGGATGCAAAAAATAATTTTGGTATCATATATTTAGATTTCAGGAAACCTTTTGACACTGTTGCGCATGGAAGACTATTGTACAAATTGGAGCAGAATGGTATTACGGGTAAGTTGCTACAATAGATAAAAGGATGGTTAAGTGGGAGAAAACTGAGGGTGGTAATCAATGGGTGCTGCTCTTCTTGGACTAATGTTATTAGTGGTGTCCCACAGGGTTCGGTGTTAGGTCCACTGTTGTTTTGTATATTTATCAATGATATTGATGAAGGTATATCAGGCTTAATGTCGAAGTTTGCAGATGATACAAAGGTTGGCAGGGTTGTTAATGACAGTAATGGCAGTGTGCTACTGCAACAGGATCTAGATAATTTGGGCAGATGGGCTAAGAAGTGGCAACTGAAGTTTAACCTTGAAAAACAAGGTTAAAGTACTGCAAAGTACTGCATATGGGTAGAAGTAACCCCAGAGAAACGTACTACCAACTGTGTTGTACTACACTTAAGGTGGTAGAAAATGAAAAAGACCTGGGAGTAATTGTTCAGGCAGATATGAAGTTTTTTGAGCAATGCAGACAGGCTGCCAGGGCAGGTCATGGGGTTTTGTCAATGATATATAGGAATTTTGCTAGCAGGGAAAAGGAGGTGATTATCCCTCTGTATAAGGCAATGGTCAGGCTACGCCTTGAGTACTGTGTACAGGTCTGGAGGCCTCGTTTTAGGAAGGATGTAGATTTGCTTGAGCGTGTACAGAGAAGGGCAACAAGATTGGTGTGGGGAATGAAGGGATCCTCTTACCAAGAGAGGCTTAAGTTCTGCAAATTGCAGTGGCTGGAGACTAGGCACCTGCGCGGTGATCTGATTGAGGTATATAAGGCCTTGAATGGGTTGAGCACGCTGAATTCTGATGGGATCCTTCCACTTGTTCAGATTACGAACCTAAGGGGGCATAAATTCAAATTAAGGAAAGACAGATGTAGAATAGATGTGTGGAAATTTGCCTTTAGCCAGCGGGTGGTTAATTGCTGGAACAAAATTCCATCTGTCGTTGTGGAAGTTGATAGGTTGAATAAATTTAAGGAGGAACTGGACAGGCATTTGGAGAGAATGGTGTGATCTTTTTTTTTTTTGTTGGCTGATGCTGCATAAGCTCATACATTTGCTTTCTTGCATCACATGCCACTACTACTACTACTACTACTCCATGAGTTATGGCAAATAAAGTGGGAGCAGGAAATCAGAGGTCTGGTGGTTACAAAATGGTTTGTGCCATGAGTGTAAATGGTTAGTCCAAAGCCACCTAAGCAGTATGCCCCTGGACTTTTTTTTTTTTTTTTTTTTATATTGACAGGTCATTCTCCTTAAAGGCAAAACTAACCTCTTGGGCTGACTGATGACCCAAACTGCACCTGTGGCAAAAGTGAAGACTGGGCACACATTCTATATGAATGTATAACTTATGATATCCCAAGAACAGAGCTAATAGCACAGATTAACCCCCCCTTCCCAGGGGAGAAGAGCATCTGTTCATCATAGAAAAGGGAAACTATAAAGCCTTTACAACCTTCACACAAAAAGCATTCAAAATGTATAGAATTATCCAAAGTAGGTAAATTCAGCTCCACAGCAATTAAATAATAATCAACAAAAAAAATTGCCCACATTTCCCATTACGCCCAGACAATAACTTAAAAACTGTCAGGATAGAAGTATTCTGCACCCTGACAAACCAGATTGACCTGGGTACCCCCAAGGCTACCTGTAGGAACCTGGGCCACACACCAAATAAGTAACCATGTAAGGGAGGGAGAAGTACAGGCAGCCAGGGAAGCAGATTATCTGAAAAATATCATTAAGCTAGTAGCAAGGGGATGCAATGTAGAATGAATGAATGAGAATGAAAGACAGAATGAATAGGCTGGGCACAGAGTGAATTGGGAATTATGGTAAAAGGGAATAAATGTCAGTTTTGGTGAAAGAAAGATTGACCCAGCACGAGGGAAAGAGAGAGAGTGAATGAGCGCTATGGTGAATGGTAATGAGTGGAAGAGCAGAAATTGGCTGAAAGAAAAGAAAGTTAACAAAAACTTACCTTACTTTATATACTAACAACACAAACACTATCACTGCATTCTCGCCTGGCCTGCAAAAAACTTGTGGCTAGGCCTGCACCATAACTGAAGAATAACAGTAGGTTGAGGTTCCCAGAGAGTGCAGTGCAGAAAGCAAGATTCGAACAAATGAAATGAAAGCCAGAAGAACGAATGAGAGAGTGTGTGTGAGAAAAAGAACACAAACCATAAATGTTACTTACACACTAACCCCACTTTTAATCTTTTATATAACTGTACTTAACTGTACTTTACAGTTAAGTACACACCCCAGTTTTAATCTTTTATATTCTTCCTTATTTAGCTTAACTATTATGTATTAGTGAATGAGTGAGTGAAAAAAAAAAAATAAATAATAATAATAATAATAATATATATTATTATTATTAGTATGCATAATAGATTAGATTTTAACTTATAGTTTAATGAATACTTATGTGCAGCGTTAATGCCATTGTAATTATGCCAATTGGACATTATACGTGCCTGTATATATATGTGAGTGTATGTGTTTGTTTTGTTTTTTTTTTAATAGCGCTTTGACATATAAGTATTATTTTGCATACAAATCTGGTAATCAAGTTAGCCCAACTAGGTTATCTTAATTCAGCATGGCCTATACATATTAATTTTAAGAAGTATATTACTATGTGATAATGAATTTTTCATTACACTTTATTGATGAATTTTCATTACCTTCAGCTAAAATTATGTTTAAGTCAATACTAATTTTAAATAACAATACATTTACATATATTATAATATTATAATATAGTACATTCCATCAAATGGCCGTCAATCCCCTACTTATTTGGGGGCTTTGAGTGGATTGATAGCCCATCTGATGTAATGTCTCACACCTACCCGTTTCTGTTGTCCCTATACCAGTTTTGCCTTTTTGCTATATTAATTTAACTTTCAATTTTACATTTTAAATTTAAAATATTTCATTTACTTATTTTTATTTTAGTTTATATTTTTACGATCATTCTCTACAGCAAACTGTGATAGAGGACACAAAGCCCAACGGGTAAGTATCCAATATTGTGAAGGCTCTTACCTACTGTTACTGTCCTGAGGAAGTTGCAGTTTAGAAATGAGTTATTTCCCGCCTTCTAATTGTTATATGGGTAGCGAAGCTTTTTACTGCGCAGTCGCACTTACTTTATACTGCGGCGCCTCCGTAGCCAGGTGGGAAGGAGCAGCAGTGCGTAGCACACGCTTCTTGATTAGACCGGGGTTCGAGCCCGTCACCACCAAATACGGAGGATGCGGAAAGGTCAGGGAATGACCACCGCATATCTTGGAGCAATATGGCCTTAGTTGCTGATGCTCCTAAAAACCAAATAACAAACAAAACTTTATACTGTGTCATGTTGGTGCATTAGCCTTAGGCCCTGACATACTATACTAATGTCTGCTGTGGGGGGGGGGGGTTATTTGGTTGTTGGTTTTCTGTTAATTCCTTATGAAATATGCCTACAATGGGATTTAAGTTTGTCTTATCAAATTGTATTTACATGAGTATTTAAATTTACCTTTGTATTTACATGAGTATTTACATTTAGCTTTGTATTTACATATGTTTTTACTGTTATTTGTACATTTGTATCTGCCTTACCTCGGACTGCGCCGGTAACATTTTTCTAAGGCATAACAGCACGTATATGTCCTAAGGTATGGCTATATACCCCAGGGGCTCTCATCTGGTGAGTATGGGCTTGGCACACCCAGGGTCCTGAGCTGGATATCATCATTCTTCTCTTTCTTGGTGATTCCCCTCCCTTCTACGTCTGACTTTTATTCTCACTCTCTCTCTCTCTCAGGGTAATTCAGAATTTTTTTTTTTTTTTTTGGCTGGTGCAACATAAGCCTCAGGCTTCCTTGCACTATATGGCTATAAATAATAATAATAATAATATACATATATACAGCCTCTTACTAGGTGATATTTTCTAATACTTTTTTTCTTATCTTTATCTGGGGGGGGGGGTTTCCTGAGGGTTGTAGTGCGGTCAGACGACGAGCCTTGTCTGAGTGCAAAAAACCGTATAAACATGGGGAATTTTATTAAATGCTATGGTATTTTTTGATTATTTTCTATGAATGTATGTGGGTCGACATTAGGGTGGTATGTTCTAAGATTTGCGTGTGTATGGCTGCTTTTATATGATACCTACTGTATTGGGTGGGTATTTTATTTATGTTGAGAGTTTTAATGAGTTTTTGAATGGCTATCTTTACGCTATTTATATTGTTGCATATTTTTAACAACCTGTTTGTTTGATTTCTGATTGTATTTCCATGTATGTATTTTGCTATGTTGCTCTCCCAGTGGGTGAGTTTTATTGTATTGAAGTTAAAGTGGTCTATCTTATCACAGTGATGTGTATATATTTTGTTATGGTTGATGGTGATTTCGCTGTCTATGTAGACTGCTTACTGGTTGTTATCCAGGTTTGTCCGTTCAATGGTTAGGTCTGTTGGGTAAATATACTGTGCTACTGTTCCAAAATTGTCATGGTTGATCACAAGTACGTCATCAATAAATCTATAAAATGTAATAATGTCTGTGATGCTGCTTTCATAGTGGTGCAGGTAAAGGTTAGCTATGGAGCATGAACTGCTAGAACCCATAGCTATCCCCGTGCATTGCATGTATATATTATCTACCATTAGTACATAGTTGCCTTTGACACAGAGTTTGACGAGGTCATTCCAATATTGTTTGCTGCATTTTATGATGTTGTGATATTTTTGGTAGTATAGCAGGAGTACTTCTATTAAATTGCCATGTGCAATACTTGTAAAGAGGTTTTTGAAGTTGTATGTGTAATATACTTTTTATGGTATTGCTTTGTTTTGTGATATAGTCCAAATCGCTACCCGATAACAATTAGAAGGCGGGAAATAACCCCTTTCTAAACTGCAACTTCCTCAGGACAGTAACAGTAGGTAAGAGCCTTCACAATATTGGATACTTACCCATTGGGCTTTGTGTCCCATATCACAGTTTGCTATAGAAAACGATCATAAAAATTTAAACTAAAATAAAAATAAGTAAATAAAAAATTTTAAATTTAAAATGTAAATTTGAAAATTTTAAATTTGAAAATGTAAATTAGAAAATTTAAATTTAAAATTTTAAATGTAACATTGAAAGTTAAATTAATATAGCAAAAAGGCAAAACTAGTATAGGGACAACAGAAACGGGTAGGTATGAGAAATTACATCAGATGGGCTATCAATTCACACAAAGCCCCCAAAGAAGTAGGGGACTGACAGCCACGTGATGGAATGTACTATATTATAATATTATAATATATGTAAATGTATCGTTATTTAAAATTAGTATTGACTTAAACATAATTTTAGCTGAAGGTAATGAAAATTCATCAGTAAAGTGTAATGAAAAATTCATTATCACATAGAAATATACTTCTTAAAATTAATATGTATAGACCATGCTGAATTAAGATAACCTAACATGATTACCAGATTTGTATGCACAATAATACTTATATGTCAAAGCGCCATTATAAAAAAAAAAAAAAACACATACACTCACATATATATATATATATATATATATATACATATATACACATATATATAACCTAACAGAAAAAATATATATATATTGTAAAATATAAGAAAAAAGTATAAAAATATAATGCACGCAGAGTGAGAATGCAGATTATGAATGAAGTAAATGTGTCTCTCCCCCCCCCCTCCCTCAGCCAGCTAACATATCCTACCCCCAGAGCAGGATGGTCAATTAAACCATCCTACTGGAATCGACTCAATAGGGCATTTGGCAATCTAAATTGGGTACTCAAACCCTTCCCTTTAAAACCCTAACCCCAGACAGCAGGGAGGGGAGGAAACAGGTTTCTGTCACCTCACCTCCCTGCCCCCCCATACTTTGCCTGCTGGGGGTTGTCCCCACTGACCTCTTTGGGGATGCTTACTTTATCATCTCCATCCTTCTACCTCTTTCCCCCCACTCTAACTAAATTGACCGAGTACCCCTAACAATGCTGCCAAATTCTAATCAATGTCTAAATTCTACTGCTTTCTAGTAAATCTCTTTCGGCCTTTCCAAATTCTAGTGTTCAGCCCTTTTATTATTTTTTTTATAAGCCTTGCCACTGAAATCCTTGGAAATTAGATGGTCAAGCCTGCAAGAGTACTTAAATAATCTACTGGGTGCCTGACCTGCCTCCTCGTGGCAACGTGTGGACAACGGCGGGTCCCAATAGGGACACAATGGGAGCCGACTATAGGGAGCCCACTCCCCCACACACTTTTAAATCTCTGGCCTCCACAGAGTTCTGTGTCACACATACAAAGAATAAAATGCAGAGATGGGGGAACCTCCTGGTGCCGTCACCTAACACACTGGTGCCGTCAACTAACACACTTTACACTTTATATTTGCACACAATTAAAAAATGTCTGAGACCTCTGTAGTCACCTGACAAAATCAAAAGCCTTTCCCTTTAGCCTTAACAATAGTTCTGTTTTTAATTAAATTCCACATTAGTACACTGCAATTGCTGCCACCCAGTGGGTCTTTTACCTGCAGATTCTTAATGCATGAAGAATCACTGCTGATAACCAAATCAAGAGTATCTGTCCTCTTGTTGCCTCTCTAATGTGCTGTAAAGAGACATCCAATAAATCCACAAAGTCTTGCTAGTGTGAGTGACCAACCTACAAATTCCAGTCAACATCTGGAAAGATAAAATCCCCCATTATGAGACATCATGATTTGCTGGCCCACTCCCTCTATAGCTTTGGTATACTCCTCAAAGTCATTAGGCCTATAACACACTCCTCTCAATTTTGGTTTCCAACTGCTTATGTCACTCCAAACTGACTCAACATTGCACTCATCACTGGAGTTAACTGGATGTACTGCCCTAGATTTAATATTCTTCTTAACCAAGAGCATAACACCTCCATCTCTCCTGTCCTGTCTGCCCTTCCTGTATATATGGTACTCCCCGTATTCAAATTCAGCATCACTTATGTCTGAATGACACTGTGTCTCCATTATCCTTGCAATTTCTTCATTTGATGATTTAAAATGCATCAAATTATAAAATACATCGAATTTATTTACAATGCTCCTAGAATTGAGTAGGAGAACGAGTGTAGCCTGCGCGGATGTACATTTTTGCCGCTCCTGGAACAGAGAAGTTTTTTCTGATTAATTTTCTGATTTATTAGCTTAGATTGGCATATTAACTTATTTTCTAGAGTAGCTTAATATTCCTATTTACGATACTTAGATTAAAGTAACTTAGATAGAGATTTTGTAGGTATTACTTAGTATCGGAAAGGGTATCAAATCCACGTGTTTACGCAATACAAAATATCTCGAAATAGATAGCATAAGCTTAATATAGTATAGTATATACATAATATTGTCAATTAATCATGTTGAACTTCATTGTCAATTAAATTGTACTTTTAACTATACATATAACGACTTGGGTTAAGTAACATAAATAATTAGTAAAAAATAAATAATTAATACTTAACTTGATACGAAAATTATATAAAGGGATTTCGTAGATAACACTCGATACTGAAACAAAAATATAGTGTTATAACTGTGTTACGATATAAGTTTAGGGTTTTAATTTTGTACTAAAACTGAAATTTTATTGAAATTAAATCGAAATCATGTCTCAGACCAGAGCAGCAAAGCAAAAGGCTCAAGCTAATGGGAGTGCTGTGGCTCAGGGGAGAACTGGGGGGGGGGGGGGGGGGGCAGTTGCCCTCTGAATCACAGCCTATTAAAATGCACTACTTGCTTGATGTTCGTGGCGCAGTCAGGTACGGAACATGATACTGCCATGGGAGATGTCTTTGTATATGCGCGATGCAAGGAGTGTAAGGAAATCAGGCGACAACTCAGAGTTGTTATGGGCCTATATGAGAGCTTGAAGGACAGGGTGGATGCCCTCGAAGGATTAAAAGTGAGGGGGCCCATCAAGCTCTGAGCTGCCCACACCAATGCCAGAGCTTGCACTTGGTCATCACGCGACACAACGGCAGCCCCCAAGGCAGAATGCGCTGGTCCCAAAGGAACTAGTAGTTGTTGGTGACTCTATTGTCAGGGAAACGGGAAACATGCTTTGTAAAAATGATAGGTGGAACAAGACCAGGGTATTATCTGCCAGGGGCAAAGGTTGATGATGTTGTAGAGCGGATATCATCTTTTAAGGGCACAAAAGGTGATATAATTGTACACGTTGGCACTAATGATATTAAGAGTAGGAGACCAGCGGAATTACTTAACAAGTACAGGTCACTGTTGAATAAAAACCGTGAATTAGGGTTGAATTTGAAAGTGTCTGCAATTCTGCCCATACACGATAGGAGGGAGTATATGATGAGAGCCCTGTCAATCAATTCGGCCCTGGAAAGGTTGCGCAAAGCTCAAGGGGTAGAATTTTTTTCAGCCTGGATTGTACTTGTTAACAGGAGAGACTGCTTCTACAGGGATGGGATACACTTAAATAGAAAGGGTGCAAGAATGTTTGCTGATGATATCGAGGCAGTGTTAGGTGGGTCGGAAAACTGCTAGATTGGGGGATACAAGGATTAATAGATTAACAGCCACTGGCAGAGGTGAAAGTGATTCTTGCACTGCTTCTATTGGAATGAGCCGCAGCCTGGAAAATAAGATGCAGGATATTTCAGAGATTGCTGGGAATCATTGGGGTACAAGTAAACACATGGGTTGTGTTAGGGTAGCTAAGAAAAAGAACAGGTGCATGTATACTTGCGTGTACACCAATGCTAGGAGTTTAGTAAATAAATTTGATGAATTTGAGGTATTGCTCAAAACATCAAAGGCAGATATTGTGGGGATTTCAGAGACGTGGTGTCACACAGATATAAGGAATGCAGAACTGGAATTTGGGGAGTACAATGTCTACAGAAAGGATAGACAGGATACGAAGGGAGGAGGGGTTATGCTATTAGTTAAGAAATACATAAAATCCAAGGAAGTGAGGCCAGTCGACATTGCTGGACAGTGCAGTGTCGAGTCAGTTTGGTGTGACATAAGCATTGGGAGATCAAAATTGAGAGTAGGAGTGTGCTATAGGCCTAATGACTCTGATGAGTATAATAAGAAACTGTACAGGGAAATAGAGTGGGCCAGTAAATCAGACAGTCTTATAATGGGGGATTTTAATTTCCCAGATATTGACTGGATTTTGGGGGTTGGTCACTCACACACTAGCAAGCCTTTTGTGGATTTATTGGATGATTGTTTTCTACATCGGCATGTTCGGGAGGCAACTAGAGGGAGTAATACGCTTGATTTGATTATAAGTAGTGATTCTTCATGCATTAAGAATCTGCAGGTAAATGAACCACTAGGTGGCAGTGATCACAGAGTGCTGAAGTGGGATTTACTCAAAGAGGTAACTACCATTAGGTGTAAAGGGAAGGGTTATTGCTTTCGTAAAGGCGACTACGATGGACTGAGACAGTATTTAAATTCTATACAGTGGGACCAACTGATGATGTTACCAACAGCAAATTCAAAATGGGAAGCATTCAAAGAACTTATCTTGGAAGCTACTAGGCTTTACATACCAACTAAGAAATATTGTTCAAGGTTTAGGCCTAAGTGGATGTCAGATGAACTAATGAGACATATGGCAGAGAAGAAAAATGCATGGGATACATACAAATAAACACCTGACACAGAAGCCTATGATAGATACAAGTTTATCTGTAACCAAGTTGCAAAGAAGGTTAGGCAGGCGAAGGCAGATTACGAGAAATCTTTGGCAAGGGATGCAAAGAAAAACAGCAAAGAGTTCTTCACTTATGTAAACTCTAGAAGGAAGGAGATGAATCAGATTGGTCCACTTGATATCATTGGGTCAACTGTTGATGATCCTGCTCAGGTAGCTAACAAACTAAATGAATATTTTGCATCAACATTCACACATGAGGAGTTATTCAGCGAGGGGGATGCCAGAGGTGTATTCAACTCTGGGAGTAAGCTAGAGAATCCTGTAATAACTGAGAGTAAAGTGGAGGAGAAATTAGCATTAGCATTAGCAGAGGCATTTGATGCAAGAAAGCAAGCTTATGCAGCATCAGCCAAAAAAAAAAAAAAAAAAAAAAAAAAAAACACTTCGACTTCACCCCTCTGTTCATTCGAAATACCTGTCCAGCTGAGCCTTAAACTTATTTAGGCTATCAACTTCCACGACAAGGGATGGAAGTCTGTTCCACCAACCAACCACCCGCTGGCTAAAGGCAAATTTCCGCACGTCTATCCTACATCTGTCTTTCCTCAATTTGAAGATAAATACAAGAAAGGCACCTGGGGTGGATGGGATCTATCCAGTTATATTAAAGGAGGCAGCAAAGGAAGTAAGCAAACCCTTAGACATAATTATGAGAGCTTCCTTGGACTCAGGGGAAGTACCCATGGACTGGAGATGTGCAAATGTGACCCCAATTCACAAAGGAGGATCAAAGGGCGACACAAGTAATTATAGACCTGTTAGTTTAACTTCTGTTCCCGGAAAATTAATGGAAGCACTGGTTAAAGAAGCACTGCAGGATCATCTAGACAAGACTTCAGTTATAGCTCGGACACAGCATGGTTTTGTTAAGGGGAAGTCTTGCCTGACCAATTTGATTGGATACTATGATGCAGTCACAAAAGAACTGGATGCAGGGAATAACTTTGATATTATATACTTGAATCTTAGAAAGGCTTTTGATACTGTTGCACATGGAAGACTGCTGCACAAATTAGAGCAGGGTGGCATTGGAGGCAAATTGCTGCTATGGATAAAGGGGTGGTTGAGGGGGAGAAGACAGAGAGTGGTAATCAATGGACACTGCTCATCGTGGACTAATGTTATTAGTGGAGTCCCTCAGGGTTCAGTTTTGGGTCCATTATTGTTTTCTGTATTTATAAATGGTATATCAAGCTTAATGGTATATCAAGGTATATAAATGGTATATCAAGCTTAATGTCCAAGTTTGCAGACGATACGAAGGTTGGCAGGGTTGTCAAGGACACTACTGACACTATACTACTGCTACAGGATCTGGAAAGGTTGAGCAGATGGGCTGAGAGGTGACAAATGAAGTTTAACATTGACAAATGTAAAGTACTATATATGGGAAACAGCAACTCCAGAGCAACGTATCAACTCTGTGGTACTACACTGACAGTGGTAGAGAATGAAAGGGACCTGGGGGTGGTTGTGCAGGCAGATATGAAGTTCTCTGAGCAGTGCAGATGGGCTGCAAGAGTAGCTCATGGTGTATTGTCAATGATATATAGGAATTTTTCTAGCAGGGATAAGGAGGTGATTATTCCCTTGTATAAGGCAATGGTCAGGCCACACCTAGAGTACTATATACAGGTCTGGAGGCCTCATTTCAAGAAGGATGTAGAGATGCTGGAACGAGTACAGAGAAGGTCAACAAGATTAGTGAATGGAACAAAGGGGTGCTCTTACGAAGAAAGGCTTAAGTTTTGCAAATTACAGTGTCTGGAGACTAGGCACCAGCGAGGTGATCTGATAGAGGTGTATAAAGCCTTGAATGGTTTGAGCATGCTCAATGCTGATGGGATTCTTCCTCTTGCTCAGAATAATCACCTGAGAGGGCATAAATTCAAATTGAGGAAAGACGGATGTAGGATAGATGTGAGGAAATTTGCCTTTAGCCAGCGGGTGGTTGATTGGTGGAACAGACTTACATCCCTTGTCGTGGAAGTTGATAGCCTAAATAAGTTTAAGGCTCAGCTGGACAGGTATTTCGAACGAACAGAGGGGTGAAGTGGAAGTGGTTATTTTTTATTTATTTATTTTTATTTTTTGGCTGATGCTGCATAAGCTTGCTTTCTTGCATCAAATGCCTCTACTAATGCTAATGCTAATGCTAATTAGTGTACATGCTGTTGTTGTTATTGTATTGGGCTTAACGACACAAGGGCAACTTTGTGTCTGTTTGTTGATTATTTAAGGCAACATATAGCTATAGATGCTAAATTATATGCTCCTGTACAGGTCAATATATTTTGAGTACATCAAAAGTTCTTTATGTTTACTTCCTTTCCTATGAAGTGAGATAAATCACGAGAGATTGAAAAGTGTCAGAGCGGATGGTTGAATGTAAGGGATCAACCAGAAAATGACGGAGCGTAAGTAGCATTAGACAGGATGAACACTGAGGCGAGTTTCCCCTCCAATAGTATGATGAGTGTGTCCAATTCTGAGTCTTGCCAATACCACTTCCTCTCGTCTGTTTCGTTGGGAGCCTGAGAGCCACAGCTTTGGTTCTTGCTTTATCTGGTAAAGTTTATTGTTGGTGTTACTTTTCCAGATCTGTGACCAGTGGTCGTAGCATGCTTTGCAAATAATAGGCTTATAGTCGCTGTAAGGAACCTGACGATGTTGTGAGAGAGTGGGTTGAGGATGTTTATCAGTAATGTCAGCACTTTCATTTCCTGGAATGACAGGAATCCAGCAAAATCTGATTGAACATGCTACAGGAGATTAATTGGGAATGTATGTATTTCAAGAGAGGATGGGAAGATGAGAAATTCTTCCTTATTGCAGACACAGCACTGAGGGAGTCTGTGTAAATTATGGCAGGTGAGATGGATAGCTCAATAATTTTACTAAGTGCTAACTTGATAGCATATAATTCAGCAGTGAAAATGCTGCAGGCTAATGGTAGTGAGGCTGTAGCAATAAATGAAGGAAAAACTGCAGTAGCACCTACTATACTGGCAGTTTTAGTTCTGTCAGTATAAATTTTACAGGCATGGGAGTTCAGAGTAGAGTGAGCTGCGTGCATCTGCCTGATATTGCAAGGAGATATGACATTTTTCCCCACTGAAGAAAATGTACATCGTAAGAGGCAGAAACGTATGTCCAAGGTGGAACAGGAGAAGTTGTGTTCTGAAAAATATCACTTAAATCAATATTCGAATTCTGAACAAGCTCTTTAATTCTGAGTGAAGCAGGTCTATTTTCATTTGGTTTGCTCTCATAGAACAAATGACTATCAATCACACTCCCAACTGGGGTGTGATGGATAGTCATACAAGTGTATACATGTATTCTTACTCTTATTTACCCTAACACAGCTCATGAGAGGCCAAACAGCTTTGAAACAGCCATCTGGGTGGTGGTATCCACTAAAAATAAGTAACAGTCTTCTCCACTGGTGAAGTGTTACTTATTTGAGGTAGTGCAATATCAGGCAACTGCTGTGAAGGTATTCACGATATGATAACAATGATACCATTTTACAATTTTTGATAATTCACTATGTACAAATATGATGCTAATGCACTAACCCGTTATGTTCAGTGAATTTTCCACAAGTTCAGGCTTTAGCCATAAACCATTTAGTCTATACTGTTGTACACCATCAGGCATCTTTCATATAGTGAAGTTATACTTCATAACTGGGTTGTCACTTGTAACACCAGGGCACCCACCCATGCTAGATGAGAGGACAAACAGCCTTCAAATGGCTGTCTGTGTGGTGGTATCCATTAAGAATAAGTAATAACAGTCATTTCCACTGGTGAAGTGCTACTTATTTGAGGTAATGCAATATCAGGCAACTTGTTGTGAAGGTATTCACAATATGAGATATGATAAAACTGTGCCATTTTACTATTTTTGGTAATTCGCTACATACAAACATGATGCTAATGCACTAATTTGTTATGTTTATAAATCCAATCTTAAGTGGATTTATAACAATATGTAAGCAAATCCTGCAGGGTTGGCTGAATGCCAGGGAGATTTCTAAGGATATATACTAGGTCTTGCAAGCCATGTGTTGTTTCTAAGATTTTATGATCTACCAAAAGTTCACAAGAACAGGAAGTACGATTAGGCCTATTGTATCATTTGTGGATAGTCCTATGTGTGCACTTTCTAAATTCCTGTTCAAATAGATATTTCCTATTTAGGATGATCCGGTTTTACCATAAACTGTAATGTCAGCACTATAACTATCACTAGAAAATAAAAAGCCCCAGTGTTAACACATTTGCTGCCACTTATAATTGTGAAAGCTCATTTAATGTTCTGTAATTTTCAGAATACCAAGGAATAACAATATTCCGAAAATTTGTAAATAATGATTGAAAAGAAAAAAATCTGGCATTCTTGCTAAATGCAAATACATACTTTTGGCTGTGCTGAAAAGCAACAAAAAACAAATAAAAATGTTGAGGAAGCTATAAACAAAAATGAATCATTGATGCTAATAGCACAGAGCAAAATCTAGCAGAGATTGCTAACAGAACTGAGAAGTTTATTTCATTTTTCTTTACTTTAACACCACTCTATATTGGCCACTTAAGAATGGCCCTATATGTGTTACGGCACAGCACATGAGGTACTGTTGAAAATGCTTTCAACACGCTTAGCAAACTGTTAGAAATTAACTGTTAGCAAGCACATGGTCTGTGCTTGCTAACTGTGCTTGCTGAGACTATCGAGGTAGCTTTAGGTAGGTCGAAAAACTGCTAGTTTGGGGGGGATTCACAAACTAAAAGATTAACAGTAGCCACAGGCAGAGGAAAAACTGGTTCTTGCACTGCTTCTATTGTAATGAGCAGCAGCAGCCTAGAGAGTAAATTGCTAGGGATTTCAAGAGCTGCTGGCAGTCATCATGGAACAAGTAAATACATGGGCTGTGTTAGGCAACTAAGAGAAAGAACAGGTGCACGTATAATTGTGTGTACGCCAGTACTAGAAGTATAGTAAATAAATTTGATGAATTTGAAGTGCTGATCAAGGCATCAAATGCAGATATTGTTGGGATATCAGAGACATGAGGTCAAACAAATATAAGCAGTGCAGAATTGGAATTTGGGGACTACAATGGGTACAGAAAGGATAGACAGGATAGGAAGGGAAGAGGGGTTATGCTGTTAGTTAAGAAAGGCAAAGTCTAAAAAGAAGGGGCATCCAGTTGAGCAGTGCAATGTTCAGTCTGTTTAGTATGACATAAACACTGGGAAAGGGAAAATGAGAGTAGGAGTGTGTTATAGGCCTAATGATTCTGATGAGTACAATGAACAGTTGTGCACAGAAATAGAGTAGGCCAGTAAATGAGAATGTCTTGTAATGGAGGATTTTAGCTTTCCAGATATTGACTGGAACTTGTGGATTGCTCACTCGCATGCTAGCAAGACTTTTGTGGATTAATTGGAGGAATTGTTTTCTACAGCAACATGTTCGAGGAGCAATAAGAGGGAGTAATACTCTTGATCTGATTATCAGCAGGTGATTATTCATGCATTAAGCATTTGCAGAGAAAGGAACTACTAGGTGACAGTGATCACAGTGTACTGATATGGGATTTACTTAAAGATGTAACTACCATCAAGGGTAAAGGGAAGAGTTTTTGTTTTTGTAAAATTGACTACACTGGTCTCAGACAGTTTTTATATTCTAGACAGTGGGATGAACAGATTATTTTACCAACAGTGAATTCTAAATTGGAAACCTTCAGGGACTTAATCTTGGAGGCTACTAGGCTACAAATGGATGTCAGATGAATGCAGGCCTAAATGGATGTCAGATGAATTAATAAGGCTTGTGGCAGAGAAGAAAAATGTATGAGATGCACATAAAGTATCAGGTGACATGGAAGCCTATGACAGATATAAACTAGCCTGTAATCAAGTCACAAAGGAGGTTAGGCAGGCGAAGGCAGATTACGAGAAATCTTTGGCACAGGATGCAAAGAAAAATAGCAAAGAGTTCTTTACTCGTGTAAACTCTAGAAGGAAAGGGATGAATCAGATTGTTCCACTACACATAGATGTTTTGACTGTTGATGATCCTGCTCAAGTAGCTGATAAACTAAATGAGTATTTTCATCTACATTCACATATGAGGAGTTATTCAAGGAGGGAAATGCCAGAGGGGAAGTTTATCAAACTCTAACAGGGAGCTAAGTGATTTTGCAATAACTGAGAGCAAAGTGGAGGAGAAATTGTTGAAGTTAAGCATAAAAAAGGCACCTGGGGCAGATGGACTATTGAATACACCATGAATTGTCAAACTAATAGAGCAAGCTTATCTGCGAAAAGATCTAAACCTCCCAAGGACTTCCTAATTCATTTCACAAATATACGTGGTCTCAATTCTAATCTCAACGATGTCCATTTCCACTTGCAGTCTGCCAAACCCCATGATCTTTTTCTGACAGAATCTCAGTTATCGGTTGATTCATCTACTGCTCATCTCAGATGCCCAAATTATTCGCTGTATGATTCCTTTCGCCTCAAAGGTGGTACTTGTGCATATGTCCATTCTGATATTCCCTGTCAGAGACTTGGCAATTTGGAATCTCCTCTCTTTGATCTTCTCAGACTTAAAATCTCTCTACCTCATTGTGTCAAATTCATCTGTTGTCTCTACCGTTCTCCCAACTCCACTAATCACTTGGAGCTCTTTGACTTCCTCTCTTTGCAACTTGACTTTCTCCAGTCCAACTTTCCTAACAGTGAAGTAATTTTCCTTGGTGATTTTAATGTTCACAACTCCAGCTGGCTTCCGTTTTCTAGTCACACCGACCCAGCAGGTCGAGATGCTGAGGCTTTTGCAATTACTAATGACCTAGCACAGACTGTTCATTTACCTACAAGAATACCGGACAATCCTAATCATACAGCCAATACGCTTGATCTTTTTCTCACAAACAACCCTTCTAAGTACACGGTCGAAGTGATAGGTCCTTTAGGCACTTCAGATCACAACTTGGTGATTGTCTCTTCTCCAATGGAACCTTTATCTCATGGCTATTCCCAACCACGTGTTGTTTGGCATTACAAGAATGCAAAATGGGATGACCTGCGAGACTTCTTTTCTTCTTTTCCTTGGTCGGATTACTGTTTCAAAACTTCTGATGTCAACGTTTGCTCAGATCGTGTCAGTGAAAATTATTCTTGGAGGAATGGAATCCTTTATCACACACTCCACTTTAAAATCTCGTCCTTTATCTAAACCTTGGTTTTCCAATAAATGTGCTAAGGCTGTCCAAGAGAAGAATGTTGCATATCGTAATTGGCTTGTTTCTAATTCTTCAGTTTCATTTTCTGCCTACACCAAAGCTCGCAACAGTTGTAAAGCAGTTATTAACCAGTCCAAACTAGAGTTTGAACAGGCTAAGAGTAGAAAACTTGCTTCTTGCCCTAATGGTAGCCGAGCATTCTGGTCTCTTGCCAAAGCTATTGGCCGCAACTTTTGCCCATCTTTGCTCCCACCTCTGTCCAAACCAGATGGTTCTGTTGCCACTTCAGCCAAGGATAAAGCTGACCTGCTAGCATCCCATTTTTCTTCCAGCTCATGTACTAATGATCTTGGTAAAACACCTCCCACCATTCCCAACACACTCCATTCAGTGCCTCCTGTGGTCTTCCGTCAAAAGGATATCAGAAGGATTTTGATGAATCTTGATGCTAAGAAAGCTCCAGGTCCCGATGGTATTTCTCCACTTGTTCTCAAAACCTGTGCTCCTGAACTTACTCCTATTCTTTGCCGCCTTTTTTCACTTTCTTATTCCAAAGGTGTTTTTCCTTCTGCTTGGAAATTTGCTCATATCCAGCCAGTTCCTAAAAAGGGTGACAAATCCCTCCCATCCAATTATCATCCCATTGCAATTACTTCTACTCTTTCTAAAGTAATGGAGAAATCAATTAACCGCCAACTCTTAAACTACCTAGAAACCTTCCGTCTGATCAACGATTACCAGTATGGATTCCGTCAGTGTCGATCCACTGGAGATATTCTGGCTTATGTTACCCATTTATGGACTAATTCAATGGAAAGGTTCGGTGAAACACAAGTAGTTGCTCTTGACATCTCAAAGGCTTTTGATCGTGTTTGGCATAAAGGTCTTCTAAACAAGCTTCCATCTTATGGTTTGCCAACTGTTTTTAGTAATTGGTTATCCAGTTTTCTCTCTGATCGCTCACTGAGGATGATGGTAGATGGCTCTCTGTCTTCTAACTTCTCCACTAATGCCGGTGTCCCCCAAGGTTCAGTTCTTTCCCCCACTCTTTTCCTCTTGTATATCAATGACCTTCTCCCATTGACTGGAAATCCTATCCATAGTTTTGCCGATGATAGCACATTGCATTCAACTTTCCATTTTGAGAAACCTTGTCCTGCTCAATCAGCTTCAACTTCTCGAAAATCTGCTACCAATTCCTTAAATGCCGATCTTCAGGTAATTCTCCAGTGGGGCAAAGACAACTTAGTTGATTTCAACCCTTCTAAAACTCAGTCTTGTCTTATATCTCGCAAAAAGGATTCTTCTATTCCTATGCTTATCTTTAGTGACACTCCGATTTCTAGGCAAAATGATATATCTCTTTTGGGGATTACCCTGACTTCTAATCTCTCTTGGCACAAGCACATTACAAATATTGCTTCCTCTGCATCTAAAAAACTTGGTTTTCTCTTTCGCTCTCGGCATTACTTTTCTTCCAAACAGCTGCTCACTCTGTATAAATCGCAAATTCGCCCTGCCATGGAATATTGTTCCCATATCTGGGGTGGTGCCCCCAAAACCTCTCTCCGGCTTCTTGATTCCATTCAGAAGAGGGCAGTTAGGTTAATTAATGATTCATCTCTAACAGAGTCTCTCCACTCGCTTTTTTTTTTTTTTCTGGAACAACCTTCCTTCATACGTATTTCCTGAAAATTACAATCTACAGAAGTTCAAGTCCAATGTCAACAAATATCTTCTTTCGTCTTCTTAACCTCAAACCCAAGCACGGTACTAAGTACTATAGGTTCTAATACCTCTCGTGTTTGGGGTTCACATAAAAAAAAAAAAAAAAAAAATGGACACTGCTCTACGTGGACTAATGTTACTAATGGAGTTCTCCAGAGTTCAGTGCTGGGCCCATCATTGTTTTGTATATTTATCAATGATATCAATTAAGGTATATCTGGCTTAATGTCCAAGTTTGCAGATGATAAAAAGGTTGGCAGGGTTGTTAATGACAGTAGAGACAGTATGCTGCTGCAAAAGGATCTAGAAAAGTTAGGTAGATGGGCTGAGAAGTGGCAACTAAATTTTAACATTGACAAATTCAAAGTATTGCATATGGGTAGCAGTAACACAAGAGAAATGTACCAACTATGTGGTACTACACTCAGGGAAGTGGAAAGTGAAAAAGACCTGGGGGTAATTGTGCAGTCATATATGAAGTTCTCTGAGCAGTGTAGACGGGCGGCTAGAGCAGGTCAAGGAGTCTCATCAATAATATAGAGGAACTTTGCTAGCAGAAACAAGGAGGTGATTATCACTTTATATAAAGCCTCAACTTGAGTACTGTGTACAGGTCTGGAGGCCTCATTTTAGGAATGATGTAAAGTTGCTAGAATGAGCTCAGAGATGGGCAACAAGAGTGGTGAGAGGAACAAAGGGGTGTGCTTACGAAGAAAGATTTAAGTTCTGCAAGTTGCAGCATCTAGAGACTAGGTACCTGTGAGGTGATCTGATTGAGGTGTATAAGGCTTTGAATGGTTTGAGCAGGCTCAATGCTGATGGGATACTTCTGCTTGCTCATATTAAGAACCTGAGGGGGCATAGATTTAAACTGAGGAAAGACGGTTGTAGAATAGATGTGCGGAAGTTTGTCTTTACCCTGCGAGTAGATTGCCAGAATAGACTTCCATTTGTTGTTGTGCAAATTGATAGCTTAAACAAATTTAAGACTGAACTAGACAATCATTTGGAGTGACCGGAAGGGTAAAATGGAAAGGGTTTTTTTTTTTTTTTTTTGGCTGATGCTGTATAAGGTTGCTTTCTTGCATTATATGCCTCAACTAATGCTAATGTTATGGACCTATCAGACTCGTGCAGCTGCCAAGGCAGAGGCTGCATGCTGTTGTGCCAAGGGTAAAGGATTCTCACCTAACAAAGAACTATATATAATATCAAATGTCTCAATTATGTGGAATGTTATGTAGCACATAGGTTGAAAGATCACTTGGGGACGGCAGCCTGTAAGAGTAACAGCACTAGCTGATTGAGAAATCTGCAATATCTGAGCACTTTTGAAGGAAAATCGATGCAGGAGTGATGCAGTTATTATTGTTCAAATAAGTACAAATTTATACAACTAAGTAGAGAAAAATGTTGGAAAAAAGTTATGAATTTAGATTAAATTTGAAAGTGTCTGCAATCCTGCATTCTACCAACACATGATATGAGGGTGTACAGGTTGAGAGCCTTGTCAGTCAGTTCAGCACAGGAGAGACTGCAAAGCTCATTTGGTAGAATTTTTCTCAGCATGCTCTGTGTTTGCTAACAAGACAGACTGTTTTAATATGGATAGGATATACTTAAAGAGAAGGGATACAATAATATTCACTGATCCTATTGAGGCAGTGCTAGATGGGTCGGAAAACTGACAGCTATGGGGGAGGATACACAGACTAAACTTTAACAAGAGCTGCAGGCAGAAGTGAAAGGGATTCTTGCACTGCTTCTACTGGAAGATGCAGTGATTCTTGTACTGCTTCTGCTGGGACACTTACAGGCGCTCTAACACTGTGCCTTCCATGCAGCAGCCTGAAAAGCAAGGTGTTCGGAATTTCAAACCCTGCTGTGGGTCATAATGAAGCAAGCAAATTCATGAGATGTGTTAGGGTATCTAAGATAAGAACAGGTGGTTGTATACTTGCATAGTAAATAAATCTGATGAATATGAAGACATCAAATGCAAACAATATGGGCATATCAGAGACCTGGTGTCTACCAGACCTAAGGGATGCAGAATATAAATGTGGGGAATACAATGTGTGCAGAAAGGACAGAGAAGAAGAAGAAATCTTTATTGTACAGTAAAGATACAATATATGCCCGCCACAGCCAAGAGGCCAGGGACTTGACAATTTTATGGGGTGATATAAAAATATGTACAATATACCAGAAAGATAACATAACATGAAATTAACTTAAAAACGTGGCATTAACCATTCTATAGATATGAGTATATACATAGTTCTGAGGCAGACAGTACACCAAAGTATGTACACGTTCGTATGTACAAGGCACATTTTTCAGAATATTCACAGAAGTCAGAATATTTCACATGCGTGCATTAAGTTGTTCAGTATATGGTTTCACATTTTCTTGTGAAACAGTTCGTCGATGTACCTGCGACGTGCCGTTCTGTGCCTCATACAGATAGCAGGTGGAGATATCGGTTTGAGTCAACATCAGGGGCCAAACAAAAGCGGAACAAGTTCAGCCAATGAGCGCCTGTAATTGCAATCCAAAGCGAATTTCTGGAGGTCTACTCCGATCATTAGCGGGGCTTGTATAGTAGGAAGTACTTGGCCGGGTAGAAATCTGTCACTGATCTTCAGCCTGTTCCACTGTAGCTGGAGAAGAGGGGGTGGCTCTGAGGGAAGGTAGTGGAACATGCCACTGACATATATTCCAGAAGTCAGGGGAGCTGATCTTGCCAACCAGCATTTTGATAGTGGTCACAGTTCTCCTCATGCAGATTATTTGAGGCAGCCGTGGGATTTGAAGTTGGCCGGCCATGCTGGTGGTCCTCTGTTGGGGGGGGGTCAATGTTTGCGGGTTGCCCACTTCAGTATCCAATATAGGCTGGCAAGGATGAGCTTCGTGAGAGAAGGTACCACGGAGGCCCATATTTCAGAGGCATACAAAAAGGTAGGATACACAACGGTTTGCAGATAACTGATTGCAGTTCTTGCATCTGTGTTGTGAAGATGTTGACGGGTGATCCAGCGCATTTGGCTGATCTTGCGAAGAACATATTCGATGTGACAGTTGAACCTAAGATTTGGGTCGAAGGTTACACCGAGATCTTTGTGTTTAGTTACACTTGGAATAATTGCACCCTCCAGTGAGGGTTGTATGAATGTGGGACATTTCTTCAAAGAGAAAACCATAATAATGGATTTTTGGGGGTTCAGTTTAAGACCAAAATGGTTGAGATGGCTTGAGAAAGCTGTGATCTCATTACAGATTTCTGAGGTGATCACTCCTCTGTCGGTGATGGTGGTATTTCGGTTAGGAACTTTACATCATCGGCGTAGGTAATAACATCATCTCTGTTACACACAAACGGAATAAGAAGGGCAGTAAAAAGTAGCTCCGATAAAACGCCACCTTGCGGCACACCTGCATTGATGAATTGGGTATAGAAGAGGTTGCGATGAGTGAGGTACACTGTTCTATTCCAGAGGAGTGAGTGCAGAAAAGCGAAAATGTTACCTTTTATCCGGAAGAAATTGGTTAGGAGATTCAGAAGGGCTGTGATGTTGAGGCTATCAAAAGCAGCTTCAGTATCGCCATAAACAACCGCCATTTCTGATCTGGCCTCAAATGCATTTAGAATTGCCGTTTGGACTGCCAGAAGGTTGGAGACAGTTGATTTATTAGAGAGAATATAATGGAGTTGCTTTGGTGGTTGTGGAAGAAGATGGCATGTCATATGCAGAAGAAGGACTTTTTCCAGTAGCTTTAGGAGCGTGGATGCAGTGGATATCGGTCTATAGTGCTTCGGCTGGCTTGGTAGTTGAACTTTAGGTAGTGAGGCAAGAGCGTATTTGCTCCAGGACGCAGGAAACACTCTATGAGAGAGGATGGAGTTGAACAAATAAAGCAGAGGATCAAGGATATATGGACTGAGGCACTTTACTTTACAATAAAATTTGGGACTTTACCCACACCAGCAGTGAATGACAGATGCAGTGAGTTGATGGCTTGAAGGAACTGCTGTCGATCGATTTGAATGGAAAACAGCTCATCATCTAGACCAGAAATGAGGTCTGGTTGGTAATCATATGGTTGTGTGGTGTTGTCTTGGAATCTCGCTACATAGTTGATCCATTCAACTGGATTGAAGTTGGAATCTGGTTCAGAGTTACGGATAGAGTATGGCACTTTGCCTTTGGATAAAGTCTTGTCAGTATATTTTTTAATGGATTGAGACTTCAGTCTGTTAAATAGTGCTCTAGCTTTGGAGTACTGAATTCGGTCATATGTAGTACCAGACTGTTTCCATTGTTTATGGAGGGACTGTTTGCACTTGAAACTGTAATTTAGCTCCAAAGACCACTAAGCATTAGTTTTAGCAGAGATAGCGACCTGTTAAGCTGCTGAGAACATGGTAACAGTGTGCAACCATCTAGTTAATATGTCTAGAGCCAGTTCTGGGTCTCCTGATTCAAGAACTCCCCAGGGAATTAATCTTGCTGCATCAAGGCATCTGTTCGATTGTAGGAAGGTGGGAGAGATGATGATCTTCCTTTTCATGTTGTTTGAGACATTAAAGTTGGGCATTGGGAGCTGCAATAGGCCTATGATGGGTTCATGATCGGATTCAAAGTGGGTTTCAGGTTTAATGTAAACGCTACAGGGACAAGACGATAATATGAGAGGCAATCAGGATCATTAATGAAGTTGGGCCTTCATTAATGATCCTGAGGCCACTAGGTGCAATCTTAGCCATAAGTGACTCATGAAGATTTTGGAGACTTTGTGGTAAGTTAAAATCTCCGCAAATGAGGTGGATGGCAGATGTGTGGAGTGTATTTATTAGCCAGGACACAATATCATTGATTGTGTGAGCATCGGGTGTTGGGGGTATATATATTGCACCAAAATCTAATAAACAGGAGTTGATATTCATTATTACAATCAATGCTTCAAACAGATTGGATTTGCTGGAGACTACATGTACAAACTCAAGTCTGCTGGCATTTATGATAATAGCAATACGCAGGTGTGAGATTGGGAGGTGAAGAAAGATTTATAACCGGTAGCTTGGGCCGAGGCAATTGATTCTTGTTGTGGTTCCAGCCAGGTTTCAGACATGCAGATGACATCAGCCATTTGGGACAGGAGTATCTGCTCAAGTGTCTCAAGCTTATTCTGGATACTGCGAACATTTTCATAAAAAATCTTGAGTGTAAGGTGACACAAGACCTTCCAGGAGTGCTGATTTGAGGACAGGATTTTTTTTCTTTGTTGGCTTTTAAGCACGGTTGGTTATAATAGTTGGTATCAGCTGAGGGTGGATTTCATTGGAGCTGTGGTATTGCAGAGATTGATCAGAGGTTTTGTCATCAGGATATGTATAGGGTTCATCATTCCTGGATTTGCGGCTTCTGAGAATAGGAATGTCTATCATGGAGTCACGCTTGGGAGTTGTCTTGGTGGGAAAGCAGATTAGCTATGACTGGACATGGGGTGATATTGGATTTGGGTTCATAGTATGGCCTGAGTAGTGATCCAGACAGCCAAAGAGCAGTCGTTGATATGGAGCTGAATGCTGTGCATCGCACTCAACTTTGAACGATGTATGGATGGGTGCTTTCTTAAGAAGTGTGATGGACATGTTAAGGTGCAGCTCATGCATTATGTATGATTTGATATCATCTGGAGTTGTATTTGGGGCCAGTCAGAAAACGAATAGACTTCGTCGAAGATGGACAGTTGGTGGATGCATCGCCTGCAGCTGGAGGTGGTCGAGGTGCCCAATTTAAATGATCGTCTTCTCTTTAGTACATTTGGGGTTCCCAATTTAGCCACTTCAGTGTGGTGAGGCTTACTGCAGTAACTCTGGGCCACAAATGGAGGAAATGCAGCTACAACTTCCGCCAGAATGGTTGCAATGTTAGCAGTGAGGGGCGGCAATTGTGGATTTCGGGTTTCTTCGGCATTGTAAGTTGATACACCCAGCTTGGGTACGAGTAAGGCTCGATGATAATTTCAGGGTTTGGTTTCCATTGCAATTTAGTAGATGGCTTCTGTGATTTGTGGAGTGGGACACTAATCAGCTAACCCAGATAAACTACGGAAGAATCAGCTAACCCAGATAAACACTAGTTTATCTGGGTTAGCTGATTCTTCCGTAGGACTGGCAGTGTTTCTAGTCTGGTTTTCCTGACAGGGAAGTTCTTCTGCTATCTGGATCTCAGGGCAATTTAGTGTTTGGCCTGAATTCTAAACAGTAGTACTGTCGGATAGGTTATTGTGAGCCTGATTAGTTAGTAGCGAAGGTCTGTATCGTTGTTGTTGTTGAGTTTTTAGGAGCATTAGCAACTAAGGCCATATTGCTCCGGGGATATGCAGTGGTTATTCCCTGACCTTTCCGCATTCTCCGTATTTGGTGGTCACGGGCTCGAACCCCGGTCTAATCAAGAAGCGTGTGCTACGCACTGCTGCTCCTGCCCACCTGGCTACGGAGGCGCCAGGTCTGTGTCGTAGCGCATTTAATAGCTGGACCACCATCATTACATCTACACAAACTTAGGTCTTGAGAAAGGTTATCAGCTATGGAGGATACATAGTTATTAGTAGTGCAGAGCATGCGATGTTTCATGTCTTCGAGGATCGATGTTATTATAATTTCAAGTGATTTACGGTTCTTGAAGAGGCATGTGGAGGGGCTAGGAGACAAAGATTCAGCAAGCGAAAAATTAGTTTGTGTAGACACATTACTAAATGTGATAGAAGGTGGGGAGTTCCTTCTTTGGAGATCCGCATGCATTGTTGGCTGTACATGTGGGATACTGGTGAAATCTTCTGTTTGAGTTGCTATAGTGGCGACACTGCGATGGTGGGACTTATCCTTCGCTTCCATTAGGTTAGAGAAGCTAGAGTCTTCATCATCATGGTCAACCAAACATGTGGTATTATTGATATCACAATGGGAAATAAGCCATTCCACGGATCCGGTCCTTATATCTGGGAAGCAGTCAGTTGGATGAAATGTGTCAGCAGCTAAGGTGATGGAGGTTGTTGATGTATCATTATCAACTGCTAAAGGGACTGCGATCGCTTCACCAAGTTGTTTATCTGTGCAAATGGTAAACTGTTCACAGGACCTATATTTTTTTGGCTGGTTGTTCTTGAAAGGACGACACATGAAATTCTTGCGATGCAGGGCATTTAGTTTATGTAGGGATTTTAGGCCCCAACATAATTCGCAAAGCAAGGCGGAACATAATTTACATGAGACCGTTTCACTGACTTGCTTGTTGCAGCGGCTGCAAATGACAGTAGTCGTCTTTAGTTGATTTCTCGTGTTCCTGGACGCCATTGCAGTATGACAGAAAGCGACAATAATGATTTTAGTAGTTACTCTACCAGGGAGGAACCGAAGGCAAAGCAGAACACTTTCTGAAAATTGCTATAAAGGGATTAGGCAAGTTGTTTGTGGTAGCAGAGAACCCTAGTTTATTTAGGTGCAGTCTTGAAACAGCCGGGGGAAATGACCTAGATACCAAGAAGTGGGAGCACTCACAGTCGTCGAAACACTGGTTGTCAATAGCTAACTGCTTGTGTTCTTTAGTCGGGCATTGGAAGTACTGTATCATATTGATACAAACAGCCAAAAAATCATATATAATAAAACATTACCTGAGGAAGATGCAGGCGATTTGGCATCATTACCGGACAGATCATCACCAGAGGAATTCTTTAGTACATCTTTCTCAAAAATCAAATCAAAATATTAACTGCACAAATTATTAACATTAATCGGAGCTCATTCGCAGGCTGCCACACACTATATGCGCATGCGCGCTTTTTCAAATAGGGGACAAAGGGGGTTCATGTTAAGATGCATATTAAATCTAATGCAGTGCAATGCTGAGTAAGTTTGGTGTGATGACAAAAGCACTGGGAAAACTCAGAGTAGGAGAGTGCTACATGCCTAATTATGGTGACAAGTATAACAAACAACTATACAAAGATATAAAGTGGGTCAGTAAATCAGAATTTCCTATAGGGGAGATTTATTATTGTTGTTATTTGGTTTTTTTTTTTTTTTAAGAGCATTAGCAACTAAGGTCACGTTGCTCCGGGGATATGAGTTGGTCATACCCTGACCTTTCCGCATCCTCCGTATTTGGTGGTCATGGGCTCGAACCCCGGTCTAATCAAGAAGCGTGTGCTATGCACTGCTGCTCCTGCCCACCTGGCTATGGCGGCACCACAGGGGAGATTTAACTTTCCAGATATTGATTGGAAATTGTGGACTGGTCACTCACACATATGCGAGCAAGACTGTGGATTTATTAGATGATTAGCATTAGCAAAGGTACATGATGCAAGAAAGCAAGCTTATATAGCATCAGCAAAAAAAAAAAAAAAACCTTATTTCACTTATCCCCTCACTCCAAATGCTTGGATCTATTTAAGCTATCAACTTCTACAATGACAGATGGAAGTTTGTTCCACCAATCAACCACCCGCTGGCTAAAGGCAAACTTCCGCACATCTATCCTACAACCATCTTTTCTCAATTTGTATTTATGCTCTCTCAGGCAATTATTCTGGGCAAGAGGAAGAATCCCATCCACATTGAGCATGCTCAAACCATTCAAGGCTTTATACACCTCAATCAGATCACCTTGCAGGTGCCTAGTCTCCAGACACAGTAATTTGCAAAACTTAAGCCTTTCTTCGTAAGAGCAACCCTTTGTTCCATTCACTAATCTTGTTGCCCTTCTCTGTACTCGTTCCAGCAGCTCTAGATCCTTCTTAAAATGAGGCCTCCAGACCTGTACTCGAGGTGTGTTCTGACCATTTATAAGGGGTGATTATCCATTATACAAAGGGATAATTATCTCCTTATTCCTGTGTATCATTGGCAAGAGCTACTCTTGCAGACTTTCTGCACTGATCAGAAAACTTCATATCTGACTGTACAATTACCCCCAGGCCCTTTTCATTTTCTACCAGAGTCAGTATATTACCACAGAGTTGATACGTTACTCTGAGGTTATTGCTTCCCCAATGCAGTCATAGCACTATATATCTATCTATCTATATATATATATATATATATATATTAAGGATAATATAAAGAACCATTAGAATAAGCAAATCAATCCAATAATAATACCATCAGGGACCTAAGAAAACGCAAAAAAAAAAAAAAAAAAAAAATATATCGCTTTTTACCGACAATCTAGATGACTTTAACTGAGGCCAACCACCCAGAATGAAGGCAAAAAACGACAAGAGGTTCTCTGTTTCTGTGATGATCAATATATGCTAAGTAATTTAAATCTAAACCAAATATAAACAAGTATAAGCCAAATGTAAATCGAATATAAATAAATCAAAAGATGATAATAAAAGTTATGAAAATTTAGAAATATTAGAATCAAAGGTAAGAAATATAAGTAAAATATAAATGTAAGCATATATTAATCATCGTTCACCCGACAGAGAATGTAATTTAATGATTAAAATAAGATTAAATATATAATACATACTACATATTGACTGTATCTAGGACATAATGTAATAGTCGTCAAAATAATATGTAGTGCCCCCTATGTGATGGATACAGTAAAAATAAATAATTAAATTAACGCATAGAGAAACATGCAGATAGTAAGAAGAAAAACTAAAGGAGTAGGAATAATAGAACCTGAACTCCACAAAGGCGAAAAATAGTGGTATAGATAAGAAATAGTTTCTCCTACGTCCTCGGATTGCCCTAATAATTTCGGAGAAATAAAAATAAAGAGTGTAGGACAGTTTAAAGACATTACAAGATATATTGATCATCACAGAAACAGAGAACCTCTTGTCGTTTTTTGCCTTCATTCTGGGTGGTTGGCCCCAGTTGAAGTCATCTAGATTGTCAGTAAAAAGCGATAATTTTTTTTTTTTTTTTTTGCATTTTCTTAGGTCCCTGATGGTATTATTATTATTATTGGATTGATTTGCTTATTCTAATGGTTCTTTATATTATCCTTAATATTACAGACATTATGGGTGTATTGCATGATTGCTTGCAACTGCATTGACTCATAAATATTATTTACATATTAGTTACAGTTATTGTCGTTTTAACTTTCTTTCTTTACTTTTTTATCAATAATTATAAATATATATATATATATATATATATTTTTTTTTTTTTTTTTTTTCCAGTATCGCATATTATCTCCGAGTTTCTTTATATAACTTCCATATCGAGTTATGTATTAATTAATAATGTTACGTTTGTAAAATCTAAGTCTTTATATGTATTTAATTAAAAAAATACAATTTAATTGACAATGAAGTTTAACAAGATTAATAAATTTTACTGATTAATTGATAATATATTAAGTTAACGCTATCTAGTACGGGATATAACGTATCGTATAACAATAGCGACAAGTTACGAACGGTAAATCTACAGACACTAAGTATTAATTAACTTCCAAAATCTCGCTATCTAATTTCAGAATAAAAAAAAAGGATCTTGACTAGGTCTGCAAGCTACTTATAGAAAATAATTTAATATAACAATTAAGTCAATAAAGCGGCTAAATATAGCTAAAAACGTGGCATTCGCCAGAGCTGTAAAACTTGTAAAACACGTGGATTGGATACCCTTACCAATACTAAGTAATTACCGATACAATCATAACCTCTCCTAAGTAATATACTAAGTAAGATACTAAGTAATAAAATGTCCAAGTTTACAGATGATATACTAAGTAATAAAATGTCCAAGTTTACAGATGATATACTAAGTAATAAAATGTCCAAGTTTACAGATGATATACTAAGTAATAAAATGTCCAAGTTTACAGATGATATACTAAGTAATAAAATGTCCAAGTTTGCAGATGATACAAAGGTTGGCAGGGTTTTTAATGACAATAAAGACAGTATGCTACTGCAACAGGATCTAGAAAAGTTAGGCAGATAGGCTGACAAGTGTTAACTGAAGTTTAATATTGACAAATGTAAAGTACTGCATATGGGTAGCAGTAGCCCAAATGTACCAACTGTATGGTACTACACTCAGGGAGGTGGAGAATGAAAAAGACATGGGGATAATTGTGTTCATATATAAAGTTCTCTGAGCAGTGCAGATGGGTTGTCAGAGCAGGTCATGGAGTTTTGTCCATGACATATAGGAATTTTGCTAGCAGAGACAAGGAGGTGATTATCCCTTTGTATAAAGGAATGGTCAGGCCACACCTTGAGTATTGTGTACAAGTCTAGAGGCCTCATTTTAGGAAAGATATAGAGTTCCTAGAAGGAGTAGAGGACAACAAGACTGGTGAGAGGAAAAAAAGGGGGCACTTACGAAGAAAAGCTTAAGTTCTGCAAGTTGCGGCATCTGAAGACTAGGTACCTGCGAGGTGACTGATTGAGGCGTATAAGGTCTTGAATGGTTTGAGTAGCTCAATGCTGATGGTATACTTTCGCTTGCTGAGATTAAGAACGTGAGGGGGCATAGATTCAAACTGAGGAAAGACAGTTGTAGGATAGATGTGCGGCAATTTGCTTTTATCCAGCGGGTAGTTGATTGCCAAAATAGACTTTCATCTGTTGTTGTAGAAGTTGATAGCTTAAATAAATTTAAGGCTGAACTGGACAAACATTTGGAGTGACTGGATGGGTGAAATGGGAAGGATTATTTTATTTATTTATTTATTTTTTTTTTTTTTGGCTGATACTGTATAAGCTTGCTTTCTTGCATCATATGCCTCAACTAATGCTAATGCAAATATGTAATTTTGTAAGATAAAAAATTATTTTTAAAGATATAAAAAAAAAATTGCCTCACCTTTTATCTGAATATGAATCCGAAGTTTTATTTCTGTCATGGCGCAAGAAAAAAATCAATATTAATCCAATACAGCAAATGCCAAGCAAAACACTAAATACAGTTATCCTTGTTTGTTTATCTATATGCGGTTTCCCTTGAAATTCAAAGTACACAAAGAGATTTCCAAACAGAAGGCTGAAAAATCAAACAATATTTACACAAAAAAACCATATTAGGAAAAGTACAAAAAAAATTCTTAAAATTTCTTAAGATTTTTTTTTTTTTTGTAATCTTTAAGATACCAGTTATAAAAGTTTTCAAAATACTCTCATATATATCAGTATGAGAGCCATTCAAATTTAAAATGGTGATTTAAATTTTGCATGTTTAATATAGTTTTTCTTAGATGTTAATCAGCACTCATATAATATACACAGAATAAAATTTAGACATATTGATAACCTTGGATTTCCTTTGAAGTTTTGCAGGTTCAGTTTTAGCCTGCCAACTATTTGCTAGCATTTAGGAATAAAGTTATATACATTGCTATAAAGGCAAATCCACCTGAAATGATTATCGGAGTTCATGAGTGGGCTGAAATTTACTTATGGGTATACCCTCCAGGAGGCCTCAGTCTTAGGGTGTTTATCCCCCCCTACCTGCTGTTTTAACCCGATATGAAGTATAAACACCCTAAGACTAAGGCAGTCTGGAGGCTGTACCCTAAGTAAATTTCAGCCACGAAGGCATTACACTCATGAACTTCAATAATCTGCTTTTAATAATGAGAAAAAACTAATCAATGCATCGTTATCAACTTCTACTGGCATTACCGATAACATGCACCATCTGTTTAGCGAGAATGCAGGGAGAAACTGCGGTACTGGGAAACGCATTTGACTGCTAAAAGTTTCCTGTGGTTCTTGTGTTGGCTTTCTTTACCTTCGCCCATCTATTTATCTGCAGTCAGTATGAATTAGCACACTTTGGATATACAGGTAACCCTAGTATAACGCAGTACTTATACAACACGGTTTCGGTATAACGCAGTTCATAAATTGTGGCTACTCCTCTATGACACGGTCATGGTTTCGATATAACGCGATCTACAAATTGTTGTATCGCTTTTTTTCACATACTTTTACCACGCAACTTAAAAATCAAACTTTATGTTCATTAAATTTGTGTCGGCTCATATAACGAGTGTAGTTGCCAGAACCGAATTTATATAAGGGGAAACACCCAAGTACATTCATACATATTTTTTTTTTTAGTGCCAATTTTTTTACCTTATAAAGAGTTAATTGTTGTGTAAGTAGTTATAAATAGTGAATTTATTTGGAGAATACCCTTTGACAAATAAAAAATTTATTTTTTATAGTAATGGCCACCAAAACTGCAAGAGAAGGAAAAAAACCAACAATTGAAAAGAAAATTCATTTTTCTCGAAGAAAAAAATTAAAATCTTGGATCGGCTGAAAAATGGAGAAAAACAAGTATTTGTTGCAAGGACTTTGAATTTAAATTAATCAACTATTCATACAATCAAACAAAATGAGCAGAAAATCAGATATAGTGTTATTGCTGGGTCAACAATAAGTGCAAAGCGCGTTGCTCATGTACGTGATATTTTATGGGAAAAATGGAGAAATCTCTAATGGTTTGGATTGAAGATTGCCCTCACAAGAAAATGCCTTTGAGTGGAAACAAAAAGCCCTCAAAATTTATCAATATTTAAAAGAACTTGAACAAGATTTTTCAGAAGAAAGCTTTCAGCATGAATTTTGTGCCAGTAAGGGCTGGTTCAAAAATTTTAAAAAGCGATTTTCTTTGCATAACCTTCAGCTCCAAGGAGAATCAGCACCAGCAGACGTAGATGCTGCCCGAAAATTCCCAGAAGAACTTTTAAAAATCATTGAAGAAGATAGTGCAGACCAGGTATTCAATGCAGACAAATTTGGGTTAAACGGGAAAAAAAATGCCAAAACGCACTTATATATCGAAAAATGAAAAAAGTTTCAAAAGACAGAATTCTAATTCAGGATTAAAAGTTTCAAAAGACAGAATTCTCTACTGTTTTGTAGTAATGCATTAGGTAATTACATGACAAAAACCAATGTTAATTAACTGATCTTTAAATCCTCGTGCTACGAAAGCAATTGACAAGTCCACCCTCCCTGTTTATTGGAGAGCCAACAAAAAGTCATGGCTTACAGCTAGCATATTTAAAAATTGGTTTTTTTAACTGTTTTGTGCCTGATATAGAAAGATACACAAAGAAAAAGAATATCCACTTTAAAATTTTACTAATTTTAGATAACGCACCAGGGCACTCAAAAAATGTAACCCATCTGAATATTAAAATAATTTATTTGCCGTCTAATACAACGTCACTTATTCAACCCCTTGATCAAGGGATAATTTCAACATTTAAAGACTATTATATTCATCAAACATTCAAATCAAATTAATTTTGGAAAAAATGGAATCTAATCCAAACACGAGACTGCCTCAAGTGTGGAAAGAGTTTTCAATATTTAATTGTGTAAAAATTATTTCTCTATGTGTAAAGGGGTTAAAACCCTCTACACTGAAAGGTTGCTGGAAAAAAATGTGCCCTGGTGTTGTCCTTAATCAAAATTTCGTACCTCCTGTGGATACTGAACTAAGTTGTATAACAAACCTGGCACACATTTGTGGTGGTGAGGGATTTTCCGATTTGAAAATGAAATTCATGAATTAATTGATGAAGAAACAGATTTAAATGAAGAGGAATTGGTTCAATTAATAGAAGACGGCAAACCAAATACAAATGGTGAGAAAAGTTCTACTGAAGATTCTGATTGTGCTGAGTCCATTAAAGAGTTCAGTAAAGAAATTAGCAGAAGGATTAAATTTGGCACAAAAGTTGGGAAGTTATTTTATGGGTAATGATCCCTCAACAGGGCGCTCGGAAAAATTCAAAAGACAATTGGACAGTTGTTTAGCTCCAAATTATAAACTTAATAAAAAATTTCAGCATAATGGAAAGCAAGGTCTTATTACCGACTTTTTGATAAGAAAACCAGCTGAAGTACCCAGTGAGGTATACAAATGATGTCGAAGAGATTTCAAGTGATAACGACATCAAGCCACTCGTAAATAAAGAATATCTACAAAATATTTTTTTCTGAAGACAGTGATGACGATTAAAATATCCATTTCTTTAATTTTGAAATTTATGCATTATGTGCAATGAAATTTATGTACAATTCCTAATTTTCATAATTTTATGCTATGTATTTGTTAAATAGTTAGTTACGTGAATTCTTGAATGAATAAAATGTTTTTGTTGAATATCATTGTTGTTTTTATAATTAAAAAAACACTATGGAACATACCCCTACATTTTGTATGACACCTGAACCTCATATAACGCGATTTCTATAACACATGATATTTCTGGAACCTAACCTCCACGTTATACAAGGGTTACCTATAATTTGTTTTGTGTATCTTGTCACATTTTGAAATAAGTGATTTTACTGAGAAGCAAATCTGAATAAAAGTTTGTTTCCAATTATGGAAAAGTGCAACAGGAATCCATAAAATGTTAAAAAGAGCTTCAGAGAAAATGCCATGTGACATTTGAAGATTCTTCAGCAATTAATAAAGTGGAAAGTAGGCCACTTGTTCATCTTGCACTGGCTGCTCTTCAACTTCACAGATTCAACTGCTCATGTTCATGATCTGATCGTGAGTGACTGACATTTAACTAACCATGAAGTTATTAAAGAAACTGGTGTTCATTAAGAGAAATGTTAATCAAATTTAACACAAGATTTGGGAATGTGATGCATTTCAGTCAAGTTTGTGCCTCACATTCTCGCATGTCAGAATTATCATTAACATGCTACTGCTGACCCACACATTCTTTCTTTCATTATTAGTAGGCATCGATCACGGCTGTATGGCTGAAACCTGAAAACAAAGGACCAGACCTCTCAATGGAAAGACTGTCTTCTTCTTCTTCTTCTTCTTATTCAAAGCCCAAAAAAATGAGACAATTTCACATAGTTGGCAGAATACACAGTAGGGATCACAACATTTGGCAAACAGAGGATTGACAACAGCTAATAGTCTGATGATGGGTATCAGCAAAATTCCCAAAATGTCACCTTGATGTATAGCAATTTAATTATTAACTAAATAAACTATCTTAATATTCACAAGATATAAAAGTGATCATAACTATAATTCTAAAATATAATTCTATGAGACAATTTCAATCAAAGGAGAAGATCATTTTTATCACGCTTTTGAATTATAGGGAACTTTTCATTAGGAATTTGTCCCGCAATAAACAGGAATGCTACAAAACAGTTTAATGGGGAATGCATAAAACTGTTAAAACCAAACAGCCAAATAAGTGTAATTCAGCAATTGGTACTTACATCACAACAATGACCCTACTGACTCGACACTTTCCATTCAAGATTTACTGTGAAGCACTCCATATTAAAAGCAAAAAAGGCACAAAAAGAGATCTGCAGATCTACTAAGCAAGTACAGGTCAGTGATGAAAAATACTCACAAGTTAGGGTTAAATTTGAAAGTGTCTCCAATCCTGCCCAGACATGATAGGAGAGAGTATATGATGAGAGCCTTGCCAATCAATTCAGCCCTGGAGAGACTGCGCAGGGCTCATGGTGTAGAATTTTTGTCAGCGTGTTCTGTGCTTGTTAACAAGAGAGATTGCTTCTAGAGGGAGGAGATACACTTAAATAGAAGGGGTGCAAGAATATCTGCATATGCTATCGAAGCAGTGTTGGGTGGATCGGAACATTGCTAGTGTATTTACAGATTAATGGATGAACGGTAGGTACAGGCAGAGGTGGAAATGATTCTTGCACTGCTTCTATTGGAATGAGCAGCTGCCTGGAAAGTTGGGGATTTCAGGAACCGCTGGGGGTCATGAAACAAGTAAATACACGGGCTGTGTTAGAGTAACTAAGAGTAAGAACAGGTGCATTTATACTTGCATGTATACCTAGGAGTATAGTAAATAAATTTGATGAATTCGAAGTACTGGTTAAGACAACCAAGGCGGATATTGTTTGGATATCAGAGACGTCGTGCTACTGAGATATAAGGGAACTGGAATTGTTAGAGTACAATATTTACAGAAAGATTAGACAGGATAGGAAGGGAGGAGAGGTTATGCTATTAGTTAAGAAACACATAAAATCTAAGGAAGAGCATCCAGTTGACATAGATAGACAGTGCAATGTTGAGTCAACTTGGTGTGACGTAAGTAATGGGAAAGTAAAAATGAGGGTAGGAGATTGTTATAGGCCTAATGACTCTGTTGAGTACAATGAACAATTATACAGAGATAAAGAGTGGGCCAGAAAATCAGAGTGTCTTATAATTGGGGATTTTAACTTCCCAGATACAGACTGAAATTTGTGGGTTGGTCACTCACTCTCTCTCTCTCTCTCTCTCTCTCTCTCTCACACACACACACACACACACACACACACACACACACACACACACACACACACACACACACACACACACACTAGCAAGGCTTTTGTGGATTTATTGGATGATTGTTTCCTACAGTAGCATGTTAGAGAGGCATCAAGAGGAAATAACACTCTTGATCGGATTAACAGCAGTGATTATTTATGCATTAAGAATTTACAGATAAAGAAACCCCTACTGATGTGGGATTTACTTAAAGATGTAACTACCATCAGGGGTAAAGGGAAGGGTTTTCTATACTGTGGCACCAAATATGATGTTATCAACATCAAACCCTAAATGGGAGCATTCAAGGAATAATTTTTTAAGCTACTAGACATTTTGTTCCAACTAACAAATACTGCTCTAGGTTTAGGCCCAAATCGAGGTCATATGAATTAATGAGATTCGTGGCACAGAAGAAAAATGAAACATTATAAAATTAATGGATTTATGATAAAATATGGGAAACAGTTTCTGCTATATTATTTATAATCATAAGATTATAAATAATATAGCAGAAATAGAGTGGGCCAGTAAATCAGATTGTCTTATAATGGGAAGATTTTAATTTCCCAGATAGTGACTGGAACTTGTGGATTGGTCACTCGCACACTAGCAAGGCTTTTGTGGATTTATTGGATGATTGTTTTGTACAGCAGCATGTTCGGGAAGCAACTAGAGGGAGTAATACGCTTGATTTGATTATAAGTAGTGATTCTTCATGCATTAAGAATCCGTGGATAAAGGAACCTCTAGGTGGCACTGATCATATTGTACTAATGTGGGATTTGCTTAAAGATGTGACTACTATAAGAAAAAGTAGTAGTAGTATTAGTGGCATTTGATGCAATAAAGCAAGCGTATGAGCTTAAACAGCTCAGAGAAAAAAAATTAACACAACCATTCCCTCTAAATGTTTGTCTAGTTCCTCCCTAAATTTATTTAACCTATCAAGTTCCAGAACAAATGGAAGTTTTTTTTTTTTTTTTTTATGTGAACCCCAAACACGAAAGATATTAGAACCTATAGTACTTAGTACCGTGCTTCGGTTGGAGGTTGAGAAGACGAAAGAAGATATTTGTTGGCATTAGACTTGAACTTCTGTAGATTGTAATTTTCAGGAAATATGTATGAAGGAAGGTTGTTCCAGAAAAAGACAGTTCAATGAATAAATGAGGAAGATGAAAAGTTGGTTCTCTGGGTTTGAAGTTGGCCAGTAAATGGATGCTGGCTGGTGGCGGCATGTGTTCAGACTGTTTTGAAAGAGAGAGAGCGGGATTTATAGAAGCCAATTCAGAAGAACAGTGCCCATGGAAGTATCTATAGAAGAGGCATGCTTGATTGATTGATTGATTGATTGATTGACTGATTTGGTAGTTGTTGGCGCATCGGCTTCTGTGGCCATATTGCACCTCCCAAGGTTTTTGCAGTACTTTGATCCAAGCCCGAGGCGGGAATCGAACCCGTGACCTTTGGCTTGCCGGGCAGGTACTTTACCCACTCGGCTAGCCCGGTCGGCGAAGAGGCATGCAGCAGAAACAGTGTGTCTATGACAAAGCAAGTGGAGAGACTCTGTTAGAGATGAATCATTAATTAACCTAACTGCCCTCTTCTGAATGGAATCAAGAAGCCTGAGAGAGGTTTTGGGGGCACCACCCCAGATGTAGACACAATATTCCATGGCAGGGCGGATTTGCGATTTATACAGAGTGAGCAGCTGTTTGGAAGAAATGCAACGCCGAGAACGAAAGAGAAAACCAAGTTTTTTAGAAGCAGAGGAAGCAATATTTGTAATGTGCTTGTGCCAAGAGAGATTTAGAAGTCAGGGTAATCCCCAAAAGAGATATATCATTTTGCCTAGAAATCGGAGTGTCACTAAAGATAAGCATAGGAGCAGAAGTATCCTTTTAGCGAGATATAAGACAAGACTGAGTTTTAGAAGGGTTGAAATCAACTAAGTTGTCTTTGCCCCATTGGAGAATTACCTGAAGATCGGCATTTAAGGAATTGGTAGCAGATTTTCGATAAGTTGAAGCTGATTGGGCAGGACAAGGTTTCTCAAAATGGAAAGTTGAAAGCAATGTGCTATCATCGGCAAAACTATGGATAGGATTTCCAGTCAATGGAAGAAGGTCATAGATATACAAGAGGGAAAGAGTGGGGGAAAGAACTGTACCTTGGGGGACACCGGCCACCCTCATTGAGCGATCAGAGAGAAAACTGGATAACCAATTACTAAAAACAGTTGGCAAACCATAAGATGGAAGCTTGTTTAGAAGACCTTTATGCCAAATACGATAAAAGGCCTTTGAGATGTCAAGAGCAACTACTTGTGTTTCACCGAACCTTTCCATTGAATTAGTCCATAAATGGGTAACATAAGCCAGAATATCACCAGTGGATCGACACTGACGGAATCCATACTGGCGATCGTTGATCAGACGGAAGGTTTCTAGGTAGTTTAAGAGTTGGCGGTTAATTGATTTCTCCATTACTTTAGAAAGAGCAGAAGTAATTGCAATAGGACGATAATTGGATGGGAGGGATTTGTCACCCTTTTTAGGAACTGGCTGGATATGAGCAAATTTCCAAGCAGAAGAAAAAACACCTTTCGAATAAGAAAGTGAAAAGAGGCGACAAAGAATAGAGTAAGTTCAGAAGCACAGGTTTTGAGAACAAGTGGAAAATACCATCAGGACATGGAGCTTTCTTAGCATCAAGATTCATCAAGATCCTTCTGATATCCTTTTGACGAGAGACCACAGGAGGCATTGAATGGGGCGTGTTGGGAATGGTGGGAGGTGTTTTACCAAGATCATTAATACATGAGCTGGAAGAAAAATGGGATGCTAGTAGGTCAGCTTTATCCTTGGCTGAAGTGACAACAGAACCATCTGGTTTGGACAGAGGTGGGAGCAGAGATGGGCAAAAGTTGCGGCCAATAGCTTTGGCAAGAGACCAGAATGCTCGGCTACTGTTAGGGCAAGAAGCAAGTTTTCTACTCTTAGCCTGTTCAAACTCTAGTTTGGACTGATTAATAACTGCTTTACAATTGTTGCGAGCTTTGGTGTAGGCAGAAAATGAAACTGAAGAATTAGAAACAAGCCAATTACGATATGCAACATTCTTCTCTTGGACAGCCTTAGCACATTTATTGGAAAACCAAGGTTTAGATAAAGGACGAGATTTTAAAGTGGGATAAAGGATTCCATTCCTGCAAGAATAATTTCACTGACACGATCTGAGCAAACGTTGACATCAAAGTTTTGAAACAGTAATCAGACCAAGGAAAAGAAGAAACAAAGTCTTGCAGGTCATCCCATTTTGCATTCTTGTAATGCCAAACAACACGAGGTTGGGAATAGCCATGAGATAAAGGTTCCATTGGAGAAGAGACAATCACCAAGTTGTGATCTGAAGTGCCTAAAGGACCTCTAACTTCAACCGTTTACTTAGAAGGGTTGTTTGTGCAAAAAAGATCAAACGCATTGGCTGTATGATTAGTATTGTCTGGTATTCTTGTAGGTAAATGAACAATCTGTGCTAGGTCATTAGTAATTGCAAAAGCCTCAGCATCTCGACCTGCTGGGTCGGTGTGACTAGAAAACGGAAGCCAGCTGGAGTTGTGAACGTTAAAATCACCAAGGAAAATTACCTCACTGTTAGGAAAGTTGGACTGGAGAAAGTCAAGTTGCAAAGAGAGGAAGTCAAAGAGCTCCAAGTGATTAGTGGAGTTGGGAGAACGGTAGAGACAACAGATGAATTTGACACAATGAGGTAGAGAGATTTTAAGTCAGAGAAGATCAAAGAGAGGAGATTCCAAATTGCCAAGTCTCTGACAGGGAATATCAGAACGGACATATGCACAAGTACCACCTTTGAGGCGAAAGGAATCATACAGCGAATAATTTGGGCATCTGAGATGAGCAGTAGTTGAATCAACCGATAACTGAGATTCTGTCAGAATAAGTACATGGGGTTTGGCAGACTGCAAGTGGAAATGGACATCGTTGAGATTAGAATTGAGACCATGTATATTTGTGAAATGAATTAGGAAGCACCGCTGGCTAAAGGCAAATTTCCACACATCTATTCTACATGTCTTTCTCAATTTGAATTTATGCCCCTTAGGTTCGTAATCTGAACAAGTGGAAGAATCCCATAAGAATTCAGTGTGCTCAACCCATTCATGGCCTTTTACACCTCAATCAGATCACCTCACAGGTGCTTAGTCTCCAGCCACTGCAGTTTGCAGAACTTAAGCCTCTCTTGGTAAGAGGATTCCTTCATTTCCCTCACCATACCCTTCTCGGTACATGCTCAAGAAAATCTACATCCTTCCTAAAATGAGGCCTCCAGACCTGTATGCAGTACTCAAGGCATTGCCTGACCATTGCCTTATACAGAGGAACAATCACCTTCTTTTCCCTGCTAGAAAAATTCCTATATATCATTGACAAAATCCCCATAACCTGCCCTGGCTGACTGTTTGCATTGTTCAGAAAACTTCGTATCTGACTGCACAATTACTCCTGGGTCTTGTTCATTTTCTACCACCTTAAGTGTAGTACCACACCGGTGGTTCGTTCCTCTGGGGTTACATCTATCTACATGCAGTACTTTGCATTTGTCAAGGTTAAACTTCAGTTGCTATTTCTCAGCCCATCTACCCAAATTTTCTAGATTCTGTTGCTATAGCACACTGCCATTACTGTCATTAACAACTCTGCCAACCTCTATATCGTCTGCAAACTTCAACACATAGCCTGATATACCTTCATCAATATCACTGATTAATAAACAAAACAACAGTGGACCCAACACTGAACCCTGTGGAACTCCACTAATATCATTAGTCCATGAAGAGCAGCACCCATTGATTACCACCCACTGTCTTCTCCCACTCAACCATCCTTTTATCCATTGTAACAACTTACCCTTAATACCATTCTGCTCCAATTTGTACAGTAGTCTTCCATGCGCAACAGTGTCAAAAGCTTTCCTGAAATCCAAGTATAAGATATCAAAATTATTTTTTGCATCCAGTTCCTTTGTAACCACATCATAATAACCAATAAAATTTGTCAGACAAGACTTTCCCTTAACAAATCCATGCTGTGTCTGAATTATTGCTGCCGTCTTATCTAGATGATCCTGCAATGCATCTTTAACCAGTGACTACATTATTTTACCCGGAACAGAAATTAAACTAACTGGTCTGTAATTACTCATGTCACCCTTCAATCTCCCTTTGTGAGTTGGGGGATACATTTGCACATCTCCAGTTCGTGGGATCCTCCGCTGAGTCCAAGGATGCTCTCATAATTATGGCTAAGGGTTTGCTTACTTCCTTTCACGCCTCCTTTAATATAACTGGAGAGATCCCATCCATCCCATCTGCCTTTCTTATGTTTAACTTCAACGATTTCTTCTCCACTTTGCTCTCAGTTATTACAAAATCAGTAAGCACTCTACTAAAAGTTGATAACCTTCTGGCATTTTCAATCCTTAATAACTCCTCATGTGTGAATGTAGATGCAAAATACTCATTCAGTTTGTTTGCTATCTGAGCAGGATCATCAACAACAGTCGAACCACAGATATCAAATGGACCAATCATTGTATGCAATAAAGAGTTCTTCTTCAATCAGATTCGTCCCTTTCCTTCTAGAGTTTATATAAGTAAAGAAATCCTTGCTGTTTTTCTTTGCATTCTTTGCAAAAAATTTTCTCGTAACCTGCCTAACCTCCTTTGTGACTGGATTACAAACTAGCTTATATCTTCTATAGGCTTCTGTGTCGCCTGATAATTAATATGCATCCCATGCATTTTTCTTCTCTGCCACGAGTCTCATTAGTTCATTTGACAACCATTTAGGCCTAAACCTTGAACAATATTTCTTAATAGGTATGAAACTTTTAGTAGCTTCCACGATTAATTCCGTGAATGCTTTCCACTTAGAACTTGCTGTTGGTAACATCGTCAGTTGATCCCACTGTACAGAATTTAAAAACTGTCTGAGACCACTGTACTCACCTTTACGGAAGCAAAAACCCTTTCCTTTACCCCTAATGGTAATTATACCTTTAAGTAAATCCCACATCAGTACACTGTGATCACTGTAACCTAGTGGTTCCTTTATCTGCAAATTCTTAATACACGAATGATCACTTCTGATAACCAGATCAAGAGTATTTCCCTCTCTGGTTGCCTCTCAAACATGCTGCTGTAGAAAACAATCATCCAATAAATCCACAAAAGTCTTACTAATGTGCGAGTGACCAATCCACAAGTTCCAGTCAATATCTGGGAAGTTAAAATCCCCCATTATAAGCCATTCGGATTTACTGGCCCCCTCTATTTTTCTGTACAATTGTTCATTGTACTCATTCGAGTCATTAGGCCTATAACACACTCCTACTCGTATTTTTGCTTTTGCAGTGCTTATGTCACGCCAAATTGACTCAACAGTGCACTGTCCATCTATATCAACTGGATGCACTTTTTTTTGATTTTAAGGGATTTTAATCCCTTAAAATCAAAAAAAATTTATACGGCTTCCTCCAGAATTTAAAAAATTCTGGAAGAAGCCGTAAGTGCAGATCAAGAAGGAACCAAAACTTTCGAAAAATAACTTCTTAAAATTATGAAGAGAGGTGCTATAATTTCCGACAAGTTTTTAACAGATGAAACAGATCTTTTTGGAAATGAATGCCCAAAAGAAGTTTCATATCGAAAGAAGTAAAAAAACGTGCCAGGCTTCAAAGTGGCGAAGGATCACTTGACTTTACTGTTGAGTGGTAAGGCTGCGAGGGATTTTAAAGTAAAATCCCTTTTACTTTACTAGGAAAAAGGCCAAAGTACAACCCAAAATTGACCAAAAATACGAAAACTCGACAGCCCAGGGCCATTGAATTAATAGATTCATGGCGCCTCCGTAGCCAGGTGGGCAAGAGCAGCAGTGCGTAGCACACGCTTCTTGATTAGACCAGGGTTCGAGCCCGTGACCACCAAATACGGAGGATGCGGAAAGGTCAGGGAAAGACCACATATCCCCAGAGAAATATGGCCTTAGTTGCTATGCTCCTAAAAAACAAACAACAATATATTCGTGATTTTAAGTTTAATTTTGATATGTAATGTAGTTACCACATAATTATATACGTATGTTAACAGAGAATATTTTATATGTACAGATTTTAATATTAAATATTTTTACCAACATCTGGCATCTTTTCACTACCGTTTATATTATTTGTGAGTTGCAGTGGTATAGACCATGACTCACAAATACATATGTTACATTATCGGAATACAATGCTCACTTAGCGCTGATTCACTTAGCGTTTTGTTTTTCTGGAATGAATTATCAGCATTAAGCGGGGGTCACCTGTATCTGAATTTTCAACCTCTGCTTTTGCTCGCAGTTGGTCAACCACTGCTCTGGCCCGCTGCACATTTTGCTGGAATATGGGTATCTTGGCGGTGTTGTATCTTTTGTAGCGTTTATCCATAATTTATCCTCATTTGGAATGAACGCTTAGCTCTAAGGTAAGTTGGAAAAAATTTGGGTCCCTGATGGAGTAGTGTGTTCCAATTTAAGTGACTTGCAATTTGCACATACTGGGTACTGTTCCTTGTTGGGGCAGCTATTAAAGTCATGGCCTTTCTCTGAGCAGTGGCCACAAGTGATCTGGGCGCATGTGTGGGTAGTGTGACTGAACCTACATTCTATGTACAATCTAGTTTGATTCTTGAGGATCTGCCAAGCAGCAGGAGCCAATTCTATGATCCAGTTTTTATTTGTCCCAGTTTTTGGTTTGGTTGTGTGTTTGGGTTGCACTAGATTCTGTTCTCGCAGCTGTAGAGCCATATCCTTTAGATTTCTTGCTATTATCTCTATGGTCAACTGGTTTGGTGTTACCTCTTTGTCGAAGTCAAAGATAATGATGGGGCCTTTTCTCCTTGGTGGCTCCACAGAGAGCCCGAGGATGGTTGTCTTCTGGTTCGACAGGACTGCTTGCACGTCTTCGCTTGTGTCTGTTTCTATGATTAGCTCGACATTTTGGGTTTTCCTTATAGATTTTATTTTTGTGGTCTTGAATTCTTCCTTAAGCTCCTTCATTACTTTGGTTTTGAGGTCTTTGCTGGTGTGGACGCTGTCCTCCTCAATAGGTTTGAGCACCACCACCACCAGGTTTGGTGGTGGTGCCTGGATCTTGGTGTCTTCAAGAGGGGTTGCCTCCTAGGTTGCTCTTTGAGCCACTGCGACTGCTTGTGATCTCCTCAGTGTTTCAGCATAAGTGGGAACCCGCTGTGGCATTTGTTTTGACCCACTTTCTTCAAAGGCTTCAAGTTGTGCCTTAGACCGCTCACATTCTACATTGGTCTGGTAGAGTATAGTCTCCAGTTTGGACCAAATTGTGACTATTTTTTCTTGTAGCACAGATGCGATTCTACTACTAGATTCTTTTAATAGGTCTTCTAAGGCTGTTCTAAGTATCAGTGTTTTATCCATAACGTTCCCTTCTGGGAGGGTGGGGTCCAGTGGTTCAGATTCCTTGCCGTTGGTTTCTTCACCAGGGTCAGTTTGAGAGCATGGGATTTCATGGATGTCTACTTTCCTGCTGGCTTCTAGTTTCCCTGTCAGATTCATTGTTAATCTCTTATTTTTCCTTTTCAGAGCAGGGGTAGGTTTTGTGACCTCTGGTTTCCCAGTGCATTCAACGCTTGGAGGGGTGTCTTGCTGCATTGGTTGCTTAGCAAGGCCTGATTTTTCTGCAGTTTCATCTAGAAGTTGGAAAATCGAGTCTCTCCGGATTAATGAGAGTGATGTGGATAGCTTGATGGGGCTATCAAAATGGTGAAGAATGAGGCATGCCACAAGTCCATAGCCTGAACATGTGTGGAGTTACAGCCTGGTGAACTTTGGGCTGACTGGTAACGTGAGGAGGAAAGCACACAACCTAAAGTATGACCCTAGATGTTGTTGTTCTTGTTATTTGGTTTTTAGGAGCATTGGCAACTAAGGCCATATTGCTCCGGGAATATGCAGTGGTCATTCCCTGACCTTTCCGCATCCTCCGTATTTGGTGGTGACGGGCTCGAACCCCGGTCTAATCAAGAAGCATGTGCTAAGCACTGCCGCTCCTTCCCACCTGGCTACGGAAACGCCATGACCCTAGAGAGACCAGACTAGTTTCTCTTGGGGTTATTGTGAGTGCAAAATATGATGGTGATCTCAATTTGTTGTTGAAATGCACAGGGACAGAAATTCAGTTCCCCCAGGGTAAATCTATGCAGTGTGGAGGGGGAGTGGAAGAACACAAAAGTAATGCTGAATGAACCTGAAGAGAGTCACTTTAATATCCGGAGATTTTTAGAACAAGGTTCTTGTTCAAGATATATTTAATAGGGGGGAGATCCCTCTTTAGGTCGTATGTTTAGTTTTCATTTCTGCTACCTGGATCGTGGGGCTACCAATTTCCGTTTTTTTCTCAATTTTTTCGGAACCTGGTAAGAGTTTCCACCGCATGGTACATGATATCGAGGTATAACATGTTTGGGCACATTAAATGCACTTGTTAACTCTTGGGTGCTTATCTACAGGTGAGATTACCATATATACAAAATTCAGCTTTCAAAACCTCAAGGTATCATGAAATAACCATGTATTTCACCTCGCAACAAGATCAATACCAAGATGGCAGCCAATATGGCATCTCTATTGTTACAGCGATGTGAGTGATTGATGTAGCGATGAGGAGGGGAGGCAATTTACAGAATTGAGACACGAATAATTATACATTTTGAAGAAGTGCTATATATGTATCTAGTATGATATTTAATATTACTTTACTGTCACAATTTTGCTCTGCAAGCCTCACAATAGGCTATAATGCTTCTTGGGATGCTAATGTCCAAGATTTCCTATTCGCATTATCATTTAAAAAATACATTACATACAAAATTTTAAATCGTTCCTAATTCCTTTAAACATAAACAGTTTTTGGCAAAAAGTCACCTGAGTATACAGAGTCCTATGTGCTTTCCCCTGACATCGTTGGCAATAGAAAATTTTAACATATAACACTTCTTATTACTTTTCCAATGGAGTTCACAAATGCATGGCTGCACACTTGATGGCGCCATTTTTTTTCCAATGGAATAGGTTGTTGTTGTTTGTTTGATTTTTTGGTGCAAAGGGCTACTAAGGCCATAATGCACCTATTACAATATTACCTGGTACATGCTTGATAAACAGGTGGATTTAGATTAGATGGTATTTGTTTATTGTTCTCAGGAAGGTAAAAAGATCATTTATATCTGGTCAGTCTCCAATAAAGTTGATTAGAGGAAAATAGATGTGAGGGGAAAGCTACTTGTCATTCTCTCAAGTATAATGGGCAATCAAGGATAAGATGTTTTACTTTTTTTTTTTTTTTTTTTTTTTGATTTGGTAGTTGTTGGCGCATCGGCTTCTGTGGCCATATTGCACCTCCCAAGATTTTTGCAGTACTTTGATCCAAGCCCGAGGCGGGAATCGAACCCGCGACCTTTGGGTTGCCGGGCAGGTACTTTACCCACTCGGCTAGCCCGGTCGGCAGATGTTTTACTGTGAGTTGAGTTTGGCAGTGGTGCATAGTGGAGGATCATCCGGTGAGAGTAGGTAATTGTGAGTTAGGTGGGTGTACCCAATCCGCAATCTAGAAAGTACAACTTCTTCCTTCCTATTCCCTCTGGGGTTTGATAACCACTACTTGTGATTGTTTTCAATCTGGAACAAATTATTGGGTTTGTTCTCCAGCCAAATGGACAGCCATTTTTTCCTTCTGGTACATTGTATAAAGTATTTGTAATCTGTGTAAAGTATCTGGATTTCTGATGTTATGAGACTCGCATTCTTGTCAGAAACTTCTGCTTTTTTATTGCCTGTGATTCCAGAAAGTCCAGGAATCCAAGAGAAGATTATTTTTTGCTTGTTTGTATGAAGCTGCATTAAATTTATTTGAATTTGTTGCAAACAGAGGTGACTTGAAGGAAGTTTAGACTGAACAGCAGATACGTTCTTTAATGCCATCAGGATAGCATTAGCATTATTAGAGGCATTTGATGCAAGAAAGCAAGCTTATGCAGCATCAGCCAAAAAAAAAAAAAAAGCCACTTCCACTTCACCCCTCTGTTCGTTCAAAATACCTGTCCAGCTGAGCCTTAAACTTATTTATACTATCAACTTCCACGAAAAGGGATGGAAGTCTGTTCCACCAACCAACCATCCGCTGACTAAAGGCAAATTTCCGCACGTCTATCCTACATCTGTCTTTCCTCAATTTGAATTTATGCCCTCTCAGGTGATTATTCTGAGCGAGAGGAAGAATCCCATCAGCACTGAGCATGCTCAAACCATTCAAGGCTTTATACACCTCTATCAGATCACCTCGCTGGTGCCTAGTCTCCAGACACTGTAATCTGCAAAACTTAAGCCTTTCTTCGTAAGAGCACCCCTTTGTTCCATTCACTAATCTTGTTGCCCTTCTCTGTACTCGTTCCAGCATTTCTACATCCTTCATGAAATGAGGCCTCCAGACCTGTATACAGTACTCTAGGTGTGGTCTGACCATTGCCTTATACAAGGGAATAATCACCTCCTTATCCCTGCTAGAAAAATTCCTATATATCATTGACAACACACCATGAGCTACTCTTGCAGCCCGTCTGCACTGCTCAGAGAACTTCATATCTGCCTGCACAACCACCCCCGGGTCCCTTTCATTCTCTACCACTGTCAGCGTGAGTTGATACATTGCTCTGGTGTTGCTGTTTCCCATGTGTAGTACTTTACATTTGTCAATGTTAAACTTCATTTGCCACCTCTCAGCCCATCTGCTCAACCTTTCCAGATCCTGTTGCAGCAACATAGTGTCAGTATTGTCCTTGATAAACCTGCCTACCTTTGTATTGTCTGCAAACTTCGACATTAAGCTTAATATACCCTCATCAATATCATTTATGAATACAGAAAACAATAATGGACCCAACACTGAGCCCTGAGAGACTCCACTAATAACATTAGTCCACGACGAGCAATGTCCATTGATTACCACTCTCTGTCTTCTACCCCTCAGCCACCCCTTTATCCACAGCAGCAATTTGCCTCCAATTCCACACTGCTTCAATTTGTGCAGCAGTCTTCCATGTGCAACAGTATCAAAAGCCTTTCTAAGATCCAAGTATATAATATCAAAGTTATTCCCTGCATCCAGTTCCTTTGTGACTGCATCATAGTATCCAATCAAATTGGTCAGGCAAGACTTCCCCTTAACAAAACCATGCTGTGTCCGAGCTATAGCTGAAGTCTTGTCTAAATGATCCTGCAGTGCTTCTTTAACTAGTGCCTCCATTAATTTTCCTGGAACAGAAGTTAAACTCACAGGTCTATAATTACTTGTGTCAGCCTTTGATCCTCCTTTGTGAATTGGGGTGACATTTGCACATCTCAGTCTGTGGGTACCTCCCCTGAGTCCAAGGAAGCTCTCATAATTATGGCTAAGGGTTTGCTTACTTCCTTTGCTGCCTCCTTTAATATAACTGAATAGATCCCATCCACCCCGGGTGCCTTTCTTGTTTTTATCTTCAACAATTTCTCCTCCACTTTACTCTCAGTTATTACAAGATTCTCTAGCTTACTGCTAGAGTTGAATACACCTCTGGCTTTCCCCTCGCTAAATAACTCCTCATGTGTGAATGTCGATGCAAAATATTCATTTAATTTGTTAGCTACCTGAGCAGGATCATCAACAGTTGACCCATCGATATCAAGTGGACCAATCTGATTCATCCCCTTCCTTCTAGAGTTTACATAAGTAAAGAACTATTTGCTGTTTTTCTTTGCATCCCTTGCCAAAGATTTCTCGTAATCTGCCTTCGCCTGCCTAACCTCCTTTGTAACTTGGTTACAGATCAACATGTATCTATCATAGGCTTCTGTGTCATGTGTTAATTTGTATGTATCCCATGCATGTTTCTTCTCTGCCACATGCCTCATCAGTTCATCTGACATCCATTTAGGCCTAAACCTTGAACAATATTTCTTAGTTAGTATGTAAAGCCCAGTAGCTTCCATGATAAGTTCTTTGAATGCTTCCCATTTTGAATTTACTGTTGGTAACATCATCAGTTGGTCCCACTGTATAGAATTTAAATACTGTTTCAGACCATCGTAGTCACCTTTACGAAAGCAATAACCCTTCCCTTTACCCCTAATGGTAGCTACCTCTTTGAGTAAATCCCACTTCAGCACACTGTGATCACTGCCACCTAGTGGTTCATTTATCTGCAGATTCTTAATTCATGAAGAATCACTGCTGATAATCAAATCAAGAGTATTCCTCCTTCTAGTTGCCTCCTGAACATGCTGATGTAGAAAACAATCATCCAATAAATCCACAAAAGCCTTGCTAGTGTGTGAGTGACCAGCCCCCAAATTCCAGTCAATATCTGGGAAATTAAAATCTCCCATTATAAGACTCTCTGATTTACTGGCCCACTCTATTTCCCTGTACAGTTTCTTATTATACTCATCAGAGTCATTAGGCCTATAGCACACTCCTACTCTCAATTTTGATCTCCCAATGCTTATGTCACACCAAACTGACTCGAAACTGCACTGTCCAGCGATGTACACTGGCTTCACTTCCCTGGATTTTATGTATTTCTTAACTTATAGCATAACCCCTCCTCCCTTCCTATCCAGTCTATCCTTTCTGTAGACGTTGTACTCCCCAAATTCCAGTTCTGCATTCCTTATATCTGTGTGACACCACATCTCTGATATCCCAACAATATCTGCCTTTGATGTTTTGAGCAATACCTCAAATTCATCAAATTTATTTACTAAACTCCTAGCATTGGTGTACACGCAAGTATACATGCACCTATTTCATTCTTAGCTACCCTATCAGAAACCATGTGCTTACTTGTACCGCAATGACTCCCGGCAGTCTCTGAAATATCCTGCATCTGGTTTCTCAGGCTTCTGCTCATTCCAATAGAAGGAGTGCAAGAATCTCTTTCACCTCTGCCAGTGGCTACTGTTAATCTATTAATCTTTGTATCCCCCCAAGCTAGCAGTTTTCCGACCAATCTAACACTGCCTCGATAGCATCAGCAAATATTCTTGCACCCTTTCTATTTAAGTGTATCCCATCCCTGTAGAAGCAATCCCTCCTGTTAACAAGTAATAGCATACAGGTTCTACAGTGTAAGTGCTGCACTCCAAAGGAAGCTGTTGAGATATTGGTCAATTTGGCAGTACTGCAGCTGCACCAACTTTAGTATCTGTCTTGGAGCCATCAATGTAAATTTGAGTGTAACAAAAGGGATCTGCTTAATATTGCAATTTGAAAGGGTATGCTTTCCTCATTGTTGGAAATGTTTATCAATATTTGCCAAGGGTATTTGCCATGGCTGTGTAGCCATGCTTTCATCTGCAGTTATGTTATCAATATTTAGATTCCAAGAAGTGTTTAAATTCTGTAATGCATGATTTATTTTGCAAAGTTTTATTTTTATTTAAATTATCCCATTTTGGTGGAAAAGATATTGATTCAGCTTCTATAGATAGGTTGTACGAAAATATACTTAATATGCTCTAAAAAACATAATTTTTTATCCATAATTCCACAAAGAAATCTAATATTTTGTTGGTAAGTAATTGGATAAGAATTGAGTTGTAAATCTAGATAGGGATGTAAATTTCGTTTACGGCGAAAGTGTACTGCTGTTGTTTTTTGCTTTGAGAGGCGATAACCATTATTTTTGACCACTGAACAAGCATGTTAATTGTACCTTGAAGCTATCTTTCAATTACATGCATATTTTGAGATTGATAGGAGATTGCAAGATCATCGGCGTATGGGTATGTTTCCACTGCGTCAGGAATGCATGTGGTAAATGAATTAATCCCGATGAAGAGAGAGAACATTAAAAAGAGTGAATTAAGCCTTCAAGAAATTAATCTTAGAAGCTACTTTTTTTTTTTTTTAATTTTTTTTTTATGAAAACCGGAAAAAGATATGTATTAGAACCTACAGTACTTGGTACCATGCTTGGATTGGAAGTTGAGAAGACGAAAGAAGATATTTGTTGACATCAGACATGAACTACTGTACACTGTAATTTTCAGGAAATACGAACGAAGGAAGGTTCTTCCAGAAAATAGCAGTTGAGTGAATAAACGAGGAAGATGAAAAGTTGGTTCTGTGAGTTTGACGTTGGACAGTAAATGAACATTGGCTGGTTGCAGCACATGTTTGGACTGTTTTGAAAGAGAGTGGGAATAATAGAAGCCAATTCAGAGGAACAGTGCCCATGGAAGTATCTGCAGAAAAGGTATGCAGCAGAAACAGTATGTCTATGAGACAGTGAGTGGAGAGACTCTGTTAGAGGGGACTCATTAATTAATCTAACTACCCTCTTCTGAATAGAATCAAGAAGCCTGAGAGAGGTTTTGGGGGCACTGCCCCAGATGTGGGAACAATATTCCATGGTAGAGCAGATTTGCAATTTGTACAGAGTGAATAGCTGTTTAGAAGAAAAGTAATGCCAAGAGCAAAAGAGAAATCAAGCTTTTTAGATGTAGAGGAAGCAATATTTGTAATGTGCTTGTGCCAAATGAGATTAGAAGTCAGGATAATCCCCAAAACAGATATATCATTTTGCCCAGAAATCGGAGTGTCACCAGAGATAAGCATAGGAGCAGAAGAATCCTTTTTTTGAAAAAAAAGACAAGACTGAGTTTTAGAAGGATTGAAATCAACTCAACTGTCTTTGCTCGACTGGAGACCGGAATTTAAGGAATTGGTAGCAGACATTCAAGAAGTTGAAGCTGATTGAGCAGGGCAAGGTTTCTCAAAATGGAAAGTGGAATGCAATGTGCTATCATCGGCAAAACTATTGAAAGGATTTCCAGTCAATGGAAGAAGGTCATTGATATACAAGAGAAAAAGAATGGGGGAAAGAACTGAACCTTGGGGAAAACCAGCATTAGTGCGGAAGTTAGAAGATAGAGAGCCATCTACTATCACCATCAGCGAGAAAACTGGATAACAAATTACAAAAAACAGTTGGCAAACCATAAGATGGAAGCTTGTTTAAAAGACCTTTATGCCAAAGAAGATCGAAAGGCTTTGAGATGTCAAGAGCAACTGCTTGTGTTTCACCAAACGTTTCCATTGAATTTGTCCATAAATGGGTTACATAAGACAGAATATCACCAGTGGATCGACAGTGATGGAATCCATACTGGCAATCGTTGATCAGACAGAAGGTTTCTAGGTAGTTCAAGAGTTGGCAGTTAATTGATTTCTCATTACTTTAGAAAGAGTAGAAGTAACTGCAATGGGACAATAATTGGATGGGAGGGATTTGTCACCTTTTTGGGAACTGGCTGGATGTGAGAAAATTTCCAAGTAGAAGGAAAAACACCTGTGGAATAAGAAAGGGAAAAAAAGGCAGCAAAAAACAGCATAAAAAGTTCAGAAGCGCAGGTTTTGAGAACAAGTTCAGAAATACCATCAGGACCTGGAGCTTTCTTAGCATTCAGATTCAGGAAAATCCTTCTGACATCATTTTGACGGAAGACCACAGGAGGCATTGAAAGGAGTGTGTTGAACATGATGGGAAGTGTTTTACTTAGATCATTAATACATGAGTTGGAAGAAATATTGGATGCTAGCAGGTCAGCTTTATCCTTCGCTGAAGTGACAACAGAACAATCTCATTTTGACAGAGGTGGGAGCAGAGAAGGGCAAAAGTTGCAGCCAACAGCGTTGGCAAGAGACCAGAATGCTCGGCTACCAAGGGCAAGAAGCAAGTTTTCTACTCTTAGCCTGTTAAAAATCTAGTTTGGTCTGATTAATAACTGCTTTACAATTGTTGCAAGCTTTGGTATAAGCAGAAAATGAAACAAGCCAATTACAATATGCAACGTTCTTCTCTTGAACAGCTTTAGCACATTTATTAGAAAACCAAGGTTTAGATAAAGGACAAGATTTTAAGGTGGAGTGTGGAATAAAGGATTTCATTCCTACAAGAATAATTTCACTGCCATGAATTGAGCAAACGTTGACATCAGAAGTTTTAAAACAGTAATCCAACCAAGGAAAAGAAGAAAATAATCTTGCAGGTGATCCCATTTTGCATTCTTGTAATGCCAAACAACACAAGGTTGGGAATAGCCAAGAGATAAAGGCTCCATTGGAGAAGAGACAATCACCAAGTTGTGATCAAAGGTGCCTAAAGGAGCACTCACTTCAACTGTGTACTTAGAAGGGTTGTTTTTGAGAAAAAGATCAAACGTCTTGGCTGTATGGTTAGGACTGTCCAGTATTCTTGTAGGTAAATGAACAATCTGTGCAAAGTCATTTGTAATTGCAAAAGTCTCAGCATCTTGACAAGCTGGGTCAGTGTGACTGGAAAAGAGAAGCCAGTTGAAGTCGTGAACATTAAAGCCACCAGGGGAAATTAATTCACCGTTAGGAAAGTTGGACTGGAGAAAGTCAAGTTGTAAAGAGAGGAAGTCAAAGAGCTCCAAGTGATTAGAGGAGTTGGGAGAACGGTAGAGACAACAGATTAATTCGATACAATGAGGTAGAGAGATTTAGCATTGGCATTAGCAAACGCACATGATACAAGCTTATATAGCATCAGCCAAAAAAAAAAAAAAAAAACCTTATCTAACACATCCACTCGTTCCACATGTTTGTCAAGTTCTCCCTTGAATCTATTTAAACTATCAACTTCTACAACGACAGATGGAAGTTTGATCCAGCAATCAACCACTATTGGAGGCTTGAAGTGGTGGAACCCATGTTTAGTCTCTAGAGCTAAGTTCCGGCCAACCCTTCCCTATCTCTTCCATCATGCAGTATGATTGATGATTTTTGAGGTTATGATGAATGTCGTGGCGAGATCCAATATTCCTTACATTTCGAGGGTATAGCTCTAAAACGGTGTTCGCAGGCCGGCCGCTAGTTAGTACACCGGACTGAACCTATTGGTAACTCTCTAGGAAGCTTCCGGATCAGCTGGTGTGTATAATCTTGCTACCTCTACTCTGCAAGATAGTGACTGGAGGGAGTCCGAGTAGTGTGTATGCGGGGAGCATTGTCGAGGCCACGTTATGTCAAGGATCTGGGTATATTCTTACCACATGTAAGCCATATCCAAAAATTTCATTACTTCATACAGCATGTCCCACCCACTTTTTCTTACTATTGAATACACCATGAATTGTCAAAATAATAGAGCAAGCTTATCTGCGAAAAGATCTAAATCTCCCAAGGACTTCTAATTCATTTCACAAATATACGTGGTCTCAATTCTAATCTCAACGATGTCCATTTCCACTTGCAGTCATCCAAACCCCATGTATTTTTTCTGACTGAATCTCAGTTATCAGTTGATTCAACTACTGCTCATCTCAGATGTCCAAATTATTTGCTGTGTGATTCCTTTTGCCTCAAAGGTGGTACTTGTGCATATGTCCGTTCTGATATTCCCTGTCAGAGACTTGGCAATTTGGAATCTCCTCTCTTTGATCTTCTCTGGCTTAAAATCTCTCTACCTCATTGTGTCAAATTCATCTATTGTCTCTACCGTTCTCCCAACTCCACTAATCACTTGGAGCTCTTTGACTTCCTCTCTTTGCAACTTGACTTTCTCCAGTCCAACTTTCCTAACAGTGAGGTAATTTTCCTTGGTGATTTTAACGTTCACAACTCCAGCTGGCTTCCGTTTTCTAGTCACACCGACCCAGCAGGTCGAGATGCTGAGGCTTTTGCAATTACTAATGACCTAGCACAGATTGTTCATTTACCTACAAGAATACCGGACAATACAAATCATACAGCCAATACGCTTGATCTTTTTCTCACAAGCAACCCCTCTAAGTACAAGGTTGAAATGAGAGGTCCTTTAGGCACTGCCTACACCAAAGCTCGCAACAGTTGTAAAGCAGTTATTAACCAGTCCAAACTAGAGTGTGAACAGGCTAAGAGTAGAAAACTTGCTTCTTGACCTAATGGTAGCCGAGCATTCTGGTCTCTTGCCAAAGCTATTGGCCGAAACTTTTGCCCATCTCTGCTCCCACCTCTGTCCAAACCAGATGGTTCTGTTGTCACTTCAGCCAAGGATAAAGCTGACCTGCTAGCATCCCATTTTTCTTCGAGCTCATGTATTAATGATCTTGGTAAAACACCTCCCACCATTCTTAACACGCTCCATTCAATGCCTCCTGTGGTCTTCCGTCAAAAGGATATCAGAAGGATTTTGATGAATCTTGATGCTAAGAAAGCTCCAGGTCCTGATGGTATTTCTCCACTTGTTCTCAAAACCTGTGCTCCTGAACTTACTCCTATTCTTTGCCGCCTTTTTTCACTTTCTTATTCCAAAGGTGTTTTTCCTTCTGCTTGGAAATTTGCTCATATCCAGCCAGTTCCTAAAAAGGGTGACAAATCCCTCCCATCCAATTATCGTCCCATTGCAATTACTTCTACTCTTTCTAAAGTAATGGAGAAATCAATTAACCGCCAACTCTTAAACTACCTAGAAACCTTCCGTCTGATCAACGATCGCCAGTATGGATTCCGTCAGTGTCGATCCACTGGTGATATTCTGGCTTATGTTACCCATTTATGGACTAATTCAATGGAAAGGTTCGGCGAAACACAAGTAGTTGCTCTTGACATCTCAAAGGCCTTTTATCGTATTTGGCATAAAGGTCTTCTAAACAAGCTTCCATCTTATGATTTGCCAACTGTTTTTAGTAATTGGTTATCCAGTTTTCTCTCTGATCGCTCAATGAGGGTGGCCGGTGTCCCCCAAGGTACAGTTCTTTCCCCCACTCTTTCCCTCTTGTATATCTATGACCTTCTCCCATTGACTGGAAATCCTATCCATAGTTTTGCTGATGATAGCACATTGCATTCAACTTTCCATTTTGAGAAACCTTGTCCAGCTCAATCAGCTTCAAGTTCTCGAAAATATGCTGCCAATTCCTTAAATGCCGATCTTCAGGTAATTCTCCAGTGGGGCAAAGACAACTTAGTTGATTTCAACCCTTCTAAAACTCAATCTTGTCTTATATCTCGCCAAAAGGATTCTTCTGCTCCTATGCTTATCTTTAGTGACACTCCGATTTCTAGGCAAAATGATATATCTCTTTTGGGGATTACCCTGACTTCTAATCTCTCTTGGCACAAGCACATTACAAATATTGCTTCCTCTGCATCTAAAAAACTTGGTTTTCTCTTTCGCTCTCGGCGTTACTTTTCTCCCAAACAGCTGCTCACTCTGTATAAATCGCAAATCCGCCCTGCCATGGAATATTGTTCCCACATCTGGGGTGGTGCCCCCAAAACCTCTCTCAGGCTTCTTGATTCCATTCAGAAGAGGGCAGTTAGGTCAATTAATGATTCATCTCTAACAGAGTCTCTCCACTCGCTTTCTCATAGACGCACTGTTTCTGCTGCATGCCTCTTCTACAGATACTTCCATGGGCACTGTTCTTCTGAATTGGCTTCTATAATTCCCGCTATCTCTTTCAAAACAGTCCGAACACGTGCCACCACCAGCCAACATATATTTACTGTCCAACTTCAAACCCATAGAACCAACTTTTCATCTTCCTCATTTATTCATTCAACTGCCGTTTTCTGGAACATCCTTCCTTCATACGTATTTCCTGAAAATTACAATCTACAGAAGTTCAAGTCCAATATCAACAAATATCTTCTTTCATCTTCTCAACCTCCAACCCAAGCACGGTACTAAGTACTATAGGTTATAATACCTCTCATGTTTGGGGTTCTCATAAAAAAAAAAAAAAAAAAAAAAAAAAAACACTCGCTGGCTAAAGTCAAACTTCCGCACATCTCACCTACAACCCCTTTCCTCAATTTGAATTTATGCCGGCTCAGGCAATTATTCTGAGCAAGAGGAAGAATCCCATCATAATTGAACACGTTCAAACCAATCAAGGGTTTATACATCTTAATCAGATCACTTCTCAGGTGCGAGATGATCCGATTTTTTACAAATTACAGTCTCCAGACACTGTAATTTGTAAAACTTAAGCCTTTCTTTGTAAGAGCAACACTTTGCTCCAATGACTAATCTCGTTGCCCTTCTCTGTACTCGTTCCAACAGCTCTACATCCTTCTTGAAATGAGGCCTCCAGACCTGTATACAGTACTCAAGGTGTGGCCTGACCATTGCCTTATACAAAAGGATAATCACCTCCTTATCCCCGCTAGAAAAATATCTTTATATCACTGACAAGACACCATGAGTTACTCTTGCCGACCATCTGCACTGCTCAGAAAACTTCATATCTCCCTGCACAATTACCCCCAGGTCTTTTTCATTCTCTACCACTGTTACTGTGGTACTACAGAGTTGATACATTACTCTGGTATTACTCCTTCCCATATGCAGTACTTTACATTTGTCAATGTTAAACTTCATTTGCCTCCTCTCAGCCTATCTGTTAAACTTTTCTAGATCCTGTTTTTTTTTTTTCTGTTGTTGTTGGCGCATCGGCGCTACTGTGCCGATAATGCACCTCCCAAGGTTTTTGCAGTACTTTGATCCAAGCCCATGGCGGGATTCGAACCCGGGACTTTTGGGTTGCCAGGCAAGCACTTTACCCACCCGGCTAGCCCGGTCGGCTCTAGATCCTGTTGCAGCATTGTACTGTCAGTAAAACCATGCCAACCTTCATATCGTCTGAAAACTTGGATATTAAGCCTGATATACCATCATCAATATTATTTATAAATACAGAAAACACGATGGACCCAACACTGAACCCTGAGGGACTCCACTAATAACATTAGTCCACGAAGAGCAGTGCCCATTGATTACCACTCTCCGTCTTCTCCCACTCACCCATCCCTTTATCCATAGCAGCAATTTGCCTCCAATGCCACACTGCTCCAATTTTTGCAGCAGTCTTCCATGTGCAACAGTATCAAAGGCTTTTCTAAGATCCAAATATATGATATCAAAGTTATAATTTGCATCCAGTTCCTTTGTGACTACATCCTAGTATCCAATCAAATTAGTCTAATGATATCAAGAGTAGAAGACCGGCAGAATTACTTAACAAGTACAGGTAACTGTTGAAAAAAAAAAAGCCGTGAATTAGGGTTGAATTTGAAAGTGTCTGCAATTCTGCACAGACAGGATAGGAGGGAGTATATGATGAGAGCCTTGTAGATCTGTTCGGCCCTGGAAAGATTGTGCAAGGCTCAAGGGGTAGAATTTTTTTCAGCCTGGACTGTACTTGTTAACAGGAGAGACTGCTTCTACAGGGATGGAATACACTTAAATAGAAAGGGTGCAAGAATATTTGCTGATGCTATCGAGGCAGTGTAAGGTGGGTCGGAAAACTGCTAGCTTGGGGGGATAAAAAGATTAATAGATTAACAGCAGCCACTGGCAGACGTGAAAGTGATTCTTGCACTGCTTCTATTGGAATGAGCAGAAGCCAGAAAAACAAGATGCAGCACATTTCAGAGACTGCTGGGAGTCATTGCGGTACAAGTAAACACATGGGTTGTGTTAGGGGGAGCTAAGAATAGAAACAGGTGCATGTATACTTGCGTATACACCAATGCTAGGAGTTTGGGTAATAAATTTGATGAATTTGAGGTATTGCTCAAAGCATCAAAGGCAGATATTATAGGGATATCAGAGACGTGGTGCCACATAGATATAAGGAATGCAGAACTGGAATTTGGGGAGTACAACATCTACAGAAAGGATAGACAGGATAGGATGGGAGGTGGGGTTATGTTATTAGTTAAGAAATACATAAAATCCAAGGACATGAAGCCAGTCAACATCGCTGGACAGTGCAGTGTCGAGTCAGTTTGGTGTGACATAAGCATTGGGAGATCAAAATTGAGAGTAGGAGTGCGCTATAGGCTTAATGACTCTGATGAGTATAATAAGAAACTGTGCAGAGAAATAGAGTGGGCCAGTACATCAGAGAGTCTTATAATGGGGGATTTTAATTTCCCAAATATTGACTGGAATTTGTGGGTTGGTCATTCACACACTAGCAAGGTGTGGATTTATTGGATGATTGTTTTCTACATCAGCATGTTCAGGAGGCAACTAGAGGGAGTAATACTCTTGATTTGATAAACAGTACTGATTCTTCCTGCATTAAGAATCTGGAGATAAAGGAACCACTAGGTGGCAGTGATCACAGTGTGTGCAGTGGGATTTACTCAAAGAGATAACTACCTTCAGGGGTAAAGGGAAGGGTTACTGTTTTTGTAAAGGCGACTACACTGGTCTGAGACAGTATTTAAATTCTATACAGTGGTACCAACTGAAGATGTTACCAACAGCAAATTCAAAATGGGAAGCATTCAAAGAACTTATCTTGGAAGCTACTAAGCTTTACATACCAACTAAGAAATATTGTTCAAGATTTAGGCCTAAACGGATGTCAGATGAACTAATGAGACATATGACAGAGAAGAAAAATCATGGGATACATATAAATTAACACGTGACACAGAAGCCTATGATAGATAAAAGTTGATCTGTAACCAAGTTACAAAGGAGGTTAGGCAGGCAAAGGTAGATTACGAGAAATCTTTGGCAAGGGATGCAAAGAAAAACAGCAAAGGATTCTTTACTTATGTAAACTCTAGAAGGAAGGAGATGAATCAGATTGGTCCACTTGATATCGATGGGTCAACTGTTGATGATCCTGCTCAGGTAGCTAAAAAACTAAATGAATATTTTGCATCGACATTCACACATGAGGAGTTGTTCAGTGAGGGGAATGCCAGAGGTGTATTCAACTCTGGCAGTAAGCTAGAGAATCTTGTAATAACTGCGAGTAAAGTGGAGGAGAAATTTTTCAAGATAAACACAAGAAAGGCGCCCGGGGTGGATGGGATCTATCCAGTTATATTAAAGGAGGCAGCAAAAGAAGTAAGCAAACCCTTAGCCATAATTATGAGAGCTTCCTTAAACTCAGGGGAGGTACCCACAGACTGGAGATGTGCAAATGTGACCCCAATTCACAAAGGAAGATCAAAGGCCGACACAAGTAATTATAGACCTGTGAGTTTAACTTCTGTTCTAGGAAAATTAATGGAAGCACTGGTTAAAGAAGCACTGCAGGATCATCTAGACAAGACTTCAGTTATAGCTCTGACACAGCATGGTTTTGTTAAGGGGGAAGTCTTGCCTGACCAATTTGATTGGATACTATGATGCAGTCACAAAAGAACTGGATGCAGGGAATAACTTTGATATTATATACTTGGATCTTAGAAAGGCTTTTGATACTGTTGCACCTGGAAGACTGCTGCACAAATTGGAGCAGTGTGGCATTGGAGGCAAATTGCTGCTATGGATAAAGGGGTGGTTGAGGGGGAGAAGACAGAGAGTGTAAATCAATGGACATTGCTTATCGTGGACTAATGTTATTAGTGGAGTCCCTCAGGGTTCATTGTTGGGTCCATTATTGTTTTCTGTATTTATAAATGATATTATAAATGATGATGGTATGTCAAGCTTAATGTCCAAGTTAGCAGCGATACATAGGTTGGCAGGGATGTCAAGGACACTACTGACACTATGCTGCTGCTGCAACAGGATCCGGAAAGGTTGAGCAGATGGGCTGAGAGGTGGCAAATGAAGTTTAACATTGACAAATGTAAAGTACTACACATGGGAAACAGCAACCCCAGAGCAACGTATCAACTCTGTGGTACTACACTGACAGTGGTAGAGAATGAAAGGGACTTAGGGGTGGTTGTACAGGCAGATATGAAGTTCTCTGAGTAGTGCAGACGGGCTGCAAGAGTAGCTCATGGAGTATTGTCAATGATATACAGGAATTTTTCCAGCAGGGATAAGGAGGTGATTATTCCATTGTATAAGGCAATGGTCAGGCCACACCTAGAGTACTGTATACAGGCCTGGAGGCCTCATTTCAAGAAGGATGTAGAGCTGCTGGAACGAGTACAGAGAAGGGCAACAAGATTAGTGAATGAAACAAAGGGGTGCTCTTACGAAGAAAGGCTTAAATTTTGCAAATTACAGTGTCTGGAGACTAGGCACCAGCGAGGTGATCTGATAGAGTTGTATAAAGCCTTGAATGGTTTGAGCACGCTCAATGGTGATGGGATTCTTCCTCTTGCTCAGTATAATCACCTGAGAGGGCATAAATTCAAATTGAGGAAAGACAGATGTAGGATAGATATGCGGAAATTTGCCTTTAGCCAGCGGGTAGTTGGTTGGTGGAACACACTTCCATCCCTTGCCGTGGGTTGATGGCCTAAATAAATTTAAGGCTCAGCTGGACAGGTATTTCGAACGAACAGAGGGGTGAAGTGGAAATGGTTTTTTTTTTTTTTTTTTCGACTGATGCTGCATAAGCTTGCTTTCTTGCATCATATGCCTCGATGGCGCCTCCGTAGCCAGGTGGGAAGGAGCAGCAGTGCGTAGCACACGCTTCTTGATTAGACCGGGGTTCGAGCCCGTCACCACCAAATAGGGAGGATGCGGAAAGGTTAAGGAATGACCACCGCATATCCTGGAGCAATATGGCCTTAGTTGCTAATGCTCCTAAAAACCAAAACAACAAACAACAACATCATATGCCTCTACTAATGCTAATGCTGGTCAGACTAGACTTCCCCTTAACAAACCCACGCTGTGCCCAAGCTATAACTGAAGTCTTGTTAGATGATCCTGCAATGCTTCTTTAACCAGTGCCTCCATTAATTTCCCTGGAACAGAAGTCAAACTAACAGGTCTGTAATTACCTGTGTCTCCCTTTTATCCTCCTTTGTGGATTGCGGTCACATTTGCACATCTCCTGTCCATGGGTACCACCCCTGAGTCCAAGGAAGCTCTCATAATTATGGCTAAGGGTTTGCTTACTTCCTTTGCTGCCTCCTTTAATATAACTGGATAGATTCCATCCACCCAAGGTGCCTTTCTTGTGTTTATCTTTTAACAATTTCTCCTCCACTTTACTCTCAGTTATTATAAGATTATCTAGCTTACTTCCAGGATTTAATAAACCTCTGGCATTCCTCTCCCTGAATAACTCCTCATGTGTGAATGTGGATACAAAATATTCATTCAGTTTGTTAGCTACCTGAGCAGGATCTTCAACAGTTGAACCATCGATATTAAGTGGACCAATCTAATTCATCCCCTTCCTTCTAGAGTTACATAAATAAAGAACTCTTTGCTGTTTTTCTTTGCATCCTTTGCCAAAGATTTCTCGTAATCTGCCTTTGCCTGCCTAACCTCCTTTGTAACTTAGTTGCAGACCAGCTTATATCTATCATTGGCTTCTGTGTCGTCCATTAATTTATATGTATCCCATGTATTTTTCTTCTCTGTCTCATGTCTAATTAGTTCATCTGACATCCATTTAGGCCAAAATCTTGAATAATATTTCTTTATTGGTATGAAAACCCTAGTAGTTTCCAACATTAATTTTTTGAATGCTTCCCATTTTGAATTTGCTGTTGGTAACATCATCAGTTTGTTCCACCGTATAGAATTTAAATATGTCTAAGACCACTGTAGTCACCTTTACGAAAGCAAAAGCCCTTCCCTTTAACCTTGATGGTAGTTACCTCTTTGAGTAAATCTCACTTCAGCACACTGTGATCACTGCCACCTAGTGGTTCCTTTATTTTCAGATTCTTGATGCATAAAGAATCACTACTGATAATCAGATCAAGAGTATTACTCCCTCTACTTGCCTCCCGAACAGGCTGCTGTAGAAAACAATCATCCAATAAATCCACAAAAGCCTTGCTAGTGTGTGAGTGACTAACCCACAAATTCCAGTCAATATCCAGGAAATTAAAATCCCCCATTATAAGACACTCTAATTTACTGGCCCAGTCTATTTCTCTGCACACAATTGCTCATTATACATATCAGATTCATTAGGCCTACAACACACTCCTACTCTCAATTTTGATCTCCCACTGCTTGTGTCACACCAAACTGACTTGATACTGCACTGTCCAGCGATGTCGACTGGCTGCACTTCCTTGGATTTTTATGTGTTTCTTAACTAATAGCATAACCCCTCTACCGTTCCTATCCTGTCTATCCTTCCTGTACACGTTGTTCTCACCAATTCCAGTTCTGCATTCCTTATAACTAGGAATACGTTATAAGGAATTATAACTACTATTTCTTATAACTAGGAATAGTAGAAATAAGGAATAACTTTCCTTATTCCTTATAACTACTTATTTGTAATAACTAAGTCGCTATATTTATTTAGTTAAAAAAGTACAATTGAATTGACAATGAAATTTAACAATATTGATAAATTTTACTGATTAATTGATATTACTATACTCGCTATCTAGTTTTCCGTTAAACCTTATGCTAGCACACATTGTATCATATAACAATGGCGGCAAGTTACGAATGGTTAATTAATCTGCGGACACGAGGTATTATTTACTTTCCAAATCGTGCTATCTAAATTCAAAATAAACCATGGAGCTTGACTAGGTCTATAACCTACTTATAGAAAATAATTTAATCTAATAATTAAGTCAATAAAGCGGCTAAGTATAATTAAAAACTTTGCGTTCGCGGAAGCTGCAAAACCTGTCCACACGTGGATTTGATGTCCTTACCGATACTAAGTAGTAACCTACAAAATCTCTGTCTAAATTCAATTTAAACCAAAGTATTGTTACTAGGAATATAAAGCAACTCTAAAAAATAAATTAATATGCCAATTTAAGTCAATAAAAAAGCAAAAATTTCTTTATTTGCTGGAGCCGTAAAAACTTCACCTGTTCACATGTACTTTCGCACCCATTCGCCAAGTCATTTTAAAGCAGAGAACATCGAAGAGAGGAGATTCCAAATTACCAAGTCTCTGACAGAGTTGTTGTTGTTATTTGGTTTTTTAGGAGCATTAGCAACTAATGCCATATTGCTCGGGGAATATGCGGTGGTCATTCCCTGACCTTTCCGCATCCTCCGTATTTGGTGGTAACGGGCTCGAACCCCGGTCTAATCAAGAAGCATGTGCTATGCACTGCTGCTCCATCCCACCTGGCTACAGAGGCGTCTCTCTGATAGGGAATATCGGAACAGACATGTGCACAAGTACCACCTTTGAGGCGAAAGGAATCACACAGCGAATAGTTTGGGCAACTGAGATGAGCATTAGTTGAATCAAACGATAACTGAGATTCTGTCAGAAAAAGTACATGAGGTTTGGCAGACTGCAAGTGGAAATGGACATCGATGAGATTAGAATTGAGATCACGTATATTTGTGAAATGAACTAGGAAGTGTTTGGGAGGTTTAGATCTTTTCACAGATAAGCTTACTCTATTAGTTTGACAATTCATACTGTATTCAATGGTAAGAAAAAGTGGGAGGGACATGCTGTATGAAGTAATGAAATTTTTGGATATGGTGTACACATGGTAAGAATATACCCAGATCCTTGACATAACATAGCAAGTACAGCTTGTCTGGCATATATGAGAGAATGTCTGTGACAACCACAAGGATTGTTTCAAATGTTTCGCCTAATGAATTAGCAATTTCAAGAGGATTGCAGATTTCTTTCCCTCTTAGAAGTAGAATCGGAGTGGTTATAGGAGGGTACTGTCCATTAATTTTTCTCACTTTATTCCAAACTGTTTTGATGTGCGTGGTTCTGTTTATAGCAGAGGCATATTGGGACAGTGTCTCTCTTTTTTTTGCTTATACATTGTATATGACAAGCTTTAGCTCTTTCTCTGTTAAACTGTATCAGATTAGCTGTGGTTGGGTTTTTACGAAATAGATTCCAGTATTTATTCTTCTCTTTTTTAGCATCCCTACAGGCTTCCTTCCACCGTATTTTTGAGTGAGAGCAGACTTTGATAGATGATTTAGGTATGGCGGTTTCTGCAATTGCCATTATTTTCTGAGTGATGTAAGTTACCGCAGAGTCAATGGTAAACTCAATGGTTTAAATAACTAATGTGCCAGTTTTTGATATTTCGTCCAGTTAGCATTGTCAAAATTCCAGATGGTTTTTATTTCAGTTTGAGGTGGAAAATTAGTCAAAAGTGTGCATAATACTCGAAAGTGGTAACTGTTACGTAGGTTGTCAGTAACTGTCCAATCAATAAGTGGAAACAAGTTTGGTCAGCATATTTAAAGGTCAACTGCAGAAGTTGACCTTGAGGAGAAATGCATGCATGTGTGATTGCCAGTGTTTAACAATGTTAACTTGGCATCAGGTGGTAGCTGCCTTGTACTGGTGTTGGTGAGATGGTAATACCACACACGTTTTTAGGCCTGCTTCATACACCAGAACAGAATAACTAGGTGGAGATGGGCTTTTGCCTAGGAGCCACCCTCGATTCTGGGATACATGTTTGTTTTTTTTGTTATTTGGTTTTTAGGAGCATTAGCAACTAAGGCCATATTGCTCTGGGGATATGCGGTGGTCATTCCCTGACCTTTCCGCATCCTCCCTATTTGGTGGTCATGGGCTCGAACCCCAGTCTAGTCAAGAAGTGTGTGCTACGCACTGCTGCTCCTACCCACCTGGCTACGGAGGTGTCTTGGGATACATGTATGCAAGCAACAGGACGTCACATATAATATGGCACCTTATATACGTTTAATGAGAATGTTAATGTATATAAAATTTTATATATATCTTCTTTGTAAGTTTTGTGTATAATCTGTAAATAATTGTGTGCACAAATAAATGGAAATGTGCCTTTTAAGAATTTTTTCTATCAATTGACCTCTCTTATGAAGATGTAAAGATATCCCATAAGGGGTAATGGACATTCCAGTCACCCAAGATAGGTGATGGCAGCTGAGTAACTAAATCATCCAAATCAGCAAAAGTGTAGGAATGATTGAGCAAAAGGTATAAGAAAACAACCTTTATTGTTTTCCCGATCCTAACTCGGGCACCAATTGCTTCTTAAGTTGTTCGCAGAGGAATCAGTCTGAAAGGAGTTCTGGAGTTGACTAGCAATGCCACCCCCCCCCCCCATGAGCTATATTATAGTTGTTCCTATCTTTTCTAAGCATTGTATGATGTTTTTTGCTTATAGATATTTGAGGGGTCAGATTTGTTTCCTGTAGGCAAAGAATAGCAGGGTTATATTCTGTGATAAGATCATAAACATCATCTAAGTTAGCCGGGAGTCCGCGATAATTCCACTGTACGATTCTGTGCATTATTGATTATTATAAGGTGTATCTGTTTGCTTACGGACGCAGTTTGTTTATGCCTGTCTATTCTTGTTTTTTCCTTTTTTGGGAATATTGGTCTACTGATGTACATGTCTTCCTCTGCATGTATTTCAAAAAGTGTGTCATCTTCATGCGATTTTGTATCAATGTCCATGGTATGACTTTAAGATTTTTGACTCTCTCTCTCTTCTTCAGAACTTGTTTTCTTTATTGGGTGCTGTACAGAGGTTTTATCTGGCGGTACTGTCAGTGGTGTGTTTACTGAAAGACTTTCGCTGTTGCGTAGAGTTTTCTTTCAATGAGGAAAGGATTGATCTTGCCCAGTCAGATATTGACGTGCTCGGATGAACTGAGCAATCCGATCTGTACTGTTATACAGCACTGTTGCTTTTGCACAACTGAAGCATAAGAAGGCAATTTAATGGATACTAAAAACTCATGGTGTGCCACTGTGTTCAACTGCATATTTCTGCATTTTCTTTTCTCTTCGCCATTGGGTGCACTACTTTGAGCATGCCGATAATTTGACAGCACTGCTTTTCTGTAGTGCAATCTGTGTGAATGTGCTCTTTTGATCCACAGGAGGCACAGGTGGGGTAATACCTCTGCAGACTGCCCAGATTTTTGGCACTTAAAACAGTGGACTGGATTAGGAATGCATGGTCTAATTTTACAAATCAAATATCCAGCCTTTACAGTTAATGGCAGAGTTGGTGTATTGAAAGTGAGAATGATTGTCCGAGGAGGGGTAAATACTCCATCTTTCTTGATTAATATCCTTTTTGCATGAATTACATTTTGACTGTTGAGTTCTTGAACAATCTCTTCCTCGGACACATTAAGGAGATCCCACTCTGCTATTCTCCCTATAGAGAAGTTCAAGGTGGAATGCAGGGTAACCTTTGTGGGAATTCCACCAAACTTTGATATTCTAAGCAGCCTTTCTGAGTGTTTTTCTTCACGTGTCTCAACTAGACGGTCTTTGGATTGGGGTCTTCGGACCATTTTTAGACAGCCAGCCACATTTTCAATTCATTTCTGAATGAAAAATGGGGACAGCTTACTCAGTGGTTGTCTGTCAAGGAGAGCAGAATTAGAAAAAGAGGAGCAGGGTTTTCAGTTTTTTCTTTATTGCCTCTTTGCATTGGATGTATTTATATCATCCCTGGTCGATGGATCTGGATCAAGAGATCTGTAATTTTTTCATTTGTTGCTATCCATCATAGCTCCTTTTAGCCTTGGGAGAGGGAGTTTCTTCTTCCACATTACCGGCACCGCCACGTGGAGGCAGGAGCGGTGCCACCAGTGACCAAGCAGTTGTAAAAGTTAGTAGTTTGGTAGTAGGCAGCCGTAGCCTACTGATCAGGCGCGCGGGTGCCTAAGTACATGTGCCTTGAGTGACCAGGGTTCAAGCCCATGACTACTGAATACAGTGCTGCTTCTTGTAGTAGCGGCATGTGATGCAAGAAAGCAAGTGTATGAGCTTATGCGGCATCAGCCAAAAAAAAAATCATGCCATTCCCTCCAAATGCCTGTCCAGTTCCTCCTTAAAGTTATTTAACAACTTCCACAACAACACATGGAAGTTTGTTCCAGCAATTAACCACCTGCTGGCTAAAGGTAAATTTCCGCACATCTGGCTTTTCTTAATTTGAATTTATGCCCCCTTAGATCCTTCCACTTGTTTGTATCCGAACAAGTGGAAGGATCCCATCAGAATTCAGCGTGCTCAACCCATTCAAGGTCTTATACACCTCAATCAGATCACCGTGCAGGTGCCTAATCTCCAGCCACTGCAATTTGCAGAACTTAAGCCTCTCTTGGTAAGAGGATCCCTTCATTCCCTTCACCAATCTTGTTGCCCTTCTCTGTACACGCTCAAGCAAATCTCAATCCTTCCTAAAATGAGGCCTCCAGACCTGTACGCAGTACTCAAGGCGTGGCCTGACCATTGCCTTATACAGAGGGACAATCACCTCCTTTTCCCTGCTAGCAAAATTCCTATATATCATTGACAAAACCCCATGACCTGCCCTGGCAGCCTGTTTGCATTGCTCAGAAAACTTCATATCTGACTGCACAATTACTCCCAGGTCTTTCTCATTTTCTACCACTTTAAGTGTAGTACCACACAGGTGGTACTTTTCTCTCGGGTTACTTCTACCCCATATGCAGTACATTGCATTTGTCAAGGTTAAACTTCAGTTGCAGTAGCACACTGCCATTACTTTCATTAACAACCCTGCCAACCTTTGTATCATCAGCATGATAGATTGTATTCAATCTATCATGCGAACTCCTCTGACCGTTTGGCCGTCCCGGAGTATAAACAGAAAATTTATTTATTTATTAATTAATATATATACTAAATAAAGAAAGGTTGATTTCCTTTCTGTGTTCTTACTTTAATACTTTAAGCACAGAACCACTTGAAGTAAATAAACGAGAAAAAGACACTGGAAAACAAATAAAACTTTTTCTTTGAAAGGATCATTCTATAAATCACTGATAAAATTGCTTGTCACTATCGCTTGGCACTTGGGGCCTATGGGATGGGTAGGGAGGCTTGTAATTTTAGCTGTGTAGTTCATCAATAACATCTTTCTGCTGATACTGAGTGGAGGTTTGTGAGCCTAAACATACAGATTTTAATTGGAGATGTTCTATATGCAATTAAGGTACTCTCCCCAGAAGAATCACAAACAGGTGCTCCATAGTCTAACTGAGATCTAATTAAGGGCCTATGCAAGTTGAGCTGAGTATAAGCATTTGCACCCAAGTTGTACTAGAGATGAGCCAGGATATATTCATTTTCTTAATGCAAGAAATTCATAGATATTTAACATACTATTAGAAGTTTAGCAGCATGTTATCAAAAATTAGTCCAAGGAGATGGTCTTTTTTCACAATTGGAAAAGTATCACTGGCTAAGTGTAACTCGGATTCAGGATGCATTTTACACTCATTGCAGAATGTAGATTTCTGAAACAAGATCTTGTAGATTTTTGCATTTCGTAGACTACCTGATTTGTGCTATTCACAGAAATAGAGACGCATTGAGTACAGAGCCTTGTGGTACTCCTTCTTCTTGTATGTAGGTCTGGGAGAACTACCAGTAGCGATCTTAGAAGAACCTGTTTCAAAGAAACTTTAGAATAAAATTTAAGTGACCTCTCAGATTGGCAGAATAAAAATCTCTTAGGATGTCATGGCAGCCTGTAGTAGCAAAGGATTATTCTATATCAAAAAATACCATGCCAAGACTGATTTCTGACATATGCATTTCTTATGTTTGATTCTGCATTTACCATGAGATCCAAGGATAATCTATTCTTATAAAAACCAAATTTTATTATTACGGATTACATTTCAGGAGTCAAATATACCTGATGAGTTGACGGAATATCATTTTTACCAAAAATTAACTCAAGCAACTTGTAAGAGAAATCGGACTACAGTTATGAGAAACAGAATGATCTTTTCCTAGTTTGGATATTGTTATTACATAGGAAAGCTGCCAAGGACTGAGAAATGTATTCCAAATCATGATTATAAAAGATTGTGCATGTGATCGAGAAATGAGTACAGAGATCAGAACATTGGCATTTGTTGAGGCATATGATGCATGAAAGCAAGCTTATATAGTATCAGCAAAAAGAAAAAAAAAAACATTCCCATTTCACCCGTCTGGTCACTCCAAATGTTTGTCTAATTCAGCCTTAAATTGATTTAAGCAATCAACTTCCACAACAATAGATGGAAGTCTGTTCCAGCAATCAACTACCCATTGGCTAAATGCACACTTCCACACATATATTCTATAAATGTCTTTCCTCAATTTCAATCTATGCCCCTTCAGGTTCTTAATCTGAGCAAGAGGAAGTATCCAATCAGCATTGAGCCTGCTCAAACCATTCAAGGCCTTATACACCCCAATCAAATCACATCGCAGGTGCCTAGTCCCCAGATGCTGCAACTTGCAAAATTTAAGCCTCACCTGGTAAGAGCAGCCCTTTGTTCCATTCACTAATCTTGTTGCCCTTCTCTCTACTCATTCTAGCAACCCTACATCCTTCCTAAATTGAGCACTACACCGGTACACAGTACTCAAAGTGTAGCCTGACCATTGCCTTATACAAAGAGATAATCACCTCCTTGTCTCTGTTAGCAAAATTCCTATATATCACTGACAAAACTGCTCTGGCAGCTGGTCTGCACTGCACAATCATCCCCAGGCCTTTTTCATTCTCCACCTCCCTGAGCGTAGTACCACACAGTTGGTACATTTCACTTGGGTTACTGCTACCTATATGCAGTTCTTTGCATTTGTCAAAGCTAAACTTCAGTTACCAATTCTCATCCCATCTGCCTAACTTTTCTAGATTGTGTTGCAGTAGCATACTGTCTTTACTGTCATTAACATTCCTCACAACGTTTGTATCATCTGCAAACTTGGACATTTAGCCTCACATAACTACATCAAATATCACTGATAAATACATAAAACAACAACAGACCCAACACTGAACCTTGGGGACTCAACTAATCATATTAGTCCACAAAGAGCAATGTCCATTTATGACCACTCTGTGCCATCTCCCACTCAACCATCCCTTTATTCATTGCACCAACCTACCCTTAACGCCATTTTTTTTTTTTTTATGTGAACCCCAAACACGAGAGGTATTAGAACCAATAGTACTTAGTACCATGCTTGGGTTGGAGGTTGAGAAGACGAAAAAAAGATATTTGTTGACATTGTACTTGAACTTCTGTAGATTGTAATTTTCAGGAAATACATATGAAGGAAGACTGTTCTAGAAAACGGCAGTTGAATGAATAAATGAGGAAGATGAAAAGTTGGTTCTGTGGGTTTGAAGTTGGACAGTAAATGGACACTGGATGGTGGCGGCACGTGTTCGGACTGTTTGAAAGAGAGAGCGGGAATTATAGAAGCCAATACAGAAGAACAGTGCCTGTGGAAGTATCTGTAGAAGAGGCACGCAGCAGAAACAGTACATCTATGAGAAAGCGAGTGGAAAGACTCTGTTAGAGATGAATCATTAATTAACCTAACTACCCTCTTCTAAATGGGATCAATAAGCCTGAGAGAGGTTTTGGGGGCACCAACCCAGATGTGGGAACAATATTCCATGGCAAGGCAGATTTGCGATTTATACAGAGTGAGCAGCTGTTTGGAAGAAAAGTAACGCCGAGAGCGAAAGAGAAAACCAAGTTTATTAGATGCAGAGATAGCAATATTTGTAATGTGCTTGTGCCAAGAGAGATTAGAAGTCAGGGTAATCCCCAAAAGAGATATATCATTTTGCCTAGAAATCGGAGTGTCACTAAAGATAAGCATAGGAGCAAAAGAATCCTTTTTGCAAGATATAAGACAAGACTGAGTTTTAGAAGGATTGAAATCAACTAAGTTGTCTTTGCCCCATTGGAGAATTACCTGAAGATCGACATTTAAGGAATTGGCAGCAAATTTTCGAGAAGTCGAAGCTGATTGAGCAGGACAAGGTTTCTAAAAATGGAAAGTGGAATGCAATGTGGTATCATCAGCAAAACTATGGATAGAATTTCCAGTCAATAGGAGATGGTCATTAATATACAAGAGGAAAAGAGTGGGGAAAAGAACTGAACCTTGGGGAACACTGGCATTAGTGGAGAAGTTAGAAGACAGAGAGCCATCTACCATCACGTTCAGTGAGCGATCAGAGAGAAAACTGGATAACCAATTACTAAAAACAGTTGGCAAACCATAAAATGGAAGCTTGTTTAGAAGACCTTTATGCCAAACACGATCAAAAGCCTTTGAGATGTCAAGAGCAACTACTTGTGTTTCACCGAACCTTTCCATTGAATTAGTCCATAAATGGGTAACATATGCCAGAATATCACCAGCGGATCGACATTGACGGAATCCATACTAGCGATCGTTGATCAGACGGAAGGTTTCTAGGTAGTTTAAGAGTTGGCGGTTAATTGATCTCTCCATTACTTTAGAAAAGAGTAGAGGTAATTGCTTTCTTATTCCAAAGATGTTTTTCCAAGCAGAAGGAAAAACACCTTTGGAATAAGAAAGTGAAAAAAGGCAGCAAAGAACAGGAGTAAGTTCAGGAGCACAGGTTTTGAGAACAAGTGGAGAAATACCATCAGGACCTGGAGCTTTCTTAGCATCAAGATTCGTCAAAATCCTTCTCATATCCTTTTGACGGAAGAACACAGGAGGCATTGAATGGAGCGTGTTGGGAATGGTGGGAGGTGTTTTACCAAGATCATTAATACATGAGCTGGAAGAAAAAAGGGATGCTAGCAGGTCAGCTTTATCCTTGGCTGAAGTGACAACAAAACCATCTGGTTTGGACAGAGGTGGGAGCAGAGATGGGCAAAAGTTGGCAAGAGACCAGAATGCTCGGCTACCAATAGGGCAAGAAGCAAGTTTTCTACTCTTGGTCTGTTCAAACTCTAGTTTGGACTGATTAATAACTGCTTTACAATTGTTGCAAGCTTTGGTGTAGGCAGAAAATGAAAGTGAAAAATTAGAAACAAGCCAATTACGATATGCAACATTCTTCTCTTGAACAGCCTTAGCACATTTATTGGAAAACCAAGGTTTAGATAAAGAACGAGATTTTAAAGTGGAGTGTGGAATAAAGGATTCCATTCCTGCAAGAATAATTTCACTGACATGATCTGAGCAAACGTTGACATCAGAATTTTTGAAACAGTAATCAGACCAAGGAAAAGAAGAAAAGAAGTCATGCAGGTCATCCCATTTTGCACTCTTGTAATGCCAAACAATACGAGGTTGGGAATAGCCATGAGATAAAGGTTCCATTGGAGAAGAGACAATTGCCAAGTTGTGATCTGAAGTGCCTAAAGGACTTCTCACTTTGACCGTGTACTTAGAAGGGTTGTTTGTGAGAAAAAGATAAAGCGTATTGGCTGTATGATTAGGATTGTCCGGTATTCTTGTAGGTAAATGAAAAATCTGTGCTAGATCATTAGTGATTGCAAAAGCCTCAGCATCTCGACCTGCTGAGTCGGTGTGAATAGAAAACGGAAGCCAGCTGGAGTTGTGATCATTAAAATCACCAAGGAAAATTACCTCACTGTTAGGAAAGTTGGACTGGAGAAAGTGAAGTTGCAAAGAGAGGAAGTCAAAGAGCTCCAATTGATTAGTGGAGTTGAGAGAACGGTAGAGACAACAGATGAATCTGACACAATGAGGTAGAGAGATTTTAAGCCAGGAAGATCAAAGAGAGATTCCAAATTGCCAAGTCTCTGGCAATTTGGAACGGATATTCCCTGTCAGAGACTTGGCAGGGGATATCAGAACGGATATATACCCAAGTACCACATTTGAGGCGAAAGGAATAATAAAAAAGCGAATAATTTGGACATCTGAGACGAGCAGTAGTTGAATCAACCTATAACTGAGATTCTGTCAGAAAGAGTACATGGGGTTTGGCAGACTGCAAGTGGAAATGGACATCATTGAGATTAGAATTGAGACCATTTATATTTGTGAAATGAATTAGGAAGTGCTTGGGAGGTTTAAATCACATGACAATTCATGGTGTATCCAATAGTAAGAAAAAGTGGGTGGGACATGCTGTATGTAGTAATGAAATTTTTGGATAGGGCGTACACGTGGTAAGAATATACCCAGATCCTTGACATAACGTGGCCTCGACAATGCTCCCCGCATACACACTACTCGGACTCCCTCCAGTCACTAGCTGATCCAGAAGCCTCCTAGAGAGTTACCAATACGTTCGGTCCAGTGTACTGACTAGCGGCCGGCCTGCGAACACCGTTTTAGAGCTGTACCCTCGAAATGTAAGGAATATTGGATCTCACCACGACGTTCATCCTAACCTCAAAAGTCATCAATCATACTGCGTGATGGAAGAGATAGGGAAGGGTTGACCTGAACTTAGCTCTAGAGACTAAACATGGGTTCCACCACTTCCAACCTCCAATAAGCAAAGTGGTGTTATTTCACCGGTTGATGAGAGTCATCTACCACCATACCGATGCAATTTGTACAGCAGTCTTCCAGCTGCAACAGTATTAAAAGCTTTCCTGAAATCCAAGTATATGATATCAAAATTATTTTTTTGAATCCAGTTCCTTTGTGACCACGTTGTAGTATCCAATTCAACTGGTCAGACAAGACTTCCTCTTAACAAACCCATGCTGTGCCCAAACTATTACTGCAGACTTGGCTTATTTAGGTGATGCTGTATCACTTCTTTACGCAGTGACTTCTTTATTTTCCGCAGAACAGAAGTTAAACTAACATTTCTATAATTATCTCCCCAAGGAAATCTCCCCTGAATCCAAGGATACTGGCACCTCCATAGCCAGGTAGGCAAGGGCAGCAGTGCATAGCACACGCTTCTTGATCAGACCAGAGTTCAAGCCCATGACCACCAAATATGGAGGATGCGGAAAGGTCAGAAAATGACCACTGCATATCCCAGGAGCAATATGGCCTTAGTTGCTAATGCTCCTAAAACCAAATCACAACAACAATAACAATCCAAGGTTACTCTCATAATTATGGCTTAGGGTTTGCTACTTCCTTCTGTATAGCTGGATAGATTCCATCTGCTCCCAGGTGCCTTTTTTATGTTTAACTTCAAAAATTTCTCCTCCACTTTGCTCTCAGTTATTACAAAATGATTTAGCTCCCTGTTAGAGTTTGATAAACCTCTGGCAATTCCCTGCTTGAATAATTCTTCATGTATGAATGAAAAGGCAAAATACTCATTCAGTTTTTCAGCTACTTGAGCAGGATCATCAATAGTTGAACCACCAACGACCAATCTGATTCATCCCCTTCCTTCTAGAGTTTATATTAGTAAAGAGGTCTTTGTTGTTTTTCTTTGCATCCTTTGCCAAGGATTCTCATAATCAGCCTTTGCTTGCCTAATCTCCTTTGTGACTTGATTATAGACTAGCTTATATCTGCCATAGGCTTCTATGTCACCTGACACAGAAGTTGTTGTTGTTTAAGTGTTTTAAGACACAAGGGAATCAAAGCGGTTTTTTTTTTTTTTTTTTCAGATTTGTTTGTTAAATTGGATTTGCCGAATAAAATTAAACAGTTCATCTCGATTTGCAGAGTTGTCTAATATCTGTTGAAGGGTAAGTGGATTCTGATTATTCCATAAACTCTGGAAGCAAAGGAATCTGGAATTTCTGAAGCCTGGGCACACCAAAAGGATGTGTTTTACTGTAAGCTGACCTTGGCATTGAAAACAGAGAGGAGGATTTTTATTAGCTAGTAAATGATAATTTGTAAGATGGGTGTGGCCAATTCTTAGTCTGGCAGCATTACTTCTTCTCTTCGACTTTTTCTGATGTTTGAGTCCCAGGTTTGTGAATTTGGTTTTATTTCCTGCAGTTTACTGTACATTTAAATTCTCCATATCTGGACCCATTCATCTTCACATGCTCTAATAATAATTGGTCTAAAATCAGAGTATTGAACTATCATTGTATTGTTCAGCAGTTCAGAAGCTGACTTTGCTGCATTATCTGCTTTTTCATTGCCTTTTATTCCAGAGTGTCCTGGGATCTAGCAGAGAGTTATTTTAGAGTGGTTTTTTTTTGACGGAGGTTGATCGGAGAGTGAATTTCTAGTAGGACAGGATGACTAGAATCACGTTTATCCTGTATGCCTGATATAGCACTGAGCGAGTCAGAATATATTAGGATAGCAAGTGCTGACTGTTGACATATTTCACTTAATGCAAGTTGGATGGCATATAATTCTGCAGAAAGTATGCTGTGCTCAAGTGGAAGAGATTTTGAAACCACATATGAAGGGAATACAGCTGCTGCACCTACATGAGTGTGCGACTTAGAGCCATACATATAAATCACTAGTTTCCCAATGTGTTCCAAAGTATGGTTGGCATGTACCTGTTGGATGTTAAAGGAGGATATGGTGTTTTTTGACCATTGAGCCAAGTATAGATCAATGTCCACATCATGTCTCTCCCATGGAGGTAAATGCATATTTGAACTTTCCTCAATTTTGTTGAGATCAATTTATCATTTCTGTATTATTTCTTGGAGGCATATCCCAGCAGGCCTGGGTTCATTAGGCTTGGATTCATAGAGTCTTTGCCAAAGAGGTTGGTTTAGGTATACCCAACAAGGATGAGATGGAAAGCTTCTTATTTTGTTAGCATATTGGCAGAGTAGGCTTTGTCTTCTAGTATACAGAGAGGGTTTGTGTGCTTCCACATACAAGCTCTGAACTGGTGAGATTATGTAGGTACCTAGTGCGGATTGAAGAACACTGTGTTGGAAGGTGTTCAGGGATCGTAAGATGTTGTTTTTTGCTGAATCATATACTATAGCTCCATAATCTAATCATGACCGGATTAGAGCACGATATAAATTCAGCAATGAATGCCTGTCAGCACCCCAAGATGTTGAAGATACTGCATGAAGGATGTTTAACTTCTGGAGGCAAGTAGTTCGTAGATAGGTTACATGTTTATGAAAATTTAATTTGGTATCAAAAACCAAACCCAATAGTCTTATGGAGTCTGTCATTCTCTGCCTTTCAATTTTAATACAGGTTCTGGATGAAGCGATCGCAATTTACAGAAGTGTATTGCTGCTGTTTTCCCCTCAGTTAATTGATAGCCGTTGCATTTTGTCCAAGTTTCAATTTTATTTATTGCTAATTGTAGTTGTCTTTCAATGATAGCCATGTTCAATGAATGACAGGAGATAGCAAGATCGTCTGCACACATAAGTTTCCACCATAGCTGGGACGTCTCGAGTAGACTGGGGTTCGAGCCCATGCCCACCAAATATGGAGGATGCGGAAAGGTCAGTGAATGACCACTGCATATCCCCAGAGCAATATGGCCTTAGTTGCTAATGCTCCTAAAATCCAAATAACAAAACAAAAAAAAAAAACGTCTCGAGTAATGCCAATGGTACGTAATGCAAAAAGTGTGGCACTTAAGATCGATCCTTGAGGCTCCTTCTTCTTGCATGTGAATTGTGGACAGCTCATTCTGGAATCGTACTTGAAAGGTCCTAAGATGGAGAAAATTCTGTATGAATTGAGGTAGGTTACCTCTCAGTCCAAGATTGTTTAAGTCTTGCAGGATTTCATATCTCCAGGTTGTACTGAATGCTTTCTTAATATAGAAAGTTATCATTACCACGTGGCTGTTTTTTAACAAAAGCATTTCGAGTGCGAGCTTCAATTTTGATGTGGACATCAGTTGTAGATCTGTTACGAAGGAAACCAAATTGGTGTCGCGTTATAGCATCTTGATCTTCAATAGTCCAGGTAAGTCTCCTGTGAACCATCTTTTCTAGTATTTTTCCTAAACAGCTGGTCAAAGATATAGGGCAATAATTGTTCGGAGAAGAAGCATCTTTCCAGGTTTTGCTATGGCTACCACTATTGAATGATGCCACGTACCAAACATTCTCTTCAAATATTCTGTTGTAAAATTTTAATAGGGCAAATTTTGAGTTGGAGTTGAGATGGCAAAGCATTATATAGGAAGTGCCATCTGGTCCAGTAGAACTATTTTGAGAATTCTGAAGAGCTTCATTAAATTCAGTAATAGTGAATGGAAGGTTAAAGATTGGTTCGTATTGAAGTTAATTTTATATTTTCCATAGATGTTTTTGTGCGTCTAAATGAGTTTTAGTAACACTCGAGGATGAAGTAGCAGCGAATGTTTCAGCTAATGCCTCCGCAATATCAGTCAGAGATGAAATATCCCTTCCTTTCCAAGAGAGGATTAGGGAAAAACTTTGTTGATACTTTCCAATGAAGATTCGGATCTTTCTCCAGATTATTCTGGGGTCATTGTTTCTGCAGATGGTAGAAGTGAATTGAATCCATGCATCATGTTTTGCTATCCAACGAATTCGGCGTGCTTCAGCTTTAAGTCGTTTATAGTTTATAAAATTCTCCATTGTAGCATTTCGGCGAAAGATATTCCAAGCCTTGTTTTGTTTTCTTTTGGCAAGGAAGCAATCCCTTGTCCACCATCCATTATATCTTCGTTTGGTAATATTTGATTTCAGTATTGCGCTGGCAACAACTCCAAGTAGTTCTACTATATGCCTAGTGGCATTATTAACAGAGGCAGTAAGGATCCAATGAATATCAAAATGGATTGTATTAGAAAATTTTTCCCAGCTTGCTCAATGAGAATTCCATGAAATTTGTTGGTTGGTGGCATAGTTTGTATCTGTATTTTGCAAATTATAGGAAAGTGATCACTGTTGTGAAGGTCAGTTAATACCATCCAATCAAGGCTAGGATAAATAGACAAGGAACATATGGACAGGTCCAGAGCTGAGCTTGATCCTGTAGGCAAGTGGATATAAGTATGTACACCAATATTCAGTAATGTTGAGTGATGGTTTTCATGTACGGTTTCGATCATCCTCCTACAATCTATGTTCAGGGAACCGCACAAAGGAAGATGTGCATTTAGATCACCTAGAAAGCATACAGGGTGGGGCAGTTGATTTAGTAAATTGTCAAGTTCTGCAGTGGAACATAAAAAGTTTGGTGGAATATAAATGGAGACAAGAGTGAAAGAAATGCCAACAATAATACGAACAGCTACTGGTTCTAGATTAGTGCATAGCTGGATAGGTTTGGATGGTACGTTACTACGGGCGACTCCGTAGCCAGGTGGGCAGGAGCAGCAGTGCATAACACACGCTTCTTGATTAGACCGGGGTTTGAGCCCGTCACCACCAAATACGGAAAATGCGGAAAGGTCAGGGAATGACCACCGCATATCCTGGAGCAATATGGCCTTTGTTGCTAATGCTCCTAAAAACCAAACAACAACAATGTTACTACGAACTAAAATTGCTACTCCTCCTCTTGCCAGAGATTCGGAACATCTGTCACGTCTGTATAGTGTATACCGTGAGAAGTGTGGAGTATAATTTGATGATAAATATGTTTCCTGTAGACAAATGCTTGCAGGATCGTGCTGATGCATTAAATATTTTAATTCATCGAGACTGCTTCTTAGACCTCTACAATTCCATTGAATTATTTTCTGCATTACTTGGGTTTAGGTTAGGAAGATTCGTCTGATCATTTTGTTTTCTCTCAATCCTGTTTATATTTTTCTCGTTTGGACGAGTGATATCCATCTTGTCATCAGCATGTAACAGGAGAACTGCATCTTCATTATCTGACTTCTCATCAATTTCCATAGTTCGATCAGTTGGTTTATTCTGTGTAAGGTGTGCCTCTTTCTCCTTTGTTAACATTCCTGACTTGGCGGCATCTTGGGTCACCCTGGCAGTTGAGACATTTTGGTGTTGCTGTTTGTACATTAAGTTTGGGAGTGGTCTGGTAAGCCACACATGGGACAAATAGCCTTACCTTACCTTATTTGAGAATGACCATATTTCTGACACTTAAAGCATCTAAGTGGATTTGTAATATATATGGTCGGATTTTACAGGAAAGGTAGCCAGCTTTTTAACTGATGCTGGGAGATTCGGAGTATTGAAGGTAAGGATAAATTTTCTCATGGGAGTAAGGACACCATCCTGTTTGGTCATTATTCTTTTGGGCACTGATGACACATTATGCCTTAAGTTCTTCAGCAATTTCTTCCTCGGAAACATTAAGGAGTTCCCATTCTGAAATGACCCCTTTTGAGGTGTTTAATGTTCTATGTGGGGTTACAGAAATGGGAAGGCCTCCAAAGATCATTTGCTTCAGGAGCTGCATAGAATGAGTAGAATTAGATGTTTCTATGAGATCGCCTGAGCGAAGTCATTTGGCTATTTTTGAAGTGTCTGCTTCAGCCTCTATGCTTTTCTGCACCAAAAATGGAGATAAGCTGCAAATAGGTTTCCTAAACAAGAAATGTAAAATTAGGAAAGCAGGCAGATCAGGTGAAGAATCATCTTTTTTGATTCTTTTTGCTTGAAATGACTCAAGTTGACGTGAGCATGTAGGCTCTACAGTCGGTGATATTAAGGGATCCATGTTTGCTCCTTTTCGCCCTGAGTATTGAATTTATACTCAGGTTACCAGCCCTGCCAAGTGGAGGCAGGAGCGGTGCCACCAGTGACCAAGCGATAAGAGGTTAGTGGTTACTGTGTTAGAGAAGTTTGTTATATAAACACAAAAGAAAGGTGTATTTCCTTTCTTGGTATAAAGCTTGCCTCTTTATTTAGAAGGAGCCAAAAATAAATAACTTTGAAAGAAAAGACTAGAAATCTCTTAAACTACTCATTTATAGAAAGGATGCTTTTAAATCGCTTTGGAAAATTGCTAGATCACTTCGCTTGAAACTTGGGGGCTGACACAGAAGTCTATGGCAGATATGAATCCCACACATTCTTCTTCTCTGCCAGGAGCCTCATTAATTCATCTGACATCCATTTAGGTCTAAATCTTAAACAGTGTTTCTTAGTTTGTATGAAAAGAATTCACCGTTGTAGCATCATCAGTTCATCCCACTGTATAGAATTTAAAAACTGTCTGAGACCACTGTAGTCACCTTTCCAAAAGCAAATCTCTCTCTCACACATTCCAATCTCATTTTACCTTTCCCAGTTCAGTTCTTATGTCACCTGAATGCACTTCCTTAGATTTTATGTGTGTCTTAACTAACAGCATAACCTCTTCTCCCTTCCTACCCCTGTGTATCCTTTCTGTACACATTATACTCCCCAAATTCCAATTCTGCACTGCTTATATCTGTGACACCATTTCTCTAATATCCCAACAAAATCTGATTTTGATGACTTGATCAGCACTTCAAATTCATCAATTTTTTTTATTATACTTCTAGCATTGGTGTATATGCACCTGTTCTTACTCTTAGATACCCTAACACAGCCCATGTATTTACTTGTTCCATGATGACTCCCAGCAGCTCTTGAAATTCCCAGCAACCTGCTTCTCATTACAATAGAAGCAGTGCAAGAATCATTTTTGTTTCTGCCTGCAACTGCTGTTAATCTATTAATCTCTGTAATCCCCAAAGCTGGCAGTTTTCCGATCCACCTAACACTGCCTCAATAGCCTTAGCAAATATTCTTGCACCCTTTCTATTTAATCCCTATAGAAGCAGTCTCTCCTGTTAGCAACCACAGACTACGCTGAATAAAATTCTACCCCATGATCCTTGCACAATCTCTCCAGGGCCAAATTGATTGACAAGCTCTCATCATATACTCCAACCTGTCCAGGAAGAATTGCAGACACTCAAATTTAACCCTAACTCACAAATTTTTTTTTCTACATTGATCTGTACTTCTTAAGTAAATTTGCACATCTCTTAGTCTTAAGGTCGTTAGTGCTAATGTGTACAATAATATCACCTTTTGTGCCCTTAAAAGATGATATTTGTTCTACAATGTCATCAACTTTTGCCCTTGGGAGACATACCCTGTTCCTGTTCCACCTATCCTCTTGGCATAATATATTCCCCTTCTCCCTAACAACAGAGTCACCGACAATAACTAGCTCCTGTGGAACCAGCACTTTCTGCACTGATGCACAAGAATGAGCTCTGGCATTGAGTTTGGGTAGCTGAGAGCTTGATGGGTCCCCTCATATTAATTTTTTCGAGGGCATCTACTCCACACCTCAAACTCTCATAGACACCCATCCGAACAACACAGGTACTGTGGAGTAACAGTGTATATTTTAATGGAAAATGTATGCTCAGAAACGATCAAACTGAAAAAGTTTAGCAGCGATGATAATGATTTTCCTTTGTCAACTGTCGCACAGCACAGTACTTATATAATACGGTTTCGCTCTAACACGGTTTAAGAATTGCGGGAAATCTCGCATAACACAGTATTTTTGAGCTTTTGTGCTGAGGAAACTCTGCTAGTATGTTAGATGTAATTTTGAACATTTCCATTCGTTTTTGTGAATCACTGCTGTTGACTCGCTAGTCGTTATCGCCTTGATATTTTTCCAAAGCACATTTCTGGAAGTCACTACCATAAAACAATAAAAACAATTTGCAGTTTCTGGTTTATTGGTCTTTTCTGTTAGAGTAATCAATTATAACTGGGTAGTAAACTCAATCTTCTTGCATTTGCTATAGTACTGATAGCTTGAATTCTGTGGGTTTTCACGTTATTTTGGTGAAATGTGTTTCCCCTTCCATCAAATATTCAATCGTATAAAAAAACATAAATAAATTTTCAGAAACTCATTACTCTGTATCTCACTTGTGCGTATCATGTTATTTGTTATTAATTGCTTAACATTTTTACTGTTTTATATTTTGCAACCAAAAAAAAAAAAAAAAAGTCAGCGAACAGAAATCTCAATTAGTCAGTATATACATATTACAATTAAGCTATGTATGTAAGCGTAAATTTATTTTTATTTTGCTAACTGGAAAATATTCTTCCAATTTTCACGTATCATTTAACTTTGTTAACTGGTAAGATAATAAATAAAGTTAAATTTGTGCTTTATATCTAAGTGGGGGTCCAGTGTATTTTGTTGGGAGATCCCTGGGTTAAGGATCTCCCAACAAAAGTTCTGTGCTATTGAACTTTTGCTTGTTTGAGACCATAAAAAATGCGTGACTTCAAAGTGCGCAAATTGTGACTTTTAAAGAGAGCAGAAGGTACATGAAATCTAGATGCTGCAGAAGAGATTGTGCTTAGTGGCACTGAAGAGGAAGAAAATTAAATGAATCTACATTATCTGACATATAAGTATCACAGTTTGTAAGGCAAGACATTTGTTCAGTTATTACTATTTAAATTACTACTATTATAAAAATAAAGTTAAAATATTAAGTTATTTTAAAAAATGGTATTTTTGTCAGCTTTTGGAACGTAAACCCCCTTTTCGTACTGGTTCTTAGTCCCATATAACATGGTTTTGCATTACACGAGATTTTGTAGGAACTAAACTACCGTGTTTTATGAAGGTTACCAGTACACTACAAAAAGCATTGACTAGGTACTACAATCTGAGGTTGCTATTTGTTTATTTTATTAAATCACAAAATATCTGTCAAATACGTTCTGTATATCAAATTTCATTAACAATCCAGGAAGAAACAAGTACAGTCGATGCCGGTTATTTGGGACACATTGGGACTAGTGCATTTTGGCCTGATTAAGTGGCTGCCCCAGTTATGCAAAGTTTCACATAAATAGTTAAAAATACAACTTTACGAGTGATTGTCTGTACGATCAAATCACGTTACGATGGACTCACCATAGTAAAGTACCATGTAGTAAGCACCGGTTCATTGTGATCACATTTGTGAATTAAAGTTTAATTCTATTAAACAGCGATTCCAGTTAGCATAAAAAAAAATAAGAGGAATATTATCCATAGGATATAAAAGTAAAGATACACTTATTAAGTACAAATTTAGACTTTATTATGTTACCAATTAAAAAATTAAATTATACGTGAAAATCAGAAGATTATTTTCCACAGGTTAGCAAAATAAAAATAAATTTCGGCTTACATGCAGAGCTTAATTAATATGTACTGTAATATGTACATACTAACTAGTTGACATTTCTGTTCACTGACATTTGTGGATGGGGGTTAAAATTTAAAACAGTAAAAAAGATAAGCAACCAATAACAAAGAACATGGCACACACAAAAATCGCAAGTAACATGATACTCTCAAGTGAAAACGGAGTAACAAGTTACGAAGCGTAAAAAATAGGAATGAAGAGCTGATTCTAAAATTTAATTTTTTTATATGATTCGAGCACTAATAGAAAAGCCCAATAAACAGGGGACTGCTAAGTGTTTTTATTGTTTTATGGTTTTGATCTCCAGAAATCCGACCAAACCACGTAGTTTGGTAGGAGACAATCGTAGCGTAATCTCAAGTGCTGCAGTCTCCTGCCCGGATTAAATGGCATGTTGTCCCCATTAAGCAAAGTAAACCCTGGCTATTTTCTCGATTGAGTTCTGTTCTTTAACATCTGTCCCAAATAAACGGCTGCCCCGATTAACCGGTGGTCCAAATAACTGGAATTCACTGTATTACAAAAAGTTCAATGAATATTTCAATGTGAGGTATGCAGTGAAGTGAAACCAATTATTTTATATACTTATTGTTGTTGTTGTTGTTGTTGTTATTTGGTTTTTAGGAGCATTAGCAACTAAGGCCATATTGCTTCGGGAATATGCAGTGGTCATTCCCTGACCTTTCCGCATCCTCCGTATTTGGTGGTGACGGGCTCGAACCCTGGTCTAATCAAGAAGCGTGTGCTACGCGCTGCTGCTGCTCCTTCCCACCCGGCTACGGGGGCGCCTAATATACTTATTAGTAAATTAATTAGTGTGTGACTATGAATATGGTAATGATTGTATTCTTTGTTAAAAATGTTTAGATATGGCTAAACATGCTCTGGCACAAACACTAGCTTGTTGGTTAGCATTAGCATTAGTAGAGGCATATGATGCAAGAAAGCAAGCTTATTCAGCATCAGCCAAAGAAAAAAAAAAAAAAAAAACCCACTCCCATTTCACCCCTCTGTTCGTTCGAAATACCTGTCCACAGTTGAGCTTTAAATTTGTTTAGGCTATCAACTTCTACAACAAGTGATTGAAGTCGGTTCCACCAACCAACCACCCGCTGGCCAAAGGCAAATTTCCGCACATCTATCCGACATCCGTCCTTCCTCAATTTGAATTTATGCCCTCTCAGGTGATTATTCTGAGCAAGATGAAGAATCCCATTGGCATTGAGCATGCTCAAACCATTCAAAGCCTTATACACCTCTATCAGATCACCTCGCCGGTGCCTAGTCTCCAGACTCTGTAATTTGCAAAACTTAAGCCTTTCTTCGTAAGAGCAACCCTTTGTTCCATTCACTAATCTTGTTGCCCTTCTCTGTACCCGTTCCAGCAGTTCAACATCCTTCTTGAAATGAGGCCTCCAGACCTGTATACAGTACTCAAGATGTGGCCTAACCATTGCCTTATACAAGGGAATAATCACCTCCTTATCCCTGCTAGAAAAATTCCTGTATATCATTGACAAGACACCATGAGCTACTCTTGCAGCTTGTCTGCACTGCTCAGAGAACTTCATATCTGCCTGCACAATTACCCCCAGGTCCTTTTCATTCTCCACCACTGTCAGTGTAGTACCGCAGAGTTGATACGTTGCTCTGGGGTTACTGTTTCCCATATGTAGTACTTTACATTTGTCAATGTTAAACTTCATTTGCCACCTCTCAGCCCATCTGTTCAACCTTTCCAGATCCTGTTGCAGCAGCATAGCGTCAGTAGTGTCCTTAACGACTATGCCAACCTTTGTATCATCTGCAAACTTGGACATTAAACTTGATATACCATCATCAATATCATTCATAAACACCGAAAACAACAACGGACCCAACACTGAACCTTGAGGAACTCCACTAATAACATTAGTCCACGTTGAGCAGTGTCCATTGATTACCACTCTCTGTCTTCTGCCACTCAACCAACCCCTTATCCATAGCAGCAATTTGCCTCCAATGCCACACTGCTCCAATTTGTGCAGCAGTCTTCCATGTGCAACAGTATCAAAAGCCTTTCTAAGATCCAAATATATAATATCAAAGTTATTCCCTGCATCCAGTTCTTTTGTGACTACATCATAGTATCCAATCAAATTGGTCAGGCAAGACCTGCCCTTAACAAAACCATGCTGCGTCTGAGCTATAACTGAAGTCTTGTCTAGATGATCCTGCAGTGCTTCTTTAACCAGTGCCTCCATTAATTTACCTGGAACAGAAGTTAAACTAACAGGTCTATAATTACTTGTGTCAGCCTTTGATCCTCCTTTGTGAATTGGGGTTACATTTGCACATCTCCAGTCTATGGGTACCTCCCCTGAGTCCAAAGAAGCTCTCATAATTATGGCTAGGGGTTTGCATACTTCCTTTGCTGCCTCCTTTAATATAACTGGATAGATCCCATCCACCCCAGGTGCCTTTTTTATGTTTATCCTCAACAATCTCTCCTCCACTTTCCTCTCAGTTATTACAAAATCATCCAGCTCACTGCCAATGTTTACTTTACCTACATCATTCTCCTTCCTGAATAACTCCTCATGCGTAAATGTAGATGCAAAATACTCGTTTAGATTGTTAGCCACCTGAGCAGGATCCTCAACTGTTGAACCATCAATATCCAGTGGACCAATCTGATTCATCCCTTTCCTTCTCGAGTTCAAATATGTAAAGAACTCTTTTCTGTTTTTCTTTGCATCCTTTGCCAAGGATTTTTCGTAGTCTGCCTTTGCCTGCCTAATCTCCTTTGTGACTTGGTTACAGACCAACTTATATCTATCATAGGCTTCCATGTCACCCATTAATTTGTATGTATCCCATACATTTTTCTTCTCTGCCACATGTCTCATTAATTCATCTGACAACCATTTAGGCCTAAACCTTGAACAATAATGCTAGAGTATAAACAGAACCTTATTTTTTGAACATTATAATTTACCAAAACCAGGTGATATATAAAAAATTTAAGCTTTCAGTGACCTCATAAATTAGGTCGTGCATGTTAAGATATATAATGACATAAAGGTATAAAAGATATATCAATAAAGAGATAACAATAAAAGGTAAATTTTAAATACAAGTAAAAAAGTTCACTGATTTTAAATAGCTAAAACAGCAGACACATGGTTATTGTCGGATAAAATGTGACCAAGCATATAAGGCTCAGCCAGATGACTAAAAATGGTAAAATATGAATCACATTCGTGGACAATCGGTTATAATGTGGCAAATAGTTAAAATGATGCCACAGTTCTCACACATAGGAGAGTCATCTGCAGTGAGCACAAATGCATGTGTAAGATGACTGTGCCCTATTCAGAGGAAAGCTAGAACAAACTTCCTCTCTGTGCTTCCTGGGCAGACTAGACTGCCAGTGTTGGATTACAGGCTTTATCTGACAGACCTTGTTTGTGATTTCTCATGCCAAGATTGTTGCCTTTGGGAGAGTAATTTAGCATGTATTAGCTGCCTGTAGTATAGTCATCATCATCAGCCATTTTCAATCCACTGCAGGATGAAGGCCTCTCCAACAACCTTCCAGTTCCTTCTGTTTTGTGCACTAGCCATCCATTTACTACCCACAAACTCATGAATTTCATCTGTCCATCTCCATTGTTGTCTTCCAGGTTTTCTCTTCAATCCTCTTGGGTACCATTTTGTTATTTTCTCAGTCCATCTGTCATCATATCTTTGAGCTATGTGTCCTGCCCAAGACCATTTTAGTTTTTTAGTTTTGATAAGAATGTCCTTTACTTGAGTTTGCTGACTAATCCATGTGTTTCTCTTCTTATCTAACAGTCTGATTCTCAATATAATTCATTCCATTCTTTGCAGTGTAGTTCTCAGCTTTTCAGTTTTCATTCTTTTGGTGAGTGCCCAAATTTCACTTACATAAGTCATGGTGGGGACTATACATTGGTTCATTATTTTACGTTTCAGACAAATTGGGATATTGCTCCTCAGTATGTGACTATATTTCCTGAATGCTATCCATCCAAAAGTTATTCTTCTCTTGACTTCCATCCATTTATCATTATTACAGCTAATGACTTGTCCCAGATAAGTATATGACTCCATATTTTCAATTATTGCTGATTCAATGATTATATCCCTTTCTGTGGCATACTTGTTCATCATTACTTTTGTTTTAGCCATATTCATCTTTAATCCAAAATCCTTACTAACTCTGCATAACTGATTAAGATTTTCCTCTAATTCTTTGGGATCGTGGCTTATAACCACAATGTCATCTGTAAATCGTAAATGGTTTAGGTACTCTCCGTTCACATTGACTCCTTTCTGCGACCAGTCTAATCTTCTGAAAGCTTCCTCAAGGGCAGCAGTAAACAACTTTGGAGATATTGTGTTTCCTTGTCGAACTCCTTTCTCAATTTTAAATTTACTACTGTCTTTGTCTAGTCTAATAAAGGAGGTAGCAGTCAAAATCATAATATATGGGGTATCTATGCCTTGTCTTTCCAGTGCCCGAAACATTGTATTATGCTGTATGGAGTCAAATGCCTTTACATAATCCACAAATGCCAGGCATAATGGTGTTTTATATTCATTTGCTTTCTCCATTAGCTGTGACATTAAGTGAAGGTGTTCCATAGTTGAGAATCCTGTCCTAAAGCCAGCTTGCTCTTTCGGTTGATTCTCATCAAATATTCTTTCTAATCTGTTAGTAATGACCCTTGTGAACAATTTGTAAATGTGGTATAACAAGCTAATTGGTCTATAATTTCCAATTTCTGATTTATCTCCTTTCTTATGCAGCAAAACCATGATTGCATTATTCCACTCCTTAGGCGCCACACCTTTTCTAATGCATTTTGAGAAGAGTCTTGCCAATTTTTGTATCATGTTTCTTCCTTCCAATTTTAACAACTCTACAGTAACATCATCTTCCCCCGAGGCTTTCTGATTCTTCATTTTCTTCAACGCATGTCCTACCTCATCAGGAGGGATATCAGGTATGTTGTATGTGTTACTAATTTGTGATCCATCTTCCCCACTGCTGGTATCATAATCTGCAGAAGCTCAAATTTGTTCTTAAGTTCCAGTACATACTGCTTTTTCTCCTCTTCTGTTATCTCTTTGTATTATTTACTCGAGTCAGTTTTTTCCTTTCGTTTCTTACATCTATATCAAGTGTGCATCTTACCATTCTGTGATCACTTCCAACATTTACCTAGTTCAGGACAGTAACATCATTCACAATATATCTTCTGTTAGCGATAATGAAATCGATTTCATTAGTTTTTAATCCATTTGGGCTCTTCCATGCCCACTTTCTGTTCATCCTTTTCTTGAAAAAAGTGTTCATTACTGACATTCCTCTAGATTCTGGAAATTCCACAAGTCTTTCACCTCTTTCATTTCTTTCACCAATTCCAAAATTTCCTATAATTCCCCTTTCTGCACTGTTTTGTCTCTTTCCAACATTAGCAATGAAGTCCCCCATAATGACAGTGTAGTGCGTTTTCTGTTCATCTAGAAGACTCTCAATTTCGGTATACATTTCTTCAACCTCTTCATCATCATGGCTAGATGTTGGTGCATAAATCATTATAACCTTTAGCTTATACCTCTTAGAAATCCTGAGTAGTAGTCTTGACACCCTTGGTGATGTACTTTTGAATTTCAAAATGTTGTTTTTTTATATCTTTATGGACCAGAAAGCCAACTCCACCTTCACTGCTTTCACTGTTTCCATTGGCGTACAGCAGATTTCCACTTGATAAACTTATAAGTGATTCATTTCTTCTTCTTGTTTTAGCCAAACCGATGATATTCCAATTCACATTTTCTAATTCCTTTTCCAGCTCTAGTATCCTGTCTTCACCGATGAGCGATCTTAAACAGGCCAAGTTCAGTTTCCGTGCATGGCAGCCTGATCATACCCAGAGATTCTTAACACACTCTGATCCTCTCGCTGCCGTAAGAGGGGGAGTAAAAGCTGCTGGGGACTGAGGGCCATTTGTTTCATCTTACTGTCATGTGTTGGAGGGTTTGGTCTTTTCCTCTTCACACCAACCAGGCGTGAAGAGGCGCGAGAAGAGAACCACTCTACATGTTCGTTGCCACCTAAGTGATGTAACAGGGCTTACCACTGAGAAGGTGTGCATGAGTGGATTTTAGGGAGGCAGGCCAACCGAACTTCTCCTAAATCTTCTGAAATTTAAGGATATTGTATCCATCAGTGTTTTAGACTGAGTGTCTGATAACACACATTATCTAACAGAATGCCTGTTCCCCTCTAAGCCCCACTCTATAAGGGAGTAACAGGCCATAAGTGTTGTGGTGGTCTGGCAATCTGGCCATGGCATCTGCCAGTTCATTTCCCCTGATTGATCCCAATGTGGTTTGGAATCCAGCCGAAATGAATATCAAATGAACACTCAGACAGAGAATGTAGCATCTGCTGGATCTGGGTCAAGAATGGTTGAGGATTATACCTCATCCCTGATAAGGCCTGCAGTGTACTTAGAGAGTCAGTGTACACCATACACCTTTGATACTTGTGGGTTTTAATGGGGTCCAAGGCTAACTCTATAGCATACAACTCAGCTGTATATATGCTGCATTCATAGGGAATCTTCCCAACCTGGATAGATAGCAGCAGATCTTACAGACAACTCCAACTTCGAGCCATCAGTGAAGACAGGCAATAAGTCAGAATATTCGGTTCAATGGGCAGCATAGAGTTGTTGGTAGACAGAAGATGGAGTTATGGCCTTACCCCAATTTTTAATGCAAAAATTGCATGATGTTAAGTGAGCATGCCAGGGTGGAAGTGGTAGCCTTGGTGACTAGGCAACATTGTCTTCTCCGACGTCCAGCTCTCTGAGCAGCTCTTGAATGCGGATACCAAAGGGACGGTCGGCAGTCTGATGAGTGTTATATAGATTTTCCCATTGTGGCTCGTAAATGAATGTCCACGTAGGGTTGTCTGGCAGGAATTTTAATTTAAAGACAATTGCTTTCGTCAGAATGACAGTGGTGCTTCAGTTGCTTCAACATATAAACTCTGGACAGGACGTTCTAAATGCTCCAGTAGCAATACACATGGCTTAGTGGTGAACTCGGTCTAACCACCTAAGTATGCTGTTCCTAGCCGATGCATACACTTGGGACACATAGTCTAATTCAGATCAGACAAGCACACGATAAAGGTGGAGTAAAGTGGAGTATATAGGAGGTTGTGCACTTTGTCCACAGTTGACAGAGGTATGGTAAAAATGTCAACTTCTTATTGAAAATGAGCCCCAAGAATTTTGTATTGGGTGCTACTGGAATGATGTTTAGTCCAAGTTTAAGTTCCGGTTCAGGGTGAAGGTTCCGTTTGCGACAAAAGTGTACACAGACGGTCTGCTGTGACAAGAACCTAAAACCATTAGACACTGCCCAAGAGTTGATGTTGTCAATGGCATGCTGTAATTGTGTTTCAATGACCCTCATATTGCATGATTGCAAAAGATGCTAAAGTCGTCTACAAAGAATGCACTGTTTACGGTTGGAGGAAGTTGTTCAGTAATAGCGTTAACTTTGATAGCAAAAAGCGTAACACTTAGAACTGATCCTTGTGGAACTCCCTCTTCTTGGCAAAATGGCTGGGAGAGGGCAGATCTCACACGAACTTGGAGAGATCAGTCTGCAAGGAAGTTTTTTATAAAGAGGGCAATTATCTTTGTCTTTTAAAATTCCATATCCAAGTAGTGTCATACGCTTTTTCCATATCAAAGAAAACCCACATCTGGTACTCACGTTTCAGGAAAGCATCACGAATAGATGTTTCCAGGTGGATTAAATGGTCAAGTGTTGACCTGTTAACTTATTGGAATGCAGTTGACCCTAGCAATAAAAACCCCCACTGACTGATCCCATATGGGCAAGTCCAGGACCTCCTGTCTTGTCGAAGCATGAGCCAAAGTGGCATATAATTAAGGCTAGGGCCGCTCAACCACCAGGATCCCCCTTTCCAAGTTTTCACGGATCACGGCTGCACAGGTTGGATTCCAATGACGTAATCCTGGAACCAAGGGATGGGAGTTGGTTCCCAGTGATACTAATCTGGAAGACCAGCAGCATCACTAGGAGGTCCCCCTCACCACATAGAGGTGCCCAAATCATGGAGTTTTTTTTTTTTTTTTTCCATAGGCTGCTGCAACCAAGTGATCAAATGCAATTTTACGTACAGGCATTTCATTTCACCATGGTTCAAGCCATGTGACTACTAAATGATGTTTTCATATTCTCTCTATCTGATAAACTCCTTTGACCTTATATAGCCATTCCTGAACATTGACAGAAATTTTATTTATTTATTAACTGGTAACAAGATAATTAGATTTTTACTTTTGATATCTATAACCACAGCAAAAGAAAAAATTCAATTAAGAAATAAAAATCAAATGTATACCTGAAGGGTACACATTATCTAACTTGTTGCATATCAACTTCATTATAGATTACAGTGTACAATAATTTTAACTTACCTACACTGCATCATAGCCCAAAATATACCACTATTCTGAGACATAGTTTCTGAACTGGAATTTATAGTTAAAAAATTTCCTTGCCCAGTCCATATAACTGTGGGGAAGAAAAATTGGAATATTAAATTGGAATTTTTAGAATTTAAAAAATCTTATACTATGTAGGAAAAAAAAAACATTTGATGACTCCACCAGAATAAACAAATGATAAAACCACTTTTAAAGATACACAGAATCAACATATCCAATCATGACTTTAAACTTATCTTTGCGGATTATTTCCATTAAATGATAACTGCAATTTAAACCGCTGAAATACCAAGATAATTAACATTTTAAATATAAAGTATCATTTCTCAAGCCTATACTGGTCCCTTGATCACACACACATAGACATGTGCACATGCACACACACGACTCCTCTTGGTGGTCAGTATGTTCAGGCAAATAGGAGAAGAAAGACAATATCAAAGAGAGCAAATGATCCCAATTGATCAATCTGAGAAACAGAGTAAGCTATCCTACACTCTAACAATCAGTTTTCTTAATTATATACATTGATTTTAAACCATAGTAAAAAAAAAAAAAGAAAATTCAAACAAAACATGGCACCAATCTTACAAGCTACAAAAAAGATAGATAAACGGCACACAATACTCAACCTCAACAAGATTACACTGATATAAGGCAGAAAGATAAGCAAAGAAGGCACTCCAGGGCAGACACTACAGTGACCTCCATCAGACTACATAGATAAGAAGACTTCCAATGCTTGGCTTGCGGATCGAAGGCTCTTCCCCAAGACTGAAGAATTCATGCAAACCATCCAAGACCAGGTATTCAACGCTATAAATTATAGGAAATACACTGCCAAGGACCCCGGAGTACCATATGACACATGTAGATGATGCCACCAAAAACAATCCAGCACATCACTGCAGGATGCAGGGTGAATATCCAGATGGATTGCACTCAGAGACACAACCATGTTGCCAGGATACTACATTAGAAGCTAGGACAAAAATACCAGCTAATCAAAGAAAGTTTACCATATTACAAGTATGAGCTTCAGTCCACACTAGGGACCTCTAATCACAGAATGTACTCGGATCATGCCATAATAACGGACAAGATGCCAGTACAACAGACCAGACATAACCATTTCCTACTTGTCGATCTGGGTTATCAACACCAGCAACCTCCAGGAAGCATACAAGGAAGGGATCAGGAAGTACTCAGACAGGAAGTCAAATATATATGGCATATGGAACAAGTATCGATCATCGTGTCAACTACCAGTATGCTGCCAAAGAGCATATATATATGAACCTAGCAAGAATAGCCCCCCCCCCTAAGAACACTTACATGGAACTCCAGAAAGCTGCAACTCTGAACAGCTGGAGAATAGTTAAAAGAGATCCTTTACCAACAATAACAATAATAGTAACTGGACATAACCAACCCACCCATGTGCTCACTACCAGTACCTGTCACAAAGAAGAAAATATCCCATAAAGGAGGGGGGAAAAAATTTTTTTTATAATAATAATAACAGCATGACACAAGATTAGTGATGAAAAATCTTTTGCTAAAACAACCCTCTCGAGAGTAAATCATGTGTTGTCATTATTTTTCTTAAACAGTAAAGAGAAATCTCTTCAAGATTAAATATTCCTTAAGCTAGAAAGCTGTAGCTAGCAACAAACAGCATAAAATATTTTATAGCAAAAAGTGTGATTCCCATGCTATTGCAAAATAACCTTTAACAAACATGATGGTGCTAGACCTAACAGGTGTTTTCATGCTGTAACTCCGGGAAAACAGTAAAAAAAAATAAAAAAATCATACCAAGCAAAAATTTGTCAGTATTTAGGAAGGAACAGAAAATCACAGATTTTTATCTTCAACCAACAGTTAATGCTGGCTTGTTTGTTATTTCCAAGTTAGACCTCACAGGTATAACACTGTCACTGCAGGGTTAAAATTCTGAAAAATTTAAAGTATAAGATTTACTAATTCGAGAAAGAAAAAATCTACTTCAAATACATAGTTAGCATTACTACAGTAAAAAATAGATACAGTCACAGTGAGCTCGAGTGTACTATTTCTTGGTCATGCCTCATTTAATATACATATCAACACAATGATTAAAACTGCCTTGGAATGAACTCAGTTTTCTTAAGAGAGTCTTGCAGATTTTAATTGTCCACACCTTTTCCTAATATTATTATGCATTATTTTTTTAATTTTTGAACGCTTTTATAATATTAAAATTTTATATTATTTTATTATAGTAAATATATGCATGTAAATGCTTATAATATATATATCTGACTAAGTTAGCATATGACTTACACCTTGAATACTTAGTTGCTATGATTGAAAAGTTCAAATCCATGTCAAAAAATGATTGGGCTATAATAGCAGAACAGAATGTAGCACAGAAGCTTATCACAATTGTTGTGAAAATTTTCATATTGAATCACACTACATGAAAGAAGAATGAAAATGGATGTTATCTTCTTGAGCAAGCTTATTGCTGGCAATAATCACAGATGAAAAGAAAACCTTGTGGGTCAGATATTTTTAATGCATCACCTAGAACATTCCAGCAGCTCTACATCCTTCTTGAAATGAGGCCTCCAGACCTGTATACAGTACTCAAGATGTGGCCTAACCATTGCCTTATACAAGGGAATAATCACCTCCTTATCCCTGCTAGAAAAATTCCTGTATATCATTGACAATACACCATGAGCTACTCTTGCAGCTCGTCTGCACTGCTCAGAGAACTTCATATCTGCCTGCACAATTACCCCCAAGTCCTTTTCATTCTCTACCACTGTCAGTGTAGTACCGCAGAGTTGATACGTTGCTCTGTGGTTACTGTTTCCCATATGTAGTACTTTACATTTGTCAATGTTAAACTTCATTTGCCACCTCTCAGCCCATCTGTTCAACCTTTCCAGATCCTGTTGCAGCAGCATAGCTTCAGTAGTGTCCTTAACAACCCTGCCAACCTTTGTATCATCTGCAAACTTGGACATTAAACTTGATATACCATCATCAATATCATTCATAAACACCGAAAACAACAACGGACCCAACACTGAACCCTGAGGAACTCCACTAATAACATTAGTCCACGTTGAGCAGTGTCCATTGATTACCACTCTCTGTCTTCTGCCACTCAACTATCCCCTTATCCATAGCAGCAATTTGCCCCCAATGCCACACTGCTCCAATTTGTGCAGCAGTCTTCCATGTGCAACAGTATCAAAAGCCTTTCTAAGATCCAAATATATAATATCAAAGTTATTCCCTGCATCCAGTTCTTTTGTGACTACATCATAGTATCCAATCAAATTGGTCAGGCAAGACCTGCCCTTAACAAAACCATGCTGTGTCTGAGCTATAACTGAATTCTTATCTAGATGATCCTGCAGTGCTTCTTTAACCAGTGCCTCCATTAATTTACCTGGAACAGAAGTTAAACTAACAGGTCTATAATTACTTGTGTCAGCCTTTGATCCTCCTTTGTGAATTGGGGTTACATTTGCACATCTCCAGTCTATGGATACCTCCCCTGAGTCCAAAGAAGCTCTCATAATTATGGCTAGGGGTTTGCTTACTTCCTTTGCTGCCTCCTTTAATATAACTGGATAGATCCCATCCACCCCAGGTGCCTTTTTTATGTTTATCCTCAACAATCTCTCCTCCACTTTCCTCTCAGTTATTACAAAATCATCTAGCTCACTACCAATGTTTACTTTACCTACGTCAATCTCCTTCCTGAATAACTCCTCATGCGTGAATATAGGTGCAAAATACTCGTTTAGATTGTTAGCCACCTGAGCAGGATCCTCAACTGTTGAATCATCAATATCCAGTGGACCAATCTGATTCATCCCTTTCCTTCTTGAGTTTAAATAGGTAAAGAACTCTTTTCTGTTTTTCTTCGCATCCTTTGCCAAGGATTTTTCGTAGTCTGCCTTTGCCTGCCTAATCTCCTTTGTGACTTGGTTACAGACCAACTTATATCTATCATAGGCTTCCATGTCACCCATTAATTTGTATGTATTCCATGCATTTTTCTTCTCTGCCACATGTCTCATTAGTTCATCTGACAACCATTTAGGCCTAAACCTTGAACAATATTTCTTAGTTGGTATGTAAAGCCTGGTAGCTTCCAAGATTAGTTCCTTGAATGCTTCCCATTTTGAGTTTGCTGTTGGTAACATCATCAGTTGGTCCCACTGTATAGAATTTAAATACTGTCTCAGACCATCATAGTCGCCTTTACGAAAACAAAAACCCTTCCCTTTACCTCTGATGGTAGTTACCTCCTTGAGTAAATCCCACTTCAACACACTGTGATCACTGCCACCTAGTGGTTCATTTATCTGCAGATTCTTAATGCATGAAGAATCACTACTGATAATCAGATCAAGAGTATTGCTCCCTCTTGTTGCTGCACGAACATGCTGATGTAGAAAACAATCATCCAATAAATCCACAAAAGCCTCGCTAGTGTGTGAGTGACCAACCCACAAATTCCAGTCAATATCTGGGAAATTAAAATCCCCCACTATAAGACTCTCCGATCCACTGGCCCACTCTATTTCCCTGTACAATATCTTATTATACTCATCAGAGTCATTAGGCCTATAGCACACTCCCACTCTCAATTTTGATTTCCCTATGCCTATGTCACAACAAACTGACTCGACATTGCCCTGTCCATCGATGTCGACTGGCTGCACTTCCTTGGATTTTATGTGTTTCTTAACTAATAGCATAACCCCTCCTCCCCTCCTGTCCTGTCTATCCTTTCTATACACATTGTATTCCTCAAATTCCAGTTCCGCATTCCTTATATCTGTGTGACACCACGTCTCTGATATCCCAACAATATCTGCCTTTGATGTTTTGAGCAATACCTCAAATTCATCAATATTTTAAATTTGAAACTATTTGAAACTATGTTTGAAATAGTTTGAAACTATTATTCTAAGTACGGATGAACGGTTTTGCTTAACACGTTCCCGAGCTATTTCCACTTCCAGTTCAGACCATGCTTTAAATGCACCACGTGTATAGGTACCGTGAGCCTGTTATATATATGGACGTGCTGCAGGAAGTTTTGTTACTGCTGAGGAAGGGAGCGCAAGCTTCCGAAAGCTCCAGAGATTTTTATCGTTTTTATCGCTTTTAATCCGGTTTATTTTAGTGTATTTTATCTCAAGGATTTTATCACAGTTTTAATGTTTTTACATGTATATTTAATATAATAGCAGTTTTTGTAAATATTTATTTTATTTTAATATGTAAATAAATATTTTAGTTAGAGTAAATACTTATTCTTATGGTTGGTGTGAGCTGATTTAATACTAAAATATGAATTTCCCAACCTCAGAGGCCTTTTTCAGGATATCAAATTCATCAAATTTATTTACCAAACTTCTAGCATTGGTGTACACGCAGGTATACATGCACCTGTTTCTATTCCTAGCTACCCTAACACAACCCATGTGTTTACTTGTACCGCAATGACTCCCAGCAGTCTCTGAAATATCCTGCATCTTGTTTTTCAGGCTTCTGCTCATTTCAATAGAAGCAGTGCAAGAATCACTTTCTCCTCTGCCAGTGGCTACTGTTAATTTATTAGTCCTTGTATCCCCCCCAACTAGCAGTTTTCCGACCCTCCTAACATTGCCTCGACAGCATCAGCAAAAATTCTTGCACCCTTTCTATTTAAGTGTATCCCATCCCTGTAGAAGCAATCTCTCCTGTTAACAAGTACAGTCCAGGCTGAAAAAAATTCTAACCCTTGAGCCTTGCACAATCCCTCCAGGGCCGAATTGATCGACAAGGCTCTCATCATATACTCCCTCCTATCGTGTCTGGGCAGAAATGCAGACACTTTCAAATTCAAAGTTGGTGAGGTGGACAAAAGGTGTCCTTACCAGTTAAGGTAAAGACACTTTTTTTGCAAACTGAAGGGTCTGCAGAATAGTTTTGAGGAGTTTAAGGCTTTAAATGGACAAAAGGTGTCCTTACCAGTTAAGGTAAAGACACTTTTTTTGCAAACTGAAGGGTCTGCAGACTAGTTTTGAGGAGTTTAAGGCTTTAAATAGATTGAGTAAGCTCAATGCTGATGGAATCCTTCCTATTGCTCAGACTACACCACGTGTATTTTTTTCCTCCTTGGCTGATTGTGCAGTCAAATATCAGCTTGCTTTCTTGCATCATTTATCACTACTACTAGTAATAATAATAACATACAAACAATAAGACTTTTACTCTACAGATATTCTGATTTCTTCAAAAAAGATAGTGATTAAGAAGGACCATTGTACCTGATTAAGTAATCAAATTTATAGTTATTAACATTTCATTTAACATTAACAGATTGCTTATATTGTGAATAAATTTGCTTGTATTATGTACTATTTATCAGTGACTTATCAGGGAAACAGGAAATATTGTACAAAGGTGGACAGGATCTATCCAATTATATTAGAGGCAGCAAAGAAAGTACTTGGACTCAGGGGAGATCCCCATGGACTGGAGGTGTGCAAATGTATCACCAATTCACAAAGGGGGTTCAAAAGGTGACACAACTCACCTTTTGAACCTGTTGAAGATATAGACCTGTTAGTTTAACTTGTGTTCTGGGGAAAATAATGGAATCACTGGTTAAAGAAGCATTGCAGGATCATCTAGACAAGACTGCAGTAATAGTTAAGACACAGCATGGATTTGCTAAAGGGAGGTCTTGTAGTCACAAAGGAATTGAATGCCAAAAATAATTTTGATATCATATACTTGGATTTCAGGAAAGTTTTTGATACTGTGGCACATAGAAGACTGCTGTACAAATTGGAGAGATGTGGCATTAAGGGTAAGTTGCTACAATGGATAAAGGGATGGTTGAGTGGGAGATGACAGAAAGTGGTAACTTTCTGTCGTCTCCCACCTGGGGAACTCCACTAATGTTAGTAGTGGAGTTCCCGAGGGTTCAGTGTTGGGCCCATTGTTGTTTCGTATATTTATCAATGATATTAATCAAGGTATATCAGGCTTAATGTCCAAGTTTGCAGATGATACACAGGTTGGCAGGGTTGTTAATTACAGTATAGACAGTATGCTACTCCAACTGGATCTAGATAAGTTGGGCAAATGAGCTGAGAAGTGGCTAATGAAGTTTGACATTTACAAATGCAAAATACTGCATATGGGTAGCAATAACCAAAGAGAAATGTACCAACTGTTTGGTACTACACTCAGGGAAGTGGAAAGTGAAAAAGACCTGGGGATAATTGTGCAGTCAAATATGAAGTTTGCTGAGCAGTGCAGATGGGCTTGCAAGGGCAGGTGATGGAGTCTTGTCAATGACATATAGCAATTTTGCTAGCAGGAACAGGGAGGTGATTATCCCATTATACAAGGCAGGCCACTCCAGGTCTGGAGGTCTCATTTGAGGAAGGATGTAGAGTTGCTAGAACAAGTAGAAAGAAGGGCAACAAGATTGGTGAAGGGAACAAAGGGGTGCTCTTACCAATAATCTTGTGGCCCTTCTCTGTACTGTCTTCTCCTCCTCAACCACCCCTTTATCCATAATAGCAATTTGCCTCCAATGCCACACTGCTCCAATTTGTGGAGCAGTCTTCCATGTGCAACAGTATCAGAGAATTTTCTAAGATCCAAATATATGATATCAAAGTTATTCTTTGCATCCAGTTCCTTTGTGACTACATCATAGTATCCAATCAAATTTGTCAGACAAGACTTCCCCTTAACGAACCCATGCTGTATCTGAGCTATAACTGAAGTTTTGTCTAGATGATCCTGCAATACTCCTTTAACCAGTGCCACCATTAATTTCCCTGGAACAGAAGTAAAGCTAACAGGTCTGGAATTACCTGTGTCTCCCTTTGATCCTCCTTTGTGGATTAGGGTCACATTTGCACATGTCCAGTCGATAGGTACCTCCCTGAGTCCAGAGAAGCTCTCATAATTATGGCTAAGGGTTTGCTTACTTTCTTTACCACCTCCTTTAATATAACTGGATAGATTCCATCCACCCCAGGTACCTTTCTTGTGTTTATCTTCAACAATTTCTCCTCCACTTTACTGTCAGTTATTACAAGTTTATCTAGCTCACTGCCAGAGTTAAATACACCTCTGGCATTCCCCTCCCTGAATAACTCCTCATGTGTGAATGTCCATGCAAAATATTCATTTAGTTTGTTAGCTACCTGAGCAGGATCATCAACAGTTGAACCATCGATATCAAGTGGACCAATCTGATTCATCCCCTTCTTTATAGAGTTTACATAAGTAAAGAACTCTTTGCTGTTTTTCTTTGCATCCTTTGCCAAAGATTTCTCGTAATCTGCCTTCGCCTGTCTAACCTGGGGTGGATGGGATCTATCCAGTTATATTAATTGATCGACAAGCCTCTCATCATATACTCCCTCCTATTTCTGGGGATAGTCCTTTACATAGCCAATAATATCAACGCTGAAAGAAAAGGAATAGCCACAAAGCTCCAAGAGCAATGGCAATCAAAGTTCGGAGCAAGAAACCAGAGGTCTTGTTATCAAAAGGTCTCTGCCACAAATGGCAATGGTTAGTCCAAAGCCGCCAAAGTGGTATGCCCCTGAACTATTTACAACCTTTATATTAGCAGATCATGGCTCCCTAAAGGCAAAATTAACTTCCTTAGGGGTGACTGATGACCCGAACTGTACCTGTGGCATCAGTGAAGACTGGACAAACATTCTCTATGAATGTATAATTTATGATATACTAGGAACACAGCTAATGGCAGAAACTGGCCCCTCTCCACAGGGCAGAAACATTTATTCATAATAGAAGAAGAGAATAATTATAGATTTTTACAAACCTTCACACAAAAGGTAATTGAAATAAGAAGAAATATCCAGAGAGACAAGCACTTCAGCGTCCCCCACAGCTAAAGACTAATCAATAGCTAAAAATGCCCAGTCTCCTACCACATCCAGATTATGACATTCTAAACTGACAGGGCAGCTGTATTCAGCACCCTGACATATACAGCAGACTCTTGATTTACCGGGATCGGTTTAACTGGGAAGCGGATTAACTGGGACACTTCAAGACTCCAAATAAAAAAAATCAACTAGAAATCATAAAATTCAAGTAATATCTAGAACAGGTATAACCAGATATTTTACAAGTCGTAAATAAGCGACAAACAGGGCATTATAAAGTCGTCATTGGGAGATTATTATCTTGCAATCCCCACTGTCTTCACACCCGATGCTCAAAAAAAAGAGAGAGAGAGAGAGAGAGAGAGAGAGAGAGAGAGAGAGAGAGAGAGGGAAGAAATGTTTAGTTTGTTTTAGTGCATCGTTTCGATTGTTCTGTTTCGTCGCACAGCAAAGAGAAAAATTTTGTTTCGGTATTTATGTCAGGGATAATGAATTTTTTTTTTTTTTTTTTTGTTTAGAAATCTCGAAAATGATGGGTAAACAAAAAACAAGTTGCGCTTTCAATTAAACAAAAACTTTAAATTATTCAAAAATTTTTGAAAGCAGTGCATCTGTTAAATCTCTAATGAACCATTATAAATAACCCCAGGGGCTCACATCTGGTGAGTATGGGGTTGGCACACCCTATACTGTACTGTAGTAAGTCACTGACTTACGTAACTTCGAACTTATGTTAATTTTTTCACTCATTTTTTTTTTTTTCTTTTTTAGGTTTGTAAAATTTAAAACAGAATAATAATAGTAATAAGCAATCAATACAGATGATCATGGCACACACACACACACAAATTGCACAAGCAGGATATGGAATTACAAGCTTAAAAATAGGAATGAAGAAAAGATTTTTAAAATTTATTTAGCTTTTTTTTTTATATGGCTGAAGGTTTCAGTGAAGGGGACACACATTTCACCATAATAACATAAAATCCCACAGAATTCCAGCTATCGGTATTATCGCAAATGCAATAAGATCGAGTTTACTACCTTTATAATGAATTGCAGTATCAGAAAAGCTCAATAACCCAGAATGTGCAAATTGTTTTTATTGTTTTATGGCAGTGAAATGTGTTTCGGTAAAATGTGAGCTCGAATATGGTGAAAATAGTGAGTTTTCGCCTTAACCCTGTGAAATTCTTTTCATAAAATTTCGTTTTGACTTTTATCATGGTGCCGACTAAGAGAATAAGCGAGAGTGCTACTAGTAAATCTACCAAGAAAAGGAAAGCGATCGATTTGGATCAGAAAATTAAAATAAGGATGTTTGAAGATGGTCAAACATGAACAAGTATCGTGCAGAATTTAGATTTGTCAGTGTCAACAGTGAACAAAATAATAAAGGAAAAAGACAGAATACAAGAAGCGGTGAAGCGACTGGCACCAATGAAGTTGACTATGATAACCAGGGCTACAAAATACATATCAGTTTTTACTGTATAGTTTCTTCCTTTAATGTTTTCATTTCATATGTCCACTCCAACAACTTCACCACTGTCCCCAGTTAAAGTTTTTAATTGAACTAATTAAAAATACAGGGTGTCTCAAAAATATTGGTACAAACGTTTAGGGGAGGTTGTTTGTTATTTGGGTTTTAGGATCATTAGCAACTAAGGCCATATTGCTCCGTGATATGCGGTGGTCATTCCCTGACCTTTCCGCATCCTCCATATTTGGTGGTCACGGGGTCGAACCCCGGTCTAATCAAGAAGCATGTGCTACGCACTGCTGCTCCTGCCCACCTGGCTACGGAGGCGCCAATTTTAGGGGAGGTAAGTAACATCTAAAGGAATGTGAATTGCACAGGAACCCATAACCGGAAACATCACGGGAAAGTAGTAGCAGGGTACAGGAAGCAGAAATGACACAAGACAGTAATTAGTGGCAAACATTTATTTGACATAATATTAACAATGGAGTACGAGATGGATGCATTTCATGATGTTACAACAGATGCTCGAAGGTTCCACCATGAGATGCAATGCATGCATGACACCGATGCAGCATGGATTGGTAGACATGGTCAAACACACCAGGAGTTTCTTTGACAGTAGCAGCAGCGCAGACAAGTCTCGCCACGAGATCCATTTCCACCTCCACAGGCGATTCATACACGATAGATTTGAGGGCCCCCACACAGAAAGAAATTAAGGCTCGATAAATCAGGTGAACGTGGGGGCCAGGCAACGGGTCCACCACAGCCAATCCATCGATGCCCAAAACGACTGTTCAAATGGTCACAATCACACCTTCCATAATGGGCAGGTACCCCGTCATGTTGAAACCAAATGTTGTGTCTCACATTTGCTGGAACATCGTCAAGTAACCCTGGCAGAACTTGTTCAAGAAAGATCGATATTTAGCGGAGTTCATGCGGGATGGTAAAAGGTATGGGCCGACTAAGCAGTCACCGACCATACCTGCCCACACATTTATTGCGAAGTGATGTTGTGCCGCATGGGGGGGGCGCACACCGTGTGGCCCTCTACTAATCCATACACTAGGTGCATGTCTGCCAGCTCACTGTTCGTATATCGATGCATGCTCTTCGTGCAGCGACTACTGCTTGAATGAGTAAACTAGAAATTTTCCCTCTTGCGAACTGATGAACAGCGCTGTGTACCGACTTACGGTGACATTTCCGGTTATGGGTTCCTATGCGATTCACAATCCTTTAGATGTTACCTACCTCCCATAAACGTTTGTACCAATATTTTTGAGACACCCTGTATATAACTATTTTTCTTCATTCTTCTAAGGATATTATGTGGTTTATGTAATTTTGGCATATCACGGATATAGGAGCAATATTTTATTAATCATTCCCTAGTTATGTAAAACTAAACTTATGTAAGAAGTCCTGGAACGTATGTTGGGGACATTGACTGTATTTTTGGATTAACCGGGATTTTCATTTTACCATCTATCTCGGTAAATTGAGAATCTGCATTACCTAAAATTTACTAAACCAGGGTACTTCCTGGGCCCCCACACCTACTAAGTACCGTATTTCCCCATGTATAAGACACACCTTTTTTCGAAAAATTTGGGGTCTAAAAACTGGGTGCATCTTATACAGTGGTTGTAGATTTTTTTACTTGCATTTTCCACTTTTTCGCGCTTGTTGCCTTTGCCCTCATTGTTTCACATTTGTTACCGGTATATTAGGTTATGTTTTGCCACGTTCTGCCCAGAAATGGCTCAGAAAAGATTTTCGTACAGTGCTGAATTCAAGTTAAAAGTGATCCAGTTTGCAAAAGTGAATGGAAATCGTGCTGCTGAATGTAAGTTTGGTCCTCCTCCAACTGAGAAAACAATCCGAGACTGCGGGAAGAAGAAACCCTACTGAAAACTCCACGGCAGAAGAAGGCCATTAGAGGCAAGTCAGCAAAATGGCCTAATTTAGAGTGGGAATTGAAGATATAGATTAAGGAGCAAAGGGCAGTTGGAATTCCTGTGTCCACAAAGATGGTTCAGCATGAGGCAAGAAGAATTGCTGATGAAAAAGAAGTTACTGATTTCAAAGGAGGACACAATTGGTGCTTCAGGTTCATGAAACGGAATGGACTAAGCATGCGTACACGCACAGACTTGCTCAAAAGATGCCTGAAAGCTATGAGCAGAAGGTCCCTGAATTTCATCGTTTTGTCATTCATTGTCGGAAGACACATCAGTTTGAGTTGGGACAGATTGCAAATATGGACGAAGTCCCCCTTCAATTTGATGTCCCAAGTAACAGAACTGTTGATAAGAAGGGGGTGAAAACTGTAACTGTGAAGACAAGTGGACATGAAAAGAACCATTATACAGTTGTTCTAGCTTGTTGTGCCGACGGAACCAAACTGCCTCCATGCTGATTTTCAAACGCAAAACAATGCCAAAAGAAGACATTCCTCGAGGAGTGATTGTCCACGTTCTTGACAAGGGTTGGATGGATCAGGATGGGATGAACATCTGGTTTAAGAAAGTTTGGAGCAGGAGACCAGGTGGGCTCTTACGCAAACCTGCCCTATTGGCGCTTGATCAGTTTAGGGCACACATAACAAAAAATACAAAGAAGATTGCTGCAGAGCAAAAAACAAAACTTGCCATCATACCTTGACATCCCAGCTCCAACCACTTGATGTCAGCATTAACAAACCCTTCAAAGCTGACATGAGAGACGAATGGAACCAATGGATAAAGTCTTCTGGGGACAATTTGACACCAGCAGGAAGAGTGAAGAAACCAACTATAGGAGAAGTTTGTACCTGGATCAAAAGATCCTGGGATAATATCAAGACTGAGATCATTGTCAAGTCATTTAGGAAGTGTGCCATTTCAAATGCCATAGATGGAACTGAGGACAAGGCAATATATGAAGACAGTGATTCGTCATCAGAAAAAGATGAGGACAAGCTAATGGATGGGAGTTTTGACAGTGACGAGTTGTATGAATTTTATGATGAATAAAACTTGAGTTCAATAACTTTATGTAATACATTTTTTTTTCAAATTTCGGGCCCCAAAATTTAGGTGCGTCTTATACGTGGGGAAATACGGTAATTGTGTAAGGGAGGGAAATGTGCAGGCAGCAAGGGAAGCAATTTAGCTGAAAAATATTAGTAAGCAAGCTGCAAGGGGATACAATGTAGAATGAAAGAAGGTTGAATGAAAGAGTCTGAAAAACTGAGTGAATGTGGTGGGCACTGAATCACAGAGTGAAATAGAAATTGTGGTAAAAGAAATGAATGTTGATTTTGGTGAAAGATAGTAACCCAGTAAGGGAGCAAGAAAGAGTGTTATGGTAAATGGCCTGAGTGAAGGAATGAATGCAACTGACTGTGAGAAGACACATTTTGTAATAATTTCCTTGGTCTAGACATACAAACATAACGTGATCCGAATACTAACAACACCACCACCATGCAAACACTGCACATCCCCCTCCCCCAGGCCAGCAAGATATGCAGCCAGGGCTGCACAGCAACTGAAAAATAATGGTAAGTTGATGTGCACAAGGTGTGTAGACCAGAAAGAAAGAGCCAAACAAATCAGATGAATATCAGGATGAATGAGAGTTGTAAATGTGAAAGAACACAAAATATATACCGATAAACCCCTAGTTATTAGTTTTCTTCCTAATCTAACTTACTTAACCTTAATTATTAGACATTAGTATATTAATTTACATCATACACCATTGCATTCTCCCCTGGTGTGAGAAAGAGGATGGATGTGTGAAAAAAAAAATATATATATAAAATGTAAGAAAAAAACAATAAAATCAGAATGAGAGGACAGAGTGAATGATCACGAGTGGAAAACTTGCCTGCTCAGCATCCCTGGATTGACTAGTGAGCAGGTGGTTATTATGGCCCCTGTCCACCCAAGTAGACACCATGCCATGGCTAGTTAGCTGGCTTGGTGTGGGATGCAGACACTGGCCAGTGTGGGATAGAGCACCAAAACAGGCACTCCAACATAAGGATCCAACATAAGGACCTTCATTCCTACCACCTGGGTTGGTTGTTCTCACACTAGCCCCCCAACATGTTTGGAACCCACCTCCCCTTGCCTGGAAGGTAACCCCACTGCCACCTGTCAACTCTCATCCTGACCTGGGCTATCCCCCTATAACGAGGTGGGCACCTTCACTACAGCCCACCCTCTTTCTCTCTGTTACTTTCACCACTCCCTATCTTCCCACAACTACCTTCTAATTTTCACTTTTATTATTTCTTTTTTTATTTTATTTTTTTTTTTTTACTGTGCTCTCCCTTTCCATAGCTTGGCTATCACAAGGTTTGACCCGCAACTGCAAGTGCCTCATACTCCCTACTGCCTAAGCTGCCTCCTTGTGGCATTGGATGGTAAACTAAAGGTTTCTGAGTAAAAACACAAGCCGCTAGGCTAAGAGGCCAGATGAACAAACCAACCAACATAATCCACACTAACACTTCACGAACACTCACTGGCGCCTCCATAGCAAGGTGGGCAAGAGCAGCAGTGCATAGCACACGCTTCTTGATTAGACTGGGGCTCGAGCCCGTGACCACCAAATACGGAGGATGCGGAAAGGTCAGGGAATGACCACCGCATATCCCCAGAGCAATATGGCCTTAGTTGCTAATGCTCCTAAAAACCAAATAACAACAACGAACACTTACTAACTTACATAAATCTGGCCTCTACAGAGTTTTGCATTCATCACATTGCTCGACGTGGATTTTTGAAGAAACCACCAGTGCCGTATTACAAATAATACTATAAACTATGCCATTCTCTGTACTCTACTAAAGATAAAAAAAACAACATTTTGGAATTCAAAAGTACATCGCCAAGAGTGTCAAGACTAATACTCAAGATTTCTAAGAGGTACAAGCTAAAGATTATAATGATTTATGCACTAACATCGAGCCATGATGATGAAGAGGTTGAAGAAATGTACACCAAAATTGAGAGTCTTCAAATGAGCAGAAAACCCACTACACTATTATTATGGGGGATTTCAATGCTAAGGTGGGGAAAAAGACAAAACAGTGCAGAAAGGGGAACTATAGGAAATTTTGGAATTGGTGACAGAAATGAAAGAAGTGAGAGACTTGTGGAATTTGCAGAATCTCAAGGATTGTCAGTAATGAACACTTTTTTCAAGAAAAGGGTGAACAGAAAGTGGACATGGAAGAGTCCAAATGGATTAACAACTAATGAAATTGATGTCATCCTCACTAACAGATGATATATCGTGAATGATGTTACCGTACTGAATAAGGTAAATGTTGGAAGTGATCACAGAATGGCAAGACGTACAATCGATATAGATGTAGGAAAGGAAAGAAAAACACTGACTCGAGTGAGTAAATAATACAAAGGTCTTTGAGATAACAGAAAAAGAGAAAAAGCAGCATGTACTGGAATTTAAGAACAAGTTTGAGCTTCTGCAGACTGCTCAGGACCAAGATATCGACAAGGAATATTACAACTTTCTGAAAGTCATAAAGCCCAAGAAACCTATAAGGAAAATGAAATCCAAAGAAGAAAAAATTAGTCAAGAAACACTTGTTATGATGAACCGAAGGCGAAAAATGAAGAGCAAGATAAGCACTGACAAGGAGAAAATTGAGTATACTGAGTTATGCAAAGCCATTAGAAAGAGACTCAGAGAGGACATAAGAAAATTTAACACAATAAAAGTAGAACAAGCATTAAGGGAAAACAAAGGACTCAAATCAACAGCCATGAGCAGTAATACAGAAAGACAAATGATACTGAAATTGAAAAATAGAGATGGTGTACTTATAAATATCAGAGAAGGCATAATTTGAATAACAGAAGACTAGTATAGAGAATTATACAAGGAGCGAGGGAATGATGCCAGCAGTGGGGGAAGATGGATCGCAAATTAGAAACACATACAACATACCCGATATTCTTCCTGATGAGGTAGGACATGCGGTGAAGAAAATTAAGAATCAGAAAGCCCCGGGGAAGATGAATTACTGTAGAGTCGTTAAAATTGGGAGGAAGAGACATAACACAAAACTCGCAAGGCTCTTCACAAAATGCATTAGAAAAGGGGTGAAGCCTAAGCAATGGAATAATGCAATTATTGCTTTGCTGCATAAGAAAGGAGATAAATCAGAAATTGGAAATTATAGACCAATTAGCTTGTTATACCACATTTACAAGTTGATCACAACGGTCATTATTAACAGATTAGAAAGAATACTTGATGAGAATCAACCGAAAGAGCAAGCAGGCTTTAGGACAGAATTCTCAACTATGGATCACCTTCACATAATGTCACAGCTAATGGAGAAAGCAAATGAATATAAAACACCATTATGCCTGGCATTTGTGGATTATGAAAAGGCATTTGACTCCATACAGCCTAAGGCAATGTTTCGGACACTGGAAAGACAAGGCGCAGATACCCCATATATTATGATTTTGAAGAAAATATATGAGAACGCTACCTCCTTTATTAGACTAGACAAAGCCAGTAAAAAATTTAAAATCGAGAAAGGAGTTCGACAAGGAAACACAATATCTCCGAAGCTGTTTACTGCTGCCCTTGAAGAAGCTTTCAGAAGATTAAACTGGTCACAGAAAGGAGTCAATGTGAATGGAGAGCACCTAAACCATTTACGATTTGCAGATTACATTGTGATCATAAGCCACGATCCCAAAGAATTAGAGGAAAATCTTAATCAGTTATGCATAGTTAGTAAGGATTTTGGACTAAAGATGAATATGGCTAAAACAAAAGTAATGATGAACAAGTATGCCACAGAAAGGGAAATAATGATTGAAGGAGCAGTAATTGAAAAGGTGGAGTCACATACTTATCTGGGACAAGTTATTAGCTGTAATAATGATAAATGGCTGGAAGTCAAGAGAAGAATAAATTTTGGATGGATAGCATTCAGGAAATATAGTCACATACTGAAGAGCAATATTCCAGTTTGTCTGAAACGTAAAATAATGAGCCAATGCATACTCCTCACCATGACTTATGGAAGTGAAACTTGGGCACTCTCCAAAAGAATGGAAGAGAAGCTGAGAGCTACACAGCGAAGAATGGAACGAATTATACTGGGAATCAGACTGTTAAATAAGAAGAGGAAACACATGGATTAGGCAGCAAACTCAAGTGAAGGACATTCTTATCAAAACTAAAGAACTAAAATGGTCTTGGGCAGGACACATAGCTCGAAGACATGATGACAGTTGGACTAAGAAAATAACAGAATGGTACACAAGAGGAGCTAGAAGAAAACCTGGAAGACAATGGCGAGATGGATAGATGAAATTCGTGAGTTTGTGGGTAGTAAATGGATGGCCATTGCACAAAACAGAAGGAATTGGAAAGCTGCTGGAGAGGCCTTCATCCTGCAGTGGATTGAAAATGGCTGATGATGATGTACTCTACCAGCAGCTTTACATCCTTACTAATATGAGGCCTCCAGACCATTGCCTAATACAACGGAATAATCACCTCCTTATCCCTGCTAGTAAAATTCCTGTATATAATTCACAAGACCCATGAGCTGTTCTGGTGGCCAGTCTGTACTGTCAGAAAACTTCATGTCTGACTGCACAATTACCACCAGGTATTACCCCCAGATGAGCAGAGAGGTGTTTGCCTACACCATAACCCAACATTACCCAACAATTACCCAAAGATGGGCTGAGCGGTGTCAGCTTCAGTTAATACCTCTCAGCCCAACTTCCCAACTTTTCTAGATCCTTCTCTAGAAGTGTAAAGTCATGACAAACCTTCATATCATCTGCAAACTTGGACATTAAACCTGATATAGCTTCATCTATATCACTGATAAACATAGGAAACAACGAGCGCAACACCGAACCCTGGGGGGACATCACTAATAACACCAGCCCATGAAGAGGAGTATCCATTGATTACCACTCGCTGTCTTCTCACATGAAACCATCCTTTTATCCATTGTAATAACCTGCCCTTAATCCATTTATACTTGCATGTACACCAATGCTAGGAGTATAGTTAATAAATTTGATGAGCTTAAAGTGCTAGTCAAGCCATCAAAGGCAGATAGTGTTGGGATAGCAGAGACGCGGTGTCACACAGATATAAGCAGTGCAGAATTGGAATTTGAGGAGTACAATGGGTACAGAAAGGATAAACAGGAAGGAAGGGAGGAGGGGTTATGCTGTTAGTTAAGAAACACATAAAATCAAAGGAAGTGCACCCAAAATTGATGTTGGTGGACAATGCAGTGTTGACTCTGTTTGGTGTGAAATAAGCACTGGCAAAGGAAAAATGAGAGTAGGTGTGAGTTATAGGTCTAATGAATCTGATGAGTATAATGAGCAATTGTGAAGAGAAATTGAGTGGGCCAGTAAATCAGAATGTCTTATAATGGGGGATTTTAATTTTCCAGATATTGACTGGAACTTGTGAGTTATAGGCCTAATGAATCTGATGAGTATAATAAGCAATTGTGAAGAGAAATTGATTGGGCCAGTAAATCAGAATGTCTTATAATGGGTGATTTTAACTTTTCAGATATTGACTGGAACTAGTGTGTTGGTCACTCGACACTAGCAAGACTTTTGTGGATTTATTGGATGACTGTTTACTACAGCAACATGCTTCAAGAGGCACCAGAGGGAGTAATACTCTTGATCTGATTATTAGTAGTGATTATTCATGCATTAAGAACCTGCAGATAAAGGAACCACTGGGTGACAGTGATCAAAATGTACTGATGTGGAAATTACTTAAAGAGATATAACTACCATCAAGGCTAAAGAAAAGGGCTTTTGCTTTCATAAAGGTGACTACAGGGGTCTCAGACAATTTTTAAATTCTGTACAGTGGGATCAACTTATGATGTTACCAACAGCAAATTCAAAATGGGAAGCATTCAAAGAATTAATTTTGGAGGCTACTAGGCTTTTTGTTCCAACTAAGAAATACTGTTCAAGCTTCAGGCCTAAATGTATGTCAGATGAATTAATGAGGCTCATGGCAGAGAAAAAGATTGTATGGGATGCATATAAAGTATCAGGTGACACAGAAGCCATAGGCTTCTGTGTCACCTGATATAAACTAATATAAACCTGTATAAACTAATCTGTAATCAAGTCACAAAGGAGGTTAGGCAGATGAAAGCAGATTACAAGAAATCTTTGGCAAAAGATTTGAAGAAAAACAGCAAAAAGTTCTTTACTTAAAACTCTGGAAGAAAAGGGATGAATCAGAATCAGATCACAAAGGAACTGAATGCCAAAAATAATTTTGATTTCATATACTTGGATTTCCGGAAAGCTTTTGATACTGTTGCACATGGAAGACTGCTGTACAAATTGGAGAGGTATGGAATTAAGGATAAGTTGCTACAATGGATAAACGGATGGTTGAGTGGGAGATGACAGGGAGTGGTAATCAATGGACACTGCTCTTTGTGGACAAATGTTGTTGGAGTTCCACAGGGTTCGGTGTTGGGCCCATTGTTGTTTTGTATATTTATCAATGATATTGATGAACATATATCAGGTTAAATGTCCAAGTTTGCAAATGATACAAAGGCTGGCAGGGTTGTTAACAACAGTAAAGACAGTATGCTACTCCAACTGGATCTAGATAAGTTGGGAAAATGGGCTGAGAAGTGGCAACTGAAGTTTAACATTGACAAATGCAAAGTACTGCATATGGGTAGTGATAACCAAAGGGAAATGTAACAACTCTGTGGTACTACACTCAGGGAAGTGTAAAGTGAAAAAGACCTGGGGGGTAATTGTGCAGTCAAATATGAAGTTCACTGAGCAGTGCAGATGGGCTGCAAGGGCAGGTCATGGAGTCTTGTCAATGATATATAGGAATTTTGCTAGCAGGAACAGATAGGTGATTATCCCATCATACAATGCAATGGTTAGACTGCAACAAGAGTATTGTGTAAAGGCTGGAGACCTCATTTTAGGAAGGATGTGGAGTTGCTAGAACGAGTACAAAGAAGGGTAATAAAATTAGTGAGGGGAACAAAGGGGTGCTCTTACCAAGAAAAACTTGAGTTCTGCAAATTGCAGCACCTGGAGAGTAGGCACCTGCGAGGTGATCTGATTAAGGTGTATAAGGTCTTCAATGGGTTGAGTAGCTGAATGCTGATGGGATTCTTCCTCTTGCTCAGACTAAGAACCTAAGGGGGCACAGTTTTAAATTGAGGAAAGATAGTTATAGAATAGATGTGTGGAAATTTGCCTTTAGCCAGTGGATAGTTGATTATTGGAACAGGCTTCCATCTTTTGTTGTGGTAGCTAATAGCCTAAATAAATTTAAGGATGAGCTGGACAGGATTTGGTATGAATGGACGGGCGAAATGGTAGCATTTTTTTTTTTTTTTTTTTTTGGCTGATGCTGCATAAGCTTGCTTTCATCCATTGCATGCCTCTACTAATGCTAATGAGTCCGGTGCTGGGGCCATTGATGTTTTGTGTATTCATCAATATCATTAATGAATACATAGTATTCATCAATATCATTAATGAATACTATGTAATGTATGCTACTGCAACAGGATATGGAAAAGGTAGGCAGATGGGCTGAGAAGTGGTAACTGAAGTTTAACACTGACAAATGCAAAGAACTCCATATGGGTAGCAGTAACCCAAGAGAGAAATGTACCAAATCTGTGGTAGTACACTCAGGGAAGTGAAAAGTGAAAAAGACCTGGAGGTAATTGTGCAGTCAAATATGAATTTTGCTAAGCAGTGCAGATGGGCTGCTAGGGCAGATCATGGAGTTTTGTCAATGATAAGTAGGAATTTTGCTAGCAGGGACAGGGAGGTGATAATCCCTGTTGTACAAGGCAATGGTCTGGCCACACCCAAAGTACTGTGTACAGGTCTGGAGGCCTCATTTTTAGGAAGGCTGTAGAGTTCCAAGGATGAGTACAAAAAAGGGCAACCAGATTGGTAAGGGGAACAAAGGGATGCTCTTACCAAAAAGACTCAAGTTCTGTGAATTGCAGTGACTGGAGAGTAGGCACCTGCAAGGTGATGTGATTGGGGTGTATAAGGTCTTGAATGGGTTGAGCAAGCTGAATGCTGACTGGGTTCTTCCTCTTGCTCAGATTAAGAACCTGAGGGGGTATAGATTCAAATTGAGGAAAGACAGTTGTAGAACAGATGTGCGGAAATTTGCCTTTAGCCAGCGGGTAGTTGGTTGGTGGAACAGACTTCCATCCCTTGTTGTGGAAGTTGATAGCCTAAATAAATTTAAAGCTCAGTTGGACAGGTATTTCGAACGAACGGAGGGGTAAAATGGAAGGATTTTCCTAACCAGAACCCCAATCACCAGATATCTCACCAACAAATTTGCAATCCACAAAGTGGACTGGAATCAGTTTGCGGATCACCTAGCCACAGCTATCAAAGCTAGACAACAGCAAATAGAGAAGGAAACTGATCCAGACATCCTGCAAAGAACAGACTAACATAAACATAGAGTCCAGCAGTGCAACCATAAAGAAGAAGAGACCCTCCCCAGGAATGGTCCCATGGTGGACCCGGGAACTGCAGATCCTTAGGAAGGAGGCTGCAAATAGAAGGAAACAATTCCAAAGAGCCGCAGGCCTTGGCCTGCAGGCTGAGGTGGAGGCCTTAAGACAATGCGATAGGGAGGCAAGAAATCTATACACAGACAAAATCCAAAAGAGTAAAAGAAAATCCTGGAGTTGCGTGTCTCCACAGCTGGAAACGCAGATCCTGGGGGGGGGGGCGGTATATACAAAGTAACCACGAACAAACTTCCCAGGGGAGGTCCTCACGACGACTCGAACTCCACAAGGCACTCTAACAACAACATGGGAGGAATCAGTCAAAAACCTCCTAAATGCAATACTGAAGGAACCAGTACAGCCATCCAGTGAACAACTCAAGTTGTGCAAAGAAACCGAAGAATACCTCACGGAACAGAGGGAACAACCATTTACAAGGGAGGAACTCCAAGAAGTGGCTGCCTGGATCAGGCCCAAAAGATGCCCCGGAAGAGATATGCTTGAACCTGAAATCATAAAGAAGGTTGCTGACCTAGAACCCCAACTTCTCTTAAGGTTGTACAATTGCTGACTGGAGGCTGGCTACTTCCCTATGGAGTGGAGAACAGCAAATGTCAAATTAATTCTCAAAGCCCCAAGAAAATTCCGGCACTCCTGGAATCATATCGACCCATAGTGCTCCTAACAGTTTTAAGTAAGCTATATGAACGGCTCCTTCATAGACGGATACAATACTACTACTCCACTGCCAACCTTGAGGCAAAAAACCAATTCGGACTCAAGCCAGGTCACTCGACTGTCGATGCGATGAGAAACCAATTGATATCAGTGAGTGACTGCCAACAAGTACTTTCTCGCTATTGCAGTGGATTTTGCCGGAGCATTCGACTCACTTCGGTGGCTGAGCATCCTGGGTAGGCTCAGAATGGCACAGGTCCCAAGCAACCTTTATAATAATATCAAAAGCTACCTCTCACACTGAAAAATAGAACTGAAAGTACCATACCAACAGATCAGCAGGAGCGTCCCTTGGGGGATGTCCCCCAGGGGTCCGTGCTCAGACCACTGCAGTGGAATATAGTATTTGATGATTTTCGGAACACTGGCCTTGCGGAGGTGGTAACTCAAGCATTTGCAGATGATTTAATTCTCACTGTGACAGCAGATAATAGGGCACAACTTGAGACTCGAGCAAATCAAGCTCTGTATACTCTATAGCGGTGGGCTATCGAGAACTTTCTACAGACCTTGCCTGCCAAAATGACTTCCATCTTGCTTAAGGGAACATTGGACATTGGATTTTGCCGGGGCGTTCGACTCACTTTGGTGGCCGAGCATCCTGGGCAGGCTCAGAATGGCACAGGTCCCAAGCAACCTCTACAATAATATCAAAAGCTACCTCTCACACCAAAAAATAGAACTGAAAGTACCATACCAACAGATCAGCAGGAACATCCACAGGGGATGCCCCCAGGGTTCTGTGCTTGGACCACTACTGTGGAATATAGTATTTGATGATTTTCTGAACACTAGTCTTGCAAAGGTGGTAATCCAAGCATTTGCAGATGATTTAATTCTCACTGTGACAGCAGATAATAGGGCACAACTTGAGACTCAAGCAAATCAAGCTCTGTATACTCTATAGCGGTGGGCTACAGAGAACTTTCTACAGATTTTGCCTGCCAAAACGACTTCCATCTTGCTTAAGGGAACATTGGACACTGGATTTTGCCGAGGCATTCGACTCACTTTTGTGGGTCGAACGTCAAGACGACAACTGTTCGTGTGGCCACCGCAAATTAAAATAAATCGCACTACAATCAAATTTGCCCAACAAATGAAATACCTCTGGATCATTTTTGACAGCAAGCTTACATTCCAACCGCATCTCAGGCAACTCATGACCAAGATTAGGAACTACTCGGGCCTGATTGCACAAGTCTCATGCAGGGACTGGGGACTGAGTAAACAAACCATGTTGTGTACTACAAGACCACTTTTCTCCCGGCGATCACATGCAGTGCACCAATACGGTACCATAGAGCCAGACTGACTACCAACAAAAGAATACTGGACTCGACACAACGAACAATATTGCTCAAAACAACCAGAGCACGGAGGCACTCCAGGTTCTTACTGGATCCTTACCACTAGATCTCGAAGTGGTCAGATGCGGACTAGCATACTACGTATCAAAAGGAATCTCTGTAACCTACTCAGGCTTTACGATTGAACCCACAAACAACATAAAAATGGAAAAGGCTTGGCTCTTGGCACACTTAAAACAAGAATGGCAAAACAGGTGGACAGACTCAACCAAAGGGGAGGAGGTGACATGACACTTCATACCTGATGTAGACAGGGTTTTCCTGAAACTACCTGTATGGATCCACCCAGGCCTATATGCCACCTACTTATTGATGGGTCACAGCCCCTTCAACAAGAAACTAACATCTCTGGGCCTCCTTCAAGACCCCAACTGTTCATGTGGCGAACCGGAAAGCTGGACCCACCTCATGCACGAATGTACAAACTACGAGGAGTGACGTGGAAACCTAATAACAAGATTTACCTACCTGCCGCGAGGCCGGGAGCATCATTTCTTGGACACAAGCGAAGAATATAAGAACCTCACCAGATTCACACAGGAACGCTTTGCCAGAAGAAGAACCTGTTCTGCGATCAGGAACTAAGGGCACAGTATGCCTTGTAGCAGACATTAAACTTCAACAACTGGACTATGAACAAATACACCAGCGCTGAAACCCAAATTGTCTGACCCAACCAACCTACTTGAATAGGACACAAACACCATAGAAACGATGGGCTCACTGGATGGAAAAGGCACAGGACCACCCTCCCTGATGACAGAAACAGGATCAACGGACCAGACCCCTCCGGGATGCAAAAGAGACACTCTATGAGACTCTACCCTGGTTGGGTATATAACCCATAAATGTGACTGACCTCAATCTACCTGGATGGACACATGGCCCATGAATGACATGGGGGCACTGGTTCCAACTGCTTCATTGGACCCATATCTTTTCCCCACCTTGAAGAGCAGATTTGCTGCCAGTGCGCCAATTGGTGACTGAGCTGGGCACTCTTTCCTGGATTTCTTTCCACTCCACTTCCCTGGCAGGGGGGGAGATGACTGTCCTCTTGTCTCCTCCCCTCCTCGCCACCCCCATTTTTCCTTCTGGTGGGGCATGGGCATGCTCCACTGACACCTATTGGGATCGCCTTCCCTGTTGAATCCATATTTCTGTCTCTCTCCCCCAGTCTTTAGTCTCCCTCCCCTACTCTATCTGTACACAAGCAATTGCCTTACACGTCCAAATTTAATCATGTCCAAATTACTGTTTGCCAATAGTTTCGGCGTTTCAAATCCTAGCGCTCTTACCCCCCCCCCCCACACACGCATAAGAACTACCTTTTTTTTTTTTTTTTTTTTTTAAAGGTCCTAGCCACTGAAATCTCAGGAAATTAGGTGGCAGGACCTGCCAGAGTAAATAATTATAATGCTGGTATACCTGGCCTGCCTCCACGGGGGCTGAGCACGGACAATGTTAGGCCTCAGCAGGGGTCCAGCGACTAAATGGCCAGAAGAACAATGGTACATAACACTATATGTTTACAATATCCACACACACTTTTAAATCTCTGGCCTTTCCAGTGAACTAGCACACCTACAGTGAAAGCAACGCGGAGATGGGGGAAAACCCTGGTGCCGTTTGACACTAAATACATTCTACCTAAAGGGTGTACCTGGTCATCACTGCTGACCAGGTACACCCTTTCGCAGCAACGGTCGTCTCCTCTGGCTGTGCCATCCTTCAGCAGGATAATGCACCATGCCACACTGCCAGGATTGTTCAAGACTGGTTCGTGGAACATGAGGAAGACTTCCAGGTATTGCCCTGGCCTCCAAATTCCCCAGGCATCAATCCCAACGAGCATCTGTGGTTTGTGTTGGAACAGCAACTCCGATCTGTGGTGTCTCAACCACGTACCTTACAGGAGTTAAAGTATCTGCTGGTTACATGTTGGTACCAGATACCACAAGACACGTTTAGAAATCTTGTTGCATTCATGCCTCGCTGGGTACAAGCTGTTTTGGCTGCACGTGGAGGACCAACATCATATTAAGTAGGTGATCATAATGTTTTGGCTCACTGGTGTCTTTATTACAAAAACATTATATTAAACGTGTAAATAATAACAACAAACTATTTTATAAATTATTATTTTATTAAAATATATTCAGTATATTTTTTTATTCATTACATATATGTGATATGTTGTATGAAATAAAAGTAGTACCTATACAATTATGAAAATAAATATGTGAAACAAAATGAACTGCAAAATTAATACATAAACAATGAATTATAGATATAAAAGTTAATATTTTTAAAAACATTGAATAAATACTTAAGTTTTAAGTTGTATAATGTATATCACAGCATTACTTTTCTAAAAATGCACCACAATACCAGATTTCGGTATCAGGTGGGTACAATGTACCTTCTGACCCTATGCCACTGAACAGTAGTAATCTTTATTGCATGGAAAGTAATCCATTACAGTGTGGGTAGTGGAGAATGTTTTCTGCTTCAAATGAATGAAAAGTACTTGTCAATATTCCATCTGGAAATAATCTCAAGTGGTGTGAAGACAGTAACAATAAGTGTTTTATTTTAAAAAGTCCCTTGCAATAAAATCAAACAGGAAGTTATCCTTTACATTACTGGAAATCAGGGCCAGTGCTAGGGGTGTGCAAGTGCTGCACTGTGCTTTTATTTTATTAACATGCGGCAAGTGAGGCACTTGCCACAAGTTAATAAAATATTCTTTACATTTAATATTCAATATCAAATTTCTACTTTCTCTCTACCCCAAATACAAAATATCTTTTCTTATTTATTGTACTGTTAGGTTTTCTATCTACATTTGTACAGTGATAAGTACAGTCGGTGCATTTTTTGGGACGGTACACAATGGTACGGCTCCTTTACTAACAATGAGAAAGTGACATTTGGATGCAGTACATTTTGAAATTTGTAATGTACAGTAAATTTTTTTCACATGTTTACCTACTATTCAAATAAGCTTATAGTTATTTAACTAAATTTGCATTTTTACTGTCTATTGTTAAGATATTTGCTATATAACACTTTATAACCATTTTTAGAATTTTAAATTACTCAAAGGACCTCTAAGCAACTTCTTTTATGCATTGCTTTTATCCATTGCTAAACTATTTCAAAAATATATTAAAAAATAGAATTATGAATGTATATGAATTAAAAAAATAACAGTAGTAATAATTACAGTAACTTACTAGCTGCTCCAATTCCTATTAATGTTGATACAAAGTACAAAACCCATGTCACTGGATAAAGAAAATTGGAAATGAAGATTCTAAAAATAAAAAATTAATTAAGATAAATTATAAATAAATGTTATTTCATACCAAACAGGTTACTAGTGCCTCAAATGTTTGTAATTGAGACACCAGCAGCAATTCTATGAAATAAAACACTATTCTCTATTTATAACTAGAGAACTAAATAAATGGAAATTTTAATGAAATAAGGTGGAGCAGTGGTCACTAAATAGTAATCCTCAGAATTATGCCCACTTCTGCCTTTAAAAAAGATGCGATCTCACGAACGGTATTTGCAATTCTTATTATAAAATTATCTCGTTATTCAAAAAAGTATAATTGAAAATGCTATGAAAACAAAATTACAGTAATGAAATAAATAGTTTCCATAATCCCATTCTATTTGAAAAAAAAAAAAAAAATTTTTTTTTTTGTAGAATTGATAGTGTAGTTAGTTTTTGGTGGTGACAGTTTTGAATGGGATTATTCGAAACTATCACCATCCCCCCAAAAAAAATCTAGCCTACTTCCAGAAAGCCAGACAAGCCAACCAAACAGACAATTCGGGTATGGAGATTGCCTGCAAAACACTTCCTGTCAGAATGAATCATCCTAAGTGTATCTCTTTAGTGGAGGCAGTCTGGTGGTCTAGGTTGTTTCAGCTGATTGAGAGTCACTGGAAGCAGTGTCTGAATCCATGAAGTCAATGACCTTGAACAATTACCATTACCTACACTGTGGAAGTACAGGTCGACCATCACTAATCCGGCAGCGTTGGGACCTGTGGGGTGCCGGATTAGTGACTTTGCCGGATCACTGGTGGTTATTTTAGCACATACAGTTTACCCAACAGCTAACCACCTCATCCTACTCCTACCTTTAACATGTTGACTGCCAAGCTAGTTTAAGAAAAAATTCCCCAGGGGCCAAAAAATATTTAGAAAGTAATTTGATTAGCAATTCTAAAATAAATATTGTAATGTCAGTGTTGTCGCTTTTTTGCTTAAAAAAAAAAAAAAAAAAAAAAAAAGTGGTTTTTTTTTTATGTCGCATATATGTGGCCGACGTGGCCCAGTAGGTTAAATTAGAAGCTGTGTCGGCCACACACATATGATGCTATTACAGCATACATATAAAGGTCGTTTGTGATTAGTTTATTGCGAGCACTGCAATAAAACTAATGGCAATAAAATAAACTCTCAAATGTCCCAATAAGTTTGTCAGTATTGTTAGAGATTTTGTGAAAACAAGTTCGTCAGCAGGCTATATATATATATCCATCATATTGTGTTGTGTTTTTCCGCAAGTTTGTACAAGTGTTGTAAAAAAAAGAAAAAAAAATCTAAAAAGGAATGGCTAAAAGAAAATTACTAAAATAAGAGGAACTGAGAGAAATTGCTGGAATTTACAATTAAGCAGAGTTAAATTTCTCACAGACACACCGCTGTCGAGTTTTTCAGAAGTTCAACTTTATCTGTTATGGACAATATACGGTGTTTGCACTTTACACCACAAGAGGAACTTCCTTTATGCATTGGAACCATGGCTGGGGCTAAATGTGAGCAGGTTATAATAATAAATCCAGAAAAGCAAGCGGGAATGGCTTGTCAGTGTTTACGAGTTCAAGCCAACAGCTTATGCAACCAACACCACCAAAACAGTAATGGCAGGTCAGTGCACCAACCGTGAAAATTTGAAATTACGTTCGCGGGAAATTATGTCCGAATTAGCACTGGAACTGGATTACCGGTGGCCGGATTAGTGAGGGTCAACCTATACTATGAAAACAAGTCACATGTCACTATCAGCAGGCCAACACTCTATATCACAGAGTGAAGATCCTACACACCATGTAGGAGTAAAGTGTATTTAGGGTCATACGGCACCAGGGGTTTCCCCCATCTCCGCGTACCATGTAGGAGTAAAAGTGTAAAGTGTAAAGTGTATTTGTGTCTAGCGGCACCGGAGGTTTCCCCCAACTCCACGTTGCTTTCATTGTAAGTGTAACAGTTCACTGTAAAGGCCAGAGATTTAAAAGTGTATGGATTTTGTAAGTGTAGTGTTGGTATTGTTGTTCTTCTGGCCATTTAGCCGCTAGACCCCTGCTGGGGCCCAACGTTGTCCACACTTAGCCTCGTGGAGGCAGACCAGGTGCCCAGTAGTTGATATTTTACTCTGGCAGGTCCTGCCACCTAGTTTCCTGAGATTTCAGTGGCTAGGGCCTTAAAAAAAAAAAAAATAAATAAATAAATAAAAAATTATTTATAATAATCGCTGAAAAAGGTTTAAGCCGAAAGAGTTTTGCGTGCGCGGTTTGAATTTGGACATATTTTAATTTTTAACATTGTGTGGGACGTTCGCTGGTGTATAGACAGAGTAGGAGAGGGAGACTAAAGACTGGGGGGAAAAGCCAGAAGTATGGGGACAATAGAGTAGGTGTCCCCAAAAGCAGTGGGGCAGGCCCATGCCCCACCAGAGGTAGAGAAGCGGGGAGTGGCGGGGGGACAGGAAACCGTCTCCCCCCCTGCCTGGGGATTGGGAATTAAAGGTGAATAGGACTAGGGAGTCCTATTCAGACTGCCATATGGCGTAATGCAAGTAGTTCCTGCATTTATGTCCAGTCCGGGCTTTTTGTCACTTGGTTTGTTTGGTTTTGCAGTGTCTGACCAGGTTCCTTGTCACTTTGCTATTTTCTTGATCTTTGTAGGGTCCTGTTGGGTCCTTTGATCCATTTATGGCTCACTTTGGTCGGGGTTGTCTTCTTCCATGCTCATTTTGATTTCCTCTTACTCTTTGCAGTCTTGTGGAGTGGTCGATTTTCTTCGAGCATTCCACAATGAATGAATTTACTTTCATTCATTGTGGATGGCAATTTCCGTTCTTCTTCGGTCGAAGACTTCTCGTGCAAATTGGCTGAAAGCCGCGTAGTCGTCTTCTGTGTCCAAGACATGGTGTTCTTTATTTTTTGGTATGTACTGTATTTTAGTTATTAGCAGGCTTCTGTGTTCCTCATAGCACTCACAGTCATGCATTATATGATGCCATGTTTCAGGCTCACCACAGGTGCAAGTTAGCTCCTCCGTTATACCCAGCATGTTCAATTTTGCCTTGAATAGGCCATGGCCCGTTAGTAAGTACGTTGCATTTAACCCCGGGTTAAACCATGGGAGGGGTGGCTTTTGGATACGTCTTGGCAACCAGTGGTATGAATCTCTTCGTCACTTCGCCTTTGTTTGATGCTGTCCATCTGCCCTGCCACAGCTGTAGCAGGTGAGCCACGATTCTATGCTTTTCAGCTTTGTGGTTGTTGTTTGGTTCTAGGGTGAGTCCATAGATGGTAGTGGGTGTTCCCTTAGACAGATGGTACATGAGCCTGCAGCGAGTCACCTCCAGGTCCAGTGGGAAGACTCCTGTCAAGACCTGGAGGGCGTGCATGCTCACTGTTCTGCATGCACGAGAGATGATGAGCATAATGCTACGCTGGATTGTGTCCAGGTGTCTTTTATTTACTACTGTTCCTGCTTTTTTGTACCATATCGGGGATCCGTAGGTAATGGCTGGGATGAAAATTGCTTTGTAATACAGGGACAGGGTTTTTCTGTTTAATCCCCAGTCCCTGCGTGAGACTCTCGCTATTAATGCTGCGTAATTCCTTAGTTTTTCTTTCAGGTGGATGATCTGGATAGCTGAGTCCAGAACACGACTTACCAAACACTTAGGAGATGAAGACTGCTGAAGTGGGCTGTGGCCAAAAGGGCCTTCTTCTGAACCACACCTGGTGACTGCTTTGAGGAGAGAATGGAAGAAAATTAGGTGTTGCCTGAATTTGCCTCCATCTGGTAGAAAGTGTTCATCAACACTTTCTACAAAAATGTTAGTATAAAGTGTACACTAAGAGGGTTGAGGATAATATATACGCAAAAGGGAACATTTATATATAGCATTAGTTGAGGCATATGATGCAAGAAAGCAAACTTATACAGCTGATGCTGTATAAGTTTGCTTTCTTGCATCAGCTGTATAAAAAAATTCCCGTTTTTCCCATCCGGTCACTCCAAATGTTTCAGTTCAGCCTTATATTTATTTAAACTATCAACTTCCACAACAGCAGATGGAAATCTGTTCCAGCAATGAACTTACTGCTTGCTAAAGGCGAACTTCACACTTCTATCCTACAAGTGTCTTTCCTCAATTTGAATCTATGCCCCCACAGGTTCTTAATCTTAGGGAACGCAAGTATCCCATCAGCACTGAGCCTACTCAAACCATTCAAGGCCTTATACACCTCAATCAGATCGCAGGTGCTTAGTCTCCAGATGCTGCAACTTGCAGACTAAAGCCTTCCTTCGTAAGTGCACTGCTTGTTCCTCACACCCTTCTCTGTACTTGTTCTAGTAACTCTACATCCTCCTAAAATGAGGCCTCCAGACCTGTATGCAGAACTCAAGATGAACTGACTTTTGCCTTATAAAAAGAGATAATCACCACCTTGTCTCTGCTAGCAAAATTCCTATATATCATTGACAAAACTCCATGACCTGCTCTGCCAGCCCGTCTGCACTGCTCAGAGAACTTCATATCTGACTGCACAATTAACCCCAGATCTTTTTCATTCTCCATCCCCCAAGTGTAGTACCACACAGTTGGTACATTTCTCTTGAGCTACTGCTACCCACATGCAGTACTTTACAACTGTCAATGTTAAACTTCAGTTGCCACTTCTCAGCCCGTGTGCCTAACTTTGCTACTGCAACAGGATCAACAAAAGTCTCCAATGTTGTTAATAACCCTGCCAACCTTTGTATCCTCTGCAAACTTGGACATTAAGCCTGATATTCCTTCATCAATATCACTGATAAATACAGAAAACAGCAATGGGCCCAGCATCGAACCCTGGGGGACTCCATTAATAACATTAGTCCACGAAGAGCAGTGTTCATTTATTACCGCTCTCTGCCATCTCCCACTCAACCATCCCTTTATCCATTGCAGAAACCTGCCCTTAATACCATACTGCTCCAATTTCTACGTTTTCCATGTGCAACAGTATCAAATGATTTCCTGAAATCCAAGTACAGGTAGTTCTCGACTTTCCGAGTTAATTCGTTCCTAGTGCACACTCAAAAGTGGGAATTTATTTCCTATAGACATAAGGTTAAAAATAGGGGTTACGTTCTCAACAATGAAATTAGTTAGCTAATTAGTTTATGTTTAAACAATGATTGATTTATCCAAAGAAATGAAAACTTAGCCTGTAAAATCAAGCAAATTATAATAATAGAGAAATTATTTACGAATTACAAAGGTCAAAGAATGTTCATTCTTCATCATCATCATCAGCTAAATGCACACTCGTTGATCATTCATTATTGGCTAGGCACTGGTTGGTTTGCTGCACAAGGAATCGGCTTCTTTAGAAATGCTTCAAGAGGTGTTTGTTTCCAAGATAATCTTCTCTTTAAATTATAAATTTCACAATTGCATGCATAAGCATTTTCGGCACACATAATTTTTTTTTTTTTTTCATCAAAACCCCAAACACGAGAGGTATTAGAATCTATACTACTTAGTACTGTGCATGAGTTGGAGGTTGAGAAGATGAAAGAAGATATTTGTTGACATTAGACTTGAATTCCTGTAAACTGTAATTTTCAGGAAATACGTATGAAGGAAGGTTTTTCCAGAAAACGGCAAATAAATGAATAAACGAGGAAGATGAAAAGTTGGATCTGTCAGTGTGAAGTCGGACAGTAAATGGATTTTGGCTGGTAGCGGCATGTATTTGGAGTGTTTTGAAAGAGAGAGAGAGTGGGAATTATAGAAGCCAATTCAGAAGAACAGTACCCATGGAAGCATCTGCAGAAAGGTTTCTCAAAATGGAAAGAAGAACGGAATGTGCTATCATTGGCAAAACTATGGATAGGATTTCCAGTCAAAGGAAGAAGGTCATAATTATATACAAGGGGAAAAGTGTGGGGGGAAAGAACTGAACCTTGGGGGACACTGGCATTAGTGGAGAAGTTAGAAGACAGAGAGCCATCCAACATCACCCTCAGTGAGCGATCAGAGAGAAAACTGGATAACCAATTACAAAAAACAGTTGACAAACCATAAGATGAAAACTTGTTTAGAAGACCTTTATGCTAAACATGATCGAAAACCTTTGAGATGTCAAGAGCAACTGCTTGTGTTTCACCGAACCTTTCCACTGAATTAGTCCATAAATGGGTAACATAAGCCAGAATATCACCAGTGGATCAACACTGACGAATCCATACTGGTGATCGTTGATCAGACGGAAGGTTTCTAGGTAGTTTAAGAGTTGGCGGTTAATTGATTTCTCCATTACTTCAGAAAGAGTAGAAGTAGGTGGTTTATTTTGAATTTAGATAGCGCAATTTCAAAAGTAAATAATACCTCGTGTCTGTAGATTAACCATTCGTAACTTGCCGCCATTGTTATACGACACAACGTTTGCTAGCGTAAGGTGTAACGGAAAAATAGATAGCGAGTATAGTAGTATCATTTAATCAGTAAAATTTACTAATCTTATTAAATTTCATTGTCAATTGAATTGTACTTTTTTAACTAAATAAACATGAGCGACCTGGTTATTACAAACGTAACATTATAAATTAATACATATAAGTTGACAGGGGATAAGAAAGTCATATAATGTAACTCGGAGATGATATTCGATACCGAAATACATATATATATAGTGTTATAACTGCATTGGGATATAGGTTTAGGGTTATATTTTGTATTGGAATTTTATTGAACTTGAATAGAAATAATGACTCAGACCAGAGCAGCAAAGCAAAAGGAAGCATAGTGGAAGTGCTATGACTCAGGGGAGAACTGAGGGGAGGTCGGTTGTCCTCTGAATCAGTCTATTGAAATGCACTGCTTGTTTGATGTTTGTGGAGCAATCAGGAATGGGACATGATATTGCCAAGGGTTATGTCTTTGTGTGTGCACGATGTAAGGAGAACGAGGAAATCAGGCACCAACCAGGCATTGTTATGGGTTTATATGAGAGATTGAAGGACAGGGTGAATGCCCTTGAAGGATTTAAATTGAGGGGGCCATCAAGCTCTCAGCTGCCCATATCAATGCCAGAGCTTGCACTTGAACATCACGCAACACAGCGGCAACTCCCAAGGCAGAATGCACTGGTCCCAAAGGAACTAGTTTTTGTAGGCAACTCTATTGTCAGGGAAACCGGGAAATGTCTGCCAGGGGCAAAGGTTGATGACATTGTAGGGCAGATACCATCCTTTCAGGGGACAAAGGGTGATATTAAGAGTAGGAGACCGGCAGAATTACGTAACAAGTACAAGACAATGCTGAAAAAAGCCATGTGTTAGGGTTGAATTTGAAAGTGTCTGCAATTCTGCCAAACACGATAGGAGGGAGTATATGATGAGAGCCATCTCAATCAATTCTGCCTTGGAGAGTTTGTGCAAGGCTCAAGGGGTAGAATTTTTCTCAGCCTGGTCTTGCTTGTTAACAGGAGAGACTGCTTCTACATGGATGGGATACACTTAAATAGAAAGGGTGCAAGGATATTTGCTGATGCTATTGAGGCAGAGTTAGTTGGGTCGGAAAACAGCTTGGTGGGATACATAGACTAATAGATTAACGGTACCTGCTGGCAGAGGTAAAAGTGATTCTTGCACTACTTCTATTGAAATGCAATTGAGCAGCAGCCTGGAAAGCAAGGCAATAGGAATTTCCAGGACTGCTGGGAGTCATAGTGGAACAAGAAAAAACATGGGCTGTGTTAGGGTAGCTAAGAATAGGAACAGGTGCATGTATACTTGCATGCACACCAATGCTAGGAGTATAGTTAATAAATTCAATGAGCTTGAAGTACTAGTCAAGACATCAAAGGCAGATATTGTTGGGATATCAGAGACATGGTGTCACACAGACATATGCAGTGCAAAACTGGAATTGGGGGAGTACAATGTGTACAAAAAGGATAGACAGAACAAGAAGGGTGGAAGGAGGGGTTATGCTGTTAGTTAAGAAACACCTAAAATCTAAGCAAGTGCATCCAACTGATGTGGGTGGACAATGGAATGCTGAGTCTGTTTGGTGTGACGTAAGCACTGGAAAATGAAAAATGAGCAGGTGTGTGTTATAAGCCTAATGGATCTGATGAGTGTAATGAGCAATTGTGCAGAGAAATGGAGTGGGCCAGGAAATTAGTGTCTTATAATGGGGGATTTTAATTTTCCGGATATTGACTGGAATTTGTGGGTTGGTAACTCACACACTAGCAAGGCATTTGTGGATTTATTGGATGATTGTTTTCTACAGCAGCATGTTCGGGAGGCAACTAGAGGGAGCAATATTCTTTACCTGATTATTATCAGTAGTGATCACAGGGTGCTGAAGTGGAATTTACTCAAAGAGTGATCACAGAGTGATGGCAGTGATCACAGGTTGCTGAAGTGGAATTTACTCAAAGAGGTAACTACCATCAAGGATAAAGGGAAGGGTTTTTGCTTTCGTAAAGGTGACTATGGTGGTCTGAGACAGTATTTAAATTCTATACGGTGGAACCAACTGATGATGTTACCAACAGCAAATTCAAAATGGGAAGCATTCAAAGAATTAATCTTGGAATCTACTAGGCTTTTCATACGGACAAAGAAATATTTTTCAAGAATTAAGCCTAAATAGAGGTCAGATGAACAAATTAGACATATGGCAGAGAAGAAAAATGCATGAGATACACATAAATTAACATGTGACACAGTAGCCTATGATAGATATAGCTAGTCTGTAACCAAGTTACAAAGGAGGTTAGGCAGGCGAAGGAAGATTACGAGAAATGTTTGGCAAAGGATGCAAAGAAAAACAGCAAAGAGTTCTTTACTTGTGTAAATTCTACAAGGGAGATGAATCAGATTGGTCTACTTGATATCGATGGTTCCACTGTTGATGATCCTGCTCAGATAGCTAACAAACTAAATGAATATTTTGATTGACATTCACATATGAATGTCATGTGTGAATAATGTGTGTCATGTATAAGGGATGCAGAACTGGAATTTGGGAAGTACAACGTCTACAGAAAGGATAGACAGGATAGGAAGGGGGGAGGAGTTATGCTATTAGTTAAGAAACACATAAAAACCAAGGAAGTGAAGCCAGTCGACATCGCTGGACAGTGCAGTGTTGAGTCAGTTTGGTGTGACATAAGCATTGGGAGATCAAAATTGAGAGTAGGAGTGTGCTATAGGCCTAATGACTCTGATGAGTATAATAAGAAACTGTACAGGGAAATAAAGTTGGCCAGTAAATCAGAGAGTCTTATAATGGGAGATTTTAATTTCCCAGATATTGACTGGAATTTGGAGGCTGGTCATTCACACACTAGCAGGGCTTTTGTGGATTTATTGGATGATTGTTTTCTACATCAACATGTTCGGGAGGCAACTAGAGGGAGTAATACTCTTGATTTGATTATCAGCAGTGATTCTTCATGCATTAAGAATCTGCAAATAAATGAACCACTAGGTGGCAGTGATCACAGTGTGCTGAAGTGGGATTTACTCAAAGAGGTAACTACCATTAGGGGTAAAGGGAAGGGTTATTGCTTCCGTAAAGGCGACTACGATGGACTGAGACAGTATTTAAATTCTATACAGTGGAACCAACTGATGATGTTACCAACAGCAAATTCAAAATGGGAAGCATTCAAAGAACTTATCTTGGAAGCTACTAGGCTTTACATACCAACTAAGAAATATTGTTCACGGTTTAGGCCAAAATGGATGTCAGATGAACTAATGAGGCATATGGCAGAGAAGAAAATGCATGGGATACTTACAAATTAACACATGACACAGAAGCCTATGATAGATACAAGTTGATATGCAACCAAGTTAGAAAGGAGGTTAGGTAGGCGAAGGCAGATTACGAGAAATCCTTGGCAAGGGATGCAAAGAAAAACAGCAAAGAGTTCTTTACTTATATAAACTCTAGAAGGAAGAGGATGAATCAGATTGGTCCACTTGATATTGATGGGTCAACTGTTGATGATCCTGCTCAGGTAGCTAACAGACTAAATGAATATTTTGCATAGACATTCACACATGAGGAGTTATTCGGCGAGGGGAATGCAAGAGCTGTATTCAACTCTAGCAGTAAGCTACAGAATCTTGAAATAACTGGGAGTAAAGTGGAGGAGAAACGGTTGAAGATAAGCACAAGAAAGGCACCCGGGCTGGATGGGATCTATCCAGTTATATTAAAGGAGGCAGCAAAGGAAGTAAGCAAACCCTTAGCCATAATTATGAGAGCTTCCTTGGACTCAGGGGAGGTACCCATAGACTGGAAATGTGCAAATGTGACCCCAATCCACAAAGGAGGATCAAAGGGAGACACAGGTAATTACAGATCTGTTAGCTTAACCTCTGTTCCAGGGAATTTAATGGCGGCACTGGTTAAAGAAGTATTGCAGGATCATCTAGACAAGACTTCAGTTTAGATCGGATACAGCATGGGTTCATCAAGGGGAAGTCTTGTCTGACTAATTTGATTGGATGCTATGATGTAGTCGCAAAGGAACTGGATGCAAAGAATCACTTTGATATCATATATTTGGATCTTAGAAGTCTTTGATACTGTTGCATATGGAAGATTGCTGCACAAATTGGACCAGTGTAGCATTGGAGGCAAATTGCTGCTATAGATAAAGGAGTGGTTGAGGGGGAGAAGACAGAGAGTAGTAATCAATGGGCACTGCTCATCGTGGACTAATGTTATTAGTGGAGTCCATCAGGGTTCAGTATTGGGTCCATTGTTGCTTTCTGTATTTATAAAAATACTATCGATGATGGTATATCAGGCTTAATGTCCAGGTTTGCAGATGATACGAAGGTTGGCAGGGTTGTTAATGACACTAATGACAGTACACTGCTGCAACAGGATCTAGAAATGTTCAGTAGATGGGCTGAGAGGGGGCAAATGAAGTTTCACATTGACAAATGTAAAGCACTACATATGGGAAGCAGTAATCCCAGAGTAACGTATCAACTCTGTGGTACCACACTGACAGTGGTAGAGAATGAAAAGGACCTGGAGGTAATTGTGCAGGCAGATATGAAGTTTTCTGAGCAGTGCAGATGGTCTGCAAGAGTAGCTCATGGTGTCTTGTCAATGATATGCAGGAATTTTTCTAGCAGGGATAAGGAGGTGATTATCCCCTTGTATAAGGCAATTCTCAGGCCACACCTTGAGTACTGTATACAGGTCTGGAGGCCTCATTTTAAGAAGGATGTAGAGCTGTTGGAATGAGTACAGAGAAGGGCAACAAGATTAATGAATGGAATAAAGGGCTGCTCTGACGAAGAAAGGCTTAAGTTTTGTAAATTGCAGTGTCTGGAGACTAAGCACCTGAGAAGTGACCTGATTGAGGTGTATAAAGCTTTGAATGGTTTGAGCATGCTCAATGCGGATGGGAGTCTTCCTCTTGCTCAGAATAATCGCCTGAGAGGGCATAAATTCAAATTGACAAAAGACGGTTGCAGGATAGATGTGCAGAAGTTTGCCTTTAGCCAGTGGGTGGTTGATTGGTGGCATAAACTTCCATCTGTCGTTGTAGAAGTTGATAGCTTAAATAGATTCAAGGCAGAACTTGACAAACATTTGGAGTGAGTGGATGGGTGACATAAAGGGGATTTTTTTTTTTTTTGGCTGAGGCTATAAAAGCTTGCTTTCTTGCATCATGTGCCTTTGCTAATGCTAATTGCAATGTGACGATAATTGGATGGGAGGGATTTGTCACACTTTTTAGGAACAGGCTGGATATGAGCAAATTTCCAGGCAGAAGAAAAAACACCTTTCGAATAAGAAAGTGAAAAAAGGCAGCAAAGAACAGGAGTAAATTCAAGAGCTCAGGTTTTGAGAACCAGTGAAGAAATACGATCGCGACGTGGAGCTTTCTTAGCATCAAGATTCGTCAAAATCCTTTTGACATCATTTTGACATCAGACAACAGGAGGCATTGAATGGAGCGCGATGGGAATGGTGGGAGGTGTTTTACCAAGATCATTAATAAATGAGTTGGAAGAAAAATTGGATGCTAGCAGGTCAGCTTTATCCTTGGCTGAAGTGACAATAGAACCATCTGGTTTGGACAGAGGTGAGAGCAGAGATGGGCAAAAGTTGCAGCCAATAGCTTTGACAAGAGACCAGAATGCTCGGCTACCATTAGGGCAAGAAGCAAATTTACTACTCTTAGCCTGTTCAAACTCTAATTTGGACTGATTAATAACTGCTTTACAATTGTTGCGAGCTTTGATGTAGGCAAAAAATGAAACTGAAGAATTAGAAACAAGCCAATTAAGATATGCAACATTCTCCTCTTGAACAGCCTTAGCACATTTATGGGAAAACCAAGGTTTAGATAAAGGATGAGATTTTAAAGTGGAGTGTGGGATAAAGGATTCCATTCCTGCAAGAATAATTTCACTGACACGATCTGAGCAAATGGAGACATCAGAAATTTTGAAACAGTAATCCGACCAAGGAAAAAAAGAAAAGAAATCTCGAAGGTCATCCCATTTTACATTCTTGTAATGCCAAACAATACGAGGTTGGGAATAGCCATGAGATAAAGGCTCCATTGGAGAAGAGACAATCACCAAGTTGTGATCTGAGGTGCCTAAAGGACTACTCACTTAGACCATGTACTTAGAAGGGTTGTTTGTGAGAAAAAGATCAAGATTGGCTGTGTGTTCAGGACTGTCCGGTATTCTTGTAGGTAAATGAACAATCTGTGCAAGGTCATTAGTAATTGCAAAAGCCTCAGCATCTTGACCAGCTGGGTCGGTGTGACTAGGAAACGGAAGCCAGCTGGAGTTGTGAACATTAAAATCACCAACAAAAATTACCTCACTGTTAGGAAAGTTATACTGGAGAAACTCAAGTTGCAAAGAGTAGAAGTCAAAGAGCTCCAAGTGTTTAGTGGAGTTGGGAGAACGGTAGAGACAACAGATGAACTTGACACAATGAGGTAGAGAGATTTTAAGCCAGAGAAGATTGAAAAGAGAAGATTCCAAATTCCCAAGTCTCTGGCAGGGAATATCGGAACAGACATATGCACAAGTACCCCCTTTGAGGCAAAAGGAATCATACAGTGAATAATTTGGGCAACTGAGATGAGCAGTGGTTGAATCAACCGAAAACTGAGATTCTGTCAGAAAAAGTACATGGGGTTTGGCAGACTGCAAGTGGAAATGGACATCGTTGAGATTAGATTTGAGACCACGTATATTTTTGAAATGAATTAGGAAGTGTTTGGGAGGTTTAGATATTTTCGCAGATAAGCTTACTCTATTAGTTTGACAATTCATGGTTTATTCAATAGTAAGAGAAAGTGGGTGGGACATGCTGTATGAAGTAATGGAATTTTTGGATATGGCGTACACATGGTAACAACATACCCAGATCCTTGACATAACGAGGCCTCGACAATGCCTCCCACATACACACTACTCAGACTCCCTCCAGTCACTATCTGGCAGAGTAGAGGTAGCAAGATTATACAATAATTGATCCAGAAGCCTCCTTAAAAGTTATCAATAGGTTCGGTCCGGTGTACTAACTAGCGGCCGGCCTGCGAACAACCGTTTTAGAGTTGTACCTTCGAAATGTAAGGATGATTGGATCTCGCCACGATGTTCAACCTCAAAAGTCATCAATCATACTGCATGATGGAAGAAATGGGGAAGGGTTGACCTTAACTCTGGAGACCAAACATGGGTTCCACCACTTCAAGCATCCAATAAGCAAAGTGGTGGTATTGCACCATTTGATAAGAGTTATCTACCACCTAGTACTGCCTGGTAACACAGAGGGGCGGCAATCCTCCATGTGGTGTAGGCACCACACCTCGACCCCTGCTTTGGTTGGTTCATACTTGAGTAGTCACCCACCGTGTGCATGGAGGTTATACCCAGGATTACTAACTGTCCCACCATCGTGAAGGTGCAAACAGAGAATTTGGCTGTCACAGACCGTCCGGACTTCGCTGAAATTGGGTCCACTTGACTTGAGTGTCACTCGAATATCAGTTCCCTCAGCATTTTAGACTCCCAGGTAGCACGTACAGCTTGTCTGGCATATCTGAGAGAATGTCTGTGACAACTTCAAGGACCATCTTTGCAACTATCATGATTCGCGCGGAGTAACAAGTTTACGAAGCTTAAAATAAAGGAATGAAGAGAAGAATCTGAAAATTTATTTATGTTTTTTTATACGATTGAATATTTCAGTAAAGGGGAAACACATTTCACCATAATAACATAAAAAACCACACAATTCCAGCTATCGGTATTTTCGCAAATGCAAGAAGTTTGAGTTTACTACCTGTTTATAATTGCTTGCAGCAGTAACAAAAAAACCCAATAAACCAGAATGTGCAAATTGTTTTTATTGTTTTATGGTCATGACCTCCAGAAATGTGCTTTAGAAAAATATCACAAAAGAACTTAAAATTGATTCTTATAACGGGAACATAGGATAATGATGAAAGTGTAGTGATTTTAATGATTTGAATTGGTAACTAATACAATTTACAAACCACAGTCACGACCTTTTATATGGCCTTAAGGTTACGCCTGTGACCTTAAAAATGACATTGTAGAGAGATAAATATCTCAGTTATACAGCGAAAATTTCAACTTCCGAGATCTTGAAAAGCATTACCAAAAAACAATGTGTGATTGGGTTCACATCACAATATTTTAACAATACGATGGTGTCTCTGGAACTAATTAATATTGTAAAGCGGGGTACACTGTATTGTATAGCTACGTACGTGGTTTGGAATGCGGTATTTATGAATTTTTAACATTCGTTTTTTTGCAATTAATCTTCATCTTTTCAATTTTGTTGATACTTGAGGGGAAAAAACTCATAAACCTGGGAACTCGTAAAGCAAGAACTGCCTGTATATGATTATCAAAATTATTTTTTGCATCCAGTTCATTTGTCACCACATCGCAGTATCGAATCAAATTGGTCAGACAAGACTTCCCCTTAAAAAATCCATGCTGGGTCTGAACTATTACTGCAGCCTTGTATAGGTGATCCTGTAACACCTCATTAACCAGTGAATTAATTATTTTCCCTGGAACAGAAATTAAAGTAACAGGTCTATAATTATTTGTGTCACCCTTTGTGAATTGGGGATACATTTGCACATCTCCAGTCCATGAGGACCACCCCTGAATCTAAGGATGCTCTCATAATTATGACTAAGGGTTTGCTAACTTCTCTCAGTGCCTCATTCAATATAACTGGATAGATTCCATTCACCCAGAGTGCCTTTTTTATGTTTAACTTCAACAATTTCTCCTCCACTTTGCTCTCAGTTATTCAAAATCGCTTATCTCCCTCTTAGAGTTTCATAAACCTTGAATAACTCCTAATGTCTGGATGTAGATGAAAAATACTCATTCAGTTTATCAGTTACTTGAGCAGGATCATCAATAGTCAAACCACTAACATCAAGTGGAACAATCTGATTCATCCCCTTCCTTCTAGATTTTACATAAGTGAAGAACTCTTTGCTGTTTTTCTTTGCATCCTTTGCCATAGATTTCACAGTATTTCTTTGTTGGTAGGAAAAGCCTAGTAGCCTCCAAGATTAAGCCTCTGAAGGTTTCCATTCAGAATTCACAGTTGGTAACATCAACAACTGATGCCACTGTATAGAATCTAAAAACAGTCAGAGACCACTGTATAGAATTTAAAAACAGTCAGAAACCACTGTAGTCTCCTTTACGAAAGCAAAACCCTTCTCTTTACCCTTTATGGTAGTTACATCGTTAAGTAAATCCCATATCAGTGCACTGTGATCAGTGTCACCTAGTGGTTCCTTTATCTTGCAAATTCTTATTGCATGAATAATCACTGCTGATAATCAGATTGAGAGTATTACTCCCTCTGGTTGCCCCTCAAACATGTTGTTGTAGAAAACAATCCTCCAATAAATCCATAAAAGTCTTGCTAGTGTGTGCATGACCAATCCACAAGTTCCACTCAATATCTCAAAAGTTAAAATCTCCCATTACAAGACATTCTGATTTACTGGCCCATTCTATTTCTCTGCAGAACTGTTCATTGTATCATCAGAGTCAGTAGGCCTATAACATAATCCTACTTTCATTTTCTCTTTCCTACATTTATGTCACACCAAACAGACTCAACTCGGCGTTCTTGTGGGCCTATATGAGAGCTTGAAGGACAGGGTGGATGCCCTCGAAGAAACTAAATTGAGGGGCCCATCAAGCTCTCAGCTGCCCACATCAACGCCAGAGCTTGCACTTGGGCATCGCGTGACACAGAGACAACCCCTAAGGCAGAATGCGCTGGTCCCGAAGGAACTAGTAGTTGTTGGTGACTCTATTGTCAGGGAAACGGGGAACATGCTTTGTAAAAAAGATAGGTGGAACAGGACCAGGGTATGTCTACCAGGGGCAAAGGTTGATGACGTTGTAGAGCGAATATCATCTTTTAAGGGCACAAAAGGTGATATAGTTGTACACGTTGGCACTAATAATATTAAGAGTAGGAGACCGGCAGAATTACTTAACAAGTACAGGTCAGTGTTGAACAAAAGCCGAGAATTAGGGTTGAATTTGAAAGTGTCTGCAATTCTGCCCAGACACGATAGGAGGGAGTATATGATGAGAGCCTTGTCGATCAATTTGGCCCTGGAAAGATTGTGCAAGGCTCAAGGGGTAGAATTTTTTTCAGCCTAGACTGTACTTGTTAACAGGAGAGATTGCTTCTACAGGGATGGGATACACTTAAATAGAAAGGGTGCAAGAATATTTGCTGATGCTATCGAGGCAGTGTTAGGTGGGTCGGAAAACTGCTAGATTGGGGGGGGGGCGATACAAGGACTAATAGATTGACAGTAGCCACTGGCAGAGGTGAAAGAGATTCTTGCACTGCTTCTATTAGAATGAGCAGAATCCTGAAAAACAAGATGCATGGTATTTCAGAGACTGCTGGGAGCCATTGCGGTACAAGTAAACACATGGGTTGTGTTAGGGTAGCTAAGAATAGAAACAGGTGCAGGTATAATTGCGTGTACACCAATGCTAGGAGTTTAGTAAATAAATTTGATGAATTTGAGGTATTGCTCAAAACATCGAAGGCAGATATAGTTGGGATATCAGAGACGTGGTGTCACACAGATATAAGGGATGCAGAACTGCAATTTGGGGAGTACAACGTCTACAGAAAGGATAGACAGGATAGAAAGGGAGGAGGGGTTATGTTATTAGTTAAGAAACACATAAAAACCAAGGAAGTGAAGCCAGTCGACATCGCTGGACAGTGCAGTGTGGAGTCAGTTTGGTGTGACATAAACATTGGGAGATCAAAATTGAGAGTAGGAGTGTGCTATAGGCCTAATGACTCTGATGAGTATAATAAGGAACTGTACAGGGAAATAGAGTGGGCCAGTAAATCAGAGTGTCTTATAATGGGAGATTTTAATTTCCCAGATATTGACTGGAATTTGGGGGCTGGTTACTCACACACTAGCAGGACTTTTGTGGATGTATTGGATGATTGTTTTCTACATCAGCATGTTCGGGAGGCAACTAGAGGGAGTAATACTCTTGATTTGATTATCAGCAGTGATTCTTCATGCATTAAGAATCTGCAGATAAATGAACCGCTAGGTGGCAGTGATCACAGTGTGCTGAAGTGGGATTTACTCAAAGAGGTGACTACCATTAGGGGTAAAGGGAAGGGTTATTGCTTCCGTAAAGGCGACTACGATGGACTGAGACAGTATTTAAATTCTATACAGTGGGACCAACTGATGATGTTACCAACAGCAAATTCAAAATGGGAAGCATTCAAAGAACTTATCTTGGAAGCTACTAGGCTTTACATACCAACTAAGAAATATTGTTCAAGGTTTAGGCCAAAATGGATGTCAGATGAACTAATGAGGCATATGGCAGAGAAGAAAAATGCATGGGATACATACAAATTAACACATGACACAGAAGCCTATGATAGATACAAGTTGATATGCAACCAAGTTACAAAGGAGGTTAGGCAGGCGAAGGCAGATTACGAGAAATCCTTGACAAGGGATGCAAAGAAAAACAGCAAAGAGTTCTTTACTTATGTAAACTCTAGAAGGAAGGGGATGAATCAGATTGGTCCACTTGATATTGATGGGTCAAGTGTTGATGATCCTGCTCAGGCAGCTAACAAACTAAATGAATATTTTGCATCGACATTCACACATGAGGAGTTATTCAGCGAGGGGAATGCCAGAGGTGTATTCAACTCTAGCAGTAAGCTACAGAATCTTGAAATAACTGGGAGTAAAGTGGAGGAGAAACTGTTGAAGATAAACACAAGAAAGGCACCCGGGGTGGATGGGATCTATCCAGTTATATTAAAGGAGGCAGCAAAGGAAGTAAGCAAACCCTTAGCCATAATTATGAGAGCTTCCTTGGACTCAGGGGAGGTACCCATAGACTGGAAATGTGCAAATGTGACCCCAATTCACAAAGGAGGATCAAAGGCTGACACAAGTAATTATAGACCTGTGAGCTTAACTTCTGTTCCAGGAAAATTAATGGAGGCACTGGTTAAAGAAGCACTGCAGGATCATTTAGACAAGACTTCAGTTATAGCTCAGACACAGCATGGTTTTGTTAAGGGGAAGTCTTGCCTGACCAACTTGATTGGATACTATGATGCAGTCACAAAAGAACTGGATGCAGGGAATAACTTTGATATTATATACTTGGATCTTAGAAAGGCTTTTGATACTGTTGCACATGGAAGACTGCTACACAAATTGGAGCAGTGTGACATTGGAGGCAAATTGCTGCTATGGATAAAGGGGTGGTTGAGGGGGAGAAGACAGAGAGTGGTAATCAATGGACACTGCTCATCGTGGACTGATGTTATTAGTGGAATCCCTCAGGGCTCAGTGTTGGGTCCATTATTGTTTTCTGTATTTATAAATGATATTGATGATGGTATATCGGGCTTAATGTCCAAGTTTGCAGACGATACAAAGGTTGGCAGGGTTGTCAAGGACACTACTGACACTATGCTGCTGCAACAGGATCTGGAAAGGTTGAGCAGATGGGCTGAGAGGTGGCAAATGAAGTTTAACATTGATAAATGTAAAGTACTACACATGGGAAACAGCAACCCCAGAGCAACGTATCAACTCTGTGGTACTACACTGACAGTGGTAGAGAATGAAAGGGACTTGGGGGTGGTTGTGCAGGCAGATATGAAGTTCTCTGAGCAGTGCAGACGGGCTGCAAGAGTAGCTCATGGAGTATTGTCAATGATATACAGGAATTTTTCCAGCAGGGATAAGGAGGTGATTATTCCATTGTATAAGGCGATGGTCAGGCCACACCTAGAGTACTGTATACAGGTCTGGAGGCCTCATTTCAAGAAGGATGTAGAGCTGCTGGAACGAGCACAGAGAAGGGCAACAAGATTAGTGAATGGAACAAAGGGGTGCTCTTATGAAGAAAGGCTTAAGTTTTGCAAATTACAGTGTCTGGAGACTAGGCACCAGCGAGGTGATCTGATAGAGGTGTATAAAGCTTTGAATGGTTTAAGCATGCTCAATGCTGATGGGATTCTTCCTCTAGCTCAGAAAAATCACCTGATAGGGCATAAATTCAGATTGAGGAAAGACAGATGTAGGATAGACGTGCGGAAATTTGCCTTTAGCCAGCGGGTGGTTGGTTGGTGGAACAGACTTCCATCCCTTGTGGTGGAGGTTGATAGTCTAAATAAGTTTAAGGCTCAGCTGGACAGGTATTTTGAACGAACAGAGGGGTGAAGTGGAAGTGGGTATTTTTTTTTTTTTTTTTGGCTGATGCTGCATAAGCTTGCTTTCTTGCATCAAATGCCTCTACTAATGCTAATGTTAATGACTCAACATTGCACTGTCCACCCATGTCAACTGGATGCACTTCCTCAGATTTTGTGTTTCTGAACTAACAGCATAACCCCACCTCTCTTCCTACCCTGTCCACCCTTTCTGTACACATTGAACTCCCCAAATTCTGCACTACTTATATCTGTGTGACATCATGTCTCTGATATCCCAACAATATCTGCCTTTGATTCCTTGATCAGCACTTCAAATTCATCAAATTTATTTACTATACTTCTGGAATTGATGTACATGTAAGAACATGCATCTGTTCTTTCCCTTAATTACCCTAACACAGCCCATGAATTTACTTGTTCCATGATGACTCCCAGCAGCTCTTGAAATCTCTTCTTTGAACTCTACCAAAGAAGGGCTGCGGCAGACTGCAATTTCCTAATGCATCTCGTGGCTGGAAAGTTGGATGCCCACGAGCTGCTCTACCTCATCAACTTCAGCTGTCCTCCAAGAGCACTGAGAAGACAAAATATGCTGGCACAAGAGCCATTCAGAACTGATCAACTTAGATTCCATTACTTCAACAGAACTGCAAAATTTCTAAATGAATCCAACATTGATATTCTAGATGAAAACATTAATATCAAAAAAGAGTTACAAAGGTTTTATAATCAAGTTACTAGAGAATGAAAATAAATGATCAATTTAATAATAATAACAATAATAAAACTATAAAAATAGGTATATTTAGCTTTACATTTTTTCAATGAACAAAGATAATAAATAACAATTATAATAAAAAAAATATATATATATATATAATGGATAACAATAAGAATAATAACACAAATCAACCAATGCAACTACTTATTGTGAACTAACAAGAAAAGAAAACAACAAAATGCTTAGAAATACAAATTTCTCTGTCACTCCAGCTTTGCTCAAATGCAAATCGCTTGTAACGTATGATATTCATTGTATATGTTGTAAATTGACCTTGTATATTTGATATTGTATATTGAGACCTGACATTGTGTACAGACTGTAAATAGAATTATTACTGTATTCCTGCTGTCATACTCCTCCTCTATAAGGATTCGGCTGTTTTGGAGTAATAAAAAAAAAAAAAATCCTGCAACTTGCTCTCTAGTCTACTACTCATTACAATAGCAGTGCAAGAATCACTTCTGCCTCAGCCTGCGGCTACTGTTAATCTTTTAGTCTGTGAATCCCCCCCCCAAGCTAGCAGTTTTCCGACCCACCTAACACTGCCTCGATAGCATCAGCAAATATTCTTGCACCCCTTCTATTTAAGTGTATCCCATCCCTGTAGAAGCAGTCTCTCCCGTTAGCAAGAACAGACCACACTGAAAAAAATTCTACCCCGTGAGCCTTGCACAATCTCTCTAGGGCCAAACTGATTGACAGGGTTCTCATCATATACTCCCTCCTATCGTGTCTGGGCAGAATTGCAGACACTTTCAAATTCAACCCTAGCACGCGACTTTTTTTTCAACATCGACTGTACTTGTTAATTAAATCTGCAGATCTCTTGCTCTTAAGGTCATTAGTGCCAACATGAACAACAATATCACCTTTTGTGCCCTTAAAAGATGATATCTGCCATCAACAATGTCATCTACTTTCACCCCTGGCAGACATATCCTAGCCCTGTTCCACCTATCCTTTTTTCATAATATATTCCCTGTCTCCCTGACAATAGAGTCACCAACAATAACTACTTCCTGTGGGACCAGGGCATTCTCAATCATGATGTTTTGTTGTTATGTTATTTGGTTTTTAGGAGCATTAGCAACTAAGGCCATATTGCTCCGGGAATATGCGGTGGTCATTCCCTGACCTTTCCGCATCCTTCGTATTTGGTGGTGACGGGCTTGAACCCCGGTCTAATCAGGAAGCGTGTGCTACGCACTGCTGCTCCTTCCCACCTGGCTACGGAGGCGCGCACAAAATCCTGATGAACAGGATTGAGCTCTGGCACTGAGTTGTGCAGCTGAGAGCTTGATGGGCTCCTCATATTAATTTCTTCAAGAGCATACACCCCAAACTCTCATAGATGTCCATCAGAACGCTGAGTTGGTGCCTAATTTCCTCACAGTCTCTTCACCTAGCACACAAAGACATCCTCCTTGGCTTGATTATCTAGATTATCCTGTTCTAGACAGCTCCGCAAACATTTCACATTTCATGCATTTTGTTAGACTGTGATGTGTTGGAGAATTGCGCCCTTCGGCTCTACCCAGAGCCACAGCACTTTGGCTAATCTGTGAACATTGCTTTGATGCTCTAGTCTGGGTCATGATTCCATTTAAGTACAATTTAATTAACAATGAAATTAATAAGATTTACATTTTAAATAGATAAGATTAAATTTTACTGATTAATTGATAATACTATAGTAATCTAACAGATTTCTAATACTGCTACATATTTCGCTATTTAGTTTTACGTTAAACCTTATGCTAAGAAGTTCAGGATTTATGTTATGCTATTCCGTATCGTATAACAATGGAGGCAAGTTACGAACAGTAAGATCTACGGGAAGTATTAACTTTCAAAATCACTATCTAAATTGAAATAAATCAAGGAGCTTGACTAGGACTATAAAGCTACTTAGAGAAAATAATTTAGTATAAGAATTAAGTCAATAAAATGACTAAATAAATATAAAAACTTAGCATTCACCAAAGCTGCAAAAATCTTGGCCAACACTGTGTATGTCTGAATACTTTTGATAATACAGTGTGTATGCGGGCACATCACAGCCGTAGTACAAAGCCTCATTTAAAAAAAAAAAAAAAAATAGTGCAAATACTCTCAGCCCTTGCAGCTTCATATATGCAATCCTCCAAGATGAATAAGGGCACAAAATAAAAAATTACCTGAAATTACCCCCCCATTGATGTTAATAATATAACTAAACCTCCGGGTTACTTTCTACAAGTTTTTGATACATGGAACAAATCAAAATCCTCAATCTGTTGGAAAGTGTTAATCAACACTTCGTACCAAAAGTTGGTATAAAGTATGTCCAGGAGGGCTGAGAATGTCATATACATAAAAGGTGGCATTACTATATATTAGATTTTTGAATTAAAAGCTTTCTGTAACTACCTGTGTATATTTGATTACTATTGGTAATACAGCATGCTGACACCTCACAGCTCATACTTCACACCTAACCATTCCTCCCTATAGTTAGTTCCCTATTTGAACTAGAACATCTTGTTCTAGTTCTCAAGTGTTATTCTAAAATGTCCCAAATTTGTACTGCTGAATTCAGTCCAGCCCTGGACTGGAAATAAATAGATAATAACACTGTTCTTGTTTTAAACCATTGTTTTGTGACTACTTTGATGAAGAACATTGGCATGCTCTTACAAATATGACTCCCTCTATAATGATTGCCACAATATATGGCAGAATTGTTCAGAATCATAGTTTTATCAACGATGACCAGCATACCAAATCCAAATCATGTAAGGCAAGCTTGTAGCATCAGCAACTACCCTGGTGGCATCTGAATAAAATCATTCACCAGGTATGTTCACCATCAAATATCTGGCAGTACTAGCTGAAATCAGCTGCTTGTCTGCTGTGCTCTGTATTGCTTTATGCTGTTTGGTGAAAAAACACTACACTGCATTGTATGAACATAATTTAATTAGTTGAATAAATTTAACAAGTACATTAAATAATCACATAAGTTGGAGGACTGTGTATCCTAATACACAGTCCTCCAACTTGTTCTATAATGTTCTATCATGAAAATGATAGAACATTAATAATATAGTGGCATATGGCCATTACATTTTTTGTCATAGGCCACAAAAGAAACACAAAGAACTGAGTAAAGTGTGAGGTATGGAATCCTGGAAACACTGACATGCTCATACAAATATGACTCCCTCTCTAAAAAAATTGCTACAATGTAAATAAGGTAGAACTGTTCAGAATGTTCAAACAGCTGCCATCATAGTTTTATCAATTGACAACCAGCATAACAAATACAAAACATATAAAACAAGTTTGTACTATAAGCAAATACCTTGATGGCATCTGCATGAAATCATTCATAAACTACAAAAGAGATCACACAAAAATATCCACCATACCAGAAGGCAGAACATGCGACAAAGCAGCACAACCTACCACTCTATCAGAAAGAAAGTCCACTATGAAAAAACAACGGGACTTTGATGGAGGCTTTTCGCATTCAGGATACCTTCACATTCACTGCAATTTCTATTCACGGTATTCACAAAGAATAGAAAATGCAGTGTCTGGAAATTTGGCATCTGCAAGGAGACCTGATCGAAGTGTTTAGGACTTTAAATTAAATGCTGACTGCATCCTAATTTTTGTAAGGAAATATTAATTTAAATTGTAAAATGATAATTGCAGGATGGATGTGCAAAAATTTCCTTTCAGCCAGAAAGTGATTGATTGTTGCAACAAACTTCCATCTGCTGTTGTGGAGGTGGGTAGTTTGAATAAATTTAAGGAAGAACAAATAGTCAGATGAGGTGCAAAGTTTTTTTTTTTGGTTCATGCTATATAAGCTTGCTTCCTTGCATTACTTGCCACTGCTAATATTAATGTTAAAATTTGGCCCTAAAACCATTGAAGAGTTCAAGTCCAAGTTAATCCACAAGGATTTTCAACATGTAGTCTCTCCAATCACAGAACTGCAGAAATGTAAACACATACACAACCTTACTCAGTGTGGTCTTATATTTATATAAAAAATCATCAGTTTGTGTGTGCTTAATCATTATTCCCCAAATGCAAAATAATGCTTTCTTTATGGCCCCCCCCCACCCTTAAAATCTGCAATCTGTTGGTGCTATAAATAATTGTTCACATTCAAAAATGTGAAAGATTCTTTGCTAATGTTGGGATTATAAGCTGAAAGCCTTGTGGATTAACTCAGGACTTGAGGGAATCTGCAAGACTCTAGGAGAGAAATTTTTATTTTATAATAATAATAAGAAAAAGCAGATTTTATGATAAGCAAAAGCAGATTGGAGAACGAAGCGGACCTTGGACTGCTTCCTTCTCCTTGATATCATCAAATGTAGATATTATTTGCATTTGCTGGATCCATTTGCAGATTTCTGAAGGACTGAGGGCTCTGCTTTCTCAGGAGTGCATTAATCCTTCTTTGAGAAGAAAGCATGTTGGCATGTGTTAATTTCTTCTTCTGCAAAGAGATATAAGACTGAATTATCTGTTAACTCTTTGACTCTAACAAACATTTGATCTTGTGTTCCTTGAGGATCTTCACCTTTTCTTTCTCACTTTATTGTGGTAACGAAGAGCACTATCACAACAAAGTACTGATATTAGCATTAGTAGAGGAATATGATGAAAGAAAGCAAGCTTATACAGCATCAGCTAAAAAAAAAAAACTTCCCATATCACCCACCCATTCACTCCACATAACTGTCTAGTTCTGCCTTGAATTTATTTAAGCTATCAACTTCTACAAGGACAGAAGGAAGTTTGTTTCGGTGATCAACCACACGCTGATAAGGCAAATTTAAGCACATCTATTCAGCAACTGTCTTTACCCAATTTGAATTTATGTCCCATCAAGTGATTAATCTGGGCAAGAGAAAGAATCCCATCAGCACTGACCTTGCTTAAACCAACCAAGGTTTTATACAAGTCAATCAGATCACCTTGCAGGCGCCTAGTCACCAGGCACTATAATTTGCAAATCTTAAGCCTTTCTTCATAAGAGCAACACTGTTCCATACTCTAATCTTCATGCCCCTCTCTGTACTCGTTCCAGCAGCCCTACATCGTTCCTAAAATTAGGCTTCCAGACCTGTATACAGTACTCGACGTGCGGCCTGACCATTGCCTTATACAAGCGGATAAACACCACCTTATCCCTGCTAGAAACATTCCTGCATTTCATTGATAAGACACCTTGAGCTACTCTTGCAGACCTGCAATGGTCAGAACACCTCATATCTGCCTGAACAATTACTCCCAGGTCCTTTTCATTCTCTACCATCCTGATATGTTGATATGTTACTCTGAGGTTACTATCCACAGGCAGTAATTTACTTTTCTCAATGTTAAACTTCAGTTGGCACCTCTCATCCCATCTGCTCAACATTTCTAGATCTTGTTGCAGTAGCGTACTGTTATTGGTGTCATTAACAACCCTATCAACCTTCGTATCATCTGCAAATTTAGCCATTACGGCCGATATACTTTCATCAATATGATTAATAAATAAAGAAAACAATAATAGACCCAACACTGAACCCTGCGGGACTCCACTAATAACATTATTCCACAAAGAGCAGTGGAATGATGTTATTCCATTGCTCTTTGTCTTCTCTGTATTCTCATACTCAACCATCCCTTTATCCATAGCAGCATTTTGCCCTTAATGCCATACTGCTCTAATTCTATTACAGTAGTCTTCCTGTGTACAACAATATCAAAAGCTTTGCTAAGATCCAAGTATATGATACCAAAATTATTTTTTGCATCCAGTTACTTTGTAACCACATCATAGTATCCAATCAAATTGTTCAGACAAGACTTTCACTTAACCCATGTTGTGTCCAAACTATAACTGAAATGTTGTCTAAATGATCCTGCAGTACTTTTTTAACCAGTGCCTCCATTAATTTCCCGAGAACAGAAGTTAAACTAACAGGTCTGTAATTAATTGAGTCACCCTTTGATCCTCCTTTTTGAGGTAACATTTGCAGATCTCCAGTCCATGGGTACCTCCCCTGAGTTCAAGGAAGCTCTCATAATTAAGCTAAGGGTTTGCATACTTCCTTTTCTGTCTCCTTCAACATAACTGGATAGATCCCATCCAACCCAGGTGCCTTTTTTATTATTATTGTCAACAATTTGTCCTCTATTTTGCTGTCAGTAATTAAAAAATCTTTTAACTCACTACCATAGTTTAATACACCTCTAGTATTCTCCTCCCTGAATAACTCCTCATGTAAATGCAAAATACTCATTCAGTTTGTGGGCTACCTGAACATGATCATCAACAGTTGAATCATCAATATCAAGTGGTGCAATCTGATTCATCCCCTTCCTTCTAGAGTTTACATAAGTAAAGAACTCTTTGCTGTTGTTCTTTGCATCTTTTGCCAAAAATTTCTCATAATCTGCCTTTGCCTGCCTAACCTCCTTTGTGACTTGATACAGACCATACCTTCCACAGGCTTCTGTGTCAATTGTTAATTTATAGGTATGTGTCCCATGAATTTTTCTTCTCTGCCACATGTCTCATTAGTTCATCTGATATCGATTTTGGCATAAACCTTGAACAATATTTCTTAGTTGGTATGAAAAGCCTAGTAGTTTCCAACATTAATTCTTTGAATGCTTCACATTTAGAATTTGCTTTGGTAACATCATCAGTTCCACTGAATATACATTAAAAACAGTCTCAGACCTCAGTAGTCACCTTTATGAAAGCAAAAATCTTTCTCTTTCCCCTGATGATTTACGTCTTTGAGTAAATCCCACATCAGTACACTGTGATCACTGCCACTTAGTGGTTCCTTTATATGCAGATTCTTAATGAATGAAGAATCATTACCGATAACTTGATCAATTGTTCGGGAGGCAACTCCCTCTGGTTGCCTCCTGAACATGCTGATGTAGAAAACAATCATCCAATAAATTCAAAAAGACTTGCTAGTGTGTGAATGGCCAACCCACAAGCTCCAGTCAATATCTGGGAAATTAAAATACCCCATTATAAGACAATCTGATTTCCTGGCACAATCTATTTTTCTGTACAGCTGTTCATTATACTCATCAGAGTCATTACGCCTATAGCATACCCTACTCTCAATTTTGCTATCCAAGTGCTTATGTAATGCCAAACTGAATCAACACTGAACTATCCACCCATGTCAACTGGATTTTATGTGTTTCTTCACTAATAGCATAATCCCTCCTCCCTTCCTATCCTTTCTGTACATATTGTACTCCCCAAATTCCAATCTCGCATTCCTTATATCTGTGTGACCCACATCTCTGTTATCCCAACAATATCTGCCTTTGATGTTTTGACCAGCACCTCAAATTCATCAAGCTTATTTACTACACTCCTAGCATTGGTGTACACACAAGTATACATGGGCTTGTTCTTATTCTTAGCTACCCTAACACAGCCCATGTATTTACTTGTTATGCAATGACTCCCGGTAGTCTCTGAAATCCCCAGCAACATGTTTTCCAGGCTGCTGCTCATTCCAATAGAAGTAGTGCAAGAATCACTTTCACCTCTGCCAGCGGCTACTGTTAATCTATTAGTTGGTGTACCCCTCCAAAGCTAGCAGTATTCCAACCCACCTAACACTGCCTCGATAGCATCAGCAAATATTCTTGCACCCTTTCTATTTAAGTGTATCCAATTCCTGTAGAAGCAGTCTCTCCTGTTAACAAGCAAAGACCACACAGAAAAAAAATTCTATCTCATGTGCCTTGCACAATCTCTCCAGGGCCGAATTGATTGACAAGGCTCTCATCATATACTCCCTCCTATCATGTCTGGGCAGAATTGCAGACAACTTCAAATTCAACTAACTCACGGCTTTTTTTTAACATTGACTGTACTTGTTAAATAATTCCACCCTTCTTCTACTCTTAATATCATTGGTGCCAACGTGTACCTTTTATGCCCTTAAAAGATGATATCTGCTCTACAACCTCATCAATTTTTGCCCCTGGCAGACATACCTTGGTCCTGTGCCACCTATCCTTTTTGCATAATATATTCCCTGTTTTCCTAACAATAGAGCCACCGACAACAACTAGTTCCTGTGGGACCTGTGCATTCTGCATTTCGGATTGCTGATGTGTTACCTGATGTTCAAGTGCAAGCTCTGGTGTTGATGTGGGTATCTGAAAGCTTGATCGAACCCTCAATTTAAGTCCTACAAGGGCATCTACCCTGTTCTTCAAGTTCTCATAAAGGCCCATAACAACGCTGAGTTGGCACCTCATTTCCTCACACTCCTTACAGCGAGCACACACAAAGACATTCCCCTTGGCAATATCATGTCTCGTTCCTGAATGTCCAGAATCACAGCCTTTTGAAATGTACAAAGAGTACATTTCAAAAGGCTGTGATTAGGACAACCCCCTCTCAGTTCTTCCCTGAGCCTCCCACTCCAACTATCTTGAGCCTTTTGCTTTGCTGCTGTGGTCTGAGGCATGCTATCGATTAAATTTTAATATATTTCAAAAATAAATTTAATACAATTAAAAATATTACACTAAACCTCCATCCCAATGCAGTAAAAACACTATATATATATATTTCAGTATCGAGTTTTATGTCCTTCTGAATTATGTTATATTAATTTTGTGTCTCCTATTAAGTTTATATGTACTAAGTTATAACATTACATTTGTAAAATCTAAGTAGTTATATGTATTAAGTTAAAACATTATAAACATTGTAAAATTGAAGTATTTATAACAGATAATAAATTTAACTGTCTATTACCACCCATGTGGTTCGAACTCTCATGCCAGCTATGTATGCCAAATCACAGATTCTAAACAGTCTAATATTATTATGTCTACTTGACAAGTTAAATTATTAAAACATGTAAGCAATGTAATAATTTACAGTTTATATAGGAGTGGCAAATGATGCAAGAAAGAAAGCTTATACAGTATCAGCCATAAAAAAGAAAAAATAATAAAATTCTTCCAATTACACCTATCTATTCCCTACAATAATTTATACAGTTCTTCCTTGTATTTATTTAAGCTATCAACTTCCACAACAACAGATCGAAGCTTCTTCCAGCAATCAACCAACCACAGGCTAAATACAAACTTCTGAAGAGTTATTAGCATTAGCATTAGTAGAGGCATTTGATGCAAGAAAGCAAGCTTATGCAGCATCAGCCAAAAAAAAAACCCACTCCCACTTCACCCCTCTGTACGTTCAAAATACCTGTCCAGCTGAGCCTTAAACTTATTTAGGCTATCAACCTCCACCACAAGGGATGGAAGTCTGTTCCACCAACCAACCATCCGCTGGCTAAAGGCAAATTTCCACACGTATATCCTACATCTGTCTTTCCTCAATTTAAATTTATGCCCTCTCAGGTGATTCTTCTGAGCTAGAGGAAGAATCCCATCAGCATTGAGCATGCTCAAACCATTCAAGGCTTTATACACCTCTATCAGATCACCTCGCTGGTGCCTAGTCTCCAGACACTGTAATTTGCAAAACTTAAGCCTTTCTTCGTAACAGCACCCCTTTGTTCCATTCACTAATCTTGTTGCCCTTCTCTGTACTCGTTCCAGCAGCTCTACATCCTTCTTGAAATGACGCCTCCAGACCTGTATACAGTACTCTAGGTGTGGCCTGACCATTGCCTTATACAAGGGGAATAATCACTTCCTTATCCCTGCTGGAAAAATTCCTGTATATCACTGACAATACTCCATGAGCTACTCTTGCAGCCCGTCTGCACTGCTCAGAGAACTTCATATCTGCCTGCACAACCACCCCCAAGTCCCTTTCATTCTCTACCACTGTCAGTGTAGTACCACAGAGTGGATACGTTGCTCTGGGGTTGCTGTTTCCCATGTGTAGCACGTTACATTTGTCTGCTCAACCTTTCCAGATCCTGTTGCAGTAGCATAGTGTCCTTGACAACCCTGCCAACCATTGTATCGTCTGCAAACTTGGACATTAAGCTTGATATACCATCATCAATAGCATTTATAAATACAGAAAACAATAATGGACCCAACACTGAGCCCTGAGGGACTCCACTAATAACATTAGTCCACGATGAGCAGTGTCCATTGATTACCACTCTCTATCTTCTCCCCCTCAACCACCCCTTTATCCATAGCAGCAATTTGCCTCCAATGTCACACTGCTCCAATTTGTGTAGCAGTCTTCCATGTGCAACAGTATCAAAAGCCTTTCTAAGGTCCAAGTATATAATATCAAAGCTATTCCCTGCATCCAGTTCTTTTGTGACTGCATCATGGTATCGGACACCATGCTGTGTCCGAGCTATAACTGAAGTCTTGTCTAAATGATCCTGCAGTGCTTCTTTAACTAGTGCCTCCATTAATTTTCCTGGAACAGAAGTTAAACTCACAGGTCTATAATTACTTGTGTAAGCCATTGATCCTCCTTTGTGAATTGGGGTCACATTTGCACATCTCCAGTCTGTGGGTACCTCCCCTGAGTCCAAGGAAGCTCTCATAATTATGGCTAAGGGTTTGCTTACTTCCTCTGCTGCCTCCTTTAATATAACTGGATAGATCCCATCCACCCCAGGTGCCTTTCTTGTGTTTATCTTCAACAGTTTCTCCTCCACTTTACTCCCAGTTATTTCAAGATTCTGTAGCTTACTACTAGAGTTGAATACACCTCTGGCATTCCCCTTGCTGAATAACTCCTCATGTGTGAATGTCGATGCAAAATATTCATTTAGTTTGTTAGCTACCTGAGCAGGATCATCAACAGTTGACTCATCAATATCAAGTGGACCAATCTGATTCATCCCCTTCCTTCTAGAGTTTACATAAGTAAAGAACTCTTTGATGTTTTTCTTTGCATCCCTTGCCAAGGATTTCTCGTAATCTGCCTTCGCCTGCCTAACCTCCTTTGTAACTTGGTTGCATATCAACTTGTATCTATCATAGGCTTCTGTGTCATGTGTTAATTTGTAAGTATCCCATGCATTTTTCTTCTCTGCCATATGCCTCATTAGTTCATCTGACATCCATTTTGGCCTAAACCTTGAACAATATTTCTTAGTTGGTATGTAAAGCCTAGTAGCTTCCAAGATAAGTTCTTTGAATGCTTCCCATTTTGAATTTGTTGTTGGTAACATCATCAGTTGGTCCCACTGTATAGAATTTAAATACTGTCTCAGTCCATCGTAGTCGCCTTTACGGAAGCAATAACCCTTCCCTTTACCCCTAATGGTAGTTACCTCTTTGAGTAAATCCCACTTCAGCACACTGTGATCACTGCCACCTAGTGGTTCATTTATCTGCAGATTCTTAATGCATGAAGAATCACTGCTGATAATCGAATCCAGAGTATTACTCCCTCTAGTTGCCTCCCGAACGTGCTGATGTAGAAAACAATCATCCAATAAATCCACAAAAGCCTTGCTAGTGTGTGAGTGACCAACCCACAAATTCCAGTCAATATCTGGGAAATTAAAATCCCCCATTACAAGACTCTCTGATTTACTGGCCCACTCTATTTCCCTGTACAGTTTCTTATTATACTCATCAGAGTCATTAGGCCTATAGCACACTCCTACTCTCAATTTTGATCTCCCAATGCTTATGTCACACCAAACTGACTCAACACTGCACTGTCCAGTGATGTCGACTGGCTTCACTTCCTTGGTTTTTATGTGTTTCTTAACTATGCTTCAACCGTGATCCTCAATTTGAATTTATGATCCCTCATGAGTAAATAATATCAGCAAGAGGAAAAATCCCATCTACACTTAGCTTGCTCAATCCAGTCAAAGCCTTAAACACCTCAATCAGATCATCTAGTCTCCATATGCTGCAAATGCAGAACGGACGACCTTTCTTGATAAGAACATCCCTTTTTCTCTCTCATCAGTCTCATTGTCCTTCACCGTACTGGTTCCAGCAGCTCTACATGCTTCCTAAAATTAGACCTCCAGACTACTGCCTTATACAATGGGATAATCACCTCCTTATCACTGCTAGCAAAATTCTTGAACATCACTGACAAAACACCACAAGCTACCCTGGCAGCGTGTCTGTACTGCTCAGAGAACTCACGTCTGACTGCACAATTATACGAAGGTCTTTTTCCTTTGCCACTACCTTGAGAGAGTAGTACCACACTCTGTAGAAGCACTCAAGGAGACACTGCTTCTACAGGGTTGGATTACACTTAAATAGAAAGGGAGCAAGAATATTCGCTGATGCTATCGAGGCAGTGTTAGGTGGGTTGGAAAACTGCTAAATTGGAGAGATACATGGACTACTAGATTAACAATAGCTGCTGCCAGAGGTAAAAGTGATTCTTGCACTGCATCTATTGGAATGAGCAGCAGACTGGAAAACAAGTTGCCGGGGATTTCAGAGACTGCTGGGAGTGATCGTGGAACAAGTAAATGCATGGCTGCGTTAGGGTAGCTAAGAATAAGAACAGGTGCATGTATACTTGGGTGTACACCAAGGCTAGAAGTTTGGTAAATAAATTTGATGAATTTGAGGTTTTGGTCAAAACATCAAAGGCAGATCCTTGAGGTTCTTGAGGCTGTCACAGACATTCTCTCAGATATGCCAGACAAGCTGTTCTTGCTACCTGTGAGTCTAAAACGCTGATGGAACTGATATTCGGGTGACACTCAAGTCAAAGTGGACCCAATTTCGGCGAAGTCCGGACGGTCTATGACAGCCAAATCCTCTGCTTGCACCTTCACGATGGTGGGACTGTTAGTAATCCTGGGTATAACCTCCATGCACAAGTACATGGTGGGTGACCACCCAGGTGTGAACCAACGTAAGCAGGGGTCGAGGTGTGGCGCCCACACCACATGGAGGAACGCCGCCCCTCTATGTTACCAGGCAGTACTAGGTGGTAGATGACTCTCATCAACCGGTGAAAAACCACCACTTTGCTTATTGGAGGCTTGAAGTGGTGGAACCCATGTTTAGTCTCTAGAGCTAAGTTCCGGCCAACCCTTCCCTATCTCTTCCATCATGCAGTATGATTGATGATTTTTGAGGTTATGATGAATGTCGTGGCGAGATCCAATATTCCTTACATTTTGAGGGTACAGCTCTAAAACGGTGTTCGCAGGCCGGCCGCTAGTTAGTACACCGGACTGAACCTATTGGTAACTCTCTAGGAAGCTTCCGGATCAGCTAGTGTATAATCTTGCTACCTCTACTCTGCCAGATAGTGACTGGAGGGAGTCCGAGTAGTGTGTATGCGGGGAGCATTGTCGAGGCCACGTTATGTCAAGGATCTGGGTATATTCTTACCACATGTACGCCATATCCATAAATTTCATTACATCATACAGCATGTCCCACCCACTTTTTCTTACTATTGAATACACCATGAATTGTCAAAATAATAGAGCAAGCTTATCTGCGAAAAGATCTAAACCTCCCAAGGACTTCCTAATTCATTTCACAAATATACGTGGTCTCAATTCTAATCTCAACGATGTCCATTTCCACTTGCAGTCTTCCAAACCCCATGTACTTTTTCTGACTGAATCTCAGTTATCAGTTGATTCAACTACTGCTCATCTCAGATGTCCAAATTATTTGCTGTATGATTCCTTTCGCCTCAAAGGTGGTACTTGTGCATATGTCCGTTCTGATATTCCCTGTCAGAGACTTGGCAATTTGGAATCTCCTCTCTTTGATCTTCTCTGGCTTAAAATCTCTCTACCTCACTGTGTCAAATTCATCTGTTGTCTCTACCGTTCTCCCAACTCCACTAATCACTTGGAGCTCTTTGACTTCCTCTCTTTGCAACTTGACTTTCTCCAGTCCAACTTTCCTAACAGTGAGGTAATTTTCCTTGGTGATTTTAACGTTCACAACTCCAGCTGGCTTCCGTTTTCTAGTCACACCGACCCAGCAGGTCGAGATGCTGAGGCTTTTGCAATTACTAATGACCTAGCACAGATTGTTCATTTACCTACAAGAATACCGGACAATCCTAATCATACAGCCAATACGCTTGATCTTTTTCTCACAAACAACCCTTCTAAGTACAAGGTTGAAGTGAGAGGTCCTTTAGGCACTTCAGATCACAACTTGGTGATTGCCTCTTCTCCAATGGAACCTTTATCTCATGGCTATTCCCAACCTCGTATTGTTTGGCATTACAAGAATGCAAAATGGGATGACCTGCGAGACTTCTTTTCTTCTTTTCCTTGGTCTGATTACTGTTTCCAAACTTCTGATGTCAACGTTTGCTCAGATCGTGTCAGTGAAATTATTCTTGCAGGAATGGAATCCTTTATCCCACACTCCACTTTAAAATCTCGTCCTTTATCTAAACCTTGGTTTTCCAATAAATGTGCTAAGGCTGTCCAAGAGAAGAACGTTGCATATCGTAATTGGCTTGTTTCTAATTCTTCAGTTTCATTTTCTGCCTACACCAAAGCTCGCAACAATTGTAAAGCAGTTATTAATCAATCCAAACTAGAGTTTGAACAGGCTAAGAGTAGAAAACTTGCTTTTTGCCCTAATGGCAGCCGAGCATTCTGGTCTCTTGCCAAAGCTATTGGCCGCAACTTTTGCCCATCTCTGCTCCCACCTCTGTCCAAACCAGATGGTTCAGTTGTCACTTCAGCCAAGGATAAAGCTGACCTGCTAGCATCCCATTTTTCTTTGAGCTCATGTATTAATGATCTTGGTAAAACACCTCCCACCATTCCTAACACGCTCCATTCAATGCCTCCTGTGGTCTTCCGTCAAAAGGATATCAGAAGGATTTTGATGAATCTTGATGCTAAGAAAGCTCCAGGTCCTGATGGTATTTCTCCACTTGTTCTCAAAACCTGTGCTCCTGAACTTACTCCTATTCTTTGCCGCCTTTTTTCACTTTCTTATTCCAAAGGTGTTTTTCCTTCTGCTTGGAAATTTGCTCATATCCAGCCAGTTCCTAAAAAGGGTGACAAATCCCTCCCATCCAATTATCGTCCCATTGCAATTACTTCTACTCTTTCTAAAGTAATGGAGAAATCAATTAACCACCAACTCTTAAACTACCTAGAAACCTTCCGTCTGATCAACGATCGCCAGTATGGATTCCGTCAGTGTCGATCCACTGGTGATATTCTGGCTTATGTTACCCATTTATGGACTAATTCAATGGAAAGGTTCGGTGAAACACAAGTAGTTGCTCTTGACATCTCAAAGGCTTTTGATCGTGTTTGGCATAAAGGTCTTCTAAACAAGCTTCCATCTTATGGTTTGCCAACTGTTTTTAGTAATTGGTTATCCAGTTTTCTCTCTGATCGCTCACTGAGGGTGATGGTAGATGGCTCTCTGTCTTCTAACTTCTCCACTAATGCCGGTGTCCCCCAAGGTTCAGTTCTTTCCCCCACTCTTTTCCTCTTGTATATCAATGACCTTCTTCCATTGACTGGAAATCCTATCCATAGTTTTGCCGATGATAGCACATTGCATTCAACTTTCCATTTTGAGAAACCTTGTCCAGCTCAATCAGCTTCAAGTTTTCGAAAATCTGCTGCCAATTCCTTAAATGCCGATCTTCAGGTAATTCTCCAGTGGGGCAAAGACAACTTAGTTGATTTCAACCCTTCTAAAACTCAATCTTGTCTTATATCTCGCAAAAAGGATTCTTCTGCTCCTATGCTTATCTTTAGTGACACTCCAATTTCTAGGCAAAATGATATATCTCTTTTGGGGGTTACCCTGACTTCTAATCTCTCTTGGCACAAGCACATTACAAATATTGCTTCCTCTGCATCTAAAAAACTTGGTTTTCTCTTTCGCTCTCGGCGTTACTTTTCTTCCAAACAGCTGCTCACTCTGTATAAATCGCAAATCCGCCCTGCCATGGAATATTGTTCCCACATCTGGGGTGGTGCCCCCAAAACCTCTCTCAGGCTTCTTGATTCCATTCAGAAGAGGGCAGTTAGGTTAATTAATGATTCATCTCTAACAGAGTCTCTCCACTCGCTGTCTCATAGACGCACTGTTTCTGCTGCATGCCTCTTCTACAGATACTTCCATGGGCACTGTTCTTCTGAATTGGCTTCTATAATTCCCGCTCTCTCTTTCAAAACAGTCCGAACACGTGCCGCCACCAACCAACATCCATTTACTGTCCAACTTCAAACCCACAGAACCAACTTTTCATCTTCCTCATTTATTCATTCAACTGCCGTTTTCTGGAACAACCTTCCTTCATACGTATTTCCTGAAAATTACAATCTACAGACGTTCAAGTCCAATATCAACAAATATCTTCTTTCGTCTTCTCAACCTCCAACCCAAGCACGGTACTAAGTACTATAGGTTATAATACCTCTCGTGTTTGGGGTTCTCATAAAAAAAAAAAAAAAAAAGATATTTTTGGGATATCAGAGATGTAATGTCACACAGATATAAGGAATGCAGAATTGCAATTTGAGGAGTAAAATGTGTACAGAAAGGATCGACAGGATAGGAAAGGTTATGCATTTAGTTAAGAAACACGTAAAATCTAAGGACGTGCAGCTGGTTAATATGAGTTCATAGTGCAGTATTCAGTCAGTTTGGTGTGTAATAAGCACTGGGAAAGCGAAATCGAGAGTAGGAGTATGGTATAGGTCTAATGACTCGGATGAGTATAATGAACAACCGTACAGAGAAATAGAGTGGGCCAGTAAATTACACTGTCTTACAATGAGGGATTTTAATTTTCCAGAAATTTGTGGGTTGGACACACACACACACACAAGCAAGCCCTTGTGGATTTATTGGATGATTGTTTTCTACAGCAGCAGCATGTTTGGGAGGCAAATAGAGGGAGTTGCCTCGCAAACTCTTCATCTGATTATCAGTAGTGATTCTTCATGCATTAAGAATCTGTAGATAAAAGAATCACTAGGTGGCAGTGATCACAGTGTTCTGATATGGGATTTAATCAAAGACAGAACTAACATCAAATATATAAGGGAAGGGAATTTGCTTTGGTAAAGTTGACTACAGTGGTCTGAGACTGTTATTAAATTCTATACAGTGGGAACAACTGATGATGTTACTAATAGCAAATTCTAAATGGGAAGCATTCAAAGAATTAAGCTTGGAAACTACTAGGCTTTTCATACCAACTAAGAATTATTGTTCAATGTTTAGGCATAAATGGACATCAGATGAACTAATCAGACATGTGGCAGAGAAAAAAAATGCATAGGATACATATACATTAACAGGTGACACAGAAGCCTATGGAAGATATAAGCTGGTCTGTAATCAAGTCACGAAGGAGGGTAGGCAGGCAAAGGCAGATTACGAGAAATATTTGGCAAAGGATGCAAAGAAAAACAGCAAAGTGTTCTTTACTTATGTAAACTCTAGAAGGAAGGAGATGAATCGGATTGGTCAGCTTGATATTGACGGTTCCCCTGTTGATGATTTGCTCAGGTAGCTAACAAACTGAATGAGGATTTTGCATCTACATTTGCACACAAGGAGTTATTCAGGTTGGGGAATGCCAGAGGTGTATTAAATTCTGGCAGTGAGCTAAATGATTTTGTAATAACTAAGAGCAAAGTGGTGCAGAAACTGTTGAAGATAAACTTAAGGCACATGGGGTGGATAAGATCTATCCAGTTATATTAAAGGAGGTAGCAAAGGAAGTAAGCAAACCCTTAGCCATAATTATGAGAGTTTCCTTGGACTCAGGGGAGGTGGTCCCCATAGACTGGAGATGTGCATATGTGATCCACATTCACAAAGGGGGATCAAAGGGTAGTAGTAGTAGTAGTAAAGGCATGTGATGCAAGAAAGCAAGTGTATCATGCAGCATCAGCCAAAAAAAAAAAAAAAAAACAATTTCACACATCCATTCCCTCTAAAAGTTCAGCCAGTTACTCCTTGAATTTTTTTTAAGCTATCAACTTCAACAACAACAGATGAAAATTTGTTCCAGCAATTATCCACCCACTGGCTATACATAAAATTTCAGCAACCCTATTCCATAACTGTCTTTCCTCCATTTGAATTTAAGGCCCCTCAGGTTCATAATCTGCACGATTAGAAAAATCCCATCAGAATTCAGCGTGCTCAATCCATTTAAGGCCTTATATACATCAATCACAGGTGATCCGATTGATGTATATAAGGCCTTGAATTCACTCCAGCAGCTCCAATTTGCAGTATTTCAGCCTTTATTGGTAAAAAGACCTCTTCCTTCCTTTCACCAATCTTGTTGCCCATTTCTGTATATGCTCAAGAAATTCTACATCCTTCTTAAAATGAGGACTCCAGACTTGTACACAATATTCAAGGCGTGGCCAGACCATTGTTTTATATAAAGGGATAATCACCTCCTTTTCACTACTAGCAAAATTCCTGTATATCATTGACAATGCTCTGGCTGCCTGTCTGCAGTGTTCAGAAAACTTCATATCTGACTGAACTCCCAGATCTTTTTCATTTTCTACCACCCTAAGTGTAGTACCACACAGTTGGAACTTTTCTCTGGGGTTATTTTTAACCATATCCAATACTTTGCATTTATCAATGTTAAATTCAGTGCCCCTTCTCAACTCATCTGCCCAAATTTTCTAGATCCTGTTGCAGTAGCACACTGCCATTATACTGTCATTAACAACTCTGCCAACCTTTATATCATCTGCAAACTTGGACATTAAGCCTAATACATCTTCATCAATATCATTGAAAAATATACAAAACAAGTGGGCCCAACACTGAACCCTGGGGAAGTACACTAATAACATTAGTCCACGAAGAGCAGTGCACATTAATTACCACTCTCTGTCTTCTCCCAATCAACCATTCGTTTATCCATAGCAGCAACTTGTCCTTAATGCCATACTGCTCAAATTTGTACATGGTCTTGTGTACAACAGTATCAAAAGCTTTGCTAAGATCCAAGTATATATATCAAAATTATTTTTTACATCCAGCTCCTTTGTGACCACATCATAGCATCCAATCAAATTGCTCAGACAAGACTTCGCCTTAACAAACCCACGCTGTGTCTGAATTATTACTGCAGTATTGTCTAAATGATCCTACAATGCTTCTTTAACCAATGACTCCATTATTTTTCCTCGAGCAGAAGCCAAACTAACAGGTCTGTAATTACTCGCTTCCCCCTTTGATCCTCTTTGTGAATTGGATATACATTTGTACATCACTAGTCCGTGGGGATGTCCCCTGAGTCCAAAGATGCTTTCATCATTATAGCTAAGAATTTGTTTACTTCCTTTGCCACCTCCTTTAATATAACTGAATAAATCCCATCTACCCCATGTTCCTTTCTTATGTTTAATTTCAACAATTTCTCCTCCACTTTGTTCTCAATTATTAGAAAATCATTACGTGCCCTGTTACAGTTTCATAAACTTCTGGCATTTTCCTCCCTTAATAACTCCTCATGTGTGAATGTAGATGCATAATACTCATTCGATTATCAGTTTTCTGAGCAGGATCATCAACAGTCGATCCATCGGCATCAAGTGAACAAATCTGATTCGTCCCCTTCCTTCCAGAGTTTATATACGTAAAGAAGTACTTGCTGTTTTCTTAGCATCCTTTGCCAAAGATTTCTCGTAATCTGCCTTCGCTTGCCTAATCTCCTTTGTGACTTGATTTCTGATTAGCTTATATCTATCATAGGCTTCTGTGTTACCTGATAATTTATATGCATTCCATACATTTTTCTTCTCTGCCACGTCTCATTAATTCATCTGACATCCATTTTGGCCGAGACCATGAACAATATTTCTTAGTTGGTATGAAAAGCGTAGTAGCTCCCTAGGTTAATTCTTTGAATTGTTCCCATGTAGAATTTGCTATTGCTAACATCATCAGTTTGTCCCCCTGTACAGAATTTAAAACTGCCTGAGACCACTGTAGTCACCTTTATGGAAGGAAAACCCTTCCCTTTATCACTGATGGTAATTATAAATTTAAGTAAATCCCACATTAGTACACTGTGATCTGTGCCTCCTAGTGTTTCCATTATCTACAAATTCTTAATGCACGAATAATCACTGCTGATAACAAGATCAGGAGTATTACACTCTTTGGTAGCCTCTGAACATGTTGCTGCAAAAAACAATTATCCAATAAATCCACAAATACTTTGCTAACATGTGAGTGAACAACCCACAATTTCAGTACTCATTAGAGTCATTAGGCCTATAATACACTCCTACTTTCATTTCTGCTCTCCCAGTGCTTATGTCACACCAAACTGATTCAACATTGCACTGTCCATCTTTATTAGCTGGATGCACTTCCTTAGATTTTATGTTTTCTGAATTAATAGCATAACTCCTCCTCCCTTCCTATCCTTTCTTTACATTTGGGGAGTACATTGTACTCCCCAAATTCCAATTCTGTACTGCTTATATCGTTTCCTTGATATCCCAACAATATGTACCTTTGATGTCTTGATCAGCACTTCAAATTCATCAAATTTATTTACTATACTTCTAGTATAGTAAATAAATTATTTACTTACATTTATTTATTTATAAATTATTTATGGAGGCACTGGTTAAAGAAGCACTAAAGGATCCTCTAGACAAGACTGCAGTTATAGTTCAGACACAGCATGGGTTTGTTAAGGGAAAGCCTTGTGTGACCAATTTGAGTGGATACTACAATGAGGTCACAAAGGATCTGGATGCAAAAAATAATTTAGATATTATATACTTGGATTTCAGGAAAGCTTTTGATGCTGTTTCACATAGAAAACTACTGTACAAGTTGGAGCAATATTGCATTAAGAGCAAGATGCTGCTATGGATAAAGTGATGGTTGAATGGGAGAAGACAGAGAGTGGTAATAAATGGGCACTGCTCTTTGTGGACTAATGTTATTAGTGATGTCTCCCAAGGTCCGTGTTGGCGCATTGTTGGTTTCTTAGATAGTATGAATCAGAGCTGTAATACTCAATATGTTCTACGTTGATAATAATATTAGAAAATTAATAAGAGGAGTTTACCTCAATGTAGTAACATAGAACACTTCCGTATGATACCCTCCAGAAATTAAAACGGAAAAAACGAAAAAATCGACAACTTACCGGTACATTAAAGTAAAATATAAATAATTAAATAATCAATTTAACACAATTCAAAATCAATTTAAAACAATTAAAATTCAAATTAACGCAATTAAAAGAATCTAACGAAAATATTCAAAACGAATTTCCTTCCTAAGGAAGGAATCTAACGAAAATATTCAAAACGATTTTCCTTCCTAAGGAAGGAAAATCGTTTTGAATATTTTCGTTAGATTCTTTTAATTGCGTTAATTTGAATTTTAATTGTTTTAAATTGATTTTGAATTGTGTTAAATTGATTATTTAATTATTTATATTTTACTTTAATGTAACGGTAAGTTGTCGATTTTTTCGTTTTTTCCGTTTTAATTTCTGGAGTGTTCATATGGAAGTGTTCTACGTACTACATTGAGGTAAACTCCTCTTATTAATTTACTAATATTGTTGGTTTCTGTATTTATCAATGATATTGATGAAGGTATATCAGGCTTAACGTCCAAATTTGCAGACAATACGAAGGTTGGCAGGGTTGTTTATGACACTAATGATAGTACAGCTGAAGGGTTGCTCTTACAAAGAAAGACTTAAGTTCTGCAAATTGCAGTGTGTAAAGACTAGGCACCTGCAAGGTAATGTGATTGAGGTTTATAAGGCCTTCAATGGTTTGTGCAAGCTTAATTCTGATGGGATTCTTCCTCTTAACCAAATTAATCACTTGAGGGAACATAAATTCAAATTAATGAAAAACAGTTGTAGAATGGAAGTGCGAAAATTTGCCTTTAGCCAGCAGGTGGTTGATTACTGAAACAAACTTTCATCTGATGTAGAAGTTGACAGCTTAAATAAATTCAAGGCAGATTTAGACAAACATTTGGAGTAACGGATGAGTGAATTGGGAAGGATTTTTTTTTTTTTTTTTTGCTGATGCTATGTAAGCTTGCTTTCTTGCATCATATGTCTCTACTAATGGTAATGCTAATAACCATGCGTACATTTGCAAGATATCTCTTTGAAAACAGGTTTTGGAGCTGAACATCCCATTATTTTATGGTCTGTTTGTATAACAACTGCAACTAAGTGTACTAAGATGGTCCATTTACAAGTATCCATACTTTTTTCACTTAAACATCTTAATGGGTTTGGCACATATGGCATTAGTAATACGCCTAGACTCATCAAGACGCCTGGTCAGTGTGATGAGGAAAAGACCAAACCCTCCAGCACATGACAGCACAACGACACAAATGGCCCACAGTCCCCAAAAGCTTTCACTCCCCCCTCTTATGCAGCAAGAGGATCAGAGTGGAAGCAGAGGGTGCTTAGAATCTCTGGGTACGACCAGGCTGCCATGCACGGAAACTGAACTTGGCCTGTTACAATGTAAGATTGTTCATCGGTGAATGTAGGATATTTGAGCTGGAAAAGGAATTAGAAAATATGATTTGGAATATCATCGGTTTCCCTGAAACAAGAAGAAGAAATGAATCACTTATAAATTTATCAAGAGGAAATCTCTTGTACACCAATGGAAACAGTGAAAGGAGTGAAGGTGGAGTTGGCTTTCTGGTCCATAAAGATATAAAATACAACATTTTTTAATTCAAAAATACATCACCAAGGGTGTCAACACCACTCAGGATTTCTAAGAGGTACAAGCTAAAGGTTATAAATGCACCAACATCGAGCCATGATGATGAAAAGGTTGAAGAAATGTACACAGAAATTGAGTTTTCTAGATGACCAGAAAAGTGACCAGATAAATGCGCACATGAAAAAAGCCCACACAAAAATTCCGCATAGAAAAAACCACACTGTCATAAATGCTCACATGAAAAATACCCACACGGAAAATTGCTCACATGGAAGAATGCTCACATCATTTTTAGTTTACAAAATACAAATTATTTTTTTAGTTTACAAAATACAAATTATTTCATATTTCAAAATGCAACAAAATGTTGAATTTATATATTTTATTTCTACTTCTGTACGATGTTGTTGTTGTTTGTTGGATTTATTAGTGCAAGAGCTACTAAGGCCATAATGCACCAATTACAATCTTATTCAGTACATGATTGTTATATTAAAAAAGGATTCAGATCAGATGATATTTGTTTATCATCCTGAGGAATGTAAAAACATCATTAATATCTTGTCGGTCTTCGAGAATCTGCTGTAAGGTAAGTTTATTAGAGGAATACAGATGTGAAGAAAAAGTTGTTTGTTATTCCCTCAAGTATAATGGGCATTCAATGATAAAGTGATTTACCGTGAGTTGAATTTGACAGTTGCTGCATAGTGCAGGATCATCCTGAGTGAGTAAATAACTATGAGTTAGGTGGGTATGTCCTATTCACAATCTGGCAAGTACTACTTCTTCCTTTCTATTGCCTGTTAGGCTTGATAGCCACTGCTTTCGATCATTTTTAATCTGAAAGAGCTTATTGTTTTTTTGTCCCTGCCAAATCGATAGCCATTTTTTTCTAACAGAGTTATGTATGATGTGTTTGAAATCTGTGTAAGGTATCTGCATGTCTGATGTTATGTGACTGGCATTCTTGGCAGCAAAATTCGCTTGATCGTTTCCTATGATTCTAGAATGTCCAGGTATCCAACAGAAAATGAATTTTTGCCTGTTTGCAAGAAGCTGCACTAACTTGATTTGAATTTGTTGTAGTAACGGATGACGGAAAATAAATTTACACTGAAGAGCAGATACATCGCTTAAGGAATCGGTGTAGATAATAGTTTGAGGATATAAAGACTGTTTTACATTCTCTAGAACCATCAGGATAGCATACAGTTCTGTGATGTAAATGCTGCACTCCAAAGGGAGCTGTTGGGATATTGTAATGTTTGGTAGAACTGCAGCTGCGCCACTTTACTATCTGTCTTGGAACCATCAGTGTAAATTTGGGTAAAACAGGAGAATTGAAAAGGGTGAGTTGCATGGATCTGCTGAATACTGAAATTTGGAAGGGCATTCTTTCCCCATTGTTGGAAATGTTGGTCAACATTGGCCAAGGGTATTTCCCATGGTGGTGTAGCCGTACTAATATCTAGAATTATGTTATTCGTATTTAGTTCCCAGCACACAGTTATGCTTTGTAATCTAATGCCACATGGTTTATTCTGCAAAAGTTTATTTGGTACAAATTATGCCATTTTGGGGTGAATAGATACTGCCTTATAGGATGATGTGGGAAACTTCTGATTTTAGCTAGCTAGCAGAGCATGCCGACGAAGAAATAGAGGTGGTTCGTGTGCTTCCCTATAGAGACTATGAACTGGCAATGTACAAAAAGCTCCCAGTGCAATTCGGAGAGCATTGTGATGTACTGGGTCGAGCCATTTGAATGCACTTTCTCTAGCTGACACACTTCCATCCCTTGTTGTGGAAGTTGATAGCCTAAATAAATCTAAGGCTTAGCTGGACAGGTATTTCGAACGAATAAAGGGGTGAAGCGGAAGTGTTTTTTTTTTTTTGGCTGATGCTGCATAAGCTTGCTTTCTTGCATCATATGCCTCTACTAATGCTAATGCTAATATGCATGAGACCCATAGTCTAGTCTGGATCTTATGAGCGGCAAGAATAAGTGCAGCAGCATGTACCAATCTGCACCCCATGACATAGCAGAAATTTCCCTGAGGAGATTCAGCTTCTTTAGACAGGTTATACGAATATGCTTAATATTTCTCTAAGAAATTAAGTTTTTTATTCAGAATTAGTCCAAGAAAGCTAATACGCAGTCGCAGTTGAAAAGTAATTAGATGAGAGTCAAGATGTAAATTGGAATCTGGATGTAAATTCCGTTTACAGCAAAAATGAATTGCTGTTGTTTTTTGTTTTGAAAGTCTATATCCATTATTTTCTGCCCACTGAACAAGCGTGTTAATTTTGCCTTGAAGCTGCCTTTCAATGAAATGCATGTTTTGTGAGTGGCATGAGATTGCCAGATCATTGGCATACAGATATGTTTCAACTGTGTTGGGAATACATTTGGTAATTGAATTAATCCTGATGGAGAAGAGCGTGGCACTAAGCACAGAAGCTTGAGGGAACCCCTCTTCTTGCACAAATGTTTGCGAGAGAGCAGAGCGAAATCGTACCTGAAAGGACCTGTTGCTCAAAAAGTTCCGGATAAATTTTGAAGATGACCTCGAAGACAGGATTCATAGAGATCGTGAAGAACCCCAGGTTTCGATACAACCAACTGCCAGGTCGTATCGAAAGCTTTTTCAATGTCAAGACATATCATCACTAGATGTTCGTTCCTGAGAAATGCATTTCGGATGTTTCTTTCAGCTTTGACCATAAGGTCAAGTGTTGATCTCGTTCTTCAAAATCCATATTAATTTTGACTTAGAATGCTTTCAGTCTCTAGGAGCATGTCAATCTGGCATTAATTATTTTTTCTAATATTTTTCCTATGCAGCTAGTTAAAGCTATCAGTCGGTAATTTGCAGGATCTGAATGGTCCTTTCCTGGTTTTGGGAAAGCTAATACAATAGAATGACGCCAACTGGTAGGGTAGTAATCTTTGTCAAAGATTCTGTTATATAATTTTAGCAGAGCAGAATGGGATCCTTCACTCAAATGAGATATCATGGCATAGTACACTCCATCAGGGCCAGCAGCACTATTATTGAATCTTGCAAGTGCACTATATAACTCTGCCATGGTAAGGGGTACATTATATGGAAGCTGTCGTGAAGTATTGAAATTAAGATTATATTTTTCTGCTTGTACTTTATGTGCCTGGAAAATTGGCTGAAATGTGGTTATAGCTGAGATAGTTTCAAAAATGTATTAGAAATTTCAAGAGAATTGCAAATTTATTTGCCTTTTAGAAGTATTATCGGAGTGGTTAGAGGAGGATATTTTCCGTTAATTCTTCGAACTTTAGTCCAAACGGTTCTGATATTTGTGGTTCTGTTTATAGTGGAGGCATATTTGGACCATGTCTCTTTTTTGCTTATTCATTGTATATGACAAGATTTAGCTCTAGCTTTCTTGAACTGTATGAGATTAGCTGTGGTTGGGTATTTAAGAAATAAGTTCCAGTATCTATTCTTCTCTTTTTTGGCATTGCTACAGGCTTCATTCCACCATAATTTTGGGTGTGAGCAGGTTTTCATGGATTATCTGGGTATACCGGTTTCTACAGCTGCTATTATTTTCTGAGTTATGTAAGTTCAATGGTGAGAGTCTAAATGGTCTGAATATCTAGATGTGCCGGTTATTGATATTTCTTCCAGTTAGCTTTGTCGAATTTCCAAACAGTTTTTATTTCAGTTTGAGGAGGAGAGTTAGTCGACAGTGTGCATATTACTTGAAAGTAGTCACTATTATGAAGGTTATCAGTGACCGTCCAATCAATAAGCGGAAAGAGGTTTGGCAAGCATATTGAAAGATCAATTGCATAAGTTGACCTTGAGGAAAGATGCATGTACGTGTGAATCCCATTGTTTAACAATGTTAGTTGTGCCTTTTAAGAAATTTTTCAATTAACAGACCTCTCTTATTAAGGTGCGATGAACCCCATAAGGGGTGATGCCAATTCCAGTCACCCAGATACAGAAAGGTGGTGGCAGCTGGGTAACTAAATCATCCAAATCTGCTAAAGTGTATGAATAATTGGGCGAAAGGTATAATGAAACAACTGTTATTGCTATCTCAACCATAACTCTAGTAGCAATTGTTCTAAAGTTGTTTGCAGTGGGACAGGTCTGAAAGGAGTTCTGGAGTTTACTAGCAATGCTACACCTCCATGTGCTGTACTAGTCGTTTCTATCCTTTCTAAGCATTATATAATGTTTTATGCTCATAGATATTTTAGGGGTCAGGTTTGTTTCCTGTAGACAAAGAACAGTAGGCTTATATTCGGTAATTAAGTCATAAATGTCGTCTAAGTTAGCACAGAGTCCACGACAATTCCATTGAATAATTTGGTCTAGTGACATCCATGTCCTCTTCTTCTGCATGAAGTTCAAGAAGTGGTTCATCTCAGTGTGAGTTTCTATCTACTTCCATGGTATCAGTATCAGTGCTCAATTTTTGATTATTTCTTTCAGAGCTTGTTTGATTAACTGGCTGTTGTACAGCATTTTTATCTGGCGGTATTGTCAATGGTGTATTTACCGAATGAGTTGATTGCCATTGGGTAGGCTGTTCTTTAGAGAGGTTCAACTTTGCCCAATCAGAAATTGAGATGCTTGACAGAACTGAACAATCTGTTTGTACTGTTATGGATCGTTGCTTTTTTACAACTGAAGAATAAGATGGCAATTTATTAGAAATCAAAAAAATGTCTTTTTGCTTCTTGGTATGGCACCTTTCCTCTTTGTACTTTTGTATATTCTTTTCTGTTTGGATGCACTCCTTTGAAAATGCTGAATGATTTCCCTTACACTTTGGGCAGCATTGCATTTCCGTGGTGCAGTCTGTGTGAACGTGTTCTTTCGAACCACAGGAGGCACAGGTGGTTACACCCTTGCAGACTGCTTGCGACTGTCCAAATTTTTGGCATTTAAAACACTGGACTGGGTTTGGAATATAAGGTCGAATTTTGCACCTTAAATACCTAGCTTTAACAGTTGTTGGTAAAATTGGTGTTTTAAAGGAAAGAATGACCGTTCGGGTAGGAGTAAGAACCGCATCTTTCTTAATGACCATCCTTTTGACATTTATTATATTTTGATCACTTAATTCCTCAGATACATTAAGGAGATCCCACTCGGCTATTACCCCTTTAGAGGAGTTTAGGGTGGCATGTGGGGTAATCTTTGTGGGAATTCCACCAAAAGTCAATGTTTTTAATAGTCTTTCCGAGTGCTTATTCTCACTCATCTCCACTACAAGGTCTCCAGATTTTAATCTCCAAACCATTTTTGGAGGGCCCACCACATTCACAAGAAATTTCTGTATTAAGAATGGGGAGAGCTTACTCAAAGGATTATCAGTTAATTATCAGAAAAAGAGGAACAGGGCTTTCTGTTCCTTCTTTTTTCTGCCGTTTTGCATTACATGCATTTAAGTCATCTCCGTTTGAGAGATCTGGTTCATGAGAGCCGTAAATGGCATGTCTATTTATGTCCATCTTTGCTCCTTTTTTGCCCTGGGAGAGTGGTTTTCTTCTCCCAGCTTACCAGCCCCGCCACGTGGAGGCAAGAGCGGTGCCACCAGTGACCAAGCGGTTCAGAAAGTTAGTTAGGTTAGTACGGATTCTATAAATATATATACAAGGAAAGAAATGTGTATTCCATTTCTGGATTCTACTTCAAAGCTTTTAAGTAAAGAATCACTTATGAAAAACAGAAAGAATAGAGACACTGGAAAATAAATATAACTAATCTGCTGAGAAAGAGCACTCTACGTATCGCACAAAATATCGCTTGGGCACTATCATTTGGCACTCGGGGACTCTGTACGATGTATTTTAATAAAACTTTTGATATAAAACTTTTGATTTTAATATAAAATAGAATATTTTGATGTAAATGTTTGTAAGGGAAATTACAGGAAATAAAATGCTCTGGTTTTATTTTAACAAAAGTCTATTATTTTATTTATAAAAATAAATTATTTTTTCTCTGTCTTACAAAGTGAACAGTCAACACTTTTTGGTTTTTATCAACAAACAACTAATTCAGACATATTTCAGTGATTTATTTATTTGTCAAGGATTTGAATAGAATTTTCATTACTGTAAGTTAGCCAATCTCTACAAGTATTTCAGTTTGTCTTCTACCTGCTCATATTCCTGCACAAAAGTGGCAACCAAGTCATGCACTGCATCATATCTTCTCTTTTTCACCTCTAAACGACCTACCAAAGATTGACATTAGCCAGTGTCAATCTGTGGCAAGCCAGGTCCTTCTTCAGTTCATTAAACAAAAATCCCATGCTGGAATGACTGCAGTGGAATAGGGAATTAAATGCATTGTGAAATCTCTCACAGCAATTTGTAGTTTTAGGCAACTGTTCAAGAGCTGCATCATTATGATTCCATATTCTTATTGGAAACTGGGGATCTCTACCTGCAGCACCCTCAATTGTCATTCTGTTATGAAGACAATCTGCATGCGTAGCACAGTGGTATCGTCACCGTCCTCCCCACGCCGGGTGGAAAAGGCCCGGGTTCAAATCCCATCAATGACACAAGGAACTTTAATGGGCTTTTTTCACTCCATGGCTGAGTTAGTCGATCTCAAGCGTATATAGCAGTTTTTTTCCCAAAGAAACTGGGTTTTTTCATCCAGCAAACCAGGCAAATCGACCAGATAACACATGCAATTTACAGACATAATATATAAACGGGTATAGGTAATCATTTATGAGGGTCCTTAATATAATAATTTTTTTTTGTTATGAACACAAAAGATGGCAACATAGCACAACAACCAACTGAACATTGTCATGATTCCTGTCCTCAAAAAGCAGAAGCCAACATTGCAAGAAGCAAAATGAGGCAATACATCAGAGTAGTTAGTGCTCCTCCTCGCAATGTGATGGAGAATGTGTTGTTAGAATTGAGTAACGATGTACTGGCCCATATGCCCAAACAATCATCCCTTGAGAAATCTCAATCACAGAAAAGACTGTCATTTGCCTAATCCAACAACAATAAATTTTGACATTCCTGAGAAGTACCATCAACTGATATTTCATGATTCAGGTGTGAATGATCCAGACAGAATTCTGGTTTTAGGTTATAAATAACCCTTGGTTGAATTGAACAAAGATACAATTTATGGAGATGGCACCTTTGATAAAGTTCCAAACATGTTTTACCAACTGCATATGTGGCATGCCATGTATCTACATTTTGTTACAGAAAAAGAACTTGGATACTTATAATAGAATGTTTGAAATCATGAAGCTGTTGGTTCGAAATCCGGTGCCTCAAAAGGTTTTAGCGGATTTTGAGAAGGCTTGCATGAATGCAGTAAGGATTGCCTTTCCACATGCTGAAGTCAAAGGGTGTTATTTCCATCTGTGTCAGAGTCTGATCAGGAAACTCAGCAATCTTGGCTTGAAGACTGAATTTGAAACTGGTATAAATTAGCATTAACATGGCACATGATGCAAGAAAGCAAGCTTATATAGCATCAGCCAAAAAAAAAAACAACATAGACCCTTCTCATTTCACCCATCCACTCACTGCAAATGTTTGTCCAGTTCTGCCTTGAATCTGTTTAAGCTATCAACTTTTACAATGACAGATGGAAATTTGTTCCAGTGATAAATCACCGCTGGCTAAAGGCAAACTTTTGCACATCTATCCTACAACTGTCTTTCTCCAATTTGAATTTATGCCCTCTCAGGTGATTATTCTGAGCAAGAGGAAGAATCCCATCAGCATTGAGCATGCTCAAATCAATCAAGGCTTTATACATCTCAGTCAGATCACCTCGCAGGCATCTAGTCTCCAGACACTGTAACTTGAAAAACTTAAGCCTTTTTTCGTAAGAGCAACTCTTTGTTGCTGTTACAAAGCAATAATCTTGTTGCCCTTCTCTGTACTCATTCCAACAGCTCTACATCCTTCTTAAAATTAGGCCTCCAGACCTATATACAGTACTCAAGGTGTGGAGGCCTCATTTTAAGAATGATGTAGCTAAAAAGGGGATAATCACATCCTTATCCCTGCTAGAAAAATTCCTGTATATCAATTTCATATCAATGTATATCAATTCCTGTATATCTCTTGTTGCATTAACCTTTGTCCCAGTCCATGTTGTGAGGAGTATCTTTGATGAGCTTGCCTCCACATTTCCAGACGAAGATGGCAAATGTCACCCACAAATGTCAGTGAATAGTGAAATTTTAACCCCCACCCACAAATGTCAGTGAACAGAAATGTCAACTAACTAGTTGTGGGTGGGGTTAAAATTTAATACAGTAAAAAAAAAAAGATAAGCAATCAATAACAAAGAACACGGCACACACAAATTGCAAGTAAGAACGGAGTAACTTAACTTGTTACTCCGTTCTCACTTGCGCATATCGCGCAAGTGAGAACGGACTAACAAGTTAAGAAGCTTAAAAAATAGGAATGAAGAACAGATGCTGAAAATTAATTTTTTTATATAAATAAATAAATAAATAAATTTTCTGTTTATGCTCCGGGACGACCAAACAGTCAGAGGAGTTCACAAGATAAATAGAATACAAGAAACAGCACCATATTCAGTAGTCATGGGCTTGAACCCCGGTCACTCAAGGCACGTGTACTTATGATTGAAGCACTAACAGAAAAGCCCAATAAACAGAAAAGTCCAATAAAAACGCTAATAGTTTTTATTGTTTTATGGTTGTGACCTCCAGAAATCCAACCGAACCACGTGCTATGGTCGGAGACAATTGTAGGGTAATCTCGAGTGCTACGGTCTCCTGCCTCGATTAAGCAGCACGTTGTCCCAATTAAGCAAAATAAACCCTGGCTATTTTCTCGATTGGGTTCTGTTCTTTAAGATTTGCCCCAAATAAACGGTGGCCCAAATAACCAGAATCCACTGTATTAATCCTTGCTGCCCATCTGCACTGAATCCTTGCTGCCCATCAGTGCAGATGGGCAGCAAGGAGGGCCCATAGACCACATTTGGAATACTCGTGTGCAAGTATTCCACAACTGTGTCCAAGTATGAGAGGCAGTACCTAAAAATACAACAAGCCTCTTGAAAGGGTTCAAACATGGGCAATGCAGCTGGTGAGATTGGCAAAAGGAGGTGTCCATATGAGGAAATACTTGCTTCCAGCCCCTTATTAAGAACCAATAATCACCTCTCCAAAGTCAACACAGACCTATCGCTCGTTCTCCTGTATTAGTAAAAATTCTGGAGAAAGCAATACTACCATCCAGCATTTACCAAGTTGTCCATAACAGTCCTCAGCAAATACACTATGGGATCTCAGGAAGGTCAACTATAAATAATCTTTGAACAATGATGTTGCACATCTTAGAAGCCTTAGAATAGAGACAGGGGCCATCAGCCATATAGGGTTGAATTTGAAAGTGTCTGCAATTCTAACCAAACGTGATAGGAGGGAGTATATGATGAGATCCTTGTCAATCAATTCGGCCCTGGAAAAATTGTGCAAGGCTCAAGGGATAGAATTTTTTTCAGCCTGGACTGTACTTGTTAACAGGAGAGATTGCTTCTACAGGGATGGGATACACTTAAATAGAAAGGGTGCAAGAATATTTGCTGATGCTATCGAGGCAGTGTTAGGTGGGTCGGAAAACTGCTAGCTTTGGGGGAGACAAAGACGAATAGATTAACAGTAGCCACTCGCAGAGGTGAAAGAGATTCTTGCACTGCATCTATTGGAATGAGCAGAAGCCTGAAAAACAAGATGCAGGATATTTCAGAGACTGCTGGGAGTCATTGCGGTACAAGTAAACACATGGGTTGATGAATTTGAGGTATTGCTCAAAACATCAAAGGCAGATATTGTTGGGATATCAGAGACGTGGTGACACAGATATAAGGAATGCAGAACTGGAATTTGGGGAGTACAACGTCTACAGAAAGGATAGACTGGATAGGAAGGGAGGAGGGGTTATGCTATTAGTTAAGAAATATATAAAATCCAAGGAAGTGAAGCCAGTGGACATCGCTGGACAGTGCAGTGTCGAGTCAGTTTGGTGTGACATAAGCATTGGGAGATCAAAATTGAGAGTAGGAGTGTGCTATAGGCCTAATGACTCTGATGAGTATAATAAGAAACTGTACAGGGAAATAGAGTGGGCCAGTAAATCAGAAAGTCTTATAATGGGAGATTTTAATTTCCCAGATATTGACTGGAATTTGGGGGCTGGTCACTCACACACTAGCAAGGCTTTTGTGGATTTATTGGATGATTGTTTTCTACATCAGCATGTTCGGGAGGCAACTAGAGGGAGGATACTCTTGATTTGATTATCAGCAGTGATTCTTCATGAATTAAGAATCTGCAAATAAATGAACCACTAGGTGGCAGTGATCACAGTGTGCTGAAGTGGGATTTACTCAAAGAGGTAACTACCATTAGGGGTAAAGGGAAGGGTTATTGCTTTCGAAAGGCGACTACGATGGACTTAGACAGTATTTAAATTCCATACAGTGGGACCAACTGATGATGTTACCAACAGCAAATTCAAAATGGGAAGCATTCAAAGAACTTATCTTGGAAGCTACTAGGCTTTACATACCAACTAAGAAATATTGTTCAAGGTTTAGGCCTAAATGGATGTCAGATGAACTAATGGCAGAGAAGAAACATGCATGGGATACATACAAATTAACACATGACACAGAAGCCTATGATAGATACAAGTTGATCTGTAACCAAGTTACAAAGGAGGTTAGGCAGGCGAAGGCAGATTACGAGAAATCTTTGGCAAGGGATGCAATGAAAAACAGCAAAGAGTTCTTTACTTATGTAAACTCTAGAAGGAAGGGGATGAATCAGATTGGTCCACTTGATATCGAAGGGTCAACTGTTGATGATCCTGCTCAGGTAGCTAACAAACTAAATGAATATTTTGCATCGACATTCACACATGAGTAGTTATTTAGCAAGGGGAATGCCAGAGGTGTATTCAACTCTAGCAGTAAGCTAGAGAATCTTGTAATAACTGAGAGTAAAGTGGAGGAGAAATTGTTGAAGATAAACACAAGAAAGGCACCTGGGGTGGATGGGATCTATCCAGTTATATTAAAGGAGGCAGCAGAGGAAGTAAGCAAACCCTTAGCCATAATTACGAGAGCTTCCTTGGACTCAGTGGAGGTACCCACAGACTGGAGATGTGCAAATGTGACCCCAATTCACAAAGGAGGATCAAAGGCTGACACACGTAATTATAGACCTGCGAGTTTAACTTCTGTTCCAGGAAAATTAATGGAGGCACTAGTTAAAGAAGCACTGCAGGATCATTTAGACAAGACTTCAGTTATAGCTCGGACACAGCATGGTTTTGTTAAGAGGAAGTCTTGCCTGACCAATTTGATTGGATACTATGATGCAGTGACAAAGGAACTGGATGCAGGAAATAACTTTGATATTATATACTTGGATCTTAGAAAGGCTTTTGATACTGTTGCACATGGAAGACTGCTGCAAAAATTGGAGCAGTGTGACATTGGAGGCAAATTGCTGCTTTGGATAAAGGGGTGGCTGAGGGAGAGAAGACAGAGAGTGGTAATCAATGGACACTGCTCGTCGTGGACTAATGTTATTAGTGGAGTCCCTCAGGGCTCAGTGTTGGGTCCATTATTATTTTCTGTATTTATAAATGATATTGATGATGGTATATCAAGCTTAATGTCGAAGTTTGCAGACGATACAAAGGTAGGCAGGGTTGTCAAGGACACTACTGACACTATGCTGCTGCAACAGGATCTGGAAAGGTTGAGCAGATGGGCTGAGTTTGGCGAATGAAGTTTAACGTTGACAAATGTAAAGTACTACACATGGGAAACAGCAACCCCAGAGCAACGTATCTACTCTGTGGTACTACACTGACAGTTGTACAGAATGAAAGGGATCTGGGGGTGGTTGTGCAGGCAGATATGAAGTTCTCTGATCAGTGCAGACGGGCTGCAAGAGTAGCTCATAGTGTATTGTCAATGATATATAGGAATTTTTCTAGCAGGGATAAGGAGGTGATTATTCCCTTGTATAAGGCAATGGTCAAGCCACACCTAGAGTACTGTATACAGGTCTGGAGGCCTCATTTCAAGAAGGATGTAGAGCTGCTGGAACGGGTACAGAGAAGGGCAACAAGATTAGTGAATGGAACAAAGGGGTGCTCTTACGAAGAAAGGCTTAAGTTTTGCAAATTACAGTGTCTGGAGACTAGGCACCAGCGAGGTTATCTGATAGAGGTGTATAAAGCCTTGAATGGTTTGAGCATGCTCAATGCTGATGGGATTCTTCCTCTCGCTCAGAATAATCACCTGAGAGAGCATAAATTCAAATTGAGGAAAGACAGATGTAGGACAGACATGCGGAAATTGGCCTTTAGCCAGCAGGTGGTTGGTTGGTGGAATAGACTTTCATCGCTTGTCGTGGAAGTTGATAGCCTAAATAAGTTTAAGGCTCAGCTGGACAGGTATTTCGAACGTACAGAGGGGTGAAGTGGAAGTGGTTTTTTTTTCTTTTTTTTTGGCTGATGCTGCATAAGCTTGCTTTCTTGCATCAAATGCCTCCACTAATGCTAATGCTATCTTGATATCCACTATGTTTGGTGCCAACTATTTACTCCAATAGCCATAGAACAGCTCTTATAAAGCTACTTCAATTTCCACAGTCATGCTCTCTGGTTCCTAGAATTTTCCCTATCCAAGAGGACCCTCATACTAAAGGTTGGAGCAAAGCCATCACATGTGTTATAACTGACAGTGTGCCTTAAAGGAGGGATCTGGTGTTCTTTTCATTACAATCATGGTGCCATTTGTGGCCAACAAATAGAAATGAATCATGTATGCTGAAGATATCAAGCTCCTTACGAGGAAATCGGCATCCGACTCGCCAGCTGAAACCACTCAACAAATCAACAGGAAACTAGAGGACCTAGCTGACTACTTCAATATATTACAATCTATTTTATATTAAATATAATACAATCTATTTTAATATAAAACAGATTGTATATTTGACTTTATGTTGTTGTTGTTATTTGGTTTTTAGGAGCATTAGCAACTAAGGCCATATTGCTCCGGTATATGCGGTGGTCATTCCCTGACCTTTCTGCATCCTCCGTATTTGGTGGTGACGGGCTCGAACCCCGGTCTAATCAAGAAGCGTGTGCTACGCACTGCTGCTCCTTCCCACCTGGCTACGGAGGCGCCTTATTTGACTTTATAAAAAACTTCCAAAACAATCCTCTAAAATTAGCACAAATCATCTTCTCACTAAAAAGCAGCCCAACAATGTTGGAGCCAGCATTCAATGTTTGCTCAGTTCCAAGTGTTCAAATAAACAAAGATCTGGGAATACACTATTTATCCTCATATTATCCAATCAGACTGGTCAGATAAAAAATTAAAAAATTCATAGTGTGACTGCAATATAAACTGAATTCCTATCTAGATGGTCCTTCATTACTTCTTAACCACTGAGGAGTCATATGCAACTCCAAGCACGTTAAATTCATAGATTCAAAGCTGACTTTTCTATGGTGGGTCGCCAAGCAATAGCTGCTCCACATTACACCTGCTAAACAATCTGATCAAAACAAAATCTTCCTATATGCCTCAGAGAAATGGGCACTGGTTGCTGATTCCATCCTTAATCATCGGAGAAAGAAGGCTGCTATTCACAGTCAAGATGGCCACAGGTAAAATAATGCAGCCGAATTTCTGGGATCAATATACTTGCCAAGTTCCTCACCCTTATCTCCTGTCTTCAGTACAACTATAAGTAAACTAACTGGTTGAATCCAATAGATTCTTGCCTAAGCAAAACTGCCGTTTTATAGCTTCCCTCACTCCAAATGATCGATTGTGACCTCTGAGAAATGGTAGACAAGAAATAGAGAGAGAGAGGAAATCCTCCCTACACAGAAAATTTAGAATGCCATATCCAAGCCAACTGCACTTTTACCCAACAGAAGTGGCCACAAAAAAGGTGTCCTTGATATGCCAATTACTGCCTGCACTTATAACTTTGACTGACCACGCTTGTGACACAACCAGGAGTCAAAGTGCTGTTCAGCTCTGCAAACAGGTTCTGGTTCTGCACTGCTACATCACACTACTCCAGATGGTGTGATGTAGCAGTGTTTATAATTATATTTTTAAAATCATACATTACTGCACTCTTTATATTTATTATTAATATATCATTATATAATTTGCCCATCGATCTTCATTCAACCCCTTGGCATGTATCAACCCGTCTTTCAATACGATTGCTCCCAGGTGGGGGATCAATATAGACTTAGTTGGGAATCTCTGTAGTAAACTGAAATAAATGACTTAATATCATCCATCTGATAAATTGCCAAGCACAATATATTCAATATATGTTATCCAGACATATCAAATACACACGCACACAGCACACATGCATTCACACATATTATCACAAGTACAATTTTAAAATTGGAGGAAAAACTGAACTTTCCACACACGTAAAGTAGTAGTAGTGGCAAATGGTGGAAGAAAGTAAGCTTATACAACATCCCTTTTGTTTCCTCCTCACTAATCACACTACCCATCTCTGCAGTCATTCTAATAATCCACATACAGAAGACTCCCGATTTTCCGGGATAGATGGTAAAAAACAAATCCCCGATAATCGATTTCCCAGTTAATCCAAAAATACAAACGTCCCCAGCATACGTAAAAGATATGTTCCAGGACTTCTTACTTCATCGAGTTTTACGTAACTTGGGAATGACTAATAAAATATTGCTACTATATTATTATTGACAAATTGAATTCCGCGCGATACTTGTTAATGTTTGGCCATTTTGATACATGCTTATTATCAGGTGGTCACCCACCATGCACAAGTACATGGTGGGTGACCACCCAGGTCTGAACCAACGTAAGCAGGGGTCGAGGTATGGCACCCACACCACACGGAGGAACGCCGCCCCTCTATGTTACCAGGCAGTACTAGGTGGTAGATGACTCTCATCAACCGGTGAAATCCCACCACTTTGCTTATTGGAGGCTTGAAGTGGTGGAACCCATGTTTAGTCTCTAGAGCTAAGTTCCGGTCAACCCTTCCCTATCTCTTCCATCATGCAGTATGATTGATGACTTTTGAGGTTATGATGAACGTCGTGGCGAGATCCAATATTCCTTACATTTCGAGGGTACAGCTCTAAAACGGTGTTTGCAGGCCGGCCACTAGTTAGTACACTGGACCGAACTATTGGTAACTCTCTAGGAGGCTTCTGGATCAGCTAATGTATAATCTTGCTACCTCTACTCTGCCAGATAGTGACTGGAGAGAGTCCGAGTAGTGTGTATGCGGGGAGGATTGTTAAGGCCATGTTATGTCCGGGATCTGGGTATATTATTACCACATGTACCCCATATCCAAAAATTTCATTACTTCATACAGCATGTCCCACCCACTTTTTCTTACTATTGAATACACCATGAATTGTCAAACTAATAAAGCAAGCTTATCTGCGAAAAGATCTAAACCTCCCAAGCACTTCCTAATTCATTTCACAAATATACATGGTCTCTATTCTAATCTCAACGATGTCCATTTCCACTTGCAGTCTGCCAAACCCCATGATCTTTTTCTGACAGAATCTCAGTTATCGGTTGATTCAACTAACTACTGCTCATCTCAGATGCCCAAATTATTTTTTGTATGATTATTTTCGCCTCAAAGGTGGTACTTGTGCATATGTCCGTTCTGATATTCCCTGTCAGAGATTTGGCAATTTGGAATCTCCTCTCTTTGATCTTCTCTGGTTTAAAATCTCTCTACCTCATTGTGTCAAATTCATCTGTTGTCTCTACCGTTCTCCCAACTCCACTAATCACTTGGAGCTCTTTGACTTCCTCTCTTTGCAACTTGACTTTCTCCAGTCCAACTTTCCTAACAGTGAGGTAATTTTCCTTGGTGATTTTAATGTTCGCAACTCCAGCTGGCTTCAGTTTTCTAGTCACACCGACCCAGCAGGTCGAGATGCTGAGGCTTTTGCAATTACTAATGACCTAGCACAGATTGTTCATTTACCTACAAGAATACTGGACAATACTAATCAAACAGCCAATACGCTTGATCTTTTTCTCACAAACAACCCTTCTAAGTACACGGTCCAAGGGAGAGGTCCTTTAGGCACTTCAGATCACAACTTGGTGATTGTCTCTTCGCCAATGGAACCTTTATCTCATGGCTATTCCCAACCTAGTGTTGTTTGGCATTACAAGAATGCAAAATGGGATGACCTGCAAGACTTATTTTCTTCTTTTCCTTGGTCGGATTACTGTTTCAAAACTTCTGATATCAACGTTTGCTCAGATCGTGTCAGTGAAATTATTCTTGCAGGAATGGAATCCTTTATCCCACACTCCACTTTAAAATCTCGTCCTTTATCTAAACCTTGGTTTTCCAATAAATGTGCTAAGGCTGTTCAAGAGAAGAATGTTGCATATCGTAATTGGCTTGTTTATAATTCTTCAGTTTCATTTTCTGCCTACACCAAAGCTCGCAACGATTGTAAAGCAGTTATTAATCAGTCCAAACTAGAGTTTGAACAGGCTAAGAGTAGAAAACTTGCTTCTTGCCCTAATGGTAGCCGAGCATTCTGGTCTCCTGCCAAAGCTATTGGCCCCAACTTTTGCCCATCTCTGCTCCCAACTCTGTCCAAACCAGATGGTTCTGTTGTCACTTCAGCCAAGGATAAAGCTGACCTGCTAGCATCCCATTTTTCTTCCAGCTCATGTATTAATGATCCTGGTAAAACACCTCCCACCATTCCCAACACGCTCCATTCAATACCTCCTGTGGTCTTCCGTCAAAAGGATATCAGAAAGATTTTGATGAATCTTGATGCTAAGAAAGCTCCAGGCCCCGATGGTATTTCTCCACTTGTTCTCAAAACCTGTGCTCCTGAACTTACTCCTATTCTTTGCCGCCTTTTTTCACTTTCTTATTCCAAAGGTGTTTTTCCTTTTGCTTGGAAATTTGCTCATATCCAGCCAGTTCCTAAAAACGGTGACAAATCCCTCCCATCCAATTATCGTCCCATTGCAATTACTTCTAGTCTTTCTAAAGTTATGGAGAAATCAATTAACCGCCAACTCTTAAACTACCAAGAAACCTTCCGTCTGATCAACGATCGCCAGTATGGATTCCATCAGTGTCGATCCACTGGTGATATTGTGGCTTATGTTACCCATTTATGGACTAATTCAATGGAAAGGTTCGGTGAAACACAAGTAGTTGCTCTTGACATCTCAAAGGCTTTTGATCGTGTTTGGCATAAAGGTCTTCTAAACAAGCTTCCATCTTATGGTTTGCCAACTGTTTTTAGTAATTGATTATCCAGTTTTCTCTCTGATCGCTCACTGAGGGTGAGGGTAGATGGCTCTCTGTCTTCTAACTTCTCCACTAATGCCGGTGTCCCCCAAGGTTCAGTTCTTTCCCCCACTCTTTTAGCATTAGCATTAGTAGAGGCATTTGATGCAAGAAAGCAAGCTTATGCAGCATCAGCCAAAAAAAAAAAAAAAACCCCACTTCCACTTCACCCCTCTGTTCGTTCAAAATACCTGTCCAGCTGAGCCTTAAACTTATTTAGGCTATCAACCTCCACCACAAGGGATGGAAGTCTGTTCCACCAACCAACCACCCGCTGGCTAAAGGCAAATTTCCGCACGTCTATCCTACATCTGTCTTTCCTCAATTTGAATTTATGCCCTCTCAGGTGATTTTTCTGAGCTAGAGGAAGAATCCCATCAGCATTGAGCATGCTTAAACCATACAAGGCTTTATACACCTCTATCAGATCACCTCGCTGGTGCCTAGTCTCCAGACACTGTAATTTGCAAAACTTAAGCCTTTCTTCGTAAGAGCACCCCTTTGTTCCATTCACTAATCTTGTTGCCCTTCTCTGTACTCGTTCCAGCAGCTCTACATCCTTCTTGAAATGAGGCCTCCAGACCTGTATACAGTACTCTAGGTGTGGCCTGACCATCGCCTTATACAATGGAATAATCACCTCCTTATCCCTGCTGGAAAAATTCCTGTATATCATTGACAATACTCCATGAGCTACTCTTGCAGCCCGTCTGCACTGCTCAGAGAACTTCATATCTGCCTGCACAACCACCCCCAAGTCCCTTTCATTCTCTACCACTGTCAGTGTAGTACCACAGAGTTGATACGTTGCTCTGGGGTTGCTGTTTCCCATGTGTAGTACTTTACATTTGTCAATGTTAAACTTCATTTGCCACCTCTCAGCCCATCTGCTCAACCTTTCCAGATCCTGTTGCAGCAGCATAGTGTCAGTAGTGTCCTTGACAACCCTGCCAACCTTTGTATCGTCTGCAAACTTGGACATTAAGCCCGATATACCATCATCAATATCATTTATAAATACAGAAAACAATAATGGACCCAACACTGAGCCCTGAGGGACTCCACTAATAACATCAGTCCACGATGAGCAGTGTCCATTGATTACCACTCTCTGTCTTCTCCCCCTCCCCCCCAACTTTTTCTCTTGTATATCAATGACCTTCTTCCTTTGACTGGAAATTCTATCCATAGTTTTCCCGATGATAGCACATTGCATTCCACTTTCCATTTTGAGAAACCTTGTCCTGCTCAATCAGCTTCAACTTCTCGAAAATCTGCTACCAATTCCTTAAATGCTGATCTTCAGGTAATTCTCCAGTGGGGCAAAGACAACTTAGTTGATTTCAACCCTTCTAAAACTCAGTCTTGTCTTATATCTCACAAAAAAGGATTCTTCTGCTCCTATGCTTATCTTCAGTGACACTCCGATTTCTAGGCAAAATGATATATCTCTTTTGGGGATTACTCTGACGTCTAATCACTCTTGGCACAAGCACATTACAAATATTGCTTCCTCTGCATCTAAAAAACTTGGTTTTCTCTTTCGCTCTCGGCGTTACTTTTCTTTCAAACAGCTGCTCACTCTGTATAAATCGCAAATCTGCCTTGCCATGGAATATTGTTCCCACATCTGGGATGGTGCCCCCAAAACCTCTCTCAGGCTTCTTGATTCCATTCAGAAGAGGGCAGTTAGGTTAATTAATGATTCATCTCTAACAGAGTCTCTCCACTCGCTTTCTCATAGACGTACTGTTTCTGCTGCATGTCTCTTCTACAGATACTTCCATGGGCACTGTTCTTCTGAATTGGCTTCTATAATTCCTGCTCTCTCTTTCAAAACAGTCGAAACACATGCCGTCACCAACCAACATCCATTTACTGTCCAACTTTAAACCCACAGAACCAACTTTTCATCTTCCTCATTTATTCATTCAACTGCAGTTTTCTGGAACAACCTTCCTTCATATGCATTTTCTGAAAATTACAATTTACAGAATTTCAAGTCCAATGTCAACAAATATCTTCTTTCGTCTTTTCAACCTCCAACCCAAGCACAGTACTAAGTACTATAGGTTCTAATACCTCTCGTTTTTGGGTTTCACATTAAAAAAAAAAAAAAAAAAAAATCCTTATTATAATGTTTCCTTAGAGATTTAACAGATGCACTGTTTTCAAACTTTTGAATAATTTCAAGTCTTGTTTAACTAAAAAATGCAACTCTTCTGCGTTTACCCATCATTTTCGCAATTTCTAAACAAAAAAAAAAAAAAAAAAAAAAATTCCAACATCCCTGACATAAATAACGAAACAAAATTTGTCCTTTTGTTTGTGCTGCAACAGAACACAACAACCGATGCAACGCACTAAAAGAAACAAAACATTTGGTCTCTCTCTGTTTTTTTTTTTTTTTTTGAGCGGCAGGTGTGAAGACAGCGGGGATTGCAAGATAATAGGTACACTAATCTCCCAATGACGACTTATAATGCCGCTTGTCGCTTATTTGCGACTTGAAAAATATCTGTTTATACCTATTCTAGTTATTACTTGAATTTGTTTGATTTCTGGTTGATTTTTTTTTTTTTTTTTTTTAAATTTGGAGTCTTGAAGTGTCCCGGTTAATCGAGAGTCTGCTGTACTTCCTAAAATAAAGCTTCCAGAATTGTATGCAAGTATGTTATCTAGCCTTGCCTTATAATAATGTCCCTGTAGGCAAAATTGTTGTATATTATCGACAAACCCACCCCCCCGTGAGCTGTCCTAGCTGACCATCTGCATCTCTCAGAGAAAGTCATATCTAAACTTCATACCACAATTACACTCCCCCCCAGGTCTCTTTCATTCACTACTACCCAGAGTGATACCACACAGTTTGTGTTATTCTGGGATTACCGTTACTCACATGCAGTCATGTGAAACATTTAACATCTGTCCATGTTAACCTTCAATTGCCACTTCTCACCAATGCCTTTCATCTAGATCTTGTTGCAGTAGCATACCTTGATTAATGTCATTGGTCACTCTACCAATCTTTGTTTCATCTGCAAACTTAGACATTAAGCTTGATATACCTTCATCAATATCATTAAAAAATATAGAAAACAATAGGCCCAACAGTGAAGCCTGGGGGGGGGGGACCTCAACTAATAACATTTGCTCAAGAAGATAAGTACTCATTGATAACCTCTCTCTCTCTCTCTCACACACACACACACACACACACTCAATTCTCCCTTTATCCATAGCAATAACCTTCCCCTAAAGCCATGCTGCTCAAATTTCCATAAGTCTTTTATGGGAACATTGTCTTTTATGGAAACATTGTCAAAAGCTTTGCATCCAGTTCCCTTGTTACTGCCTCATATTATCCAATCAGACTGGTCAGATAAAATAGCCCCTTAAAAAATTCATAGTGCGACTGCAGTATAAACTGAATTCCTATCCAGATGATCCTTCATTACTTCTTAACCACTGACTCCATTATTTATGTGGAACAGACATCAAGATACAGATCAAGTTTCCTTCCCTACCTTTCCCACACCACTTCTCACTTAACTGAATAATATCAGCCAGCAATAAACACCATTCTATTGTTCTTCTTTTTTTTTTTTTTTTTTTTTTTTTTTGGTAGTTGTTGGTGCATCGGCTTCTGTGGCCATAATGCACCTCCCAAGATTTTTGCAGTACTTTGATCCAAGCCCGAGGCGGGATTCGAACCCGCAACCTTTGGGTTGCCAGGCAGGCACTTTACCCACCCAGCTAGCCCCAGTCGGCTGTTGTTCTCATATACATATTAATTGAAAGTAATTAAAGCTCAAAAAGACGTAACATTTACTATAGTGAAAAAAATAGTTATAACGATAAAACTATTAAAAAAGATCTTTCTATATTAATATAAGATTAATGAGAAACAGTAACTAGTAGCCCCTGAGTTTTAAGTAATTGGTACACTGCAGCAATAGTTACTGAGGAAAGATCCTTCATGGCCCCAGAAGAAATTGTACAAGTGAAGCCTGAAAGCAAGAAATAAGTGATATTAAAATTTCAGAAAATTATTTATTAGAAAAACTTTTGAGCCTAATGCAAGTAAGGCTCCTGGAGTTGGAGTACATTTTACAATACATGGAAAATCTTATATATATATATATATGTCTTATGAAATTTTATGTTGTATTTCTTTGGCATTTTATTGAAAGATATTGTCAATTAGATTTGCACTACACAACTGAAACAAATTAAATGAAATAACAGCACGAATACGGCATTTCTATTTTGTGTTGTAGACCAACATAGCACACCTGAAAGCCTATTCGTTAATGAATATAACCAGAAATTCACAAAAATTAAAATAAAAAATAAATAAATAAATTTAAAAAAAACAAATTTAAAAAAGGATTTTTTTTATATATATATATTAAAATTAACTATATAGTATCGGTGTAAATACACCTTAGTTAACCCATATATTTGAACTATGTATGTAGCATAGAGGGCATCGTTTTAATTGTATCTCATAATGTGGTTGCCTTCACAACGAGATAGCTACTATTGCATTATTTCAAATAAATAACGCTTCTCTAGTAGAGAAGACTAAGTGGGTTGTGTACTGATTCCTGAGAGTTCTATAAGAATCTCTCGATGCATCCACTTATTTTGTTGCCAATATGTTTTGGGTCTTTGAAAATGTCTCCTCGCCTGATGCACCCTTCTCCTGAGTATAGTCAGTTCAGGTACCACCACCAGGGGACTACCTGCTTCCTCAGATTTTTATGTGGAATTGACAGGTTTGATGTTTTTATTAAAATGTTTGTCATATTTAGTGCTTGCTCGTCCGGGCTACAGTTGTTGCTTGATATAGACCAATCATTTTCTTGTTTTTGCAAGTCAGCTACTGTATGTTCTGTGAAAATCTGCCAGTTTGCCTTTTTAAAGTTATACCTTTTGATATCCAACAGGATGTTGGGTTCTTTGTAGTTGCCTTTTCAGTTTGAAGATGATGGCTCTATGATCTGATGTTGGACACACCAGTCCGTAATTTTATAAGTTATTGAATCGGAGGCGAGAGTAACATCAATGTCAACCTCCTACATAGTACTATTAAAATTAGCAAGTTATTTGGTTGGTTTAGTACTTGAAACAGTGAGGTAGCTATTGACAGTTATATAATTACTCAGCTAGGGCTTGAAGTACCTTTAACTTTCTAATTAATTTGTTCAGCAATAGTCTCAGTACTTATTATCTCAGTACTCACCTCAAAATCCATGATTAAAATTTGAAAGTCATAAGAAGTGGAAGTAAAAAGAATTTAAACTATATAAAAGCATGCCATAAGGAAGAGAAGTGCACAATTTTTCCTAGGTTGTCGTCTATAAAAGAAAAAACTAGAACAGAATATTAAGAACCAAGAGTCCGAAAGCAAGACTTTCGATATTGTCATCATCAGTTGGTTTACATGATAAAAGCAAAAGGTAGCTGATTTATAGTAATTTTAACTCCCAGGATGCATTAATGTTTTATATATAGGAACTTGACACATGTTAGGCAACACATTGGTGAAAGGTTTGTCGGTAGTTTGCTGTTTAAGACCTCGTATGAAGTGTTCTGTCGAAACCACTCTATTGCTAATGCTTCATATTGCAGTAATTTGTAATTAGAATTCAACCTGATTAAAGTTATTGCGGAATCTATTAACGGGTTGAGATTAAGAGATTGTACGTGCTGGCTAAGTTCAGTAACAGACAGGTTGGATTTTAAACTATTATTGTGATAATGTGCTCTTGCATTTGCTGTCTTAGATGATCCATATTTAGCAGTTGTGCTGCCTATAAAACAGGCATTACAATGTTGCTGGCATTTAATAAGATATATTATATTGTTTGTATCTTGAATGTTGTATTTATATGTTTCTTTGTTATTGCTGAAGACGGCTCGTAGTCTATTGTATGAAGAAAAAAGTAATGTGATATCTGCGCCTGAGAAAATGTTACAAAGTTGTCGGGTGAATTGACTATGTTGTGGGCATGTGACTTTGGTGTACGGTATATATTATTGTCCGTTCCATTAATGTGAAGATTGCTAACTCCATTATTAACTTCCATTATAGTATTTTATACTACCATATTTGTTGGCTTATAAGATGCTGCGGCATGGAAGATGCACCCTGATTTTGGAATGTTCATTTAAGAAAAAAAATTTAATTTATTGTTAATACAGTAGAAATTTAAAATTCAATAAAAATAAAACCAAAAATCCAATAAAGAAAGGTATAGGATTATTACTCTTATATTTTAGTATTATTTCAACTTCAGATTCATTACTGACTTTCCATCATCATTCTCTTCACTAGTATCACTCTCACACAATAAATGATCTTCAGTGAAATCCATTGCATTACTTACACCAAATTTTTTGAAAGACTTGACCAAAATTTCAGTCTGCATGATGCCATGACTTCAACGCCCATTCACACACTTGTGCTATTGATGGACGTTTCATCCTTCCTGTAAGCATCGTATCATGGTTCCCTTCTATCATCTATTTATTCCATTGTCCCGCATGTTACTCTTGAATGGCTTATTGATGCTGACATCTAATGGCTGTAACTGGGATGTTAATCCACCCAGAATTACCACCAATTCTGTATCCATCATTTAAGCCAATTGTTTGATGTTTTCAGTCTAGGTGCTATGCACTACTAGTATGGGATTTAAACTGATCCCATATTAGTAGTGCATTTTTCCATAGTTGTCCACTAGGACACTTGGACCAAACTTTTACAAACCAATCCTTGATACATTCTTCAACCACCCATCCCTTCGGTGGTACAAGTACGTGAATTCTATTTGACAGTTTATCTTTCAGAAAAGTTTTTCTTTTAAAAATTAACATTGGCGGAAGTTTCGTTCCATCAGCACAACAAGTTAAAACTGTGGTGTAGTGTGTCTTTTCTTGTCCAGTGGTTTCAATAGTTATAGATTCTTTGTCCTCTCAGATTTATGGTTTTATTGGATGGCACATCAAAAGTCAACAGAATTTCATCCATATTCCTGATTTCGCTAACTCCATAGCTGCTTCATTTTCTAGCATTAAGGACAAATTTACGGAAATCTAATGGTTTATGTTCATACTCAGCAGGCATTCTCTGGTCTATTCTAGTTCTTGTGGGTAAACTTAACCTCCTTTCTTTTCATGAAGCAAAAACACCAATATTCAGTTCCTTTAAAGTCGTGTATCCCAATATCAGCTGCTTGTTTCCATGCTTCTGCTATTATCATTTTAGTACTCATTGCAATCTTTAAGTTCCATTATTCAACTACACAAGTTTTCTTCCAAATTTGGCCTTTAGGTGGAATTTTACAAAGGTTGTGCTTTATCAGCTGTTTCTAATAAAACTTCCTGCTTCCTCCATTAACAAATCATTTTCTCAGTAGGCAGTGGTCATAAATTTTGTTCTGCTGCTACTGTTTCTGAGTTCTTTGGCGTGCCTGCCATTGATTAGCGCTTAAGTGTATAACTGGAATTCACTTGTTACTCCAAGAACAGCCTGGTAATTACTGAAAAATGTAATAACGTATAGTAGTTAACTATCCATTAACTACTATACGTTAACTCTATAGTATACAGAGATATTCATATATCTAATGATGAGATATGAGTATCATATCTCGTCATTGATAGCGCCTGTAATGGACTTAAAGAATCTGTGTATACACCTTTTATAATTATTAGTTTTTATGTGATCCAGAGCATATACTCTATAGCACACAACTCTGCTGTGTATACAGTTCAGCCATAGGACTGCAGTATATACACACTGCACAATATCTTCCCAGATATTGTGCGATGTGGGAAGACTGCAGATGTTCCTACAGATGACTCTAACTTAGAATCATCCATAAAGACAGGCAGAAAATCAGAGTAGGAAGATCGATGGGCAACACAGAATTGTAGGTAAACAGAATGTAGTATGACTGACTTCCCCCATTAATAAGGAAAAAGTAGCATGATGGTAAGTCGGCATACCAGGGTGGGAAGGGCTGCCTGGGTGACTGGACAACATTGTCTACCATGATGGTCAGTTCTTTGAGCAGCTCTTGTAACCGAATACCAAAGGGATGGTTGGCAGTATGATGGGTGTTACAGAGATTTTACCATTGTGGCTGGGAAACGGATGTCCATGTAGTGTTGTCTGTCAAGGACTTCAGTTTAAAAGTATATTTGATGTACAAGTGCTTTCATTGAAGCGACAAAGGTGGTTCGTTTGCTTTGACATATAAACTTTGGTCAGGGGGATGTTCTAAATGTCCAAGTAGTAGTATGGATGGCTTGATGATGAACTGGGTCTAACCACTGCAGTACGCTGTTTCTAGCTGACAAGTACACTTTGGACCCATAATCTAATTTCAATCGGACAAGTGTGCAATACAGGTGGAGTAAAATACAATGGTCTGCTCCCCAATTATTAGAGGAGATGGAGCATAAGAGATTCAGCCCCCTTGTGCACTTTGTCCATAGTTGATGGATGTGGGATAAAAGTATTAACTTATTATCAAATATAAGCCCCAAGAATTTTGGTTCTGCTGCTACTGGAATAAGGTTTTGTCAGAGTTTGAGTTCTGGTTCAGGGTGAAGATTCCATTTGCAAATGGTCTTCTGACACTAGAACCTGAAACCATTACTCATTGCCCAAGAGTTTACATAGTCAATGGCCTTTCAAAAACTCTCATGTTGCATGACTGTGAAAAGATGCTAAAGTCATCAACGAAGAGGTTACTGTTTACAGTTGGAAGAAGTTGTTCAGTAACAGAATTAACTTTGAGAGCAAAAAGCGTGGTACTAAGAACTGACCGTTAGGGAATGCCTTCATCTTGGCAAAAAGGTCGAGAGAGAGAGAGAGAGAGAGCAGACCCCCACACGGACTTGGAATGTGCAGTTTAACAAAAATTATTTAATAAAAAGAGCTATATGACCCCTAAGACCATGGTTATAGATATCTTTTAAAATTCCAAATTTACAAGTTGTCATGCGCCTTTTCCATATCAAAGAATATTGACACCAGATGCTCACATTTCAGGAAAGAATCTCGGATAGATTTTTCCAAACATTAAATGGTCAAGGATTGACCTATTTTTTCAGAAGCCATATTGAATTCTGGAAAGGAGGTCAATTGCTTTTAAGTATCACCTGAGGCAGGCATTGATCATGCTTTCCAGGATTTTGCACAGACAGCTTGTCAGAGCAATTAGGCAGTAATTGGTAGGAATTTTTGGATCCTTCCCTGGCTTGGGAAAGGCAAGCATGATTCCTTTATGCCGAGTCTGGAAATTCATCTTCAAGATAGATTCTGTTGTACAGAAAGAGCAGCTGACCCACATATTCAGATAAAAAGTGTTTAATCATCTCATAATGGATGTCATCTGGCCCGACAGCACTTGCCTGCATTTGAAATAGTGCCACTTTCAGTTCCGTGTGAAAGTCTGATTGTAAAGTTGTTTGAAGACAGCTTCAAATGCTGTTTTTCTCCTTTTTGTTTGATAGCCAGAAACTCAGGGGGTAAGATGTTTCAGCAGACACTTGAACAAATGTCTCCTCTAAAGCGCAATTGCAGTTGGGTCTGTAATTGAACATCCATTATATTCCATGATCGATGTACATTGCAACGTGTGTCTGCCCTTCATTTTCCAGCCTTTATCCCAGACGAGCTTAGGGGATGTGGTCTTGGTGATGAAAGATGTGAAGCGGATCCACAATTCTTTCTGACTCTGATGTCTAATGTAACGTGCTTTGGAGCATGCACGTTTGAAGGAGATGAGATTATCTGTGGTGGGACAACAACAAAATATTCCCCATGCCTTGTTTTGAGCCTCTCTTGAGCTTCTCTGCTGTGCGTTCAGGAAAGAGCCAGTCTAATTAGTTGTGTGATTTTTGTTCGCTGTGTTTTATTGTCTAAAACAGCGGTTTACTGGAACCTGCCAACATATCAATACATCACAGCAGCTCTCCAAAGTCTGGAGAAGTTATCGAGATGACAATGGAATCAAGACTCCCCAGTTAAGTACATTTTATTTTAAATTTTTAGTATAACTTTTGTACACACAGCAATACTGATCACTTCTCTCACCACCTATCAGACAAAGACACAAACAATGCTAACAAAGACACTAACAATGCGTTGATTGTCTAAAGGCAATTACTCATCGACCTGAGCTATTGTTGTTCTCCTGCTACTAAGCACTTTTCTCACTGCTACCTCTGGTCCAACTTCCTATTTTCAAGCCACAGGAGACACGGTGATTGCTAAAATGATTAATTTGGCCCAGAAGAATACTAAAAACTTTTCTTTCTTACCCTAATTTAACTTTCAAAAAAGATTCTCTAATATATTGCGCAACAGGGTTTTAACCCAAAACTTCTCCGAAATGCTGTGAACCCCAAATTACAACTCGGACTCGAAATTGGTACCAAACAGCAGCAATGACCACCCCCTTTAATAATAGAGCATTGCAGACTCAATAATCTGAGGTAATCCAGCTAATTTGGAACCAGTGAAAATCTTACCAGAAGACCAGGAAGTCACTGAGAGTCAACTCCACTAGCAACCCGATCGTGGACACACAATGACATAGAGGTCATTAAACCTGCTCCTACATCAAAAACGGAAAAAAAGAAGTTGATAGTCCCAAAATTGACAGGGAGATGAGGAGCACCAGTGAACCAAAGTACCTTCAGGAAAATGTGACTGCCAAGGCATGATTTAATGAGGAACCAGAAAAACAGATAGAGTCTATCCCCTGTACCCCACCCTGCCTGAGGTTCCAGGACCATATACAGAACTGGAGAACCTAATGAAGGACCCCAGTAGCAGAATTACTATCGCTCTCCAAGCTGACAGTCTCATTTTGAATAAAGCTAGAGACAATCCTCCTCAATACCCGCATTGAGCACCAAACGGCAGAAGCCAAAGAAACCAGATACAGCAACTGGCAAGACCCAGCAAGCTAAAAAGAAAACCTTACTCTAACAGCCAAACCTGGTTGCATTTAGACTGACCACTCCTGAGGAAATCCAGACCAGTGAGAAGCTAAAAACTCAAGTCATGACAAAGTTAAATGAAGAACTAAAGTCAACAAGAATAAAGGCCATATGAAAGACTAGAAATGTAGGGGTATTAATTGAAACAGAAAGGAGTGAGGAAGCACAAAGCATTCTGAGTAACCCTATAATCCCGACTCTTGGACTTACAGCGGCATTTCCTAAGAGGAAGGGACCATCTATTATTATCTTCAATCTTGACAAGGAGATATCCCCAGATCAACTCTCTGAAGAGATATTCCACCAAATCTAAATATGGAAACTATCACAACTGGATTGTAGAACTCACACCAATGGCCTGCCAGGCACTAAACCATCAGAACAGGATTTTTATCACCTGGGGCAGTCACCACTTCCAGGAGCACATGGCTGTGCAAAAATGATACAATTGTTGCCACTTTGGGCACACCTCGCACACTTGAACTTGTACATTTCCGAGCAGTGAAATGTACAAGTACAAGTGAAGTAAAATTCCTACAAATAAACACACAGCGGACCCAAGCAGTGGCCAATCAAATCAGAATAAAAGTTGATGAGGACAACACAGATATAATCCTCATTCAAGAACCGTACTCCAATATGAAGATTGTGCAGGGTTATCCTCTCACATACAAAGCAATACAGGCTGAAGAGAACACTACATGGGCTGTAATTACAATAAGAAACCTGGAAATCACAGTTACAAAAATTACCCACCTCTTCACAGCCTAGGCTACTTGCCCCCACATTAACTCCTCCGTGTGGGCATTCTATGTCATTGCACTATACTGTTACCCTGGAGAAGACAATGTTTGCTATTAAGTACCTCAATACCATCCTGAACACCCACTCAAATCATAAAATCATTATAGGGGCAGGTGTCAATTGCAGATCCCCAGTATGGTACAGGCACACCCCGGATAGGCAGGGAACGACGAGTGGACAAAGGCTAGAGGAGTTCCTGGTCAACTCATCAAGAGCCATACTCAAGCAACACAACAATTTACCAACATTTTGCAATATGCTCTGGGAAGCAACCTTCAATGCCTCCCTGGCAACTAAAAATATTGCAAGCAATAATACAGGCTGGAAGGTCAATGATGCATGGACGACAAGGATATATCCCCAGATCAATATCTGAAGAGATCTACCAAAGAAATCTTCAAACCTCTCTACCAGACCATGATAAACAAAAGGTCATGGCCGGTTCTACCAATGGGCCATGACCTTCCACCTCGCAAGATGCTTCACCAGACTCCCAGAATCAACACTGGTCTTACACGGATATGCAGACAAGAAAGCTGACAGGGAACTCTTTCGAGCCATACTTCCCACCTCCACAGAACAACAGCTCGAGGAACTCCAACAAACAGATGACCCCAATATTCTTCAGTAAAAAATGACATCAATCATAGAATCTGCCTGCAACGCAGCAATGAAATGGAAAATCCTGCTCCTGGTGCAGTCAGTTGGTCGAACCTGACTCTCAAAAGGCACAGAATACAGGTCCACTCCAAGCGCAAACAGTTTCAGGGTGCTCGCAGATCGTGACCCCCACAGGAGGTGGAAGTTAGCATTGGCATTGGTAGAGGCATATGATGCAAGAAAGCAAGCTAACATATGATAGGTAAAAAAAAAAAAAACTTCCCTTTTCTCCCATCCATTCAGTTCCAAATGTTTGTCTAGTTCTGCCTTTAATATATTTAAGCTGTCAACTTCTACAACGACAGATGTTAGTTTGTTCCAGAAACAACCACGAGCTGTCTATTCTACAATTGTCTTTCCTCAATTTGAATTTATGTCCCTTCAGGTAATTAATCTGCGCAAAGAAGAAAGAATCACATCAACACTGAGCTTGCTCAAACCATTCAGGGGTTTATACACCTCAATCAGGAACATTGCAGGTGCCTAGTCTCCAGACGCTCCAATTTGCAGAACTTAAGCCTTTCTTTGTAAGAGCAACCCTTTGTTCCAGTCACCAATCTCGTTGCCCTTCTCTGCACCCGTTTCACCAGCTCTACATGCTTCCTAAAATGAGACCTCCAGACCTGTATACAGTGTTCAAAGTGTGGCCTGACTATTGCCTTATTCAAGGAGATAATCACATCCTTATCCCTGCTGGAAAAATTTCAATATATCACTGTTTCTTTGTTTGTAGGCTTTACGGGGCAAGGGTGCAAAGGCCATAATGCACCTGTATATCACTGACAAGACAAAATAACCTACTCTTGCAGACGGTCAGCACTGCTCAGAAAAATTCATATCTGACTGCACAATTATCCAAGGGCTTTTTCATTCTCTACCACTGTCAGTGTAGTACCACACAATAGCAGTAACTGCAGAATAACTGCAGTTACTGCTACCCACATGCAATACTTTACATTTGTCAATGTTAAACTTCAGTTCCACCTCTCAGCCCTTCTGCTCAACTTTTCTACATACCGTTGCAGTAGGGTAATGTCATTAACAACCTGTCAACCTTCGTATCATCTACAAACTTGGACATTAAGCTAGAAATACCTTTATCAATATAATTAATAAATACAGAAAACAACAATAGACCCAACTGAACCCTGGGGGACTCCACTAATAACGTTAGTTCAGGAAGAGCAGCGTCCATTGATTATCCCCCTCCGTCTTAGCATTAGTAGAGGCAAGGGACAATGCAAGAAAGCAAGTTTATACAGCATCAGCCAAAAAAAACCCCTCCCATTTCACCTCCATTCATTCCAAATGCCTGTACAGCTCAGCCTTAAATTTATTTAGGCTATCAACTTCCACAACAAAAGATGCAAGTCTGTTCTACCAATCAACTACCCGCTAGCTAAAGGCAATTTTCCGCACATCTATTCTACAACTGTCTTTTTTCAATTTGAATCTATGCCCCCTCAAGTTCTTAATCTGAGCAAGAGGAAGAATCCCATCAGCATTCAGCTTGCTCATCCCATTCAAGGCCTTATACACCTCAATCAGATCATCTCACAGGTCCCTACCCTCCAAGCGATTCAATTTGCAGAACTTAAGCCTTTCTTGGTAAGAGCACCCCCTTTGTTCCCCTCACCAATCTTGTTGCCCTTCTTTGTACTCGTTCTAGCAACTCTACATCCTTCCTAAAATGAGGCCTCCAGACCTGTACACAGTACAGGCCACACCTGTACTCTAGGTGTGGCCTGACCATTGCCTTGTATAATGGGATAATCACCTCCCTGTCCCTGCTAGCAAAATTCCTATATATCATTGACAAGACTCCATGACCTGCCCAGGCCGCCCATCTGCACTGCTCAGCGAACTTCATATTTGACTGTACAATTTCCCCCAGCACGTTTCACTTCCCTGGGTGTAGTACCTCACAGATGGTACGTTTCTCTTGAGTTATTGCAACCCATATGCAGTACTTTGCATTTGTCAAGGTTAAACTTCAGTTGCCACTTCTCACCCCACTTGCCCAACTTATCTAGATCCATTTGGAGTAGCAGACCTGTACTGTATACAGGTCTGGAGGCCTCATTTTAAGAAGGATGTAGAGCTGTTGGAATGACTACAGAGAAGGGCAACAAGATTAGTGAATGGATAAAAGGGTTGCTCTTAAGAAGAAAGGCTTAAGTTTTGCAAATTACATTGTCTGGAGACTAGGCACCTGCAAGGTGATCTGATTAAGGTGTGTAAAGCCTTCAATGGCTTGAGAATGCTCAATGCTGATGGGATTCTTCCTCTTGCCCAGAATAATCACCTGAGTGGGAATAAATCCAAACTGAGAAAAGACAGATGTAGGATAGATGTGCAGAAGTTTGCCTTTACAGTGGGTAATTGGTTGGTGGAACAGATTTCCATCCTTTGTTGTGGAAGTTGATAACCTAAATAAATTTAAAGCTGAGCTTGACAGGTATTTGGAACAAACGGAAGCGTGAAATGGGAGCGTTTTTTTTTTTTTTTTTTTTTTTTTTTGGCTGATGCTGCTTAAGCTTGCTTTCTTGCATCGTATGCCTCTACTAATGCTAATGCTAACAACCCTGACAACCTTTGTATTATCTGCAAACTTGAACATTAAACCTGATATACCTCCATTAATATCATTGATAAATATACAAAAAAACAATGGACCCAGCACCGAACCTGAGGAACTCCATTAATAACATTTGACGATGAACAGCATTGTCCTTTGATTACCACTCTCTGTCATCTCCCCTCAACCATCCCTTTATCCATTGTAGCAACTTATCCTTAATGGCATACCTCTCCAATTTGGGAAGCAGTCTTCAGCAACAGTATCAAAGGCTTTTCTTAAGATCCAAATATATGATATCAAAGTTATTCCCTGCATCCAGTTCCTTTGTGACCACATCATAGTATCTAATCAAACTGTTCACACAAGACATCCCCTTAAGAAAACCATGCTGTGTCCAAGCTATTACTGAAGTATTGTCTAGATGATCCTGCAGTGCTTCTTGAACCAGTGCTTCCATTATTTTCCCCATAATACAAGTTGAACTAACAGGTCTATAGTTACTTGTGTCACCTTTTGAACCCCATTTGTGAATTGGTAATATATTTGCACACCTCCAGTCCATGGAGACCTCCCCTGAGTCCAAGAAAGCTCTCATAATTATGGCCAAGGGTTTACTTACTTCCTTGGCTGCCTCCTTTAATATAACTGGATAGATCCCGTCCATCCCAGGTACCTTTTTTATGTTTAACTTCAACAATTTCTTCTCTATAAACTTCTCCAGAGTTTCCTCCCACTCAACCATTCCTATATCCATAGCAGCAATTTGCCCCCAATGCCACACTACCACAATTTGTACAGTAGTACTCCATCTACAACAGTATCAAAAGCTCTCCTAAAATACAAGTATCAAAATTATTTTTTGTATCCAGTTCCATTGTAACCACATCATAATATCCAATCAAATTGGTCAGACAAGAATTCCCGTTAACAAACCCATGCTGTCCCTGAAATATAACTGCAGTCTTGTCTAGATGATCTTTCAGTGCTTCTTTTACCAGTGCCTCCATTAATTACCCCAGAGCAGAAGTTAAACTAACAGGTCTGTAATTACTTGTGTCACCCTTTAATCCTCCTTTATAAATCGAGGGTCACTTTTGGACATCTCCAGTCCATGGGGACCTCCCCTGAGTCCAAGAAGTTCTCATAATTATGGCTAAGGGTTTGCTTACCTCTTTTGCTGCCTCCTTTAATATACTGAATAAATCCCATCCACCCCAGGTGCCTTTCTTATGTTTAACTTCAACAATTTCTCATCCACTTTACTCGCAGTTATTACAAAATCATTTAGCTTTCTGCCAGATTTTGAGAAACTTCTGGAATTCCCATCCCTAAATATCTACTCATGTGTTAATGTAGATGCAAAATACTCATTCTATTCGTCAGCTACCTGCGCAAGATCTTCAATAGTCGAACCATAGATATCAAGTTGAGCAATCTGATCCATCCCCTCCCTTCTAGAGTTTTCATTAGAACAATTTGCATCCTTTGCCATGGATTTCTCGTAATCCACCTTCGCCTGCCTTATCTCCATTGTGATTTGATTACAGACCAGCTTATAAATATCCTAAGCTTCTCTGTCACCTGATAATTTACATGCATCCCATGCATTTTTCTTCTCTGCCACAAGTCTCATTAGTTCATCTGACATTCATTTAAAACTAAACTTTGAGAAAAACTTCTTAGTCAGTATGAAAAGCCTAATAGTTTCCAAGATTAATTCTTTGAATGCTTCCCATTCATTATTTGCTGTTGGTAACATCATCAGTTGGTCCCACTATATAGAATTTAAAAACTGTCTCAGACCACCGTAGTCACCTTTACAAAAGCAAAAAACCTTCTCTTTACTCCTGATGGTAGTTACATATTTCAGTAAATCGTACATCAGCACATTGTAATCACTGATACCTAGTGGTTCCTTTATCTGCAGATACTTAAAGGATGAAAAATCACTAACGATTATCAAAGATCATGAGTATTACTCCCTCCTGTTGTCTCTGGAACATGCTGCTGTAGAAAACAATCAACCAATAAATCCGCAAAAGACTTGCTAGTGTGTGAGTAACCAACCCACAAGTTCTAGTCAATATCTGGAAAGTTAAAATCACCCATTATAAGACAATCTGAATTACTGGCCCAGTCTATTTCTCTGTACAGTTGTTCATTTTATTCATCAGAGTCATTAGGCCTATAACACACTCCTACGCTCTATTTTGCTTTCCCTGTACTCCCCAAATTCCAATTGTGAATTCTGTGTGACACCACATCTCTGATATCTCAACAATATCCATCTTTGAAGTCTTGACCAGCACTTCAAATTCATCAAATTGATTTACTAAACTTCCAGCATTGGTGTAAACCTGCACCTGTTTTTATTCTTAGCTACCCTAAAACAGCCCATGTATTTATTTGTTTCATGATTACTCCAGCAGTCCCTGAAACTCCCAGCACCCCATCCTCCAGGCATCTGCTCATTCTAATAGAAGCAGTGCAAGAATCACTTTCACCTCTGTCTGCAGCTACTTTTAACCTTTTAGTCTGTGAATCCCCCTCCAAGCTAGCAATTTTCTGCCCCACCTAACACTGCCTTCATAGTTTCAGCAAATATTCTTGCACCCCTTCTATTTAAGTGTATCCCATCCCCGTAGAAGCAATCTCTCCTGTTAACTAGCACAGACGGCACTGAGAAATATTCTGCCTCGTGGACCTTACATAATATCTTCAGGGCCAAAGTGATTGACAAGGCTTTCATTACATACTCCCTTCTATCATGTCTGGGCAGAATTGCAGACACTTTCCAATTTAACCAACCTAACTCGCGACTTTCTTTCAACATTTCCCAGTACTTGTTAACTAAATCTGCAGATCTTCTTAATGTCATTAGGTCCAACACGTATAACAATATCATCCTTTGTGCCCTTAAAAGATGATATCTGCTCTACAATGTCATCAACTTTTGCCCCTGGCAGACATATCCCTGGTCCTATTCCATCTATCCTTTTTGCACAATACATTACCAGTCTCCACAACAGAGTCACTAACAATAATTATCTCCTCTGGGGCCACCGCATTCTGCTCTGAAGATTGCCGCCTAATTGCCCGATGATTAAGTGTAAGCTCTGGCATTAATGTGCACAGCTGAGAGCTTGATGAATCCCCCAATTTAAATCCTCTGAGGGTATCTACCCTGTTCTTCAAGCTCTCATAAAGGCCCAAAACAACGCTGAGTTGGTGCCTAACTTCTTCACACTCTTTACATCGAGCACACACAAAGGCAATATCATGTCCCATTCCTGATAGTCCACAAACATCAAACAAGCAGTACATTTCAAAAGCTGTGATTCAGAGGATAACCACCTTCTAAGCTACAGCACTCCCATCTCGAGCCTTTTGCTTTGCTGCTCTGAGGCATGATTTCAATTCAATTTCAATACAATTAAAAATATTACACTAAACTTATATCCCAATGCAGTAATAACACTATATAATAATATAGTAATACATAAATAATAACACTATAAGTTCTCCGACAACAACATAGGGAGGTGAGAAATAATTATACAACACAGATCGGGAAGAGCAAGAAATAATCATGGGTAGCACAGTCAAAACCATAGGAATCATTGGCCCCTGGGGAGTAGTATACAAAATTACCACCAACAAGCTTCCAAAAGGGGAAGTGATCACACCTATTAAGACACCACAAGGAAATATGACTACCTCCTGGGAAGAGTCTACTAACAATATCCTAGACATAATGTTCAGACAGCCAGGTGACCCCACAACAGAAGAACAAATCCACACATGGTGGGAGAATGACTCATACAATACATAGCATATAGGTTCCTCCCTTCACCCAAGAAGAGCTCATTGCTGCAGCAACACAGATCAAAGAAAGGAAATGCCCTGGGCCAGACTTGCTGGAACCAGAAACTGTGAAGAAAACAGCCGAGATTGCCTCAGATCTCCTCGTAATGCTATTCAACTGCTGCCTCCAGATCGGCATCTTTCCTACAACTTGGAAAACAGCTAACATCAAGCTAATAATCAAAAACCTAACAAAACCGTTGGAATCACCTGAATCCTCTAGGTCAATGGCCCTCCTCTCTGTAGTGAGCTTCTCCACACCCAGATCCAACAGTACTACTATGCTGCAAACCAGTTCGGGTTCAAGCAGGGACACTCCACCATCAACACACTCCAATGTCTCCTGGACATGATAGGAAGAACAGAATAAAAATACTGCTTAGTGACTTCCACTGACTTTGCTGGGTTGACCTTCTTGGGTCAACTGTGGAGGGCCAAAATTCCTGGTAACCTTTTCAACATAATCAGGTATTACCTGACGGACAGAGTTATTGCAGTCAATGAACCTTACAGAAAAAGAGAAAAGTCTACAGGGGTTGTTCCCAGGGCTTCATTTTAGGCCCCCCATTATGGAACCTTGTTATGGATTCTTTTCTTGCCATTAACCTTGGTGAAGTGTACTCACAAGTCATTGCCGATGATCTTATCCTCACAGGGACTGCAAACTCCAGGGCACAGCTTGAGACCCTGGCAAATCAGGCTCTGGGTGTCCTTCAGGAGTGAGCAAGACACCGCCTCCTGAAAATATCTTCAACAAAAAATTCAATCCTCCTAAAAGGGACTCTAAACATCCGACAACCACCACAAAACAAGATAGATGGCACCACCATCAAACTCACAATAGTTGAAGTACCTAAGAGTTGTCCTCGACTCACCTCTTCTTCCAAATGCACCTGAAGTACCTTCAATCAAACATCAGGAAATACACCATCTAGGTTGCCAGGGTCTTGTGCCGTGGTTGGGGCTCAGTTGATCTACACTCTCTCTCTCTCTCTCTCTCTCTCTCTCTATTATGAAGCAATCCTCATACCTACGCCACTGGAGTGTGGTATACAACAGCAACCACTGTCAACAGAAGGATTATCGGCTCAACACAAAGGTTGATCCTGCTTACCATCACCTGTGCCTGCCGCACAGTGAGTATAGATGTGCTAAAGGACCTTGCCGACATCCTACCCTTGGACTAAGTACACCGCAGAATGACATATCACCTAGCGATAGGAATACCAAAGACCTATCTTGGGTTTACCACTGACCTGACTAGCAATAAAAAAGCCAAGAAAAGAACTCCTTACACACCTGCAACAGGCATGGTAAACCAGATGGAATAATTCCCCAAATGGAGCAATAACCAGAAAATTCCAGGCATCCCCTCCCCTCTTGGTTCTCACCTGGTCTTCATGCCATGTACCTGTTTACTGAACATATGGATCTATAAATGCCAAGCTCTCATTACTTGGCATGGAAGATTGTCCTGAGGCTGTGGCGGTTTAGAGAGCTGGCAGCACTTCATATATTACTGCTAGCTCTACGAGAACCTCCAATCCACTCTTATCACAAGGTTCACTTACATCCACCGGAATCAGGAGCATCACCTACTGAACAGTGAACAGGAATACATGGCTCCCTCTCGCTTCGCTTAAGAACTCTTTGTGAGGCAAAGAACCCCCGTGGTTCTTCCACAACAGCAGAAATGCCAACTCATGACAATTCTATAAAAGGACAACCATCAGATTAGACATTCAGACATGTCTGAACCACTTAACTGGACACCCAAATGGAACTTCACCATCAAGAGTCTCGATGATTCCACACTGGGCTCCCTTGCCCAGTATACTTTCACTCACAACAATCCCTATCCCCAACTTGTCTAGTGGAGTTTCACCCACTCACTTCTCAAGGGTGTCTTCATCTTAGCCCCCAATATTTCTAATTGTTTCTCCCCCTTCTTCTTTATCCCAAATCCCCACTCTACCATTTTTTTTTTTATGTCTGTCAGGAAGTTCGGCCAACCCTGATAGAGACCAGCCAGAGATTGTCGGACAGCCTGGCTACCTGGGATCCCATTAGGGGCCGTGAAGCAGAAAGTCAAAAAAACAACACAACACAACACTACACTTACATAAAACAACACACAACTCACACTTCTAGCTATTTAGCTTTTACAGTGTACTGTTTCACTGCATGAGGAAAAATGGCGCAGTTGTGGAATACCACTGGTGGCACCCCCCCCCACACACACACCCCCAAACACTGTGCCACTATGCTGTGCATTCTACCATGGTTTTGGAAACAGTGGAAACTGTACTGATGTCTTTGGAATTGCTATTACCACTTTCTGTGATGTACTTTACTACATCATTAATCGGCTCCTTGCTGACTTCGGCAATATTAAACGATGCCAGATGTTTAAAGGCAGTCCATTCAGCATCGATCTTCCACCGTGGTATCCTAGATAGAATACATGGTACCTTTACAAAGGATGGATATCATGAGGAAATGATCACTACCTTAAAGATAATCCTCAACTTCTCATGTACACACAGGGAGGATAGAAGGGGCGCATATCAAAAGATCAACTGCAATAAATGTATGGTAACCATGTGGACGAAGGTGGTAGAAGAACATTTAGAAGAACAAGGTTATTGTTTTGAGCATATGCTCAATAGATCAACCCCTTCACTACCCCACAAAGTATTATGTCTATGGAAATCTGCTAATAACAGAAAAGGGGCAGCAATTGCCTAATGAGATCATCAAGGTCTGCCTGGAGGATGTCATTTCCAGATGGCAAAGAGATTGAACAGATGGTTAGAAGAAACCCAATTGAAAGACAAATGGCTATGGCCTCCAAATTATTAGTGTGTGGCGTAGCTTGAAAAGGGGTATGGTTACCCACAAGGATGGCGACTCCTCTGTGGGCAGGTCCATCTCCAGTTCTCTTTCCGAATGATAGAACAGCTATGCATATGAGGGTCCTCATTTGCCTTTATATGTGTCTCCTATAAGCAGAGCATGTTGGTTCATACTTTATGTAGGAAGGCCTTGATGTCTTTACTGTTTTGACGGAAACTTTCAAAGTAATTCCAAATCTAAGTAATATCTACTTTCAAATTTCGGCTATCGACCCATTACCATGCTCTCAGTGTTGAGCAAGGTCTTTGAGAAACTCTTCCGATAAAGAATACAGAAGTATTACAACTTGGCACAACTTCCGGCGCCAGGTAACTTTTCGTCGCCTCCCCCACATGACATCCAAACTTCCCTCTGGTGTGGCACGGGCATGTCACACTGCCTAGCAAGGGGGTCATCTCTTCTATCGACCCCTTACTTCTACTTCTACCCCCCAGTCTTCAGCCTCCCCTCCCTCCCACTATTATCATTCATCTAGCACAGGCCTGGGCAAACTATGGCCTGCGGGCCACATGCAGCCCGCGAGCTTTAATTGTATTTTCAAAACGCGTTTACTACGAAATAAAACTTTTTTTTAAAAAGTTTTATTTTATGCCTTTTGCGATACCTTTTTGAAAAATAAATTTGTATAGGTAATACATTATAAAATTTGTCAACTTGTAAATTGTTTTATCATCTCTGTATTGTTCAAATTGAGATAGAATTTGAAATTGTGCATGAACCGGAGTGAGCCAACGGGCGCTTTTATAGCGGTATAATTTGCAATTATAAACTAACCGCGCGAAACTACGGTAACAGACAACCGGTGATGATGACAACGGCTTTGCTGCGGTGGCGGAGTAATAGGATAGTACTGCTGACCGGCCGCAGTTCCAATCTGTTTTCTCTGACGGTCATCCCGCAATTTGTTTTTTTGCGTTATCTTCGGTTATTATCTTGGTACCAGTAGCAATAAAAATAATATTTACGCCCTTTTAAAAATGAATAAAAAACGAAAAATTCAACAAGAGCATCATGTCTTCAATGAAGAGTGGAACACAAAATATTTTTCTGCTAACATAAATAACAAGACTATTTATCTCATCTGCCGGGAGAGTGTCTTAATGTTGAAAGAGTACAATATTAAAAGACATTTCACTACTAAACATTCCGAATATGGTGCCAATTTAACTCCGGAAGCAAGAAAGAAAACTGCTGATGGATTGATTCAAAATTTATCTAGACAAAAAAATGTGTTTATGTGGCTAACTAAGGAACAAGAAGCTACTGTAGAGGCAAGTTTTGTTATTTCTCATATAATTGCAAAAAGCAATGAGCCTTTTTCTGATGGAGACTATATTAAAGAATGTATGACCGAAGCTTGTGGAATTATATGTCCTGACATTAAACACAAATTTGAGAATATAAGTTTATCTCGGCAAACCGTAGTAAGAAGAATTGAATGTATCGATACAAATATGAATGAGCAATTATTATCAGTATTAGAATCCATAACATGGTACTCAATAGCTCTCAATGAAAGTAACGACCAAAAGAATACTACACAGTTATTAATTTTCATACGTGGATGTACCTCTAATTTTGAAATTATTGAAGAGCTTCTTTCAATGGAATCTCTTAAAGACCAACAATGGGCTGATATATTTGAAAAAGTTGAAAAATGCTTAACAAGATATAAATTACAATGGAAAAAAATGGTAAGCATAACAATCCCCGGGGGCTCACATCTGGTGAGTATGGGCTTGGCACACCCAGGGTCCTGAGCTGGATATCATCATTCTTCTCTTTCTTGGTGATTCCCTTCTACTTTTGACACTCTCTCTCTCTCTCTCTCTCTCTCTCTCTCTCTCTCTCTCCCTCCCCCCCCTCTCTCTCTCAGGGTTACTCAGGAACTTTTTTTTTTTTTTTTCCCCCTGGTGCAGCATAAGCCTCAGGCTTCCTTGCATCATATGGATATTAATAATAATAATAATAATAACTGACGGAGCACCAAGTTTGATATGTAAAAACGTTGGAGCATTAAAGAAAATTCAGGATAAAATTTGTGAAAAATTATCCTGATTATAATTTAACTACAATTCATTGTATTATACATCAACAATATTATGTAAAAATGTGTTAAAAGTTGAACATATCACATCTTGTATTATTAAACTAGTAAATTTAATACGATCGAGGGGCCTGAAACACAGACAATTCATTAATTTTCTTCAAGATATTGAATCCGAGTACACAGATATTCTTTATCATAGCCAAATTCGATGGCTTGGCTTAGGAAAAGTTCTTCAACGAGTATGGGATCTTAAAGATGACATCATTCTATTTTTAAAACTGAAAAATATTATGAACTTCCCGGAATTAACTGATAATAACTGAATTTGTGATTTTGGGTTTACCCTGAACATCGTGACACACTTAAATACTTTCAACACCGTGTTGCAAGGAAATATTTATATGCCCATGATATGGTAAAAAGTTTGAATGGATTTCAATTAAAACTCCAGTTGTTCCTTCAACATTTATTGATTAACAAGGCAAACTACTTTCCAACCATGAAGTTGCTGAAGATTCCAGAAAATAAATTTGAAAAATATTGTGAAATTATCAACGCTTTGAATGACGACTTTTCACGAAGATTTGGCGACTTCCGAAAAATTGAGACAAGTTTGTCAATAGTGCACGACCCATTTTCAATAGAAATTGATAGTGCACCGAGTGAACTACAACTTCAAATTATAAATCTGCAGTGTGATACCGATTTAAGGGAATTGCATCGTTGTGAGGAAATCTGTAAATTTTACAATACTCTTAATTCGGACAAATTCGACAAACTTAAAGATTTTGCTCGAAAAATGTTGGTTATTTTTGGATCAACCTACATATGTGAACAAACATTTTCCATCATGAATCTAAATAAAAATTCTTTACGATCAAGCATCACCGATGAACATTTACAAGCAGTTTTAAGAATCTCAACTACAAAATTAACACCCGAAATTAAACAAATGTTAAAAGATGTAAAACAGTTCCATTCATCTCATTAAATTCTTGGTTGTTAGAGAATAATTTTTTTTATGTTATATTTTCTTCATGAAAATAAATAATATATATCTAAAAATAGTATTTTATGTGCGGCCCGCCTTCTTTTTGAATTCCTAATGTGGCCCTTCAGCCAAAAAGTTTGCCCAGGCCTGATCTAGCATATAGCCCCACACATCTAAATTTAATAGCATCACAATTTTGCCCGACCTATTAGGCCTTTTAACACATCTTTCTAGCATTCAACCCCAACCAGCAATTTCTTAACAGCAATCTCATTAAGCATTAACATCAAACGCGTGAAAAAAAAAATTTTTTTTTTAGGTCCTAGCCACTGAAATCCCAGGACCTGCCAGAGCAACTTGTTGTGAAACTGGACACCCGGCTAGCCTCCACGTGGCAAAGTATGGGCAATGTCGGGCTCCACTAGGGGCCTGGCAGCCAATAAGCCAAACAAACAATGGGCACAACACATCACACTGAACAGACATGGCCCACACACTTTCAAGTCTCTGGCTTGACAGTGTACTGTCCTCGATACAGCAAACACATGCGGAGATGGGAGAAATCCCAGGTGCCATCTGACACGAACATACCTTATACCTTATTTCAAATTTCGGCAGTTCCACTGCCGAAATTTGAAAGTGGACATTACTTAGATTTGGTAGGTCCATCTGTGGATTTCCAAATGACTGAGGGCTTTACTTTCTGTCTTGGATTTATCCTTTTTGGGAAAGAATGGATGCTGTCCAGTGTCCATACCTTCGTCTGCAAAAAGTTCCAAGACTGCACCATCATTTGTTTCCTCCGTATTATTTTCTTTAGGTAGAGGTGGAGCAGTAGGTGGCATGGATATGGGAGTGGCAGCTGATCGGGTGTTTTGAACTGGCTTTTGGGTGTTCAGTAAATAGTTTGCAATGGGAGCAAAAGATTCTTTTGGTGAGATTATTATATCTGTTTGAATTGCAACAGATTGTTTCCCTGTAGCCTTTTGAGCATATGTTTCTTCCATGGGCAGGTCCATCTCCATTTATTACTACTTACTGGCATTACCATTTTTCTCGTCTCCTGATAAAATATTCAGCTCTACCTTGTGTCGCTGTATCTGCTTTTCTTGTTTCCATCACTGGCATACCCTTGAGTATGCAGGGTTCTCACCTTCACAGTTGACACAAGTGGGTTTGGTGGCTGTACATACTGCTTTTGTGGTCTTTTGCACTGCACCAAGCACAGGCAGGTGCTCCACAACAGGCCATCTGTGAATGCTCATATATCTGGCATTTAAAACATCACAATGGAATTGAAATATATGGCCTTGCATTGCAATTTATGTACGCTGCTTTTATTGAATTTTGAGATGGAGAATTAAATGTAAGTACAGTGAAACTTCTCCTAACGGACACCTCTCGTTAACGGACATCTCTCTACAACAGACATTTTCAAATTCCCCAACTTACCTCTATTGGTTTTAACATGTTTGCAGCTTCTGTCTAGCAGACATTCTCTGTAATGGACGCGGACAGGCAATCTGCACTGTTTCGTTTAGATTAGCACTTAATTTGATCTCCCCATAACGGACAGCGGGCGAGCTTATGGCCCTTTTTCCAGGAACTTTTCTTCCACGTATTGCCTCAACCGTGTGTTTATTTTCTATTTCCAATTCTCTGAATTTTATCAAGATTTACGTCGAGGTTCTAAACAATTTTTCAAGAATTTTAAGGCACGTGTAAAACTTCTGATGAATTCGGTGTGTGCAGGGGGGAATTTGGTCGGCCTTTCGTCTTTTCAGTTTCAGTTTTCAGGTTTGTTCAGTGTTGTGTGAAGTGCACAATGTCTTCTCGTAAACATGTAACTTTAAAAGATAAAGTGGAACTTATTAATGCATATGATCGGCAAAAAAATAGTGTTCGCAATCTCGCTGCAAAATTCAAAATCGGGAAGACGTAGGTAAGCGACATCCTAAAGAAAAAAAATGAACTGCTCAAACAATTTTGGCAACACGGAAATGATCACGTTCAAAAATAATTCCCGAAAACTGTTGGACTTCAAATTGACAATGTTACGTATGAGTGGTTTTGTCGCGAAAGTGCTAAAAAAATTCCCATTAATGGGCCTATTATTAGGGAAAAGGCTTTGGAGGTTGCGAAATCTATAGGAGTAAATGAGTTCAAAGCTTCTGTGGGATGGCTAGACAAGTTCAAAACTCGGCATAAAATTTCTTGGAAAACTGTAAGCGGTGAAGGTGGATCTGTTGATACTGGGGTTGTAACAGAGTGGACCGTCAAATTGGAAGAGTTATGTCGTGATTTTTAAGCTAAGGATATTTACAACTGTGATGAAACAGGGTTGTTTTTTAAAGCTCTTCCTGAAAAAACAATGAGTCTAAAAAACGAAAAGTGCCAGGGCGGAAAAATTTCTAAGGAACGCTTGACTGTACTAATGTGTACAAATATGCTGGGTGACTTTGAACAACCTCTTGTTAGGAAAACCACAAAATCCTCGTTGTTTCAAGGGCATAAAGTTGAATCATTTGAATGTTGACTGGAAGTCTAATAAAAAAGCGTGGATGACACGAGATATCATGAGCGAATGGATAAGTCACTTTAACCAAAACATGATTCATCAAAACAGAAAAATTATTCTTTTCATGGATAATGCTGCATCTCACCCGCACATTGAATTGTCCAACATTCAAAACGTTTTTCTGCCACCAAACACATCTGCAGAGTGTTAGCCCTTGGATCAAGGGATAATAAAAAATTTTAAACTTCACTACAGAAAACTTGTTTTAAGACATTTCATTGCAAACAAGAACGATGTAACATGTGCGAGTGACCTTGCAAAGAAAATCAGCATCCTAGATGCGATTCAATGGATTTCCTCTTCAGTAAACGCAATTAGAAAACAAACTGTCGTGAACTGTTTTGTAAAGTCTGGTTCTCAAACGCAAAAATTGAAGTTGTGAACAGCAATGTGGGGCACCAAGAAGAACAAGAACTTCAACATCTATTGATAATGTACGATACTTCAGCTACAAGTGACCCTGGCTACAAAGATATAGACTCGAACCTCACTACAGAAGATGATGCTATAGATATCAACGACATTATCATCGATATTTTTCCAGAAGTTCCTCATGAGGATGAAGAAATGGAAGGAGGTCATTCTGTCGAAGAACATATTAACGACGAACCACCGATGAAAATAGAAGAAGCGCTCATACAAATCAATCGTTTAAAAATGTTTTTCGCCGCTGAAGAAGATACTGAAGGACTTTCGATGGTTTCTTCACTCCAAACAAATGTTGAAAACAAAATTATCAGCCGGAAGAAGGTGCAGAAGAAAATAAGTGATTACTGTATGTATTTTTCTTAAGGTAAAGTCATAATATGCATAGCACAATTGTATGCATATTATTTACTAAAATATTGTGCAAAATCTGTATATAATTTAATTTAATTTTACATTAAACGTTTAACGATTTTTCTTTATCTCTTGTGTATGTAATTGTATATTATTTACAAAAATATTGTTCAAAATCTGTATATATTTTAATTTAATTTTACATTAAACGTTTAACGATTTTTCTTTCTTTCTTTCTTTTTTTTCTCCCTCAGACTTCTTGTTAGCGGACACTTCTCTCTAACGGACACATTTTCGTTCCCCATGGCTGTCCATTAAAGAGAAGTTTCACTGTATGAGGTTCTTAGTTGGTACTGACTTCCCATTGTTATGCATAGATTGTCTTTTAATAGCTACCACTCCCTGTGGCTTCAATTGAGGATTGAAGTGACCTCGATTCCTTAGTAACCTCAAGCAGGTCCCACTCTGAGATGACACCCGTTGATGAATTTAGAGTTCTGTGCGGTGTCAAGGTAATTGGTATTCCTCCAATTGATGTCGCTCCGAGTAGCTGCTCAGAGTGCCTGTCGTTTTTGGGTTCAATTAAGAGGTTCCCAGAACAAAGCCTCTTAACTGATTTAGGGGAACCTGCTAAACCCTTCTGAATGAAAGAGGCTAACATTTTTCAACTGGTTTCTCGGTATTGGAATGCATCATTAAAAATCTGGGTATGTCTCGGGACCTGACAGAACTTCAGTTCGTGGTCTCTTTGCTGCAGTGGCATTGGCTGTTTCTAAATTATTATTTTCTGTTAGGGTCTGGATTAGGCCCTAGAAGAAATAGTTTTATCAGGATTCAGGAGTGTTTTTGTATTGGTTCAGTGTCCAGGCTCCCTATCCACCATGGAGCCCAAAGGGATGTCCACTACCCGGCAAGCAATAAATGTTTGGGAGTGGGACGCCAGGGCTACACAGGCACCATACTTGCACCACAGCCAGCATGAATCCTGTCCCTTGGATAATGAGGGTAAGAGCATGGCACTGACATGGTTGCTTAATTCCGTACACAGCAGACTCAAATATACCTTAGAATTAGAGAAAAACCATAGCATTAACTTTTTAAATCTAACCATATATAAATTCAAACACGAACTAAGGACACGGATATATATGAAAAGGACACACACGCACACACAGGAAAATTTTTACACTTTTATTCTCACCATCCTTATAGTACCAAAAATTCAATCTTTTATAACCAGATTTACAATGCCATAAAATTCGCTCACAAGAAGATATAGCAGCAGAATTATGTTATTGGTTTATCCTTAGTCTTTATCCTTACTTTAGCCTTAACTTGATCACACGGAAATAAACAAAACAACTAAAACAAAATACTATAAGGTAGGAACAGAGTTAGCAATCTTCATATTAATGGAATGGACGATAACTATACACAGTACACCAACAAGGTCACGTGCCCATACCACAGTCAATTCACCCAACAACTTCATAACATTTTCTCAGGCACAGATATCACATTAGTTTTTTCTTCATAGAATAGACTAGGAGCCTTCTTCGGCAATTACAAAGAAACATATAAATACAACATTCAAGATACAAACAATATAACATATCTTATTATATGCCAACAAAATTGTAGTGCCTGTTTATATAGGCAGCACAACTGCTAAATATAGATCATCTAAGACAGCAATTACAAGAGCATATTATCACAATAGTTTAAAATCCAAACAATCCGTTACTGAACTACACAGCACACAATCTTTCAATCACAACCCATTAATAGATTCTGCGATAACTTTAATCGGGTTGAATTCTAATTACAAATAACTCCAATATGAAGCCTTAGCAGTAGAGTTTTCACAGAACACTTCATATGAGATCTTAAACAACAACTACCGACAACTTCAAATTATTTTGCCAATATTGTGCCTAACACGTGTCGAGTTAAGTTTGTTATAAATCGACCACCTTCTGCTGTCGTCATGTAAACCAACTGATGATAATATCGAAAGTCTTGCATTTGGACTCTAGGTTCTTAATATTCCGTTCTAGTTTTTTCTTTTATAAACAACAATCTAGGAAAAATTGTGCACTTCTCTTCCTTATGGCAGCATGCTTTTATATAGTTTAAATTCTTTTAACTTCCACTTCTTATGAATTTCAAATTTTAATCATGGATTTTGAGGTGAGTACTGAAATAATATGCTATTGCTGAACAAATTAATGAGGTAACTATGTAATCCAGTGGTTTTCAACCAGGGTGCCGCAACACCATTGCAGGGGTGCCATATAAATTGGGTTTAAGTTACTTAAACTTATTTTTTTTTTAAATTTATATATTTATTTCATTATAAAAAGGTGTACAGTATCTTTTTAATTTTGTTTTTTTTTTTTTTTTTTTGATAGTTGTTGGCGCATCGGCTTCTGTGGCCATATTGCACCTCCCAAGGTTTTTGCAGTACTTTGATCCAAGCCCGAGGCGGGAATCGAACCCGCGACCTTTGGGTTGCCGGGCAGGTACTTTACCCACTCGGCTAGCCCGGTCGGCTTTAATTTTGTGGTGATTTATAATTGATGTTTACTTAGTACCTCTATATAAAAAATAAAATTATTATATACTCTATAAATATAATTTGTATTATGAAATGTAATTTTTATAATTATATTATTGTATGCTAGTTTGTTTGTTATTTGGTTTTTAGAATGATTAGCAACTAAGGCCATATTGCTCCGGGATATGCGGTGGTCATTCCCTGACCTTTCCGCACCCTCCGTATTTGGTGGTGATGGGCTCGAACCCAGTCTAATCAAGAAGCGTGTGCTACGCATTGCTGCTCCTTCCCGCCTGGCTAAGGAGGCGCCTATATATATATATTATTGTAATAACTATCATATAACGTATATATATATATATTTTTACTATATATATAGTAAAACAGTCGGATCTAACAGGCAGAAAATTGAATAGGGGTGCCGCAAAACAAAATAAATTACTTAGGGATGCCGTTATTAAAAACGGTTGAAAACCACTGATGTAATCTGATAAAATCTGACCATTGTGTGTGCCTGCTCTGTCTTCTGTATGGCTAAGCCATAAGGCTAACCAGCAGCTGACATCAGTACACACTATGATGTTTGCAGTAGGTAGCAAATTTATGACTGCTTGTAAATACTCTATGATATGGCATGGCATAAAGAGATATGATATAGAACTGTCATACAGCACTGGTGATATGGGCATGCACTGTCACTGGGGGGGGGGGAGAGATGGCCCACCTTTGTGACTGTGAGGTCAGTATTTTTGACCACTGTTGCTGTAGAAGGGACACCTGAAGCGTATTCTATTATTTTATAACCACTTCGGTATCCTTGAACCCTGCCCATATGTGTAGGGGTTCTTGGAATACCAAGATATCTATATTGTTTTCTTTTAGTTTCAGCTTAATCTGATCTACAACAGTTTTTGCTCTTTAAGCATTCAATTGGACAAGATTTAGAGCCTTAGTCAATTTATGTTTTCAATCTGGCCCATTGCTACTTCAATTAGCAGCGCACCATTTTCCCTCACTTTTCTCATACTGTTTATCTTGGTTTCCTTTAAGTGAGGCTTTAACTGAGTCACTATAGCTTCTCTGACTGCCTTGCTAGATTTGTAGGCTGAGTCAGGTTTTGCTTTTATTATAACTGTTTGTTTCTTTACTCCTGATTGCCTCTTTAGTTTTATTAAGTTGTTTGGAGAGGGTATTCTCAGTGTTACTTGCCCTTGCTACTTGTGCATAAGAGCATTCATTTCTTTATAACTGTTTCTTTCTTCAGTAAGATTGTCTACTTTTGATTTTAGTACTCTATTTTCTGCATTGAGTTCCATGACTCTTTGCTCTATGACTGTCCAGCAATTAACAATCTGCAATCTAATTGCAGATTGTGTTAGAATTCTGTTAGACTGCTTGTGAAGAAAGTCCTCTAATTAAAGTTTAAATTTCTTTATCTGTTTTATGGGTCTTCAAGGTCATTAATTGTTTTGAATCTAATTTCTTCCTCTGTTTTGTTCTCTATTTGTGAAGTAATTTATTTTTCTTTGGTCTCTCTGCTTTCAGTTTGATTTCTCCATTTTTTGGCCCTTTTCATGTTAAGAGTGACTGGGGGAACATGAATCGAGTTCTTCATTGTTCATTTCATCACTATTTTTAGGGGTTTATTCCCTAACTATTCTAACTTCCAAGTCTGTGAGATCCTCTGTGGCCATTATTAGTCATTATTGCCAACTTTTTATATTTTTTTTCCCTCCATAATCTAGCCTTTTCCAGACATTTTATTGATATTTTGTTGTTCTTTATGTTGAAAAGAGTAGAATAATGTGCCTTTTATAAGTGCAGACCATTATATTCAGGAAATGTGAATTTCCAGTTTTGGTGGTATAAACAAAGAAAACTACCTCAAGTTTTTGTTTTATGTTAATTCTAACATTATTCTAACATCTAAGATTTTAGAATTAGTATAGCTAATTTTTTTCTCTGTTATATTCAAAATTTCTTAGTTCTTTAGTTGCAGTCAATCCAGTAATTGTAACAGTGAAATCATTACCGCAAACACTGTAGCAATCATGTTTCACAAAAACCCTCTCAAGAAGACAAAAATAGGTGAAAACTATAAAAAGCAAAACTCTTAAGTGGTGAAACCCATGTTTAGTCTCTAGAGCAAAGTTTCCGGCATCCCCCTCCCCCCATACTTCTCCTTCAACCCATGCACGGTACTAAGTACTATAGGTTTTGATACCTTTCGTGTTTGGGGTTTTCATAAAAAAAAAAAAAAAAAAAAAAAACTCACTTCACTCCCTCTCCAGGCATCTTTAAAAATGAAAAATCCATGGTCAAACTCTAGTAATAACCTGAAATCCAGCAAGTCACCCACTAATCGTCGTCTGCTTCTACAATCAAGCGGAGCTTCACAATCCAGTCTAAACACATCCCCCATAACTTGAATTTATGGCCTGTAGTTCTAGAATAATTTATATCCATAAAAATTTCATCCTCATTAATTTTACTTTTGCCTTTCAGAGCCTTAGACACCTCAGTCAAGTCTCCTCTAAGGTGCCTAGTTTTCAAGTTGTGCAACTCACATATTCAATGTCTTTCCCTCATATGGCTGCCCTTTTGCTGATCTCACCAGGTAAGTCACCTATCTATCTTTGGACCCTTTCAAGAAGCTTGATGTCTTTTTTTTGGTACGGCCTCCACACTTGAACACAGTATTCCAAGTGTGGTCTAACAATAGCTTTATATAATGGGATTATGATATCATTATCTCTATTGTCAAATATTCATTAAATCATCACGAGGACACTAATCGCCTTCCTTCCAACCTGTCTACAATGCTTGGAGAACTTCATGTCTGACTGTATCATAACTCCCAAGTCCCTTTCTTCGACCACTGACTTTAGTTCAGCTCCACCAAGTGTATAAGTTATTTTGGGATTGCTTGTTCCCTGGGTGTAAGACCTTGCATTTTGTGGAATTAAAGCATAGCTGCCACTTTTCTAACCATCCCTCAAGTCTATCTAGGTCACTCTGAAGAAGATCTGCTTGGTGATGATCATTAACTACTCTACCAATTTTTACATCATCTGCAAATTTAGACATCATGCCCTCCATCCCTTCATCGATGTCATTTAAGAAAATCAAAAAAAAAAAAAAAAAGTGGCACCAAGACTGATCCTTGAGGAACCCCACTTCTTACATTAACCCAATCTGAAAAATCACCAGTTATCACAACCATCTGCCTTCTGCCCTGAAGCCAACCTGTTATCCATCTAAAGATTTTCTGTTATTCCAACCTGTTCCAGCTTATAAAATAACCACTCATATGAGACTGAGTCAAATGCTTTGAACTTTTAATTCCCACCCCTGGACAAGGACGGGCATCCTGTGCTGGGCCCCCCCCATCTTGCTACCACTTTATCCCTCCTCCACTTCCTATCTCCCTACTTCTCTTTTCCAACTTCCTTTTTTTTTTTTTTTTTTTTTTTGGGTTCTTCCTGCCTGTAGCCTTGGCTACCTCAGGGTTCGTCCCCACCAGAGCTCTTATACTCCCTACTGCCCGGCCCATTTCCTCTTGGTGCTGGATAATAAACTAGAGGTTTTTGTGTCAAAAACACAGGCCCCTAGGCTAAGAGGCAGGATGAACAACAAAACCCTTACTAACACCATACGAACACACACTAACTTACATAAATCTGGCTTTTACAGAGATGTATTTCATCAAAGAGTAAAACACTGAGTTAGGGGAACCCCTGGAGCCGCATTATAAATAACACAATACACTATGGTCTCTGCCAGGGTCACCTGAGCTTCTTGACAGAGACTAAGTAAAATAAAAATAATAATAAAATTAAAGGCGAGTGGGGAAGACAGAGGTAAAGTGTTTTCGAGCCAAACGGCACCAGGGGTTTCCCCCATCTCTTAGTGGTATGCAGTGTGGTGTGATACAGTATACTGTAAAGGCCAGAGATTTAAAAATGCATGGATATTGTGATATGTCATGTTTTGTACCGTTGTTCATCTGGCCTTTTAGCCTTTGGGCCCCTAATGGGACCCCACCATTGCCCACACTTTGCGCCATGGAGAGAGACCAGGTGCACCCAGTATAATTATATTTACTCTGGCAGGTCCAGCCACCTTATTTCCTGAGATTTCAGTGGTTGGACCTAAAAAAAAAAAAAAAGTTACTATAATTTATGCCGAAAGGGGGATAGGCCGTGGTGATAATAGGGTTTTGCATGGTTGACTTAAGTTTTTGAGTGTGGGTTTGGAATAATTTTGGTTTCATTAGACGTGGCCGCAAAGTTAGAGAGAGGGTGGGAAGACTGAAGGCTGGGGGGGGTAAGACAGAGGTGGGGTCAATAAGAAGGTGACCTCAGACAGTGAGGCATGCCCATGCCCCACCCAAGGGAAGAAAATAGGGTGGCGAGGAGACAATAGACTTCTCCTCCCCTCCACCCAGGAAGTAGGAAGAAAGTACCATGCAAGAGTGTACTGATATGGGGAAGCCAATAGCCTTAGCAGCAAGCTGCAACAATAGTCATGTCTGGTGTGTTTGCCTCAGAGGTCGCAGCCGCTGGTGTCACGTTCGGGAGATGTGTAGAGTCAAGTCTGACTTGGTGATCACTAATGTCTTCCGCTGCAGAGGGATGAGACAGGTGAGCAGTGGACTGCATCAATTCCATGTCCGGTCCTGGTCCTGTTGCAGAAGGTCCTTAGTGTGGTTAGCACAATCTTTCCATTTGAATGTTTCTGTTTAATTAGTTTTGAGTTGTTTCATTCATTTACTGGCTTTAGTTGTGATGAATAGCAATAAGTGTCCTCTGCCTAGAGAGGTAGAGTGGGAGTGACCGTAAGGGGAAAAGGGTTTGGTTTGGTTCGTATTGGGATTTAGTGGCACACAAACTACATGGGTCATAATGCACCAGTTCATATGATATGATGTGTTTCAGAGATGTTTACTTTGGATTTAATTGTTCCTATTAACCTGATTCGTACATCATGGGTTAGTCCATTGCTTATGTTTACTTCCTTAGAGGAGGTGGTATAAATTAATAGCTTTGAGGAAGGTGAAAACATCTGTGAAGTAATCTCTATCATTCAAGAGGTCTGTTAGGGTAATGGTGTGATGTATCCTATGAATATCTTTGAAGGCTTGTTGACATGAAGGCTTGTGCACACGTAGGACAGTCTATTAATAGACTGTCCTACTAATAGACTGACTGGACTGACTGGATAGTGTAACAAGTCTGGCATCATGGTGATTCTTCTGCTTGCAACAAGAAAGAGTGTGTAATATGGGTATGTCCGATCCTTAGTCTGGCCAGTACCTTTTCTTCTTTTTCTCAACTTTTGTGTGCTAGAAACCCAGTTTTAATATTCAGCTTTATTTGGTACAATTTTTTGCAGTTTGCTGATTCCAAGTTTCTTGCCATTGCAACTGGCAAGTACATCATATCGCAGGCTTGTAATTGGAATACGGTACTGATATATCTTCTCCAATCTGTAGTATGGCTTCTTTTGCTGACTTGTCTGCTGCTTCATTTCCAGCAATCCCTATATGTCCTGGGATCCAGCAGAAAAGTGTATTCTGTTCATTTCTGGGGCAGTCAGTTACTATTTGTTGTATGTACCAAAGGATTGAGTGTTTGGGTTGTTTTGCATGGCTTGTAAGGAACTCAAAGAATCTGTATATATTACACTTCTCATGTAACTCTTACCTTGAGTTAAAAGTTACATGAGAACTCTTACTCAACATGAGTTAAGGCTATTTTTATTGCATATAATTCTGTTAGGGTATACAATGCACTCTTTCGGTAGCTGTTGCATTAAAGTAATATCTGGTAACACAGCTGCTTCTCCCACTAAAGTGTCTGTTTTCGAGCCATCTGTGTATATTGGAATATAGTCAGTAAATTAAAGTCTGTGTGCTGCATGTAACTGTTGGAAGATTGTTGCAGGTATTGCTTTTTTATTCCATTTTTGAAAGGAGAAGTTGCATATTGGGATATGCTAATCCCATGGTGGAGGAGTGTGAACCTGGCAGGTGTGCTACACTGTCTATATTAAGGTTACGTGCTGCTAAAAAGTCTTGCATTCTGATTACCATGGGTCGATTTGTTTGTTGGTGATTCTGGTAGATATTTCTGCATGGATCAAAGAGGGTCTCCCAAGTAGGGTGTCCAGGTATAGATTTTATTTTAGATGTGTAATCCAATGCCAGTTGTTGTCGACTAAGAGTTAAAGGTGGTTCGTTGGCTTCGGCATAGAGACTATATATGAGAGGCACCAGTAGCTATATGCAGTGCATTATGATGAACTGGGTCCAGCCATTTCAGAGCTGTTTTCTATGCTGAATCATACACTAGGGCTCCATAGTCCAAATTTGATATAATTAGTGCTTTGTATAGGTTTAATAAGGAATATCTTTTTTCTCCCCATGCTGTTGATGAAAGAATTTTAAGTATGTTCAGCTGTTTTGTGCAGCTTTTACCATTATGTGCTCCCTGAATGCACGTTTCTATCTAAAATTAGCCCAAGAAATTTTGCTTTTGGCTGCACTGGCATATTCTGGCCTTCTAGTTTTAATTCAGGAGGATGAAGATTTCTTTTATGACAAAAATGTACACATATTGGTTTTCGTGTTGACAGTCTCAGTATGTTATCTAGTGCCCACATACTTATATTGTCGAATGCGCATTGCAACTGCCTCTCGATACTTCTCATGTTCTGTGACTGACTAGAGATACTAAAGTCATCTACATAAAGTGCATGTAAGACCAAAGGAGGGAGTTTATTTGTGATCGAATTAATCTTTAGGGCAAACAAAGTGGCACTCAAGACTGAGCCTGTGGGATGCCTTCTTCTTCTTCTTCTTCTTCTTCTTGGTAGATTTTGGAGTAAGAAGTTTGTATTTTGACTTAGAAGGTTATATTCATAAAGAAGTTCTGGATAAACATAGGAAGGTTGTCTCTGAGTCTAGCATGGTGCATATCTCTTAGGATCCCATATCTCCAAGTGGTATCGTGATCTGATAAATGCATTTCTGACGTTGGCTTCTATCCTAACTAGGTGGTCTAGGTCTAGTATAGACCTGTGATGTCTAAAGCCACACTGTGTGTTTGTGTAGAAGTTATTTTCTTCTAAATTGTTATTGTTATTTGGTGTTTTTTTAGGAGCATTAGCAACTAAGGCCATATGCTCCGGTGATATGCGATGGTCATTCCCTGACCTTTCCGCATCCTCCGTATTTAGTGGTCACGGGCTCGAACCCTGGTCTAATCAAGAAGCGTGTGCTATGCACTGCTGCTCCTGCCCACCTGGCTACGGAGGCACCTTTCTTCTAAATACCATATCAATCTTGTAAATGGGTGATTCTATGTCAAGTGGCCTAATTTTGAAGATGGTCCCTGCTCAAACATTTTCAATTTTGTTGAAACTTGGTGTAGATGTTTAAACAGCTTTCAAGTGAAGCTGTGCAAAAATTCAGTTCAAAATATAGTATGCTTGCGGCATCATCACCTTTTTTGTACTGGTCACTTGTGTTACACAGAGCAAATCACAAAAAATTTTCAAAGTTTTAAGTGTTACTGTTGCACAACATTGAGAGGTAGTGCTCTGAAACTTGGTATACCTAGTTAACTTTTGGCAGAGAATAAAAAACGTTTGGTGTCCAGGCTCAAAAATCTTCACATTTTTTACAATGCAGTCTAAAACTGGCACCAAAAATTTGTCGCAAGACTTTTGAAAGTCATAACTTTGAAATAAAAACCTTTGGTACCTTCTTCTTTGGGCATTCCATTTAAAATCTGCATGAATTCAGCCAAACTAAATATGAGCTCTTATACTTGTTTGCTGGCTGAGATATTTTCTTTCAAACATAGCCTCAAAATTTGACCTATCTTTAGGGGCAAATATCTTAATGTGGGACGCCTTCAATCCTCTCGTTCGTTTTTGCCACCACTGGAAAGAGCAGGTTTTAAGCAACAAGAATCATGGTTTTTCCGTTTTGTGTCTTGCTACTTAAGGCCTAAAAAATGGCCTTAAACATTTTATATTTTCCACATAATATTTGCATACTTATTTGATGGTGAAGTTTTACATCTCAATAAGGACAGAACTATTGCATTTACAAGAGTGAAATTTTTTGCAATTACTGTGCCCTTTGGTTTAAGGAGAAAGGATATATTGCCAATGCACAAAAAGATCTGTATTTTTTACAATGGGGATGCAAATGGCAAGAAAATAAATTGCATGGGTTTCTTTAGTGCAAGTTCCCAAGCCTGAAAAGTGGTCTTTATTCAGGATTCCAAGCAAAAAGATGACGTTCTATTGGTTTTTAAGCTTGAAAGAAGTCATAACTGCAACAAAATTTATTTAAAACACAATACAATTTGAAATAAGCAAGTGAGTGTGCGGATATTGAATCACTGCTTCTTAATGGGCTGGAATTTTTCATTGATGGTTGATATTACTACTTCAGGCAAGTTATATTGTCATCCTATTGTTGTTGTTTTTAGAGCTGGAAGAGTGGCAATAATTTGTTGTTCAGGAATCCAGCAGACATCTTCTCTAGCAGGCCAGTGAAATGAGCGAGCTGCTCCATGAGGATGCAAGAAATTTACCAATACATTATGTTCTTCAAATGAAATTTCACAAATATTTCCAATCCACCAATTATTTTCACAAATACAGGCAATATATTGGCCAGGTTGTAAATTAACAATTGGCACATATTGAATACTGATTTCACTAGTCTGATCTCCATGAGCTACAAATGAAGATGGTGCGTCATTTGATACTCTGCAAACACGAATCTGTCTTGCATCAATAGGAATGAAATGATGATTTTCTCTTGCTCCAGCAATAGTATGACCATCTACGGATCTTTTCTCTTGAAATGGCCTTATTTTCTCAATTTCCTCTTTAGAAACAAAAGAGAATTTTATTCCAGTCACATGCTTGTCACAAAATTCATATATGTTTCTTGGGGTCAGGATTTGGTTTTCAGTTGGGCGTTGGAGACTTGCACGTGCTGCCAATCGTTTTATTGTTCCACCAATTCCATCACATGGTGACTTGCCATGGCTAGTGCCAAAGAAATTCCATTCAGCACTGATATCAAAATCCAACGAAGGTAAAGAAAGCCCATACGAGAAGCACACAAAAGTTCAATAAATTTACCAGTAAAAGTACTTTGCCATAACGGCATTTGTATTGTTGCTCACTCAGTAAACATACAGTGGGTGTTATCGGTCAGGAGTAGAAATTGAATCCTATGGGAGATTGAAACCCTCCCGAAGTGGAGGGGGGTAACCTGACCTTTTTTCTTTAGAATCACTGATTGACTAGGGGATAAATTGTTTATTAAGAAAAAAAAGGCAAAGGTAAAGGAAGCCCACACGAGAAGCACAGCAAACTTCGAAAAAGTTTACCGGTGAAACTACGTTACAAACATTTTTTTAGTTAATTCAATTAGTGATTCTAAAGAAAAAAGGTCAGGTTACCCCCCTCCACTTCAGGAGGGTTTCAAGCTCCCGTGAGATTCAACTTCTACTCCAGACTGATAACACCCACCGTCTGTTTACAGAGCGAGCAACAATACAAATGCCATTATGGCAAAGTACTTTTACCGGTAAATTTCATCGAACTTTTGCATGCTTCTTGTGTGGGCTTTCTTTACCTCAGCCCAAAATTCTTCTGATGATGACACAAGTTAATAAAATTCTTGAAATTCTTGTATTGAGCTGCAGAACCATCACTGAAGTAGTAAATGTGCCCGATTTCTGTCATGAAAGTCTTCAAATATTCAATTAAGTTGGTTGGAAAAACATGCACTGCAATTGTGTCATGTCGAAGGCAGTCACTGATTATGCAGAAACTTATATTCTGAAATTCAACATCCTTGTAATAAATGACAAATGGATGCAACGTAGCCTGGCTATTCTCCCAGTGGAACCCTTGAATAGCATCTTGCACAACAAATGAATAATTTTCTGAAAAATTCATCAAGATGACCAATTATCCTGTCATTAGGCTTTCCTTTGTTGACTTAAAATGGTAGCTTTGATGTTTAGCAATGTAGTGATGACAGGAAAGGTTAAATATCTTTGTACTCAACTCTTCAATAAAATCTTCTGTTGTTAATTGCTTTGGGTCCAGGGTATCTCTGTCAGTGTGTATCCATTGCTTGAATTCAATAATATCTTCTGGTTCATTGTTTTCAAAAATATTCTCTAGAAAAATTTTTAATTCATCTATTCCTGGACATTTTTCACACTGAAGTATACAATCTTTTGACTCCAAATCACAGACTGTTTTACCAATGAGAACCTTGTAATCACATTCAACAGGACTTGCTGCTAGCATTAACTTGACATTTTGATGGATTGTGCATACACATACAGAATGTGTTCCTGGTGCACCAACTGTGACACACCACTTGGGTCGAAGTTCACAAAATTTAGAAAATCCAATGTCAGACCCATTTCTATCTCGATATGTTATAAACATTTCCTTCAAGTTGCTGAGTAGTAGTAGTCGCTTTTGCATTTTTATTCCATCTGCATTTCTAATGGAAATGTAATCTTTCTTTCCAGGGCATATCCGACTAAATTCATCATCTTCAAAAAATTCCATCAGCTTTTGCTTTACTTGCTCAGAAATCTTTTTTCCAGGTATGGCCAGATTCCTTCTTCTGCTTTAAGTTTTCTAGATTTCTTGACCATTCTTTCTGAACTCTTCCATTGACAATAAACTCTTCTATTGTTTTCTTTATGGACTAACTAACTGGATCTAGTGTTAAAATTTGAAGTATTTCTGAATGACTTGATACCATCAACTTTTCTTTCAATTCTTTCAGCAGCTCATTGTAATCTAAGAAATTTCCACACTGATGACTTACACTTGGCTCCATGATGTCATTTGGATCCAAGCCACCAATAGATACAATTTTGCTGGCAATTACATGTACTTGACTTGCCTTCCTTTTGGCACAGACTTGTGAGTCTCTCTTAGCCATTCGCTGAAATTTCAGAGGAGAAATACCAATAGCCATCAAACTTATGTTCAAGCTTTCAGTCACATGGTCTGATCCAGATGATGTTGATGTTCCTACTTTTTGGCTGTTAGACTCTTTTTGGCATGATGGGCACAGCTTCTGGCCTGGCTTTTATGTCTACCTTTCTTAGGTCTTTCAGGTAGTCTGCCATTGATAAATCAATTGGTTGTAAACTTTTTTCACCATTGGATTTTTCTTCTGAAAAATCATATGGTGAAAAAGATTGCAACATGAACGCTGCAGAAATTCAAATTTTGTCAAAAGCAAAGCTTCATGATATGAACGCTGCAGAAATTCAAATTTTGTCAAAAGCAAAGCTTCATGATATAGATAAATTGTGTCTTCTTCACCCAGTTTTAATCCACAACGTCGACCTATCAGCTGTTGTTCTTCAAATTCAAATTCTTTAAATAATTTTAACCCAGTTTTGTGTGTATAGGATAGCACATGACATTTAGAATTATCCATATGACTGAAGGTGCATGAGTCCAGCTTATCTCCAGCAAAATATTCTGATTCCATGGCTTCATACTGGCTAATAAGTGGACGTTTCTGCAAGCAATGAAAACTTAATTAACTTTATTACAGTCAAACAGTAAAAAATAGAGGAACAAGATGTTCATTCATCATGAAGATAAAACACATTAATAACAGCATGGTTCAAATATCAGCTATTTATAATTTTTTTTGTATGATTCTAGAATATTCCAGAGTTCTAGAATGTTCATCAGTTTTTTTGGAATTCAAGAATATTCTATAATTCTTGGGTATTCTTCTAGAATATTCCAGAATTCTAGTTTAAGAATTCTGGAATATTTTTCTAGTTTTTTTTTCTAGTTTAAGAAAAAAATTCCCCAGGGGACAAAAAATATTTAGCAAATAATTTGATTAGTAATTAATTTTAAAATAAATATTGTAGTGTCAGTGTTGTCGTTTTTTTGCTTAAAATATATATATAAAAAAAGACTTTTTTTAATATCGCATATATGTGGGCGACGTGGCCCAATAGGTTACTTTATTTCTTGAGAAACCGTGTCAGCCACATACATGTGACGCTATTACGGCATACACATAAAGGTCATTTGTGATTAGTTTATTGCATGCACGGCAATAAAACTAATTACGATAAAATAAACTCTCATATAACGCAATAAGTTTGTCAGTATTGTTATAGATTTTGTGAAAACAAGTTTGTTAGCGCGCCTGTATTATCCATCATATTGTGTTGTATTTTTCCGCAAGTTTGTACAAATGCGTTGTTAAAAAAAAAATCTAAAAAGGAATGGCTAAAAGAAAATTACTAAATAAGAGGAACTGAGAGAAATTGCTGAAATTTACAATTAAGCAGAGTTAAACTTCTCACAGGACACACCGCTGTTGAGTTTTTCCAGAAGTTCAACTTTTTCTGTTATGGACAATGTACGGTGTTTGCGCTTTACACCACGAGAGGCACTTCTTTTATGCATTGGAACCATGGGTGGGGATAAATGTAAGCAGGTTATAATAATAAATGCAGAAAAACAAGTGGGAATAGCTTGCTAGTGTTTACAAGTTCGTGCCAACAGCTGATGCAACACCCAACGTCACGAAAATAGTAGTGGCAGGTTGGTGCGCCGACCCGGGAAATTTGAAATTACATTCACGGAAATTATGTCTGAATTAGCGGTGGAACTGGATTAACGGTGGCCAGTGATGGACGACTTGTACTTGATGCTTATGCTTAATTTTAAGGCTTTAAGTGCAAAGACACAAAACAGATAAATCATGATCCTTGTAGCTGAAACTCTGCACTTTCCAGTGGTGGCAAAAACAAGAGAATTAAAGATGTCCCACATTAAGATATTTGCCCTTTAACATAGGTCACATTTCACTTTCAAATTTGGAATCAATCTTTGAAGGAAAATATCTCAGCCAGAAAACAAGTATAAGAGCTGATATTTAGTTAGGCTGAATTCATGCAGTTCGTAAGTGGAATGTCCAAAGAACATACAAAGGTTTTTATTTCAAAGTTATGACTTTCAAAAGTCTTGCTTAAATTTGTCGCGACAAATTTTTGGTGCCAGTTTTAGACCATTGTAAAAAATGTAAAGGTTTTTGAGCCTGGAAACCAAACGTTTTGCATTCTCTACCAAAAATTAACTAGGTATATCAAGTTTCAGAGCACTACCTCTCAATGTTGTGCAACAGTAACACTTAAAACTTTGAAAATATTTTGTGATTTTTTTCCGCATAACACAAGTGACCTCCACAAAAAAGGTGCTGGTGCCTCAAGCATACTATATTTTGAACTGAAATTTTGCACAGCTTCATTTGAAACTTGGTTAAAACTTCCACACCAAGTTTCAACAAAACTGAAGATGGTCGAGCGGGGACCCCTAGGCCACTTGACATGGAATAACCCATTTATCATTTTTTCTAGTAGTTTTCCTAAACAACTAGTGAAAGCTATGGTCAATAGTTACATGAGTTTGTTAAGTCTTTGTCAGGTTTAAGAAAAGCTAGTACTACTGCATGGCACCATGTGTTTGGAAATACATTTTCTTGAAATATTCTGTTAATTTCAATAGATTTTCTAATTCAGTCTTGTTAAGGTGCTTGATCATATCATAATGTATGTTATGAGAGGTGAAAGTGATTCTTGCACTGCTTCTATTGGAATGAGCCGCAGCCTGGAAAATAAGATGCAGGATATTTCAGAGACTGCTGGGAATCATTGGGGTACAAGTAAACACATGGGTTGTGTTAGGGTAGCTAAGAAAAAGAACAGGTGCATGTATACTTGTGTGTACACCAATGCTAGGAGTTTAGTAAATAAATTTGATGAATTTGAGGTATTGCTCAAAACATCAAAGGCAGATATTGTGGGGATTTCAGAGACGTGGTGTCACACAGATATAAGAAATGCAGAACTGGAATTTGGGGAGTACAATGTCTACAGAAAGGATAGACAGGATAGGAAGGGAGGAGGGGTTATGCTATTAGTTAAAAAACACATAAAATCCAAGGAAGTGAAGCCAGTCGACATCGCTGGACAGTGCAGTGTCGAGTCAGTTTGGTGTGACATAAGCATTGGGAGATCAAAATTGAGAGTAGGAGTGTGCTATAGGCCTAATGACTCTGATGAGTATAATAAGAAACTGTTCGGAGAAATAGAGTGGGCCAGTAAATCAGAGAGTCTTATAATGGGGGATTTTAATTTCCCAGATATTGACTGGAATTTGGGGGCTGGTCACTCACACAGTAGCAAGGCTTTTGTGGATTTATTGGATGATTCTTTTCTACATCAGCATGTTCGGGAGGCAACTAGAGGGAGTAATACTCTTGATTTGATTATCAGTAGTGATTCTTCATGCATTAAGAATCTGCAGATAAATGAACCACTTGGTGGCAGTGATCACAGTGTGCTGAAGTGGGAGTTACTCAAAGAGGTAACTATCATTAGGGGTAAAGGGAAGGGGTATTGCTTTCGTAAAGGCGACTACAATGGACTGAGACAGTATTTAAATTCTATACAGTGGGATCAACTGATGATATTGCCAACAGCAAATTCAAAATGGGAAGCATTCAAAGAACTTATTGTGGAAGCTACTAGGCTTTACATACCAACTAAGAAATATTGTTCAAGGTTTAGGCCTAAATGGTTGTCAGATGAACTAATGAGGCATATGGCAGAGAAGAAAAATGCATGGGATACATACAAATTAACACGTGACACGGATGCCTATGATAGATACAAGTTGATCTGTAACCAAGTTACAAAGGAGGTTAGGCAGGCGAAGGCAGATTACGAGAGATCCTTGGCAAGGGATGCGAAGAAAAACAGCAAAGAGTTCTTTACTTATGTAAACTCTAGAAGGAAGGGGATGAATCAGATTGGTCCACTTGAGATCGATGGGTCAACTGTTGATGACCCTGCTCGGGTAGCTAACAAACTAAATGAATATTTTGCATCGACATTCACACATGAGGAGTTATTCAGCGAGGGGAATGCCAGAGGTGTATTCAACTCTAGCAGTAAGCTAGAGAATCTTGTAATAACTGAGAGCAAAGTGGAGGAGAAATTGTTGAAGATAAACACAAGAAAGGCACCTGGGGTGGATGGGATCTATCCAGTTATATTAAAGGAGGCAGCAAAGGAGGTAAGCAAACCCTTAGCCATAATTATGAGAGCTTCCTTGGACTCAGGGGAGGTACCCATTGACTGGAGATGTGCAAATGTGACCCCAATTCACAAAGGGGGATCAAAGGCTGACACAAGTAATTATAGACCTGTGAGTTTAACTTCTGTTCCCGGAAAATTAATGGAGGCACTGGTGAAAGAAGCACTGCAGGATCATCTAGACAAGACTTCAGTTATAGCTAGGACACAGCATGGTTTTGTTAAGGGGAAGTCTTGCCTGACCAATTTGATTGGATACTATGATGCAGTCACAAAAGAACTGGATGCAGGGAATAACTTTGATATTATATACTTGGATCTTAGAAAGGCTTTTGATACTGTTGCACATGGAAGACTGCTGCACAAATTGGAGCAGTGTGGCATTGGAGGCAAGTTGCTGCTATGGATAAAGGGGTGGTTGAGGGGGAGAAGACAGAGAGTGGTAATCAATGGACACTGCTCATCGTGGACTAATGTTATTAGTGGAGTCCCTCAGGGTTCAGTATTGGGGCCTTTATTGTTTTCTGTATTTATAAATGATATTGATGATGGTATATCAGGCTTAATGTCCAAGTTTGCAGACGATACGAAGGTTGGCAGGGTTGTCAAGGACACTACTGACACTATGCTGCTGCAACAGGATTTGGAAAGGTTGAGCAGATGGGCTTCGAGGTGGCAAATGAAGTTTAACATTGACAAATGTAAAGTACTACATATGGGAAACAGCAACCCCAGAGCAACGTATCAACTCTGTGGTACTACACTGACAGTGGTAGAGAATGAAAGGGACCTGGGGGTGGTGGTGCAGGCAGATATGAAGTTCTCTGAGCAGTGCAGACGAGCTGCAAGAGTAGCTCATGGTGTATTGTCAATGATATATAGGAATTTTTCTAGCAGGGATAAGGAGGTGATTATTCCCTTGTATAAGGCAATGGTCAGGCCACACCTAGAGTACTGTATACAGGCCTGGAGGCCTCATTTCAGGAAGGATGTAGAGCTGCTGGAACGAGTACAGAGAAGGGCAACTAGATTGGTGAATGGGACAAAGGGGTTCTCTTACGAAGAAAGGCTTAAGTTTTGCAAATTACAGTGTCTGGAAACTAGGCACCAGCGGGGTGATCTGATAGAGGTGTACAAAGCCTTGAATGGTTTGAGCATGCTCAATGCTGATGGGATTCTTCCTCTAGCTCAGAAAAATCACCTGAGAGGGCATAAATTCAAATTGAGGAAAGACAGATGTAGGATAGATGTGCGGAAATTTGCCTTTAGCCAGCGGGTGGTTGGTGGGTGGAACAGACTTCCATCCCTTGTCGTGGAAGTTGATAGCCTAAATAAGTTTAAGGCTCAGCTGGACAGGTATTTCGAACGAACAGAGGGGTGAAGTGGAAGTGGTTATTTTTATTTATTTATGTTACTTTTTTTTTTTTTTTTTTTTTTTTGGCTGATGCTGCATAAGCTTGCTTTCTTGCATCAAATGCCTCTACTAATGCTAAAATGCTAAATGCTAATGTTGTCTGGGCCAACTGCACTTGGCCTGGCTGTGGACAAAACTTCATGCAGTTCATTTATTATGAATGGTTTATTGTAGGGCTGATTACCTTTTGATTTAAATTTAATCCTGTGCTTTTCTGCTTTTTCTTTTTGGATCAGAAATTCCAGATGGCATGAAGCTTTCACTGATACTTTTGCAAAGGTCTCGCCTAATGTATTTGCAATAATGGTAAGGTCAGTTAAACTGATTCCACTGCAGACCAATATTGGTGATGGCTATTTCTATATTTACCTGCCATTTTTCTTATTTTATTCCAGACCAACGTATGCACAAATAGCGGCCAGACTGATTGCTATTTGTGCATACGTTGGTCTACTGGTTATAGTTGGCTGGACCATTTTTCTTGCTTCTTGGCATGTAATATTGTGGTCAGTTTTCTTTTTCTGTATTTCGTTTTCTTATCTTTCACATGTTCTGGAGTAGGCAGGATGTTCTCCTTTACAATTTGGACACTTTAGGGTTGGAGCTGGGCAGTCTTCGATCTGATGTTCTTTGGATCCACATTTGGCACATGTCGGTGTATTTCTACATAGTCTGTGAGTGTCCATATTTTTGAGATTTGAAACAGCGCAAGGGATTTGGGATATACACTTTCACTTGGCAGTTCAAATACCCTGCTTTTACAGTAGTTGGGATTTTTGATATGTTAAATGTCAGAATAAAGGTTTTGGAAGGTATTATATTTCCATCTCTCCACTTAGAAATTCGTCTTACATTTGTCACTCCTTGATTTTGGAGTTTGTTGCTGATTTCCTCTTCAGAAACATGTAAGAGATCCCATTCGGAGATTACTCCCTGCGAAGAGTTTAAGGTGTTATGGGGGGGGGCATGATCACTACTGGTATACTTCCAAAGTTCGATACATTCAGTAACTTTTCTGAATGTCTGGTACTGGATGTTTCAACTAACAAATCCCCAGATTGGAGTCACCTGACTCTTTTTGGTGTTCAGGCTAGTCCTTCCGAGACTTTTTTTGATGAAAAATGGGGATTTCTTTCCTAATGTCTCTTCCCCAGTGGAGTGGATGATTAGGAATAAGGGTGATGGTGCCGATTTTGAATTGTCTGTCCTTTGACTTTTGGCAGTATTTTCAGGATTTTCAGCAGTTCAATTTATTGGGATCATCTCTGAAGTCCCTTGGGAAGTAGTGATCATACTACTCATGCTTGGCTCTTTTAGCCCTGGGAATGTAACTTCCAACTCCCAGGTTTCTGGCCACACAACGAGGAGGCACGAGCGGTGCCACCAAGTGACAAAGCAGCAGCTATAAATTAGTAGGGTTGGTAGTTAATTTGAGATTAAGAAAAAAAGAAAGGTGATTTTCCTTTCTGATAGTTTGCTAGGTCCTTTTAGCAAAACCTATTTATTAAGTACAGAAAATAAAGATTGCTATATATGTAATAAATAAATACAATGTAGAAACACTACAGAATCATTTTAAATCACCTTATCACTTTAGCAATAGTAGAGGCACATTATGCAAGAAAGCAAGCTTATGCAGCATCAGCCAAAAAAAAAAAAAAAAAAAAAACTCTCCCATTTCACCCTTCTGTTCGTTCCAAATACCTGTCTATCAACTTCCACAACAAAGGCTATCAACTTCCACAACAAAGGATGGAAGTCTGTTCCACCAACCAACTACCTGCTGGCTAAAAGCATTTTCTGCACATCCATCCTACATCTGTCTTTCCTCAATTTGAATTTATGAACTCTCAGGTGATTATTCTGAGCAAGAGGAAGATTCCCATCAGCATTGAGCATGCTTAAACCATTCAAGGCTTTATACACCTCAATACACCATTCAAGCCTTTATACACCTCAATACACCATTCAAGCCTTTTGGAAAATGCTTGGCACTCGGGGCCAGGGGAAAAAGGGGGACGAACCCAAACCAGGGAAAGAGAGAAAGATTGCAGGCCTGCGAGTGGAGTGCAGTTTTGGCAGTCAGCAAGGATGCCAGCACAGTATCCTACATTAAGCATTCAAGGAGACAACTCCGGAAGGTTAGTTGTACCTCGAAGGAGTTTGCAAAGTATCCTACCCAGGAGAGAGTGCAATTAATTCTACCCTGAAAAGGATTCAGAACATCCCACCCTTTCTGGGGTGGAATGTAATGATCTGCCGACCCCAGAAATCCCTTCCCCAGAAGGAGTTTAGCATTAGCATTAGTTGAGGCATACGATGCAGGAAAGGAAGCTTATGCAGCATCAGTCAGGGAAAAAAAACCCTCCCATTTCACCCACCCATTCACTCCAAATGTCTGTCTAGCTAATCCTTAAATTCATTTAAGCTATCAACTTCCACAACAATGGAAATCTATTCCAGTAATCAACTACCTGCTGGCTAAAGGCAAATTTCAGCACATCTATTCGACAGATCCTCAATTTGAATCTATACCCCCTCAGGTTCGTAATCTGTGCAAGAGAAATAATCCCATCAGATTAAGCTTGCTCAACCTGTTCAAGACATTCATTATACCCCTTAATCATATCACCTTGCAAGTGCCTAGTCTCCAGACATTGCAATTCGCAGAATTTAAGCCTATCTTGGTAAGAGCACCACTTTGTTCCCCTCACCAATCTTATTGCCCTTCTTTGTACTCATTCTAGCAACTCTACATCCTTTCTAAAATGAGGCCTCCAGACCTGTACACAGTACTCGAGGTGTGGCTAAGTGTGTTAGTTGTCTGACGGCACCAGGGGTTTACCCCATCTCCGCATTGTATTCTTTGTAAGTGACACAGAACTCTGTGGAGGCCAGAGATTTAAAAAGTGTGTGGGGAGGGGTTTGTTGTGTAGTGTTATGTTCTGTTGTTTCTCTGACCATTTAGCCATTGGGCCCCTACTGAGACCTACCATTGCCCACAATCTGCCACGAGGAGGCAGGTCAGGCACTCAGTAGTTATTTAAGTACTCTGGCAGACTCTACCACCTAGTTTCCAAGGATTTCAGTGGCTAGGCCTATAAAAAAAAGGGGGGCTGAACACTAGAATTTGGAAAGGCCGAAAGAAATTTACAAGAAAGAGGTAGACATTGATGAGAATTTGGCAGCATTGTTAGGGGGTGTACTCGGTCGGTGTAGTGAGAAAGGGATGTGAAACTGATGACGGGGGGGGGGGGGGTAAACAGGTAGAAGGATGGGGATAATAGTGTGTAGGCCAAAGAGGTCAGTGGGGACAAGCCTCACCAGGCGAAGTATGGGGGGGAAGCAGGGAGAGGAGGAGACAGAAACCCGTCTCCTTCCCTTCCCCCCCCTCCCTGCCTGCCTGGTTATGGGGTTTTAAAGAGAACCAGGTTAGAATACCCAGTTCAGATCTTCAATGCCATGTTGTGTCGATTCCGGTAGCATGGTCAAACTGCCCATCCTTCTCCAGGGGGTAGGATAAGTAAGCTGGCAGTGGAGGGTGGGAGAGAAACACATTTACTTAATTCATAATCTGCATTCTCACTCTACTTGCATTCTATTTTTATACTTTTTTCTTATATTTTATAATACAAGAACTCCCTGTCTTACATAAGCATTGCGCTCATCAGAACATTACATAAGTTGGAATTTCCCTAAATAAGCATTTAGAGAAATTCCGCACTCGCAAATATGCACGCTAAATTTGATAGAAGCAAAGAGCATGTAAATTCAACGAACACGTAAATAGAATTATTCAATTTTTTTCTCTCGTGCAGGAAAAATTACAAAAGTGTACAAAATTTCAAAATTATAAAATTACAAAAAGAGAGAGAAGACAGGCATAACATCAGCAAGTTTTACCTTTTGAACATCGTTGCCAGAATTAACTCTCCAGCTTATAAGCACACCGCTGTGGATGTTGAGGGCTGTGGAGATTTAGAAGGGGTTTTTCCAACCCATCACAAAATTTCTCTGCAGCTGCAGAATCAGCATTGGCAAATTCACCACATACTTTTATGTTTTCAAAACCAGCGCAATGCTTGAACCTATTAAACCACCTGTTGCTTGCCACGAACTTGGCTTGGGGTTTGCCATACTTATCGTTATCTTCATAAATATTTCTTGCTTGAATAGCCGTTAGATTCAGGGGCACTTGCCTCTGAATCTTATTTTCCATCCATATTATTAATTAATGCCTTTTCCATCTTTGATATAGCACCCAAACGCTGTTTTGTGATCACTGTTGGGCAGACTGGCAACGGTGCAAAATATGTTGATCCTTGAACATGTTCTTTTATAGGTGCACTGTCCTTCACTTTTGAAGCAGCGAGACCTAATTCCGTGCAAAAGATGACAAACTTTGTCCTGCTTCGTACTTCTTAATTAATCATCTTCTTTTCTAAAGCAATTTTGTTTCGTTTCATTTCCTAGCACTGCCAGCACTTGTACTTTCCATTGGTCACTTTTCCTTCATTGTAATAAGTAAATAGGAATGAAGAGGAGAGAAGAGTCTGAAAATTTATTTATGTTTTTTATATGATTGAAGATTTCAGTGAAGGAGGAACACAATTCACCATAATAACATAAAAACCCACACAATTCTAGTTATCGGGATTATTGAAAATGCAATAAGATTGAGTTGACTACACGTTTATAATAGATTGCGCTAAAAGAAAAGCCCAATAAACCGGAAAGTGTAAATTGTTTTTGTTGTTTTTATATGGTAGTGACCTCCAGAAATGTGTTTTAGAAAAATATCACAAAGGCATTCAAAATTGATTCTTATAATGGACCATATGATAACGATAAAAGTGTAGTGCAATTTCCATTATAAAAATTACCTTTTAGAGAGATAAATAGCTTAGTTATATAGCGAAAAAATTTCAACTTGAAACGAATTACCAAAAAAAAACCAATATGTTATTGGGTTCACATTACAATATGTTCATGATACATCCATTTATTCCTACGGGATGCAAAATACGCCTCCACAATTTTAAGTTTGCACCAGCCGGCAAAAACTTACATAAAGTCGAAATTCCGTAAGTAGAGTATTACATAAGTCAGGGAGTTCCTGTATATATATTTTTTTTCTTGTTAGGTTATATATATATATATTTTTTTTTTTTCTCCCTTTCACTCACTTATTCATCTTTTTCGCACACACCAAGAGGGATGCAATGGTGTGTAATGTAAATTTAAATACTAATGCATAATAGTTAAGCTTACTTAATAAGCAAGAATATAAAATATTAAAACTAGGGTTAGCAACATTTATGGTTTGTGTTCTTTTTCTCACACACTTACAATCTCATTCATTCTTCTGGCTTTCATTTCATTTGTTCGAATCTTGCTTTCTGCATTGCACTCTCTGGGCACCTCAACTTAATGTTAGGCTTCAGTTGCGGTGCACGCTTAGCCACAAGTTTTTTGCAGACCAGGGGAGAATGCAGTGATAATGTTTGTGTTTTTAGTATATAAAGGAAAGTAAGTTATTATTAACTTTGCATTTTTTCGGCCAATTGCATTTGTTCTTCCACTCATTCCCATTCACCATAACACTCATTCACTCTCTTTCCCTGGTGCTGGGTCACTCTTTCTTTCACCAAAACTGACATTTATTCCCTTTCACCATAATTCCCAATTCACTCTGATCCCAGCTTATTCATTCTGTCTTTCATTCTCATTCATTCTACATTGCATCCTGTTACTACTAGCTTACTGATATTTTTCAGCTAATCTGCTTTCCTGGTTGCCTGTGCATCTCCATCCCCTACATGGTTGCTTATTTGGTGTGTGCCAGGTTCCTACACGTGGCAGGGTAGTCCTGGGGGGGGGCACCCATGTCAATCAGGTTTTGTCATGCCAGGTTTCTGTCAGGGTGCAGAATACTGCTATCCCAACAGTTTTTAAGTCGTCGAATGGGTGTGGTGGGAAATGTGGGCAATTTGTACTATTGATTATTGTTCAATTGCTGGGGGGAACTCAATTGCCCTTCTTTGGATAATTCTATGCATTTCGAATGCTTTCTGTGTGAATTTATGTTCCTTTCAAAAGGAACATAAATGTGACTCTCCCACATGGTACTCCTAAAGGCTTTATAGTTTTCCTCTTCTATAATGAACAGACGTTCTTCTCCCCTGGGAAGAGGGCCAATCTGTGCTATTGGCTTTGTTCTGAGGTGTCATAAATTGTACATTCATATAGAATGGGTGTCCAGTCTTCACTCTCACCACAGGTGCAGTTTGGGTCATCAGTCAGCCCTAAGGAGGTTAGTTTCGCCTTTAGGAAGCTATGACCTGTCAATATAAATGTTGTAAAAAAGACCTTGAGCATGCCACTTAAGTGGCTTAGGGCTAATCATTGACACCTGTGGCAGAAACCGTTTGGTAACCAGATCTCTGGTTTCCTGCTCCCACTTTGTTTGCCATAGCTCATGGAGTTAATGTGTCTATAATATAAGCCTCTTTTGGCTACTTCCAGATAAAGTGGGAGAGCTCCGGCCAGCAACTGTAGTGCAGGTGTGCTTATTGTGAAACATGCTCTGGTAATAGTGAGAAGTATTGTCCTTTGTATTGATTCTAATTTATTCCTATTTCTTACTATGGCTGAGAGGGTGAACCACGCACCAACTCCATAAGTGATAACAGGTGGAACATTGCATGGTATATTATTGCCAGGGTCTTTCTTTTGAGCCCCCAGTCTGCTCGACTGATCCTGGCAATCATACCTGCATAATTTCTCACTTTCTTTGCCAAGTAGATCAAACGGGGATAAAAAGTTAATTTTGAATCAAAGACCACTCCAAGATATTTCAGTTCTGTTACCATTTTTACAGTTATTGTGTTAATTTTGATTTGTGGACGTCTTCTTATGTCCAAATTGCCTTTTAGAAGTATTTGTTTGGTTTTTTCAGGTGATATTTTGAGCATGTGCATTTTGTCCACTCCTGCAACTGCAAGAGGGCAGCATTTGATATTCGCTCTACAACCGCTCACGTGTTACCTTTTACAAGGAAAACTATGTCATCTGCAAAGGCCAAGCTTTCCATGGGAGGCCCAGATCCAAGGCCAGAAATTCATCCAGAACAATGTTCCAGAAGAAAGGGCCAAGGATTGAACCCTGTGAATAAAGGCTGCGGACAGCCTTTATTCACAGGGTGTGTCAATTCCTGGAACCTTGTACTGAGACACTTCTGTCTGTAAGGTAGCTGTTTATTACCTTATAAAGGTTTTGTGGGGCATTTGCCTAGCGGAGTCTCCTAAGGACATTAGGCCAACAGAGTGAGTCAAATGTCCCAGCAAAGTCAATGAAGATTGCCAGCATATATTTCTACTCTGAGTTTTTAACTGTTGTCAGTTAGTTAGTTAGTTAGTTATTTGGAGCATTAGCAACTAAGGCCATATTGCTACGAGATATGCAGTGGTCAATCCCTGACCTTTCCGCATCCTCCGTATTTGGTGGTGATGGGCTCAAACCCCGGTCTAATCAAGAAGCGTGTGCTACGCACTGCTGCTCCTTCCCACCTGACTATGGAGGGTGCCCTGTTGTCAGTAGGTGGTGCATAGCATCCTCTGTAGAGTTGCCCTGCTTAAAACCATACTGATTGTTGGAATGTAAACCTGCTTCTGTGTAGTATTGAGCTAATCTGCTATATATTAGCCTTTCATATATTTTCTCTAGTACGGGAAGTAGGGCAATTGGTCTATATGATTTGGGATCAGTAGGGGATTTCTCTGGGTTTTTGGGAATTAATCTTAACACAGCTTTTTTCCATGTTTTTGGGAATATACCTTCAGTTATTATATAGTGGTATTAATTTGTATGGTGCTATTTCTGCTAATTTTTTTGATGATCTCAACCTCTAAGAGGTCAAAACCTGGATATTTATTGTTTTTGGTTTTAGATAGTGCTATTTCTAAGTGTTGTGTATAAACAGAGGTTTAATATTGCCATTGTCATATTCAGTGTTTTCTTTTATAATGTCAAGCTGGGTGGGGGGAAATCCTAAATTTCAGTCTGAATAATACTGTCTACATGTTATTTACAGAATCAGCCCAACACAGGGTTGGGGTTCCATCTGGTTTTACAAGTGGTCTCCTCTTGGCAGCTTGTTGGTCACTATTCTGTAGACAACTCTCCAAGGGTTATTGTTTCCAGTAGTTCCCATCAAGTGCCTCCGGCATTCCTTTTTCTTGTCTCTTATGAGGGCTGTGTACGGATTCCTGAGAGTTCTATAAAAATCTCTCAGTGCATCCACCTAATTCTGTGGCCAAGATGTTCTGGCTCTTTGAAAATTTTCCTTCACCTGGTGCACCCTTCTCCTAAGTATAGTCAGTTCAGGGCGCCACCAGGGGACTGCGTGCTTCCTCGACTTTTTCCGTGGGAAAGACCGGTTTGCTGTTTTTATAAAAATGTTTGTCGTAGTCAGTGCTTCCTCGTCCAGGCTACAGTTGCCTGATGTAGACCACTCATTTTCCTGATTTTGCAGCTCAGCTGCTGTATGCCAGTTTGCCTTTTAAGGTTATACCTTTTGATATCTAACAAGGAGTGTTGGGTTGTTTGTAATTGCCTGTTTAGTTTGAAGGTGATGGCTCTATGATCTCACGTGGTCCAGACTGCCTGGATACACCAGTCTGTGATTTTATAAGTTATTGAATTGGTGGCAAAAGGAACATAAATATCACTCTCCCACATGGTACTGCTAAAAACTGGTAAGTTATTAGGTTGATTTATCACTTTAAAGGGTGAGGTGGCTATAAAATCTGGCCATTGTGTGTGCCTGCTCTGTCTTCTGTATGGCTATGCCATAAGGCTGACTGGCAGTTGACATCACACACTATGATATTTGCAGTAAGTAACAAATTTATGACTGCTTGTAAGTAATCCATAGTAAGGATTATGTCTTCACCTGGTGCCTCCATAGCCAGGTGGGAAGGAGCAGCAGTGCGTAGCACACACTTCTTGATTAGACCGGGGTTCAAGCCCATCACCACCAAATACGGAGGATGCGGAAAGATCAAGGATTGACCACTGCATACCCCGGAGCAATATGGCCTTAGTTGCTAATGCTCCTAAAAAAAATAAAAATAATAAAAAAAAAAAAAAAAACCAACCATGTCTTCACCTGGTCTTGCATAAAGAAATATAATATACAACTGTCCAACTGCACTGGTGATATGGGCACACACTGCCACTGGGGAGCAGAGGCGACCCACCTTTCTGACTGTAAGGCCAGTATTTTTAACTCCTATTGCTGTAGAAGAAACACCTGAGGTGTATTCTATTATTTTATAGCCTCTTGGGTATCCTTGAACCCTACCCATATGTGTGTGTGTGTGTGTGTGTAGGATTCTTGGAGTACCAAGATATCTATATTATGTTCTTCTAATTTGAGTTTGATCTGATCAACAACAGCTCTTGCTCTTTGAGCATTCAATTGGATGAGATTTAGAGCCCTAGTCACATTTATGTTATTAATCTGGCCCATAATTGGTCCTAGATTGTATAAGTGTTATCATTTTTTTTATAACAGGGGCATTCATTATCCCTGATACTGTGGCCATAGTCAGTCAGCCATGCTGCCTTTACAGGACCTTATGTGCAGTGACCACAGACAGGTTCTTTCTGACTACAATCCCTGGCAGGGTGTCCAAATTTATGACAATTATAACACCTTGTTACAGGAAAGTGTTCCCTAAATCTATGCATGTGCAGGGACCACAGACAGGTTCTTTCTGACTGCAATCCCTGGCAGTGTGTCCAAATTTATGACAATTATAACATCTTGTTACAGGGAAGTGTTCCCTAAATCTATGCATGTGCAGGGACCACAGACAGGTTCTTTGTGATCAGTTCTTTCTGATCCCTGGCAGTGTGTCAAAATTTATGACAAGTATAACATCTTGTTATAGGGAAGTGTTCCCTAAATCAATGGCTGGTTCAGCCAGCATAGATTCTTTGCTGCCCTTGTAGATGGCTCCAGATTTTTGGGGAAATCTCCACTATGATATTTATCTGGCCATTTTCCTGCTTTTTTGTGGCTCTTTTGAGTTGGAACTGTTCAGCAAACTCTTCTATGCCCATTATTTCTTGGAAATTTTTATAATATAGTATATACAGTAGACTCTCAATTTTCCGGGACAGATGGTAAAAAACAAATCCCGGATAATCAATTTCCTGGTTAATCCAAAAATACAGAAGTCCCTGACAAACATAAGAGATACGTTCCAGGACTTCTTACTTTGTCGAGTTTTACATAACTCGGAAAAGCGAGTAGTAACATATTGCTACTATATTATTATTCACAAATCTGAATTCAGCGCGATACTTGTTAATGTTTGATGATTTTCATACATTCTTATTAGTTTAATTTTCTGATCCAAATCAATCGCTTTCCTTTTGTTGGTAGATGTACTAGTACCGCTGTCACTTATTCTCTTAGTTGGCATCATGATAACGGTCAAAATGAAACTTTCTGTAAAGAACTTCACAGGGTTAAGGCGAAAACTCAGGTCTGACGTAGGCCAGTGGTCAGGAGCGAGAGTGCATAACACGCGTTCCTTGAGTGGACCGGGGTTCAAACCCGTGACTACTAAATACGATAAATATTTGTATTGACGATTTACTGTAAACTCTACTGACTTGGTTGTTGTGCCGGAGTATAAACAGAAACATTATCATCCCACATTTTACTAAAGCACATTTCTGGAGGTCAACAAAAAACAATAAAAACAATTTGCACTTTCCGTTTTATTGGGCATTTCTGTTAGCGCAATCTATTATAAACAATCTATTATAATCTATTATAATTGTAGTAAACTTGATCTTATTGCATTTGCGATAATACCAACAGCCTGGAATTCTGTGGGTTTTTACATTATTATGGTGAAGTGTGTCCCCTTCACTGAAATTTTCAGTCATATAAAAAAAAAACAATAAATAATTGTAAGAATCTTCTCTTTTTTCCTATTTTTTTGCTTGTTACTCCAATCCCACTTGTGCAATTTGCGCATGCCATGATCGTCGTTATTGATTTCTTATTATTTTTTGTTGTTGTTTTAAATTTTACAATTCTAAAAATAAAAAATTGAGTAAAAACAAATTTACATAAATCCGTAGTTGCGTAAGTCAGGGACTTATTGTATCAAAAAATGTTCAGCATCCTACGTAAAAAATATGGCGATAGATTAAAAAACTTACCGCGTACTACTCGTGTCCAATGCGATGCTTCCCTTTATTTTTTGCAATGTCGATTATCTAATAATAGCTATTAGATAAATAAAGCTAAATATTAAATAAATAAATCTAATAAAGCTATTAGATAAATCTAATAGTTTAATTTTTTACAATGTCACGTATGGTTTGGTCACCAACATTTTTTTTTTTTTTTTTTTTTTTGGCTGATGCTACATAAGCTTGCTTTCTTGCATCAAATGCCTCTACTAATGCTAATGCTAATGCTAACATTATAATAGTTCATTAGAGATTTAACGGATGCACCATTTAGCATTAGCATAGTTAAACACAGATTTCAAATTTTTGAATAATTTCAAGTCTGTGTTTAACTGAAAGCACAACTCTTTTGCATTTACCCATAATTTTTGCGATTTCTAAACAAAAAAAAAAATATATATATATATATATATATATATTTTTACAATAAAAAAAATTTTGACATCCCTGACATAAATTATGAAACAAAATTTGTCCTTTTGCAGTGCGACAGAACACAACACTCGGCGCGACACACCAAAACAAACTAAATATTTGGACTTTTTTTTTTTTTTTGAGTTGCGGGTGCAAAGACAGCAGGGGTTGCAAGATTAATTAATGCACAGTAATCTCCCAATGACGACTTATAACGCCACTTCTTGTTGCTTATTTACGAATAGGTATAAACATTTGTTTATACCTATTTTAGTTATTACTCGAATTTTATGATTTCTGGTTGATTTTTTTTTAATTTGGAGTCCAGTTAATCCAATCCCAGTAAATCGAGAGTCTGCTTCATCATCATCAGCCATTTTCAATCCACTGCAGGATGAAGGCCTGTCCAGCAACTTTCCAGTTCCTTCTGTTTTGAGCACTGGCCATCCATTTACTACCCACAAACTCATGAATTTCATCTATCCATCTCTGCCTTTGTCTTCGAGGTTTTCTTCTAGCTCCCCTTGGGTACCATTCTGTTATTTTCTTAGTCCATCTGTCATCATGTCTTTGAGCTATGTGTCCTGCCCAAGACCATTTTAGTTCTTTAGTTTTGATAAGAATGTCCTTTACTTGAGTTTGTTGCCTAATCCATGTGTTTCTCTTCTTATCTAACAGTCTGATTCCCAATATAATTTGTTCCATTCTTCGCTATGTAGTTCTCAGCTTCTCTTCCATTCTTTTGGTGAGTGCCCAAGTTTTACTTCCATAAGTCATGGTGGGGAGTATACATTGGCTATATCTGTCATTAATTCCTTCTCAGGAGTAATTTGTGATATTAAAAGTAATTAGTCATCACTAATTACTTTTAGTGATGACATCAAATAGTAGAATATGTGAGTTCTTTCCCTTTGGTTTCTCTGGTTTTAAACCAAGTTTTAAGATTTCGGGGTAGTTTCTACGTTTTTCAAATCTTTGTTTGCTACTTCCAGTAGCACCCCATTTTCTCTCACTTTCCTCATACTGCTTATAATGATCTCCTTTAGGTGGAGTTTCAGTTGAGTCACAACAGCTTCTCTGACTGCCTCACTAGTCTTGCAGTCACTGTCTGGTTTTACTTTTAATATCACTATATTGGTTTCTTTAGTCCTGGGAATTTCCTTAGGTTTGTTAGGTTGCTTAGGTTGGGTATTTTCTGTTTTACTTGCCCTTGCTATCTGGGCTTAACTTAGGGTGTTCATTTCTTTGTAGTTATTCCTTTTGTCAGTTACATTGTCTATCCTAGATCTCAGAACTCTATTTTCTGTGTTGAGTTATATCACCTTTTGCTCTAAGATTGTCCAACAGTTTATAATCTGCAGTCTAACTGCAGATATTATTCCGCAAGTCTGGTTATGGAGGAAGTCCTCTAAGTACAATTCAACTCTTTTATTTGCTTAATTGGATCTGCCAATTCATTTATTGCTTGAAATCTTTTTTCCTCTTCTGTCTTATTATCAGTCTTTTCATTGTTTTCCTTTGCTTCATCCTCTATCTCAGCTTGGTTCCTCACTTTTTTGACCCTTTTCATACTTAATCATATGGCCTGGAGGACATGCATCTAAGTCTTCATTATTAGTTTCATCACCATTTTTGGGAGTCCTTTCACTTAAAATTCTTATCTCTAAGTCAGGGTTTGTCTCTATGTCTAAATCGTTATTTCCAGATTTTTGCCTTTTATCCTCAGTATTTTAGTATTTTGTTCTTGCCCCATCGTTTTGTCCATTTTCATTTGTTCCTTATATTGGGGGGGGGGGATAATTTAATGTGTCTAATTCCAATGTACAGCTATTTAAACTGGAATATCTTAATTTCCCAGTTTTGGCAGGAAAACTGCTATAAACAAAGAAAACTAACTTATGTTCTGAGAGTATGTTATAACTATCATTATAATCAGATTCCCCATTCAAAATATGCCTAATGTAGCAAGTTTTAATTGTAATAAACTCAAAACTCTTGTGTTCTTGAGGTGCAATCAAGTCAACAACAGTAACTGAGATTGCTAGCACTGTAGCAATCTCAGTAGTAAGTGATATATTCTAAGGCTTACTTGGAATATATCACTTACCTCCATTTGCATGTACCTTAAAATCCAAAAAATTATTGGTAAAATCCTGGTGTTGATCCAAAACCAAGCAAAGTTATCCTACGATCCCTGTCCGCCATCAACAATCATGTGCAGCTCCATATACACGCATCCGTTCACTATCGTGACCGCAGCGACACTCTCCCATTGCCTTGTACAATGGGACGATCACCTCCTTGTCCCTACAGGAAAAATCCCTATATATCATTGACAAGAGTCCATGCTCAGTGACCTTCATATCTAAACTGCACAATTACCTCCAGGTCTTTTTAATTCTATACTTCCCTGAGTGTAGTACGACACAGTTGGTACATTTCTCTTTGGTTACTGCTACCCATATGCAGTATTTTGCAATTGTCAATGTTAAATTTCGGTTGCCACTTCTCAGCCCATTTGCCCAACTTATCAAGATCATGTTGCAGTAGCATACTGTCTTTATTGTCATTAACAACCCTGCCAACCTTCGTATCATCTGCAAACTTGGACATTAAGCCGGATGTTCCTTCATCAATATTATTGATAAACACACGAAACAACAATAGGCCCAGCACTGAACCCTGGGGTACTCCACTAATAACATTTGTCCAAGAAGAGAAGAGTCCATTGATTACTACTCTCTGTCATATCTGAATCAATCATCCCTTTATCCATTGCAGCAACTTGCCCTTAATGCCATACAGCTCCAATTTGTACAGCAGTCTTCCATGTGCAACAGTATCAAAAGCTTTCCAGAAATCCAAGTATACGATATTAAAATTATTTTTTGCATCCAGTTTCTTTGTGAACACATTGGTCAGACAAGACCTCCCTTCAGCAAACCCATCTGTGTCTTAAATATTAATGCAGTCTTGTCTAGATGATCCTGCAATGTTTCTTTAACCAGTGACTCCATTAGTTTCCCTGAAACACAAGTTAAACTTGGGTCTATAGTTACTTTTGTCACTTGAATCCCCTTTGTGAATTGGGGATACATTTGCACACCTCCAGTCCATGGGGACCTCCCGTGAGTCCAAAGAAGATGTCATAATTATAGCTAAGGGTTTGCTTACTTCCTCTGCTGCCTCCTTCAATATAACTGGATAGATTCCATCCATCTCAAGTGTCTTTCTTATGTTTAACTTCAACAATTTCTCCACCACTTTGCTCTCAGTTATTACAAAATCACTTAACTCCTTGTTGGAGTTTGATAAACTTCTGGCATTCCCCTCTTTGAATAACTACTCATGTGTGAATGTAGATGCAAAATACTCATTCATTTTATCAGCTACATGAACATCATCAACAGTCAAATTATCTATGTTAAAGGGACCAATCTGATTCAACCCTTTCCTTCTAGAGTTTACTTAAGTAAAAAAACTCTTTGCTGTTTTTCTTTGCATCCTTTGACAAAGATTTCTCATAATCTGCCTTCACCTGCCTAACCTCCTTTGTGACTTGATTAGAGACTAGCTTATATCTTCCATAGGCTTCTGTGTCGTCTGATAATTTATATGCATCCCATGCATTTTTCTTCTCTGACACGAGCCTCATTAGTTCATCTGACATCCATTTAGGCCTAAACCTTGAACAATATTTCTTAGTTGGAATGAAAAGCCTAGTAGCCTCCAAGATTAAGTCCCTGAAGGCTTTCCATTTAGAATTCACCATTGGTAACATCATCAGTTGATCCCACTATGCAGAATTTAAAAATTGTCTGAGACCACTGTAGTCATCTTTAAGAAAGCAAAAACCCTTCCCTTTACCCCTGGTAGTTACATATTTAAGTAAATCCCATAACTATACAATCACTGCTGCCTAGTGGTTCCTTTATCTGGAGATTCTTAATGCATGAAGAATCTCTACTGATAATCAGATCAAGGGTATCACTCCCTCTGGTTGCCTCACGAACGTGCTGCTATAGAAAATAATCATCCAATAAATCAACAAAAGCCTTGCTAGTGTGGGAGTCACCAACCCACAAGTTCCAGTCAATATCTTGAAAGTTGAAAAAGTTAAAGTCCCCCATTATTAGACATAAGGATTTATTTGTGCACTCTGTTTCTCTGAACAACTGTTCATTATACGCATCAGAGTCATTAGGCCTACAACACACACCTACTCTCATTTTCCCTTTCCCAGTGCTTATGTCACACCACAACATTGCATTGTCTACCAATGTCATTTGGATGCACTTCCTTAGATTTTGTGTTTCTTAACTAACAGCATAAGCCCTCCTTCCTTCCTTTCCTGGCTATCTTTTCTGTACCCACTGTACCCCCCCCCCCAAAATTCCAATTCTCCACTGCTTATATCTGGTTTGACACTATGTCTCTGATATCCTAACAATATCTGAATTTGAAGTCTTGACCAGCACTTCAAACTCATCAAATTTATTAACTATACTTCTAGCATTGGTGTACATGCAAGTATACATGCACCTGTTCCTATTCTTAGCTACCCTAACACAGCCCACATATTCACTTGTTTCTGTGATGTCTTGCAGAACACTTTGGTGCTGATACTCTCCATGAATAACTATACAAATCAATATATCTATTACACTAGCCCGACCCCAGAATACATCGAACCACCACTCCAACCTCAAGCAAGAGAATACAAAATGTACATATTTTTAAAACAATTTAACTGCTATGGGACCAAATAGATACACAGTGAATGCATACTTTAAATACTTTAAAACTAATATTATAAAGACACAAAAACATTAAGAGAGAGGAATTTTGTTACTTCCCTGAAGCGGACGGGGCTTTTCGACCAGGGTCATGATCACAGGAAAGTGAAACCACAGGTATTGTGGAGATAGAAGGAAATTAGTTGTGATCCTGGAACATGCGTGTGAAGGACCATGAATCAGAGATGGGGTAGGGGTGACATACATTGACTGAATTTTGATGTAATTTAATTTCAAGTGTCTCCGAAATTAATAGTTTGGTGTAATCATGTTAGCTTCTGAGAATTTTTGCTTTGTTGAATAGAAAGGTATGATCTTCACTGATCGCATGGAATGCAAGTTCCGAAGCCAAGGAGCGGGATGAGAGGACAGATATTGAATTTTGTCTCATTCTTGTATTGAGTGTAGAACGAGTGGATCCCTCATATGAGGAGTTACAATGCTTGCAAGATACAGTGTAGACTAAGTTGTTTAATTGGAATGTGGACGGAGATTGGAGTTCGTGGTTTTTTAGGGCAGCATATAGTTTCGTTGCGGGTTTGGCTATGATTCTGAATTCTGTGCCTTTGAAAATACTATTTAGTTGTTTGAACCATTGTTCAATATATGGTAAAGCAATAAAATATTTTTTTATGTTATTATTGTTGATAAGAGGAGAGGTATTACATAGTCTGTTTTTTGCTTGTATCCTTATTTCATTTATAATGGGTTACCTTTATAAACATAATTAATAAACTTTATATACTTAATATAATTGGTTTCAGTTAAAAGTTTTATCAGGTCGAATATAGCAGTAATCAGGAGTTTTGTATGGTTAATTGGTAGAGGGTCTTTGTTTAGCATGTCCAAGGTGTATCCAATATTCATGTTTGTATATAGAGAGGTGACATCTAGGGGAAAATAGGTTGTCATTATCTTTAAGTGTTTTATCTTTTAGGATGTTAAACAGTGAATTGTAATTTTTTATTCCAAATTTTATGGTTTCTGAATGGTCTGACTATATTATATATATGGAAGCTAATGCTGAGAATGCAGAATGTTTGTATGAAACAATGGGACAAATGGGGAAACCTGTCTTATGTAGTTTTAAGTGGCCAAAAAGTGTGGGTATATTGTATGTCCTAGCTTTTAATTGTTTTAACTCCATCATAATGTAATTGTTTTTTCAGTATGTTGTTAAATTCTTATTATATTGGTTGACTAAATTGGAAAAAGGTCCAGATTGACTTCTTCATAAGTGGAAGTATCAAATACTATGGAATTTAATTTGATGATATAATCTTGCTTGTCTAAAACAACAATATTGTCTTTTTCTACTTTTTTGCATCGTGATATCTTTGTGTTTTTGAAGGTCACGTAGTGTTGAGGTAAAAATAATATAAGTCTATAACAAGTTATTTCTTAGGAAAATTATGGGGGGATAGATTATAGTTTAAGTCTTTTGGACAGAAGCGAATTTGGTCACGGGTTAGGGAGCTTTTTTTTGAGAGATTAGTGACATTGGGCAGGAGAACTGTGTCGCAAGTTGAGAGTGGTGCTTCGGGTTATTAGCGTGTAGAATGTCAGGTAGTGGTAGTAGTGGCATGTGATGCAAAAAAGCAGGTGAATGAGCTTATGCAGCATCAGCCAAAAAAAAAAAAAAAAAAAAAAACACACCATTCCCTCCAAATGCCTGTCCAGTTCCTCCTTAAATTTATTTAACCTATCAACTTCCACAAAGACAGATGGAAGTTTGTTCCAGCAATTAACCACCCGCTGGCTAAAGGCAAATTTCCGCACATCTATTCTACATCTGTCTTTTCTTAATTTGAATTTATGCACCCTTAGGTTAGTAATCTGAACAAGTGGAAGGATCCCATCAGAATTCAGCGTGCTCAACCCATTCAAGGCCTTATAAACCTCAATCAGATCACCGCACAGGTGCCTAGTCTCCAGCCACTGCAATTTGCAGAACTTAAGCCTCTCTTGGTAAGAGGATCCCTTCATTCCCCTCACCAATCTTGTTGCCCTTCTCTGTACACGCTCAAGCAAATCTACATCCTTCCTAAAATTAGCCCCCCAGACCTGTACGTAGTACTGAAGGCATGGCCTGACCATTGCCTTATATAGAGGAACAATCACCTCCTTTTCCCTGCTAGCAAAATTCCTATATATCATTGACAAAACCCCATGGCCTGCCCTGGCAGCCTGTCTGCAGTGCTCAGAAAACTTCATATCTGACTGCACAATTACTCCCAGATCTTTTTCATTTTCTACCACCTTAAGTGTAGTACCACACAGTTGGTATATTTCTCTGGGGTTACTTCAACCCATATGCAGTGCTTTGCATTTGTGAAGGTTAAACTTCAGTTGCCACTTCTTAGCCCACTGCCCAAATTATCTAGATCCTGTTGCAATTACAATTACTCCCAGATCTTTTTCATTTTCTACCACCTTAAGTGTAGTATCACACAGTTGGTATATTTCTCTGGGGTTACTTCAACCCATATGCAGTGCTTTGCATTTGTGAAGGTTAAACTTCAGTTGCCACTTCTTAGCCCACTGCCCAAATTATCTAGATCCTGTTGCAGTAGCACACTGCCATTACTGTCATTAACAACCCTGCCAACCTTTGTATCATCTACAAACTTCGACACTAAGCCTGATATACCTTCATCAATATCATTGATAAATATACAAAACAACAGAGGACCCAACACCGAACCCTGTGGGACTCCACTAATAACATTAGTCCACAAAGAGCAGCATCCATTAATTACCACCCTCTGTCTCCTCCCACTCAACCATCCTTTTATCCATTGTAGCAACTTACCCATCCGCGATAGCCGTATTAGTTTATTTCTGTGACGGTCTCTAATTTCCAAAGCTAGTGCTTTCGTGACAAAAATTTATAGTGGTTTTCAAGGTTGACCAGTCGTTAGGGTGAAGGTATTTTCTTAATTTATTGCAGATGTGTTTGACTTTATGTAGATATTGTTGCTTGGTAGAATAACGAGATGCTATGGGACCAAATAGATACATAGTATATATAGAGAGGTGACATCTAGGGAAAATAGGTTGCCATTATCTTTAAGTGTGACCCTGGTCAAAAAGCCTCGCCGCTTCAGAGGATTCTTAATATTTTTATGTCTTAATAATATTAGTTTTAAAGTATTAAAAGTATGCATTCACTATATATCTATTTGGTCCCATAGCATCTCGTTATTCTATCAAGCAACAATATCTGCATCAAGTTATATTGTTTTAAAAATATGGACATTTTGTATTCTCTAGCTCAAGATTGGGGTGGTGGTTCGATGTATTCTGGGGTCGGGATTGGGGTCCATGGGTCCCCGATTCAGTGCTGCATTGGATCACTGATCTTGTCTAAGAGAGAGTGGAATACATGTAATCGATTTGTATAGTTATTCAACTATGGAGAGTATCAGCACCGAAGTGTACTGCAAGACATCATAGAGGTAATTCTTCCATTTTTTAAACTAATTTACTTATAATATAGAACTTATTGAAACTTATAATAAAGAACTTATGAAACTAAGAAGAGGTGCTACGAAGCCAAATGGCTGTGGAAACTTTTCGGCAAAGTTTTTAAAAAATCTACTTCAGAGAGGTCGACTCCAGGGGTTTTGTTCTCCCTAGTTCTGAAGAGTGCAGTTTGAAGTTTATCCACCTGGAAAGGCTCATTAATGTGTTCAGTTAAGTATTCATTGTTTCTTGAGATGATGTTTATCAGTAATTGGGTCATCATCAGCTGGAAAAATAAGAGTCCAACATGTTGTTGGCTGAGTCAACCCAGGTTAATTTTAAGGAAGAAGGTATTAAAGTCAAAAACTAAGTTTCTAATAAAAAAAGATTTCATATATTTTACGAAAACGTTACATACAGTACTAAATATTGAACAAGGGGCCTATTAACCTTATTCTATTTACAAAAATATTTCTTTGATAACAAAACACATTTTTAAGGGGTGTATTAGGGCTGGGCCCTCACCCACCAGGATCCCCCTTTCCAGATGATGAGGCCAGTCACATTTCTGAGTTTACACGGGTCGCAGCGCTCCACTGCACACGAACAGATTCCAATGAGGTAACCTTGGAACCAAGGTGTGGGCGTTGGACCCCAGTGATGGTAATCTGGGAAGTCAGCAGCATCACTGGAAGGTCCCATCACCAAGTACAGGTGCCCACATCAAGAGGACTGACAAATGTAAAATACTGCATCAGCCCTTGCTGATGCAGTATTTTACAAAGACAATCAGCCCTTGAGGTTAGGAAACTGGATGATGAGGCCAGTCACCATTTCCAAGCTTGCTGTTGCTAACGATGTGACTTTGATGGCCTAGTCACAGGAAAATCTTCAACATAACCTGAACTTGTGGCAGAAAGTAATGGTAAAAAGTGTACTGGTTTATAGTAATTTCCCACAAACCTGTATGCCATCTGATTACAGTGGTCGGTAATCAGATGGCATACAGGTAGTTAAAAAACATTTTTTAGCTACCTGTTAAAATTCAGGTAGATCATTTCTTGTAGACTTCACATTGTCGAATTTAAATATGGCAACCATACTGCTGTAACACCCACTAATTTTAAGGAAGAAGGTATTAAAGTCAAAAACTAAGTTTCTAGAAAAAAAAAGATTTCATATATTTTACGAAAACATTACGTACTAAATATTGAACAAGGGGCCTATTAACCTTATTCTATTTACAAAAATATTTTATTTGATAACAAAACACTTATTTTTAAGGGGTGTATTAGGGCTGGGCCCTCACTCACCAGGATCCCCCTTTCCGAGTTTACATGGGTTGCGGTGCTCCGCTGCACATGCCGGATTCTAGTGATTTAACCTTGGAACCAAGGTGTGGGCGATGGATCCCAGTGATGCTAATCTGGAAGGTTCCAACACCAAGTACAGGTGCCCACATTAAGAGGATTGGCAAATGTAAAATACTGCATATAGGTAGCAGTAACAACAGAGTAATGTACCAACTGCGTTGGTACAAACAGGCTGCAAAAGTAGCTCATGGTGTCTTGTCATTGACACAGAAATTCTGCAATCAGGGATAATGAGGTGATTATCCCCTTCTATAAGACAATGCAACACCTTGAGTACTACATACAGGTCTGGAGGCCTCATTTTAGGAAGGATGTAGAGTTGCTTGAGCGAGTACAGAAAAGGGCAACAAGATTGGTGAGGGGAACAACAGGGTCCTCTAATCAAAAAAAGCTTAAGTTCTAAAAATTGCAGCGTCTGGAGAATAGGCACTACAAGGCGATCTAATTGAGGTGTACAGCATTAGCATTAGTAAAGGCACATGATGTAAGAAAGCAAGTTTATATAGCATCAGCCAAAAAAAAAAAAAAAAAAAAAAACCTTTCAAAACCCCTTTTCATTTCACCCATCCACTCAGTCCAATTGTTTCTATAGTTCTGCCTTGAATCTATTTAAGCCATCAACTTCTACAATGACAGATGGCAGTTTGTTCCAGCAATCAACAATCCGCTGGCTAAATGCAAACTTCCGCACATCTATCCTACAACTGTCTTTTCTCAATTTGAATTTATGCCCTCTCAGCCGACCGGGCTAGCCGGGTGGGTAAAGTGCCTGCCTGGAAACCCAAAGGTCACGGGTTCGATTCCCGCCTTGGGCTTGGATCAAAGTACTGCAAAAACCTTGGGAGGTGCATTATGGCCACAGAAGCCTATGCGCCAACAACTACCAAAAATAAATGCCCTCTCAGGCAATTATTCTGAGCGAGAGGAAGAATCCCATCAGCATTGAGCATGCTCAAACCATTCAAAGCTTTATATACACTTCAATCAGATCAACTCGCAGGTGCCTAGTCACTAGACACTGTAATTTGCAAAACTTAAGACTTTCTTCACAAGAGGTCTTAAGCCTTTGTTCCATTCACTAATCTTGTTGTCCTCTCTGTACTCATTCCAGAAGCTCTATATCCTTTTAAAATGAGGCCACCAGACTTGTATAAAGTACTCAAGGTGTGGTCTGACCATTATATAATGGGATAATCACCTCCTTATCCCTGCTGGAAAAATTCCTATATAACATTGACAAGACACCATGAGCTTATCTTGCAAACCATCTGCACTGCTCAGAAAACTTCATATCTGCCTGCACAATTACCCCAGGTCCTTTTCATTCTCTACCATCCTGAGTGTAGTACCACACGGTTGATACTTTACTCTAGGGTTACTGCTTCCCAAATGCAGTACTTTACATTCGTCAATGTTAGTTGCCACCTCTCAAGCCCATCTGCTCAACTCTTCTAGATCCTGTTGCAGCAGTGTGTACTGTCATTAACAACCCTGCTGACCTTCATATCATCTGCAAACTTTGCCATTAAGTCTGATAAACCATCATCAATATCATTAATAAATACAGAAAACAACACTGAACCCTGGGGGAGTACACTAATGACATTAGTCCACTAAGAGCATTGCCCATTGATTAACATTCTCTGTCTTTTCCCACTCAACCATCTCTTTATCCATAGCAGCAATTTGCCTCCAATGGCACACTGCTCCAATTTGTACAGGAGTCTTCCATGTGCAACAGCATCAAAGCCTTTCTAAGATCCAAATATATGATAACAAAATTATTCTTTGCATCCAGTTCCTTTGTGACTACATCATATTATCCAATCAAATTTGTCAGAAAAGACTTCCCCTTAACAAACCCATGCTGTGTCCAAGCTATAACTGAAGTCTTGTCTAGATGATCCTGCAATGCTTTTTTAACCAGTGCCTCCATTAATTTCCCTGGTTAAACTAACAGGTCTGTAATTACCTGTGTCACCTTTTGAACCCACTTTGTGAATTGGTGATAGATTTGCACAACTCCAGTCCATGGGTACCTCCCCTGAGTCTGGGGAAGCTCTCATAATTACGGCTAAGGGTTTGCTTACTTCCTTTGCTGCCTCCTTTAATATAACTGGATAGATTCCATCCACGACAAGTTGCCTTTATTATGTTTATCTTGAACTATTTCTCCTCCACTTTGCTCTCAGTTATTAAAAAATCATCTAGCTCATTATTATTATTAGCCATATGGTGCAAGGAAGCCTGAGGCTTATGCTGCACCAGTCAAAAAAAAATTTTCAAGTTACCCTGAGAGAGAGAGAGAGAGAGAGAGAGAGAGAGAGAGAGAGAGAAGTAGAAAGGAATCATCAAGAAAGAGAAGAATGATGATATCCAGCTCAGGACCCTGGGTGTGCCAAGACCCTACTCACCAGATGTGAGGCCCTAGGGTTAAATAACGCTTTTATGTACTGTACTGTACTGTACTGTACTGTACTGTACTGCTGTATTGCAGTGTGATGAGTACTGGCGATCATCACATGTACGTAATTCTGCTTTACCGACACCAGACTCGTGGTCATGCCCAGCTGACTTGTGCTATTGTAACCAATAATATATACTGAAGTACACCAGTCACAGACTAGCTGATGAAGAGGCACTTCGCTTAGAAAGCTACTATATATTTTAACGCTTTTATTATATATATATTTTAACGCTTTTATTATATATATATTTTAACTCTTTTTATCTTATTGTATTTTAACGCTTTTATCTTATTGTATTTTAACGCTTTTATTTTATTTCTGTTTTATCTTATGTATATATTATAATTTTATTTTAATAAATTTATTTTAACCGGTTAGTCGGTCGTCACAAGAAACTTTGATGATATAAACTTATTGCAATGTTTGAGAGTTTATTTTATCGTAATTAGTTTTATTGCAGCGCTCGCGGCACGTGCAATAAACTAATCACAATCAACCCCAGGGGCTCACATCTGGTGAGTTGGGCTAGGCACACCCAGGGTCCTGAGCTGGATATCATCATTCTTCTTTTTCTTGGTGATTCCCTTCTACTTCTCTCTCTCTCTCTCTCTCTCTCTCTCTTTTGGGGTAATTCGGAAAATTTTTTTTTTTTTTTTGGCTGGTGCAGCATAAGCCACGGCTTCCTTGTACCCTATGGCTAATGATAATAACAAACGACCTTCATGTGTATGCCGTAATAGCTTCACATGTATGTGGCCGACACGGCTTCTCAAGAAATAAAGTAACCAACATATGTGGCCACGTTGGCCATATATATGCGACATAAAAAAAAGACTTTTTGTTTTATATTTTAAGCAAAAAAACAACACTTACATTACAATATTTATTTTAGAATTACTAATCAAATTATTTTTTGGCCCCTGGGGAATTTTTTTCTTAAACTAGCTTGGCAGTCAACGTGTTAAAGGTAGGAGGTGGTTAGCTACTGGGTAAAATGTATGTGCTAAAATAACCACCAGTGATCCGGCAAACTCACTAATCCGGCACCCCACAGGTCCCAACGCTGCCAGATTGGTGATGGTCGACCTGTATATATATATATATATATATATATATATATTTCTTTTTTGTATCTTTATTGAGGCAAGTTATAGAAGAAATTGTGAATCTACAGTAATCAATTTTTGGCTGCTGTAAAGGGATAAGTATTTTGATAGTTTTACCATATTCTTCGTTAATTAACATTCTACACTGTGTTTTACAAAGATATTAAATAGGTTCAGTAGCATTTCTTAGCTTCTTATTTTGAATTTCACTCGTGATTTTTGGAAATTACGACTCCCGGTGTTGGAGCCAATATTGTTGAACTAGCCACCATATTGTGATCGACAAGAAATAGCACAACATATATAGAGCAATACCCTACATAGCACTGATAATTGGTACCGAAAGTGTTCTGTGTTATGTGAAACCGTGCTGATTGAGGTATAATTATAATGTGTTTTAACTGAATGTGTACCAGAGAAACAGTCTATAAACAAATTATAATAAATCTATAAACAGTTTTTGCTTGATAGCCAATTAAAAGAATTTGAAATCCTGATATACCTTCATCAGTTATATTGATGAAGGTATATCAGGATTAATGTCCAAGTTTGCAGACGATACAAAGGTTGGCAGGGTCGTTAACGAGAGTAAAGACAGTATGCTACTTCAACTGGATCTAGATAAGTTGGGAAAGTGGGCTGAGAAGTGGCAACTGAAGTTTAACATTGACAAATACATTACCCATATGTAGACAAAAGTACTACATATGGGTATGTAGTACTTTTGTATTCCTACCCATATGTCGACAAAAGTACTACATATGGGTAGCAATAACTCAAGAGAAAAGTACCAACTGTGTGGTAATACACTCAGGGAAGCAGAAAGTGAAAAAGACCTGGGGGGGGGGGTAATTGTGCAGTCAAATATGAAGTTTGCTGAGCAGTGCAGATGGGCTGCCAGGGCAGGTCATAGAGTCTTGTCAATGATATATAGGAATTTTGCTAGCAGGGACAGGGAGCTGATTATCCCGTTGTACAAGGCAATGGTCAGGCCACATCTAGAGTACTCTGTACAGGTCTGGAGGCCTCATTTTAGGAAGGATGTAGAGTTGTTAGAATGAACACAAAGAAGGGCAACAAGATTGGCGAGGGGAACAAAGGGGCGTGCTTACCAAGAAAGACTTAAGCTCTGAAAATTGCAGCACGTGGAGGGTAGGCACCTGCGAGGTGATCTGATTGATTTGTATTGATTGACCTTAGTTAGGTTGAGCAAGCTAAATGCTGATGGGATTCTTCCTCTTGCTCAGACTAAGAACCTGAGGGGACATAGGTTCAAACTGAGGAAAGACAGATGTAGAATAGTTGTGTGGAAATTTGCCTTTAGCAGGGGGACGGTTTATTGGTGGATCAGACTTCCATCTTTTACTGTGGAAGTTGATAGCTGAAATAAATCTAAGGCTGAGCTGGACAGGCATTTGGAATGAATGGAGGAGTGAAATGGGAGGGGGTTGTTTTTTTTTTTTTTTGGCTGATGCTGCATAAGCTTGCTTTCTTGCATCATATGCCTCTACTAATGGTAATGCTAATGTTTCTTATAAATCTATTCCATGACCAAGTACACTATAAAAGAAAATACAACAGCTAGGTTCGCACCCAGCCATGTTTACTTTTTGAGTTGTCAGTGAGAAATTAGTACTTGCTGATAGGCTAAAGGTAGTTTTATTTTCATGCATGGTATGTTTTAAATCCATCTTTCGGATATAAGGAGATTACGCTGCATTTTCATGATGGTTATAATGTATGAAATGCATCCATGAGACTCAGGAATGTCTCCCACTAATTACATTACAAATTTAAAATACTGGTGGTGTTTCTGATTTTTGCATTTATAATTAACATTTTTTCAAAAGTTGCCACCCATCCACAAAAGAGAATGGGGGGATAGAAAATCATATAATGAATAAAATCTGCTTCTTGATAATCAAGTTACTTAAACTAAGGTTTCATTAATTACTTTACAGAAACAAATCTTTTATAGACTCTTATAAAGTTGTTTTATAGAATGCTGGAATGCAATATACAGTAAAATCTTGTTAATAGTTCAAGGGAGCTAAGTTTCATGTTTTGTAATAATGAGGTTTGTAGTACAAGGTCTTCCAAATGTGTCAAAATTTTACCCCTCTTTTCTTTTGTATATATATCTAACAATAATAAGAAATGATAATAACAAAAATAAAAACATATTTTATTTTCAGATTTACTTATTTATAAGATAAACTAAGCAAAAAAAACATAACTGAAATAAAAATATAGCATATATGTAACTAGTAAAAGAAGAACTGCAGTCTTAATATTAAAGAAAAACGTACAAACCAATTAAATTTGATTTTTGGTCTGCTGACGAGGCTACTAGAGACGGTCGTGTTCAAAGCCGCTAAGTGGATTTTTCTTATTTATTGATTTGAAAATATTGTTTTTCTAAAACTTTTGTTTTGATTTAAATTTAGTAGTATAACATTATTTTGTGATTTTCTGATTAATTTGGTGTATTTATTCTTTACTGGGTTTTGTAATTGCATAAAAGTATCGGTAAGGGTTTCCACGTGTTTCAACTTCTACCGTTCGTAATTTTCCCGCCTTTGTGATACGATAGTTATATACCGTACTAGATAGCGTTAGTTGAACTTCATTAGCAGTTAAATTGTACGTTTAAATAAATACATATAACGACTTAGATTACAAACGTAATATAATTAATTATATTTAACATAATTAATAACATAACATAATTAATTATAATTAATTAATAAATTAATAGAATCATGACTCAGACCAGAGCAGCAAAGCAAAAGGCTCAAGCTCAATGGAAGTGCTGTGGCTCAGAGCAGAACTTAGGGGGGCAGTTGTCCTCTGACTCACAGCCTTATAAAATGCACTGTTTGCTTGATGTTTGCAGAGCAATCGGGTACGGGACATGACACTGCCAAGGGGGATGTCTTTGTGTGTGTGTGCGCGCGATGCAAGGAGTGTATCGATATCAGGCAACAACTCAGCGTTCTTGTGGGCCTATATGAGAGCTTGAAGGACAGGGTGGATGCCCTCGAAGAAACTATATTGAGGGGCCCATCAAGCTCTCAGCTGCCCACATCAACGCCAGAGCTTGCACTTGGGCATCGCGTGACACAGAGGCAACCCCCAAGGCAGAATGCGCTGGTCCCGAAGGAACTAGTAGTTGTTGGTGACTCTATTGTTAGGGAAACTGGGAACATGCTTTGTAAAAAAGATAGGTGGAACAGGACCAGGGTATGTCTGCTAGGGGCAAAGGTTGATGACGTTGTAGAGCGAATATCATCTTTTAAGGGCACAAAAGGTGATATAGTTGTACACGTTGGCACTAATAATATTAAGAGTAGGAGACAGGCAGAATTACTTAACAAGTACAGATCACTGTTGAACAAAAGCCGAGAATTAGGGTTGAATTTGAAAGTGTCTGCAATTCTGCCCAGACACGATAGGAGGGAGTATATGATGAGGGCCTTGTCGATCAATTCGGCCCTGGAAAGACTGTGCAAGGCTCAAGGGGTAGAATTTTTTTCAGCCTGGACTGTACTTGTTAACAGGAGAGATTGCTTCTACAGGGATGGGATACACTTAAATAGAAAGGGTGCGCAAGAATATTTGCTGATGCTATCGAGGCAGTGTTAGGTGGGTTGGAAAACTGCTAGCTTGGGGGGAGACAAAGACCAATAGATTGACAGTAGCCACTGGCAGAGGTGAAAGAGATTCTTGCACTGCTTCTATTAGAATGAGCAGAAGCCTGAAAAACAAGATGCATGGTATTTCAGAGACTGCTGGGAGCCATTGCAGTACAAGTAAACACATGGGTTGTGTTAGGGTAGCTAAGAATAGAAACAGGTGCATGTATACTTGCGTGTACACCAATGCTAGGAGTTTAGTAAATAAATTTGACGAATTTGAGGTATTGCTCAAAACATCAAAGGCAGATATTGTTGGGATATCAGAGACGTGGTGTCACACATATATAAGAGAGGCAGAACTGCAATTTGGGGAGTACAACGTCTACAGAAAGGATAGACATGATAGGAAGGGGGGAGGGGTTATGCTATTAGTTAAGGAACACATAATAATCAAGGAAGCGAGGCCAATCGACATCGCCGGACAGTGCAGTGTTGAGTCAGTTTGGTGTGACATAAGCATTGGGAGATCAAAATTGAGAGTAGGAGTGTGCTATAGGCCTAATGACTCTGATGAGTATAATAAGGAACTGTACAGGGAAATAGAGTGGGCCAGTAAATCAGAGAGTCTTATAATGGGAGATTTTAATTTCCCAGATATTGACTGGAATTTGGGGGCTGGTTACTCACACACTAGCAGGGCTTTTGTGGATTTATTGGATGATTGTTTTCTACATCAGCATGTTCGGGAGGCAACTAGAGGGAGTAATACTCTTGATTTGATTATCAGCAGTGATTCTTCATGCATTAAGAATCTGCAGATAAATGAACCACTAGGTGGCAGTGATCACAGTGTGCTGAAGTGGGATTTACTCAAAGAGGTAACTACCATTAGGGGTAAAGGGAAGGGTTATTGCTTCCGTAAAGGCGACTACGATGGACTGAGACAGTATTTAAATTCTATACAGTGGGACCAACTGATGATGCTACCAACAGCAAATTCAAAATGGGAAGCATTCAAAGAACTTATCTTGGAAGCTACTAGGCTTTACATACCAACTAAGAAATATTCAAGGTTTAGGCCAAAATGGATGTCAGATGAACTAATGAGGCATATGGCAGAGAAGAAAAATGCATGGGATACTTACAAATTAACACATGACACAGAAGCCTATGATAGATACAAGTTGATATGTAACCAAGTTACAAAGGAGGTTAGGCAGGCGAAGGCAGATTACGAGAAATCCTTGGCAAGGGATGCAAAGAGTTCTTTACTTATGTAAACTCTAGAAGGAAGGGGATGAATCAGATTGATCCACTTGATATTGATGGGTCAACTGTTGATGATCCTGCTCAGGTAGCTAACAAACTAAATGAATATTTTGCATCGACATTCACACATGAGGAGTTATTCAGCAAGGGGAATGCCAGAGGTGTATTCAACTCTAGCAGTAAGCTACAGAATCTTGCAATAACTGGGAGTAAAGTGGAGGAGAAACTGTTGAAGATAAACACAAGAAAGGCACCCGGGGTGGATGGGATCTATCCAGTTATATTAAAGGAGGCAGCAAAGGAAGTAAGCAAACCCTTAGCCATAATTATGAGAGCTTCCTTGGACTCAGGGGAGGTACCCATAGACTGGAAATGTGCAAATGTGACCCCAATTCACAAAGGAGGATCAAAGGCTGACACAAGTAATTATAGACCTGTGAGCTTAACTTCTGTTCCAGGAAAATTAGTGGAGGCACTGGTTAAAGAAGCACTGCAGGATCATTTAGACAAGACTTCAGTTATAGCTCAGACACAGCATGGTTTTGTTAAGGGGAAGTCTTGCCGGACCAACTTGATTGAATACTATGATGCAGTCACAAAAGAACTGGATGCAGGGAATAACTTTGATATTATATACTTGGATCTTAGAAAGGCTTTTGATACTGTTGCACATGGAAGACTGCTACACAAATTGGAGCAGTGTGACATTGGAGGCAAATTGCTGCTATGGATAAAGGGGTGGTTGAGGGGGAGAAGACAGAGAGTGGTAATCAGTGGGCACTGCTCATCGTGGACTAATGTTATTAGTGGAGTCCCTCAGGGCTCAGTGTTGGGTCCATTATTGTTTTCTGTATTTATAAATGATATTGATGATGGTATATCAAGCTTAATATCCAAGTTTGCAGACGATACAAAGGTTGGCAGGGTTGTCAAGGACACTACTGACACTATGCTGCTGCAACAGGATCTGGAAAGGTTGAGCAGATGGGCTGAGAGGTGGCAAATGAAGTTTAACATTGACAAATGTAAAGTACTACACATGGGAAACAGCAACCCCAGAGCAACGTATCAACTCTGTGGTACTACACTGACAGTAGTAGAGAATGAAAGGGACTTGGGGGTGGTTGTGCAGGCAGATATGAAGTTCTCTGAGCAGTGCAGACGGGCTGCAAGAGTAGCTCATGGAGTATTGTCAATGATATACAGGAATTTTTCCAGCAGGGATAAGGAGGTGATTATTCCATTGTATAAGGCAATGGTCGGGCCACACCTAGAGTACTGTATACAGGTCTGGAGGCCTCATTTCAAGAAGGATGTAGAGCTGCTGGAACGAGTACAGAGAAGGGCAACAAGATTAGTGAATGGAACAAAGGGGTGCTCTTACGAAGAAAGGCTTAAGTTTTGCAAATTACAGTGTCTGGAGACTAGGCACCAGCGAGGTGATCTGATAGAGGTGTATAAAGCCTTGAATGGTTTAAGCATGCTCAATGCTGATGGGATTCTTCCTCTAGCTCAGAAAAATCACCTGAGAGGGCATAAATTCAAATTGAGGAAAGACAGATGTAGGATAGACGTGCGGAAATTTGCCTTTAGCCAGCGGGTGGTTGGTTGGTGGAACAGACTTCCATCCCTTGTGGTGGAGGTTGATAGCCTAAATAAGTTTAAGGCTCAGCTGGACAGGTATTTTGAACGAACAGAGGGGTGAAATGGGAGTGGTTTTTTTTTTTTTTTTTTTTTGGCTGATGCTGCATAAGCTTGCTTTCTTGCATCAAATGCCTCTACTAATGCTAATGCTAATGCTAAATTAGGCTAATTTAAAGAAAGGATCCAATTTCATTTGCATAGCTTATATGCATTCTTAGCCATTAGGCATTGTGTGGATTGATGACAATATTTCAGCAATTTATGCTCTTTAGCTACTCTACCCACACAGCTGAACCTCCCAACAGCTGCTTCTGAAAAATGGCTTCTTGAATTCTCCATTGAAAATTCCAGAAATTTGGAATTTTCATTGGAAAAAAATCAAAGAAATGTCATTAAATCTCTGTTAATTATTGCATAACTAGGAAAAATTCAGGAATTATGTTAAACCTAATTGTCACGTACAATGACAGTGAGCTGACTTTACTGATAAGCACTTTCTTCCAATCGGTAACATCCTCTGGCTTCATGACACTAAAGTGTCATCTGGAATCAGACTGTTGATGAGCATCAAGTTTCGTGACAGGTTTGCTTTCACTAAATGTGCAGATTTTTTGATTTACATTGCACTTGCTGATAGGTCTAAAGGTAGTTTTATTTTAAAAAATTAATTAAAAATATGTTTTTAATATAAAAAATTGATTTTTCACAGTTACATTCAAAAATGATTGAAAAAAAAAAGTAGCATCAAAAAGTGAACAATTCTGAATTATTTCTTGCTGAATTTTAAAATTGTACAGATATGCAGATTCCCAGCATCTACAGAAGTAATGATTTTTCATGCTACATGTTAACTATAGCAGAGAAAAAAGCAATAGTAGTTTCAATATCATTGAAAAAACTACTGCATTTCTGCTGCAGGCCAATGCTTTTTCTATTACGTTCAATGCATTTTGAGCATCTTGTTTAGAAAGCAGAGGGTGTATGTGCTTCTTTACTTTCATTTTGATCACAGGTAACAAAAACTTCATCATCATGCTTGGTGCTCAGTACTACCTCTTCTGGTTTTGGTATTGGTAGCAGCTTCATCAGCCACTTTAACAAACACCTCAAATTCATGAACAAAATCCATATACTTCTTCAAAAACCCCATTCCCTAACATTGCTGTCACACTCAATTGCTAAACCATGCTCCAATGATCCACTATGGCACCTAAAAAATTCCCAAACAAACAAACAATGTTCCAAAGTCAATCTTTCTGAAGCTGTTAATTATTATACTTGATACAATACTGTGCCGACAGTATTGTATCGGGATACAATAACAGGATACAGAAAACATCCAAAGCATCCTATCTGGATGCAAATTGGCCCCTTGAACTATGTTGCAGGTCAATTAACTTATCAGGCAACCTCTATATGCTCCCTTGGGACAATAATTAATGCCTTGATCTAGTGGCTGCTTAAAACTGGTGACACTGGGACATTAAAAAACCACAACTTCCCACATTAGCTGTCCATCCCCTCCAATTGTTTGAATTTATTCTAACTACCCACTAGATAAACATTTGAATTTATTCAAACTACCCACTTCCACGACAACAGATAGAACTTTGTCAAAAAAAATCAACTACCAACTGGTTGAAGACAAAATTGGACTTAATATTGGCAAATTACCTATGTGTAAGTGGAAACAATATGTGGATGACACATTCACTAGTTCATGTTTTGCACTACACATTTTTTTTTTCTGTTTATTATCACTGGATGAAAATTGCCCCCTTGGTCTATGTTGCAGGTCAATTAACTTATCAGGGCACCTCTACATGCTCCCTTGGGATTATAATTAATGCCTTGATCTAGTGGCTGCTTAAAACTGGTAAGAACGGGACATTAAAAAAGCCACAACTTCCCACATTAGCTGCCCATCCCCTCCAATTGTTTGTCTAGTGGGTAGTTTGAATTTATTCAAACTACCCACTTCCACGACAACAGATGGAAGTTTGTTACAATAATCAACTACCGACTGGTTGAAAACAAACTTCTGCACATCTGTCATGCAACCATTAAAAATTCCTTGATTTGAACTATGCTCCCCTTGTACATGCAATCTGAGCAAGAGGAAGAATGCCATTAGCATTACATTAGCATTACATACCAGCTTGTGCAATGCATTCAAAGCCATAAACATGTCAATCAGATCACCTCACAGGCACCTCGTCTCCAGATGCTGCAATTTATAGAACTGGGTGATTTATAGAAAGGGTGATCTTATCAAGCCCTCCTTGATAAGATCACCCTTTTGTTCCCTCCTCACGTTGCTCTTCCTGCACCTGTTCCAGTAGAGCCACATCCAGTCTAAAATAAGACCTCCAGGTCTGTATGCAGTACTCAAGATTCAGTCTGACCATTGCTTTATACAATGAGATAATCACCTCTCTATTCCTACCAGCAAAATTCCTGTATATCATTAGCAAAACCCCATGAGCTGTCTTGACAGCCTCTCGGCACTTCTCAGAGAACTATCTGACTGCACAATTACTACCAGGTCTTTTTCATTCTCCACTACCCTGGGTGTGCTACCACAGAGTTTGTATGTTAATCTGGGATTACGGCTAGTCATAACCAGTACCTTCCATTTGTAAATATTAAACTTCCACTGCCACTTCTCAGCCCATCTGCCTAATTTATCGAGATATTGTTGCAGTAGAATACCATGATTATTACAATTAACTACCCTGCTAACTTTTGTATCACCTGAAAACTTAGACATTAAGCTTCAATAATGTTGCCACCATTGTTATATGATTCAACGTATATCCCGAACTAGATAGCATAAGGTTTAGGTCAAAACCAGATAGCAAAAGACATAATAAGGTATTAGAAATCTGTTAGCTTAGTATAGTATAGTATAGTATAGTATTCTCAATTAATCAGTAAAATTTATTAATCTTGTTAAACTTCGATGTCAATTAAATTGTACTTTTTTTAACTAAATACATATAACTACTTATATTTTACAAAAATAACATTATTAATTAATATATATAATTGATAGAAAATATGGAAGTTATATAATGAAACTCAGTGATAATACATGATACTATATCTTTAAAAAGGCCTATGGGGCTGGGTAATTCCATATTGAAATAATTACACTCAAACACCAGCCAAGCGGTTAAAATTTTTACTATAAAATATAATAAAATAAAACATAAAATAAAATAAATATGATACAAATATCAGATAAACTAGACTATTACAATAAATACAATAAAATAGGTTAAAACAATTAAAAACAATGCTAAAATCGTTAAAATATACTAACCGATAACCGATATTTGTATCATATTTATTTTATTTTATATTTTTGTATTGAAACTGAAATTTTGTTCGAAATTGAATCAAAGCAACAAAGCAAAAGGCTCAAGCTAATGGGAGTGCTGTGGTTCAGGGGAGAACTAGGAGGGCAGTTGCCCTCTGAATCACAGCCATTTAAAATGTATGATGTTTGTGGAGCAATCAGAGAAGGGATATGATACTGTCTTTGTGTGTGCACGATGTAAGGAGTGTGAGGAAATCAGGCGACAACTCAGCATTGTTATGGGTCTATATGAGAGCTTAATGGACAGGGTGGATGCCCTCGAAAGATCTAAATTGAGGTGCCCATCAATGCTTGCACTTGAACTCACGCAACACAGTGGCAACCCACAAGGCAGAATGCACTGGTCCAACAGGAACTAGTAGTTGTCAGTGACTCTATTGTCAAGGAAACAGGAAACACACTGTGCAAAAAGGATAGGTGAAACAGGACCAGGGTGTATCTGCCAGGGGCAAAGGTTGATGATGTTGTAGAGCGGATATCATCTTTTAAGGGCACAAAAGGTGATATAGTTGTACACGTTGGCACATGATATTAAGAGTAGGAGAGCGGCGGAATTACTTAACAAGTACAGGTCACTGTTGAAAAAAAGGCGTGAATTAGGGTTGAATTTGAAAGTGTCTGCAATTCTGCCCAGACACGATAGGAGGGAGTATATGATGAGAGTCTTGTCGATAAATTCGGCCCTGGAGAGAATATGCAAGGTTCAAGGGGTAGAATTTTTCTCAGCCCGGTCTGTGCTTGTTAACAAGAGAGACTGCTTCTCCAGGAGAATAGAAAGTTTGCAAGAATATTTGCTGATGGTATCGAGGCAGTGCTAGGAGGCAAGCTAGTGCTAGCTTGGGGGGGGGATACACGGACTAATAGATTAACAGTAGCCACTGGCAGAGGTGAAAGTGATTCTTGCACTGCTTCTATTGGAATGAGCAGCAGCAGCCTGGAAAACAAGTTGCAGGGGATTTCATAGACTATTGGGAGTCATTATGGTGTAAGTAAACACATGGGCTGTGTTAGGGTAGCTAAGAAAGAAACAGGTGCATATATAATTGCATGTACACCAATGCTAGGAGTTTGATAAATAAATTTGATGAATTTGAGGTGTTGGTCAAAATATCAAAGGCATTTCAGTAGTACAATGTGTACAGGAAGGATAGACAGGATAGGAAGGGAGGAGGGGTTATGCTATTAGTTAAGAAACACATAAAATCCAAGGAAGTAGAGCCAGCCGACATTGCTGGACAGCACAGTGTCGAGTCAGTTTGGTGTGACATCAGCACTGGGAAATCAAAATTGAGAGAAGGACTGTGTTACAGGCCTAATGCCTCTTATGAGTATAATAAACAGCTGTACAGGGAAATAGAGTGGGCCAGTAAATCAGAGAGTCTTATAATGGGGGATTTTAATTTCCCAGATATTAACTGGAATTTGTGGGTTGGTCACTCACACACTAGCAAGACTTTTGTGGATTTATTGGATGACTGTTTTCTACACCAGCATGTTCGGGAGGCAACTAATGGAAGTAATACTCTTGATCTGATTATCAGTAGTGATTCTTCATGCATTAAGAATCTGCAGATAAAGGAGCTGCTAGGTGGCAGTGATCACAGTGTGCTGAAGTGGGATTTACTCAAAGAGGTAACCACCATCAGGGGCAATGGGAAGAGTTTTTGTTTTCATAAAGGCTACTATGGAGGTCTGAGACAGCATTTAAATTCCATAGAGTGGAACCAACTGATGACGTTACCAACTGCAAATTCAAAATGGGAAGCATTCAAAGAACTTATCTTGAAAGCTACAAGGCTTTACATACCAACTAAGAAATATTGTTCAAAGTTTACGTCAGATGAACTAATGAGACATGTGGCAGAGAAGAAAAATGCATGGGATACATATAAATGAACATGTGACACAGAAGCCTATGATAGATATAAGCTGCTCTGTAACCAAGACACAAAGGAGGTTAGGCAAGCAAAGGCAGATTACGAGAAATCTTTGGCAAAGGATGCAAAGAAAAACAGCAAAGAGGTCTTGACTTATGCAAACTCCAGAAGGAAGGGGATGAATCAGATTGGTAAACTGGATATCAATGGTTCAACTGTTGACAATCCTGATCAGGTAGCTAACAAACTAAATGAGTATTTTGCATCTACATTCACACATGAAGAGTTATTCAGGGAGGTGGAATGCCAGAGGTGAATTAAACTCTGGCAGTGAGCTAGATGATTTTGTAATAACTGAGAGCAAAGTGAAGGAGAAATTGTTGAAGATAAACATAAGAAAGGCACCTGGGTAGATGGTATGTATCAAGTTATATTAAAGGAGGCAGCAAAGTAAGTAAGCAAACCCTTAGCCATGATTATGAGAGCTTCCTTGGACTCAGGGAGGTACCAAAGGACTGGAGATGTGCAAATGTCACCCAATTCACAAAGGAGGATCAAAGGGCGACACAAGTAATTACAGAGATGTTAGTTTAACTTCTGTTCCAGGGAAATTAATGGAGGCACTGGTTAAAGAAGCACTGCAAGAGTATCTGGACAAGACTTCAGTCATAGCTCGGACACAGCATGGTTTTGTTAAGGGGAAGTCTTGTCTGACCAATTTGATTGGATAGTATGATGTGCTCATAAAGGAACTGGATGCAGGGAATAACTTTGATTATATCTGCAAAAAGGCCTCTAAGATTTGGGTTATATATACCACAAATTTAGACAAATACACCAACCGTTTAAATAAACTGATTTAATGATAAAATAATACTGAATAGTATACTGAAATGATACAATAAAGACTGTAAAATAATAATTTACCAAAAACTGATTTACTTTAAAAACAATTAAAAATGAATTGATAAATTTAGAATATATTAAAAATTATAAATTTAAAAGCGATAAAATGCCATTGAAGCTTTCGGGGGCATCCGCCTCCTTTCTCAACAATAATGAAGTTCAAGCGACAACTTAAATATCAGGCTCACGGCACATGTGACGGACCAGGCGCATGTTCAACACTCCTTTCACGTGTGCTGGAACCAGAAATGGTCTGGGAGCATGGCAAATTAAATCATTTGTCTCTGGCAAGGACCACAGTCTCCAAAAGGGGGTGGAGCTCTCTCCTATCTCTATTCATACTATTGTTACCAGATGACCCAATCCACAAACTCTCCAGCCACTTGCGGTCCAAGAATCTATGCGCCTGGTCAAGGATGACAGCATTCTCAGGGGATACCTGATGTTGTTTTTCCCAATAGTGCTTGGCAAAAGCGGACTTATTGAGTTCTGCGGTCTGTATAGCTCTCGTATGTTCCCCCAGACGGTCTTTAAGTCATCGCCCTATCTCACCCAGTACCATTCCCCACAATCCGGGCATTTGATCTCACATACGACCCCACTACTAGAGTCCCCAGTAATGGGGTCTTTGACCTGTGACACCACCGTGTGCAATCTTCGACCCGGAAGATGCACACAGCGTGTCTGAAAGTTGTGAAGCATCCTCGCAATGCGATCTGACAAGCCCGGATAGTAGGGAATATAAACTGTGGTAAGCGGTGCAGGCAGAACTACCTGATTATGATCCACTTCTCTATTATATTTATCAATGATCCTCTGGGGGTAACCACATTTCATAAGATCCATCATAGCTTGCCTAATTTCTTTCTCTCCCTCCTCAGAGGTACTACAATGTGCCCTCATAAGTGCCCTAGCCACACTATTTTTATGTTGGGCAGTTTGAACCGACTTATAGTGTGTGTACTGGCCCCCTACACATTGATTTCTTATAGACCTTCGTTCTGAGCCTGGGGCCTTCCCTGAACACCATTACAGTCAGTCCTCGTATAACACGTGTTTACACTACACGAATTCGATCATATATGATTTCTAAATAGAGGAACGATATCTTATATAACACGAACCGAATTCGCTTATACACGATTCGCCTTTGTGTTGTCAAGAAGTGAGAGTCGCGGAATCACCCCAACTGAACGCAACATGATAGGAATGAGAGAAGATTCTGAAAATGTATTTATGTTTTTTATATCAGTGAAGGGGAAACACGTTTCACCATAATAAAGTAAAACCCACACAATTCCAGCCATCGGTATTATCGCAAATGCAATTAGATCGAGTTTACTACCAGTTTATAACAGATTCCACTAGCAGAAACGCAACTGGAAATTGTTTTTATTGTTTTATGGTAATAACCCCAAGAAATGTGCTTTAGTAAAATGTGAGGTGTTAATAGTGTATCTCTGCCTTTACAGTGTTATTTATTCAGTTGCTAAACGCGCGCAGCTTTGTTTATGTGTATCAAGTGTGCCTCCTCATTTTGTAATTGTGCTTTATTCCCTAAAAATGAGTGAAATACTTTAAAAGGTGTGAAAAGGAAGCGTCCTGGTGAAGACACTGCAGATTCAGAGAGAAAAAGAAAAGCAATATCGATAAACAGAGGTGGACTAAGTCAAAAATTCTTACCCAGGAAAATTTATAGTGGCCTCATACTATAGTTTATGGCCAAAATCACACTTTCACCGGGGTTACCCCGGTAAGGCTTATGGCCAGTCTGCCACTGTCCATAGAGGAAATTAAATGAAATTGTGAAACGCTTTGAGCGAAATGAAAGACCATGTGATATTGCACGTGCTACAGGCCTAAATGAGGCAACGCCGAGAATTAGAAAGCATGCAGAGAAAATAAAAACTTTCATAGCAGGAACAACTCAAAGTGTAATTAAAATCCATTAGATCAAGACACAAAGAGTTGGAAGGGATGGAATGGCTGTCATCTGTTTGGATAGAAAATCAAACAAAAAACAAGTTTGCTTACGACAGAAGCAAAAGCATTAGCAATATTTTATTACGTAATCGTAATAAAACACTTACGTATTTTATTACAATTATTTATTGTGTTTGGTAATGTTTAGTTAAAAATGTGTGTTCAATCTTGGGTGGTTGGCACCTAACCCTACTTTTCCCATAGGGCCTGTTGTTTATATTGCACAATTTTGCATTGCACGAGGGTTTCTAGGAACAAAACTATCGTGCTATACGAGGACTGACTGTATATCCAGAAATGGTAGGGTGCCGTCTACCTTTAGGCACCTCCGTAGCCAGGTGGGCAGGAGTAGTAGCGCGTGGTACACGCTTCTTGTTCAGACCGGGGTTCCAGCCCGTGACCACCAAATATGGAGGATGCAGAAAGGTCACGAAATGACCACCGCATATCCCCGGAGCAATATGGCTTTAGTTCCTAATGCTCCTAAAAACCAAATAACAACAACAACAACAACTTCCACCTCTGAGGTAAATTGTATGAAAGGAGAGAAACCATTGAGAAAACTGACCACATCTTCCTCTCTCCCCTCTTTTACTATAGTGAACGTGTCATCCACATATCGTTTCGTGGGGAACTCCAACCTCGCAATTCATCCATAATCATCTAATTCATCCATAGCTAAGTTTGCGACAATAACACTGATTGGAGAACCCATAGCTGTGCCAGTATAAGCAGGTTCATGGCACAGCTATGGGTTCTCCAATCAGCGCTATTGTTGCAAACTTAGCTATGGAAGAATTAGGGAATAGGATTTTTGCGAGGTTGGAGTTCCCTATGTGTAAGTGGAAACAATATGTGGATGACGCATTCACTATAGTTAAAAAGGGAAGTAAGGAAGATGTGGTTAGTTTTCTCATTGGTTTCTCTCCTTTCGTACAATTTACCTCAGAGGTAGAAGTAGACGGCACCCTACCATTTCTGGATATAATGGTATACAGGGAAGGCCCAGGCTTAGAAACAAGGTCTATAGGAAATCAATATGTAGGGGACAGCACATACACTATAAGTCGGCTCAGACTGCCCAACATAAAAATAGTGTGGCTAGGGCACTTATGGGTAGGGTGACGACACATTGTAATACCTCTGAGGAGGGAGAGAAAGAAATTAGGCAAGCTATGATGGATCTTATGAAATGTGGTTACCCCCAGAGGGTCATTGATAAATATAACAGAGATCCGGGCTTGTCAGATGGCATTGCGAGGATGCTTCGCAACTTTCAGACATGCTGTGTGCAGCTCCCGGGTCGAAGATTGCACACAGTGGTGTCACAGGTCAAAGACCCCATTACTAGGGACTCTAGTAATGGGGTCGTATATGAGATCAAATGCCCGGATTGTGGGGAACGGTACGGGAGGGAGACAGGGAGACGACTTAAGGACCATCAGGGGGAACATACGAGAGCTATACAGACCGCAGGACTCAATAAGTCCGCCATTGCCAAGCATTATTGGGAAAAACAACACCAGGTATCCCCTGAGAATTGTCATCCTTGACCGGGCGCATAGATTCTGGGACTGCAAGTGGCTGCAGAGTTTTAGATTGGGTCATCTGGTAACAATAGTATGAATAGAGATAGTTGAGTTCAGCTCCACCCCATTTTGGAGGCTGTGGTCCTTGCCAGAGACAAACGTTTTAATTTGCCATGCTCCCAGACCATTGACAAACGTAAAGTACTGCATATGGGAAGCAGTAATCCCAGCATAACGTATCAACTGTGTGGTACTACCCTCAGGGTGGTAGAGAATGAAAAGACCTGGGGTAATTGTGCAGGCAGATATGAAGTTTTTTGAGCAGTGCAGATGGTCTGCAAGAGAAGCTCATGGTGTCTTGTCAATGATATACAGGAATTTTTCTAGCAAGAGTCAGGCCACACTTTGAGTACGTATACAGGTCTGGAGGCCTCATTTTAAGAAGGATATAGAGCTTTTGGAGCGAGTACAGAGAAGGGCAACAAGATTAGTGAATGGAACAAAGGATTGCTCTTATGAAGAAAGGCTTAAGTTTTGCAAATTACAGTGTCTGGAGACTAGGCACCTGCGAGGTGATCTGATTGAGGTGTACAAAGCCTTGAAAGGTTTGAGCATGCTCAATGGTGATGGGATTCTTCCTCTTACTCAGAATAATCACCTGAGAGGGCATAAATTAAAATTGAGGAAAGAGAGTTGTAGGATAGATATGCGGAAGTTTGCCTTTAGCCAGCGGGTGGTTGATTGCTGGAACAAACGTCCATCTGTCGTAGATGTTGATAGCTTAAACAGATTCAAGGAAGAACTAGACAAACATTTGGAGTGAGTGGATGGGTGAAATGAGAAGTGTGTGTTTTTTTTTGGTTGATGCTATATAAGCTTACTTTCTTGCATCATGGGCTAATGCTAATGTTAATATAATTAATAAATATAGTACAACAATGCACCCTGCACAAAACCCTGGGAGACTCAACTAATAACATTAGTCCATGAAGAGCAGTGTCCATTGTTAACCACTGTTCCAGTCAACCATCCCTTTATCCAGAGCAGTAACTTGCACTTATTTCCACACTGCTCCAATTTGTGCAGCACTTTTTTATGTGCAACAGTATTGTAAGCTTTCCTGAAATCCAATATATGATATCAAAGTTATTTTTTGCACTTAGTTCCTTTGTGACCGCATCATACACTGGTGTGCAAAACTTAAGGCCCAACACTATTTCTAAAGGTTACAATCACAAAATCTTCACTTAAGGTACTCTTTACTGATGAGAGTAGATTCAGTCTCAGCAGCAATTCTGGATGTCAGCTAATCTGGCAAGAGCTTGACATACGGTATCACCCTGCTGGTTTGGTTTTGGTTTTTTTTTTTTAGGAGCATTAGCAACTAAGGCCATATTGCTCCGGGGATATGCGGTGGTCATTCCCTGACCTTTCCGCATCCTCCGTATTTGGTGGTGACGGGCTCGAACCCCGGTCTAATCAAGAAGCATGTGCTATGCACTGCTGCTCCTTCCCACCTGGCTACAGAGGCGCCGTATCACCCTGCAAACATCACTGAATGGGATCGATATGCCTGTCGAAGTGTTCTCATCTACGGAGGCATTATCTTGGATGGACATACACAACTCCAGATACTGGAAGGCGGTACTGTAACCAGTGCACGCTACTGTACTATGGTAATCCTTCCCTATATACGTCTGTTCTGAGGTGCCATTGGCCCCGAGTTAGTGTTTATGGATGATAACGCCACACCCCATTGCACTGCAACTGTTGATATGCTTTTGGAAAGTGAGGACATTGTTCTTATAGATTGGCCTTCCTCGTCCCCCCCACTCCAAATCTAAATCCCATCGAACACATATGGGACGCTCTGGGGAGATGCCTAGCGGCATTTCCACACCCACCAGAAAATGTTTACCACTGAAGATGGTGCCGGCAGAGGAATGGATGGCATTACTGCAAGAACTTATCAACAACATTGTTCTAAGTATGGACCGGCAGTGCAAAGCGTGCATTGACATTAGGGGTGGCCATATCTCCTACTGAGGACCACCTCTTCCCTTTGTTCCATCTTTGGCAGTGATGCATCTGTAACATGGCAGCTAGTGCTATGTTGCCATTTTTGAATAAAGTCCCTCTGTACCATTTGTTTCCGTTGTTGTGTCGGTGTTGTTTCCTTCATCATTTCTGTACCTCACAAGGTTTCTTTGGTATGCTTTTCACATATCCAGGCCACTCCTATGAAAACCTGACTGGTCCTTAAATTTTGCACACCAGTGTAATATACAATCAAATTGGTCAGACAAGGTTTCCCCTTAACAGATCCATGCTGTGTCTGAAGTATAATTGCATCCTTGTCTAGATGACCCTGCATTACTTCTTTTACCAGTGACTCCATTATATTCCATGGAAGAGAAGTTAAGCTAACAGATCTGTAATTATTCGTTTCACCCTTTGATTCACCCTCTGTGAATTGGGGGTACATTCATACATTTAATATAATTATGGCAAATTTCATGTCAAATTATAGCTAAGTATAATTATTTACGGCAATAATTAATAATGGCTAAACATAATTATTTAATATAACTATGGCAAAAATTTTTTTTTTTTTTTTTTTGGTAGTTGTTGGCCCATAGGCTTCTGTGGCCATAATGCACCTCCCAAGGTTTTTGCAGTATTTTGATCCAAGCCTGAGGTGGGAATCGAACCCGCGACCTTTGGGTTGCCAGACAGGCACTTTACCCATCCGGCTAGCCCGGTCAGCAAAAATTCTTTTACCACTCTCGCTAACCAAGACTGAAAAATTTCGACTGCAACCGAAGCAGTTATATTGACCTCATAATTGCAAGAACTTTGTTAACTTCATTCAAAGTGCTTGGCTTGAGTAAATTACCAACCAAAAGTGGTAAATGTTTTCTACTGTTATCTGCATTGCACCAGAACAAAACAGTGATTCTCTGTTCACTTAATTTTCAACTATTACATAGCTATCCTTGAACAGTAAGTGTTTTGTTGGGCAGGAAATTATAAAATATATCCACCTTGTCAAGAATTAAAAATATGCTTTGCCTCATATTTTTCAAGATCATACAGAACACTGCCCATCTGCAGTCTTTTCTGTGTCAACTGATCCAGATATGTCGCAAACATTTTGTGAAACTAAGTTATTCCTATCCTTAAATCTTTGGAGTCAGCCACTCTGACGTCATTAATTTGATATTGTTGAGCCTATACAATTAGCAAAATTGGACTTAATATTGCAAATTAGATGAACATATTTGTTAGTACTACTTGAAAAGTTTTGTTTCTAGTTACATGTTTTGCACTACACATTTTTTTTTTTTTTTTCCTGTTTATTATCACTGGTACAGAGTCATGCACTTCTTTCAGTACTGTTGAAAAAGCAAGTAAACAAATTTTGTATTATTCCTTTAAAATGTCCATTTCACTTTCTTTATTCAGCCTTTCTGTAAGTTTCAGTTTAATCCAAGCTTAATTCGCTTGTTCACATTTTTTTAAATATAACTTAGTGATAAAAACATAAACAGAGAGATGAGGTTTAATATAAACAAACTTTAAATTATTTTAAAGACCCAAATCACAAAATAACATCAATTCAGCTCATTTTTAAAATTGCCCAAAAAAACAGATTATAACAAAACACTCTGAAGAACACATGGCAACAATTGCAACTGACTTTAATGAAGTTTTTTCAAAGTGTATTTATGTTGTAGCTACAATAAACTAGCTCTGTTTACATAAATGTAAATTCTAACAAGTGAGTGCTATCTTTCATGAAATGCAGAACTGAGTTGATGGTGTGAAAACAATAGGACAAATGAGCTGAGCTTTGTGTTAACCATAGAAATTTACATTATTTATTCCTCATGGGGTAAAAACATACTTTGTAATACAAATTAACTGAATTTTGTAATAAATGATCATAGAAATGTTTACATAGAAATTCCTATCCTTTTGTATGTGTATGGTATGTGTTTCATATAAACAAGAATTTTGTATAAACAAGTTTATATTAACCCTAGAACTCCCAAGCTAAAATTACCTACATCTATTCCCAAGGAGGATAGGCACTTTGTGCCTGCACATGTGTTTGGCACACTATTTTTAAAAAATGGTTATTTTTATTGTTTTTTATTTTTAATTTCATTAAAAATAACATTAAAACAAGTTGTTGCACAAAAAATTATCTTTATTTTGATTATCTGCAACATTAAAATGCAGGCATTATAATTATAAAGAAAAAAAAAAAAAAAAAGTTCTTGGCCTAATTCCAGCAAAAAAGAGTCTTCATCTGTTGTGTTTTTTCTCATTCCATTTCGGATTATTTAGGATAAAAATTGTGTAGACATTCAGCGTAGCTAAATCAACTAAGGATAAAAATAGCAATATTAGCCATTTCCTTGTTCCTCTTTTTAATGAAAATGATCACACCATTTGATCAATTGTATCTACCCTGCCTTTAGTTTCATTGTAATAGAGATTGATCATACTTTTCTTCTTTTCAGTGTCATCGGTAAAGGGAAGGGTTATTGCTTCCGTAAAGACGACTACGATGGACTGAGACAGTATTTAAATTCTATACAGTGGGACCAACTGATGATGCTACCAACAGCAAATTCAAAATGGGAAGCATTCAAAGAACTTATCTTGGAAGCTACTACGCTTTACATACCAACTAAGAAATATTGTTCAAGGTTTAGGCCAAAATGGATGTCAGATGAACTAATGAGGCATATGGCAGAGAAGAAAAATGCATGGGATACTTACAAATTAACACATGACACAGAAGCCTATGATAGATACAAGTTGATATGCAACCAAATTATAAAGGAGGTTAGGCAGGCGAAGGCAGATTACGAGAAATCCTTGGCAAGGGATGCAAAGAAAAACAGCAAAGAGTTCTTTACTTATGTAAACTCTAGAAGGAAGGGGATGAATCAGATTGGTCCACTTGATATCGATGGGTCAACTGTTAATGATCCTGCTCAGGTAGCTAACAAACTAAATGAATATTTTGCATCGACATTCACACATGAGGAGTTATTCAGCAAGGGGAATGCCAGAGGTGTATTCAACTCTAGCAGTAAGCTACAGAATCTTGCAATAACTGGGAGTAAAGTGGAGGAGAAACTGTTGAAGATAAACACAAGAAAGGCACCCGGGGTGGATGGGATCTATCCAGTTATATTAAAGGAGGCAGCAAAGGAAGCAAGCAAACCCTTAGCCATAATTATGAGAGCTTCCTTGGACTCAGGTGAGGTACCCATAGACTGGAAATGTGCAAATGTGACCCCAATTCACAAAGGAGGATCAAAGGCTGACACAAGTAATTATAGACCTGTGAGCTTAACTTCTGTTCCAGGAAAATTAATGGAGGCACTGGTTAAAGAAGCACTGCAGGATCATTTAGACAAGACTTCAGTTATAGCTCAGACACAGCATGGTTTTGTTAAGGGGAAGTCTTGCCTGACCAACTTGATTGGATACTATGATGCAGTCACAAAAGAACTGGATGCAGGGAATAACTTTGATATTATATACTTGGATCTTAGAAAGGCTTTTGATACTGTTGCACATGGAAGACTGCTACACAAATTGGAGCAGTGTGACATTGGAGGCAAATTGCTGCTATGGATAAAGGGGTGGTTGAGGGGGAGAAGACAGAGAGTGGTAATCAATGGACACTGCTCATCGTGGACTAATGTTATTAGTGGAGTCCCTCAGGGCTCAGTGTTGGGTCCATTATTGTTTTCTGTATTTATAAATGATATTGATGATGGTATATCAAGCTTAATGTCCAAGTTTGCAGATGATACAAAGGTTGGCAAGGTTGTCAAGGACACTACTGACACTATGCTGCTGCAACAGGATCTGGAAAGGTTGAGCAGATGGGCTGAGAGGTGGCAAATGAAGTTTAACATTGACAAATGTAAAGTACTACACATGGGAAACAGCAACCCCAGAGCAACGTATCAACTCTGTGGTACTACACTGACAGTGGTAGAGAATGAAAGGGACTTGGGGGTGGTTGTGCAGGCAGATATGAAGTTCTCTGAGCAGTGCAGACGGGCTGCAAGAGTAGCTCATGGAGTATTGTCAATGATATACAGGAATTTTTCCAGCAGGGATAAGGAGGTGATTATTCCATTGTATAAGGCAATGGTCAGGCCACACCTAGAGTACTGTATACAGGTCTGGAGGCCTCATTTCAAGAAGGATGTAGAGCTGCTGGAACGAGTACAGAGAAGGGCAACAAGATTAGTGAATGGAACAAAGGGGTGCTCTTACGAAGAAAGGCTTAAGTTTTGCAAATTACAGTGTCTGGAGACTAGGCACCAGCGAGGTGATCTGATAGAGGTGTATAAAGCCTTGAATGGTTTAAGCATTCTCAATGCTGATGGGATTCTTCCTCTAGCTCAGAAAAATCACCTGAGAAGGCATAAATTCAAATTGAGGAAAGACAGATGTAGGATAAACGTGCGGAAATTTGCCTTTAGCCAGTGGGTGGTTGGTTGGTGGAACAGACTTCCATCCCTTGTGGTGGAGGTTGATAGCCTAAATAAGTTTAAGGCTCAGCTGGACAGGTATTTTGAACGAACAGAGGGGTGAAGTGGAAGTGGGTTTTTTTTTTTTTTTTGGCTGATGCTGCATAAGCTTGCTTTCTTGCATCAAATGCCTCTACTAATGCTAATGCTAATGCTAAATCTGTTTTATCGTCTGCATGTTGAGTTGATAGCATAATCAAATTTTTTCAGAATTTGGTGAAGTAAATGCAAACTTTGAAGAATACAGATGGTTAGTCCATAATTTTGGTATAACTCTTCTGCTAAATCAACAGATGTGTAATAACAATGTAATGTTACATTTCGGCCACTTCCCTTGACACACTCTACAAGGCATTTCACAATTTCTTTTGGACCATGCTGTTCACAGCTTCACTCATCTTTTCCTGCATACATTTCCATTTTAAAAACATAAGTTTTTACATCTGTAAGCATGCGTATGAGCTTCCATAGTTACCAGGTTTTTCTTTTAGAAAAACTTTGAAGGGGCAACTTCCTCTGTATATTGACAGCATTTAGTCAATTGTTGTGTGGAAACCAGGTGTATAATATTTTGTAAATAAGCTATTCATATGTTCAAAAACGTCACGTAATGAGTAATGTCTAATCCCAAGGGGATTAGACATTACTCTTTTTTTTTTTACTTTTTGCTCCTTCCCTGGGGCAAAAATTTCCTGCCATAAAATATGTACCTGTTTTTCTTAAAAAAAGTAAGTTTATTTTAACACAATTATAGTACAATGAAATACATTCCTTAAATGACAATTACACTTGCTTTAGAGATTTTTCAATGAAAACTTTAGGAGATACAGGAAGAATTAAAAACCGTGGGCCCACCTTGGGAGCTCTAGGGTTAACAAGATCCTACTGCATAAGCAATAATAATAATAGAGAAATTGAAGAATATAATGAAGAAAACTGAAATCTTCAGATTCGCGTATACAAGGTAATTATAGAGAAAATAATCACTTACCCATATATAATGCCACCAATCAACATTGCATATTTTGGACCTATATAAGCAATAAATGCAGGGGCTACCCAGTTGAAAACTGAAAATGCAGCATAGATGACAGCCAAACTACAAATGAAAAAAAAAAAAAAAAAATTTTTTAAAGAAAATTTATTAATTTTGTTTATATTTAACATATCTTTTTCTTTGCCAGAATTTATATATTTTCTAGAATGAAAAAAAAAAGGGAAAAAAAAATGACAAAAACTCATGAGCCAAAACATTATGACCACAACCTAACAACATGTTGGGCTGCCTTTCACCACAATAACCTTCACATGGCATGGAATTGACTACACTAGATTGCATAAGATGTCTTCAAGTATCCTGGACCAGATGGACAGAAGGATGTCCCACTTTAGCAATGGAGCGAGGCAGTGCAACTGGCAAATGATGCATTCCACCGCATTCTACAAAAGTTCAATGGAATTGATGTTGGGAGTATTTGGCAGCCAAGAGAACACACAAAATACTTGAATATGATCCTTGAATCCTTCCTGCACAATGTGACATTATTACTGTTATCGTTGCTCCTATATTATTTCTCCCTGATTGGGGGATTCCACTCTGTGACGGGTACTACTAACAAGTACACAGGGTGGTTGTAATGTCTGGTGTTACTGTTGGTCGAGGAACTCTCTGACTATCCTACAGGTGTTCAGGATTGTGACTTTCTGGAGTTCCTTGTAGGTGTTCTCTGGGAGACCTATTCCTGCTAGGCTGCTATGTAGGATCTTTGGCACCATACCGGTGGTCAACACAATGATCAGCATGGTCGTTACTTCTTGCATATTCCACATATCCTTGACCTCATGTCTCAGGTTCGTGTACTTCCTAATTTTTTCCTCATGGGTTTTCTGGACATTGCTAGTGTTGGGCACCGCTGTGTCAATCAGGTAGGTAGCCTTTTCCATCTTGTCCACAAGGGTTATTTCCAGTCTGTTGTGCGGGATGGTGTTATCCGTTATTATGGCACAGTCCTAGTACAGCTTGTGGGTTGGGGTCTCTAGTACTGCCTGGGGTTCATATTTATAGTATGGTACACTTTCTATGGTCAACTGGTATTTCCTGTTGTTATTATTAGTATTAGTATTATTAGTGGGTTTTCTTGAATTCTAGGGTTCGCCCCATTCGGCTGGAGATGTAGTGCTGGAATATATCCATGGACTGGAGATGTAGTGCTGGAACATATGAAGGTGTGATGTTTTGTTGTGCTGGGTAGCTGGAGTCAGCCAATTTAGCAACCAGGGGGCAACAAACAAGAGTCTGATTGCCCCATATCTCATCTCTAGCTGCACAGATGCAGATTCATCTTTTAGCTCCTGTTAGGCATCCCCAGAACTGGGAAAGCCCGTGAAAAGATAGGAAAGGAGAGTGGAAGTATAGCAGGGTGAAGATGGAGAAGGAGAGACGGAGGAGAATATACTAATAGAAAGATGGAGATGATTAGGCAGGCAAAGACATTATGAGATATCTCGGGCAAAGGATGCAAAGAAAAACAGCAAAGAGTTCTTTACTTATCTAAACTCTAGAAGGAAGGGGATGAATCACATAGGTCCACTGGATATCGATGGTTCAACTGCTGATGATCCTGCTCAGGTAGCTAACAAACTAAATGAATATTTTGCATCTACACTCACACATTAGGAGTTATTCAGGGAGGTGAATGCCAGAGGTGCATTAAACTCTGGCAGTAAGCTAGATAATCTTGTAATAACTGAGAGTTGTTATATTGATGGAGGAGAAATTGTTGAAGCTGAACATAAGAAAGGCACCTGAGGTGGATGGAATCTATCCAGTTATATTAAAGGAGGCAGCAAAGAAAGTAAGTAAACCCTTAACCATAATTATGAGAGCTTCCTTGGACTCAGGGGAGGCACCCGTGGACTGGAGATGTGCAAATGTGACCCCAATCCACAAAGGAGGATCAAAGGGAGACACAGGTAATTACAGACCTGCTAGTTTAAACTTCTGTTCCAGAGAAATTAATGGAGGCACTGGTTAAAGAAGCATTGCAGGATCACCTAGACAAGACTTCAGTTATAGCTTGGACACAACATGGGTTTATTAAGGGGAAGTCTTTTCTGACAAATCTGATTGGAAACTATGAAGCAGTCACAAAGGAAGTGGAGGCAAAGAATAATTTTGATATCATATAGTTGGATTTTAGAAAGGCTTTTGATGCTGTTCCATACGGAAGACTGCTGCACAAATTGGAGCAGTGTGGCACTGCAGGCTATGGATAAAGGGATGGTTGAGTGGGAGAAGACAGAGAGTGGTAATCAATGGACACTGCTCTTAGTGGACTAATGTTATTAGTGGAGTCCCTCAGGTTTAAGTGTTGGGTCCATTGTTGTTTTCTGTTCACTAATGATATAGATGATGGTATATCAGGCTTAATGTCCAAGTTTACAGATGATATGAAGATTTGCAGGGTTGTTAATGGCAGTATGCTGCTGCAACAGGATCTAGAAAAGTTGAGAGATGGCAACTGAAGTTTAACATTGGATTTTAGAAAGGCTTTTGATGCTGTTCCATACGGAAGACTGCTGCACAAATTGGTGATGATCCTGCTCAGGTAACTAACAAACTAAATGAATATTTTGCATCTACACTCACACATTAGGAGTTATTCAGGGAGGTGAATGCCAGAGGTGCATTAAACTCTGGCAGTAAGCTTGCTTTCTTGCATCATGTGCTAATGCTAATGATAGAGGCATCCCCATAGAAGTAGGAAGGAGGAGTTGTTAAAGTGATAGAGTAGAGCACTGCACAGTAGGTCCAGGAATCCCACCCCTCAATAGGGGTCAGCAGTGAAGATCTCACCCCAAGGTGGGGGGTCAGCAGCATAAATTCCACCGCTCAGTAAGGGTCAGCAGTGAAGATCTCACCCCCAGGTGGGAGTCAGCAGCATAAATGCCACCCCTCAGTAGGGGTCAGTAGGCAGCAAATATTCTGCCCAAAGGGTTTGTTAAGAGGAAGTTTGTGAAGGGGTGGGTGTCAGCAGCATATACTCCACCTATGGGTGGAGGTCAGCAGCGAAGATCCCACCCCCAGGTGGGGGACCAGCAGATAAGATCACACACCTCAGTAGGATCAGCAGCAAAGATCCCACGCCTCGGTGGGGGTTAGCAGGCAGTGAAGATCCCACCCCTAGATGAGGGTCAGCAGCATAGATTCTGCACTCAGGCATTGGTCAGCACAGAGGATCCCATCCTCGGATGATCAGGGTCTGCAGTGTTTTCTGCCAAGGTGTGGTTCTCTAGGCCAAGTGAAGTGTCGATCGCTGGATATCACTATGAATGAAGTTAGGTAAGTCACAGTCGAAGGATTGGTCCCATATATGTGTCTGGTCAATCTGATCTTGTTAGAGTTTACATGTCAGGATGTCGTTGGCGCTGTTCTTGAGTAATAGTTGCCCTACACTTGAAGAGGGTATTAGCATACCTACAAAAGGCTGCACAGTTAGCCTGAGTTGCAATTAATTCCGATGTGTCGTCTTGGGTGAAGCAGCTAGTCTCAATTTCAAGTTGTCTGGATGTCCACGTACAGGTGACAATCATACATCAGGTGACTCCAAGATTCCCTATTTCCGTAGGTGCAATCTGGGGTGTCTGTGAAGCCCATGCTGTGGAGTTTTCCATTGAAGCTACCATGGGCCATTAACAAGAATAGGGCATGGAGCCCTGGAGTGAACCATTCGGTGTGGTTTTTGCTGTTCTCAGCTACTTCTGGTAAGAATTTACGGGTGATTGCAACATGCTGTGTGTTGTTCCATTTCTCCTGCCATCCGGAGACTAACAGCATTCTTATTCTATTCAGATCTTGTTTAGCAGGAATGGTGAGGTCTATCTGGATGTTATGAACATTGTCCTGTGTGTTCCTTTTACAGAAAAACTTTATCTGGTGATAAACACCAGATAAAGTTTCTTTGCAAAAGGAACATACAGGACAACTACATGGGGCAATGTCTCTTATTTCAAAGAGTTCAGTGTCACATGGATAAATGGTCACCTTGTGGGGGAAAACCTTGTTTGAAACAACGCTGCCATAGGATCAGGTGGAGGAAGTGTGTTCAATGGGAATGGGGGAACCCAGTAATGTCCATTGAAAACACCTCACAAACCATGATACTACTGCCACCAGCCTGTTTTCATCCAACGGTGCAATCTAATTGCCTACAAATACACGCCCATCTATCAACAGCTGGAATCTTCATTCATCAATCCAGGTGACTTTTCCAGTTGACCAATGTCCAGGAACAGTCCTGTGTCACCCACTGTAGGAAGAGGTGTTGATGACAGTTCATCAACACGGGCAATGAACAGATTGCCTACTCTGCAGGCCTCTCAAGAGTATCCATGGGTGATGTACTCGGAAATGTTTCTCAATGCTATGATTGGTCTGCCATTAATTCAGGAATCATGAGCCAGTGGTTGGCCTGGACAGCATGTGCCAACCAATGTTCATCTTGACTGTCAACCAATAGTGATGGTCTCCTCATCCTGGCAACCTAGCTGGTTGTGTCCATCTTCAGACCATTCCCACCACACCTTCATTATGGACCTCGAAAAACTGACAATGCCTGTGGCTGCTGAGATAGTAGTAGTAGTAGTAGTGCCATGTGATGCAAGAAAGCAAGTGTATGAGCTTATGCAGCATCAGTCAAAAAAAAAAAAAAAAAAATCACACCATTCCCTCAAAATGCCTGTCCAGTTCCTCCTTAAATTTATTTAATCTAGCAACTTCCACAACGACAGATGGAAGTTTGTTCCAGCAATTAACCACTCACTGGCTAAAGGCAAATTTCCACACATCTGTCTTTTCTTAATTTGAATTTATGCCCCCTTAGGTTCTTAATCTGAACAAGTGGAAGGATCCCATCAGAATTCACCGAGCTCAACCCATTCAAGGCCTTATACACCTCAATCAGATCACTGCACAGGTGCTTAGTCTCCAGCCACTGCAATTTGCAGAACTTAAGCCTCTCTTGGTAAGAGGATCCCTTAATTCCCCTCACCAATATTGTTGCCCTTCTCTGTACACGCTCAAGCAAATCTATATCCTTCCTAAAATGAGGCCTCCAGACCTGTACGCAGTACTCAAGGCGTAGCCTGACCATTGCTTTATACAGAGGGACAATCACCTCCTTTCCCTGCTAGCAAAATTCCTATATATCATTGACAAAACCCCATGACCTGCCCTGGCAGCCTGTCTGCATTGCTCAGAAAACTTCATATCTGACTGCACAATTACTCCCAGGTCTTTTTCATTTTCTACCACCTTAAGTGTAGTACCACACAGTTGGTACGTTTCCCTGGGGTTACTTCTACCCATATGCAGTACTTTGCATTTGTCAAGGTTAAACTTCAGTTGCCACTTCTTAGCCCATCTGCCCAAATTATCTAGATCCTGTTGCAGTAGCACACTGCCATTACTGTCATTAACAGTAATGGCAGTGTGCTAACACTGCCAACCTTTGTATCATCTGCAAACTTCGACACTAAGACTGATATACCTTCATCAATATCATTGATAAATATAAAAAACAACAGAGGACCCAACACCGAACGCTGTGGGACTCCACTAATAACATTAGTCCACGAAGAGTTACACCCATTAATTACCACCTTCTGTCTTCTCCCACTCAACCATCCTTTTATCCATTGTAGCAACTTACCCTGAATACCATTCTGCTCCAATTTGTACAATAGTCTTCCATGCACAACAGCGTCAAAAGCTTTCCAGAAATCCAAATATATGATATCAAAATTATTATTTGCATCCAGTTCCTTTGTAACCACATCATAATACTATCAAATCATAATATCCTATCAAATTTGTCAGACAAGACTTTCCCTTAACAAACCCATGCTGTGTCTGAATTATTGCTACAGGCTTGTCTAGATGACCCTGCAATGCATCTTTAACCAGTAATAACTGAGAGTAAAGTGGAGGAGAAACTGTTGAAGATAAACACAAGAAAGGCACCTGGGGTGGATGGGATCTATCCAGTTATATTAAAGGAGGCAGCAGAGGAAGTAAGTAAACCCTTAGCCATAATTATGAGAGCTTCCTGGGACTCAGGGAAGGTACCCGCAGACTGGAGATGTGCAAATGTGACCCCAATTCACAAAGGAGGATCAAAGGCTGACACAAGCAATTATAGACCTGTGAGTTTAACTTCTGTTCCAGGAAAATTAATGGAGGCACTAGTTAAAGAGGCATTGCAGGATCATTTAGACAAGACTTCAGTTATAGCTCGGACACAGCATGGTTTTGTTAAGGGGAAGTCTTGCCTGACCAATTTGATTGGATACTATGATGCGGTCACAAAGGAACTGGATGCAGGGAATAACTTTGATATTATATACTTGGATCTTAGAAAGGCTTTTGATACTGTTGCACATGGAAGACTGCTGCACAAATTGGAGCAGTGTGACATTGGAGGCAAATTGCTGCTGTGGATAAAGGGGTGGCTGATGGGGAGAAGACAAAGAGTGGTAATCAATGGACACTGCTCGTCGTGGACTAATGTTATTAGTGGAGTCCCTCAGGGCTCGATCTGGAAAGGTTGAGCAGATGGGCTGAGAGGTGGCAAATGAAGTTTAACATTGACAAATGTAAAGTACTACACATGGGAAACAGCAACCCCAGAGCAACGTATCAACTCTGTGATACTACACTGACAGTGGTAGAGAATGAAAGGGACCTGGGGGTGGTTGTGCAGGCAGATATGAAGTTCTCTGAGCAGTGCAGACGGGCAGCAAGAGTAGCTCATGGTGTATTGTCAATGAGATATAGGAATTTTTCTAGCAGGGATAAGGAGGTGATTATTCCCTTGTATAAGGCAATAGTCAGGCCACACCTAGAGTATTGTATACAGGTCTGGAGGCCTCATTTCAAGAAGGATGTAGAGCTGCTGGAACGAGTACAGAGAAGGGCAACAAGATTAGTGAATGGAACAAAGGGGTGCTCTTACGAAGAAAGGCTTAAGTTTTGCAAATTAGTGTCTGGAGACTAGGCACCAGCGAGGTGATCTGATAGAGGTGTATAAAGCATTGAATGGCTCGAGCGTGCTCAATGCTGATGGGATTCTTCCTCTCGCTCAGAATAATCACCTAAGAGGGCATAAATTCAAATTGAGGAAAGACAGATATAGGATAGACGTGAGGAAATTTGCCTTTAGCCAGCGAGTGGTTGGTTGGTGGAACAGACTTCCATCCCTTGTCGTGGAAGTTGACAGCCTAAATAAGTTTAAGGATCAGCTGGACAGGTATTTTGAACGAACAGAGGGGTGAAGTGGAAGTGGTTTTTTTTTTTTTTTTTTTGGCTGATGCTGCATAAGCTTGCTTTCTTGCATCAAATGCCTCTGCTAATGCTAATGCAGTGACTCCATTATTTTACCCGGAACAGAAGTTAAACTAACTGGTCTGTAATTATTCGTGTCACCCTTCGATCCCCCTTTGTGAATCTCCAGTCCGTGGGGACCGCCCCTGAGTCCAAGGATGCTCTCATAATTATGGCTAAGGGTTTCCTTAGTTGCTTTGCCGCCTCCTTTAATATAACTGGATAGATCCCATCCACACCAGGTGCCTTTCTTATGTTTAACTTCAACAATTTCTCTTCCACTTTGCTCTCAGTTATTACAAAATGATTAAGCACCCTGCTACAATCTGATAACCTTCTGCCATTTTCAAACCTTAATAACTCCTCATGTGTGAATGTAAATGCAAAATACTCATTCAGTTTGTTTGCTATCTGAGCAGGATCATCAACAGTGGAACCATCGATATCAAATGGACCAATCCGATTCATCCCCTTCCTTTTAGAGTTTATATAAGTAAAGAAATCCTTGCTGTTTTTCTTAGCATCTTTTGCCAAAGATTTCTTGTAATCTGCCTTCGCCTGCCTAACCCCCTTTGTGACCTGATTACAGACTAGCTTATATCTGCCATAGGCTTCTCAGTGGCTTGATAATTTATATACATCCCATGCATTTTTCTTCTCTGTCACAAGTCTCATTAGTTCATTTGATAACCATATAGGCCTAAACCTTGAAAAATATTTCTTAATAGGTAAGAATCTTTTAGTAGCTTCCACAATTAATTCCTTGAATGCTTCCCACTTAGAATTTACTGTTGGTAACATCGTCAGTTGATCCTACTGTAGAGAATTTAAAAACTGTTTGAGACCACTGTACTCACCTTTACGGAAGCTAAAACCCTTTCTTTTACCCCTGATGGTAATTATATCTTTAAGTAAATCCCACATCAGTACACTGAGTTCACTGCCACCTAGTGGTTCCTTTATCTGCAAATTCTTAATACACGAATGATCACTGCTGATAACCAGATCAAGAGTATTATCCTCTCTGGTTGCCTCTCGAACGTGCTGCTGCAGAAAAAAATCATGCAATAAATCCAAAAAAGTCTTACTAGTGTGTAAGTGACCAACCCACAAGTTCTAGTCAATATCTGAGAAGTTAAAATCCCCCATTATAAGACATTCTGATTTACTAACCCACTCTGTTTCTCTGTACAACTGTTCATTGTACTCATTCGAATCATTAGGCCTATAACACACTCCTACTCTTATTTTTGCTTTCGCAGTGCTTATGTCACACCAAACTGACTCAAAAGTGCACTCTTCATCTATATCAACTGGATGCACTTCTTTTGATTTTATGTTTTTCTTAATTACCAGCATAACACCTCCTCCCTTCCTACCTGTCTATCCTTTCTGTACACATTGTACTCCCCAAATTCCAATTCTGCATTCCATATATCTGTGTGACACCACATCTCTGCTATCCCAACAATAGCCACCTTTGATGTCTTGACCAGCACTTCGAATTCATCAAATTTATTTCCTATACTTCTAGCATCTATTCTTATACATGCATCTATTCTTATTCTTAGTAACCCTAACACATCCCATATACCCACCTGTTTCACGATCACTGCCATCAGTCCCTGAAACCCCCAGCACCCCTTGCTCCAGGTCGCTACTTATTGTAATAGAAGTTGTGCAAGAATCACCTTCACCTCTGCCTGCGGCTACTTTTAACCTTTTAGTCTGTGAATCCCCCCCAAGCTAGTTTTCCGACCCACCTAACACTGCCTTGATAGCATCAGCAAATATTCTTGCACCCTTTCTATTTAAGTGTATCCCATTCCTGTAGAAGCAGTCTCTCCTGTTAACAAGCACAGACCACGCTGAAAAAAACTCTACCCCTTGAGCCTTGCACAATCTTTCCAAGGCCAAATTGATTGACAAGGCTCCCATGTATTCCCTCCTATCGTGTCTGGCAAGAATTGCAGACACTTTCAAATTTAACCCTGACTCACGACTTTTTTGCAACATTGACATGTACTTGTTAAGTAAATCTGCAGATCTCCTATTCTTAATGTCATTGGTGCCAACGTGTACAACAATATCACCTTTTGTGCCCTTAAAAGATGATATATCACCTAAAAGTGAAGTTGGAAATTATCGACCTGTCAGTCTGACTTCAGTAGTAGGGAAAATCATGGAGGCAATGATCAAGGGTGGAATTCAGGATCATTTGGATCGAATTGAAATTCTCGAGGATACTCAGCACGGTTTTGTAAAGGGAAAATCATGTTTAACAAATCTGGTTCGCTATTTTGAAAGGTTCACTCACGAGCTGGATTTAGGGAATAATTTCAACATTGTTTATTTAGATTTCAGCAAAGCTTTTGACTCAGTCCCACATGAGCGGCTGCTTTATAAGCTGGAACTGGTTGGAATCACAGGGAAAATCCTTAGATGGATAGAAGGATGACTTCAGGGCAGGAGGCAGAGGGTTGTGATAAATGGCTATTCCTCAGATTGGGTTGAGGTAAGAAGTGGGGTTCCCCAAGGATCAGTATTAGGACCACTGTTGTTTTTAATTTTCATAAACGACATTGATGAAGGGATAGAGGGCATGATGTCTAAATTTGTAGATGATGTTAAAATTGGTAGAGTAGTTAAGCTGAGCTTCTTCAGAGAGACCTAGATAGACTTCAGGAATGGTCAGCAAAATGGCAGCTATGCTTTAATCCAAAAAAGTGTAAGGTATTACACCTGGGAAACAGTAATCCCAAGATAACTTATTCAGTTGGTGGAGTTCAACTAAACCCAGTACTGGAGGAAAGGGACTTGGGTGTTACGATACAGTCAGACATGAAATTCTCTGAGCATTGTAAACAGGTTGCAAGGAAGGCCCATGGTGTCCTATCGAGGATCTATCGAACTTCTGCAAGTAGAGATAGGGACGTGATAATCCCATTATATAAGGCTTACGTTAGACCACACTTGGAATACTGTGTTCAAGTATGGAGACCACACCTAAAGAAAGACATCGAGCTTCTTGAAAGGGTGCAAAGACGGGTAACTCGCCTGGTAAGATCGGCAAAAGGGCGTCCTTATGAAGAAAGACTTTGAATATGTGGGTTGCAGAGTTCAGAAACTAGACATCTTAGAGGAGATTTGATTGAGGTGTTTAAGGCTCTGAGAGGCATCAGTAAAATGAATGAGGCCGAAATTTTCAAGATTATAAATGATGCTAGAACTAGGGGACATAAATTCAAGTAACGGGGGGAAATGTTTAGTTTGGACTGCAGGAAGTTTTATTTTAGCCAGCAAGTTATAAATTGCTGGAATAAGTTGCCTTCATGGGTGGTAGAGGCCGACAGTTTGGGGAAATTCAAGGGTCATCTGGATGGTGCCTTCGGGTAGGGGAGGTGCGTGGGTGATAGGTTTAATTTCCTTTTTTTTATTAATTATTATTTTTTTTTGTTTTGTTTTTATCATTGTTTTGTTCAGATATATTTTTTTTTTTTTTTTTGGCTGGTGCAGCATAAGCCATAGGCTTTCTTGCACCATGCGGCCATTACTAATACTAATACAAATATGCTTTACAACGTCATCAACTTTTGCCCCTGGCAGACATACCCTAGTCCTGTTCCATCTATCCTTTTTACACAATATATTCCCCGTCTCCCTGACAATAGAGTCACCAACAATAACTAGTTCCTTTGGGACCAGCGCATTCTGCCTTGGAGATTGCCGCAGTGTTGCCTGATGCCCAGGGGTGAGCTCCGGCGTTGGACTCTGCCTTCCTACTACCGCAAATTGTTCCCCATTCAAACTCCATTATCTCCTTTCCCCATTGCATGGGCTTTGTACTGACAAACTGAAAGGCTTTACCCATGTTGATATTATATATGTAGTGTTGGTTGGTGATGTCACTCATAGGTGCTGTGAGATGTATCCACTTAAGGAGACAAAGGTGGTCGTAATGTTTGGGTTCATGCCGGTATAATACAATCTTTTAAATAAATTTTTAAGTATACCTCTGCGAACCTTTCAACTTTTTCAGAAAGTATTTCTTTTTCTATAGTTCTCTCAAGTTTGTAATTTTTTTTGATAGGAAAAATGTGTTGTAATTTCAATTACAGACCAACACGAATTCACTAATGAGTTTCAAAAACAACTTTAGAAGGTAGTAGTATTAGCCACATACAGTGCATAGAAGCTAGAGGCTTTTACCGCCCAGAAAAAAAAATAAATAAAATAAACTACTTACAAGGTGTTACCAAAACATTCCTCGACTGGTGCAGTTGTGGTCATGTTGATGAAACTGAAAATCAACATAAGTGGAATGTCGTAGTTTGAACTTCTTCCAACAAATGGGGGGTACAGAGATTACCTAGCAGGCTGATAGGTTGCAAGTAACAACCAATTTCATCATTAGCATTAACATTTTCCATAAGTCTACCAAACTCCAACAGGCAGCTAAATGATTTTGCAATAATTCAAAGGAAAGTGGAGGAAGTTACACATAAGAAAGGCACTCAAGGTAGTAGTAATAGAGGCATGTGAGGCAAGAAAGTAAGCATATGAGCTTATGTAGAATCACCCAAAAATAAAAAATAAAATAAAATAAAATAAAAAATTTCACACATGCATTCCCTCTAAACGTTTGTCAAGTTGCTCCTTGAATTTATTTAAGCTATCAACTTCCGCAATGGCAGATGCAAGTTTGTTCTAGCAATCATCTACTAACTGCTGGCTAAAGGCAAATTTCCGTACATCTATTCTAAAGTCACTCCTCAATTTGAATTTCCCACCTCGGATTCATAATCTGTGTTCCTCAATTTTCCACCCTTGGATTCATAATCTGAGCAAATGGAAGAATCCCATAAGAATTCAGCATGCTCAACCCATTCAAGGCCTTATACACCTCAATCAGATCACCTCGCAGGTGCCTAGCCTCCAGCCACTGCAATTTTCAGAACATAAGCTTTTCTTGGTAAGAGGACCCCTTTGTTCCCCCTCACCAGTTTTGTTGTGCTTCTCTGTATTCACTCAAACAACTCTACATCCTTCATAAAATGAGGCCCACAGACCTGTACACAGGTCTGGTACACAGGTATCTCAAGGCCATTAACTTATATAAAAGGATAATCACCTCCTTTTCCTTACTAGCAAAATTCCTGTATATCACTGACAATACCTCATGACTTGCTGTGGCAGCCTGTCTGCATTGCTGTGAGAAAACTTCATTTTTTTTTTTTTTAATGTAAAACCCCAAACACGAGAGGTATCAGAACCTATAGTACTTAGTACCATGCTTGGGTTGGAGGTTGAGAAGACGAAAGAAAATATTTGTTGACATTGGACTTGAACTTCTGTAGACTGTAATTTTCAGGAAATACGTATGAAGGAAGGTTGTTCCAGAAAACAGCAGTTGAATGAATAAACGAAGAAGATGAAAAGATGGTTCTGTGAGTTTGAAGTCAGACAGTAAATGGATGTTGGCTGGTGGCGGCACGTGTTCAGACTATTTTGAAAGAGAGAGAGAGAGAGCGGGAATTATAGAAGCCAATTCGGAAGAACAGTGCCCAAGGAAGTATCTGTAGAAGAGGCATGCAGGAGAAACAGTAAGTCTATGAGACAGTGAGTGGAGAGACTCTGTTAGAGATAAAACATTAATTAACCTAATTGCCCTCTTCTGAATGGAATCAAGAAGCCTGAGAGAGGTTTTGGGGGCACCACCCCAGATGTGGGAACAATATTCCATGGTAGGGTGGATTTGCGATTTATACAGAGTGAGCAGCTGTTTGAAAGAAAAGTAATGCCAAGAGCGAAAGGGAAAACCAAGTTTTTTAGATGCAGAGGAAACAATATTTGTAATGTGCTTATGCCAAGAGAGATTAGAAGTCAGGGTAATCCCCAAAAGAGATATATCATTTTGCCTAGAAATCGGAGTGTCACCAGAGATAAGCATAGGAGCAGAAGAATCCTTTTTGCGAGATATAAGACAAGCCTGAGTTTTAAAAGGGTTGAAATCAACTAAGTTGTCTTTGCCCCACTGGAGAATTACCTGAAGATCGGCATTTAAAGAATTGGTAGCAGATTTTCGAGAAGTTGAAGCTGATTTAGCAGGCAAGGTTTCTCAAAATAGAAAGTAGAATGCAATGTGCTATCATCGGCAAAACTATGGATAGAATTTCCAGTCAATGGAAGAAGGTCATTAATATACAAGAGGAAAGAGTGGGGGAAAGAAATGAACCTTGGGGCACACCGGCTTTAGTGGAGAAGTTAGAAGACAGAGAGCCATCTACCATCACTCTCAGTGAGCGATCACAGAGAAAACTGGATAACCAATTATTAAAAACAGTTGGCAAACCATAAGATGGAAACTTCTTTAGAAGACCTTTATGCCAAACATGATTGAAAGCCTTTCAGATGTCAAGAGCAACTACTTGGTTTTCACTGAACCTTTCCATTGAATTAGTCCATAAATGGGTAACATAAGCCAGAATATCACCAGTGGATCGACACTGATGGAATCCATACTGGCAATCGTTGATCAGATGGAAGATTTCTAGGTAGTTTAAGAGTTGGCGTTTAATTGATTTCTCCATTACTTTAGAAAGAGTAGAAGTAATTGCAATGGGATGATAATTGGATGGGAGGGATTTGTCACCCTTTTTAGGAACTAGCTGAATATGAGCAAATTTCCAAGCAGAAGGTTTGGTTGGTTGATTTTGTTTTTTTTTAGGAGCATTAGCAACTAAGGCCATATTGCTCCAGATAGGCGGTGGTCATTCCCTGACCTTTCTGCATCCTCGGTATTTAGTGGTGATGGGCTCGAACCCCGGTCTAATCAATAAGCGTGTGCTATGCAGTGCTGCTCCTTCCCACCTGTCTATGGAGGTGCCCCAAGCAGAAGGAAAAACACTTTTGGAATAAGAAAGTGAAAAAACGCAGCAAAGAATAGGAGTAAGTTCAGGAGCACAGTCTTTGAGAACAAGTGGAGAAATACCATCACTACCTGGAGCTTTCTTAGCATCAACATTCGTCAAAATCCTTCTGACATTCTTTTGGCAGAAGACCACAGGAGGCATTGAATGGAGCGCGTTGGGAATGGTGGTAGATGTTTTACCAAGATCATTAATACATGAGTTGGAAGAAAAATGGGATGCTAGCAGGTCAGCTTTATCCTTGGCTGAAGTGACAATCGAACCACCTGGTTTGGACAGAGGTGGGAGCAGAGATGGGCAAAAGTTGCGGCCAATAGCTTTGGCAAGAGACCAGAATGCTTGGCTACCATTATAGCAAGAAGCAAGTTTTCTACTCTTAGCCTGTTCAAACTCTAGTTTGGACTGATTAATAACTGCTTTACAATTGTTGCGAGCTTTGGTGTAGGCAGAAAATGAAACTGAAGAATTAGAAACAAGCTAATTACGATATTTAACATTCTTCTCTTGAAGACTGCACAATTACAATTACAATCTTACTGCACAATTACAATTACAATCTGAGTGCACAATTACAATTAAAATCTGACTGCACGATTACAATTACGATCTGACTGCACGATTGCAATTACTACCAGGTGTTTTTCATTTTCTACCACCCTAAGTTGGTATGTTTCTCTTCAGTTACTTCCAGACATATACAGTACTTTGCATTTGTTAATGTTAAACTCAGTTGCCACTTCTCAGCCCATCTGCCAAACTGTTCTAGATTCGGTGTGATAGCACACTGCCATTACAGTCATTACCAACTCTACTAACCTTTGCATCATCTGCGTACTTCGACTTTAAGCCTGATATACCTTCATCAATATCATTAATCAATATAAAAAATAATAGCGGGTTCAACACGAACCCCGTAAGACTCCACTAATAACATCAGTCCATGAAGAGCAGCATCCACTGATTACCACTCTCTGTAACTATCACTCAACCACCCTTTTATCCATTTTAGCAACTTGTCCTTATAACATACTGCTCCAATTTGTAACAGTAGTCTTTCATGTGCAATAGTATCAAAAGGTTTCCTGAAATCGAAGTATATAATATCAAAATTACTTTTTTCTTCCAGTTCCTTTGTAACCACATCATAGTATCCAATCAAATTTGTCAGACAAGACTTTCCCTTAAAAAACCCTGCTGTGTCTGAATTACTGCTGAGTCTTGTCTAGATGATCCTGCAATGCATCTTTAACCAGTGACTCCATTATTTTCTCTGGAATGCAAGTTAAACTAACAGGTCTGTAATTACTCGAATTGGGGATACATCTCCAGTTGTGGGGACTTCCCCAGAGTCCAAGTATGCTCTCATAATTATGGCTAAGGGTTTGCTTACTTCCTTTGCCAACTCATTTAATATAACTGGGTAGTTCCCATCTGCCCCAGGTGAATTTCTTATGTTTAAATTCAAAATTTTCTCTTCCAATTTGGTCTCAGTTATTACAAAATCATTAAGCTCCCTGTTAGAGATCAATAAACTTTTGTCCTTCACTTTCTAAAGAATTCCTCATGTGTGAATATAGAGGCAAAATACTCATTCAGTTTAGTAACTATCTGAGCAGGATCATCTACAGTCGAACCACCAATATCAAATGGACCAATCTGATTTGTACCATTCCTTCTAGAGTTTATATAAGTAAAGAAGTCTTTTTCTGTGTTTCTTAGCATCCTTTGCCAAAGATTTCTCGTAATCTGCCTTCACCTGCCTAACCTCCTTTTTAACTTGATTACAGAACAGCTTATATTACAATAGGCTTCTGTGTCACCTGATAATTTATATGCATCACATGCATTTTTCTTCTCTGCCACGAGTATGATTAATTCATCTGACATCCATTTAGGAATAAAACTTGAACAATATTTCTTAATCGATATGAAAAACCTAGTAGCTTCCACAATTCATTTCTCGAATGCTTCCCATTTAGAATTTGCTGTTGGGAACATCATCAGTTGGTCCCACTGTACAGAATTTAAAAACTGTCTGAGACCACTGTAGTCACCTTTACAGAAGCAAAATCCCTTCCCTTTACCCCTAATGGTAGTTATATCTTTTAAGTAAGTCCCACATCAGTACACTATGGTCACTGCCACCTAGTAGTCCTGAATCTGCAAATTCTTAATGCACGAATAATCACTGCTGATAACCAGATCATTAGCATTAGCATTAGCAGAGGCATTTGATGCAAGAAAGCAAGCTTATGCAGCATCAGCCAAAAAAAAAAAAAAAAAAACCACTTCCACTTCACCCCTCTGTTCGTTCAAAATACTTGTCCAGCTGAGCCTTAAACTTATTTAGGCTATCAACTTCCACGACAAGGGATGGAAGTCTGTTCCACCAACCAACCACTCGCTGGCTAAAGGCAAATTTCCACACGTCTATCCTACCTCTGTCTTTCCTCGATTTTAATTTATGCCCTCTCAGGTGATTATTCTGAGTGAGAGGAAGAATCCCATCAGCATTGAGCATGCTCAAACCATTCACTGCTTTATACCCCTCTATCAGATCACCTCGCTGGCGCCTAGTCTCCAGACACTGTAATTTCCAAAACTTAAGCCTTTCTTCGTAAGAGCACCCCTTTGTTCCATTCACTAATCTTGTTGCCCTTCTCTGTACTCGTTCCAGCAGCTCTACATCCTTCTTGAAATGAGGCCTCCAGACCTGTATACAGTACTCTAGGTGTGGCCTGACCATTGCCTTATACAAGGGAATAATCACCTCCTTATCCCTGCTAGAAATATTCCTATATATCATTGACAATACTCCATGAGCTACTCTTGCAGCCCGTCTGCACTGCTCAGAGAACTTCATATCTGCCTGCACAACCACCCCCAGATCCCTTTCATTCTCTACCACTGTCAGTGTAGTACCACAGAGTTGATACGTTGCTCTGGGGTTGCTGTTTCCCATGTGTAGTACTTTACATTTGTCAATGTTAAACTTCATTTGCCACCTCTCAGCCCATCTGCTCAACTTTTCCAGATACTGTTGCAGCAGCATAGTGTCAGCAGTGTCCTTGACAACGCTGCCTACCTTTGTATCGTCTGCAAACTTCGACATTAAGCTTGATATACCCTCATCAATATCATTTATGAATACAGAAAACAATAATGGACCCAACACTGAGCCCTGAGGGACTCCACTACTCCATTAGTCCACGACGAGCAGTGTCCATTGATTACCACTCTCTGTCTTCTCCCCCTCAGCCACCCCTTTATCCACAGCAGCAATTTGCCTCCAATGTCACACGGCTCCAATTTGTGCAGCAGTCTTCCATGTGCAACACTATCAAAAGCCTTTCTAAGATCCAAGTATATAATATCAAAGTTATTCCCTGCATCCAGTTCCTTTGTGACTGCATCATAGTATCCAATCAAATTGGTCAGGCAAGACTTCCCCTTAACAAAACCATGCTGTGTCCGAGCTATAACTGAAGTCTTGTCTAAATGATCCTGCAGTGCTTCTTTAACTAGTGCCTCCATTAATTTTCCTATAACAGAAGTTAAACTCACAGGTCTATAATTACTTGTGTCAGCCTTTGATCCTCCTTGGTGAATTGGGGTCACATTTGCACATCTCCAGTCTGTGGGTACCTCACCTGAGTCCAGGGAAGCTCTCATAATTATGGCTAAGGGTTTGCTTACTTCCTCTGCTGCCTCCTTTAATATAACTGGATAGATTCCATCCACCCCGGGTGCCTTTCTTGTGTTTATCTTCAACAATTTCTCCTCCACTTTACTCTCAGTTATTACAAGATTCTCTAGCTTACTGCTAGAGTTGAATACACCTCTGGCTTTCCCCTCGCTAAATAACTCCTCATGTGTGAATGTCGATGCAAAATATTCATTTAGTTTGTTAGCTACCTGAGCAGGATCATCAACAGTTGACCCATCGATATCAAGTGGACCAATCTGATTCATCCCCTTCCTTCTAGAGTTTACATAAGTAAAGAACTCTTTGCTGTTTTTCTTTGCATCCCTTGCCAAAGATTTCTCGTAATCTGCCTTCGCCTGCCTAACCTCCTTTGTAACTTGGTTACAGATCAACTTGTATCTCTCATAGGCTTCTGTGTCATGTGTTAATTTGTATGTATCCCATGCATGTTTCTTCTCTGCCATATGCCTCATCAGTTCATCTGACATCCATTTAGGCCTAAACCTTGAACAATATTTCTTAGTTGGTATGTAAAGCCTAGTAGCTTCCAAGATAAGTTCTTTGAATGCTTCCCATTTTGCATTTGCTGCCGGTAACACCATCAGTTGGCCCCACTGCACAGAACCTAAATACTGTCTCAGTCCATCGTAGTCGCCTTTACGAAAGCAATAACCCTTCCCTTTACCCCTAATGGTAGTTACCTCTTTGAGTAAATCCCACTTCAGCACACTGTGATCACTGCCACCTAGTGGTTCATTTATCTGCAGATTCTTAATGCATGAAGAATCACTGCTGATAATCAAATCAAGAGTATTACTCCCTCTAGTTGCCTCCCGAACATGCTGATGTAGAAAACAATCATCCAATAAATCCACAAAAGCCTTGCTAGTGTGTGAGTGACCAGCCCACAAATTCCAATCAATATCTGGGAAATTAAAATCTCCCATTATAAGACTCTCTGATTTACTGGCCCACTCTATTTCCCTGTACAGTTTCTTATTATACTCATCAGAGCCATTAGGCCTATAGCACACTCATACTCTCAATTTTGATCTCCCAATGCTTATGTCACACCAAACTGCCTCGACACTGCACTGTCCAGCGATGTCCACTGGCTTTACTTCCTTGGATTTTATGTATTTCTTAACTAATAGCATAACCCCTCCTCCCTTCTTATCCAGTCTATCCTTTCTGTAGACGTTGTACTCCCCAAATTCCAGTTCTGCATTCCTTATACCTGTGTGACACCAAGTCTCTGATATCCCAACAATATCTGCCTTTGATGTTTTGAGCAATACCTCAAATTCGTCAAATTTATTTACTAAACTCCTAGCATTGGTGTACAGGCAAGTATACATGCACCTATTTCTATTCTTAGCTACCTTAACACAACCCATGTGTTTACTTGTACCACAATGACTCCCAGCAGTCTCTGAAATATCCTGAATCTTGTTTTTCAGGCTTCTGCTCATTCCAATAGAAGCAGTGCAAGAATCTCTTTCACCTCTGCCAGTGGCTACTGTTAATCTATTCGTCTTTGTATCCCCCCAAGCTAGCAGTTTTCCGACCCACCTAACACTGCCTCGATAGCATCAGCAAATATTCTTGCACCCTTTCTATTTAAGTGTATCCCATCCCTGTAGAAGCAATCTCTCCTGTTAACACGTACAGTCCAGGCTGAAAAAAATTCTATCCCTTGAGCCTTGCACAATCTTTCCAGGGCCGAATTGATCGACAAGGCTCTCAACATATACTCCCTCCTATCGTGTCTGGGCAGAATTGCAGACACTTTCAAATTCAACCCTATTTCACTGCTTTTTTTCAACAGTGACCTGTACTTGTTAAGCACTTCTGCCGGTCTCCTACTCTTGATATCGTTAGTGCCAACGTGTACAACTATATCACCTTTTGTGCCCTTAAAAGATGATATCTGCTCTACAACGTCATCAACCTATGCCCCTGGCAGACATACCCTGGTCCTGTTCCACCTATCCTTTTTACAAAACATGTTCCCCGTTTCCCTGACAATAGAGTCACCAACAACTACTAGTTCCTTTGGGACCATCGCATTCTGCCTTGGGGGTTGCCACTGTGTTTCACGATGACCAAGTGCAAGCTCTGGCGTTGATGTGGGCAGCTGAGAGCTTGATGGGCCCCTCAATTTAGTTCCTTCGAGGGCATCCACCCTGTCCTTCAAGCTCTCATATAGGTCCATAAGAATGCTGAGTTGTTGCCTGATTTCGATACACTCCTTGCATCGTGCACACACAAAGACATCCCCCATGGCAATATCATGTCCTGTACCTGAATGCTCCACAAACATCATGCAAGCTGTGCATTTTAGAAGGCTGTGACTCAGAAGGCAACTGCCCCCCCCTCAGTTCTCCTCTGAGCCACAGCACTTCCATTAGCTTGAGCCTTTTGTTTTGCTGCTCTGGTCTGAGTCATGATTACTTTTAATTTAAATAAAATTTCAATTTCAGCTTATAACCCTAACTTATCTCCCAACACAGTTATAACGGGATATATATTTTTTAGTGTCAAGTATTAATTATCTCCGAGTTCCCTTTATATAACTTCCGTATCAGTTATGTATTAATTAATTATGTTACGTTTGTAATCTAGGTCGGTATATGTATTTAGTTAAAAGTGCATCAAGAGTATTACTCTCTCTGGTTGCCTCTCAAACATACTGCTGCAGAAAAGAATCATCCAATAAATCCACAATAGTCTTGCTAGTGTGCGTGTGACTAACCCACAAGTTCCAGTCAATATCTGGGAAGGTAAATTTCCTATTATAATACAATCTGATTTACTGGCCCATTCCATTTCTCTGTACAGCTGTTCATCATACTCATTAGAGTCATTAGGCCTATAACACACTCCTACTCTTATTTTTCCTTTCCCAGTGCTTATGTCACACTGTTCCTTTTAGATCTATCCAGTTATATTAAGGAAGACAGCAAAGGAAGTAAGAAAGCCCTTAACCATAATAATGAGAACATCCTTGGATTCAGGGGAGGTTCACACGTACTGGAAATGTGTAAAGGGGGATGAAAGGGTGACACAAGTAATTACAGACCTGTTAGTTTAACTTATGTTTGGGGGATATAATGGAGTCACTGGTTAAAGAAGCAATACAGGATCACCTAGACAAGACTGCAGGTTTAGTTCAGACACAGCATGGGCTTTTTAAGGTGAAATCTTGCCTGCCAATTTAATTGGATACTATGATGTGGTCTCAATAGCCTTTAATACTATTGCACAAAAAAGACTGCTGTACAAATTAGAGCTCTGTGGACTAATTTTATTAGTGGAGTCCCCCATGGTTCAGTGTTGGGACCATATTTCTATTTTTATCAATGATATTGATGAAGGCTAAACGTCCAAGTTTGTGGCAATACAAAGGTTGGTAGGGTTGTTAATGACAGTAATGACAGTACATAGCTGCAACAGGATCTAGAAAAATTGGGCAGATGGGCTGAGAAGTGACACATGAAGTTTAACATAGACAAATGCAGGGTACTGCGTATGGGTATCAGCAATGCACCAACTGTGCACTACTACATTCAGTGTAGTGAAGAATGAAAAAGACCTGGGGCAATTGTGCAGCCAGATATGAAGTTTTCAGAGCAGTACAGATAAGCTGTCAGAGCAGCTCATGTGATCTTGTCAATGATATACAGGAGTTTTACTAGCAGGGATAAGAGGTGTTTATCCCTTTGTACAAGGGCTGTTCTGAAAATACACGGACTGGCAACACTTCTTCATTTCTATGGAAACGAGTGACAGGTTTGCAGTCTAGGAATATTCCCCCACCTTTTCTTAGTTAGTTTGTGCAAACATAATACGTAGTATTCATTTTTGTGCTTGTTATAACAGCTTACGTGAAGTGTGTTTTATGATGGGGGATTAGAAAGATATTTTGTTAATTATTAGACAAAGAATCGCGATTGAATTTTGTCTATAATTAGGCAAAAGTGGTCAGAATATGTTTGAGATGATTCAAGAAGCATATGGTGAAGAGGTCTTGGGCAGAATGGCCGTATTTAAATAGTGGAAGCATTTTAAGGGTGAAAAAAAATGTACGAGATGAACGAAGAAGCAGGCATCCGTCAACCTCAGTGAATGATGAAAACATTGAGGATGCCAAAATGTTATTGAAAGAAAATAAACATTTATCGATTTGTGATCTGGCAGTTCAGGTTCAGTTGAATATTGGTGTAGCAAGATATCACGAAATTGTAAAGATGCACCTTAACATGTCACGTGTTTGCACAAGATGGGTACCACATGATCTTACCACAGAACAAAAAGAATGCTGTGTTTAACTTTGTCAAGCCTTTATTGACAAGGTGGAAGAGTCTGACTTTTTGAATAAAATAATCACGTATAACAAGTCCTGGATTAAACGTTTGGGGGATGTCTTTGTGTGTGCGCGATGCAAGGAGTGTATCGATATCAGGCAACAACTCGGCGTTCTTATGGGCCTATATGAGAGCTAGAAGGACAGGGTGGATGCCCTCGAAGAAACTAAATTGAGGGGCCCATCAAGCTCTCAGCTGCCCACATCAACGCCAGAGTTTGCACTTAGGCATCGAGTGACACAGAGACAACCCCCAAGGCAGAATGCGCTGGTCCCGAAGGAACTAGTAGTTGTTGGTGACTCTATTGTCAGGGAAACGGGGAACATGCTTTGTAAAAAAGATAGGTGGAACAGGACCAGGGTATGTCTGCCAGGGGCAAAGGTTGATGATGTTGTAGAGCGAATATCACCTTTTAAGGGCACAAAAGGTGATATAGTTGTACACGTTGGCACTAATAATATTAAGAGTAGGAGACCGGCAGAATTACTTAACAAGTACAGGTCACTGTTGAACAAAAGCCGAGAATTAGGGTTGAAGTTGAAAGTGTCTGCAATTCTGCCCAGACACGATAGGAGGGAGTATATGATGAGAGCCTTGTCGATCAATTCAGCCCTGGAAAGATTGTGCAAGGCTCAAGGGGTAGAATTTTTTTCAGCCGGGACTGTACTTGTTAACAGGAGAGATTACTTCTACAGGGATGGGATACACTTAAATAGAAAGGGTGCAAGAATATTTGCTGATGCTATCGAGGCAGTGTTAGGTGGGTCGGAAAACTGCTAGCATGGGGGAGACAAAGACCAATAGATTGACAGTAGCCACTGGCAGAGGTGAAAAAAAATTCTTGCACTGCTTCTATGAGAATGAGCAGAAGCCTGAAAAACAAGATGCATGGTATTTCTGAGACTGCTGGGAGCCATTGCGGTACAAGTAAACACATGGGTTGTGTTAGGGTAGCTAAGAATAGAAACAGGTGCAGGTATACTTGCGTGTACACCAATGCTAGGAGTCTAGTAAATAAATTTGATGAATTTGAGGTATTGCTCAAAACATCGAAGGCAGATATCGTTGGGATATCAGAGACGTGGTGTCACACAGATATAAGGGATGCAGAACTGCAATTTGGGGAGTACAACGTCTACAGAAAGGATAGACAGGATAGGAAGGGGGGAGGGGTTATGCTATTAGTTAAGAAACACATAAAAACCAAGGAAGTGAAGCCAGTCGACATCGCTGGACAGTGCAGTGTTGAGTCAGTTTGGTGTGACATAAACATTGGGAGATCAAAATTGAGAGTAGGAGTGTGCTATAGGCCTAATGACTCTGATGAGTATAATAAGGAACTGTACAGGGAAATAGAGTGGGCCAGTAAATCAGAGAGTCTTATAATGGGAGATTTTAATTTCCCAGATATTGACTGGAATTTGGGGGCTGGTTACTCACACACTAGCAGGGCTTTTGTGGATTTATTGGATGATTGTTTTCTACATCAGCATGTTCGGGAGGCAACTAGAGGGAGTAATACTCTTGATTTGATTATCAGCAGTGATTCTTCATGCATTAAGAATCTGCAGATAAATGAACCACTAGGTGGCAGTGATCACAGTGTGCTGAAGTGGGATTTACTCAAAGAGGTAACTACCATTAGGGGTAAAGGGAAGGGTTATTGCTTCCGTAAAGGCGACTACGATGGACTGAGACAGTATTTAAATTCTATACAGTGGGACCAACTGATGATGTTACCAACAGCAAATTCAAAATGGGAAGCATTCAAAGAAATCATCTTGGAAGCTACTAGGCTTTACATACCAACTCAGAAATATTGTTCAAGGTTTAGGCCAAAATGGATGTCAGAAGGCATATGGCAGAGAAGAAAAATGCATGGGATACATACATATTAACACATGACACAGAAGCCTATGATAGATACAAGTTGATATGCAACCAAGTTACAAAGGAGGTTAGGCAGGCAAAGGCAGATTACGAGAAATCCTTGGCAAGGGATGCAAAGAAAAACAGCAAAGAGTTCTTTACTTATGTAAACTCTAGAAGGAAGGGGATAAATCAGATTGGTCCACTTGATATTGATGGGTCAACTGTTGATGATCCTGCTCAGGTAGCTAACAAACTAAATGAATATTTTGCATCGACATTCACACATGAGGAGTTATTCAGCGAGGAGAATGCCAGAGGTATATTCAACTCTAGCAGTAAGCTACAGAATCTTGAAATAACTGGGAGTAAAGTGGAGGAGAAACTGTTGAAGATAAACACAAGAAAGGCACCCGGGGTGGATGGGATCTATCCAGTTATATTAAAGGAGGCAGCAAAGGAAGTAAGCAAACCCTTAGCCATAATTATGAGAGCTTCCTTGGATTCAGGGGAGGTACCCATAGACTGGAAATGTGCAAATGTGACCCCAATTCACAAAGGAGGATCAAAGGCTGACACAAGTAATTATAGACCTGTGAGCTTAACTTCTGTTCCAGGAAAATTAATGGAGGCACTGGTTAAAGACGCACTGCAGGATCATTTAGACAAGACTTCAGTTATATCTCAGACACAGCATGGTTTTGTTAAGGGGAAGTCTTGCCTGACCAATTTGATTGGATACTATGATGCAGTCACAAAAGAACTGGATGCAGGGAATAACTTTGATATTATATACTTGGATCTTAAAGGCTTTTGATACTATTGCACATGGAAGACTGCTACACAAATTGGAGCAGTGTGACATTGGAGGCAAATTGCTGCTATGGATAAAGGGGTGGTTGAGGGGAAGAAGACAGAGAGTGGTAATCAATGGACACTGCTCATCGTGGACTGATGTTATTAGTGGAGTCCCTCAGGGCTCAGTGTTGGGTCCATTATTGTTTTCTGTATTTATAAATGATATTGATGATGGTATATCAAGCTTAATGTCCAAGTTTGCAGACGATACAAAGGTTGGCAGGGTTGCCAAGGACACTACTGACACTATGCTGCTGCAGCAGGATCTGGATAGGTTGAGCAGATGGGCTGAGAGGTGGCAAATGAAGTTTAACATTGACAAATGTAAAGTACTACACATGGGAAACAGCAACCCCAGAGCAACGTATCAACTCTGTGGTACTACACTGACAGTGGTAGAGAATGAAAGGGACTTGGGGGTGGTTGTGCAGGCAGATATGAAGTTCTCTGAGCAGTGCAGACGGGCTGCAAGAGTAGCTCATGGAGTATTGTCAATGATATACAGGAATTTTTCCAGCAGGGATAAGGAGGTGATTATTCCATTGTATAAGGCGATGGTCAGGCCACACCTAGAGTACTGTATACAGGTCTGGAGGTCTCATTTCAAGAAGGATGTAGAGCTGCTGGAACGAGTACAGAGAAGGGCAACAAGATTAGTGAATGGAACAAAGGGGTGCTCTTACAAAGAAAGGCTTAAGTTTTGCAAATTACAGTGTCTGGAGACTAGGCACCAGCGAGGTGATCTGATAGAGGTGTATAAAGCCTTGAATGGTTTAAGCATGCTCAATGCTGATAGGATTCTTCCTCTAGCTCAGAAAAATCACCTGAGAGGGCATAAATTCAAATTGAGGAAAGACAGATGCAGGATAGACGTGCGGAAATTTGCCTTTAGCCAGCGGGTGGTTGGTTGGTGGAACAGACTTCCATCCCTTGTGGTGGAGGTTGATAGCCTAAATAAGTTTAAGGCTCAGCTGGACAGGTATTTTGAACGAACAGAGGGGTGAAGTGGAAGTGGGGTTTTTTTTTTTTTTTTTGGCTGATGCTGCATAAGCTTGCTTTCTTGCATCAAATGCCTCTACTAATGCTAATGCTAATGCTAAAGTTTTGATCCCGAGTCCAAACAGCAGTCAAGCATATGGAAACACCACGATTCACAGCATCCAAAAAAATTGAGTTTTTGGTTCATCAAAAAAATTGATGTTGATTTTGTTTTTTGATGCCCGCAGAATAATACTGCAGCACTGGGTTCCTGAGAAACTAACTGTAAATGGAGAATATTATGCTAACACATTGCAAGTTCACCTCAAAGGAGCATTTCACAAAAAAGACCAGAAATGCTTAATCAAGAATGGTTTCTTCTTCAAGATAACGCTAGGCCACATTTCACACAATTAGCAAGGCAAGCTTTAGCAAAAATTGGTGGTCAACAACTAGACCACCCACCATACATCCCAGACCTTGCACCATGCAATTTCTGAGCTTTCCTGAGCCTCAAAAAAGAGCTGAGAGGACAAAAGTTGGTGTGATGTTTTTTTTTTATGAAACCTCAGGAACAAAATATATTAGAACTTATAGTATGTAGCACTGTGCATGGTGTGCATGGGTTGAAGGTTGCAATTTCTTCAGACTAATTTTCACAAAATATATGTGAAGGATGCTTGTTCAGAAAACAGAAGTGAAAAGGTAAATGAGAAAAAAGAACAGTTGGTTCTGTGAGTTTAAAGCTGGACAGTAAATGGGTTCTGAATGGTTGCAGCATGTATTTAGACTGTTTTAGAAGCAAGAGGGGGAATTATAGAAGCTAATTCAAAAGAACAGTGACCATGAAAGTATCTACAGAAAATGCAAGCAGCAGAACCAGAACATCAATGAGACCAATGAGACAGGGTGCGGTGAAACTTTGTAAGAGAAGGGCCATTAAGTAACCTCATTAGAATGGATTAATTAACCTCATTAATTAACCTCATTCCCTCATTAGAATGGAGTTTAAAGCCCAAGAGAGGTTTTTGGGACACCACTCCAGATGCAAGAACAATAGTCAAAGGCCAGATTTGATTTATTTTTATTTGTTATTTGGTTTTTTTTAGGAGCATTAGCAACTGAGGCCATATTGCTCCGGGGATATGTGGTGGTCATTCCATGACCTTTCTGCATCCTCCGTATTTGGTGGTCACGGGCTCAAACCCCGGGGTAATCAAGAAGCATGTGCTACGCACTGCTGCTCTTGCCCACCTGGCTACGGAGGTGCCCCCCAGATTTGAGATCCGGGATGGTACCCCAGAGTGAAAGCTGTTTAGAAGAAAAGTAACACCAAGAGCGAAAAAGAAAACCCGGTTTTTTACATGCAGAGAGAGAGCAATATATGTGATGTGCTTGCTGTTGTTGTTATTTGGTTTTTAGGAGCATTAACAACTAAGGCCATATTGCTCTGGGGATATGTGGTGGTCAATCCCTGACCTTTCTGCATCATCCCTATTTGGTGGTCACGGGCTCGACCCCCAGTCTAATCAAGAAGCATGTGCTACGCACTGCTGCTCCTGCCCACCTGGCTACGGAGGTGCCGCGATGTGCTTATGCCGAGAGAGAGAGAGAGATAAGATCTGATGTCAGTGTAATCCCTAGTAGACATATGTGATCTTATCTGGAAATCTGAATGTTATCAAAAAGAAGTATAGGAGCATAAAAATCCTTTTTTGCAAGATATAAAAGAGGACTGAGTTTTAGAAGGATTGAAATCAACTAAGTTAGCTCTGCACACTAGGGAATTACCTGGATATCAGCAATTATGGAAATGGTAGTTAATATTCAAGAGTATGAAGATGTTAGTGCAGGACAAGGTTACTCAAACTAGAAGGTGGAACGCAGCATGCTATCATCACCAAAACTATGGATATAATTTCCAGTGAGTGGAAAAAAGTCATTAATATACAAGAGGAAAAGAGTAGGAGAAAGAACTTGGGGAAACCAGCATTAATGGAAAAGACAGAGAGCCATCTACATCACCAGCAGCAAGTGTTCAAAGAGAAAACTGGATATCCAATTTCAAAAAACAGTCAGCAATCCATAAGGTGAAAGGTTGTTTAGAAGATGCCAAAACACAATCAAAAGCCTTAGAAATGTTAAAAGCAACTGCTTAGGCTTCAACAAACTTTTTCACTGAACATGTCTATAGGTGGTAACATAAGCCAATATATCAGTGCATCAATTCTGGCAGAAACCATACGGGTGACTATTGGTCAGATGGAAGATTTCATGATAGTTTAGGATTTTGCTATTAATGGATTTTCCATTACTTTGGAAAGAGTAAAGGTAAGTGCAATGGAACTATAATTGGATGATTCCAGCACACCACTGTGCTGGAGCCAGCTTGCAAGCTGACTGTTAAATTTTCAAGAATATTGCGAGCCAGCTGTTAAACTGACCTATAAACTGTAGAGTGGCACGCATTTCAATCCACAATGGCTAGAGGCATTTGGGCGATAAGCTTGTACAGTAATACCCCGACTTACGCTACCCCGACTTACGCGAACTCGGAGTTAAGCGGTTCTTGATTTTTTCCGTTTGGCAACGCTGCCGCCCACTATCTTCAAGGTCGTTTTTCATATGTTATCCCTATACAGTGCGACGGCGGAGAATGAGAGCGAAAGATGAACAAAATTCAACTTTGTTGCTTTTATGTTTTTTATATCAGTGAAGGGGAAACACATTTCACCATAATAACGTAAAAACCAACACAATTCCAGCTATCGGTATAATCGCAAATGCAATTAGATCGAGTTTACTACCAGTTTATAACAGATTTCACTAGCAGAAACGCAACTGGATTTTTATTGTTTTATGGTAGTAACCCCTAGAAATGTGAGGTGTTAATAGTGTATCTCTGCCTTTATGGTGTTGTTTATTCAGTTGCTACATGCGCGCAGCTTTGTTTATGCGTATCCAGCGTGCCTCCTCGTTTTGTAATTGTGCTTTATTCCCTAAAAATGAGTAAAATACTTAATTAAAAGGTGTGAAAAGGAAGCGTCCTGTTGAAGACACTGCAGAATCAGAGAGAAAAAGAAAAGCAATTATAAAGCAATAAACAGAGGCGGTCTGGGTCAAAGATTCTTACCCGGGAAAATTTATAGTGGCCTCATACTATGGTTTATGGCCAAAATCACACTGGCCCACCGGGGTTTCCCCGGTAAGGATTATGGCCAGTCCACCTCTGTCGATGGAGAAAAAATATGAAATTGTGAAACGCTTTGAGCGAAATGAAAGACCATGTGATATTGCACGTGCTACAGGCCTAAATGAAGCAACGGCGAAAAACACATGACAATTGCAAACTTGACAGTTGAAAATTGAAAAGGGCTCAATTGTAAAGGGCTTAAAAATTTTAGAACACATAGCCTCCAACGAAGAACGCGTTATAGCCAAGGAATAAAAAAAATTATTAGCTTGCTACGAAGAAATTCTGCGTGAAAAAAAGAACGTGCTGTGTCGTCAGACGAATTTGTTAGATTTTATGAAGCCATCGACATCGAAATAACTTTTTTACGTAAGTCATTTGTTTTTTTTAATACATATTTTGTATTAATATGTATAAATAACTGCAATTTTATTAATATTTTTCTTCTAAACTAGTGTTTTTGTTAGTCCTTGGTCCCAATTAAGCAAAATTTATATGTATTTATATGCAAAGTTGTACCCCGACTTACGCGAATTCGACTTACGCGATTTTCGTCGGACCCACCTATCGCGTAACTTCGGGGTATTACTGTATATGGTGACACAGAAAATCCAGCTCGGTGCATTCTTATTTTGGCACCCTTTATGCTTACTATCCCCTGCCCCCGTCCCTATGCAGCAGCCTGTGTTTGGGGATTATCTTTTCTAGCAATTTTATAGGAATATTATTTCTGACAAACATCCACTTAATTTTGCCTGGGCCACTTCTTCATAAGGTAATGACAATCCCGTGCTCAATGTCTGCCAAAGATTTTCTCTTTCTATAATTGTTGTGAACTTGATAAGGTTCACAACAATTCTAGAAACAGGAAATCTTTCAAAGAACCAGCCCAGGCAAAATTAAGTGGATTGAGATGCATTTCCATTTGTCAAATCATGGTTGAATCGAACCATAGATTGGTTACGGATACAAGAACTTGGCAAAAGTCAATGAAAACATTTTGTAAGAATCAATTGGCTATATTATCATTATTATTACTTTTCGAGCGTCATGTTCACAGGAATTGTGAGTTGCTCTATTCCTGTGAACATGACGCCCGAAAAGTTCTAGTCCGACTTAAGGAATGTAGAGAATAATCCCCCCTCATATCCAATTTTATTAGACCCCTAAATTTAACTCTAAAGTCCAGCTATAGGACCAAAAGAAATAATCGGTCCATATTTATTAAACATTTTAGACCTCAAAAATCTAATTTTATGCCAATCCAAGTAATGGTTTCCATGCTGCCAGAAGTATGGTGTAGACAGCAGTCTTGAGCGCTCATTGTTGAGACCGCACAGTCTGAACACTACGGTTCTGACAGTGGGGAAGGTGTCCCACCTGCTTTACAAAATAGATATCGCCATCCTCACGAATTATTTGCAAGTTGGACTAGGAGAGTTGGAAAAGAAGCTTCCTATATCTAAAATAAAGGTAATCTCTGTTGATTTATAATAAATATATACACACATATTCTTGGTTTTGTTTTATTTTTAGCAAACCAGTTGTTAAAATTTACCAGCACACCACTCAGAATTTACCACAATTTTTTTAAGAACTATGTAGATGTGGGCAAATTCCAAGTAGAAGGAAAAACACCAGTGAATAATAAAGTGTACAAAGATGACACAAAAACATCCAAGCTCAGGAGTGTAGGATTTGAAAGGAAGATTTTAATCATATTTTAGAGAAAGAAAGTAAAAAAGTATCAGTGCAATAAGTGCAATTAAGATGAGCTGTGGTTAAATCAGCTGATAACTGCGAAAATGTAGCTTTGCACAAAAATGATGGTCCAAAAAAATGATTTCACTTTAAAAGCTACATTAGGTAATGAATTACTGAATTTCTAACAACCAAAGTCCAAAATTAGTGGTCTTGACTTTTGATTTTAACTGAATGTCATTTTGCATGGAAATAAGCTCCATTTGATATTCTTCAGCTTTTACATGAAGCAATTCATCCATAAGTCACTTATATTTCTACTTTTGAACGAAGATTGTAAAGTAGAGCGGACGCTATGGTCACAGAAGACAACAGTCGGTGGATTTTTGGCTGCTGTAAAGGGATAAGTTTTTAATTTTTACAGCATTCTTCGTTAATTAACATTGTGTTAATTAACGAAGAATGCTGTAATAGTAATAGTACATTGTGTAACGTGTAATTGTGTAATAGTAATAGTACATTGTGTAACGTGTAATTGTGTAATAGTAATAGTACAAATTAACGAAGAATGCTGTAATAGTACATTGTGTTTTACAGAGATATTAAATAGGTTTAGTAGGGTTTGTTAGCTTATTTTTAATTTAATCAGCAATTTTTGGAAGTTACAATTCCCGGTGTTGGCGCCAATATTGTTGAACTAGATGCCATATTCTAGTCAATAAGTAATAGTACAACGTATATATACATATATCTCGAACTGAAAGTGTAAAGTATAAAGTAAAACCAGATAGCTTAATACGAAGCACTGTATAAGGAATCCGTTAGCTTATTATAGTATTATCAATTAATCAAAAATATTATTAATCTTATTAAATTTCATTGTTAATTTTTTTTTTTGTAAACCCCAAACACGAGAGGTATTAGAACCTATAGTACTTAGCATCATGCTTGGGTTGGAGGTTGAGAAGACGAAAGAAGATATTTGTTGACATTGGACTTGAACTTCTGCAGACTGTAATTTTCAGGAAATACGTATGAAGGAAGGTTGTTCCAGAAAACGGCAGTTGAATGAATCAACGAGGAAGATGAAAAGTTGGTTCTATGAGTTTGAAGTTGGACAGTAAATGGATGTTGGCTGGTGGCGGCACGTGTTCAGACTGTTTTTAAAGAGAGAGCGGGAATTATAGAAGCCAATACAGAAGAACAGTGCCCATGGAAGTATCTGTAGAAGAGACATGCAGCAGAAATAGTACATCTATGAGACAGCGAGTGGAGAGACTCTGTTAGAGATGAACCATTAACCTAACTGCCCTCTTCTGAATGAAATCAAGAAGCCTGAGAGAGGTTTTGGGGGCACCACCCCAGATGTGGGAACAATATTCCATGGTAGAGCGGATTTGCGATTTATACAGAGTGAGCAGCTGTTTGGAAGAAAAGTAACGCTGAGAGCGAAAGAGAAAACCAAGTTTTTTAGATGCAGAGGAAGCAATATTTGTAATGTGCTTGTGCCAAGAGAGATTAGAAGTCAGGGTAATCCCCAAAAGAGATATAGCATTTTGCCTAGAAATCGGAGTGTCACCAGAGATAAGCATAGGAGCAGAAGAATCCTTTTTGCGAGATATAAGACAAGACAAGACTGAGTTTTAGAAGGGTTGAAATCAACTAAGTTGTTATTGCCCCACTGGAGAATTACCTGAAGATCGGCATTAAAGGAATTGGTAGCAGATTTTCGAGAAGTTGAAGCTGATTAAGCAGGGCAAGGTTTCTCAAAATGGAAAGTTTGTTTGTTATTTGGTTTTTAGGAGCATTAGCAACTAAGGCCATAGGATAAGCATAGGAGCAGAAGAATCCTTTTTGCGAGATATAAGACAAGACTGAGTTTTAGAAGAGTTGAAATCAACTAAGTTGTTATTGCCCCTCTGGAGAATTACCTGAAGATCGGCATTAAAGGAATTGGTAGCAGATTTTCGAGAAATTGAAGCTGATTAAGCAGGGCAAGGTTTCTCAAAATGGAAAGTTTGTTTGTTATTTGGTTTTTAGGAGCATTAGCAACTAAGGCCATAGGATAAGCATAGGAGCAGAAGAATCCTTTTTGCGAGATATAAGACAAGACTGAGTTTTAGAAGAGTTGAAATCAACTAAGTTGTTATTGCCCCTCTGGAGAATTACCTGAAGATCGGCATTAAAGGAATTGGTAGCAGATTTTCGAGAAATTGAAGCTGATTAAGCAGGGCAAGGTTTCTCAAAATGGAAAGTTTGTTTGTTATTTGGTTTTTAGGCGCATTAGCAACTAAGGCCATACTGCTCCGGGGATATACGATGGTCATTCCCTGACCTTTCCGCATCCTCCGTATTTGGTGGTCACGAGCTCGAACCCCAGTCTAATCAAGAAGTGTGTGCTACGCACTGCTGCTCCTGCCTACCTGGCTACGGACAAGCCTCAAAATGGAAAGTGGAATGCAATGTGCTATCATCAGCAAAACTATGGATAGGATTTCCAGTCAATGGAAGAAGGTCATTAATATACAACAGGAAAAGAGTGGGGAAAAGAACTGAACCTTGGGGCACACCGGCTTTAGTGGAGAAGTTAGAAGACAGAGAGCCATCTACCATCACCCTCAGTGAGCGATCAGAGAGAAAACTGGATAACCAATTACTAAAAACAGTTGGCAAACCATAAGATGGAAGCTTGTTTAGAAGACCTTTATGCCAAACACGATCAAAAGCCTTTGGAATGTCAAGAGCAACTACTTATGTTTCACCGAACCTTTCCATTGAATTAGTCCATAAATGGGTAACATAAGTCAGAATATCACCAGTGGATCGACACTAACGAAATCCATACTGCTGATCGTTGATCAGACGGAAGGTTTCTAAGTAATTTAAGAGTTGGCGGTTAATTGATTTCTCCATTACTTTAGAAAGAGTGGAAGTAATTACAATGGGACGATAATTGGATGGGAGAGATTTGTCATCCTTTTTAGGAACTGGCTGGATATGAGCAAATTTCCAAAAAGAAGGAAAAACACCTTTGGAATAAGAAAGTGAGAAAAGGCAGCAAAAAATAGGAAAGTTCAGGAGCACAGGTTTTGAGAACAAGTGGAGAAATACCATTAGGACCTGGAGCTTTCTTAGCATCAAGATTTGTCAAAATCCTTCTGACATCCTTTTGACGGAAGACCACAGGAGGCATTCAATGGAGTGTGTTGGGAATGGTGAGAAGTGTTTTACCAAGATCATTAATACATGAATTGGAAAAAAATGGGATGCTAGCAGGTCAGCTTTATCCTTGGCTGAAGTGACAACAGAACCATCTGGTTTGGACAGAGGTGGGAGCAGAGATGGGCAAAAGTTGCGGCCAACAGCTTTGGCAAGAGACCAGAATGCTCAGCTACCGTTAGGGCAAGAAGCAAGTTTTCTACTCTTAGCCTGTTCAAACTCTAGTTTGGACTGATTAATAACTGCTTTACAATTGTTGCGAGCTTTGATGTAGGCAGAAAATGAAACTGAAGAATTAGAAAGAAGCCAAATATGATATGCAACATTCTTCTCTTGAACAGCCTTAGCACATTTATTCGAAAACCAAGGTTTAGATAAAGGACGAGGTTTTAAAGTGGAGTGTGGGATAAAGGATTCAATTCCTGCAAGAATAACTTCACTGACACGATCTGAGCAAACATTGACATCAGAAGTTTTGAAACAGTAATCCGACCAAGGATAAGAAGAAAAGAAATCTCGCAGGTCATCCCATTTTGTATACTTGTAATGCCAAACAACAAGAGGTTGGGAATAGCCATGAGATAAAGGCTCCACTGGAGAAGAGACTATCACCAAGTTGTGATCTGAAGTGCCTGAAGGACCTCTCACTTCGACCGTGTACTTAGAAGGGTTGTTTGTGAGAAAAAGATCGAACGTGTTGGCTGTATGATTAGGATTGTCCAGTATTCTTGTAAGTAAATTAACAATCTGTGCAAGGTCATTAGTAATTGCAAAAGCCTCAGTGTCTAGACCAGCTGGGTCGGTGTGACGAGAAAACGGAAGCAAGCTGGAGTTGTGAACATTAAAATCACGAAGGAAAATTACCTGACTGTTAGGAAAGTTGGATGTAGTAAGTCAAGTTGCAAAGAGAGGAAGTCAAAGAGCTCCAAGTGATTAGTAGAATTGGGAGAATGGTAGGGACAACAGATGAATTTCACACTATGAGGTAGAGAGATTTTAAGCTGGAGAGGATCAAAGGGTGGAGTTTCCAAATTGCCATGTCTCTGACAGGGAATATCAGAACGAACATATGCACAAGTACTACCTTTGAGGCGAAAGGAATCATACAGCGAATAATTTGGGCATCTGAGATGAGCAGTAGTTGAATCAACCAATAACTGAGATTCTGTCAGAAAAAGTACATGGAGTTTGGCAGACTGCAAGTGGAAATGGCCATCATTGAGATTAGAATAGGGACCACATATATTTGTGAAATGAATTAGGAAGTGTTTGGGAGGTTTAGATCTCTTCGCAGATAAACTTGCACTATAATTATGACAATTCATGGCATATTTAATAGTAAGAAAAAGTGAGTGGGACATGCTGTATGAAGTAATGAAATTTTTGGATATGGCGTACACATGGTAAGAATATACCAAGATTCTTGACATAGCATGGCCTCGACAATGTCCCCCACATACACACTACTCAGACTCCCTGCATTCACTATCTGGCAGAGTGGAGGTAGCAAGATTATACACTAGCTGATCCGGAAGCCTCCTAGAGAGTTACCAATAGGTTCAGTCCTGTGTGCTAACTAGTGGCCGGCCTGCGAACACCATTTTAGAGGTGTATCCTCGAAATGTAAGGAATATTGGATCTCGCCACGATGTTCATCATAATCTCAAAAGTCATCAATCATACTGCATGAGGGAAGAGATGGGGAAGGGTTGACCGTTGACTTCACTCCATTGTTAATTAAATTGTATTTAAACGGAAATCATGACCCAGACTAGAGCTGTAGAGTAAAGATCACAGAGAGTGCTGTGAAGGGGGCGATTCTCCAACAGATCACAGTTTCCAAAAAAATATATGAAATGTGAAATGTTTGCCGACCTTTCTAAAACAGGACATAATCTAGCCAAGGAGGATGTGTGTGTGTGTGTGTGTGTGTGTGTGTGTGTGTGTGTGTGTGTGTGTGTGTGTGTGTGTGTGTGTGTGTGTGTGTGTGTGTGTGTGTGTGTGTGTGTGCACGCGCACGTGCGTGTGCTAGGTGTCTAGAGTGTCAAGAAATTAGGTGCCAAATCAGCGATCTGATGGGCATCTATGAGAGCTTGAGGTGTAGGGTAAATGCCCTCAAAGAAAGTAATATGAGGGGGCCCATCAAGCTCTCAGCTGCCCAGCTCAATGACAGAACTTAGACTCCTGTGAATAAGGCAACACAGAGGCAATCTCCAAGGCAAAATGCGCTGGTCCCAAAGTAACTAGTTATTGTTAGTGACTCTATTGTCAGGGAGACAGAGAATATACTATTCAAGAAGGATATGTGGAACAGGACCAGAATACGTCTACCCAGGGCAAAGTTGATGACTTTGTTCAGATATCATCTTTTAAGGGCACAAAATGTGATATTGTTTACAGGGAACTCATGACATTAAGAGTAAGAGATCAGCAGATTTACTCAACAAGTACAGGTCAATGTTGAAAAAAAGTTGAGAGTTAGGGTTGAATGAGAAAGTGTCTGCTATTCTGCCCAGACACGATAGGAGGAAGTATATGTTGAGAGCGTTGTCGATAAATTCGGCCATGGAGAGATTGCGCAAGGCACCAGGGGTAGAATTTTTTTTTAGCCTATTCTGTGCTTGTTGACAGGAGAGATTGCTTCTACAGGGATAAGGTACACTTAAATAGAAAAGGTGCAAGAATATTTGCTGATACTATCAAGGCAGTGTTAGGTGGGTCGTAAAACTGCTGGCTTGGGGGGGGATACACAGACTAAAAGGTTAACATTGGCCACAGGCAGAGGCAAAAGCGATTCTTGCACTGCTTCTATTAGAATGAGCAGCAGCCAGGAAAGCAAGGTAATGGAGATTTCCAGGACTGTTGGGAGTCATAGTTGAACAAGTAAATACAAGGGCGGGGTTAGGGTAACTAAGAGTAAGAACAGGTGCATGTATACTTGCATGTACACCAATGCTAGGAGTATAGTTAATAAATTTAATGAGCTTGAAGTGCTAGTCAAGAAATCAAAGGCAGATATTGTTAGGATATCAGAGACATGGTGTCACACAGATATAAGTAGTGCAGAAAGGAACTGGAATTTCGGGAGTACAATGTGTACAGGAAGGGAGGAGGGGTTATGCTGTTAGTTAAGAAACACAAAATCTAAGGAAGTGCATCCAATTGATCTTGGTGGACAATGCAATGTTGAGTCTGTTACATAAGCAGTGGGAAAGGAAAAATGAGAGTAGGTATGTGTTATAGGCTTAATGAATCTGATGAGTATAATGAGCAATTGTGCAGAGAAATAGAGAAGGCCAGTAAATCAGAATATCTTATAACGGTGGATTTTAACTTTCCAGACGTTAACTGAAAATTGTGGGTTGATCGTTCGCACACTAGCAAGACTTTTTTGAATTTATTGGATGACTGTTTTCTATGGCAACATGTTTCAGAAACAACCAGAGGGGGTATTACTCTTAATCTGATTATCATCAGTGATTATTCATGCATTAAAAATTTGCAGATAAAGGAACCACTGGGTGACAGTGATCACAATGTACTGATGTGGAAATTACTTTCAGATGTAACTAACACAACGGCTAAAGGGGAGGGTTTTGCTTTCGTAAAGGTGACTATGGGGGTCTCAGATAGTTTTTAAATTCTGTACAGTGGGATCAACTGATGATGTTACTAACATTGAATTCTAAATGGGAAACCTTCAGAGAATTAATTTTCAAGGCTAATAGGCTTTTCATTCCAACTAAGAAACTGTTTAACCTTTAGGCCTAAACGAATGTCAGAGAAATTAATGAGGCTCGTGGCAGAGAAGAAAAATGTATGGGATGCATATAAAGTATCAGGTGACTCAGAAGCCTATAGCAGATATAAACTAGTCTGTAATTAAGTCACAAAGTTAGGCAGGTGAAGGCAGATTACGAGAAATCTCTGACAAAGGAGGCAAAGAAAAACAGCCAAGGGTTCTTTACTTATGTAAATTCTGGAACGAAAGGGATCAATCATATTGGCCCACTTCACATAGATGGGTTGACTATTGATGATCATGCTTAGGGTAGCTGATAAACTGAATGAGTGTTTGCATCTATATTCACCAATGAGTAATTATTCAATGAGGACAGTGTCAGACGTTTATCAAACTATAACAGCGAGCTAAGTGATTTTGTAATAACTGAGAGCAAAGTGGAGGAGCAATTGTTGAAGTTAAACATAAAAAAGGCACCTGGGGTGTACGGGATCTATCCAGTTATATTAAAGGAGGCAGCAAAGGAAGTAAGCAAACCCTTAGCCATAATTATGGGAGCTTCCTTGAACTCAGGGTAGGTCCTCATGGGCTGGAGGTTTGCAAATGTATCACCAATTCACAAAGGGGGTTCAAAAGGTGACAAGTAACTATTGACCTGTTAGTTTAACTTGTGTTCCACAGAAAATAATGGAATCACTAGTTAAAGAAGCATTGCAGGATCACCTCAACAAGACTGCAGTAACAGTTAAGACAGCATGGGTTTGTTAAAGAGGTCTTGTCTGACCAATTTGATTGGATACTATGATGTGGTCACAAAGGAAGTGAATGTCAAAAATAATTTTGATATCATATACTTGGATTTCAGGAAAGCTTTTGATACTGTTGCACATGGAAGGCTGCTGTACAAATTGGAGAGGTATGTCATTAAGGGTAAGTTGCTACAATGGATAAAGGGATGATTGAGTGGGAGATGACACAGAGTGGTAATCAATGGACACTGCTCTTCGTGGACAAATGTTATTAATGGAGTTCACCAGGGTTCAGTGTTGAGCCCAATGTTGTTTTATATATTTATCAATGATATTGATGAAGGTATATCAGTTTAATCATTCAAGTTTGCAGATGATACACAGGTTGGCAGGGTTGTTAACGGCAGTACAGACACTATGCTACTCCAACTGGATCTAAATAAGTAAGGCAAATGGGCTGAGAAGTGGCAACTGATGTTTAACATTGAAAATGCAAAGTACTGTCAGGGAAACGGGGAACACCCTTTGTAAAAAGGATAGGTGGAACAGGACCAGGGTATGTCTGCCAGGGGCAAAGGTTGATGACGTTGTAGAGCGGATATCATCTTTCAAGGGCACAAAAGGTGATATAGTTGTACACGTTGGCACTAATGATATTAAGAGTAGGAGACCGGCGGAATTACTCAACAAGTACAGGTCACTGTTGAAAAAAAGCCGTGAAATAGGGTTGAATTTGAAAGTGTCTGCAATTCTGCCCAGACACGATAGGAGGGAGTACATGATGAGAGCCTTGTCGATCAATTCGGCCCTGGAAAGATTGTGCAAGGCTCAAGGGGTAGAATTTTTTTCAGCCTGGACTGTACTTGTTAACAGGAGAGATTGCTTCTACAGGGATGGGATACACTTAAATAGAAAGGGTGCAAGAATATTTGCTGATGCTATCGAGGCAGTGTTAGGTGGGTCGGAAAACTGCTAGTTTGGGGGGATACAAAGACTAATAGTTTAACAGTAACCGCAGGCAGAGGTGAAGGTGATTCTTGCACAACTTCTATTAGAATAAGAAGCGACCTGGAGCGAGGGGTGATGGGGGTTTCAGGGACAGATGGCAGTCATCATGGAATAGTTGGGTATATGGGATGTGTTAGGGTAACAAGGAATAGGCATAGGAGCATGTATGCTTGCATGTATACCAATGCTAGAAGTATAGTAAATAAATTTGATGAATTTGAAGTGTTGGTCAAGACATCAAAGGCAGATATTGTTGGGATAGCAGAGACGTGGTGTCACAAAGATATAAGGAATGCAGAACTGGAATTTGGGGAGTACAATGTGTACAGAAAGGATAGACAGGACAGAAAGGGAGGGGGTGTTATGCTGTTAATTAAGAAAAACATAAAATCAAAGGAAGTGCACCCAGTTAATATAGATGAACAGTGCTCTGTTGAGTCAGTTTGGTGTGAGATAAGCACTGCGAAAGGAAAAATAAGAGTAGGAGTGTGTTATAGGCCTAATGACTTGAATGAGTACAATGAACAATTGTACAGAGAAATAGAGTGGGCCAGTAAATCAGAATGTCTTATAATGGGGGATTTTAACTTCCCAGATATTGACTGGAACTTGTGGGTTGGTCACTCACACACTAGTCAGACTTTTGTGGATTTATTGGATGATTGTTTTCTGCAGCAGCATGTTCGAGAGGCAACCAGAGAAAGTAACACTCTTGATCTGGTTATCAGCAGTGATCATTCATGTATTAAGAATTTGCAGATAAAGGAACCACTAGGTGGCAGTGATCACAGTGTGCTGAAGTGGGATTTACTCAAAGAGGTAACTACCGTCAGGGGTAAAGGAAAGGGTTTTTGCTTCCGTAAAGGGGAGTACAGTGGTCTCAGACAGTTTTTAAATTCTGTACAGTGGGATCAACTGACGATGTTACAAACAGTAAATTCTAAGTGGGAAGCATTCAAAGAATTAATCGTGGAAGCTACTAGACTTTATATACCGATTAAGAAATATCGTTCAAGGTTTAGGCCTAAATGGTTATCAAATGAACTAACGAGACTCGTGACAAAAAAGAAAAATGCATGGGATGCATATAAATTATCAGGTGACGCAGAAGCCTGTGGCAGATATAAGCTAGTCTGTAATCAGGTCACAAAGGAGGTTCAGCAGGCGAAGGCGGATTACGAGAAATCTTTGGCAAAAGATGCTAAGAAAAACAGCAAGGATTTCTTTACTTATATAAACTCTAAAAGGAAGGGGATGAATATGATTGGTCCACTTGACATCGATGGTTCGACTGTTGATGATCCTGCTCAGATAGCAAACAAACTGAATGAGTATTTTGCATCTACATTCACACGTGAGGAATTATTACAATTTGAAAATGGAAGAAGGTTATCAAATTGTAGCAGTGTGCTTAATGATTTTGTAATAACTGAGAGCAAAGTGGAGGAGAAATTGTTGAAGTTAAACATAAGAAAGGCACCTGGGGTGGATGGGATCTATCCAGTTATTTTAAAGGAGGCGGCAAAGCAACTAAGCAAACCCTTAGCCATAATTATGAGAGCATCCTTGGACTCAGGGGAGGTTCCCACGGACTGGAGATGTGCAAATGTGTCCCCAATTCACAAAGGTGGATCGAAGGGTGACACGAGTAATTACAGACCAGTTAGTTTAACTTCTGTTCCGGGTAAAATAATGGAGTCGCTGGTTAAAGATGCATTGCAGGATCATCTAGACAAGACTGCAGCAATAATTCAAACACAGCATGGGTTTGTTAAGGTAAAGTCTTGTCTGACAAATTTGATTGGTTATTATGATGTGGTCACAAAGGAACTGGATGCAAAAAATAATTTTGATATCACATACTTGGATTTCAGGAAAGCTTTTGACACTGTTGCGCATGGAAGACTACAAATTGGAGCAGGATGGTATTAAGGGTAAGTTGCTACAATGGATAAAAGGATGGTTAAGTGGGAGAAGACAGAGGGTGGTAATAAATGGGTGCTGCTCTTCATGGACTAATGTTATTAGTGGAGTCCCACAGGGTTCGGTGTTGGGTCCACTGTTGTTTTGTGTATTTATCAATGATATTGATGAAGGTATATCAGGCTTAATGTCGAAGTTTGCAGATGACACAAAGGTTGGCAGGGTTGTTAATGACAGTATTGCCAGTGTGTTACTGCAACAGGATCTAGAAAATTTGGGCAGATGGGCTCAGAAGTGGCAACTGAATTTTAACATTGAAATATGCAAAGTACTGCATATGGGTAGAAGTAACCCCAGAGAAACGTACCAACTGTGTGGTACTACACTTAAGGTGGTAGAAAATGAAAAAGACCTGGGAGTAATTGTGCAGTCAGATATGAAGTTTTCTGAGCAATGCAGACAGGCTGCCAGGGCAGGTCATGGGGTTTTGTCAATGATATATAGGAATTTTGCTAGCAGGGAAAGGAGGTGATTGTCCCTCTGTATAAAGCAATGGTCAGGCCACGCCTTGAGTACTGCGTACAGGTCTGGAGGCCTCATTTTAGGAAGGATGTAGATTTGCTTGAGCGTGTACAGAGAAGGGCAACAAGATTGGTGAGGGGAATTAAGGGATCCTCTTACCAAGAGAGGCTTAAGTTCTGCAAATTGCAGTGGCTGGAGACTAGGCACCTGCGTGGTGACCTGATTGAGGTCTATAAGGCCTTGAATGGGTTGAGCACGCTGAATTCTGATGGGATCCTTCCACTTGTTCAGATTACCAACCTACGGGGACATAAGTTCAAATTAAGAAAGGACAGATGTAGAATAGATGTGTGGAAATTTGCCTTTAGCCAGCGGGTGGTTAATTGCTGGAACAAACTTCCATCTGTCGTTGTGGAAGTTGATAGGTTAAATAAATTTAAGGAGGAACTGGACAGGCATTTGGAGGGAATGGTGTGATTTTTTTTTTTTTTTTTTTTTTGGCTGATGCTGCATAAGCTCCTACACTTGCTTTCTTGCATCATGTGCCACTACTACTACTACTACTACTACTACTACTACTGCATATGGGTAGCAATAACCCAAGAGAAACATTCCAATTGTGTGGTACTACACTCACGGAAGTGGAAAGTGAAAAACACTTGGGGGTAATTGTGCAGTCAAATATGAAGTTTGCTGAGCAGTGCAGATGGACTGCCAGGATAGGACATGGAGTCTTGTCAATGATCAATAATGATATATAGGAATTTTGCTAGAAGGAATAGGGAGGTGATTATCCCGTTGTACAAGGCAATGGTCAGGCTACGCCTTGAGTACTGCGTACAGGTCTGGAGGCCTCATTTTAGGAAGGATGTAGAGTTGCTAGAACAAGTACAAAGAAGGGCAACAAGATTGGTGATGGGAACAAAGGGATGCTCTTACCAAGAAAGGCTAAGTTCTGCAAATTGCAGCACCTTGAGAGTAGGCACCTGCGAGGTGATCTGATTGAGGAGTATAAGGCCGTGAATGGGTTGAGCAAGCTGAATGCTGATGGCATTCTTCCTCTTGCTCAGGTTAGTATCCTGAGGTGCCACAGTTTCAAATTGAGGAAAGATAGTTGTAGAAGAGATGTGAGGAAATTTGCCTTTAGCCAGCAGGTAGTTGATTGGTAGAACAGACTTCCATCTTTCATTGTGGAAGTTGATTTAAATCAACTAAGGTCCAACTCAGCCTGAAATAAATTTAAGGCTGAGTTGGACAGGCACTTGGAAGGAATGGAGGGGTGAAATGGGAGGTTTTTTTTTTTTTTTTGGCTGATGCTGCATGAGCTTGCTTTCTTGCATCGCATGCCTCTACTAATGCTAATATCCTTAACAAAAAAAAAGGATTTCCACATATAACAATTTTTTTTACATTTTATGAAACTGTTGAAACCATCTACTGAACTCAGTACTGTTCATTTTTTAGACAATCTCCAAAATTCATCAAAAATTCAGCACCAATATTTTTCCACGGGTTCGAATGATTTCTTAATATTATGAAATTGGTGAAACATTATGATTTAACATTTGTAACATCCATAAAGTAATTTTGCTTCATGGATTTCATAAATATTAATTATAAATGCAGTGACTACACTCATTAATGATTCAACATCCTTATCGTTGCTCCGAAACTTCATGTTCAGCTCTTTTAAGTTTATTCTGCATAATGTCTATTAGAAGCATTAAATCAATCAGCCAATTGTCATCAAATAGTTCTTGGTATTTCTCTTTATCTAATTTTTGGATTATTCTTATCTGTAGAAAGATATCTATAAAACTTAATAAGATCTTCTCAATGTTCAGCCACATAACCTGGGTGTGGAAATTGACGTCCCTAGAGTTCCTGTCATCAAGTTCCTCCAAAACAACTTTGAATGTACAATGCAATTTTTTTCCCACCAAGTACCGTGCATGGGTTGGAGGTTGAGAAGAAGAATGGGGATATTTGTTAACATTATACTTGAACTTCTGTAGAATGTAATTATCAGGAAATACGTATAAGGGAAGGTTGTTCCAGAAAATGAAAGTTCAATGAATAAATGAGGAAGAAGAAAATTTGGTTCTATGACTTTGAAGTTGGACAGTAAAAGGATGTTGAGTGGTAACGGCACATGTTCAGACTGCTTTGAATGAGAGAGCAAGAATTATAGAAGCCAATTCAGAAAAAAAGTGCCCATGGAAGTATCTCTGGAAAAGGGATGCAGCAGAAACAGAACATCTATGAGACAGAGAGTGGAGACACACTGTTAGAGATGACTCATTTATTAACCTAACTGACCTTTTTTGAATGGAATCAAAAAATGTGAGAAAGGTTTTCGGGGACACCGCCCCAGATGAGGGAACAATATTCCATGGTAGGGTAGATTTGTGATTTGTACAGCGTGAACAACTACCTGGAAGAAAAGTAAAGCCAAGAGCGAAAGAGAAAACCCAGTTTTTTAGATGCAGAGGAAGTAATATTTGTTATGTGCTTATGCCAAGAGAGATTAGAAGTCAGGGTAATCCCCAATAGAGATATATCATCTTGTCTAGAAATCAGAGTGTCATCGAAGATAAGCATAGGAGCAGAAGAATCCTTTTTTGTGAGATATAGACAGGACTGAGTTTTAGAAGGATGAAAATCAACTACGTTATCTTTGCCCCACTAGAGAATTATCTGGAGATCAGCATTTAAGGAATTGGTAGCAGATATTCAAACTGGAAGCTATCATCAGCAAAAGTATAGCATTTCCAGTCAATGGAAGAAGGTCATTAATGTACAAGAGGTAAAGAGTGGGAGAAAGGACTGAACCTTGGGAACACCACTATTAGTGGAGAAGTCAGAAGCCAGCCATCTACCATCACACACAGTGAGCAGTCAGAGAGAACACTGGATACCCAATTACAGAAAACAGTTGCCAACCCATATATTTCTCAACTCATATATTTCCAACCCATATATGCCTTTATGCCAAACACGCTCAAAAGCCTTTGAAATGGCAAGAGAAACTACTTGAGTTTCGCCAAACTTTTCCATTGAATTTGTCCATAAATGGGTAACATAAGCCAGAATATCACCAGTGGATCGACACTGACAGAATGCATACTGGCGAACACTGATCAGATGGTAAGTTTCTAGAGTTGGTTTGGGTAGTTTTAGGTTCTATTGGTGCATCAGCGATTAGGGCTATAATGTGCCAAAGCCAAGTCATATAAAAGAGAAGGTTTACATTTTTATATTTCAGTGACCCAAAAAATTAGGTCACTATGTCAAGTGACATAATAAAGATATGTAAGATATGTAAAATAAAGATATGTAAGACCTTTATAAAAAAAATGGTAACTTTTAATTACGTTTAAACTTTTTAAATAACTAAAAACAGCTGATAAATTTACATTGTCGGATAAAATATGATTGAGGGTATAAGGCTCAGTCAGATGGCTAAAAGCAGTAAAATATAAACGACGTTCACACCTGTAAAGGGGACACTCGGATAAAATGTCTTACTGTTAAAAAGGTGTCACATTTCTCATATATAAGACAGTTATCTGCCCTCATCAAGAATGAATGAGTAAGATGACCGTGTCCTATGCAGAGGCTAGCTAGAACAACTTCCTCTCGGTGGTTCCTGTGCTGACTCGACTGCCATGGTTTAATAACAGGCTTTATCTCACAGAGCTTGTTGTTGTTGTTGTTGTTGTTGACCTGCCCATGCCAAGATTGCTGTCACTGGGAGAGTAATCTTTTGTGTATTAATTGCCTGTAGTCTGTATAGGGGGACTGACAGACTACGGTGTTCTGGGGTTGAGGTGACCTGGCTGCAGCATCAGCCAGTTCATTACCCTTGATCCCAGTGTGGCTAGGGATCCAGCTGAAATGGATATCAAAAGAACATTCAAAGAGAGAATGTAATAGCCACTGAACCTGGGTCAGGAATGGATGAGGATTATATTTCATCTCTGATAAAGCCTGTAGTATACTTAAAGAGTCTGTGTATACCATACACCTTTGGTAATTGTGGGTTTTAATGCTGTCCAAGGCTAACTCAATTACGTACAACTCTGCTGAGTATGTGCTGCATTCGTTGGGTATCTTCTTAGATACAGTGTTATTTGGGAAGATGGCGGCAGACTCGACAGATAACTCCAACCTTGAGCCATCAGTGAGGACAGGCAAGAAGTCAGAGTATTTGGCTCTGTGGGCAGCATAGAGTTTTTGGTAGACAGAGTTCGAAGTGGCGGTCTTTCTCCACTTGTTAATAGAGAAATTGCACAGTGGTATTTGAGAATGCCAGGGTGGGGTTGATTGCCTTCTAGATATGGCAACATTCTCTACGGTTACATTAGGTTCCTTGAATAGCTGCTGGACACGAATACCAAAGGAACGGTTGGCAGTTAGTGTTGGGTGTTATAGAGATTTTCCCATCATGGCTCAAAAACGGATGTCCACAAGGAATAGTCTGGCAGGAATTTTAGTTTGAAAGCATACTGTAGAGATAACTTCTTCCTACGAAGCAATAGTGATGGCTCATATGCTTCGACATAGAGACTTTGGACTGGAGATGTTCGAAATATTCCAGTGGCAATACAAGTCGCCTGATGATAGATGGGGTCCAAACATCGAAGTACACTGAGTCTAGCAGATGCATATACCTGGCATCCATAGTCTAATGTAGATCGTATGAGTGCGCAGTAGAGGCATAATAATGTGCATCAGTCTGCACCCCAAGAGATACGTGAAATAGCACGTAGGATGTTCAAGCCTCTCATGCATTTTGCACGTAGTTGACAGATGTGCTGTAGAAAGGTCAACTTTCTGTCAAGTAGGAGCCCCAAAAATCTAGTCTCAGGTACTACTAAAATAGAATTTTGCCCTAGTCTCGGTTCAGGTTTGGGATTAAGATTACGCTTGCGGCAAAAGTGCATGCAAATGGTCTTTTGTGGAGAGAACCTGAAGCCATTATTCATTGCCCATGAGCTCAGGTGGTCAATGGCATGTTGCAGTTGTCTCTCGATTACTCTCATAGCATTTTCTCTCTTGCAAGAAAGAGAGAAAATGCTAAAATCATCAACATAGAGGGCACAATTCACAGTTGGTGAAAGTTGTTCCGTGATGGAATCCACTTTGATGGCAAAAAGTGTAACACTTAAGACAGATCCCTGAGGTACTCCCTCTTCTTGGCTGAAAGGCCGAGAGAGGGTAGATCCTACACGAACTTGGAAGGAACGTTGGGTTAAAAAGTTTTTGATAAAAACTGGGACCTCTAAGGCCGATGCTATAAAGGTCTTTTAAAATTACAAATCTCCAAGTTGTGTCATATGCTTTTTCCATATCGAAGAACACGGACACCAGGTGTTCTCGTTTTAAAAAGGCATCTCGAATAGAAGTTTCAAGCCTGATTTCCTCCAGGTGTAACCTATCGATACACACAATCATCGGGGATTTTTTGAACGGCTTGGTGCAAAATTACATTAAATCAACACTAAGATACTCAGCCCAAAGTTACCATATTTCTTTTCTAAAATATTGCCTTCAAAACAACATCGTTCCGAAGTTTGCCAGGGTTAATTTAAATAAAAAAATTTTGGGCATAAAACAACTAACACTGGCCACATCGTGTAATATCGTTAAGCTTGCCTTAAAATCTCGATATTCAAATAAACAAAAATACCTTTCCCAGGTTAGGAAGCTTCGCAATAAATTAAAAAATTATCTACATTCGAATGATTGGTCTGTATTTGCAGAAACTGTAGAAATTAAATTACACGAGAATTCTGTTAATGTTTGTCGGCCATATTTAATCTCCAATGCGTGGACCTTTATGTGCATGCGCGAAGACAAATAATCACTATTTAAGTTTCATGTTCAATCCTATTCGGTAATTTTCATTCCTGTGATCGTGACATATGGTCGAAAAGCATTGTCAGCTTCAAGGAAGGAAAATCGTTTTGCATATTTTTGTCAGATTCTTTTTAATATTTTTAATTGCATTAAATTGATTTTTAATTGTGTTAAATTGATTTTAATTGTGTTAAATTGGTTTTTAATTATTTTTTACTCTAATGTAAGTTTTTTGATTTTTTTCATTTTAATTTCTGGAGGTACGGAAGTATCATTATATATGTTCTACGTACTATATTAAACTCTCTTATTATTTTACAAATCTCTCATCAGTGTACAAAATACTGACCAGCTGCATAACTAGGAAGATATCAAACCATTTGGAAAGCCAGAACGTCATGACTGAGCAGCAGAAGGGATGCAGGTAGATGAGCAGAGAATGCAAGAAGCAATTAACCAGTTGGACAGACAACTTGAATAGTCGAGACCTGCAAATTTAATTAGCGGTCTTGACTACATAAATTGTCTGTCCAACTGTCTAATAAAGTTTCGAGACTTCAGGACCTCCCTATTTTTTTTACACTATGTCACGGAACAATTAACCATTGGCGCTGCAGTTGTGGAAAAAGCCTATAAGAAGCACTGCAACCTGTACACGGCCTACATCGACTACTGTAAGGCCCTCAATTCCGTGCCCTATACCTGGCTGATTCAAACACCAAAGGTCTACAAATTAAACCCAACACTCATAAACTTCCGAAAAGCAACCAGGGAAAAATGGAGGATCAATGTTAGGTCGAGAACATCACGATATTCCCTAAAATCGCTGTATACCCTAAAAGAAGAGAGGAATAACCTGTACACCCTCCCTTGCATGAGATGTACATGCATGCCATCAAACTCTATACTGCAACTAAGAAACAACTCGAACATCTACTCCAGATCACCAAAGATTTCGGCACTGACATCAGCATGCAATTTGGCCTAGACAAATGAAAGACCCATGAATTGATTATGGACATCCAGTCGGACGAAATTACTAGCTGAAGACCAGTGAAGAGATTGAGACTGGGGATGATGCAGGCCACCACAAGCTAAAAGAGAAGGAGATCAAGGCCTACCTGACTGAGAAATACAATTAGAGACTTTGAAGCCTGCTAAAATAAAATCTGAATGGTGAGAACATGGTCACAGTCATAAACACTTACGTAGTTCCAGTACTAACATACTCATTCGGGATCACAGATTGGACCAACACAGAGCTGGAGGAGATTATGAGATCGACCAGGATAATGATGACTAAGCGGTGCCGCCAACACTGCCAGAAGCCGGCCATCGAGAGACTGACCATAACCCATAAAGGAGGGAGGGGACTGACTGATCTCATTGAACAAGAGAAGAGGGCAAATAAGAACCTGTACAATTACTTCCAGAAAAACACACTGGAAGTACCAATCTACCAACCACAAGAAAGATAGACAAACAGCACACAACACTCAACCTCAACAAAGTGACCAACTGACAGAGACAGAAGAAACAAAGACAGAAAGATGAGCAAAGAAGACATTCCATGGCAGACACTACAATGACCTCAATCAAGACTACATAGATACTTCCAATGCTTGGCTCATGAACAGAAGGCTCTTCCCCAAGACCAAAGGATTCATGCTCACTATTCAAGATCAGGTAATCTACACTAAGAACTACAGGAAATAGATTGCTAAAGACCCCAAAAGAACAGATGACACATGTCGACCTGGCCCAAGAAACAATCCAGCACATCATCACAGTATGCAGGATCACCCAGATGGATTACATTCACAGACACAACCATGTGGCTAGGGTAATACACCAGAAGCTAGCACAAAAATTAAAGATTAAAGAAAGTAAACCATATTAAAGTGCAAGCCTCAGGCACTACTAGAGACCTCTACTCACAGACTATACTGGGCCCGTGCCATAATGACAGAGAAGATGATCCCGCACAACAGACCAGACAACTCTCATCAACAAGAAGGAAATGGCTACCTACCCAATTGACACAGCGGTGCCTAACACCTGCAACCTCCAGAAAACATATGAGGAAAAGATCAGGGAGTACTCAGATCTAACACAGGAAGTCAAAGATATATGGCATATGGAACAAGTAATGATCATCCCGATCATCATGTCAACCACTGGCATGGCGCCCTCCATAAAAACCTAGCAACACTAGGCCTCCCAGAGTGCACTTGCATGGAACTCCATAGAGCTACAATCCTGAACAGCTGTAGGATAATGAGAGAGTTTCTTGACCAAATGTAACAATAATAATAGTAACCGGACACAGCAAACAAGTAAATGGATGGCCAGTGCTCAAAACAGAAGGAACTGGAAAGTTGCTGGAGAGGCCTTCATCCTGCAGTGGATTGAAAATGGCTGATGATGATGATGACAGCAAACAACCTCATGCACTTGGTACCATTACTAATCACGGAGCAGAAAAAATCCCATAAAGGAAAAGGCTTTTTTATCATAATAATTTAGGACAGGAAGTCAAAGATATGTGGCATATGGAACAAGTAATGACCATTCTGATCATCATATGAGCCACAAGCTGTTGTTGTTATTTGGTTTTTAGGAGCATTAGCAACTAAGGCCATATTTCTCTGGGGATATGCGGTGGTCATTCCCTGACCTTTCCACATCCTCCGTATTTGGTGGCTCACGGGCTCGAACCCCAGTCTAATCAAGAAGCACGTGCTACGCACTGTTATTCCTGCCCACCTGGCTATGGAGGGGCCAGAGCCATAAGCATGGTGCCAAATAGCATCCATAAGAAGCTAGCAACAACAGTCCACCAAGAGAACACTTACATGGAACTCCAGAAATCCTGAACACCTGTGGAAAGTAAGAGAGTCCTTTACCAACAATAACAACCATAATAGTAACCAGACACAACCAACCACTGGTACCAATACCCTTCACGGGTCGGAAAAAACCCATAAAAGGAAAAAAGGTTTTTCTAGTAAGAATGAGTTCTGTAGAAAACTGTGGAGCAGCAAAGTTAGCCATAACAGCTGTGCCCCTAGCTAGAGCTAGAAAGGAAGAAAACCAAAGATGTACAATAGATGACAGAATAGGAGAATTTGGAGGAAGAAGCACAACAGTTGATCGGGAAGCTCACAACCAACGAATGCCAGGATTAAATAACATCCACAATTGCTGGTACAAGAAATTCAGCTGCAAATACACAGGCACATAGCAGCACAGTTCACCCAAATAATAAGGCACCCTGACACAATCCAATGGGATTGTGTCGCGGTGCCTTATTATTTGGAATCACCTACCTGAAGGCTAAGGGCAAAGAGACACCACAAACTCAGAACATCATGGCTGAGCAGCAAAAGGGATATATGCAGACAAGCAAAGGATGCAAGCAGCAATTGGCCACTGATACTGCAGCTATGGAGCAAGCCTATAAGAAGCACTGCAACCTGAATATGGCCTACAGTGACTACTAAAGCCTTCAACTCCATGTTCCATAGCAGGCTAATAAAGACACTGAAGATTTACAAATTCAACCCAACATCGACAGTTCCTAGAAGCAATGATGGTGAAATGGAGGCCCATTATCACAGTTGTGTACATCACGACCAGACCGATCCCCATCAGAAGAGGAACCTTCCAGGGAGATGCCATGGACCCATTATGGTTCCATCTAGCAATCGATCCAATGTCCGATATTCTAAATAACAGCAAGATATATCCTAAAAGAAAGGAAGAAGAACCTATACACCCTCTCATACCTGATATATATGAATGACATCAAATTCTATGCCATAACCTAGAATCAACTACAACAGCTACACCAGATCACTGAAGAGTTCGTCACAGACATCAGGATTCAATTTTATTTAACAAATGCAAGACTCATGGATTGCATCAAGAATATCGAGTAGGACAAAATTATGCTGAAGACCAGTGAACAGGATTGAAGCTGTAATGGAGGGAGAGACCTACAAATATCTTCAGATGATGCAGGCTAATCAGTTAGAACACAAGGAAATCGTGGCCCTCCTGACTAAGAAGCCTGCTAAAATCAAAGCTGAATGGTGGGTCAGAGCCATAAACACTTATGCAGTCCCAGTATGTACTCCTTCGGGACCACAGATTGGACTAACAACGAGCTTGAAGAGATTATGAAACCAACCAGAATAATGATGATTATGATGAACAGCTGCCAACACCATCTGAAATCAGCCATCAAGAGCCTGGCCACAGCCCAGAAAGAAGATAGGAAAGAAAGGTGGCCTGACTAATCACATTGAACAAGAGAAGAAGGCAAATAAGTGTGGGATTACTTCCAAGAAAGCACAGCAACAATATACAAAAAAATAAGGAAGACAGATAAATGGCACACAACACTGAACCTTAACAAAAAAGGAAGACAGACAAATGGCACACAACACTGAACCTTAACAAAAAAAGAAGACAGAAAGATAGGCAAAGAAGGCACTCCATGGCAGACACTACAATGACCTCTAATTAGACTATGTAGATAAGATGGCTTCCAACACATGCTTCACAAACAGGAAGCTCTTCCCTAAGACCGAAGGATTCGTGCTTGCCATTCAAGACCAGGTAATCAACACCAGGAACTACAGGAAATATATCGCCGAACCCAGAGTAACAGATGACACATGTCAACAATGCCATCTGTCCCAGAAACAATCCAGCACCTTTCCACGGGATGCAGGGTAATAACCAAGCCAGAGTATCCCAGACACGACCAGGTCACCAGAATAAAACACCAGAAGGCAGTATGAAAATATCAGTTGATCAAAGAAAGTGTACCTTATTACAAGTATGAACCCTAGGCCGTTCTAGAGACGCCTACTTGCAAACTAAACTGGAACTGTGCCATAATAATGGATAAGACGATCCTGCACAACAGATCAGACATAACCCTGTTTGACAAGAAGCAAAGGACTATCTGATATTGACATAGCTGGGCACAACACCACAGGATGCATCCTAAGGAAAAAATTAGGAGTACACAGACCTAAGACAGGAAGTCAAAGAAATGTGGCACATGGAACAAATGATGACCATCCTAGTCACTGTGTCAACCATCAGCATGTTGCCAGAGGCTCCTAATGGCGCCTCCGTAGCCAGGTGGGAAGGAGCAGCAGTGCATAGCACACACTTCTTGATTAGACCAGGGTTCGAGCCCGTCACCACCAAATACGGAGGATGCGGAAAGGTCAGGGAATGACCACCGCATATTCCTGGAGCAATATGGCCTTAGTTGCTAATGCTCCAAAAAAAAAACCAAATAACAACAACATCAGCCAGAGCCTCCATAAGAACCTAGCAGCAATAGGCCTCCCAGAGAACACCTCACAGAATTCCAGAAAGCCGCGATTTTGAATATCTGTAAGACAGTAAGAGAGTTCCTCGACCAACAGTAATAATAATAATGATAGTAAAATGCTGCTTTACCTTGTATAGCCATCTCCCGTATATGTCCCATTTGTTTCATTACGAACTGTGTCAAGGATATTTTTCTGAAATGAAAAGTGCCAATATAGTTAGAGAAAGACATATGTCAATATTATTAATAAAGTTAGAATACTTTTCTACATGTAATATGTCAATTATTTTGGCACTCCTCCAAACCAAAGGAATAAACCATGAATTTACTGAATGTTGTTGTTGTTGGAGATTTTACGGCGCAATGGCAGCTAAAGGCCATTACGCACCAGAATTTACTGAAGCCCTCAAAATTAAGCTTTGGTGATATATCTTTATGGACCAGAAAGCCAACTCCATATATCTTTATATATAACCTTTATATCTTTATGGACCAGAAAGCCAACTCCACCTTCACTCTTTTTACTGTTTCCATTGGTGTACAGCAGATTTTCACTTGATAAACTTATAATTGATTCATTTCTTCTTCTTGTTTCAGCCAACCCAATGATATTCCAATTTACATTTTCTAATTCCTTTTCCAGCTCTAATATCCTATCTTCACTGATGAGTGAACTTATATTGTAACAAGCCAAGTTCAGTTTATGTGCACGGCAGCCTTGTCGTACCCAGAGATTCTTAGCACTCTCTGCTTCCACGCTGATCCTCTCACTGCCGTAAAAGGGGGAGTGAAAGCCACTGGGGACTGAGGAACATTTGTTTTGTCATGTGTGCATGAGTGAATTTTATGGAGGCAGGCCAACTGGACTCTAAAATAGAAAGAAATTGGATCCATCAGTGTTTATGACTTAGTGTCTCATAATACACAGAATGCATGTTCCCCTTTAAGCCCCTATGCCAACATAGTCGGCTATAAAGATTATATGCATTTACATGCATATATTTACAATAATATAATTTGTTTTTAATCTGTTCAGTCGCAGCCAACTTTCAGAGACTTTATGGGCGAGCTGCCACCATGCTGTCTAGTCTTCAACAGCTAGAGGTTGCTGCAGACATTGTCTCAGATATGCCAGACGAGCTGTACTTGCTACTTGGGAGTGTAAAACGATGATGGAACTGATATTGGGGCGAGACACAAGTCAATTGGACCCAATTTCTGCGAAGTCCGAACAGTCTGTGACAACCAAATCCTCTGCTTGCACCTTTACAATGGTGGAACTGTTAGTAATCCTGGGTATAACCCCCATGCGCAAGCACACTGTGGATGACCGCCCAGGTGTGAACCAACGTAAGCACGGGTCGAGGTGTCGCACCCACACCACATGGAGGAATGCCCCCTAGGCAATATTAGGTGGTAGATGACTCTCATCAACTGTTGCAATACCACCACTTTGCTTATTGGAGGCTTGAAATGGTGGAACCTATGTTTAGTCTCCTGAACTAAATACCAGTCAACCCTCCCCCATCTCTTCCATCATGCAGTATGACCGATGACTTTTGACATTATGATGGACATCGTGGCGAGATCCAATCTTCCTTTTGCATTTCAAGGATACAGCTCTAAAACGGTATCTGTAGGCCGGCCGCTAGTTAGTACACCAAGCTGAACCTATTGGTAACTCTCTAGGAGGCTTCCGGATCAGCCAGTGTATAATCTTGCTACCTCTACTCTGCCAGATAGTGATTGGAGGGAGTCCAAGTAGTGTATATGAGGGGGGAGGGGGGCATTGTCGAGCCCATGTTATGTCAAGGATCTGGATATATTCTTACCATGTGTATGCCACATCCAAAAATTTCATTACCTCATACAGCATGTCCCCCCCCACTTTTTCTTACAATTGAATACACCATGAATTGTCACACTAACTGAGTAAGCTTATCTGCAAAAAGATCTAGACATCCCAAACACTTCCTATTTCATTTCACAAATATACGTGGTCTCAGTTCTAACCCCCATGTACTTTTTCTGACAGAATTTCAGTTATCAATTGATTCAACTACTGCTCATCTCAGTTGCCCAAATTATTCACTTTATGATTCCTTTCACCTCAAAGGTGGGTACTTATGTGTGTGTGTCCGTTCCAATATTCCCTGTCAGAGACTTGGTAATTTGGAATCTCCTCTTTATGCTCTTCTCTGGCTTAAATTCTCTCTACCTCAATCTGTCAAATTCATCTGTTGTCTCTACCATTCTCCCAATTCCACTAATCACTTGGAGTTCTTTGACTTCCTCTCTTTGCTACTTGACTTTCTCCAGTCCAACTTTCCTAACAGTAATGTAATTTTCCTTGGTGATTTTAATGTTCACAATTCCAGCTGGCTTCTGTTTTCTAGTTACACCGAACCAACTGATCGAGATGCTGAGGCTTTTGCAATTACTAATGATCTCACATGACCAGATTGTTCATTTAACTACTGATGACCAGATTGTTCATTTAACTACCAGAATACCAGACAATCCTAACCATACAGCTAACACGCTTGATCTTTTTCTCACACAAATAACCCTTCTAAGTACATGGTCAAAGTGAGTGATCTTTAGGCACCTCAGCTCACAACTTGGTGATTGTCTCTTCTCCAATGGAGCCTTTATCTCGTGGCTATTCACAACATCATGTTGCCTGGCATTTCTTTTCTTCTTTTCCTTGGTCGGATTACTGTTTCAAAACTTCTGATGTCAACGTTTGCTCAGATCGTGTCAGTGAAATTAATCTTGTAGGAATGGAATGCTCTATTCCACACTCCAATTTAAAATCTAGTCCTTTATCTAAACCTTGGTTTTCCAATAAATGTGCTAAGGCTGTTCAAGACAAGAATGTTGCATATTGTAATTGGCTTGTTTCCAATTCTTCAGTTTCATTTTCTGCCTACACCAAAGCTCGCAACAATTGTAAAGTAGTTATTAATCAGTCCAAACTAGATTTTGAACTGGCTAAGAATAGAAAACTTGCTTCTTGCCCTAATGGTAGGAGAGCCTTCTGGCCTCTTGCCAAAGCTATTGGCTACAACTTTTGCCCATCTCTGCTCCCAGCTCCCACCTCTGTTAAAACCAGATGGTTCTTTAGTCACTTCAGCCAAGGATAAAGCTGACCGGCTAATGTCCCATTTTTCTTCCAACTCATGTATTAATGATCTTGGTGAACCTCCCGACCATTCCCAACACCTGGCATTCAATGCCGCCTGTGGTCTTCCGTCAAAAGGATGTCAGAAGAATTTTGACAAATCTTCATGCTAAGAAAGCTCCAGATCCTGATGCTCCTGAATATACTCCTGTTCTTTGCCGCCTTTTTTTCACTTTGTTATTCCAAAGGCGTTTTTCCTTCTGCTTGGAAATTTGCTCATATCCATGGCCATTTCCTAAAATGGGTGACAAATTCCTCCCATCCAATTAACGTCCCATTGCAATTACTTCTTCGCTTTCTAAAGTAATGGAAAAATCAATTAACCGCCAACTCTTAAACTACCGAGAAACCTTCCGTCTGATCAACAATCCCCAGTATGGATTCCGTCAGTATCGATTCACTGGTGGTATTCTGGCTTATGTTACCCATTTATGGACAAATTCAATGGAAAAGTTCGGTGAAACACAAGCAGTTGCTCTTGACATCTCAAAGGCTTTTGATCGTGTTTGGCATAAAGGTCTTCTAAACAAGCTTCCATCTTATGGTTTGCCAACTGTTTTTCGCAATTAGTTATCTTGTTTTCTCTCTGATCGCTCACTGAGGGTGATGGTAGATGGTTCTCTGTCTTCTAATTTCTCCACTAATACTGGTGTCCCACAAGGTTCAATTCTTTCCCCCACTCTTTTCCTCTTGTATATTAATGACATTCTTCCATTGACTGGAAATCCTATCCATAGTTTTGCCAACGATAGCACATTGCATTCCACTTGGCACCTTCATAGCCAGGTGGGCAGGAGCAGCAGTGCATAGCACACGCTGTCTTGATTAGACCGTGGTTCGAGCCCATGACCACCAAATACGGAAGATGCGGAAAGGTCAGGGAATGATCACCACATATTCCTGGAGCAATATGGCCTTAGTTGCTAATGCTCCTAAAAAACCAATTAACAACACCAGCATTCCACTTTCCAGTTTAAGAAACCTTGCCCTGCTCAATCAGCCTCAACTTCTTGAATATCTGCTATCAATTCCTTAAATGCCGATTTCCAGCTAATTCTTCAGTGGCGCAAAGACAACTTAGTTGATTTCAATCCTTCTAAAACTCAGTCTTGTCTTATATCCAGCAAAAAGGATTCTTCTGCTCCTATCCTTATCTTTGGTGACACTCTGATTTCTAGGTAAGATCTTTTTTGGGGATTACTCTTTTTTTACTCTTTGGGAATTATCTCTTTTGGGGATTATCCTTACTTCTAATCTCATTTGGCACAAGCATATTACAAATATTGCTTCCTCTGCATCTAAAAAACTTGTTTTTCTCTTTCACTCTCGGCGTTACTTTTCTTCCCAACAGCCGTTTACTCTGTACAAATCACAAATCCTCCCTACCATGGAATATTGTTTCAACAACTGGGGCGGTGTCCCAAAACCTCTCTCAGACTTCTAGATTTCATTCAGTTAGGTTAACTAATGACTCATCTCTAATAGAATCTCTCCACTCACTGTCTCATAGACGTACTGTTTCTGTTGCATGCCTTTTCTGCAGATACTTTCATGGGCACTGTTCTTCTGAATTGGCGTCTATAATCCCCGCTCTCTCTTTCAAAACAGTCCAAACATATGCTGCCACCAGCCAACATCCATTTATTATCTGACTTCAAACTCACAGAACCAACTTTTAATCTTCCTTGTTTATTCATTCAACTGCCATTTTCTGGAACAACCTTTCTTCATAAGTATTTTCTGAAAATTACAGTCTACAGAAGTTCAAGTCTAATGTGTTCCCAACCTCCAATCCAAGCACGGTACTAATTATGATACGTTCTAATACCTCTTGTGTTTGGGATTTTCATAAAAAAAAGAAAAAAGCTTCATCCATGCTCATGCCAGTATCGCTCTTGATGGTATCCAGCCAGCATGTTCTTTGTAGACTTCTTCTCCTTGTTCCACCAATCTTTCCTAGCATTATCGATTTATTCTTGAGCTCTTTCATAAAATACTGGAGTAGGTAATCAAGTTTTTTCCCAGCGGTGGTACTATTGTGGCCTTTACTAATTAAAACTCAAAATCTTTAAAAATCTCTATCTTTTCCGATAAGGTGATATTTTGTCCCAAAATTAGATACAACTAATCAATGTGACAAACCCCCTCCACCTAATTAAAGTGCCCTGCATCCATTACTTGTAGAATTTAAAAAGCAGCTCTTCAAACTTTCAAATAGCAGCACTATGCTAAAGCATAGGCAGCTGGAATTGATAGAACAAAGAATGCTCTAATGCTAAAACAGACATCGTAAATTTAGAGTAAATATTACCTTACCATGATTATAGTTAAACCTGATGAACTTTATCACACTATACTCAAGTTTCACAAATGAATTTAAAATAACTACCTTAAAACCATATTTATAAACTATTTAGCAAGAGCACATATAAAAGCAATCATCACAGATACCCATTACCACAGCTACACATTACAATATATTATTATATTATATTTTTATAATATAATAATATAATATTTTAAAATATTATAAAAGATAAATATTATAAATATCAAAAATATAAAATTATAATACTATAAAGAGATATAAAATTATAATACTATAAAAAGATATAAAAATTAATGCATGATAATATTAGAAAAGTTGTGGACAATTAAAATCTCCAAAACTCTCTTAAGAAAACTGAGTTTATTCCAAGGTTTTGTGCTGAGTTTACTGTGTTGATATGGATATCAAATGAGGTATGACCAAGAAAGAGTACACCAGAGCTCACTGTGACTGTAACTATTTTTCACTTTAGTAATGAAAACTGTGTAATTGAAGAATTTTTTTTTTTCTTTCTCGAATTAGTAAACCTTATAATGTCACATTTTTTGGAATTTATCCCTGCAGTGACAGTGCTATACCTGTGAGATCTAACTTGAAAATAACAAGCCCACAATTAACTGTTGGTTGAAAACAAAAATCTGTGGTTTTCTGTACCTTCCTAAATACAGACAAATTTTTACTTGGTATGATTTTTTTTCCCCCAGAGTTATAGCATGAAAAGACCTGTCAGATCTAGCAACCATCGTGTTTGTTAAATGTTATTTTGCTATAGCATGGGAATCACACTTTTTTGCTAGCTACAGCTTTCTAGCTTAAGAAATATTTAATCTGGAAGTGATTTATGTTTACGGTTTAAGCTTTTAGGGTTGAATTTGAAAGTGTCTACAATTCTGGCCAGACACAATAGGAGGGGCTCACATCTGGTGAGTATGGGCTTGGCACACCCAGGGTCCTGAGCTGGATATCACCATTCTTCTGTTTCTTGGTGATTCCCTTCTACTTTTCTCTCTCTCTCTCTCTCTCTCTCTCTGGATAACTTGGAAATTTTTTTTTGGCTGGTGCAGCATAAGCCTCAGACTTCCTTGCACTATATGGCTAATAATAATAATAATAATAATAATAATAATAATAATGATGAGAGCCTTCTCGATCAATTCGGCCCTGGAGAGACTGTGCAAGGCTCAAGGGGTAGAATTTTTCTCAACCTGGTCTGTGCTTGTTAACAGGAGAGACTGCTTCTACAGGGTTGGGATACACTTAAATAGAAAGGATGCAAGAATATTTGCTGATGCTATCAAGGCAGAATTAGATGGTTTGGAAAACTGTTAGCTTGGGGGATACACGGACTAATAGATTAACAGTAGCCGCTGGCAGAGGTAAAAGTGATTCTTGCACTACTTCTATTGAAATGCAATTCAGCAGCAGCCTGGAAAGCAAGGCAATGGGAGTCAAAGTGGAATAAGTAAATACATGGGCTGTGTTAGGGTAACTAAGAGTAAAAACAGGTGCATGTATACTTGCGTGTACACCAATGCTAGGAGGATAGTGCATGGGTTAGTGCATGGGTTAGTCAAAACATCAAAGGCAGATATTGTTGGGATATCAGAGACATGGTGTCACACAGACATAAGCAGTGCAGAACTGGAATTTGGGGAGTACAATGTGTACAGAAAGGACAGGAAGGGAGGAGGAGTTATGCTGTTAGTTAAGAAACACATAAAATCTAAGGAAGTGCATCCAGCTGATGTGGGTGAACAATGCAATATTGAGTCTGTTTGGTGTGACATAAGCACTGGGAAAGGAAAAATGAGAGTAGGTGTATGTTATAGGGTAATGAATATGTTGAGTATAATGAGCAATTGTGCAGAGAAATAGAGTGGACCAGTAAATTAGAGTGTCTTATAATGGGGGATTTTAATTTCCTGGATATTGACTGGAATTTGTGGGTTTGTCACTCACACACTAGCAAGGCTATTTGTGGATTTATTGGATGATTGTTTTCTATAGCAGCATGTTCGGGAGGCAAACTAGAGGGAGTAATACACTTGATCTGATTATCAGTAGTGATTCTTCATGAATTAAGAATCTGCAGATAAAGGAACCACCAGGTGGCAGTGATCACAGTATGCTGAAGTGGGATTTTCTCAAAGAGGTAACTACCATCAGGGATAAAGGGAAGGGTTTTTGCTTTCGTAGAGGCGACTACGATGGTCTGAGACAGTATTTAAATTCTATACAGTGGGACCAACTGATGATGTTACCAACAGCAAATTCAAAATGGGAAGCATTCAAAGAACTTATGTTGGAAGCTACTAGGCTTTACATACCAACTAAGAAATATTGTTCAAGATTTAGGCCTAAATGGATGTCAGATGAACTAATTAGACATGTGACAGAGAAGAAAAATGCATGGGATACATATAAATTAATGGATGACGCAGACGCCTATGATAGATATAAGCTGGTCTGTAACCAAGTTACAAAGGAGGTTAGGCAGGTGAAGGGAGATTACGAGGAATCTTTGCCAGAGGATGCAAAGAAAAACAGCAAAGAATTCTTTACCTATGTAAACTCTAGAAGGAAGGGGATGAATCAGATTGGTCCACTTTGATATCGATGGGTCAACTGTTGATGATCCTGCTCAAGTAGCTAACAAACTAAATGAATATTTTGCATCGACATTCACGCATGAGGAGTTATTCAGGGAGGGGAATGCCAGAGGTGTATTAAAATCTGGCAGTAAGCTAGATAATCTTGTAATAACTGAGAGTAAATTGGAGGAGCAATTGTTCAAGATCAACACAAGAAAGTCACATGGGGTGGGTGGAATCTATCCAGTTATATTAAAGGAGGCAGCAAAGGAAGTAAGCAAACCCTTAGCCATAATTATGAGACTTCCTGGACTCTGGGGAGATACCCATGATCTGGAGAAGTTCAAATGTGACCCCAATCCACAAAGGAAGATCAAAGGGAGACACAGGTAATTACAGGCCTGTTAGTTTAACTTCTGTTCCAGGGAAATTAATGGAGGCACTGGTTAAAGAAGCACTGCAGGATCATCTAGACAAGACTTCAGTTGTAGCTCGGACACAGCATGGGTTTGTTAAGGGGAAGTCTTGTCTGGCCAATTTGATTGGATACTATGATGTAGTCACAAAGGATCTGGATGCAGGAAATAACTTTGATATCATATATTTGGATCTGAGAAAGACTTTTGATACTATTGCACATGGAAGACTGCTAAACAAATTGGAGCAGTGTGGTATTGGAGGCAAATTGCTGCTATGGATAAAAGGATGGTTGAGTGGGAGAAGACAGAGTTGATCAATGGACAGTGCTCTTCGTGGGCTAATGTTATTAGTGGAGTCCCTCAGGGTTCAGTGTTGGGTCCATCGTTGTTTTCTGTATTTATAAATGATATTGATGATGGTATATCAGGCTTAATGTCCAAGTTTGCAAACGATACGAAGGTTGGCAGGGTTGTTAATGACACTAATGACAGTACACTGCTGCAACAGGATTTAGAAAAGTTGAGCAAATAAGCTGAGAGGTGGCGAATGAAGTTTAACATTGACAAATGTAAAGTACTACATATAGGAAGCAGTAATCCCAGAGTAATGTTTCAACTCTGTGGTACCACACTGACAGTGGTCAGTGTAAAACGAAATACTTCTTCGTCATCGCAGTGGATTTCGCTGGGGCGGTCGACACCCTCTGGTAGCCGAGTGTCTTGGCGAGACTCAGAGCTGCCAACCTTCCATTGAATCTTTATAATTGCATGAATAGATAGAGGCTGATAGAGCAGTGCAAGTTACCACACCATATAAATGCCTCAGTCGCCCACTCTGCAGGGGCTGCCCCCAGTGTTCTGTCCTGGGGCCACTCCTGTGGTACTTTGTCTTAGATGAATTCCTCGCCATGGATGTGGGTGGTGTGGAGGCCCAGGCCTATGCAGATGACTTGGTCATCGAGGCTGACAGCAGATCCTCCATAGAAATGCAAGCAAATGATGCCCTGCAAAAGCTGCTAGATTGGACACTTGCTCAAACTAGCACCCGACAAGACAAAATCGGTGCTGCTAAAAGGTACGCTAGACTTAAGGAGACCACCACAAATTAAGATTGAGAACAAAACAGTTAAGTCGTGCGAACAGATTAAATACCTAAGAATAATCCTGAACAGAAAATAAAATTTCAAGCCACACCTAGAATATATTAAACAAAAGATAAGAAGATACGCGGCCCTCATCGCTAGGACTGGGGACTCAGATGTACTACCCTGTCTCTGTACTACAAAGCTCTCTTCACCCCTGCCATCACATATGGCTCCCCTGTCTGGTACGCGAGGGCGGGACTAGAAGTGAAGAAATGGATCCTCGAAACCATTCAGAGGACCATTCTCCTTACCATGTCGAGAGCAACTAGAACGACTAGCATGGCTGCCCTCCAAGTCCTGGTAGGAGTTCTGCCCCTTGATCTCGAAGCTACCTGCTGTGGTCTGCTCTACCATCTTGCCAGAAACACATCAGCTACAATGTATGACCTCACCAGTGACATCACAAATGACTGCAACTATGAGAAGAGAAGAATCACCGACCACCTCATCCAGATTTGGCAGAGGAGATGGAGCAACACAGAAAAAGGTGCAGTGAAGAGAAGATTCCTCCCCACTGTCACCAAGCTGTACCCTAAGGGGGCCAGAGTGGTTTCACCCTGGTCGAAATACCACCTTCCTCCTTACAGGACATGGCCCATTTAAACCTAAACTTCACCAACTTGGCATCATAAATAACGCGGACTGTCCCTGTGGCAACCCAGAGTCCTGGAGACACTTAATGTTTCAGTGCGATTTGTATGACGACCTACGACTACGCCTAATAACAGCAATCCAATATATCCCAGACAACCAAGAACCCAGACTGTTAGACACTCAAGAGGACTACATTCAGTCAATATGCCCAGGATCTATTTTCTAGAAGGAAAACAATGATAGAAATGCACCATAGGCAAACCGACTAGAAAGAATGCAGGAGGTCAAACAAGTAAAAAAACTCACCATACCACAGAAAAACAAGACTTTAGGGTGATTTGGATGGCCTACTGGCACCCCAAAACTACACTCCCTTGTGTGGCTTTTGGGGGGGGAGGAGTATTTGCTCTTCTCCTCTCCTCGCCTCCCCATATTTTAATTGTCGTGGGGCATGGGCATGCCCCACTGAAAATGGGGGTCACCTTCCTATCCAACCCCTCTTCTTCCTATTTCATCCCCCATCTTCACCCTCCCTCCCATCACTTTCTCTTGTACAGCGACAGCCCCACAAGGCCAAATTTAAATCACATCAAATTTTGACCGACCTTTTAGGCTCTCTAGAAATAGCTCTTTCAGCGTAAAACCCCATGCAGCGCTTTCTAAATGCAATTTTACTTAAATCAACAGCAATAGCTCCAGCCTTTATTTTAGGTCCTAGTCACCGAAATCCCAGGAAAGTAAGTGGCAGGACCTGCCAGAGTATAATTAGTCTCTTGGTACATCCAGCAAGCGTCCCCGTCGCTAGGTATGGTAACGCCGGGTCCCCAGTGGGACCCGGCGTTACCATACCTAGTGACGGGGACACTGGATGAACATTGGGCACAACAAACTACATACCACATAACCCATACATTATTTTTAAACCTCTGGCATAGACAGGGTACTGTCACTCGATACATGGAACATACGCAGAGATGAGAGAAATCCCCAGAGCCGTCAGACCCTCAACATACCTGTTAGTATCCTATACTGACAGTGGTAGAGAATGAAAAGGACCTGGGGGTAATTGTGCACGCAGATATGAAGTTTTCTGAGCAGTGCAGTCTTGTCAATGTTATACAGGAATTTTTCTAGCAGGGATAAGGAGGTGATTATCCCCTTGTATAAGGCAATGGTCAGGCCACAGCTTGAGTACTGTATACAGGTCTGGAGGCCTCATTTTAAGAAGGATGTAGAGCTGTTGGAACGAGTACAGAGAAGGGCAACAAGATTAGTGAATGGAACGAAGGGTTGCTCTTATGAAGAAAGGCTTAAGTTTTGCAAATTACAGTGTCTAGAGACTAGGCACCTGCGAGGTGATCTGATTGAGGTGTATAAAGCCTTTGAATGGTTTGAGCATGCTCAATGTGGATGGGATTCTTCCTCTTGCTCAGAATAATCGCCCGAGAGGGCATAAATTCAAATTGAGGAAAGACGGTTGTAGGATAGATGTGCGGAAGTTTGCCTTTAGTCAGCGGGTTGTTGATTGCTGAAACAAACTTCCATCTGTCGTTGTAGAAGTTGATAGCTTAAATTGATTCAAGGCAGAACTTGACAAACATTTGGAGCGAGTGGATGGGTGAAATAAGGGTTTTTTTTTTTTTTTTTTTTTGGCTGATGCTATATAAGCTTGCTTTCTTGCATCATGTGCCTTTGCTAATAAGCAAAATAAGATGACTGCACATGATTTACTCTCGAGGGGGTTGCCTGAGCAAAAGTTTTTATCACTAATCTTGTTTCAGGCTATGTTATTATTATTATCAAAAAAAATTTTTTTTCTCCTTTATGGAATATTTTACACCTTATGACAGGTACTGGTACCAAGCACATGGGATGGTTGGTTTTATCCGGTTACTAGTATTGTTACTGTTGGTGGAGAACTCTCTTACAATTCTACAATTATTCAGAATTGCAGCTTTCTGGAGTTCCATGTAAGTGTTCTCTGGGTGGCCTATTCTTGCTAGGTTCATATGGAGGCTCTTTGGCACTATGCCAGTAGTTGACATGATGATTTAAATAGTCAATACTTGTTCCATTTATCTTTGACTGCCTTTCTTTGATCTGAGTACTTCCTGATATTTTCCCCGTATGTTTTCTAGAGGTTGCTGGTGTTGGGAACCACTATGTCAATGAGGTAGGTAGCCATTTCTTACTTGTCCACAAGGGTCTGGTCTGTTGTGTGGGATCATCTTGTCCGTTATTCTGGCATGGTCCCTGTAAGTCTGTGATTAGAGATCCCTAGTATGGCCTGAAGTTCATACTTGTAATATGGTAACCTTTCTTTGATCAGCTGGTATTTTTGCACCAGATTCTGATGTATTATCCTAGTCACATGGTTGTGTCTGTGAGCACAATCCGTCTGGGTATTCACCCTGAATCCTGCAGTGATGCACTGGATTGTTTCTAGTGGCATCATCTACATGTGTCATCTGATACTCTGGGATCCTTGGCAATGTAATACCTATAATTCCTAATGTTGAATACCAGGATTGGGAGCATAAATCCTTAGGTCTACGGAAGAGCCTTCTGTTCATGAGTCAAGAATTGGAAGCCATCTTATCTATGTGGTCTTTGTGGAGTTCATTGTAGTGTCTGCTATGGAAAGTCTTCTTTGCCCATCTTTCTCTCTTTGTTTTTTCTGTCTTGTGTCAGTGTCGTCTCCTTGTTGAGGTTGCTATAAAATATTTTGTCTTTATGCTTTTTGGTAGATTGGCACTATGTTTTCCTGGAAGTAATCCCACAGGTTCTTAATCACCTTTTTGTGTTGTTAAATGAGGTCAGTCCTCCTTATTTATGGGCTATCGTCAGCCTCTTGAGGGTAGACTTCGGATGGTGTTGGCAGCATTTGGTCATCATTATCCTGGTCGATCTCATAATCTCCTCCAGTTCGGTGTTGATCCAATCTACGATCCCGAAGGAGTACGTCGGTACTGAGACTACTTAAGTGTTTATGGCTGTGACCATGTTCCCACCATTCAGATTTAATTTTGAAATATCAGAGACTGAGAAGCAGGCTTCACAGTCTCTAATGGTATTTTTCAGTCAGGTGGGCCTTGCTCTCCTTCTGTTGTAATTGATAGACCTGCATCCTCCCCAGATATTTGTATCTCTCTCTCTCTCTCTCTCTCTCTCTCTCTCTCTCTCTCTCTCTCTCTCTCTCTCTCTCTCTCTCTCTCTCTCTCTGTCATAGCTTCAAACTCTTCACCAGTCTTCAGCTGGTAGTTTTGTCCGACTAGATGTCCTTGATGTAATTCATGAGTCTTGAATTTGTTTAGGCCAAATTGAATCTTCATGCAGTGATAACCTGTTCGATGATCTGTAGTAGCTGTTGGAATTTATTCTCACTTGTGGCATAGAGTTTGATGTCATTCATGTACATGAGAGAAAGAGAGAGAAAGTGTACAGGTTCTTCCACCCTTCTTTTACGGTATATCCGTACTTTCTGTGGGCTGAGTGCTAGACAGAACCATAGTGGGCTCAGGGCATCTCCCTGTAAGATTCCTCTTCTAATGGATATCAGTCTAGCCTTGATGTTTTCAACCTTGATGGCGGTCCTTCATTTTTCCATGGCTGCTCCTAGGAAGTGTGTCAGTGTTTCTATCAGCCAACTATGGGGAAAGGAGTCAAAGGCCTTGTGTTAGTCAATGTAGGCTGCATATAGGTTGCAATGCTTCTTATAGGCTTGGTCCATAACTGCAGCATCAATGGTTCCTTTGCCCATCTGCTTTCAATCCTTTTGCTGATCAGCCAAGATGTTCTGGCTCTCCAAATTGTCTGATATCTTCTTAGTTATGCAGCTGATCAGGATCTTGTGCAATGTTGTGAGACAGGTGACTGGTTGGTACTTTGCTGGATTTGTGCTGTCTTTTTCCTTTGCCTTCAGGTAGGTGATTCCTAGTCTCAGAGACTCTGGGATTGTGTCAGGATGCCTTGTTATATGAGTGAACTGCTCTATAATGTTACTGTGTATGCAGCTGAACTTCTGTAACAGTAGTTTGGAAGTTATCTATTCTTGGAGTTCACCAGTTGTTGGACTTCTTATGCGTAGTAGTAATATATGATTCAAGAAAGCAAGCATCAGCCAAAAAAATTAAAATAACATTTATGCGCCCTCATGTGTTCTAAGCAAGAAGAAGAATGCCATCAACATTAAGTTTGTTCAATCTATTGAAAGCCTTAAATTTCTCAATCAGATCACCCTGAGCTGCCTAGTCTCAAAATGATGAAATTTGCAGTATTGAAGCCTTTCTTTTGTTATTACTGCATTAGGATATAAGTTTATGGTTATATTTTGTATTGGAATTTTATTTGAAATTGAATAGAAATGATGACTCAGACCAGAGCAGCAAAGTAAAAGGCTCAAATTAATGGTACTGCTGTGGGTCGGTGGAGAACTAAGGGGGCAGTTGTCCTCTGAATCACAGCCTTTTGAAATGCACTACTTGTTTGATGTTTGCAGAGCAATCAGGAACAGGACATGATATTGCCAGGTGGAATGTCTTTGTGTGTGCATGATGTAAGGAGTGTGAGGAAATCAAGCGACAACTCAGCGTTGTTATGGGCCTATATGAGAGCTTGAAAGATATGGTGGATGCCCTTGAAGTATTTAAATTGAGGAAGCCCATCAAGTTCTCAGCTGCCCACATCAATGCCACAGCTTTTTTTTTTTTTATGTAAACCCCAAACACAAGAGGTATTAGAACCTATAGTACTTAGTACCGTGCTTGGATTGGAGTTGAGAAGACAAAAGAAGGTCTTTGTTGACATTGGCCTAGAACTTCTGTAGACTATAATTTTCAGGAAATACATATGAAGGAAGGTTGCTCCAGAAAACGGCAGTTGAATGAATAAACGAGGAAGATGAAAAGTTGGTTCTGTGAGTTTGAAGTTAGACAGTAAATGGATGTTGGATGGTGGTGGCATGTGTTCAAACTGTTTTGAAAGAGAGAGCGGGAATTATAAAAGCCAATTCAGAAGAACAGTGCCCAAGGAAGTATCTGTAGAAGAGGCATGCAGCAGAAACAGTACGTCTATGAGACAGCGAGTGGAGAGACTCTATTAGAGATGAGTCATTAATTAAACTACCTGCCCTCTTCTGAATGGAATCGAGAAGCCTGAGACAGGTTTTGGGGGCACCACCCCAGATGTGGGAACAATATTCCATGGTAGAGCGGATTTGCGATTTATACAGAGTGAGCAGCTGTTTGGAAGAAAAGTAACGCTGAGAGCGAAAGAGAAAACCAGGTTTTTTAGATGCGGAGGAAGCAATATTTGTAATGTGCTTGTGCCAAGAGAGATTAGAAGTCGGGATAATCCCCAAAAGAGATATCTCATTTTGCCTAGAAATCAAAGTGTCACTAAAGATAAGCATAGGAGCAGAAGAATCCTTTTCACGAGACATAACACAAGACTGAGTTTTAGAAGGGTTGAAATCAACTAAGTTGTCTTTGCCCCGCTGGAGAATTACCTGAAGATCGGCATTTAAGGAATTGGTAGCAGATTTTCAAGAAGTTGAAACAAGGTTTCCCAAAATGGAAAGTGGATTGCAATGTGCTATCATCGGCAAAACTATGGATAGGATTTCCAGTCAATGGGAGAAGGTCATTAATATACAAGATGAAAAGAGTGGGAGAAAGAACTGAACCTTAGGGAACACCAGCATTAGTGGAGAAGTTAGAAGACAGAAAGCCATCTACCATGACCCTCAGTGAGCGATCAGAGAGAAAACTGGATAACCAATTACTAAAAACAGTTGGCAAACCATAAGATGGAAGCTTGGTTAGAAGACCTTTATGCCAAACACGATCGAAAGCCTTTGAGATGTCAAGAGCAACTACTTGGGTTTCACCGAACCTTCCCATTGAATTAGTCCATAAATGGGAAACAAAAGCCAGAATATCACCAGTGGATTCACACTGACGGAATCCATATGGCGATCATTGATCAGACGGAAGGTTTCTAGGTAGTTTAAGAGTTGGTGGTTAATTGATTTCTCTATTACTTTAGAAAAAGTAGAAGTAATTGCAATGGAATGATAATTCAATAGGAGGGATTTGTCACCCTTTTTAGGAACTGGCTGGATATGAGCAAATTTCCAAAAAGAAGGAAAAAACACCTTTTGAATAAGAAAGCAAAAAAAGCCAGCAAAGAATAGGAGTAAGTTCAGGAGCACAGATTTTGAGAACAAGTGGAGAAATACCATCGGGGCCTGGAGCTTTCTTAGCATCAAGATTCGTCAAAATCCTTCTGACATCCTATTGACGGAAGACCACAGGAGGCATAGAATGGAGCGTGTTGGGAATGGTGGGAGGTGTTTTACCAAGATCATTAATACATGAGTTGGAAGAAAAATGGGATGCTAGCAGGTCAACTTTATCCTTGGCTGAAGTGACAACAGAACCATCTGGTTTGGACAGAGGTAGGAGCAGAGATGGGCAAAAGTTGGGGCCAATAGCTTTGGAAAGAGACCAGAATGCTCGGCTACCAATAGGGCAAGAAGCAAGTTTTCTACTCTTAGCCTGTTCAAACTCTAGTTTGGACTGATTAATAACTGCTTTACAATTGTTGTGAGCTTTGTTGTAGGCAGAAAATGAACTGAAGAATTAAAAGCAAGCCAATTACGATATGCAACATTCTTCTCTTGAACAGCCTTAGCACATTTATTGGAAAACCAAGGTTTAGATAAAGGATGAGATTTTAAAGTGGAGTGTGGCATAAAGGATTACATTCCTGCAAGAATAATTTCACTGACACGATCTGAGCAGACGTTCACATCAGAAGTTTTGAAATAGTAATCCGACCAAGGAAAAGAAGAAAAGAAATTTCGCCGGTCATCCCATTTTGCTTTCTTGTAATGCCAAACAACACGAGGTTGGGAATAGCCATGAGATAAAGGCTCCATTGGAGAAGAGACAATTACCAAGTTGTGATCTGAAGTGCCTAAAGGACCTCTCCCTTCAATTGTGTACTTAGAAGGGTTGTTTGTGAGAAAAAGATCAAGCGTGTTGTCTGTATAGTTAGGATTGTCGGGTATTCTTGTAGGTAAATGAACAATCTGTGGAAGGTCATTAGTAATTGCAAAAGCCTCGGCATCTCAACCATCTGACTCGGTGTGACCAGAAATGGAAGCCAGCTGGAGTTGTGAACATTAAAATCACCAAGGGAAATTACCTCACTGTTAGAAAGTTGTGCTGGAGAAAGCCAAGTTGCAAAGTGAAGAAGTCAAAGAGCTCCAAGTGATTAGTGGAATAGATGAAGCCATAGTAAAGATGCATTCCACAGGATAGAGCAGACCCTTACTGTGCTCAGGGCTAGGACCGCTTCTGTGGCATATTTTCCTGGATGATTTCCTACAATGTGATGTAGAGAATGTAAACATGACTGCCTTGGTTGATTATTTGATGACCATAGATTTCACAGCTTGAGATCAGATATAGAAAAACTTGTTAAATTCGATAACTCAACTTGTTTCTCAACTTGAAAGCAAAAACAAGGGTTTTTGCTATCGTAGAGGTGACTACGATGGTCTGAAACAGTATTTAAATTCTATACAGTGGGACCAACTGATGATGCTACCAACAGCAAATTCAAAATTCGAAACATTCAAAGAACTTATCTTGGAAGCTACTAGGCTTTATATACCAACTAAGAAATATTGTTCTTTACGGTTTAGGCCTAAATGGATGTCAGATGAACTAATGATACATATGGCAGAGAAGAAAAATGCATGGGATACATATAAATTAATGGGTGACATGGAAGCCTATGATAGATATAAGCTGGTCTGTAACCAAGTCACTAAGGATTAGTGACTTGGTTACAGACATCCTTGGCAAAGGATGCAAAAAAAAACAGAAAAGAGTTCTTTACCTATGTAAACTCTAGAAGGAAAAATGGATCAATCAGATTGGTCGACTAGATATTGATGGTTCAACAGTTGAGGATCCTGCTCAGGTGGCTAACAAACTAAACGAGTATTTTGCATCAACATTCACACATGAGGAGTTATTCAGGAAGGGGAATGCCAGAAGTGAAGTAACTTTTGGCAGTGAACTAGATGATTTGGTAATAACTGAGAGGATAGTGGAGGAGAAATTGTTGAGGATAAACATAAAAAAGGCACCCAGGGTGGATGCGATCTATCCTGTTATATTAAAGGAGGCAGCAAAGGAAGTAAGCAAACCCTGAGCCATAATTATGAGAGCTTCTTTGGACTCGGGGGAGGTACCCATAGACTGAAGATGTGCAAATGTGACCCCAGTTCACAAAGGAGGATCAAAGGCTAACACAAGTAATTATAGACCTGTGAGTGCCTTAACTTCTGTTCCAGGAAAATTAATGGAGACACTGGTTAAAGAAGCATTGAAGGATCATCTAAACAAGACTTCAGTTATAGCTCAGACACAGCATGGTTTTGTTAAGGGAAATTCTTGCCTGACCAATTTGATTGAATACTATGATGCAGTCACAAAAGAACTGGATGCAGGGAAATAACTTTGATATTATATACAGTGGATTCCGGTTATTTGGGCCACCGGTTAATCGGGGCAGCCGTTTATTTGGGGCAAATCTTAAAAAACAGAAACCAATCAAGAAAATAGTCAGGGTTTACTTCGCTTAATTGGAACAGCATGCCGTTTAATCGGGGCAGGAGACCGCAGCACTGGAGATTACTCTACGATTGTCTCCGACGGTACCACGTGGTTCGGTCGAAATTCTGCAGGTTACAACCATAAAACCATAAAAACAATTAGCAGTCACCTGTTTATTGGACTTTTCTGTTAGTGAAATCTATCATAAACAGACAGTAAACTCGATCTTACTGAATTTGCGATAATACCGACAGCTGGAATTCTGTGGGTTATTATGGTAAAATGTGTTTACACTTCCATGGAATCTTCAATCATATAAAAAAATCAATTTTCAGATCTTCTCTTCATTCCTATTTTTAAAGCTTTGTAACTTGTTACTCGGTTCTCACTTGCGCATATTGTGTGTTACTTGAAATTTATGTGTGCCGTGTTCTTTGTTATTGATTGCTTATCTTTTTACTGTTTTAAATTTTAACCCCCCCTGCTCACAAATGTCAGTGAACAGAAATGTCAACTAGTTCGTATGTACATATTGCAGTACGTATTAATTATTCCGATTATCATGTATATTCTTCCGATTTTCACGTATCATTTAATTTTTTAATTGGAATGAGTAAATTTGTGCTTAATATATCTTTGCTTTTATAGCCTGTGGATAATATTCCTCCAATTTTCACTAATTAGAATTGCTGTTTAATAGAATTAAAATTCAATTCACAAACGTGATCACAATGACCGGCGCATACTGCACATCGTATAGTGAACGGTACTTTACTATGGTGAGTTCGACGTAATGTGATTTGATTGTACAGTTAACTAATTGTAAAAGGGGGGGGGGGTACATTGTATTTTTAACTATTTACGTGAAACTTCGGATAATTGGGGCAGCCGCTTAATCGGGCCAAAATGCACTAGTCCCGATATGTCCCAAATAACCGGAATGGACTGTATTTGGATCTTAGAAAGGCTTTTGATACTGTTGCACATGGAAGACTGCTGCACAAATCGGAGCAGTGTGGCATTGGAGGTAAATTGCTGCTATGGATAAAGGGATGGTTGAGGCGGAGAAGACAGAGAGTATTAATCAATGGACAGTGGTCATCGTGGACTAATGTTATTAGTGATTCCCTCAGGGTTCAGTGTTGGGTCCATTGTTGTTTTCTCTATTTATAAATGATATTGATGATGGTATATCAAGCTTAATATCCAAGATTGCAGACGATACAAAGGTTGGCAGAGTTGTTAAGGACACTACTGACGCTATGCTGCTGCAACAGGATCTGGAAAGATTGAGCAGATGGACTGAGAGGTGGCAAATGAAGTTTAACATTGACAAATGTAAAGTACTACATATGGGAAACAGTAACCCCCAGAGCAACATATGAACTCTGTGGTACTACACTGACAGTGGTAGAGAATGAAAAGGACCTGGGGATAACTGTGCAGGCAGATATGTAGTTTTCTGAGCAGTGCAGACAGGCTGCAAGAGTAGCTCATGGTGTCTTGTCAATGATATACAAGAATTTTTCTAGTAGGGATAAGGAGATGATTATTCCCTTGTATAAGGCAATGGTCAGGCCACACCTTGAGTACTGTATACAGGTCTGGAGGCCTCATTTCAAGAAGGATGTAGAGCTGCTGGAACGAGTACAGAGAAGGGCAAGAAGATTAGTGAATGGAACAAAGGGTTGCTCTTATGAAGAAAAGCTTAAGTTTTGCAAATTACAGTGTCTGGAGACTAGGCACTGGCGAGGTAATCTGGAGGTGTATAAAGTCTTGAATGGTTTGAATATGCTCAATGCCGATGGGACTCTTCCTCTTGCTCAGAATAATCACTTGAGAGGGCATAAATTCAAATTGAGGAAAGACAGATGTAGGATAGATGTGCGGAAATTTGCCTTTAGCCAGCGGGTAGTTGGTTGGTGGAACAGACTTCCATCCCTTGTCGTGGAAGTTGATAGCCTAAATAAATTTAAGGCTCAGCTGGACAGGTATTTCGAACAAACGAAGGGGTGAAATGGGAGTGGTTTTTTTTTTTTTTTTTTTGGCTGATGCTGCATAAGCTTGCTTTCTTGCATCATATGCTGCTACTAATGCTAATGCTAAAAGTAGGGCAAATGGGTAGGCATTTATGACAAATGCAAAGTACTGCATATGGGTAGCAATAACCGAAGAGAAACGTACCAACTGTGTGGTACTACACTCATGGAAGTGAAAAGTGAAAAAGACCTGGGGGTAATTGTGCAGTCAAATATGAAGTTTGCTGAGCAGTGCAGAAGGACTGCCAGGGCAGGTCATGGAGTCTTCAATGATATATAGGAATTCTGCTAGCAGGGACAGGGAGGTGATCGCTGTTCTTGTTTTTGCTATGAAATTTAATGACACATAGGCTGCTAGGGCCGTATTGTGTCTTTCTAATGGTCAATAGGAAATAATAACTGTATTATAATATCTGTTATATTTTATGGTATATTCCTATGTTATTTAAGAAGGCAAACAGTTCTGTTTTATTAGAGTCATCTCCAAGAATCTGCAATAATGTTAGTGAAGACTGTGCATTAGCACATGATTTAAAGCTGTTTGAGCAGATATTGAGGTGAGGACAGCCCACTAATAAATGACAAATAATCAGTTGTCCATGACATGATGTGTGTATTGAGGAGTGCTGTCATTCGTTAATAGATAGAGGTGTGTGTGTGTGTGTGAGTCGTGTATGCCTGATTCTTAGCCTTCCTAGAATTACTTCTTCTTCTCTTCTGCTTTTCTGGAAGCTGGAGAGCCACAGCTTCGGATCTGGTTTTATTCGGTAAAGTTTGTTCCCTGGATAACCTCTCCAGATTGTTGACCATCTATTGTAACAGGCTTTACGGGCGATTGGTTTGAAATCAGCATAGGGAACTTTAAAAAAAAAAGTCTTTAAAATAGAAGCATCTGGTTGTTGGGCTGCAAGATCTGCTTTTTTCATTTCCTGCTATCCCACAATGCCCTGGGATCCAGCATAATGTCATAATTTTTTTTGACTGATTACATGTAAGTAATTTAGAATGTATTTCTTTTATTACAGGGTGAGGGAGTTGATATTACTGCTTATGGTGGAAACAGCACTGAGCGAGTCAGTGTATGTTAAAACAGACGGAATTAGAAGTTCAATAATGTGATCCACAGCTAAGTTTATGGCATAAAGCTCAGCAGTGAAGAAACTGCCTTCTACTGGTAATGAGACAGAAGTGGTGAATGATGGGAATATTACCGCAGCACCTACTTGGGTCTCAGTTTTTGATCCATCTGTATATTTTTCACAGTCCTGTGAATGAGAAAGAGAATAAGTTGCATGTATCTGCGTGATATTAGAAGGAGACAGGGTGTTCTTTCCTCACCATTGAAAATAGCCATCATATATTGCACAGATATTTGTCCAGGGTGAATCTGATGGTGTTGTGTCCTGAAATATATTACCGATTTCTATATTCCATGATTGAGCCATTTCCTGAAATCTAAGCAGAGAGGGTCACTTTTCATTAGGTTTACTGTTGTAAAATGACTCACATTCGGTATAGTACAGACATCTCCAACAAGGTGAGAGGGAAGCCTGCGGAATTCTGCGGTAATGTTTTTCTGCGAAGGTGTAAGGGAGATTCATGGGCTTCGATGTAAAGGCTCTGAACTGGGGAGGTTCTGAAAGCCCCTAGAGCAACTCTCAGAGCACTGTACTGGATGGTGTTTAATCGCTCTAAAGTACTTTTTCTAGCAGAATCATACACTAGAGAACCATAGTCCAAGCGAGATGAGAGCTCTATAAAGATGGATGAGGGTATGTCGATCAGTGCCCCATGACAGGGATGACACACATCTGAGGATGGCGCCTCCGTAGCCAGGTGGGCAGGAGCAGCAGTGCGTAGCACACGCTTCTTGATCAGCCCAGGGTTCGAGCCCGTGACCACCAAATACGGAGGATGCGGAAAGGTCAGGGAATGACCACCGCATATCCCCGGAGCAATATGGCCTTAGTTGCTAATGCTCCTAAAACCCAAATAACAAACAAACAAACATCTGAGGATGTTCAATTTCTTCAAGCAGACGGTTGGAAGGTAGGCCACATGTGCTTGAAAGTTTAATTTCCGATCTAGTATCAGGCCAAGGAAATGGACAGTGTGAGCAAGAGGAACTGGCACGTTATTTATCATTAGCTCTGGATAAGGATGAAGTGACCGGAGTTTGCAGAAATAAGTGGTAGCAGATTTCTGTTCAGCGAGATGGTATCCATTGCATAAGGTCCAGGATTGAATTCTAGTTAGAATTTGCAGCTGTCTTTCGATGGTATTCATACTTTGCAATTAGCAGGATATGGTGAGGTCATCATCATACGTGTATACTTCAATCGTTTTTGGAAGATCTTCCAATATATTGTTGACCCTGATAGCAAACAGGGTTCAACTCAATATCGAACCCTGGGGTACACACTCTTCTTGAATGTGAGATGCTGACAACTTGTTTCGATATCGGACTTGAAATATGCGTAATTTTAAAAAGTTCTGAATTATTAAAGGGAGGTAGCCTTCCTAACTGATGCATATCTTTAATGATACCATGATGCCATGTGGTGTCAAATGCTTTATGAATATCCGGGTTGACCATTACTAGATGTTGCCTCTTGACGAATGTATTACGAATGTTGGATTCAATTTTTACATGTAAATCTAGGGTGGACCTGTTTTTACGGAAACCATACTGATGATCAGAGGGTAGATTTTGGGAGTCTAGAATCCAGGTGAGCCTCTTATGCACCATCCTTTCAAATATTTTGCCCAAACAGCTTGTCAACGATATTGGTCTATAATTCTGAATTTGAGAAGGATCTTTGTCGGGTTTTGGTATAGCTCAAATATAGGAATAACGCCGAATAGGAATAGGAATAATAAGAGAGAGGATATGTATTTTCTGAAAAGACCCTGTTGTAAAAGAGCAATAGTATGCATAGGTCGGATTCACATAGATGCTTGAGCATACTGTAGTGAATGCATCTGGTCCCGCTGCTCTAGATGGACATTTTCTCAGGGATTCTTTCAGCTCAGCTAGGGTAAATGGTTGGTTATATGGAAGTGACCGACTAGTTGAAAAACTCAATTTAATACGTTCTTCACTGGTTTTAATGTGTTAAAAGGAGGTCACATAAGAGGAGGAGGAGGCAGAAATATTATAGAAATATTCTGCTAAAACATTTGCAATATCATTAGGAGAGGATAAGTCCTGCCCATTCCATTCTATTATTGGAGACTGCAACGGTAGAAATTTGCCATTAAGTGCTTGTATTTTTTTCCAGATTATCCGAGTGTGTCCGTATTTTTGTTAATAGTTGAAGCAAAATTAATCCAGGAGTCATGTTTTGCTTTTTTCCTGACTTGTCTAGCTCTGGCTCTGAGTTTTTAAAAACAATTAGATTGGCGGTAGTTGGAAATTTGCGAAACTGGTTCCAAGCGCGGTTTTTTTCTCTTTTAGCTTTTGAGCAATCTTTATTCCACCACTGGTTTTGGTGTACCCGTTTGCACTGGTCAGATTTTGGAATGGAAATTTCGGCTGCTGATAATATATGGCTGGTAATGTGTTCAGTTACGTCACCAATATGTTACTGTTGCACATACTGTTTGTTGAGTAGGACACAAGTAGAGTAGTTTTTCCAGTTTGCTTTCTGGAAATTCCACGATGTACGGGCTTTATGGCATGATATGACTTTTGTTTGAATTGAGCTGATGATGGGAAAATGGTCGCTGTGGAATGGATCATTCAGCACCATCCATTCCATGCTTGGAAAAAGGGATACTGAACAGATGGATAAGTCCATGGCAGATGTACCTGTTTTGAATTTGAACATAAGTTGGACAGCCAGTGTTTAATACAGTCAAATTATGGTTATCTAGGACATGATTTAAAGCTGTTTGAGCAGATATTTCAATTAATTGGCCTTTCCTATCCATAGTGGAAGAACCCCACAATGGATGGTGACCATTGAAATCCCCGAGTAAACAGACAGGAGGTGGCAGTTGTGTTAAATGTTTGTCAAGTTCAGTCTGGGTACAAGGATAATTAGGTGGTATATAAACAGATGCAAGGGTTAATGATATTCCCATTGTCATCCGAACTGCTAAAACTTCTAGGGAGGTTTCTAGTTGGAGATGTCTTGATGGTATGATAGTTTTGACAAGAATACCTACCCCTCCACGAGGAGAAGAGTCAGCATCCCTGTCTCGCCTAAACATAGTATAGTTTTTGAATTTGAGCGAAACTTTTGGTGATTAAAAATGTTTCCTGTAAGCAAACTACTGCGTTAGTTTGTATGAGTAAACCATTCGGGTCATCTATATTACTGCATAATCCTCTGCAATTCCATTGTAGGAATTTGTTCATTGATTGAGTTTATTTGAAGAAGATTGGTCTGTTTTTTCTGAGGTTTCTGTCTGCTTAATTTTGATTTTTCATTTCTGAGAAAGGTTGAACGTCCTGCATCCATGGTATCATTGCCATGTAATTGTAGTACTGTATCTTCGTCCACTGACTGAACCTCCATTGCCATGTTGCTATAGCATGGTTTCACTGTCTTCTGGTTTTCAACACTAACAGATTTTGTTGTTTTGGGCAAGGTTGAGATGACATCATTTGGGATACTGATTGGCATGTTGATGGTTTCATTAACTGTAGATTTTTTTCAATTCTTCCATATTCTGGTTTAACAAATGATGGAAGAGTTGGGAGTACTAAATATCAAAATGATGGACCTGGTTGATAGTAGGCTGCCATCTTTTTTGGTCATTATTCTCTGCGCACGAGTCACTTTTTGTTAGCATTAGCATTAGTAGAGGCATATGATGCAAGAAAGCAAGCTTATGCAGCATCAGCCAAAAAAAAAAAAAAAAAAACTTCCACTTCACCCCTCCGTTCGTTCGAAATACCTATCCAGCTGAGCCTTAAATTTATTTAGGCTATCAACTTCCACAACAAGGGATGGAAGTCTGTTCCACCAACCAACTACCTGCTGGCTAAAGGCAAATTTCCGCACATCTTATCCTACATCTGTCTTTCCTCAATTTGAATTTATCCCCTCTCAGGTGATTATTCTGAGCAAGAGGAAGAATCCCATCAGCATTGAGCATGCTCAAACCATTCAAGACTTTATACACCTCAATCAGATCACCTCGCAGGTGCCTAGTCTCCAGAGATTGCAATTTTAAAAACTTAAGCCTTTGTTCCATTCACTAATCTTGCCCTTCTCTGTGCTTGTTCCAACAGCTCTACATCCTTGCACCTTTAGCATTAGCATTAGTAGAGGCATTTGATGCAAGAAAGCAAGCTTATGCAGCATCAGCCAAAAAAAAAAAAAAAAACCACTTCCACTTCACCCCTCTGTTCGTTCAAAATACCTGTCCAGCTGAGCCTTAAACTTATTTAGGCTATCAACCTCCACCACAAGGGATGGAAGTCTGTTCCACCAACCAACCACCCGCTGGCTAAAGACAAATTTCCGCACGTCTATCCTACATCTGTCTTTCCTCAATTTGAATTTATGCCCTCTCAGGTGATTATTCTGAGCTAGAGGAAGAATCCCATCAGCATTGAGCATGTTTAAACCATTCAAGGCTTTATACACCTCTATCAGATCACCTCGCTGGTGCCTAGTCTCCAGACACTGTAATTTGCAAAACTTAAGCCTTTCTTCGTAAGAGCACCCCTTTGTTCCATTCACTAATCTTGTTGCCCTTCTCTGTACTCGTTCCAGCAGCTCTACATCCTTCTTGAAATGAGGCCTCCAGACCTGTATACAGTACTCTAGGTGTGGCCTGACCATCGCCTTATACAATGGAATAATCACCTCCTTATCCCTGCTGGAAAAATTCCTGTATATCATTGACAATACTCCATGAGCTACTCTTGCAGCCCGTCTGCACTGCTCAGAGAACTTCATATCTGCCTGCACAACCACCCCCAAGTCCCTTTCATTCTCTACCACTGTCAGTGTTGTACCACAGAGTTGATACGTTGCTCTGGGGTTGCTGTTTCCCATGTGTAGTACTTTACATTTGTCAATGTTAAACTTCATTTGCCACCTCTCAGCCCATCTGCTCAACCTTTCCAGATCCTGTTGCAGCAGCATAGTGTCAGTAGTGTCCTTGACAACCCTGCCAACCTTTGTATCGTCTGCAAACTTGGACATTAATCCCGATATACCATTATCAATATCATTTATAAATACAGAAAACAATAATGGACCCAACACTGAGCCCTGAGCGACTCCACTAATAACATCAGTCCACGATGAGCAGTGTCCATTGATTACCACTCTCTGTCTTCTCCCCCTCAACCACCCCTTTATCCATAGCAGCAATTTGCCTCCAATGTCACACTGCTCCAATTTGTGTAGCAGTCTTCCATGTGCAACAGTATCAAAAGCCTTTCTAAGATCCAAGTATATAATATCAAAGTTATTCCCTGCATCCAGTTCTTTTGTGACTGCATCATAGTATCCAATCAAGTTGGTCAGGCAAGACTTCCCCTTAACAAAACCATGCTGTGTCTGAGCTATAACTGAAGTCTTGTCTAAATGATCCTGCAGTGCGTCTTTAACCAGTGCCTCCATTAATTTTCCTGGAACAGAAGTTAAGCTCACAGGTCTATAATTACTTGTGTCAGCCTTTGATCCTCCTTTGTGAATTGGGGTCACATTTGCACATTTCCAGTCTATGGGTACCTCCCCTGAGTCCAAGGAAGCTCTCATAATTATGGCTAAGGGTTTGCTTACTTCCTTTGCTGCCTCCTTTAATATAACTGGATAGATCCCATCCACCCCGGGTGCCTTTCTTGTGTTTATCTTCAACAGTTTCTCCTCCACTTTACTCCCAGTTATTTCAAGATTCTGTAACTTACTGCTAGAGTTGAATACACCTCTGGCATTCCCCTCGCTGAATAACTACAATGAACTCATAAATTTCTCACTACACATACAGTAGTGGACAAAAGTATGGGTTGACTTGGCTAAATAATAGCCTTTTAAGGCAAGCATAAGGTGAAAATTCAGCTATTCTACAGTAACTTAGAAAATTTTTTTGGCTGGTGCAGCATAAGCCTCAGGCTTCCCTGCACCATATGGCTAATAATAATAATAATATATATTTAATATTAAACTTAGAAGATAACAGTAATTGTAATGTAAGATGAAATTATAGACAGTGAAATAAAACGAATTTAAAAATCAAAAGAAAGGCAAAGGCCAAGAATAATTTAAAACCAAAGGAGTAATAATTTTGAAATTACTAAAGAGTATAAGTTAAAATCTGAAAGAATAAAATATACTATTCATATTTTGATTTGTAGCTATAATGGACTTTTTCTTTATTATCATTAATTTTCATTTACTTTTGCTGCTTCTACTCCTGCTTTGGCCTTTCATGTCAAATGGTTCCCAGTAGACTATGAAGCAAAACCCCCACCCAGTTAAACATTACATAATATTTAATAATTTTGACATTAGGGCATGGGTGCACTGACCTCAGTGGGGGAGGGAGGGTCACTGCATCGATGTTCCCAAAGCCCAATGTAGGAGAACTCTTTCTTTGCTGCTCTTCCTTTTACATACAGGGTAGGACTCTCTACCCTCAATATTTGTGAGAAAAGGACAGCAATGAGGAAGTGCTCTCCCCTTTTCACTGACTATATAATTTACATGGAAAGGGGAGAACACTTCCTCCTTCCTGTCCTTTTCCCACAAATATTGAGGGCAGAGAGTCCTACCCTGTATGTATAAAGAAGAGCAGCAAAGAAAGAGTTCTCCTACATTGGGCTTTGGGAACATGGGTGCAGCACCCCCCCCCCCCACACTGAGGTCAGTGCACCCATGCCCTAATGTCAAAATAATTAAACATTATGTAACATTTAAATGAATGGGGATTTTGCTTCATAGCCTACTGGGAACCATTTTGTATGGAAGTCCAAAGTGGGAGTAGAAGTAGCAAAAGTAAATGAAAATTAATGATATTAAAGAAAAAGTCCATTATGGCTAAAAATCGAAATATGAATAGTATATTTCATTCTTTCAGATTTTAACTTATACTCTTTGGTAATTTCAAAATTATTACTCCTTTGATTGTAAATTATTCTTGGCCTTTGCCTTTCTTTTGATATTTTAATTAATGTCAATACAATTAAACATGTAATGCTGAATTGCTTAATTATATTAACAATTATAGTGATAATTATTTATGTGTCCATAAGATTATCTTATTATTATTTATTATTAGCTACATAGTGCAAGGAAGCCTGAGACTTATGCTGCACCAGCCAAAAAAAAAAAAAAAAATTCCCTAGTTACCCTAAGAGAGAGAGAGAGTGTGTATGTGTCCAAAGTAGAAGGGTATCACCAAGAGAGAGAAGAATGATGATACCCAGCTCAGGACCCTGGATGTATCTTATAAATAAAACATTGCAAAATAAAACGCATTACTATCAAATGTATGCAGGGCCCATCACTTTGAAGAGGGGGGGGGAGCAACAACCAGTACAGTAAATTTTTATTGAGGACAAAAAGAAAAGCCTGTTTGGAAATTTTGAAAGTTGGATAATTATTTATATGTGACTGTGTGTGCGCACGCACATGTGTATCATAAAAAAGGAATATAATTTTACTTACCTGGATCATACCACATGTTTGGAAAGCAGTGAAAATGAACATAAACGCAAATCCCAAAATGATAACATTCAAAAATGCTCTATCCATTGAAAACTTAATAGCAGCTGAGATTATATAAATATTTTTGACACAAACAACAACAACCAAAAGCAAAGTATATATATATAGAACCTATCAGCATTAAGTCGCACTACTCTAAATTATAACACCGTAAAATTCTGCAACGTGTACAATTCAATTTGCAAATAAAATCAGTTAAATTACTACTGTTCTGATTTCAAATAACTATCAAACCAGTTATGCGAGCAGCAAAGCACATACGCGGAAGTACAATACCAATTTCTTATCTATGTCATTTGATTCATTTTTATTTGCATTTATTATTCCTTTTCATTGTATTTTTCTATTTTTATGTATTTACATATTTTATTTTTATGACGTATTTATTACTATTGTTTATTATTTTTGTTGAATACACAGACTACATTACTTAACTGTCATCTGTACCGGAAAGTCACATGTCCTAATAACATACGAACCACACAGAGATAAAAACAATCATGACCGGTAAGCGGTAATGATATATCACGTGCTTTTCTTATCAACGTCACCCACCAACCCAGATTTTATGAATACACACAATGTGATTGTTATACTTAAATGATATATACAGGCAGTTCCCGCTTTACCAGTTCCCGGGTTCGAGTTTTGTTTTTTTTTTTCAAGTATCAACAAAATCAAAAATATGAACACATTAATTGCAAAAAATGAATACACTGTACCCCACTTTACGATATTAATCCGTTCCAGCCATCGTATAGTGAAAATATCGTAATGTGAACCAAATAACACATTGTTTTTTGGTAATTCAATCCACGGCCTTGAAAGTTGAAATTTTTGCTATATAACTCTCTGAGAAGTCATTTTTATAGTGAAAATTGTATTAGTTACCAATTCAAATAATTAAAATGCACTATACTTTCATCGTCAGCATATGTTCTGTTATAAGAATCAAATTTTGACGCCTTTGTGATATTTTTCTAAAGCACATTTCTGGAGGTCACGATCATAAAACAATAAAAACAAGTTGCACTTTCCGGTTTATTGATCTTTTCTGTTAGTGCAAGCAATTATAAACGGGAAGCAATTATAAACTGGACCTTATTGCATTTACAAAAATACCGATAGCTGGAAATGTGTGGTTTTTTACGTTACGGGAAAATGAGTTCCTCCGCTGAAATCGTCAATCGTAACAAAAAAAAAAAAAAAAAAAAAATCAGAATCTTCTCTTCATGCCTTTTTTTTTTTTTTTTAAGCTGCATAAACTTGTTACTCAGCGCAAATCGTGTTAGTTGCATGTTCGTTTCGTTAAAAAATGCTTACGCATGCTATTTAAATTAATAAAGAAAAGAAAATAAAAGAAAATATTATCTTGGAAACAACCGCCTCTTGAAGCAGTTCTGAAGACGACTCCTTTGTAACAAACCGAGTGCCGAGCCAACAATGAGTGATCAACGAGTGTAAATTTAGTCAATGATGATGATAATGAAGAAGAATAAACATTCTTTAACATTTGTAAGTCATAAATAATTTCTTTATTATTATAATTTGCTTGATTTTACAGGCTATGTTTTAATTTGAGAAATTGGGTACCAGGGGAGGTGCCCATTGTTCAAACAAACTAATTAGCTAACTAATTTCATTGTTGAGAATTTAACCACTATTTTTAACATTATGTATATGGGAAATAAATTCCCGCTTTACGAGTTTTCGCTTTGCGCGCGCATGCGCTAGGAACGAATTAATTCGTGAAGTCGGGAACTACCTGTATATACAGCTTAACTGATAAAGAATCTAGCACGGATAGCACACAGAGAGCTGAACTTTGTTCTGCGCTCAATATTTAATGTTTTTACACTCGTTTTTTGTTTCTTGCACTCGTTCATTTAGGTTTCTTGCACTCATTAAAATCAAAAACTGAAGAATTATTTCGCTGCACCTCAGTTCTGCTTGGACATTCACTCAAGTCTCGTTACTAAGATTGCGGCTACCTTCTCCCTGCTACTGTACTTAAAGTACTCTACTGCCTTAAGCATAAGAGCGCCGGTTACATGCAAGGCTGTCTGTATTTTTTCGATTAACTCAACTATTTAAGGAAAATCAAAGCATTAAATTTCAACAAAATCGGTAAAACCATTTTTGAAAAAAACATAATTTTCAAATAAAGTTCATTGCCCTTGGCAGGTAGAAAGTTCAATTTCCCATAAAAATCCCTTAGAAGTATTAGTAAAAAACAGCATATAGTGTGCATAGTGTTAGGGTCAGGCGCCACCTGTGATTTCTCACATCTGCGCCATATGTACGCTGTGAAGAAATACAGAACTACTGTAAATGCCAGAAAAGTGTTGTCTGTTGTATATGACATATTGCGTTAGGTTCTGTTGGGTGTCCTGGCATTTGGTCGCAGGGTTCCTGGTGGGACCTCACGTTGCCCGCACACACTGCTAGGAGGTGCAAAGTGCAAAGTGTGTTAAGTGTCTAACGGCACCAGGGGTTCCCCCCATCTCCGCGTTGCTTTCATTGTGAGTGTACCAGTTCACTGGGAAGGCCAGAGATTTAAAAGTGTATGGATCATGTGAGTGTGTTGTGTTATGTACCGTTGTTCTTCTGGCCATTTAGCCGCTGGACCCCAGCTGAGGCCCAACGTTGCCCGCACTTCGCCCCGTGGAGGCAGACCAGGTAACCACTAGTTTAAATTTGCACTCTCGCAGGTCCTGCCACCTAGTTTCCTGGGATTTCAGTGGTTAGGACCTTAAAAAAAAAAAAAAAAAAAAAATTTGCATGGGAATATTGCGCTAGAATTAGAAAAGTCAAAATGGTGGGCGAACAGCGTAATTTAGACACGGTTATTTTTGGCGTGTGGGACATTCGCTTGCATACAGATAGAGTTGGGTAGGGAGAATGAAGACTGGAGGGATAAAGACAGAAGAATGGGGTCAATAGGGGAGACGACCCCAGGTAGAATCAGTGGGGCATGCCCATACCCCACCAGAGGGAAGAGTGGGGTCGGCAAGGAGGGGAGGAGACAGGAAAGCCATCACCTTCCCCCACCGGGGTAAGGGAGAAGAAAGGGCCGAACAAGGGAGCCGGCTCAGATCACTAACATGGCGTGTATGTAGCAAAGCTGTGGCTTCGTCAGGTCCATGACAGTGTACAGTCCATTAGTTGGTCAGTGTTGGGATAGGATCCCATCCACTGCTGTTCCAATAATCAGGGTGTCAGTGTGGGATGGTGTCACTAAGGGGATATAGGTCTCCTCCAGTTAAGTCCTAGTCATTGTTGTCCGTTTCAGTTGTCAGAGTTCCAGTGTCGAGTTTAGGGAAGTTGTGGTAATGCTCGTAGTCTGCTGAACAGTTCGTGCGCAAATTTCGAGAGGGCTCTATAGTACTCCTCCTCCGACAGTACAAGGTGTTCCCGATCCTTTGAGTTGAAACATATTTTTGTTATAAAGTGACATCTTATATCATCAAAGAGGGGGCATTCATGCATCAGATGTGTCCATGTCTGATTTTCACCACAGTGGCATAGTGGTGATTCTTTTATTCCGAAGGTCGAAAGTTTGGCATTAAAGGAACCATGTCCCGTTAGAAGGAAGGTGGTGTAGAGCCCCGGTGAGAACCAGGCCGGCTGGTGGGGGTAGACTTGGGTAACGTCCGGGATAAATTTCCGGGTTATGGCGCCTTTAGTTGATTCTGCCCATCGGGACTGCCAGGTTTGCCGGAGATGGTTGATAAGACGTTTTTTCTCTATGTTGCTGTTGTTGGCTGGATCGGTAGTGAAGCCGATGCAGGATACACTTTTACCTCTAGACAGTTGAAAGAGCATGCCGCAGCGGACAATTTCCAGGTCCAGGGGGAGTGATCCTGCCAGGGCCTGCAGCGCATGAGAGCTGACAGTCAGCATGCTCTTGTGATGGTGAGCAAGATGCTATGCTGTATTGATTCTAATTTCCTTTTGTTCACAGCCGTGGTTGCTTTGTTGTACCAAATCCCTGCAGCGTATGAGACGGCAGGGATGAAAAAAGCCTTGTAAAAGAGAGACAGGGTCCGTTTCCGTAGTCCCCAATCTTTTCGTGTGACTCTTGCTATGAGGGCTTAGTAGTTCCTGATCTTTCTCTGGAGATAGATGAGATGTGGGGTAAAGGATAAGTTTTTATCCAATACGATTCCGAGGTATTTTAGCTCTGTAGTTAGTTTAATCGTGGTTCCTTCTATTTTGATTTGTGGTGGCCTTCTCGTGTCGAGAGAATCCTTGAGAAGTATTGAGGATGTCTTGGTTGGTGATATTGTTAGGTGGTTCTGTTTCGCCCATGTTTGCAGAGAGTGAATTGCCCGGTTTGCAGTGGCTTCCAGTTGTGCCCGGCTGTCCCCCTCCAGCATCAGGACGAGGTCGTCTGCAAATGCTTGTGCATCTGCCCCATTGAGATTCTGATTGAGGAAGCCGTCCATCACCAGATTCCAAAGGAGTGGCCCCAGGATTGAACCTTGTGGGCACCCCCGGAAGATAGGCCGCGTAGGTTGAGAGTAGGGAGCACATACTGAGATCCTTCTATCAGATAGGTAGGTTTTGATACAGTGGTACAGGTTATTGGAGATATTTGCCTCCCGGAGTCTGCCGAGGACACTTGGCCACCAGAGTGAGTCAAATGCCCCGGCAAAATCGACAGAGATCATTAGGAAGTATTTGCGGTTACAGTTGTTAGCTGCGGTTATTATGCGTTCCAAGGCGTCTACAGTGGAGCAGCCTCTACGAAAGCCAAATTGTTTGGGGGATCGCAGCCCTGCTTCTAGGTAGTGGGTTTCTATTCTGTTGTGGAGTAAGTGTTCAAATAGTTTGCTCAGTACCGGTAATAGTGCTATAGGTCTGTACGACTCCGGAAGTTCCCGTGATTTTGTCGGGTTCTTCAAGATCAGTCGGATCCGTGCAGATCTCCAGTCATGAGGAAAGTAGCCTGCAGAGAGACAATGATTGAACAGATTTAGGATAGTTGTTGGTATGTATTCTACGGCCTTTTTTACGATCTCTGGTTCCAGATAGTCTTCACCAGGCATTTTCTTGTTTCGTATTTTGGCGGTCGCCAAGTAGAGGTCTGCTAGTGTGAATGGGTCTTCACGTTCTACTGGGTTGTAGTTTGCATTTTCTTCGCAGAGACGGAGCTGCTCCAGGGAGTGAGCTGTCGGGAGTTGCCGAAAGATGGTATTGAGGATATTGTCTATTGATTGGTGCCATGATTTTGTATAGAAGCCAGCAGGCTTCTATACAAAATCATGGCATGTTTTAGTTGAGGGAACTACCTCTCCTTTGGGCAGCTTGTTCATTGCGACTTTATATACAATCCCCCAAGGGTACTCGTTCCCGGTAGTTGAAACTAGCATTTCCCAGGATCGTTTCTTCCGTGTTCTGATCAAGGCGGTGTATTCATTCCTGACCTCACGATATTGCTGCTTGAGGACCTGCACCTCTGCTGCCGGCCAGGATCTTCTTGCTCGTTGAAAATTTTTTCTGCGTGTATTTACCTCATGTCGGAGTCTCTGAAGCTCCGGGCACCACCAGGGGACCGCGCTTGGGGATGGTTTCTTCCTTCTGATGGTTGCGTTTGCAGCCTCTATAATTATGTTTACAATGGCGCGTTGGTGTTGGTCTGGGGTAAGAGTTGCATAGTCAAAAGTTTGGACAGAGCCAGTCAGTGCTTCTTGAAATTGTTCCCAGTTGGCCTTGTCCACGGCGAATCTGTTGATGGTTATTCTAGGTGTGGGTTGTCTGTTAAGGGCACGGTGCATCTGGAATGTAATAACTCTGCGGTCAGAAGTTGTCCAATCCTCTCTGACCTTCCATGAAGATATATGTCCAGCAATGGAGCGGGTAGCAAAGCTTACATCTATTGTTGCTTCCCATAATGTGCTTGAGAACGTGGGCAGATTGTTCGGCTGGTTTAGTATTGCCAGGCTATTGTTGGTGAGTAATTCTTCGAGGCGCTGGCCGTTAGTAGTACCACGTCGGTCAGGGGTTGTACTGTGCCACGCCGGCGACCTGCAGTTAACATCTGCACAGACTATTACTTTGGCGTTGGGGAGCTCATGGAGAACGTTTTACAGGTAATGTATTGCAGGGAGGATGTCTTCGCCAGGTCGACAGTACAATGATATTGCATAGAATTCTCCTAATGGGGAGATGATTTGAGCACAGGCAGCCCATTTATTGCAGAGATGAGTTATCTTCGTTACCGTGAGGTCAGGATTGCGAACTATCAAGGCTGCCCAGGGGGTATCTCCGTCATGCTGAACTATTTTATACGTGAGGGGATAGCCTTTCACCTCTTTCTTGTGCGTGTAAGGCTCTTGGAGAAAGAGGACATCAAGATTGTCTTCATCGGCCTTCTTCTTTAGTTGCGCGGCAACAGCTTTAGCCCGTTGTGCATTATGTTGAGCAAATTTCATTGTGTTTACATTATTGCTTTTATCAAGAGTTCCCATAATCGGTTCTTGATTGTTGAGCACTTTTGGCTTTTATGTATACGGGACAGTTTCTGTCTCTAATGGAGTGATCTGCTGGTAGTTTTAAGGCTTTGCAGTTTGTGCACACTGGTCGGGCGGTTTTATTAGGGCAGGAGTTGTAGTTGTGGCCTATGTCTGCACAGTGCCCACAAGTTGGGGAGGTTTGTGGTTGCACACACGTATGTGTGGTATGGCCGAATCGGCAACACCGGAAGCATTTGGGCACAGCCACGTGCTCTCTAAAGCGGTGGCTGCCCCAATTGATATAAATCCGTGTCTGTTGGCTGATTATCTTCCAGGCTCTTGGGGCTAACTCAATCACCCAGTTTGTGGCGTTACCGTTTCTGGGCTTTGTCTGGTATTTAGGTGTGATTAGCACCGATGGGTCAATATCTGGAATGTCGTGCTGCAGGTTTCTTCTGTAGATTTCGTCCTGTAGTTGGGTTGGAGAGAGGTCACTTCCAGTGTCGTAAATTACAATACTCGGTCCCTTTCTCTTGGGGATCTCTGCATGGAGACCCAGGGAGGGCACTTTCTGGTTTTCAATGATTTTATTCGCCTCTTCCTGTGTCTCAGTTTCAATAATAACGCCGACGTTGCGAGTCTTCCTCATCGATTTTATTCTGGTGGTTTTAAAATCTTCACCAAGGTTAGTAATTACCGAGTTTTTCACCTCTTCGCTTGTATGGTGAGCCTCTGGTGTGGCTGGCCTTAAGATGACCAGATGTGGGCGTTGTAGTAGGGGCCCCTTCTTCCTGCTGGGGGCAGCAGGAATCGGCTGTTGCTCTATTGTTGTGATCCTCAGCGCTTGGGCGTATGTGGGGACGTGCTGTGGCGTTTTGTTTGCCCCACAATCAATATAAGCCTGGAGCTTTGCTGTTGCTCTTTCACTCTCTAGGAAAGTTTCTATCACTGCTAGGAGGTGATGAGTTTTTGAAACAGTGATTTTGTACCCCCCCCTCCTCTGATCGGGATCCTAGGCGATTGTCTTTTTTGCTTATAGGATAATGCGCCACTGAACACAAATTCTATATCCCAATCATTTCCCACAAAAAAACGTTCCAGCTAGAGGCGAACTGGCCGCCACCGTCCTTTCCACACCGGGAGGAAAAGCCCCGGTTCGAATCTCGTCGATGACGCGAGGAACTTTAATGGGCTTTTTTCACTCCTTGGCCGAGTTAGTCAAGGTTTTTTTCCCCAGAAATGGGCGTTCTCCGTCCAGCAAAACAGACAAATCTACCATAGAACACACAATTAACAGACATAAGACACAGCACGGCAGATGAATTTAATTATTCGGGTGGCCTAAATATAATAGTAGAGGCGAACTGGCAATAAGACCTACTGGGGAAATTCCGGAGGCCCGAAGCCGATGGAGGCTGGTGTGATTTTGGCCATAAACAGTATAAGGCTTTTACAATTTTTACCCAGTAAAAAAGTCTTACCTTTTTTTCTTACCTTAATTTTTTCCTTAATTTCCTTAAAATTCTTACCTTAATTTTTTCCTTAATTTCCTTAAAATTCTTACCTTAATTTTTTCCTTAATTTCCTTAAAATTCTTACCTTAATTTTTTACCTTTGGGTCCAGACAATTTCGTCACAATACTAAATAAGGGGACCAACTGATAACTATGAACTATCAATTTTTCATATCCTTCACTGATTCTTAGTGAACTTGGTGCATTTGCCACATAAATTGTATAATTAGCCAATATCTTCATATATATTATTTTTACTCAATTATTAATTTATTATTATTAATTAATATATATATATATATATACACACTGCCCTACCATTAATATCTGAACATCCCTCCATGGATCAGGAAACACGTCCTATGCATGTAACACGTCACAAAACCTGCAATAACTATGCACACTGGGATTTGAACAGACAGTTGCAAAAGCGGGCATGTAAGATTACACGTTCAACAGAATTAACAGACTTTCAACGTGGAATGACAGTAGGATGCCACATAAGCAAGCGTTGTGTACGAGACGTCACAGTCACTCTGGGGATCTCTAGGTCAACGGTTAGTGATGTAATATGCAAATGGCAGAGGAATAAAATGAATCTGCCAAAAAAAACGGCAAAGTAAACCCCGAAAACTAACAGAATGGGACAAGAGAATACTGCGAAGAACTCTGTAATTGAGCAGCAGCCTGGCAAAAAGGTGCAGGGGAAACCAGAGACTCCTGGGAGTCATTGCGGAACAAGTAAATACATGGGCTGTGTTAGTCAGCTAAGAATAGGAACAAGTGCAGGTACTTGTTCGTACAATGCGAGGAGTTTCGTAAATATATTTGAGGTGTATGGTCAAAACTTCAAAGCAGATATTGTTGGGACAACAGAGATGTGGTGTCACATAGATATAAGGAATGCAGAACTGAAATTTGAGGAGTACAATGTGTACAGGAAGGAAGGAGGGGTTATATTATTAGTTAAGAAACACATAAAATCCAAGGAAGCACAGCCAGTCGACATGAGTGGACAGAGCAGTGTCGAGTAAGTTTGGTGAGACATAAACACTGGGAACGCAAAATTGAGAGAAGGAGTGTGTTATAGGCCTAATGAATCTGATGAGTATAACAAACAACTGTACAGAGAAATAGAGTGGACCAGTAAATCAGAGTGTCTTATATTGGGGGATTTTAATTTCCCAGATATTGACTGGAATTTGTGGGTTGGTCACTCACACACTAGCAAGGCTTTTTTGGATTCATTGGATGGTTTCTAAAGCAGCATGTTCGGGAGGCAACTAGAAGAAGTAATACTCTTGATCTGATTAGGAGTAGTGATTCTTCATGCATTAAGAAACTGCAGATAAAGGAACCACTAGGTGGAAGCGTGCTGAAGTGGGATTTACTCAAAGAAGTAACTACCATCAGGGGTAAAGGGAAGGGTTTTTGCTTTCGTAGAGGCGACTACGATGGTCTGAGACAGTATTTAAATTCTATACAGTGGGACCAAATGATGATGTTACCAACAGCAAATTCAAAATGGGAACCATTCAAAGAACTTATCTTGGAAGCTACTAGGCTTTACATACCAACAAAGAAATATTGTTCAATGTTTAGGCCTAAAATGTATGTCAGATGGACTAATTAGACATGTGACAGAGAAGAAAAATGCATTGGATACATGAAAATTAACAGGTGACACAGAAGCCTATGATAGACATAAGCTGTAAACAAGACACAAAATTGGTTAGGCAGGTCTTGGTCTGTAACCATTGTATTTGGTCTGAAACCAAGTCACAAAAGAGGTTAGGCAGGAAAAATTATGAGAAATCTTTGCAAAGGATGCAAAGAAAAACAACAATGAGTTCTTTACCTATGTAAACTCTAGAAGGAAAGGAATGAATCAGATTGGTCCACTGGATATTTATAGTTCAACTGTTGATGATCTTGCTCGGGTGGTTAACAAACTAAATGAGTATTTTGTATCCACATTCACACATGAAGAGTTATTCGGGGAGGGGAATGCCAGAGGTGAATTAACTCTGACAGTGAGCTAGATGATTCTGTAATAACTGAGAGGAAATTGGAGGAAAAATTGTTGAAAAATAAACATAAAAAAGGCACCTGGGGTGGATGGGATCTATCCAGTTATATTAAAGGAGGCAGCAAAGGAAGTAAGCAAACCCTTAGCCATAATTATGAGAGCTTCCTTGGACTTAGGGTAGGTACCCATGGACTGGAGTTGTGCCAATCCACAAAGGTTGGTCAGTTGGTTATTTGGTTTTTAGGAGCATTAGCAACTAAGGCCATATTACTCCGGGAATATGCAGTGGTCATTCCCTGACCTTTTCGAATCCTCAGTATTTGGTGGTGACGGGCTCGAACCCCGGTCTAATCAAGAAGCGTGTGCTACGCACCGCTGCTCCTTCCCACCTGGCTACGGAGGGGCCCATCCACAAAGGAGGATCAAAGGGAGACACAGTTAATTACAGACCTATTAGTTTAACTTCTGTTTCAGGGAAAGTAAAGGAGTCACTGGTTAAAGAAGCACTGCAGGATCATCTAGACAAGACTTTTTTTTTCCTTTTTTTTCTGTTTATACTCCAGCACGACAACCAAGTCAGTAGAATTTACAATACAAATATTTATCATATTTAGTAGTCAAGGGCTTGAACCCCGGTCCACTCAAGGAACGCGTGCTATGCACTCTTGCTCCTGACCACTCGGCTACGTCAGGCCTATTCACTTATAGCTCAGACACAACATGGGTTTATTAAGGGAAAGTCTTGTCTGACCAATTGGATTGGATACTATGATGTAGTCACAAAGGAACTGGATGCAGGGAATAGTTTGGATATCATATATTTGGATCTTAGAAAGGCTCCTGACATGAAAGACTGCTGCACAAATTTGAGCAGTATGGCATTGGAGAAAATTGCTACTATGCAGGGCCGGCTCGAGGGTATGTGGCACCCCTAGTCCAGTTTGGTTTTCAGCACCTGATCATTTTTTTTTTTTAATTTTTAAGCTTTATAAATTTTACAAAACGGGCATGTCTAATAGAACATATTTAAAAAATCTTACATCTAATTAAATTTACAAACTTTTATTTACAAAAGGTATATAATAAGAATAAATTATTCGAAAACTAAACAAAAAAAATTCAAGAATTTTTTTGTTTAGTTTTTATTCAAGAATAAATATTTAAAATTATACTTATAAAATAGGTGTATAATAATAATAAACATAATAATTTTACAAAAACAAAGCAAAAAAAATCTTAAATAAAGTATATAAGCTGTGTCTATAAAGTGTAAGAATAATTATTGAAAATCGTAGCAAAAAAACAATTTTTTAACTAAATTAAAACTTTTCTTTCACAAAGCAAAAAAAATCTTAAATAAAGTATATAAGCTGTGTCTATAAAGTATAAGAATAATTATTGAAAATCGTAGCAAAAAAACAATTTTTTAACTAAATTAAAACTTTTCTGGCTTTTACTGTCGCAAAATTTGTTATCAATTCTTCCATATCAAGTTCTTTTAAAATATCTCGTTCAATCGATAACATTGTTAATCCGTCTAATCTTTCCTGACTCATAGTTGTTCTCAAATGAGTTTTAATAAATTTCAGTTTCGAAATTTATTAAAACAAAAGGTTTTAATGAAAAGGTTTGATAAGGAAGATGTTAATTGCTGATCACAAATGAATTGGAGAATTTTCGCGGGTGACATTTCTTCATTCGAATATGAACAGTGAAGATATCTAATTTCGTGAAGCAAATCCGTTCCCGATATGTCTTTTTCTTTTTCTGCTGTTAAAAATATTAATAAATTCATACAACGTTTTAATCCAGTTAACTGCTTAGTTAACTAATAATTAATTGATAAACCAGTTATTTAATTTTTTATAGTTTAATGAATGCCCCAGACTGTAGCGTGATAAAACGGAGTTTGGTGCGAAAAGTAAAATTGGCGCTCCAAAAATAAATTTTTTTATCAAAACGGAGCCCCATGCAATACGGCGCCTGGTACGAAAAATGTATTATACTGGCTACCTGGTACGATGTACGATGTATTATCCTGGCTACCTGGTCGTGTTTATGAGTGCACTCAATCCGGGTGATCACCTTTCAACCCGCTGTGATGTGTTGGATCATTTCTGAGGCCAAGTGGTATCGTCGACATGTGTCATCGAACACTTCAGGCTCCTTGGCGATGCATTTTCTATAGTTCCATTCCCAATTCCCTTTGACAATTGGGCGTTCGTGGATGTACAGTTCTGCAGGGATGAGCTCTCTCTCCGTCATAGGTTGCGACGAACTGTATAAGAATACAGTATTGAAGGGAGCAGGTAAGTTCTCCTCGCTCCCGAATCTGTTAAAATTCCGCAACCTTTGGCGCTGCAATCAGCGACTTGGCCTTCCATGGGTACGTGGAGTTTTCCCAGTACCTTTTTTCGGGTCTTGGATCAGGCCGATCACCAGGTCGTACCAAATGATCCTTACTGAAGGGGAGGAGAGAGCACGCTACCTTCAGGAAATCCTCCCATTTAAAACCGTCGTAGACATCAAGGACTTCTCCTGCCCTGATAAAGAGTCATTAACGCCGCCTAAGGAAAATGACCGATTCCAATGTTATTGGGATCACCCAATGGAGCACTGTGCAGTGCGTGCAGCTAATATTTACACTCAATGGCTTGAGCGTGAACGACTGGTGAAAATGAGTAGCCTCCAATTTTAAACACACACACCAACCGTTTATGACTGATTGAATAATGAAATAAAATAAAATAAAATGATAGCAAAGACTGTAAAATAAAATTTACAAAAAACTTTTAATTATTTACAAAAAACTAAACTATAACAAAAATAAAATAAGTAAATAAGTTAAAATGCATTAAAATATAAATATAAATATAAAAACGATAAAAAAACACTATTAGAGCTTTCGGAGGTGTCTACCTCCTTCCTCAGTGAGACTTAAGCGACACATCCTTAAATACCAGGTTCACGGCACACGTGGATGACCAGGCGCATACTCAGCATTCCTTTCACTTGTACCAGAGCCGGAAGTGGTCTGGAGACGTGGAAAATTAAAACGTTTATCTCTGGCCAAAACCACCGCCTCAAAAAGGGGGTGAAGCCTAACTTCCCTGTCTCTGTTCATGCTATTGTTACTAGAGGATCCAATCCACAGACTTTCCAGCCACTTGCGGTCCCAGAATCTATGCGCCCGGTCAAGGATGACAGCGTTGTCTGGGGAGATCTGGTGTTGTTTTTCCCAATAGTGCTCGGCAATGGCGGATTTATTGAGCTCTGCGGTCCGTATCGCTCGTGAATGTTCCACCAGACGGTCCTTGAGACGCCGTCCTGTCTCCCCCACGTAACATTCCCCACAATCCGGGCATGTGATCTCATATACGACCCCACTACTAGAATCCCTAGTAATAGGGTCTTTGACCTGTGACACTACTGTGTGCAACCTCCGGCCCGGAAGCTGCACACAGTGATGTATAAACGTGAACCTGTTTATACATCACTCCTTGGAAAACAAAGGTTGTACTAGAAAGACATAATTCAACAGCACCACATATATCTTCTATGTTTAGGTGGGATCTAGCACTTAAGGTATTATCCTTTTGTAAAGCCAACCTCACACATTCTACCCCATGTGCTATGGGGATACACGTAAATAATGATATAACATCTAATGACATCATCATCTCGTCCTCCCCTCCTATTGGGCCTATCCACGGCACAGCCATGGGTTCTCCAATCAGCGCCATTGTTGCAAATCTGGCTAAGGAGGAATTTCAGAATAGGGTTTTCGCGAGATTGGAGTTCCCTATGCGTAAGTGGAAACGATATGTTGATGACACGTTCAGTATTGTAAAGAAGGGGAGAGAGGAAGATGTGGTCTCGTTTCTCAATGGTTTCTCCCCCTTTATAAAATTCACCTCGGAGGTAGAAATAGATGGTACCCTCCCATTTCTGGACATAATGGTATATAGGGAAGGCCCCAGACTTAGAACTAAGGTTTATAGGAAACCAATGTGTAGGGGCCAGTACACACATTATAGGACGGCACAGACTGTCCAACATAAAAATAGTGTGGCCAGAGCACTTTTGGGTAGGGTGAGAACACATTGCAGTACCCCTGAGGAGGGGGGGGAAAGGAAATTAGGCAAATCACGACGGATCTTATGAGGTGCGGTTACCCCCAGAGGGTCATTGATGAATACAACAGAGAGGAAGAGCCCAATCGGGTAGTTCCGCCTGTACCGCTTACCACAGTGTATGTTCCCTACTATCCGGGCCTGTCAGATCGCATTGCGAGGATGCTTCGCGACTTTCAGACATGCTGTGTGCAGCTTCCGGGCCGGAGGTTGCACACAGTAGTGTCACAGGTCAAAGACCCCATTACTAGGGATTCTAGTAGTGGGGTCGTATATGAGATCACATGCCCGGATTGTGGGGAATGTTACGTGGGGGAGACAGGACGGCGTCTCAAGGACCGTCTGGGGGAACATTCATGAGCGATACGGACCGCAGAGCTCAATAAATCCGCCATTGCCGAGAACTATTGGGAAAAACAACACCAGATCTCCCCAGACAACGCTGTCATCCTTGATCGGGCGCATAGATTCTGGGACCGCAAGTGGCTGGAACGTCTGTGGATTGGATCCTCTGGTAACAATAGCATGAACAGAGACAGGGGAGTTAGGCTTCACCCCCTTTTTGAGGCGGTGGAAAGGAAGCCAGAGCCGCTGAAGACGAACTCCGTACACCATTCTAGCTCAGTGGGAGACCATCTCTCACTGAGCAATATAAAAGAAGTTTTGTGGTTTTGGCCAGAGATAAACGTTTTAATTTTCCACGTCTCCAGACCACTTCCGGCTCTGGTACAAGTGAAAGGAATGCTGAGTATGCGCCTGGTTATCCACGTGTGCCGTGAACCTGGTATTTAAGGATGTGTCGCTTAAATCCTTCCTCAGTGGAAGCGATGTGTCGCTTCCACTGAGGAAGGAGGCAGACACCTCCGAAAGCTCTAATAGTGTTTTTTATCGTCTTTTTATCGCTTTTATATTTATATTTTAATGCATTTTAACTTTTACTTATTTTATTTTAGTTATAGTTTAGTTTTTTGTAAATAATTAAAAGTTTTTTGTAAATTTTATTTTACAGTCTTTGCTATCATTTTATTTTATTTTATTTCATTATTCAATCAGTCATAAACGGTTGGTGTGTGTTTAAAATTGGTGGTATGAATAATCCTAACCTCAGAGGCCTTATTGCAGATGAGTAGTCCTGCCCAGTCAGAATGGTGGCATGAATGAGAATTGGACAGTCCAGTAAAAATATAAAAAAAAAGGAGAGATGACTTGTCCATGTTAGATTAGCGTATAAATATAACTTGCAAATATCCATGTTAAACTTGTATATAATATATATGTTATATAGTATGAATCAGAGCTGTAATACTCAATATGTTCTACGTTGATAATAATATTAGAAATTAATAAGAGGAGTTTACCTCAATATAGTACGTAGAACACTTCCGTATGATACCCTCCAGAAATTAAAACTGAAAAAACGAAAAAATCGACAACTTACCGGTACATTAAAGTTAAATATAAATAATTAAATAATCAATTTAACACAATTCAAAATCAATTTAAAACAATTAAAATTCAAATTAACGCAATTAAAAGAATCTAACGAAAATATTCAAAACGATTTTCCTTCCTGAAGCTGACAATGCTTTTCGACCGACTGTCGTGATCACAGGAATGAAAATTACCGAATCAGGCTAAACCTGCAACTTAAATAGTGATTATATGTCTTCGCGCATGCGCGTAAAGGTCCACGCATCGGAGATCAAATATGGCCGCCGAACATTAACAGAATTCTCGTGTAATTTAATTTCAACGGTTTCTGCAATTAATAGTCGCGTATAATTACGTTGAACGTTAAGTATTTTGGCCTCGTTAAATAAAAAAGTATGTTTTTCGTTAATGGCATGAAAGGCTAATTCTGACGCTGCTGAACGAGAAGCACGAACTGAGGCTTCGTGTTGATTTACACGAATATTAAGAGAAAACCGCGTCGAACCTTGGTAAGACGAGTCGCAATCACCGCAAGAAATGTTGTATACCAGATCATTAATTTGAGTTGCGAACGCGGAAAGAACCGAGCGAATGTTCAGTATAGTGTGTAACTTCCGTATAGGCCTAGCTATAATTTTAAATTCGGTATCTTTAAAGAATCTGTTAAGCTGTTTGTACCACTGTTCAACATATGGGACAGAAATAAAGTATTTTTTGATATTACTATTGTTGATTGGTGTAGTATTTTGTATCCTATCCTTAGCTTGTACCCTAATTCGATTTATTGTGTTAATGGGATAACCCCTGTTTAAGAATCTGCTAGTTAATATTTGTATTTCTGAGTCCAAAGCAGAATCCGTCGTTGAATATTTATAGGCATTTAGAAATTGATTAAAGATAATCGATCTTTTGTAGGTGAACGGGTGATAGCTATTATAATGTAGAAACATACCGGTGTTTGTGGGTTTTCGATAGATGCTAAATTGTATTTTGTTCGAGTCCCGGGTAAGCGTGAAATTTAGAAAGTTTAATGACTTTGTATCCCTATCTTCCCTTTCCAATGTAAATTTGAGTCTAGAATGAATATTATTAAACGAATGTAAAATGTCTTGGACAGTACTACTATCGGTAATAACTAGAACATCGTCTAAATACCTCCCATAGTATGTGATACGGGGACGAAAAGGTGTCAAATGTATCTGCTCAATTGTTGAGAGATAGATCTCTGACATTAAGCCACTCAGGCTCAAACCCATTGGTAATCCAAAAATTTGTTTGTACACCTTGTCTCGAAAGGTGATGTAGTTAGCCTCAACTAACAGTTTAATTAAGTGAAAAATTTCCTTAATAGGCAGCTTCGTATAATTAATCGGTGTCGAGTTTTTATTTAACATATCCCAAATAATATCTAATGTGTATTCAACGTTTACATTCGTATATAATGAGGTAACATCTAGTGAGAATAAATTGTCATTGTCGCCGAGTCTACAGTCTTTAAGATTATTAAATAATGTATCGTAATTCTTAATCCCAAATTGTATAACCTGTCTAAAAGGTTTTATAATGTTATATACATGTGTGGCTAAGGCTGAAAATGCCGAGTTCCTGTAGGAAACAATAGGTCGAATAGGAAATCCAGTCTTGTGTAATTTTACCTGACCGAAAAGTGCAGGAATATTGTATGTTCTGGACTTCAATTCCTTCAACTGAACCATAGTAATGTAGTCGTTTTTACGATATGTGGTTAACGTTTTATTGTATTGATTTACCAAATTGGTAAACAGTGCCGGGTCTACTTTACGATAAGTGGAGGTATCAGACACAACTGAATCTAACTTATTAATATAATCATGTTTATCTAGTATTACCACTGTATCTCCTTTATCTGCCCTCTGTATAATAATGTCCTTATTTTCTCGAAGTTCTCGTAAAGCTGAACTGTCATGTGTATTCACATGACAGTTCAGCTTTACGAGAACTACTTTACATAGTTCATATGGGACATTCCATTTTGGATCTCCTTCGAGGCTTCCATTCCCTGGGCAGACGCCCATCCATGGATAAAATCTAGAAGGGATATAATGACAGAGTCTAGAACTCAATAATATTAAAGAAAAAAATTTTAAAATAACTAACAACACAAAAACATATTCTCTTGGCCACTTAGCCTCTTTTTAGAAAAATCTGCTTCAAGAATATTCTTTGCAGATCTTAATTAAAAGAGTTCCCGCCCCTGCCGCGAGGAGGCGGGCCTCTACTATCTAGACACAGTCTTCTATTAAAAACATTTCTTACATATTCGTTAAAGCAATGAAACATCCATCTTTCCGCAAACAGGACCTGGAGGGCATCCCTCTCCAAGTTGCCAATGGACAATCTCAATTGATTCCTATAATCTTCATACACCGTACAATCCAGCATAATATGCTCCGATGTTTCTGGGGAACCACAATAACAAGATTCACTTTCCCGCAGCCCCAATTGATATAACCTCATGGCAAGTCCGTGTCCAGTCAGCAAAAATGTAGCATGCAAACTAAATTGCAACCATGTCTTTTTCTTGTTTACAATATCTACTCTAGGTAGAAATACATATGTTTGCCTGCCCTTATCTGAACTTTCCCAATCACTCTGCCACTTTATCATTATTTCTTGTAACATTCTAACCTTCTCTTCTTTCATGTCATTTCGATTATAAATCCGTCCTTCTTCCGGACATGACAATATACCCATGATTTCTTTTCTTATGTTTCTCTTGGTATAATAGGTCAGACCAGACAGCAAAACACTATACTGAGCAGGGATCTTGCCAGAGATCACCTGCAAGGCCTCTGTCGAGACAGTTCGACATGCTCGAGTTATTCCTAATAAAGCAAACCTTTGGGCTTATTATAACTAGAGGAACTAGTTATTTTAACTAGAGGAACTCTATGAACCCATGCTCCGGAGGCATATATCACAATGGGGATAAACAAGCAATCATATAATAAGTTAAGAGATCGACCCTTAATCCCCCAATCTACTCTTATAACCCTCCGGAGCTTAGCATATAGGGTTCTTATTTTCTCTCGCAAGTATATCACATGTTTTGTAAAAAACAATCGTTCCTCTAAATTTAAACCCAAATATTTAACTTCTCTCACATATCGAACTGAATCGCCCAGAAGCCTCACAACCGGGGCTCGGTTCTGACTCAATCTTCCCTTCAATAACATCTGGACGGTCTTATCTTTGGATACTTCCAATTTGTATCTCCTTGTCCAGTCAGCCAATTCACACAGAACCAAAGCTGACTTCTCTTCAATTTGAGACCTTGTATCTCCTTCCACCAATATAGCCAGATCGTCGGCATATGCGATCTTGGTAACTCCAAAAATTTCAAAACTTAGAAATTCATCGAGGACAATATTCCAAACGAAGGGTCCAATCACCGAGCCTTGAGGACATCCACGATATATATCTTTTTCAATTTGAGCATACTTTGTTTGTATCAACATTTTTCTGTTCACAAAATATTGTTTAAACACATTATATAACTTTTCTGAACAATCTGTTACACTAATTCTATATAATATACCACTCCACCATAGCCGGTCGAATGCTCCCTTAAAATCAATAAATATAACTAGGACATACCTTTTCCCACTACCCTCCACTCTCTGCACCAGTCTACAGGCTGCGTCTTCCGTTGAATTATCTTTCTTAAATCCATGTTGATTTATCGACATCAAGCCTTTTCTTTCATAAATAATCATCAATCGGTTAACAATTAACCGTTCATATATTTTTCCCAGTACAGGAAGAAGGGCAATAGGACGATATGCCCCAGTTTCATTCAACATTCTATCCACACTCTTTACTAACAATTTAACCCGAGCAATCTTCCAGCTATCGGGGAATACACCTTCTTCCAAACACTTGTTATACATTTTTACTATAATATCTGGATTCATCACATATACTTTTTTAATCACATCTACTTCTAATTTATCAAGGCCCGGTGATTTTCCACTCCTCGCTCGGCCTATCGCCTCGGCTGCCTCATCAGAAGTAAAAACTTCTTCACATTCTTCATTACCATATTCTTCAACACTGTTCTTCATTCTTTCTTGTTCATCACTAAGTATGTCCAAATCCACTGGAAGGAGGCCATCCAAGATCCTGCTTACGGAATCATCCCATGTCATAGTTTCATCATCCCCCGTGCCAATTGTATATGTAATATCAGAGAGGCTTCTCTTATCATTTAAAATCTTATAAATTGAGTTCCAAGGGTCTCTGGATCCCTGCTCGTTTACAAAAATTTTCCACTTATTAATCTTAGCATTGTTGACAGCGTCAGTGTACTCACGTCTAGATGCTCTATACTGTTCTCTTATCACCTCACTTAAGTCCAAATCACCTTGTCGTCGCAATCTCTGGAATAATCTTCTTCTCCTAAATACTTCCTTTCTCATCCTTCCTAAATCACTCGACCACCAAAAAAACGGGGCGGTTCACACATTTCCCAACTTTAAAGTACTTATAACACAGTTCCTGTAATAACACAGTCAAGCTACTAACAAATTGCACAGCAGTATAATTCATCCAATTAACTAAGTTTATTCTATTTACATAATCACTTTCAAACTCAGACCATGTTGCACTATTTACATTTTTAATATTGAACCTTCCTGTATCAAAATAATTTCTTTTTACATTCCTTTCTTCTATCACAAAGAGAATAACATTGTGATCGCTTGTGGTGCAATCTTCATACACATTCCACTCCTTAATTTTTCGTAACATAGATGTTGTCGCTATTGTTACATCAATGAAAGCCTGTCCATGTACCGTTGAAAAGGTAGGACAGTGGCCTTGCACATTAACCACCTCAACCCTGCTGGTAGCAAGACATTCTTCTAGTATTATACCTCTGTCATCAGAATGACTTCCACCCCACAGAGGTGAATTGGCATTAGCATCCATTGGCATTAGCATCCAGTTCATATGGGACAGAAATACTTTATTTCTGTCCCATATGTTGAACAGTGGCACAAACAGCTTAACAGATTCTTTAAAGATACCGAATTTAAAATTATAGCTAGGCCTATACGGAAGTTACACACTATACTGAACATTCGCTCGGTTCTTTCCGCGTTCGCAACTCAAATTAATGATCTGGTATACAACATTTCTTGCGGTGATTGCGACTCGTCTTACCAAGGTTCGACGCGGTTTTCTCTTAATATTCGTGTAAATCAACACGAAGCCTCAGTTCGTGCTTCTCGTTCAGCAGCGTCAGAATTAGCCTTTCATGCCATTAACGAAAAACATACTTTTTTATTTAATGAGGCCAAAATACTTAACGTTCAACGTAATTATACGCGACTATTAATTGCAGAAACCGTTGAAATTAAATTACACGAGAATTCTGTTAATGTTCGGCGGCCATATTTGATCTCCGATGCGTGGACCTTTACGCGCATGCGCGAAGACATATAATCACTATTTAAGTTGCAGGTTTAGCCTGATTCGGTAATTTTCATTCCTGTGATCACGACAGTCGGTCGAAAAGCATTGTCAGCTTCAGGAAGGAAAATCGTTTTGAATATTTTCGTTAGATTCTTTTAATTGCGTTAATTTGAATTTTAATTGTTTTAAATTGATTTTGAATTGTGTTAAATTGATTATTTAATTATTTATATTTTACTTTAATGTACCGGTAAGTTGTCGATTTTTTCGTTTTTTCCGTTTTAATTTCTGGAGGGTATCATACGGAAGTGTTCTACGTACTATATTGAGGTAAACTCCTCTTATTAATTTCTAATATATATGTTATAATATTCACAATGTATAATCAACCTTAGCTCTTGTTTTACCAACATACAATGTTTAACTAGTTTATGCATATATTATTATTGTATCAAATTATATATACATACAATGTTATTTTGGTGTTAGTATAGATAGCATTATGTGTATGGATACTAATGAACAGATATTAACCCAGTGTTTGTTTATGTTTTTATGTAATATCAACAAACCCAGTGGAAAGGAAGCCAGAGCCGCTGAAGACAAACTCCGTACACCATTCTAGCTCAGTGGGAGACCATCTCTCACTGAGCAATATAAAAGAAGTTTTGTGTCCCAGGGAGAGCTACAAGCAGTGTCTTTTACTCGCATCGGAGTAGCGATTTGTTGTGACAACGGCATAAAACTGTGAGAAACCATGAACATTTTCACCGGTATCCATGAAAAGAAAACAAAAACATTAAATAAATGAACCTTTTTTTTTTAACTCCACGACTAGGAAGAAAGTGTGCATATATATACACTTTTGGTTTGTATGAAGGAGGACGCCTTGTGATTTCTTTTTTGTTTTTTCTTTTTTAAAAGGTATCGTTTTAAGTAATTGTAGGTATACCAGTTTAAATTTTTCATAACATGTCTTTTTTAGGTACTATGTAGGATTAGTTGAGGACCACATAAGATTGTAAGGGGAGGTATGTTTTAATTCTTTTAATCCCCCCCCCCCACGAAAAGATTCCATGCACAATCTTTCCAGCCTGTGCAAGCTCTTGAATTTTGGACATGTCAATTTTTTTACCCGCCCAAAATCTGGCGTTGAAGGGAAGGAGTGTAAAAATGTCTTCATTTTTACTTTTTATTCGCCTTTGAGAGCTGTCACCTCACCAAGTTACCCCATACTTTTGCCACTACTGTACTTGTAGGGTGATATTCACTTCTTGTAAAAGGCTGTTTCCTTTTTTATGGCGTACGCTCGTTGACACAGTGCTAGGGAAAACAGCAGTTGAAACACTATGCCATCTTTATGGGTCCGACTGATTCACAGCAAGAGATCGTTACTCGATGGGACAAACATCGTGGAGATAGTGTTTATAAAACGGTGAGAAATTTTATGACTTTTGTCAGAGAGAACTGAGTAATGTTAATTAAGGAACATATTTTTTGGTGAAATCTGAACCTGATAACTACGGGGTGATTATTGTCTGGAAATTTCTTGTGTAGGAATGAACAGACTTTAGCCCTAGTGACTACCGCCGGACAGTCTGGAAATACCACCCCATGCAGATGTGAAGTTCCTCTTTCTCCTCATAAATTCCATTTTTTTACCGGGTCAGGTCTCCAAAATAACATTCCCTGGGATTTTCTTTTCCCCAAAAAATTAGCCTTTTGATTAATAGAAACATCGGAAACTCAAAAAAGGGGGACATACATATATGCAGATGGGGAGAGAAAAAAGAGCGCGAACGCAGAGAGACAGGACAGAGAGAGAACAGAGACGGACAGAAGAAAAATCTAGAGAGAGACGAACACTGAGGAAGCTTTTTTTTTTAGACTATCTGACCATAAGAGATGTCTCATGGGCCTTGTGCTGCTGGCTCCTGCTCTCAACTATCAACGCCTGAACATACCAAGGAGTATTCTGGTAGGTTTCACTCCATGTTTGTAATATGATAGCTAGCAGAATGAAAGTGTTGAACATTAAGACCTAACCCCTTATTAACTAGAGTCCAGTGACAAACAACCCTCCTCCTAGGTCCACACTATAGTAGCATCAATTTTATCACACTTAGAACCTAGAAATTAAGTACAAGATCCACTTGTATAAATGTAATACTATCAGTTGTGACTGTTAAACCTGTATGGCATCCTTACACTTGTACCCAGATATTTGGACAGCGAGATGACTGTCGGCTCCAGAGAGTACGAGCAGCAGTGCCAACTAAAGGTTACATGAAGAACGCAGACAAATTTATATATATACAAATGTATCATTATCATATTAACCTATTGTTTATCCATTAATAAGAGATCAAGAGTTCTTATTTAACTGTTCGAAAGACACCATAACTTGATTTTTATATCTATTTGTATGCTACAATTAAAAAATCATGTTTTGTTTAATCATCCTTGCCTCTTAGCCATTCTCTTGCTACACATTATCCACAGCACGAGATTTATATTAAAAGAACCATATTATGTGGCATTTTGAGGTCTAACTAATAGAAAGATTTCAGAATGAATAAACACAACGCCGATTTTGATGTTGCGAGTCTATTCTCCATGATTCAGAATAGATCTTGAGAACACGAGATTGTTGTCCTAAAATATAAACCACTAGTCGATCATATAAAACACAGGCGTTTTCTGGAACATCCGTATTAGTGATTGGACTTGCCCGGAACCTTATTGTACACATTGAATGGTGAATAATAGTAAGAGCTGATGGCCTTATTCTCCATTGGCATAATGTCCAGCAAGCAAGCACACAATAACAGAGAGCCCTGTGGAACACTTTGTGGCCATTCTCTGCGTGCTGCGTCTGTTATATTTTCAGGTAAACAATGGTCTCCAACTGACGCTCCTATTGTTCGATTTTAGTCATAACTGCCCCCCTATTGACATCGCTGATCCGCCCTCTAATTCAAACAAACAACTGTGGGAAAATTTATAAATTTATTCTATATAATAAAATTCCAAATTTTCCCAAAATTTATTATTTTTTTCTGGAGTTGTAAGATTGGGTTCTTACAGAACGTTGGCTCTCAGTTTGTCCAACGTTGCACAGTAAGGCTGTGCATTGATTGTTCTTCCCTTCGGCAAGAAATCCAACAACAGAACGCCTTGGTGATCCCAGAACATTGTGGCCATGACTTTTCGGACACTGGGAACAGTTTTGAATTTTTTGTACACAGGAGATTGTGGCTGTTTCCAGGTCAGTTTTGTTTGTTCTCTGGGGTAAAGTGATGAGCCCACGTTTCGTCTGCTGTGACTATGCGAGCGAGAAAATACTCTCCTTCATTGCTGTATCGCACGAGGTTCTCCAGACACATCACCATGCGTTTTTATTTGTCTTCCTCTGACAATGGGCGGGGCACCCAGATGCAGCACACCTTTCAAAAGCCAAGGACATCGTGAAGAATTTCACGAACAGTCGACTTACTCACGTTCACTATTTGTGCAATCTCACGCAGTTTCACTCGCCTGTTTTCAAGAACGATACCCTTAATGCGCCAAATGTTGTCTTCTGTCTTCCTCAATGAAGGCCTGCCACCCTATGTCGATCTTCAATGTCAACATGACCCGCTTTAAAATCATTGCACCAAAAACACACCATGCTTCTTTGTAATCACCTTTTCGCCATACACAGTAACCAATTCACGGTGAATGTCACTTGGTGAAAACCCTTTTGCTTGCAAAACAATTAACTTCACGACCACCTGTTTTTGACCACACTCGCAAATTGGCCGTCATTTCGCAACTGGAATCTGCTGTGAGGCGACAGTACCACAACACTGCACTGGCGATCTTTTTGAATGTTATTAATGGGCAGTGGCGAGCTGTGAATATTTTAACAATGGGCTCGCACTTTTGCCGATTTTTGAAATATACTTTGGGGGGAAGGATAACTACCGAGTAAATCTGATCGGTCACGGAAGTGACGTCACACGCAGCATCTGCCAGAGGCGCTTCCCACGCTCAGATCATTAGTCTGCTTGGAACACTCACTAGTAGTATGATTAGATTAGAGCGCGTGACGCAATTTTCGTGACCAGTACGATATCTCGACTTCTAACTTTTTGGAATTTTTATATAGTATGACATCACATCCGCAAAGGTTGTTTCACAATTGTGTGAAACATTCTCCGCAAAGGATGTTTCACATAAAACTACCTACGGGCGTGCTCGGCAGATGCACGACTTTTTTATTCTTTTTTTTTTTTTTCACAACTAGGGAAATACAAAGGGTACTAGGAAAGTTTTGCAATACAGCTTTGTTTATTTAATTTTTTCAAAGTAATTTCCTCTACATTCAATACACCTCTCCATCCTCCGAAACCAATCTTTAAACCAGTTCTGCCAAGTTTCACTAGGGAGTAAAGCACACTCGTTGTCCCAAGCCCGTAGAAGGTCCTCATCACTGGAAAACCGCCTCCCTTTTAGCTTCATTTTCACATGCGGGAACAGTGCAAAGTCTCAGGGAGCAAGGTCTGGACTGTAGGGAGGGTGCTCGAGAAGTTTCAGTCCTGTCGTGGTCAAATATTCGGTGCAGGCTTTGGTGCGGTGAGCTATAGCATTCTTGACTTTGGCCGCAGGTTCTTCATAGATCCAATGACTTTAGGCAGGCATTGTTCAGTATACCACTTAGCTGTGACTGTCTTCTGCGTGTCCAAAACGACACGTTCCACAATTCCACTCGATTTGAAAAATACAGCTATCATTTTCTTCTTTACAGATCAGGATTTTCTGACAATTACGGGTGTGTCGTCATCATCAAAGACCCAAACTTTGTTTTGAGCCTTGGTCGGCAGATCGTAATAGTACAGCCAAGTCTCGTCACCTGTCACGATGTTGTTCACATACCGAGATTGTCCCTTATCAAACTTTATTAACATCTCCCGGCACCAAGTCACACGTCGTGTCATCTGCTCTTCAGTCACTTGATGCGGCACCCAGAGAGAACAAAGTTTCTTCACGTGCAAATGATCTTGCAGAATCGAACGAATTGCTGGTGCATTTAGGCCCAAAGTATCCTCTATCTGTTGGTAGGTCACTCGCCTGTTTTCGTCAAGCATTTTCCTCACAGCAGTAACGTTTTCCTCCGTAACTGACGTTCGTGGCCTTCCCGGCCTCTCAGAATCCTCCAGAGTGAAATTTCCCCTTTGGAATTCTCTATACCACCTGAATATCGTTGTACGATGTGGACAATCATCATCTAGTGCAAGAGTCATTTCTTCTAAGCACTGGTCTATGGTTAAACCACGCACGAAATTATACCGCAAAACTGTCCTTATCTCATTTCGTGACCACGATGCCATCGCAAGCACTTTACACTCTCTCTACTAATGAATAACTGAGCCCATCGACTTGGCGCGGCGGCTACTATGCACGTATGAACATGTCTCAACATGCAGCAACAAGCAGCTTCCTGTGATTCATTGTTGCGTCATATTGCAAAACTTTCCTAGTACCCTTTGTATAATGGATACATTTTTTTTTTCATAATAAAAAAATTTAATATTGAGAAAAAAAAATAACAAAAATATTTCCCATATTATCACAACGAATTATCACAAAACATTCCAGAAAATAAAAACAAATATTACATAAAAAACAAACTGTTCTAGAAAAGGTACACAAAAATCACAGATTACATGAAAAAAATATTCAAGAAAATTTTATTCTAAAAATTGCCATATGCAATTTACTGCTTTATTAATTTGTTTTCGATCTTCTTCTTTGCTCAATAGCTGAGTTATTATTACTGAGGAATGATTTGACATAACGATCCGCATCAAATTGAAGCAATGGTTTTCCATTTAGATGTATGATCATCATTAACCCTGGGGCTCACATCTGGTGAGTATGGGCTTGGCACAACCAGGGTCCTGAGCTGGATATCATCATTTTTCTTTCTTGGTGATTCCCTTCTACTTTTGACTCTGTCTCTCAGGGTAACTCGGGATTTTTTTTTTTTTTTTCCTGGTGCAGCATAAGCCTCGGGCTTACTTGCGCCATGTGGCTATTAATAAAAATAATAATCATACTGCAACATGTTTAATTGTTAACATTATTCATTCATTCACACGATATTATTTATTATGCTGAAAGCTCACTCAGCTTCAGCACTGCTAATCGCAATGGTTTCAAAGATATTTCTGGCTTTCTTAATTGTAAAGGGAATTCACTCGATTTTAAAGATAAACTGTCTTCGACAAAATTTCTAAAATCATTAATTTTTATTTCATATTTTATCAGAAAACATATTACTTATTCGGTTTTCACAGTCTTGCCACCGAGACGAAAGTTCTTTCAAATTCCACGATTTCCGGTAGAATATGTTTTAAAATTTCTTTCAATGGTATCATTACTTTCTTTATTTAATTTAAAACACCCTGTTGCATTAATAACTTATCCTATAAGGATAAAACAATGCATTTAATAACTTGTGACAAGGTAATTATACTGTTTTCACTTTCATTTTGATTCCTTCAAATTCTTTCCACTTCAACATGCTTTCAATTTTAGCTTCATAATTTCCTTCAGTATTTTTCAAATTAGCGATAGCATTGATAGTTCGAATAATTAATTTATCTACTTTTACCATAGTGAATCTGTAAAGCTTCTGGATCTCCTGTAGGATGTCGATCATTAGTGCTAAATGGGTAAGAAATTCCAGATTTAAAAGTCGATTTAACAATCCCGAATATTTAACTTCTGATTCAAAATGTTTGCAGAAAGCGGGATAATTCCCTTAACCCGCAATTACCATAAGCAAGCTACAAGCTGCTCTTCATACCTCGAACAAACGACCGATCTTTGTAGTTTCCACATCAATTTCTTTAGCAATCATCTTTAATTCGTGCTGGTTTTTTGGAGACTGGTGATTAGCATTAGCATTAGCATTAGTAGAGGCATATGATGCAAGAAAGCAAGCTTATTCAGCATCAGCCAAAAAAAAAAAAAAAATCCCTCTCCCATTTCACCCCTCCGTTCGTTCGAAATACCTGTCCAGTTGAGCTTTAAATTTGTTTAGGCTATCAACTTCAACAACAAGTGATGGAAGTCGGTTCCACCAACCAACCACCCGCTGGCCAAAGGCAAATTTCCGCACATCTATCCGACATCCGTCCTTCCTCAATTTGAATTTATGCCCTCTGAGGTGATTATTCTGAGAAAGATGAAGAATCCCCATTGGCATTGAGCATGCTCAAACCATTCAAAGCCTTATACACCTCTATCAGATCACCTCGCCGGTGCCTAGTCTCCAGACTCTGTAATTTGCAAAATTTAAGCCTTTCTTCGTAAGAGCAACCCTTTGTTCCATTTACTAATCTTGTTGCCCTTCTCTGTACCCGTTCCAGCAGCTCTACATTATTATTATTATTATTATTATTATTGCCCCTATGCCATTATATTTTAGAACATTTTCTATATACTGAAAGCTTCTACTAAATTTCAAAATCTGCCAACATTTCATCTTCGTAAAGTTTATATAATATTTTAGTTGCCTCAATCCACTCTCCCCCCCCATGGAAACTACTGTATTTTAAATGTAATTACCAAGGTGATTTTTAAAAAAATTCGGTATAAAGAAGTTGGTTAAACAGAGGTCCGACTGTAATTAAATGAAATATGAAGCAATTTTAAAACACATAGAAATGAAATATGAAGCAATTTTAAAACAAATCGATTTCGCCATTAAAATGCTGGGAATGGGGTCCCGGTCGCCCCACCGTAGTATCGGCTCTGGATACTCAATAATTGCGTACAGGATTTCATTTGAAAAATAAATGATTGTCTCAACAATGTGCTCGCAAATTTTCAGAAAAAATAACAATGGGCTCTCGCGAGCCCACTATAGCTCAGCACTGCTAACGGGTCTATCTGTCCACTGAATTTCAATTTCATCTCGTTCCCTTTCACCATTATTAAGAAAAAAAAGTGTTACCTTACTTTTCGTCTGCGCGGCAGCACCGTGGTATCTTCACCGTCCTTGTCACACCGGGTGGAAAAGGCGCGGGTTCGAATCCCGTCGTGAAGCGAGGAAATTTAATTGGCTTTTTTCACTCCGTGGGTGATTTAGTCAGTCTCAGGCGTAGTAGTAGTGGCATGTGATGCAAGAAAGCAATTGTATGAGCTTATGCAGCATCAGCCAAAAAAAAAAAACAAATTACAAAACAATCCCCTATATATATTTGTCCAATTCCTCCTTAAATTTATTTAACCTCTCAAACTTCCAACGACAGATGGAAGTTTGTTCCAGCAATTAAGCACCCGCTGGCTAAAGGCAAATTTTCGCACATCTATCCTTCCTCAATTTCAATTTATGCCCCCTTAGGTTTGCAATCTGACCAAGTGGAAGAATCCCATCAGAATTCAGCGTGCTCAACCCATTCAAGGCCTTATACATCTCAATCAGATCACCTCGCAGGTGTTTAGTCTCCAGCTGCTGCAATATGCACACTTAAGCCTCTCCTGGTAAGAGGATCTCTTCATTCCCCTCACCAATCTTGTTGCCCTTCTCTGTACACGCTCAAGCAAATCCACATCCTTCCTAAAATGAGGCTTCAAGATCTGCACGAAGTACTCAAGGTGTAGCCTGACCATTGCCTTATACAGAGGGACAATCACCTCTTTTTCCCTGCTAACAAAATTCCTGTATATCATTGACAACACCCCATTACGTGCCCTGGCAGCCTGTCTGCATTGCTCAGAGAACTTCATATCTGACTGCACAATTACTCCCAGGTCTTTTTCATTTTCTACCACCTTAAGTGTAGTACCACACAGTTGGTACGTTTCCCTGGGGTTACTTCTACCCATATGCAGTACTTTGCATATTTCAATGTTAAAATTCAGTTGCCACTTCTGAGCCCATCTGCCCAAATTTTCTAGATCCTGTTGCAGTAACACACTGGCAATACTGTAATTAACAACCCTGCCAACCTTTGTATCAACTGCAACTTTCGATACTGAGCCTGATATAGTGCCATCAATATCATTGATAAATATACAAAACAACAGTGGACCCAACACCGAACCCTGTGGGACTCCACTAATAACATTAGTCCACAAAGAGCAGCACCCATTGATTACCACCCTCTGTCTTCTCGCACTTAATCCTTTTATCCATTGTAGCAACTTTCCCTTAATACCATTCTGCTCCAACTTGTACAGTGATCTTCTATACCTAACAGTGTCAAAAGCTTTCCTGAAATCGAAGAATATGATATCAAAATTATTTTTTGCATCCAGTTTCTTTGTAACCACATCATAATAATCAATCAAATTTGTCAGACAAGACTTTCCCTTAACAAACCCATGCTGTGTCTAAATTATTGCTGTAGTCTTGTCTAGATGATCCTGCCATGCATCGTTATCCAGTGACTCCATTATTTTACCCAGAACAGAAGTTAAGCTAACTAGTCTGTAATTACTCGTGTCACCCTTCGATCCCCCTTTGTGAATTGGGGACATATTTGCACACCTCCAATCCGTGGGGACCTCCCCTGAGTCTAAAGATGCTCTCATAATTACGGCTAAGGGTTTGCTTACTTCTTTTGCCGCCTCCTTTAATATAACTGGATAAATCCCATCCACCCCAGTTGCCTTTCTTATGTTTAACAATTTCAACTTCAACAATTTCTCCTCCACTTTGTTCTCAGTTATTACAAAATCATTAAGCACCCTGTTACAATTTGATATTGTGGCATTTTCAAACCTTAATAACTCCTCATGTGTGAATGTAGATGCAAAATACTCATTCAGTTTGTTTGCTATCTGAGCAGGGTCATCAACAGTCGAACCATTGATATCCAGTGGACAAATCAGATTCATCCCCTTCCTTTTAGAATTTATATAAGTAAAAAATCCTTGCGGTTTTTCTTATCATCCTTTGCCAAAGATTTCTCGCAATCTGCCTTCGCCTGCCTAACCTCCTTTGTGACTTGATTACAGACTACCTGATATATATCATAGGCTTCTGTGTGGCCTGATAATTTATATGCATCCCATGCAATTTTCTTCTCTGCCACTAGTCTCATTAGATAGCAAGGTTCCCCCTCCCCCCCAGAAACTGGGATTTTTCGTCCAGCAAACAGACAAATCGACGATAGCACACACGCAATTAACAGACATAGGACACACCAGGGCAGATGAATTTCATTATTCTGGAGGCCTAAATATAATAGTTACCTGATTTTTCGGAAAACCCTCGTATATGAAGATGTATCAACAAATAAAAATCAATATAAAGGTAAAACTATATTTCATAAAAGTGTATATATATTAATCGATTTTAAAAATTTAAAAACTGCTGACACGTTGTCATCGTCAGTTAAAATCTGATGGTTCAAGTCAGATCGGTAAAAGCGGAAAAACGATCATTTCTAAAACTAGTACAATCACATCAAATATGTTGAACGGATAAAACAGTGTCGCATTTGCTCACACATAATGAGGATAATCAACTCTCAGCAGAAAGGAGTATGACAGATGACTACGTCCTACGGAGAACCGAAATAGAACAACTTACACTTTACAGTCCCTGTGTAGACTAGAGTGCCAAAGATGGCTCACAGGCTTAATCTGATATAGCTTGTTTGTAACCTGGCGATGCCATGAATCTTACGACGGAGAATGAACCCTACTGCATAATAGCATTAGCATTAGTAAAGGTACATGAAGCAAGAAAGCAAGCTTATATAGCATCAGTAAAAAAAAAAAAAAAAAAAAAATGTTCTAATTTCATCCATCCACTCTCTCTAAATGTTTGTCTAGTTCTGCCTTGAATCTATTTAAGCTGTCAACTTCTGCAACGACAGATGGAAGTTTGTTCCAACAATCAACCACACGCTGGCTAAAGGATAAGTTACTGTCTTTCCTCAATTTGAATTTATGCCCTCTCAGGCGATTATTTTGAGCAAGAGGAAGAATCCCATCAGCACTGAGCATGCTCAAAGAATTCAAGACTTTATACACTTCAATCAGATCACTCACCTCACAGGCGCCTAGTCTCCAGACACTATAATTTGCGAAATTTAAGCCCTTCTTCATAAGAGCAACCCTTTGTTCCATTCATTAATCTAGTTGCCCTTTCCTGTACTGGTTCCAGTAGCTCTACATCCTTCTTCAAATGAGGCTTCGAGACCTGTATACGTACTCAAGGTGTTGCCTGACCATTGCCTAACACAAGCGGATAATCTCCTTATCCTTGCTAGAAAAATTCCTGTATATCATTGACAAAACACCATGAGCAACTCTTGTAGACCGTCTGCAATGCTCAGAAAACTTCACGTCTGCCTCCACAATTACCCCCAGTTCCTTTTCATTCTCAAAGACTGGCAGTGTAGTACCACACAGTTGATATGTTACTCTAGCGTTACTGCTTCCCACATGTAGCATTTAACATTTGTCAACATTAAACTTCAGTTGCCACCTCTCAGCCCACTGGCGCACTATGGCCATAGTTGCCGATGCGGCTAATAACTCCCGAAACAAACAAACAACAAGCAATCTCAACCCATCTCCTTAACTTTTTTAGATCCTGTTGCAGCAGCGTATTGTCATTATCGACCCTGCCAACCTTCGTATCGTCTGCAAACTTCGATATTAAGCCTGATATAACATCATTAATATCATGATGTTACTTGAACTTGAACATGCCAGGCTGGAAGTGGCTGCATTGTTGATCGAGCAACCCTGTTTACCGTGATGTTAAGCTCATTGAGTAGCTCTTGAACACGAATGCCGAATGGTCGATTGGCAGACCGACGTGTGGTATAAAGATTTTCCCATCGTGCCTTTCCCATCGGATGTCCACGTGGGATGATCTGGCAAGGATTTCAGCTTGAAGGCATATTGTAGAGACAACTGCATTCGTCGACGCGACAAAGACAGTTCATTTGCTTCGACATATAGACTTTGAACAGGTGATATTCTGAATGAACCAGTAGCAATACGAATGACCTGATAGTGGATGGGGAAAATCCAATGAAGAGCGCTATTTCTGGCTGATGCATATACCTGAAAAATGGATGCAAGGGGTTTTCTCCGGTGAGAACCTGAAATCCTTGGCTGTGGCCCAAGAGTTAAGATGGTGAATGGCTTGTTGCAGTTGTCTCTCAATAAAACTCATATTGCATGATTGAGAAAATATGCTGAAGTCATTGACGTAGAGTGTACTGCATATAGTTCAGGAAATTTTTCCATAATAGAGTTTATTTTAATGGCAAAAAGTGTGACACTTAAAACAGTTCCTTGCGGTACCCCCCCCCTCTTGGATAAAGGGTCAGGAAAGGGTGGATCCTACTCGAACTTGGAAATAAGGTGACCTGTTAGACCGTTTAATATACCAAATCTCCAAGTTGTGTCGTACGCTTTTTCCATCTCAAAAAAGATGGACTTCAAGTGGACCAGTTTGTTCCAAAGCTGTACTGAAACCAGAGAGAGAGAGAGAGAGAGAGAGAGAGAGAGAGAGAGAGAGAGAGAGAGAGAGAGAGAGAGAGAGAGAGAGAGAAGGTCATTCGATTCTAAGTACCATAAGAGAAAGGCGTTGACCATTCTCTCCAATATTTTGCACAGAGGTAGGCATCTAGTGCAGCTTCAACTACTCGAGGAGGGAGATGATTGTAGGCCCGCTGGAATGTCTTCCGGGACTCGTTTCCTCAGACCACGAAGATCTGCATTCCACCAAGGGACAGCATATAGATATGGCTTCCTTCGGGGAATCGATACATCAGTAGCTCTCCTTATAATCTTATTTACACAGTCCTCAGGTGAGTAGTTATCGGGAAGTTGGTTGTCTTCAGGGAGGTATCTTATTAGCTCATCATGGAAACATCGCCAATCGGCTTTCTTGGTGCACAAACAGTGCACAAAATGTGCACTGTTTGTGCACTTGGTGCACAAAATTCCCACTTATTGTCATGGGCAATAAGTGGGAATCGCTCCATAGAGCAAACCAGGGAGAATGTAATTACTCTGTGATCGAACGTTCTCCAGGATTCCTGCACAGTCTAGCAGGTAAGTTTGTTTGTAATATCTAGCGAGGCCATGGTAATGTCTATCGTACTTTCCCCGCGGGTGCTGCTGAAGGTGGACAGCTGACCTGGACGATTTAATACTCTTAAGCCAGATGAAAGGATGAAATTCTCCAGTCGAGGGCCATTTCTCGTTGATCTTCTATCTGGTGTTGTTCTATGCCAGATGCAGAGCGACATTTTTGCGTCTATACCTATTACCATCTGCCCACCGGGGGGGGGGGTGTAATGCTGCCTGTATTATCGAAATTGTGATCCTGCGGTACCTTAGCTGCTTGCACATGCTGGTGGCTGTTCTTTAGAGGGGGGCAATCTTTAAACTCGCGCTCCTTTTGATTAGTGCCCACAGGTGGATTCGCGTCGGTTCCACGTGTGGGGCGTATGCCCAAAGCAGAGACATCTGTAGCACTTCGAAACAGAGATAAACTCTCTGAGACAGCTAATCAGCACAATAGAACGGTAGTTTTTCGGAGATTTCGTATCCTCTCCTGACTTTGTAAAAGCAATAGTTTCTTTGCGATAGGTATCCGGAATTTAATCATCAAGAAAGATTCTGTTGAACAGGAACAGCAGAATGTCAATGGATTTTGGTGAAACGTTTTTAATCATTTCATAATGGATGTTGTGTGGTCCAACAGCGGCAGCCTTTGCACAGTCAAGTGCTGTATTCAACTTGTGGATGGTAATTGGCCCTTTATATGGGTGAAAACACTTTGATGTAAATTTGTGGGACTATATTTCTAAGTTTTTTGATTAAGGATGAGAAACTCTGGGGAGAAAGATGAAAACGCAGAGGTGTTAGAAAAAGTTTCCCCAACAGCATTGGTTATTGCAGTAGAATCTGCAATAGTACATCCATTATATTCTAGGACCGATGAGGGGTGTGCTGTGTACTTTCAGTTCATTTTTCTGATTTTTTTCCCACACCACTTTATGGCTGGAAGAGTAGGTAATAGATGATGTGAAATGGATCCACAATTCCTTGACTCTGATGGCGGATGTAGCATGCTTTGGCTTGTGCACCTTTAAAGACTAACAAGTTGGTCATGGTGGGATATCGTCGAAATATCTCCCAAGCTTTGATTTGAGCCTTTTTTGCTGCTGTGCATTCTGGATTCCACCATGGTTTGGGAAAAGCGGAAACCGGGTAACTTTTCTGGAATTAGCATTACTAGAGGCATATGATGCATGAAAGCAAGCTTAAGCAGCAATAGCCAAAAAAAAAAAAAAAAACCATACCCATTGCACCCCTCCGTTCATCCGAAATGCATCCAGCTGGGCCTTAAGTTTATTTAGGCTATCAACTTCCACAACAAGGGATGAAAGTCTGTTCCAACAACCAACTACCCGCTGGCTAAAGGCAAACATCTGTCTTTCCTCAATTTGAATTTATGCTTTCTCAGCTGATTATTCTGAGCAAGAGTAAGAATCCCATCAGCATTGAGCATGCTCAAACCATTCAAGGCTTTATACACCTTCATCAGATGACCTTGCTGGTGCCTAGTCTCCAGACACTGTATTTTGCAAAATTTAAGCCTTTCTTCGTAAGAGCAACCCTTTGTTCCATTCACTAACCTTGTTGCCCTTCTCCGTACTTCTCCAGCTGTTCTAACATCCTTCTTGAAATGAGGCCTCCAGACCTGTATACAGTACTCAAGGTGTGGCCCGACCATTGCCTTATTCAAGGGAATAATCACCTCCTTATCCCTGCTAGAAATATTCCTGTATATCATTGACAAAGACACCATGAGCTACTCTTGCAGCTCGTCTGCACTGCTCAGAAAACTTCATATCTGCAGCACAATTACTCCCAGGTCCTTTTCATTCTCTACCACTGTCAGTATAGTACCACAGAGTTGATACGTTACTCTGGGGTTACTGTCGTTGTTGTGTGGTTTTTAGGAGCTTTAGCAACTAAGGCCATATTGCTCCGGGGATATGAGGTGGTCATTCCCTGACCTTTCCACATCCTCCATATTTGGTGGTCACGGGCTCGAATCCCGGTCTGATCAAAAAGTGTGTGCTACACACTGCTGCTCCAGCCCACCTGGCTACGGAGGCGCCTTCATTTGCCACATCTCAGCCAGTCTGCTCAACCTTTCCAGATCTTGTTGCGGCAGCATACTGTCAGTAGTGTCCTTAACAACCCTGCGAACCTTTGTATCGTCTGCAAACGTGGACATTAAGCTTGATATACCATCATCAATATTATTTATAAATAATCCACGATGAGCAGTGTCCATTGATTACCATCCTGTCTTCTCCCCCTTAACCATCCCTTTATCAATAGCAGCAATTTGCCTCCAATGCCAAACTGCTCCAATTTGTGCAGCAGTCTTCCATGTGCAACGGTATCAAAAGCCTTTCTAAGATCCAAATGTATAATATCAAAGTTATTCCCTGTATCCAGTTCTTTTGTGACTGCATCATAGTATCCAATCAAATTGGTCAGACAAGATTTTCCCTTAACAAAACCATGCTGTGTCCGAGCTATAACTGGTCTTGTCTAGATGATCCTGCAGTGCTTATTTAACCAGTGCCTCCATTAATCTTCCAGAAACAGAAGTTAAACTCGCAGGTCTATAATTATTCGTGTCACCCTTTGATCCTCCTTTGTGAATTGGGGTCACATTTGCACATCTCCAGTCTATGGGTACGTCCCCTGAGTTCAAAAATCTCTCATAATTATGGATAAGGGCTTGCTTACTTCCTTTGCTGCCTCCTTTAATATAACTGGATAAATCCGATCTACCCTGGGTGTCTTTTTTATGTTTATCCTCAACAATTTCTACACCACTTTCCTCCTAGTTATTACAAAACCATCTAGCTTGCTGGCAGAGTTTACTTCACCTCTGGCATTCCCCTTCCTGAATAACTCCCCATGTGTGAATGTAGATGCAAAATACTCGTTTAGTTTGTTAGCCACCTGAGCAGGATCCTCAACAGTTGAACCATCAACATCCAGTGGACCAATCTGATTCAACCCTTTCCTTCTAGAGTTTACATAGGTAAAGAACTCTTTTCTGTTTTTCTTTACATCCTTTGCCAAGGATTTCTCATAACCTGCCTTTTCCTGCCTAATCTCCTTTGTGACTTTGTTACAGACCAGCTTATATCTATCATAGACTTCCATGTCACCCATTAATTTATATGTATCCTATGCATTTTTCTTCTCTGCCATATGTCTCATTAGTTCATCTGACATCCATTTAAGCCTAAACCTTAAAGAAAAATATTTCTTAGTTGGTATGTAAAGCCTAGTAGCTTCCAAGATAAGTTCTTTGAATGCTTCCCATTTTGAATTTGCTGTTTGGTAACATCATCAGTTGGTCCCACCATATAGAATTTAAATACTGTCTCAGATCATCGTAGTCACCTTTACAAAAGCATTAACCCTTCCCTTTACCCCTGATTGCAGTTACCACTTTGAGTAAATCCCACTTCGGCACACTGTGATCACTGCCACCCAGTGGTTCCTTTATCTTAATGCATGAAGAATCACTACTGATAATCAAATCAAGAGTATTACTGCCTCTAGTTACCTCCCAAATATGATGTAGAAAACAATCATCCAATAAATCTACAAAAGCCTTGCTAGTGTGTGAGTGACGAACCCAGAAATTCCATTCAATATCTGGGAAATTAAAATCCCCATTATAAGACTCTGATTTACTGGCCCACTATTTCCCTGTAGTTTCTTATTATACTCATCAGAGTCATTAGGCCTATAGCACACTCCTACTTTCAATTTTGATCTCCCAATGCTTATGTCACACCAAACTGACTCGACACTGCTGTCCAGCGATGCCGACTGACTTCACTTCCTTGGATTTTATGTGTTTCTTAACTAATAGCATAACCCATCCTCCCTTCCTATCCTTTCTGTAGATGATATACTATGTACTCCCCAAATTCCAGTTCTGCATTCCTTATATCTGTGTGACACCACGTCTCTGATATCCTCACAATATCCGCCTTTGATGCTTTGAGCAATACCTCAAATTCATCAAATTTATTTACCAAACTCCTGGCAGTGTTGTACACGAAGTATTTTTTTGATTGATTTGATTTGGTAGTTGTTGGCGCATCGGCTTCTGTGGCCATATTGCACCTCCCAAGGTTTTTGCAGTACTTTGATCCGAGCCCGAAGCGGGAATCGAACCCGCGACCTTTGGGTTGCCGGGCAAGTACTTTACCCACTCGGCTAGCTCGGTCGGCACACGCAAGTATACATGCATCTGTTCCTATTCTTAGCTACCCTAACACAACCCATGTGTTTACTTGTACCGCAATGACTCGCAGCAGTCTATGAAATATCCTGCATCTTGTTTTGCAGGCTTCTGCTCATTCCAATAGAAGCAGTGCAAGAATCATTCATGAGTGACCTGTTAACTAATATTGTGGCAACTGCTTGTGTTGTTCCATCTTTCACGCAATCCTTTCTATATATGGTATAATTTTTGATTGTACTGTTGTGTGGTTTTTAAATACGTTTCTTGTAGGCAGATACTTATTGGATGGTACTGGGTAATGAGGTCTATAATATCGTTAATGTTTGGGCAAAAATTTCCGACAGTTCCACTTGATAATTGTATCTGTATTTGGGGTTGGATGATCACTCAGTTTCATTGGGGCTGTTTTTTTGCTTTGTTTGTGTTTGGAAAATAGGGTATTCTCTGTGAATACCCTATATCCATTTGTTCTGCCATCTTTGTTTCTGTATTACTTATCCTTTCTTTGTTCAATTTTCTTACTTTCTGTATTATCTGGAGGGAAGGATAAAGGTATACTGATGATTTTTTCTTGTTGTTTTTGTGGTTTAGATGATTTTTAAAGCTCATGAACGCATTCTGAGATTGATTCTTTTGGGGGGTTGTGACATCTGTTTGTGTTCCACAAAATTTAGAATTAGCAGTTTTGTTTCTGGAGTCTTTGATTGTGGTAACCTGGGCATAAGGTTTATTTGCTGTTTATTGGAATCGCTTTTTTAGCTTCTTGATATGAAACTCCATTTTCTTTTTATTTTTGAATCCTTTTTTCTTCCTTCCAAATTTCACACTCTCTTGAGTATGCAGTATGCCCCCTTTTACAATTTGCACATTTATGGTTTCCAGCTGTGCAAATAGAAGTGGAATGTTCTTGAGAACCACAGTTTGCACACATCGATTTATCTCTACATACTGTCTGTGAGTGGCCAAATTTCTGACAGTTGAAACAGCGGAGAGGATTCGGAATGTATGGTCAATATTGCACCCAGATCAATGGATCAGTGGTTTTACTGATCTGGGTGGCTTCGGTGTGTTAAAAGTGAAATCAGATTCCTGGCGGGGGTGATTATTCCATCTTTTTTAATAGTAATTCTTTTAACATTGATGACTCCTTGTTAATGAAGCTCAATTTGAATTTCCTCTTCGGGCACATTTAAAAGGTCTCATTCCATGATGACACCTTTTGCGGAATTTAATGTATCGTGTGAGGATAACGTTACTAATATTCCTGCAAAGATTGTCATTTGTAACAATCTTTCGAAGCATGGGCTGTTTCTACCAAAATATCATCTGATTTTAATCTCAACATTTTTTGGTGGGCTGACATAACTCTGAAGAGTCCTTTGTATGCGAAAGGGTGACAATTGGCCTATTCTTAGTGTATAAATGTATAATATATATGTTGGATAAATTTAAAGCATTTACGTCAGTTTTTTATCTCTTTGTGGAGATCGAGTAATTTCTATTGTATTTTCTAGTCGTTTTGAAGTACCTCCGAGAGAACTTGATTCCTCATATCTTGGATCAGTTCTATTCGGGTCCAGTGAATTCCTGGGTATTGGAGTCAGTTTGCTACATTTCGCTCTGGAAGGGAGAGCTTTTCCCCTTCAGGTTACTGGCCCCACCATATGAAGGGCAGGAGCAGTGCCACTGTGTGACCAAGCAATAGGAGATTAGTAATTAATATATACACAAGACCAGAAAAGGAAAAAAAGGTTACTTTCCTTTGTAATCTAGTAAAGTTTCTTTCTTTACTACAGATTAAGTGTGTGTTAATGAAGACTTTAAATAAGGAAACGATTCTATTTCAAGAAAGAGTGCTATTCAGAGCAGTGTAGCTTGATTACAGAATTGCTTGGCACCTGAACAGTGGGGAAATCCTCTCCTCTAATAACATTAGTCCACAATGAGCAGTGCCCATTGATAACAAGGTAATCTGTCTTCCCCTCTGTTTTCTTCCACTTAACCATCCCTTTATCTACAGCAGTATCTTGCCCTTAATGCACATTGCTCTAGTTTGTACAGCAGTCTTTTATGTGAAACAGTATCAAAAGCCTACCTGAAATCCAAGTACAGTATATGAGTTCAAATTTTTTTTTTTTTTTTTTTTGCATCCAGTTCCTTGGATACTGCATCATAATAACCTATCAGTTTGTTTAGACAAGATAGCCCTTTGATAAATCTATGCAGTAAAATTGCATGAATGTCCAAATGGTGCTGCATTATTAATTTTACCAGTGATTCCATTATTTTCCTTTTCTTGAAATGTGAATATATTCACATTTCTCCAGTCCAAAGGGATCTGCCCTGAATCCAAGGATGCTCTCATAATTATGGTTAGGGGTTTGCTGACCTCCTTTAGTGCCTCCCTTAATATAATTGGATAGATTCCAGATGCCCCACATGCCTTTTTATGTCCATCTTCAACAATTTCTCATTCATTTCCCTTTCAATTATCACAAAATCATTTAGCTTCACATTGGAGTATGATAAATTTCTGGAATCCCCTCCCTAAAGAATTCCTCATGTGTGAATGTAGATGCAAAATAACTATTCACTTTGTCCACAACCTGAGCAGGGTCATCAATAGTTAACCCATAGACATCAAGGGACCTAATGTGATTCATCTCCTTCCCTGTACTGTTAATATATAAGCATAGATATCTTTGCTGAATTTCTTTGCCAGAGACTTCTCATAATCTCCTTTGTGACTTAATTACAGACTAATTTATATCTACCATAGGGTTCTGTATCACCTGATAATTTATATCTGCCCATGCACTTTTCTTCTCTGCCACGTGTCTCTATAGTTCATCTGACACTCATTTAGCTCTAAGCCTTGAACAGTATTTCTTTGTTGGTATGAAAACCTAGTTGCTTCTTTGATTACTTCCCTGAATATTTTCCATTTAGAATTTACTGTTAGTAACATCATCAGTTATTTCCACTGCACACAATTTAAAAACTGACCCTCTGTTGCCACCGTTATGAAAGCAAATCCATTTCCTTTTACCCTTAAAAGTAGTTATGTCTAATTAAATTCCACATTAGCATTAGTTGAGGCATATGATGCAAGAAAGCAAACTTATACAGCATCAGCCAAAAAAAAAAAAACCAACCCTTCCCATTTCACCCATCCGGTCACTCCAAATGTTTGTCTAGTTCAGCCTTAAATTTATTTAAGCTTTCAATTTCCACAACAACAGATGGAAGTCTGTTCCAGCAATGAAATACGTACAAGCTAAAGGCAAACTTCTGCACATCTATTCTACAACTGTCTTTCCTCAATTTCAATTGATACACCTCAGGTTCTTAATCTGAGAAAACAGAAATATCTCGTCAGCAGAGCCTGCTCAAACTATTCAAGGACTTATACACCTCGCAGGTGCTTAGTCTCCAGATGTTCCAACTTGCAGAACTTAAGCCTTTCTTCATAAGCGCACCCCTTTGTTTCTCTCACCAATCTTGTTGCCCTTCTCTGTACTCGTTCTAGCAACTCTACATCCTTCCTAAAATAAGGCCTCCAGACCTGTATGCAGTACTCAAGGTGTGGTCTGACCACTGCCTTATACAAAGGGATAATCACCTCATTGTCTCTGCTAATAAAATTCCTATATATCATTCACAAGACTCCATCACCTGCTCTGGCAGCCTGTCTTAAATGTTCAGAGAACTTCATATCCGACTGGGCAATTACCCCCAGGTCTTTTTCATTCTCCACCTCCCTGAGTGGAGTACCACACAGTTGGTACGTTTCTTTTGGATTACTGCTACCCATATGCAGTACTTTGCATTTTTCAATGTTAAACTTCAGTTGCCACTTCTCAGCGATCTGCCTAACTTTGATATATCTTGTCGCAGTAGCATACTGTCTTTACTGTAATTAACAACCCTGCCAACCTTTGTATCATCTGCAAACTTGAACATTAAACTTGATATACCTTCATCAATATCATTGATAAATACATAAAACAACCACGGCCCAGCACCGAATCCTGGGGGACTTCACTAATAACATTAGTCCATGTAGAGCAGTGTCCAATTATTATCACTCTCTGCCGTCTCCCACTCAACCATCCTTTTATCCATTGCAGCAACTTGCCCTTAATGTCATAAAGCTCCAATTTGTACAGCATTTTTCCATGTGCGACAGTATCAAAAGCTTTCCTGAAATCCAAGTATATGGTATCAAATCAAATTGGTCAAACAAGACTTCCCCTTAACAAACCCATGCTGTGTCTGAACTATTGCTACAGCCTTGTCTACGTGATCCTGTATCACCTCTTTAACCAGTGACTATTGTTTTCCCTGAAACAGAAGTTAAACTAACGGGTCTATAATTATTTATGTCACCCTTTGCACCCTCCCCTTTGTGAATTGGGGATACATTTGCACATCTCCAGTCCATGGGTACCTCCCCTGACTCTAAGGATGCTCCCATAATTATGGCTAAGGGTTGCTTACTTCCCTTGCTGCCTCCTTCAGTATATCTGGATAGATTCCATCTGCCCGAGGTGCCTTGTTTATTATTACACTGTGATCACTGCCACCAAGTGGATCTCTTATCTCCAGATACTTAATGGAAAAAGTATCACTGCTGACAACCAGATGAAGAATATTGCTTCCTCTTGTTGCTTTTATAATATGCTACCGGAGAAATCAGTGATCTAAGAAATCCATAAATGTTTTGAAATCGAGAAAAGTCTGTGTGTGTGACCAACCCACAAATTCCAAGTCCTGGAGAGTTAAAATCCACAATTATGAGGCATTCTTATTTCCTGGCCCTGTATAGCTGTTTGTTTTACTCATCACAGTCATATAACATATTCCTACTCTCAATTTTGTTTTCCCAGTGCTTATATTACACCAGACTGACTCAATATTTGACTCATCACCCAAGTAAATTGGATGCACTGCCTTAGATTTAATATGCTTCTTAACTAAGAGCATAACTCCTTCATCTCTCCTTCCTGAATATATTGCATTCCCCACGTGCAAATTCAGCATCACTTGTCTGAGTGACACCACATCCCCGCTGTTCCTACAATGACTGCATTCGACATGTTAATCAATACTTCAAATTTATCAAATTTATTCACAATGCTTCTAGCATTAATGTACATGCACATGTTATTACTCTTAGTTACTCTAATAGAGCCATGTATTTATTTGTACCATGATGACCCACAGCAGATTCAGAAATTCCAGACACCTTGCTTTCCAAGCTGCTGCATGTACCAATAGTAGCAATACAAGAGCCACTTTCACAACTGCCTAAGGCTTTATTTAAACTATTAGGCGGTGTATCCTTCAAGATAGCAGTTTTCTGACCTATCTATCACTGTCTCTATAGCACCAGCGAATATTCTTGCACGACTTGTATTCAAGCGTATCTCATTCCTGTAAAAACTGTCTCTCCTGTTAATAAGCACAGACCATGCTGTGAAAAATTCTACCCTATAAGCCTTGAACATTCTCTCCAGGGTCAAATTAATTTGTCAGATTGCCAGGGTCAAATTAAAAAGTAAAGAACTCTTTGCAAAGAAAAACAGCAAAGAGTTCTTTACTTATGTAAACTCTAGAAGGAAGGGGATGAATCATATTGGTCCACTTGATATCGATGGGTCAACTATTGATGATCCTGCTCAGGTAGCTAACAAACTAAATTAATATTTTGCATCGACATTCACACATGAGGAGTTATTCAGTGAGGGGAATGCCAGAGGTGTATTCAACTCTGGCAGTAAGCTAGAGAATCTTGTAATAACTGAGAATAAATGGAGGAGAAATTGTTGAAGATAAACACAAGAAAGGCACCTGGGGTGGATGGGATCTATCCAGTTATATTAAAGGAGGCAGCAAAGGAAGTAAGCAAACCCTTAGCCATAATTATGAGAGCTTCTGTGGACTCAGGGAAGGTACCCATAGATTGGAGATGTACAAATGTGACCCCAATTCACAAAGGAGGATCAAAGGCTGACACAAGTAATTATAGACCTGTGAGTTTAACTTCTGTTCCAGGAAAATTAATGGAGGCACTGGTTAAAGAAACACTGCAGGATCATTTAGACAAGACTTCAGTTATAGCTCGGACACAGCATGGTTTGTTAAGGGAAAGTCTTGCCTGACCAATTTGATTGGATACTATGATGCAGTCACAAAAGAACTGGATGCAGGGAATAACTTTGATATTATATACTTGGATCTTAGAAAGGTTTTTGATACTGTTGCACATGGAAGACTGCTGCACAAATTGGAGCAGTGTGGCATTGGAGGCAAATTGCTGCTATGGATAAAGGGGTGGTTGAGGGGAAAAAGACAGAGTGGTAATCAATGGACACTGCTCATCGTGGACTAATGTTATTAGTGGAGTCCCTCAGGGTTCAGTGTTGGGTCCATTATTGTTTTCTATATTTATAAATGATATTGATGATGGTATATCAAGCTTAATGTCCAAGTTTGCAGATGATACGAAGGTTGGCATGGTTGTCAAGGACACTACTGACAGTATGCTGCTGCAACAGGATCTGGAAAGGTTGAGCAGATGGGCTGAGAGGTGGCAAATGAAGTTTAACACTGACAAATGTAAAGTACTACATATGGGAAACAGCAACCCCAGAGCAACGTATCAACTCCGTGGTACTACACTGACAGTGGTAGAGAATGAAAGGGATCTGGGGGTGGTTTTGCGGGCAGATATGAAGTTCTCTGAGCAGTGCAGATGGGTTGCAAGAGTAGCTCATGGTGTATTGTCAATGATATATATAGAGATAATCGTAATATCAGTAGTGGCAACATGTATAACGGTATCACCTTTTGTGCTCTTTCAAAGTTGATATCTGCTCTACAATGTCATCTACTTTTGCTCCGGGCAGATGTATCCTGGTCCAATTGCACCAATCCTCCTTGCACAACTGGATCAAACAGATTCAGAAACCACTTAAAACCATTATTTTAACACAGGAAAAGAACACACAGTTCCCATTCATCCACTAACTCATGAATAGTATCAGTTGAATGAATAGTTAAGGGGGATAAAAAGAGGGATATAGGTGAAAGAAGAGAAGGAATAGAAAGGTTGTTGTTATTTGGTTTTTAGGAGCATTAGCAACTAAGGCCATATTGCTCCGGGATATGCGGTGGTCATTCCCTGACCTTTCCGCCTACTCTGTATTTGGTGGTGACGGGCTCGAACCCCGGTCTAATCAAGAAGCATGTGCTACGCACTGCTGCTCCTTCCCACCTGGCTACGGAGGCGCCTGAATAGAAAGGAGAAAAAGGAGAAAGGAAGAGGATAGGCAATAAAGCTTGATGTATTTTAAATTACTGGATTTTATCTACTGCTTTATATATATATATATATATATATATAGTAATGAGATAATGTAAAATGTAGAGGCCTTCCTGTCGTCTAAAACACGAAGCAATCCATGAACTAATATCAGAATCATTCATGGACCCTAGGCAACAGTGGTTAAACATAAATATTAAACTCAATAAAAATTATATATAAAAAGCCGTCCATGGGAAAAGTTACTTTTCAAGGGACTTTTACTTTAACTAGCCTTCTCTCCGTTCTCCTTTTGTTAGCTAATTTAGCTTACTATGTTTAGCAGATTATTTGGTTCTTCAGCATTACTTATTTACTATTTTGTTTCAGCTATCGGTTGGGCTAAATGTCATCCAGCCTGTATGCTGCCAAATTACTATTAATAAGCTACTTAATTTCTTTATTATAATTTCTATTTTATTATAATTTTAATTTTATTATTATAATTTCTATCTTATTATGTTATACCCATTTTATGGGTACTTATGGACTTCTTTAGGTCCTAGTTATACAGGCAGAGGACAACAGAAACTGATAGCTCTGCCAGCCATGGGTTTGGTATTTTGTAGGGGTTTAGCCCTCGACATAGTCCCTTGCAAAGTATCTTTTCCCATGGACGGCTATTTATATATAATTTTTATTGAGTTTAATATTTATGTTTAACCATTGTTGCCTAGGGTCCAGTTAGTTCACGGATTGCTTTGTGTTTTAGACGACAGGAAGGCCTCTACATTTTAACATTATTTCATTACTGCATAACGATGGATGTAATGTTCTATCGCAGATGGCATTAATCCGATTGGTTAATATTATCATATAATATCCCTGTTCGATGCTTTAGTAATTATAGCATTAGTAAATACAACATCACAGTTCCACGCTTTAGTAATTTGATTCTATATATATATATATATATATATATTTTTTACTCTCAATGATTAAGGGAAATAATATTTTTTCTTTCTAAACTGATAAAATATACAGTGGACCTCCGCTTTATCATATTAATCCATTCCAGAGACACTATCGTATTGGGAAAATATCATAATGTGAACCCAATAAAACATTGTTTTTTTGTAATTTGTTCTAAGCCCTCAGAAGTTGAAATTTTCGTTATATAACTAGGATATTTTATCCAATTTCTTTTATACAATGTTTTACATACATGAATGCAATACAGTAAATGAAATAAGCACAACGCAAAAAAACACAACTAAAGGATGCAAAAACAAAACATAACGCATCGCCAACATATTTACAAATGTTGCTATTGGCTGAGAGGAAGGACCATTGTCCAAGTCTGAGACAATCGTAAGCCCATCCTAAAGTGAAATTAGTAGGTGCCAGTTAACATGATCTCTAGTTAATGGAATCGGCAGCTTTATAGAATCAAATTTCAAAAAAACAATTCAATTCATTAAAATGGGTAGTAAACTCATCTTATTGCATTTGCGATAATACAGACAGCTGGAATTCTCGGGGTTTTTATGTTATTATGGTGAAATCTGTTTCCCCTTCAATGAAATTTTCAATCATATAAAAAAAACAAATAAATTTTCAGAATATTCTCTTCATTCCTATTTTTGAAAATTCATAAACTTGTTACTCCGTATCTCACTTGCATGTACCGTGTTAGTTGCAATTCGTGGTGGCCTTGTTATTGATTGCTTATCTTTTTTACTGTTTTAAACTTTACAACCAAAAAAAAAAGTCAGTGGGCAGAAATATCAATTAGTTAGTACATACATTACAGTATTAATTAAGCTATTTTTCACATATCATTTAATTTTATTAATTGTTAAGGTAATGAAGTGTAAATTTGTGCTTATATCTTTACTTTTATAGCTTGTGATAATATTCCTCGTATTTTCACTTATTAGAATTGCCATTTAATAGAATTAAAATTCAATTTGCAAATGTGATCACAATCACTGGTGCTTACTACATATCGTATAGTGAATGGTATTTTATGGAGAGTCCATTGTTAATTGTACAGTAAACCCCCACTATTCGCGGTATCTGTATTCGCGGTCGCTGATTTAATATAAAATGAAACCTAAAAAAATGTGAATTTTAAAGCGCCGTGAACATTTTCCGCCATAAAAAAACATGGGCGTGGCTAAAATTATCTTTCCCGGTCAAAACAGCGCTCAGCGGGTGGGGGGAGAAGGGTGAAAAAATCGCGAGCGTGGATGTTTCTCGCTAATCCTTGTTCAGTATGTGTTATGCGCTTGTCATGGAAGGTTTCGTCGTTTGCTTTTAATTTATATGCTTATAAATTGAATAAATTTATAAATTGATATGCTTACAAAAGTGATAAATCTACCGTTTTGCAGTGTAAAACAGACTTTCGAGTGTGTTAACGGAACAAAGTGACTTTATTGTGGACAAGTTCTTTGTAACCCGTACAAAAATATGGCTACGAATAACAAGGGAAATGTGAAAAGATCAAAGAAGGTGATGACATTAGCAAATAAAATTGAGTTATTAGACAAAATTTCTAATGGTGAAAGTGTCTCCTCAGTGGCAAAACATTATAAAATCAATGAGTCAACGGTAAGATCAATTAAGAAATCGGAAGAAAAAATCCGCCGTAGTGTCCGTGAAAACGCGCTAATTGCTTCAAAAATTTGCTCTGTAACTCGTGATGTTAAATTAAAAAAAATGGAAAAAGCTTTAAATCTGTGGATAGAAGACCGAACTCAAAATAAAATTCCGTTAAGTTCACTCATCATTCGTGAAAAGGCAAAACTCCTTTATCAACACTTTAGCGAAACTGGTGTAGATAAGTTTTTTAGCTAGCAAAGGCGCTGGATTGAAAGATTTGTTTGAAATTTCTAATAAATATTACATTTAATATTAAATTGTTTCTTATTTTCATTTCGATGCCATATGCTTGCATTTCACTATGTACTGTCTATGTACATATAATACATACAAAGACAAAATTTTAGACTAGTTTTTCTTATATATTTCATACTTTGGAACGGAACCCCTTTATTACTATGAGAGCCATAATTCGGTATTCGTGGCATTTCTCAGGAACATAACCCTCGCAAATAGCAGGGGTTTACTGTACAGTGAACCAATCGTAAAGTTGAGGGGGGACACTGTATTCATATATGTGCATTTCGTTTTGTGTGTGCATGTGAATATATTTAGCTATAAATGATGTTTTGATTTTTTGTATTTAAAAAAAAATAATAATAAAATAAAATAAAAAAAAAAATAAATAAAATAAAAAAAAAAATATATATATATAATGGAAAAAGGCGCTGAGGTCACAGGATGAACAGCACTAAGTTATTGTTATTATTATTATTATTAGCCATATGGTACAAGGAAGCCTGAGGCTTATGCTGCACCAGCCAAAAAAAAAAAAAATCCCGAGTTACCCCCTGAGAAAGAAAGAAGAGAGAGAGAGAGAGAGAGAGAGAGAGAGAGAGAGAGAGAGAGAGAGAGAAGTACAAAGGAATCACCAAGAAAGAGAAGAATGATGATATCCAGCTCAGGATCCTGGGTTTGCCAAGCCCATACTCACCAGATGTGAGCCCCCGGGGAATTAATTCTTATTACTTCTCCTTTATCTTAGCTCCCTTCTTTGTTCACCGTGATAGCGATTTCTGTTCCGTTCACCCTTTGTTCTCCATAATTAGTGTTACTAGTACCGTAACAGCATATTGCCCTTCAAGACTACTAACTTATGTAGCAATTATGATCATTGGGTACTTTCTGCATATAGCAGTGTCCCAGGTCCATAATCCATTATTATTATTTTTTTATTATTAATAATATCTTAAACTGTTGCTTCCTTTAAAACATATATGAATATCCACGTATAAGAGTATATGGATGGGGTATATATATGCATGAATATATTTTATTTTAATAATCACTTTTATATTTAAGTGTTTTATTTATTATTGTTTACTATAATTTTTAAACTATTTAATTGATTTTAATCCAGATTTATGTATATATATATATTTTTTTTTTCAATTTTATCTTTGTTCAATGTATAATATAAAATCCTTCTGCGTAAGGCCTCAGCGGTTTTGGAGAAAATTAATAAATATAAAAAAAAACAAAAAAACATAAGTTATTAGTAGATCAACAATGACGGTATCCATACTGGCAATCATTAATAAGATAGGCTTTGCTGATGGATTTTTCTCTCTTTTTTAGGAAAACTGGACATTATTATTATTAGCCATATGGTACAAGGAAGCCTGAGGCTTATGCTGCACCAGCCAAAAAAAATTCCCAAGTTACACTGAGAGAGAGAGAGAAATAGAATGGAATAAGAGAGGAAATTCTGAAGCAGAGGAATCAACTCCAGCTTCCCCCCACCTCTTCTGCTTGGAAAAACTGTTGTTTCCTGTTCTGTTTCTTATTCTACCAAATAGAATAAGAAACAGAACAGGAGTAAGAAGGAGGACTGGAGAAAGCTCTCCTGAGCTTGCTTTTATTATTATACATTGAACCCAGGGGCTCACATCTGGGTACAAGTATAAAAATGAACCCAGGGGCTCACATCTGGTGAGTATGGGCTTGACAAACCCAGGGTCCCGGAGCTCTGGATATCATCATTCTTCTCTTTCTTGGTGATTCCTTTCTACTTCTCTCTCTCTCTCTCTCTCTCAGGGTAACTTGGGAATTTTTTTTTGGCTAGAGCAGCATAAGCCTCGGGCTTCCTTGCACCATATGGCTAATAATAATAATAATAATAATAATAAAAAAAAAGTATGTATTATACTAAATTCCAAATAGCGAATGCTTAATGAACGGTACTCACCTTATACAATCTGCAATAGTTATTAGGATGAATTGATGGCTAAATTTTGGGTTAATTTAAATTAGTAAATTAAAAAGCGAGATAAAAAATAAATTAATTTGACGGAATTTAAAATAAGCACAAGGGGGCAGAAGAGCACAACTCCGTCCCTGGTTGTCATGAAGGATAATTAATTTACTAATTTAAATTAACCCAACATTTAGCCATCAATTCACCCTAATAACTATTGCAGATTGTATAAGGTGAGTACCGTACATTATGCATTCGCTATTTGGAATTTAGTCTAACAATCACGGTATTTTAAGAACTCTATAATTTCTCATATTGTATGTATTACTGTATACATGTTCTCAGGCCATGAGAAAGTAGGGAAATATCATAAGGACCTGGAGCTCTCGTTATCTAGATTGTTCAGAATTTGGTCTAACATTTGATTGCAGACAATGGGAGGCAGTCAGTGGAGTGTATTGGGTATTATAGGAGATGGTTTACCAAGTTCATCCCTAAAAGAGTTATAAGAAAAATAAGGTGCTAGTAGGTGAACTCTGTCTTTAACACCCTATTTTTCTTCTCTTGTTATCTAGATTGTTCAGAATTTGGTCTAACATTTGATTGCAGACAATGGGAGGCAGTCAGTGGAGTGTATTGGGTATTATAGGAGATGGTTTACCAAGTTCATCCCTAAAAGAGTTATAAGAAAAATAAGGTGCTAGTAGGTGAACTCTGTCTTTAACACCCTATTTTTCTTCTAACTGTTTCAAACTTTCAAAATTAAAAATCATTAGTAAGGAGGTACTGATTCAAGCCAGAAGAAAGAAACCCAAGCAGCCTTTCCTCAACTCTAGGACAATCTGCCTAGAGTAATTAGGTTGATTGGACTATTTTAGATTGCTTGCTAGAAGTTCTTTAATTTGTCTTTTTTCAAATGAACTGAATCTGGAATGAGTCAGTACCCCTCACTAATGATTTCCTGATGCATTTTTAATTTTGGTAACTTCGAAAAGTACTCATAGTTTTTCTCAGAAATTCTAACCTCTCATTTAAATAGGCTTACCATTCTAGTCTAGGCCGCGAGCAGATTTGGTCAAAAACCCGAGTCTCCATCTTAAATACGATGAGTTTGCAATTGAGCTCCACAGGAATGATTGTAAATTAACTTTCCTTGGGAAATGGCTACTAGTTCTGCTAGTATAATATGAATGGAGAGAAGAGGCAAATGCACAACAATTATTTTTTTAAAATTTTATTTGCATTTTATTCAGAATTTTATGGGATTATTGTTACAGTTCAAATTTTAGCCACTAATTTAACTATAACAACAATCCCCTTTGTTTTCTTTTTTACTTTCTCAGCCAATATTACAGTGACATTTTAATATAATTTTTTTAAATCCAAATTATCTTTCTGTTCATTTTATTTTAATTCCTATAATATGAACCTTTTAATGGGATTTCAAAACTAGTGGATTAGAAACTCTGAATATGGATGGTAACATCACCGACAAGGCTGAAAACAACTCTTCTGACACGCCCTAAAAGAAATATTTATTTGAGAATTACAACTAAACTTTTTTAAAATCAAATATAAAACTGAAATTCATTTTTTGAATGAAAACATTTCTGCAGTCATATATCCTAGCAGAGTACTTGCAACAATCACATTACCATACACACTTACAGACATCTATCATGTATAATGACAGATGGGGTGGTTGAGGGGGAGAAGACAGAGAGTGGTAATCAATGGACACTGCTCATCGTGGACTAATGTTATTAGTGGAGTCCCTCAGGGTTCAGTATTGGGTCCATTATTGTTTTCTGTATTTATAAATAATATTGATGATGGTATATCAAGCTTAATGTCCAAGTTTGCAGATGATACAAGGATTGGCAGGATTCTTAAGGACACTACTGATGCTATGCTGCTTCTGCAACAGGATCTGGAAATGTTGAGCACATGGGCTGAGAGGTGGCAAATGAAGTTTAACATTGACAAATGTAAAGTACTACATATGGGAAACAGCAACCCCAGAGCAACGTATCAACTCTGACAGTGGTAGAGAATGAAAAGGACCTGGGAGTAATTGTGCAGGCAGATATGAAGTTCTCTGAGCTTCATAACTGCCTGCGTCTTATCAATGATATACAGGAATTTTTCTAGCAGGAATAAGGAGGTGATTATTCCCTTGTATAAGGCAATGGTCAGGCCACATCTTGAGTACTGTATACAGGTCTGGAGGCCTCATTTTAAGAAGAATGTAGAGCTGTTGGAACGAGTACAGAGAAGGACAATAAGATTAGTGAATGGAACAATGGGTTGCTTTTATGAAGAAAGGCTTTAGTTTTGCAAATTATATGTCTGGAGACTAGGCACCTGCAAGGTGATCTGATTGAGGTGTATAAAGGCTTGAATGGTTTGAGAATGCTCAATGCTGATGGGATTCTTCCTCTTGCTCAGAATTTAAGCCTGAGAGGGCTTAAATTCAAATTGAGGAAAGACAGTTGTAGGATAGATGTGTGGAAGTTTGCCTTTAGCCAGCGGGTGGTTGATTCCTGGAACAAACTTCCATCTGTCTTGTAGCAGTTGATAGCTTAAACATATTCAAGAACTAGACAAACATTTGGAGCGGGTAGATGAGTGAAATGAGAAGGGGGGTTTGGCTGATGCTATATAAGCTTGCTTCTTGCATAATGTGCACTTGCTAATGCTAATGTAAAAGTAAAATTGAAAATATTCAAAACTTTTATTAAGTACAATACACAATTATATTTACTGAACAAAACATTTAATGAGAAAATTTTTTTGATAATTAACAAAATTTAAAATGCTGTTTTAGTTCACTTTCCTCGCGGGCTGTAGGTTGGACACGTCTGTGAATGAACTGTAACCGCTCCATTCGAGAATTAGAAAAGTGATTTTCTTTTACCCCGACATAATCATCTGTTGTTTCACAGAAGTGTGTTATGCACCTTTTTCAATAAATTTTCCCTATCTCTGTTTACATGGTCACAGTACCTGAATATTCGAATGACACCGTCTTTTTGGACAGTTTCAAAAAAAAAAAGAAAAGAAAAAAATTCGAATTTAAGAACTAGTGACGATACCGATGACGAGAGCAGGAAAACGAGGACAACAAAAGTATTAATTCTTCTAAAAACACGAATTGTTGGCATTTGGTGAAAATGAAGTTAGAAAATTGTCAATTAGGTTACAGTTAAATGCAATTTGGGTATACCTAATTGATAAGAAGGTTTCGGAAAAATTGAAGCATTTGATAAACACCGAGTACGATACAAATTTCATCGAGTGAATGTGAATGAGGATTTTCACAAATGAAACCGATTGCAAGCCTAACCAAGCACTTTGTTGATGACAAAAACAGTTTCTTCGCTACTGTTTCTTAAAACTGTAGGCTCACTGATAACTCGCTTCGATCCAGCAAAATATGTCAATTCATGGCTGCTTCAGATACGTCATTCAGCAACTGACACACAAAGAGGAAGAAAAGAAGTCAGCATTGGGCGTCCGATGAGAACTTAATGAAAATTTGGAATATTCTACAAAAACTTTATTATGAAATTATGGACAGAAAATCCAACCGCAAACCTCTGAAAGAATGGATGTAGGAAGCAATCGAATAACTGACGAGACAATCTTGGAAAGCCTGTCTTGAGACAGTCTCGCGACAGCCTTTGTGGAGGAGGAAGTGGAAACAGGAGAGTGTCCATACTTCTCCAAAAAAAGATAAATCAAGGACTGAAAAAATTAAGCCCTCAGCACTTTGAAAGCTGACCATGGAATTGTTGTGGATTCTAGCAAAATGCAGAAGACATCAAGGCTCTCCTACAAAAGCATGAACCAGCCTGCTTTTGCTTACAGATTTATCTAAAGGTAAATGATGACTCCATCATGCATAACACCAGGGACTCACACATCTGGTGAGTATGGGATTGGAAGGGTCTTCAGATGGATATCATCATTCTTCTCTTAGCATTAGCATAGGCACATGATGCAAGAAAGCAAGCTTATATAGCATCAGCCAAAAAAACAGACCCTTATTTCACCCATCCACTCGCTCGAAATGTTTGTCAAATTCTTCCTTGAATCTACTTAAGCTATAAACTTCTACAACAAATGGAAGGTTGTTCCACCAATCAATCACCCGCTGGTTAAAGGCAAACTTCCACACATCTATCCACACAAAAATTCCTGTATATCATTGACAAGAACACCATGAGCTACTCATAGTGTCTTGTCAATGATATACAGGAATTTTTCTAGCAGGGATAAAGAGGTGATTATTCCCTTGTATAAGGCAATGGTCAGGCCACACCTTGAGTACTGTATACAGGTCTGGAGGCCTCATTTCAAGAAGGATGTAGAGCTGCTGGAACGAGAACAGAGAAGGGCAACAAGATTAGTGAATGGAACAAAGGGTTGCTCTTACAAAGAAAGGCTTAAGTTTTGCAAAATACAGTGTCTGGAGACTAGGCACTAGCGAGGTGATCTGATAGAGGTGTACAAAGCCTTGAATGGTTTCAGCATGCTCAATGCTGATGGATTCCTCCTCTTGCTCGGAATAATCACCTGAGACGGCATAAATTCAAATTGAAGAAAGACAGATGTAGGATAGATGTGTGGAAATTTGCCTTTAGCCAGCGGGTAGTTGGTTGGTGGAACAGACTTCCATCCCTTGTTGTGGAAGTTGATAGCCTAAATGAATTTAAGGCTCAGCTATACAGGTATTTCAAACAAATGGAGTGGTGAAATGGGAGTGTTTTTTTTTTTTTTTACTGATGCTACATAAGCTCGCTTTCTTGCACCATATGCCTCTGCTAATGCTAAAAAAAAAAAAAATGCTAAATCTTGAACAATATTTCATTGTTAGTATGAAACGTCTAGTAGCTTCCAAGATTAATTATTTGAATGTTTTCCATTTTGAATTTGCTGTTGGTAAGATCATCAGTTTGTTCCATCGTATAGAACTTAAATACTGTCTTAGACTATACCCACCTTTACGAAAGCAAAAACCCTCACCTTTACCCTTGATGGTAGTTACCTCTTTGAGTAAATCCCACTTCAGCACACTCATCACTACCAACTAGTGGTTCCTTTATCTGCAGATTCTTGATGCATGAAGAATCACTACTGATAAACAGATAAAGAGTATTACTTCCTCTAGCTGCGTCCCGAACATGCTGTTGTAGAAAACAATCATCCAATAAATCCACAAAAGCCTTGCTAATGTGTGAGTGCCCAACCCACAAATTCCAGTCAATCTCTGGGAAATTAAAATCCACCATTATAAGACACTCTGATTTACTGGCCCACTATATTTCTCTGCACAATTGCTCATTATACTCATCAGATTCATTTGGTCTATAACAAACACCTACTCTCATTTTTCCTTACCCTGTGCTTATGTCACACCAAACAGACTCAACATTGCATTGTCCACCAACATCAATTGGATACACTTTCTTAGATTTTATGTGTTTCTTAACTAACAGCATAACCCCTCCTCCCTTTCTGTCCTGCCTATCCTTTCTGTACACATTGTACTCATCAAATTCCAGTTCTGCACTGCTTATGTGTGTGTGTGTGTGTGACACCATATCTCTGATATCCCAAAACATCTGCCTTTGATGTCTTGACTAATGACTCGAATGAGCACAATGAACAATTGTACAGAGAAATTGAGTTGGCTAGTAAATCGGAATGTCTTATAATAGGGGATTTTAACTTCCCAGATATTGACTGGAACTTGTGGGTTGGTCACTCACACACTAGTCAGACTTTGTGGATTTATTGGATAATTGTTTTCTGCAGCAGCATGTTCGAGAGGCAACCAGAGAAAGTAATACTTTTGATCTGGTTATCAGCAGTGATCATTTGTGTATTAAGAATTTGCAGATAAAGGAACCACTAGGTGGCAGTGATCACAATGTACTGATGTGGGATTTACTTAAAGATTTCATTACCATCAGGGGTAAAGGAAAGGGTTTTTGCTTCCGTAAAGGTGAGTACATTGGTCTCCGACAGTTTTTAAATTCTGTACAGTGGGATCAACTGACGATGTTACCAACAGTAAATTCTAAGTGGGAAGCATTCTAGGAATTAATCGTGGATGCTACTAAAAGTTTCATACCTATTAAGAAATATTGTTCAAGGTTTAGACCTAAATGGTTATCTAATGAACTAATGAGACTCGTAACAGAGAAGAAAAATGCATGGGATGCATATAAATTATCAAGTGACTCAGAAGCCTATGGCAGATATAAGCTCATCTGTAATCAGGTCACAAAGGAGGTTAGGCAGGCGATGGCAGATTACGAGAAATCCTTGGCAAAAGATGCTAACAAAAACAGCAAGGATTTCTTTACATATATAAACTCTAAAAGGAAGGGGATGAATCTGATTGGTCCACTTGACATCGATGGTTTGACTGTTGATGATCCTGCTCAAATAGCAAACAAACTGAATGAGTATTTTGCATCGACATTCACACATGAGGAATTATTAAGGTTTGAAAATGGCAGAAGGTTATCAAATTGTAGCAGGATGCTTAATGATTTTGTAATAACTGAGAGCAAAGTGGAGGAGAAATTGTTGAAGTTAAACATAAGAAAAGCACCTGGGGTGGATGGGATCTATCCAGTTATATTAAAGGAGGCGGCAAAGCAACTAAGCAAACCGTTAGCCATAATAATGAGAGCATCCTTGGACTCCATTATTTTGGAGTCACTTTAACCAGTAACTCGAAAATAATGGAGTCACTGGTTAAAGATGCACTGCAGGATCATCTAGACAAGACTGCAGCAATAATTCAGACGCAGCATGGGTTTGTTAAGGGAAAGTCTTGTCTGACAAATTTGATAGGATATTATGATGTGGTTACAAAGGAACTGGATGCAAAAATATAATTTTGATATCATATATTTGGATTTCAGGAAAGCTTTTGACAATGTTGTGCATGGAAGACTATTGGACAAATTGGAGCAGAATGGTATTAAGGGTAAGTTGCTACAATGGATAAAAGGATGGTTAAGTGGGAGAAGACAGAGGGTGGTAATCAATGGGTGCTGCTCTTCGTGGACTAATGTTATTAGTGGAGTTCCACAGGGTTCGGTGTTAGGTCCACTGTTGTTTTGTATATTTATCAATGATATTGATGAAGATATATCAGGCTTAATGTCGAAGTTTGTAGATGATACAAAGGTTGGCAGGGTTGTTAATGACGGTAATGGTAGTATGCTACTGCAACAGGATCTAGATAATTTGGGCAGATGGGCTAAGAAGTGGCAACTCAAGTTTAACCTTGACTACTGCATATGGGTAGAAGTAACCCGAGAGAAAAGTACCAACTGTGTGGTACTACACTTAAGGTGGTAGAAAATGAAAAAGACCTGGGAGTAATTGTGCAGTCAGATATGAAGTTCTCGAGAGCAATGCAGACAGGCTGCCAGGGCACGTAATGGGGTTTTGTCAATGATATATAGGAATTTTGCTAGCAGGGAGAAGGAGGGATTGTCCCTCTGTATAAGGCAATGGTCAGGCCACACCTTGAGTACTGCGTACAGGTCTGGAGGCCTCATTTTAGGAAGGATGTAGATTTACTTGAGTGTGTACAGAGAAGGGGAACAAGATTGTTGAGGGGAATGAAGGGATCCTCTTATCAAGAGAGGCTTAAGTTCTGCAAATTGCAGTGGCTGGAGACTAGGCACCTGCGCGGTGATCTGATCGAGGTGTATAAGGCCTTGAATGGGTTGAGCACGCTGAATTCTGATGGGATCCTTCCACTTGTTCAGATTACGAACCTAAGGGAGCATAAATTCAAATTAAGAAATTTGAATGATGTAGAATAGATGTGCAGAAATTTGCCTTTAGCCAGCGGGTGGTTAATTGCTGGAGCAAACTTCCATCTGTCGTGGAAGTTGACAGGTTAAATAAATTTAAGGAGGAACTGGACAGGCATTTGGAGGGAATTTAACCCCGGGGGCTCACATCTGGTGAGTATGGGCTTGGCACACCCAGGGTCCTGAGCTGGATATCATCATTCTTCTCTTTCTTGGTGATTCCCTTCTACTCTTGACTCTCTCTCTCTCTCTCTCTCTCTCTCTCTCTCTCTCTCTCTCTCTCTCTCTCTCTCAGGGTTACTCGGGAACTTTTTTTTTTTTCCTGGTGCAGCATAAGCCTCAGGCTTCCTTGCATCATATGGATATTAATAATAATAATAATAATAATAATGGTGTGATTTTTTTTTTTTTTTTTTTTTGGCTGATGCTGCATAAGCTTATACACTTGCTTTCTTGCATCACATGCCACTACTACTACTACTACTACTACTACTACAAACACTTCAAGCTCATCGAATTTATTAACTATACTCCTAGCATTGGTGTACATGCAAGTATATATGCACCTCTTTCTACTCTTAGTTACCCTAAAATAGCTACAACTCCCAGCAGTCCTGGAAATTCCAATTTCCTTGCTTTCCAGGCTGCTGCTCAATTGCATTTCAATAGAAATGCAATTGAGCAGCAATAGAAGTAGTGCAAGAATTCTACAACAAGGATTCGCTCTAACACGGTTTGAGAATTGCTGGAATTCTTGCACAAGAAGGTATTTTTGAGCTTTTGTGCTGGGAAAACCCTGCTGTTGACTTGCTAGTTGTTATTGCCTTTGTAATATTTTTCTAAAGCACATTTCTGGAGGTCAGTACCATAAAACAATAAAAACAATTGGAATTTTCCAGTTTATTGGGCTTTTCTCTTAGTGTAATTAATTATAAACAGAGAGTAAACCCAATCTTCTTGCATTTGCTATAGTACCATTAGCTGGAATTCTGTGGGTTTTCATGTTATTATGGAGAAATGTGTTTCCCCTTCCATGAAATATTCAATTATATAAAAAAACATAAATAAATTTTCAGAAACTCATTACTCCATATCTCACTTGTGCATATCCTTTTTGTTGCAACTTGTTCTTTGTTATTGATTGCTTATCATTTTTACTGTTTTAAATTACGAGAATGAGGGTAGCCTGTGCGGACATACATTTTTGCCACTTCTGGAACAGAGAAGTTTTTTCTGATTTATTTTCTGGTTTATTAGCTTAAATTGGCATATTAACTTGTTTTCTAGAATAGCTTTATATTCCTATTTACGATACTTAGATTAAAGTAACTTAGATAGAGATTTTGTAGGTATTACTTAGTATCGGAAAGGGTATCAAATCCACGTGTTTACTGTTCGTAAATAGCCGCCATTGTTACACGATACATAATATCTCAAAATAGATAGCATAATCTTAATATAGTATAGTATAGTACATAATATTGTCAATTAATCAGATAATTAATCTTGTTGAACTTCATTGTCAATTAAATTGTACCTTTAACTATACATATAATGGCTTGGGTTACGTAACATAAATAATTAGTAAAAAATAAATAATTAATACTTAACTTGATACGGAAGTTATATAAAGGGATTTCATAAATAACACTCGATACTGAAACATAAATATAGCGTTATAACTGTGTTGGGATATAAGTTTAGGGTTTTAATTTTGTATTGAAATTGAAATTTTATTGAAATTAAATCGAAATCATGACTCTGACCAGAGCAGCAAAGCAAAAGGCTCAAGCTAATGGGAGTGCTGTGGCTCAGGGGAGAACTGAGGGGGGGCAGTTGCCCTCTGAATCGCAGCCTATTAAAAGGCACTACTTGCTTGATGTTTGTGGAGCAGTCAGGTACGGGACATGACACTGCCATAGGGGATGTCTTTGTGTGTGCACGATGCAAGGAGTGTAAGGAAATCAGGCAACAACTCAGCATTTTTATGGGCCTATATGAGAGCTTGAAGGATTAAAAGTGAGGGCCCATCAGGCTCTCAGCTGCCCACACCAATGTCAGAGCTTGCACTTGGTCATCATGAAACACAGCGGCAGCCCCTAAGGCAGAATGCGCTGGTCCCAAAGGAACTAGTAGTTGTTGGTGACTCTATTGTCAGGGAAACGGGAAACTTGCTTTGTAAAAAGGATAGGTGGAACAGGACCAGGGTATGTCTGCCAGGGGCAAAGGTTGATGACGTTGTAGAGCGGATATCATCTTTTAAGGGCACAAAAGGTGATATAGTTGTACACTTTGGCACTAATGATATTAAGAGTAGGAGACCGGCGGAATTACTTAACAAGTACAGGTCACTGTTGAAAAAAAAGCCGTGAAATAGGGTTGAATTTGAAAGTGTCTGCAGTTCTGGGCAGAACTGCAGACGTTTGAAAGTGTCTGCAGTTCTGCCCAGACACGATAGGAGGGAGTATATGATGAGAGCCCTGTCGATCAATTCGGCCCTGGAAAGATTGTGCAAGGCTCAAGGGGGTAGAATTTTTTTCAGCCTCGTCTGTACTTGTGAACAGGAGAGACTGCTTCTACAGGGATGGAATACACTTAAATAGAAAGGGTGCAAGAATGTTTGCTGATCCTATCGAGGCAGTGTTAGATGGGCAGTGCTAGATTGGAGGGGGGGGGATACAAGGACTAATAGATTAACAGTAGCCACTGGCAGAGGTGAAAGTGATTCTTGCACTGCTTCTATTCAAATGAGCCGCAGCCTGGAAAATAAGATGCAGGATATTTCAGAGACTTCTGGGAATCATTGGGGTACAAATAAACACATAGGTTGTGTTAGGGTAGCTAAGAAAAAGAACAGGTGCATGTATACTTGTGTGTACACCAATGCTAGGAGTTTAGTAAATAAATTTGATGAATTTGAGGTATTGCTCAAAACATCAAAGGCAGATATTGTGGGGATTTCAGAGACGTGGTGTCACACAGATAGACGGAAGGCAGAACTGGAATTTGGGGAGTACAATGTCTATAGAAAGGATAGGAAGGGAGGAGGGATTATGCTATTACTTAAGAAATACATAAAATCCAAGGAAGTGAAGCCAGTCGACATTGCTGGACAGTGCAGTGTCAAGTCAGTTTGGTATGACATAAGCATTGGGAGATCAAAATTGAGAGTAGGAGTGTGCTATAGGCCTAATGACTCTGATGAGTATAATAAGAAACTGTACGGGGAAATAGAGTGGGCCAGTAAATCAGAGAGTCTTATAATGGGGGATTTTAATTTCCCAGATATTGACTGGAATTTGGGGGCTGGTCACTCACACACTAGCAAGGCTTTTGGGGATTTATTCGATGATTGTTTTCAGCATCAGCACGTTCGGGAGGCAACTAGAGGGAGTAATACACTTGATTTGATAATCAGTAGTGATTCTTCATGCATTAAGAATCTGCAGGTAAATGAACCACTAGGTGGCAGTGATCACAGTGTGCTGAAGTGGGATTTACTCAAAGAGGTAACTACCATTAGGGGTAAAGGGAAGGGTTATTGCTTTCGTAAAGGCGACTACGACGGACTGAGACAATATTTAAATTCTATACAGTGGGACCAACTGATGATGTTACCAACAGCAAATTCAAAATGGGAAGCATTCAAAGAACTTATCTTGGAAGCTACTAGGCTTTACATACCAACTAAGAAATATTGTTCAAGGTTTAGGCCTAAGTGGATGTCAGATGAACTAATGAGACATATGGCAGAGAAGAAAAATGCATGGGATACATACAAAATAACACGTGATACAGAAGCCAATGATAGATACAATTTGATCTGTAACTAAGTTACAAAGGAGGTTAGGCAGGCGAAGGCAGATTACGAGAAATATTTGGCAAAGGATGCAAAGAAAAACAGCAAAGAGTTCTTTACTTAAGTAAACTCTAGAAGGAAGGGGATGAATCAGATTGGTCCACTTGATATTGATGGGTCAACTGTTGATGATCCTGCTCAGGTAGCTAACAAACTAAATGAATATTTTGCATCGACATTCACACATGAGGAGTTATTCAGCGAGGGGAATGCCAGAGGTGTATTCAACTCTGGCAGTAAGCTAGAGAATCTTGTATTAACTGAGAGTAAAGTGGAGGAAAAATTGTTGAAGATAAATACAAGAAAGGCACCTGGGGTGGATGGGATCTATCCAGTTATATTAAAGGAGGCAGCAAAGGAAGTAAGCAAACCCTTAGCCATAATTATGAGGGCTTCCTTGGACTCAGGGGAAGTACCCATGGACTGGAGATGTGCAAATGTGACCCCAATTTACAAAGGAGGATCAAAGGGCGACACAAGTAATTATTATAGACCTGTTAGTTTAACTTCTGTTCCTGAAAAATTAATGGAGGCACTGGTTAAAGAAGCACTGCAGGATCATCTAGACAAGACTTTAGTTATAGCTTGGACACGGCATGGTTTTGTTAAGGGAAGGTCTTGCCTGACCAATTTGATTGGATACTATGATGCAGTCACAAAAGAACTGGATGCAGGGAATAACTTTGATATTATATACTTGGATCTTAGAAAGGCTTTTGATACTGTTGCACATGGAAAACTGGCGCCTCCGTAGCCAGGTGGGAAGGAGCAGCAGTGCGCAGCACACGCTTCTTGATTAGACCGGGGTTCGAGCCCGTCACCACCAAATAGGGGGGATGCGGGAAGGTGAGGGAATGACCACCGCATATCCCGGAGCAATATGGCCTTAGTTGCTAATGCTCCTAAAATCCAAATAGCAACAAAAACAACAACATGGAAAACTGCTGCACAAATTGGAGCAGTGTGGCATTGGAGGCAAATTGCTGTTTTGGATAAAGGTTGAGGGGGAGAAGACAGAGAGTTGTAATCAATGGACACTGCTCATCGTGGACTAATGTTATTAGTGGAGTCCCTCAAGGTTCAGTATTGGGTCCATTATTGTTTTCTGTATTTATAAATGATATTGATGATGGTATATCAAGCTTAATGTCCAAGTTTGCAGACGATACGAAGGTTGGCAGGGTTGTCAAGGACACTACTGACACTATGCTACTGCAACAGGATCTGGAAAGGTTGAGCAGATGGGCTGAGAGGTGGCAAATGAAGTTTAACATTGACAAATGTAAAGTACTACATATGGGAAACAGCAATCCCGGAGCAACGTATCAACTCTGTGGTACTACCCTGACAGTGGTAGAGAATGAAAGGGACCTGGGGGTGGTTGTGCAGGCAGATATGAAGTTTTCTGAGCCGTGCAGACGGCTGCAAGAGTAGCTCATGGTGTATTGTCGATGATATATAGAAATTTTTCTGGCAGGGATAAATAAGGAGGTGATTATTCCCTTGTATAAAGCAATGGTCAGGCCACACCTAGAGTACTGTATACAGGTCTGGAGGCTTCATTTCAAGAAGGATGTAGGGATGCTGGAACGAGTACAGAGAAGGGCGACAAGGGTGTATTGTCGATGATATATAGAAATTTTTCTGGCAGGGATAAATAAGGAGGTGATTATTCCCTTGTATAAGGCAATGGTCAGGCCACACCTAGAGTACTGTATACAGGTCTGGAGGCTTCATTTCAAGAAGGATGTAGGGATGCTGGAACGAGTACAGAGAAGGGCAACAAGATTATGAATGGAACTAAGGGGTGCTCTTACGAAGAAAGGCTTAAGTTTTGCAAATTACAGTGTCTGGGGACTAGGCACCAGCGAGGTGATCTGATAGAGGTGTATAAAGCCTTGAATGGTTTGAGCATGCTGAATGCTGATGGGATTCTTCCTCTTGCTCAGAATAATCACCTGAGAGGGCATAAATTCAAATTGAGAAAAGACAGATGTACGAAAGACGTGAGGAAATTTGCCTTTAGTCAGAGGGTGTTTGGTTGGTGGAATAGACTTCCATCCCTTGTCGTGGAAGTTGATCGCCTAAATAAGTTTAAGGCTGAGCTGGACAGGTATTTCGAACGAACAGAGGGGCGAAGTGGAAGTGGTTATTTTTTATTTATTTATTTATTATTATTATTATTTTTTTTTTGGCTGATGCTGCATAAGCTTGCTTTCTTGCATCAAATGCATCTACTAATGCTAATGCTAAAATTTTGCTAAAAAAAAAAAAAAAAAAAAAGCCAGTGAACAGAAATATCAATTACTATATAATATTACAGTACGTATTAATTAAGCTTTGTATGTAAGCGTAAATTTATTTTTATTTTTCTAATTGGAAAATATACTTCAGATTTTCACATATCATTTAAAGCGGGGATCCACTGTATTTTGTTGGGAGATCCCTGGGTTCTGTGCTATTGAACTTGTGCTTGTTTGAGACAATAAGAAATTGTGACTTCAAAGAGTGCAGTTAGTGACTTTTAATGAGAGCACAAGGTACACAAAATCTAGATGCTGCAAAAGAGACTGTGCTTAACAGCTATCCAGAGGATTATTATTGTTGTTGGAGGTTTTACGGTGCAGCGGCAGCTTAAGGCCATTATGCGTCAAATAATGGTAGGAGTTACCAGGTGTCATTAAAAGTGAGATGTGTATTTCGTGGGATTTAAACACTATACAGCAAACCCCCGCTATTCGCGGGGGTTACCTTCCTGAGAAATGTCGCGAATACCGAAAACGCGAATACTAAGTTATGGCTCCCATAGTAATAAAGGGGTTCCGTTCCAAAGTATGAAATATATAAGAAAAACTAGTCTAAAATTTTTTCTATGTATGTATTATATGTACCTTCATAATATGACTATGTACATAGACAGTACATAGTGAAATTCAAGCATATGGCATCGAAATGAAAATAAGATACAATTTAATATTAAATGTAATATGCCTTTGCTAGCAAAAAAACGTATCCCGCCAGTGCTATCACCAGTTTCGCTAAAGTGTTGATAAAGGAGTTTTGCCTTTTCACGAATGATGAGTGAACTTAACGGAATTTTATTTTGAGTTCGGTCTTCTATCCACATGTTTAAAGCTTTTTCTATTTTTTCTAATTTAACATCACGAGTTACAGAGCAAATTTTTGAAGCAATTAGTGCGTTTTCACGGACACTACAGCGGATTTTTCCTTCCGATTTCTTGATTGATCGTACCGTTGACTCATTGATTTTATAATGTTTTGCCACTGAGGAGACACTTTTACCATTAGAAATTTTATCTAATAACTCAATTTTATTCGCTAATGTCATCACCTTCTTTAATATTTTCACATATCTCTTGTTATTTTTAGCCATATTTTTGTAGGAGTTAGAAAGAACTTGTCCACAATAAAGTCACTTTCTTCCGTTAACACACTCGAAAAAGTCCGTTTTACACTGCAAAACAGTAGATTTATCATTTTTGTAAGCAAATCAATTTATAAATCGATAAATTTATTCAATTTATAAGCATATAAATTAAAAGCAAACGACGAAACCTTCCATGACAAGCGCATAACACATACTGAACAAGGATTAGCGAGAAACATCCACGCTCGCGATTTTGTCACTCCTCTCCCCCCACCCACTGAGCGCTGTTTTTACCGGGAAAGATAATTTTAGCCACGCCCATGTTTTTTTATGGCGGAAAATATTCATGGCGCTTTAAAATTCACATTTTTTAGGTTTCATTTTATATTAAATCGGCGATCGCGAAACCGCGAATACAGATACTGCGAATAGCGGGGGTTTACTGTATTCTGTCGTAGCATTTTATCTTTTTTTAGAAAATTGAAAACTGCATGAATGTCAGACCTGACATCTAAAATTCGTTGCAAAGTAGGTATCATTTGGGGTGCATGGCTTGATAAGGTGGTTTTCTGCACTCCATTCTAGAGAAGTCAGTCAACTATGATATGTTTGAGCATGCAGTTCGGACAAAAAGGTGTATCTGAGGAAGAAAGAAGATAAAAATGAGTAAGGTGTTATGTCCTATTCGAAGTCTTGCAAGTGTGCCTTCTTCCTTTTGGTTCGAGCGGAAGCTAGATGGCCAAGACTGGAGATTCGGTTTAATCTGAAGGAGTTTGTTGCCTTCTTGGTTTTGCCAGATGGTTTGCCAGTGATCCATGCTTTGCCGTATTATAAGACTTTTATAGTCAGTGAAAGGGATTTTGAAAGAAGCATCAACTGGTTCCATAGCAGATTTGGCTGTGTGGTCAGCACTCTCATTGCCAGGTATGCCAACATGGCTAGCGACCCAACAAAATTTTACTACTTTCATGTCCTTAGCTAGGTCAGTCAGCAAGTTATGAATTTTATCAAGTAGGTAGTTATGCTTTCTTGGTTGCTATAAAGTAGAAGGGCACTGAGGGAGTTGGCAAAAATAACGCTATGGGTAAATTGATGCAATTTTATAGTTTCCAGGGCCATTTGTACAGCATGTAGTTCAGTAGTAAAATGCTGCATTCTAAAGGTAACTGACTGGAGATTGTGGATAATGAAAGAACAACAGCACCAACATGATGGTCAGTTTTGGAGCCATCAGTGTATATATGGGTATAAGATTCATATTTTTCAATTAGAGATTTATTATATTTTTTATATTTTGTGGAGAAAGAGCACTTTCCCCCATTCTTGCAGGGACAGATCACATGCTGAGGACAGAGAGCCCATGGAGGAGCAGTGAAACTAGTGGTGGCTATTTTAGAAAGGTCTAGCTGCCAATTATTGAGTAATGAGCAAAGACGTATGCCAGCAGGTCAATTTGTTGATGGATAAATGGCATATAAGTTCTCCCAATCTGGAGTAAATAAATGTTTCCACGCTGGATAACTTTTGATTTTGACAGCATAATTTTACAGTAAAATTTGCCTTCGTAGAGAGTGGAGGATCATGAGCTTCAGCATAAAGGTTCTGGACTGGAGATGGGCGGTAGGCTCCAAGAACAATGTGCAGGCCACTGTGATGAATAGGGTCCAAAACCTTAAGACGCTGGGTCTAGTAGAGTTGTAAACTGGAGATCCATGGTCAGCACCCCATGATGTAGCTGATAATACTCTCAATATGTTTAATTTCTTGCAACAGGTGATTCTAAGTTGTTTAATATGGCCATTAAAGGTCAATTTTTTTATCTAAGGTTAAGCCAAGAAATCAGATAGTAGGCAGAACAGGTATGTCGTAGTTGTCCAGCTTCAGAATTGGGTAAGGGTCGAGATTACGTCTTCTACAGAAGATGTAATCTGTGACAGATTATTCAGGCAATATGCGAAAACCATTATCTGCAGCCCATATTGTAATCTGTTAAGAGCACCTTGAAGTTGTCTCTTAATCATTCTCATGTTTTGGGAGTGACAAGATATACTAAATCATCTGCTATACATGATATACTAAATAAAGTCATCTGCATATAGAGTAGTAAACACAGTGGGTGGAATGATCTTTGATACAGAGTTGATTTTTATAACGAATAGCGTGGCACTTAAAACTGTACCCTGTGGAACACCTTCTTGGATGAATTTACGAGAGAGAGAGAGAGAGAGAGAGAGAGGGTGGATTGAATGCGCACCTGGAATGACCGCTGTTTCAGAAAGTTCTGTATGAACTGTGGCGTATTGCCCCTGAAACCTAAACTGCAGAGATCATGAAGAATTCCATATTGCCAAGCTGTATCAAAAGCTTTCTCGATGTCTAAATAAACAGTAGTCAGATGTTCCTTCCTTAAGAAAGCATTGCGAACCTGGTTTTCCATTTGAGTCAAGAGGTCTAAAGTTTATCTACCTGTATGAAATCCATACCGTGAAGGACTGATAAGGTTATATTTGTTCAGTAACCAGGTGAGACGAGAGTTTACCATTTTTTCCATTATTTTGCCCATACAGCTAGTGAGGGCAACAGACCAGTAATGACATGGATTCATTGAGTCTTTGTCAGGTTTTAATAATGCTATAACATATGCATGTCTCCAGGTATCGGGGAAAGCATTTTCTGTAAAAATTCGGATATACAGAAGGAGTAAGACAAGAAGCGACTCTTCACTCATCTCTTTTAACATGGAATAATGAGCTCCATCAGGTCCAGCAGCACTAGTTCTTGTGCTGATAGGAGCAAGCTTTATTTCAATTATGGTAAAGGGACAGATGTATGATTGACGGTGGTTAGTGTCAAAATTTGTAACTTCTGTTTTTCAGCAAGGGACTTTAATTTCTGGAATTCCGGTGAGTATGACGATACGGCAGAGGTTTGAGAAAAAGACTCTCCGAGAGCATTAGCTATGTCCTGAGGCAGTGAAATGTCATTACCATTTACATTCAGTATTGACAGTTTTGAAGGAGGATATTTGTTATACATTTTCCTAATATTTTTCCAGATGGTTTGTGTTTTGGTGGTCCTCGTAATCGTGGAAGCGAAACGTTTCCATGATTCTCTTTTGCTTGACCGCTGAATGCACCTAACATTGGTTCTGGATTTTTTAAACTGCACTAGATTAACAGTGGTAGGATTCTTGTGAAAGTTATTCCAGGCTTTATTTTTCTCTCATTTGGTTTGGTTGCATTCGTTGTTCCACCAGGGTTTTGGCTTTATTCGCTGACTTATGGAAACTCTCGGTATTGTTGCTTCTGTGGGCTGCACTTTTTGGTTTATGTAATCAATGTCATCATTTATTGACACATTTGAAACAAATGTTTTTTTCTAGGATTGCTACCTGCCTATATTTTTCCCAATCAGCTTTTGCAAAGTTCCATTTGGCTGTCTGATTTTGGCAGGGTGGTAAATTTGCTTCTATGTGACAGACTATTGGGTAGTGGTCATCATCATCATCAGCCATTTTCAATCCACTGCAGGATGAAGGCCTCTCCAGCAACTTTCCAGTTCCTTCTGTTTTGTGCAATGGCCATCCATTTACTACCCACAAACTCATGAATTTCATCTATCCATCTCCGCCGTTGTCTTCCAGGATTTCTTCTAGCTCCTCTTGGTACCATTCTGTTATTTTCTTAGTCCATCTGTCATCATGTCTTCGAGCTGTGTGTCCTGCCCAAGACCATTTTAGTTCTTTAGTTTTGATAAGAATGTCCTTTACTTGAGTTTGCTGCCTAATCCATGTGTTTCTCTTCTTATCTAACAGTCTTGATTCCCAATATAATTCGTTCCATTCTTCGCTGTGTAGTTCTCAGCTTCTTTTCCATTCTTTTGGTGAGTGCCCAAGTTTCACTTCCATAAGTCATGGTGGAGAGTATACATTGGTTCATTATTTTACGTTTCAGACAAGCTGGGATATTGCTCCTCAGTATGTGACTATATTTCCTGAATGCTATCCATCCAAAATTTATTCTTCTCTTGACTTCTAGCCATTTATCATTGTTATAATAACTTGTCCCAGAAACGTATGTGACTCCACTTTCTTTTCAATTAGTGTTCCTTCAATCATTATGTCCCTTTCTGTGGCATATTTGTTCATCATTACTTTTGTTTTAGCCATATTCATCTTTAGTCCAAAATCCTTACTAACTCTGCATAACTGATTAAGATTTTCCTCTAATTCTTTGGGATCGTGGCTTACGACCACAATGTCATCTGCAAATTGTAAATGGTTTAGGTACTCTCCATTCATGCTGACTCCTTTATGCGACCAGTCTAATCTTCTGAAAGCTTCCTCAAGGGCAGCAGTAAACAACTTCGGAGATATTGTGTCATCTTGTTGAACTCCTTTCTCACTCAATTTTAAATTTGCTACTATGTTTGTCAAGTCTAATAAAGGAGATAGCATTCTCATACATTTTCTTCAAAATCATAATATATGGGGGTATTTATGCCTTGTCTTTCCAGTGTCCGAAACATTTCCTTATGCTGTATGGAGTCAAATGCCTTTTCATAATCCACAAATGCCCCAGGCATAATGGTGTTTTATATTCATTTGCTTTCTCCATTAGCTGTGATATTACATGAAGGTGATCCATAGTTGAGAATCCTGACCTAAAGCCAGCTTGCTCTTTCGGTTGATTCTCATCAAGTATTCTTTCTAATGTGTTAGTAATGACCCTTGTGAACAACTTCTAGATGTGGGATAACAAGCTAATTGGTCTATAATTTCCAATTTCTGATTTATCTCCTTTCTTATGCAGCAAAACTATGATTGCATTATTCCACTCCTTAGGTGTCACCTTTTCTAATGCATTTTGTGAAGAGTCTTGCCAGTTTTTGTGTCATGTCTCTTCCTCCCAATTTTAACAACTCTACAGTAACTTCATCTTCCCCCCAGGGTTTTCTGATTCTTCATTTTCTTCAACACTTGTTGAGGAGAGGGCGCTGACTCTCTTTAGAAAATACAGCTGCGAGTTACAGGCTCTGAAAAAAACGATAAGTGTTTGCTTTTTATTTGCATAATTGTTATTTTATATTGTGCTTAATACGTAGTCATATCGTTTTAATTAAGCTGGTTATTTTTATTTTAATTTATATAAACAGTTTTTGTAGATATACATAATACTTTATAAAATCGTTATTCGTTCGAATATTGCAGGCATTGTTTTTGTATATAGTGATAGGGAATTCAAATTTTTAATTGAGGTAACTAGGTAGCTATAACGTATAATTATAGAAACAGTAATATGCTTCACTGTTTCTATTAGATAGCGTAGTATTGACATTTAATTAATTTAATTTATTGATTTTATTAATTTAAAGTATCATGACCCAAACTAGAGCAGCAAAGCAACGGGCACAGAGTGGCAGGAGTGCTGTGACTCGGGGGAGAACTGAGGGGGGCAATTCTCCAACGCATCACAGACTAAAAAAATGTGCAACTTGTGAAATGTTTGCCGAACTATCTGGAACGGAACATGCTATTGCCATAGGGGATGTCTTTGTGTGTGCGTGATGTAAGGAGTGTAAGGAAATCAGGCGACAACTCAGCGTTGTTATGGGCCTATATGAGAGTTTGAAGGGCAGGGTGGATGCCCTCGAAAGATCTAAATTGAGGGGCCCATCGGGCTCTCAGCTGCCCACATCAACGCCAGAGCTTTTACTTGGTCATCACGCAACACAGCGGCAACCCCCAAGGCAGAATGCGCTGGTCCCTCAGGAACTAGTGTACTCTATTGTCAGGGAAACGGGGAACATGCTTTGTAAAAAGGATAGGTGGAACAGGACCAGGGTATGTCTGCCAGGGGCAAAGGTTGATGACGTTGTAGAGCAGATATCATCTTTTAAGGGCACAAAAGGTGATATAGTTGTACACGTTGGCACTAATGATATCAAGAGTAGGAGACCGGCAGAATTGCTTAACAAGTACAGGTCACTGTTGAAAAAAAGCCGTGAAATAGGGTTGAATTTGAAAGTGTCTGCAATTCTGCCCAGACACGATAGGAGGGAGTATATGATGAGAGCCTTGTCGATCAATTCGGCCCTGGAAAGATTGTGCAAGGCTCAAGGGATAGAATTTTTTTCAGCCTGGACTGTACTTGTTAACAGGAGAGACTGCTTCTACAGGGATGGGATACACTTAAATAGAAAGGGTGCAAGAATATTTGCTGATGCTATCGAGGCAGTGTTAGGTGGGTCGGAAAACTGATAGCTTGGGGGGATACAAGGACTAATAGTTTAACAGTAGCTGTAGGCAGAGGTGAAGGTGATTCTTGCACAACGTCTATTAGAATAAGTAGCGACCTGGACCGTGGGGTGTTGGGGGTTTCAGGGACGGGTGGTGGTCATCTTGGAACGGGTGGGTATATGGGATGTGTTAGGGTAACAAAGAATAGGAGTAGGAACATGTATGCTTGCATGTATACAAATGCTAAAAGTATAGTAAATAAATTTGATGAATTTGGTCAAGACATCAAAGGCGGATATTGTTGGAATATCAGAGACATGGTGTCACACTGATATAAGGAATGCCGAATTGGAATTTGGGGAGTACAATGTGTACAGAAAGGATAGGAAGGGAGGAGGTGTTACGCTGTTAATTAAGAAAAACATAAAATCAAAAGAAGTGCATCCAGTTGATATAGATGAACAGTGCACTGTTGAGTCAGTTTGGTGTGACATAAGCACTGCGAAATCAAAAATAAGAGTAGGAGTGTGTTATAGGCCTAATGACTCGAATGAGTACAATGAACAATTGTACAGAGAAATAGAGTGGGCTAGTAAATCGGAATGTCTTATAATGGGGGATTTCAACTTCCCAGATATTGACTGGAACTTGTGGGTTGGTCACTCACACACTAGTCAGACTTTTGTGGATTTATTGGATGAGTGTTTTCTGCAGCAGCATGTTCGAGAGGCAACCAGAGAAAGTAATACTCTTGATCTGGTTATCAGCAGTGATCATTCATGTATTAGGAATTTGCAGATAAAAGAACCACTAGGTGGCAGTGATCACAGTGTACTGATGTGGGATTTACTTAAAGATTTAATTACCATCAGGGGTAAAGGAAAGGGTTTTTGCTTCCGTAAAGGCGAGTACATTGGTCTCCGACAGTTTTTAAATTCTGTACAGCGGGATCAACTGACGATGTTACCAACAGTCAATTCTACATGGGAAGCATTCAAGGAATTAATCGTGGATGCTACTAAAAGTTTCATACCCATTAAGAAATATTGTTCAAGGTTTAGACCTAAATGGTTATCTAATGAACTAATGAGACTCGTAACAGAGAAGAAAAATGCATGGGATGCATATAAATTATCAAGTGACTCAGAAGCGTATGGCAGATATAAGCTCGTCTGTAATCAGGTCACAAAGGAGGTTAGGCAGGCGATGGCAGATTACGAGAAATCCTTGGTAAAAGATGCTAACAAAAACAGCAAGGATTTCTTTACATATATAAACTCTAAAAGGAAGGGGATGAATCTGATTGGTCCACTTGACATCGATGGTTTGACTGTTGATGATCCTGCTCAAATAGCAAACAAACTGAATGAGTATTTTGCATCTACATTCACACGTGAGGAATTATTAAAGTTTGAAAATGGCAGAAGGTTATCAAATTGTAGCAGGATACTTAATGATTTTGTAATAACTGAGAGCAAAGTGGAAGAGAAATTGTTGAAGTTAAACGTAAGAAAAGCACCTGGGGTGGATGGGATCTATCGAGTTATATTAAAGGAGGCGGCAAAGCAACTAAGCAACCCGTTAGTCATAATTATGAGAGCATCCTTGGACTCAGGGGAGGTTCCCACGGACTGGAGATGTGCAAATGTATCCCCAATTCACAAAGGGGGATCGAAGGGTGACACGGGTAATTACAGACCAGTTAGTTTAACTTCTGTTCCGGGTAAAATAATGGAGTCGCTGGTTAAAGATGCATTGCAGGATCATCTAGACAAGACTGCAGCAATAATTCAGACACAGCATGGGTTTGTTAAGGGAAAGTCTTGTCTGACAAATTTGATAGGATATTATGATGTGGTTACAAAGGAACTGGATGCAAAAAATAATTTTGATATCATATATTTGGATTTCAGGAAAGCTTTTGACACTGTTGCGCATGGAAGACTATTGTACAAATTAGAGCAGAATGGTATTAAGGGTAAGTTGCTACAATGGATAAAAGGATGGTTAAGTGGGAGAAGACAGAGGGTAGTAATCAATGGGTGCTGCTCTTCTTGGACTAATGTTATTAGTGGAGTCCCACAGGGTTCGGTGTTGGGTCCACTGTTGTTTTGTATATTTATCAATGATATTGATGAAGGAATATCAGGCTTAATGTCGAAGTTTGCAGATGATACAAAGGTTGGCAGGGTTGTTAATGACAGTAATGGCAGTGTGCTACTGCAACAGGATCTAGATAATTTGGGCAGATGGGCTAAGAAGTGGCAACTGAAGTTTAACCTTGACAAATGCAAAGTACTGCATATGGGTAGAAGTAACCCCAGAGAAACGTACCAACTGTGTGGTACTACACTTAAGGTGGTAGAAAATGAAAAAGACCTGGGAGTAATTGTGCAGGCAGATATGAAGTTTTCTGAGCAATGCAGACAGGCTGCCAAGGCAGGTCATGGGGGTTTTGTCAATGATATATAGGAATTTTGCTAGCAGGGAAAAGGAGGTGATTATCCCTCTGTATAAGGCAATGGTCAGGCCACGCCTTGAGTACTGCGTACAGGTCTGGAGGCCTCATTTTAGCAAGGATGTAGATTTACTTGAGCATGTACAGAGAAGGGCAACAAGATTAGTGAGGGGAATGAAGGGATCCTCTTATCAAGAGAGGCTTAAGTTCTGCAAATTGCAGTGGCTGGAGACTAGACACCTACGCGGCGATCTGATTGAGGTGTATAAGGCCTTGAATGGGTTCAGCACTCTGAATTCTGATGGGATCCTTCCACTTGTTCAGATATTGTTCAAGGTTCAGGCCTAAATGGTTGTCAGATGAACTAATGAGACATATGGCAGAGAAGAAAAATGCATGGGATACATACAAATTAATGGGTGACATGGAAGCCTATGATAGATATAAGTTGGTCTGTAACCAAGTCACAAAGGAGATTAGGCAGGCAAAGGCAGATTATGAGAAATCCTTGGCAAAGGACGCAAAGAAAAACAGAAAAGAGTTCTTTACCTATTTAAACTCAAGAAGGAAAGGGATGAATCAGATTGGTCCACTGGATGTTGATGGTTCAACAGTTGAGGATCCAGCTCAGGTGGCTAACAATCTAAACGAGTATTTTGCATCTACATTCACACATGAGGAGTTATTCAGGAAGGGGAATGTCGTAGGTGAAGTAAACATTGGCAGTGAGCTAGATGATTTTCTAATAACTGAGAGGAAAGTGGAGGAGAAATTGTTGAGGATAAACATAAAAAAGGCACCCGGGGTGGATGGGATCTATCCAGTTATATTAAAGGAGGCAGCAAAGGAAGTAAACAAACCCCTAGCCATAATGATGAGAGCTTCTTTGGACAGGGGAGGTACCCATGGACTGGAGATGTGCAAATGTAACCCCAATTCACAAAGGAGGTTCAAAGGCTGACACAAGTAATTATAGACCTGTTAGTTTAACTTCGGTTCCAGGAAAATTAATGGAGGCACTGGTTAAAGAAACACTGCAGGATCATCTGGACAAGAATTCAGTTATAGCTCAGACACAGCATAGTTTTGTTAAGGGCAGGTCTTGTCTGACCAATTTGATTGGATACTATGATGTAGTCACAAAAGAACTGGATACAGGGAATAACTTTGATATTATATATTTGGATCTTAGAAAGGCTTTTGATACTGTTGCGCATGGAAGACTGCTGCACAAATTGGAGAAGTATGGCATTGGAGGCAAATTGCTGCTATGGATAAAGGGATGGTTGAGTGGCAGAAGACAGAGAGTGGTAATCAATGGACACTGCTCAACGTGGACTAATGTTATTAGTGGAGTTCCTCAGGGTTCAGTGTTGGGTCCATTGTTGTTTTCTGTATTTATAAATGATATTGATGATGGTGTATCAGGCTTAATGTCCAAGTTTGCAGACGATACCAAGGTTGGCAGGGTTGTTAAGGACACTACTGATACTATGCTGCTGCAACAGGATCTGGAAAGGTTGAGCAGATGGGCTGAGAGGTGGCAAATGAAGTTTAACATTGACAAATGTAAAGTACTACATATGGGAAACAGTAACCCCAGATCAACGTATCAACTCTGTGGTACTACGCTGACAGTGGTAGAGAATGAAAAGGACCTGGGGGTAATTGTGCAGGCAGATATGAAGTTCTCTGAGCAGTGCAGACGAGCTGCAAGAGTAGCTCATGGTGTCTTGTCAATGATATACAGGAATTTTTCTAGCAGGGACAGGGATGTGATTATTCCCTTGTATAAGGCATTGGTCAGGCCACACCTTGGGTACTGTATACAGGTCTGGAGGTCTCATTTCAAGAAGGATGTAGAGCTGCTGGAACGAGTACAGAGAAGGGCAACAAGATTAGTGAATGGAACAAAGGGTTGCTCTTACGAAGAAAGGCTTAAGTTTTGCAAATTACAGAGCCTGGAGACTAGGCATCGGCGAGGTGATCTGATAGAGGTGTATAAGGCTTTGAATGGCTTGAGCATGCTCAATGCCGATGGGATTCTTCCTCTTGCTCAGAATAATCACCTGAGAGGGCATAAATTCAAATTGAGGAAGGACGGATGTCGGATAGATGTGCGGAAATTTGGCTTTAGCCAGCGGGCAGTTGGTTTGTGGAATAAACTCCCATCGCTTGTTGTTGAAGTTGATAGCCTAAACAAATTTAAGGCTCATCTGGACAGGTATTTCGAACGAACGGAGGGGTGAAATGGGAGTAGTGGTTTTTTTGTTTTTTTTTTTGGCTGATGCTGAATAAGCTTGCTTTCTTGCATCATATGCCTCTACTAATGCTAATGCTAATTACGAACCTAAGGGGGCATAAATTCAAATTAAGAAAAGACAGATGTAGATTGGATGTGCGGAAATTTGTCTTTAGCCGGCGGGTGGTTAATTTCTGGAACAAACTTCCATCTGTCGTTGTGGAAGTTGATAGGTTGAATAAATTTAAGGAGGAACTGGACAGGCATTTGGAGGGAAGGGTGTGATTTTTTTTTTTTTTTTTGGCTGATGCTGCATAAGCTCATACATTTGCTTTCTTGCATCACATGGCACTACTACTACTACTACTACTACTACCTCATCAGGAAGAATATCGGGTACGTCATACGTGTTACTAATTTGCGATCCATCTTCCCCACTGCTGGCATCATTTTCTTGTCTCTTGCATAATTCTCTATAGTAGTCTTCTGCTATTTGAATTATGCCTTCTCTGCTATTTATAAGTACACCATCGCTATTCTTCAGTTTCATTATCATTGGTCTTTCTGAATTACTGCTCATGGCTGCTGATTAAAGTCCTTTGTTTTCCCTTAATGCTTGTTCTAGTTTTCTTGTGTTAAATCTTATATCCTCTCTGAGTCTTTCTAATGGCTTTGCACAACTCAGTATACTTAATTTTCTCCTTGTCAGTGTTTATCTTGTTATATCAGTGGTCACTATCCAGTAAACTGTCATGAACAAATCATTCAAATAGTGGAAAAAGGGCTGGTGAGCATATGGAGAGGTCAATTGCTGAGCTTGACCCAGAAGGCAGGTGTAAATAAGTGGGTAGTCCAGTATTCAGTAGTGTCAGATTTAATTTATCAAAAAACCTTTCTAACAAATTTTGTGCATTAAACTCCCCCATGATGCAAAAGGGGGAGAGGGAGGGGCAAAAGGGATTATGTTCCAAGTCAGAACTAGAGCGCTGTTTCATTTGGTATATATGCACTTTATATGCATAAATCCTCGGTCTTGTAATTCATTTTACAGCTCTTCTTCTGAGAGATTTATGAGGTCCCACTCAGCTATCACACCCCTAGAGGTGTTTAGAGTAGCATGAGGGGAAACAGTGATGGATAATCCTCCAAAGGATGTTAGTTTTTGGAGCCGCTTTGATTTCCATTCATCTGAGACCTCAACAAGCAGATCACCAGATCTAAGATGTTGGGTTATTTTTGGCGATCCTATTCAGTTTTCTAGGTGTTTCTGTATTTTAAAAGGTGAGAGACTATTTAGAAAGTGTTCTTGAGTAGAGTGCAATACAAGATGCATTGGAGCTCTTCTCTTAATAGTATGAGTTTTTTTTCTTTTGGGACAGTATGAGTTAGAGTCTTCTATCTCATGAGTAGCCATGTTAGGATCCTTAGGTCCTGTAGGGGAGATCATTTTGCTCCTTTTCGCCATGGAAAGATAACTTTTCTTTCCAGGTTACCAGCTCCGCCACAGGAAGGCAGGAGCAGTGCCACAAGGGTAACCAAGCGGCTGAGTTAGTTTGGTTAGTACTATTAAAGAAACAGAAAGGTGAGTTTTCTTTCTGGAACTCTGCCTAGTTCTTGTAGTGCAGAAGTTACGCAATACAACTAAACAATGTAAAAACTATTTAAAATCAAAAAAAACTATTTGCTTTGTACACGCAGTATAGAGCTCAATTGGAATTGCTTGGTTACACTAATAATCATTTGGTACCCAGGGCCCTATGAAGAGGAAGAAAATAAAATGAACGTACATTATCTCACATATATCAGTTTGTAAGGTAAGGCATTTGTTCAGTTATTACTATTTAAGTTACTACTATTATAAAAATAAAGTTAAAATATTAAGTTATTACTACTATAAAAATTAAGTTTATGATAGTTATAAAAAAAATGGCATATTTTTATTAGCTTTTGGAACGTAACCTCCCCTTTTTGTACTGGTTCTTAGTCCCAAATAACACGGTTTTGCATTACACGAGATTTTGTAGGAACCAAACAACAGTGTTATATGAGGGTTACCTGTGTGTGTGTGTGTGTGTGTGTGTGTGCGTGCGTGTGTGTGTATATATATATATATATATATACAGTCGAACTTGGTTATAACGGGCATGGAAATAATGAGATCACAGCTGCAATGAGCAAAAAGCCATAATGATTTTAATTTACGCATATTCCCATACAGTCGCTCACTGTTATAATGAGCATACTACATGGATATACTGTACAAATTTTGGTAATTATGCAAACATGTACATATTCTTAATTGCTTGGGTAGTCGAAAAAAACCCCAATTCTTTGAATAGACAAAAATGAAAGGGGCGATTTATCGTTTATGACCACCTGCATCAGATTAGGGGCCAGTTTCTTTGTAGTGCACTGATGTTCCACTTGTAATTTCTATGGTCGCATTATGTTTACAGATTGTCTTGTATTCACTGAACCATAAATTTATTTCGGGACTTCTAAGAATTTTTGAAACAATAATTGTTTGTATGCATGTCACTTTACTCTGATTTTAAAGTAAAATCAATTAGAAACGAACCCTTCCTTCGGAATCTGACAAAAGAAAGTGTCTCTTAATTTGCGAAAAGTCTTTTCTTACGTGTCCAACAAATCTGTAAAATTTCAATATAATCTACATCATCTTGACTTTCCACAAATTTAAGTAATGTTTCTGCAGCTGTTAGGGCTTCATTACAACTTACTTTGCAAGCTGGCTGTAGTTCCTCATCAGGTCCTTGCACACTTTGGATTAAGTCATCATCAGCCATTTTTTCGTAGTGGGTTAATTTTTGTCTATATTTAACCATTGATTAACACTTGGCTCATCTGTCTTCATCTCCTTCAATATTTTGAACACAGTTTAAAATATCAGGAACAATTTCTACAGTGTTATTTGAGTCTTCCACTTCCAAGTTATTTTCGGCAATTACAAAGTCATTGGGCAATATATTTTTTAACGATTTTATAATTGTTGCACTTTTAACTTCTACCCATGAAGTAGAAATGTTATAGATAGCATCTTTAATTGTTAGTGACTTCCACAATAAAAGAGGATTCTTTTCTTCCATGATAAAGTCCATCATCAAGGTCTTTCTATAGAATCGTTTCATACTCTCAATCACCCCTGGTCCATAGTTTGTACCAGTGATGTTACGTTGGGTGGAAGATAAATGGTTACAATATCACCATTTTCTGCAGATAGTTTTTCCAATGGAAGATGGGATGGAGCATTATTAAATAACAAAATTGCTTTATGGAGGAGACCATTACAATACACATTTTTTAATGTGAGGAACGAATGTATCTGTTCACCACTTTTTGAATACATCCCTAGTCATCCATGCAGATCGGTGATTATAATAATCTAGTGGAATATTAGTTGTGTCCGTCCAATACGGTTAATTTTAATTAACCGTATTGGACAGTTAATTAAAATTAACCATCCAATATGGTTATAATTAGGTTAATTAGTGCTTCAGGGACGGTTAATTAAAATTAACCGTCCCTGAAGCGCTTGCGAAGCATAAAATTGTTATCCTGTCTTTGCTAATTTTATATCCTGGTGCATTTCTTTCTTGTACAGATGCCAACGTGCAACTGGGCATTGCTCGCCAATAAAGTCTGCACCATAAATTTGTAATGGAACAAGACCATTTTCTTTAATAATCATAGCTAATTCATCACAGAATAAAGTTGCTCCCATGTCATCTGCACTGAGCTTTTCATCCTGTATGTCTAACTCTCTTAAACCATGCCTGTCTTTAAATTGTTTCAACCAACCAGATGAAAATGTAGGGGTTCCAGGCATTTCTAATTTGTCACAAAAATATTTTGCTTTGCTTAAACCCACTGGTCCAGATATTGGAGTTCCTTCAGGTCTTTGTTATAAAAATCACTTTATCATTACACTTTCAAGTTTTTCATTTGTAGTACCTTCGCAGTACCTTAGAAACAAATTTATCTATAATGGGCTGGTTTTTAATTATATGATGTGATGTACAGTTTGCTGACCAATTCGAAATTCATCTGCGAAACACTTTCACATTTTTTACATCTTTTAATAATTTTCAGTACCTTTTCCACTGTTAAAACAACTCGTTTTTGTTTACCTAACATGATTAGGGGTTGAAATGCGAGATAAATATTATTATTATTAGCCATATGGTACAAGAAAGCCTGAAGCTTATGCTGCACTAGCCAAAAAAAAAAAAAAAATTTCTGAATTTACCCCGAGAGAGAGAGAGAGAGAGAGAGGGAATCACCAAGAAAAAGAAGAATGATGATATCCAGCTCAGGATCCTGGATGTGCCAAGCCCATACTCACCAGATGTGAGCCCTTGGGGTTGAATATTAAGTATTTTGCATACAACATGGATATAGTATGCAAACACATGGAAAGCACAGGAACAAGCTTTTGCGATGTTTAGTAGACAAATGCGAACAGGTTACATTTGTTTGTTGTTTGGCATTAGAAATGCAGCAGGTATTTCAAGACATTTGACTTCGCATCTGTGGGTGTAAAAACATCTGACGTGATTTACTAGGTGGCAAAACGAGAGATGCAACAGTGATTTCCTGTATATACTTTACGAATCCACTCACACAGATAAATAATATTCTTAAACGTTTGTTAAAAATAAAACTACATACATATAGAGGACCACAGTTAATCTGACCCGACAGTTAATTGAGTGCTGGATAACTGACGTTTTACTGTATATACTAATATTATTTTTTTCTCTCTCTAATATTTCTTTTGTTTTTTAATCTATCTTCTTATTAAATTATTGAGAATTAAAAAAAAAATAGGAGGTAGATTAAACTCATCACTGATATAGCAAGTAATGGTTATAACGAGGAAATTTTGTAGGTCAATTGATGCTCGTTATAACCAAGTTCAACTGCATATAGTTTTATATATACAGGCAATTCCTGTATAACATGGTACTTCTGCAACATGGTTTTGCTCTAACACGATTGATGAATTGTGGCAATCCTTGCATAACACAGCACTTATATAACAGTGTTTCATTCTAACATGGTTAGAGAATTGCTGCAAACCTTGCGTAACATGGTAGTTTTGACTTTTGTGCAGGGAAAACTCTGCTATTATGTTGGATGCAATTTGTCAACATTTCCATTCTTTTTTGTGAATCCCCGCTTTTGGCTCACTAGTTGTTATGCAAAAAAGATTATTCTGACATCCCCATATTAGGATTTCCCAATTAGTTCTATGCTATTGAACTTGTGGAAAAAATCTAGATTTCAAAGTTTTATTACTATTGCATAATGCGCCAGTCCATCCAAAAGATTTAAGTCAGTGGTTTTCAACCGGAGTGCCGCAACAACATTCCAGGGATGCCACGTAATTTGGGTTTAAGTTACTTAAACTTATTATTATTTTTTAATTTATATGTTTATTTCATTATAAAAAGGTGTACAGTATCTTTTTAATTTTGTGGCGATCTATAATTGATGTTTATTTAGTACCTCTATATAAAGAATAAAATTATATACTCTATATATATATAATTTGTATTATGAAATGTAATTTTTATAATTATATTATTGTAATAAATATCATATAACATATATATTTTTTAATATTTTATATATATATATATACGGAGAGAGAGAATCGGATCTAACAGGCAGAAAATTGAGTAGGGGTGCCGCAAAATAAAATAAATTGCTTAGGGGTGCTGTTATTAAAAAAAAGGTCGAAAACCACTGATTTAAGTCATTCAAATGTTGAAATAATGTTCCTAATACAACTTCTTTAATTTACCTTTAAAACTCATTACATCAGAAAATCCCTACAATGGATTTTGGAAAAAATTTATTCCAAATCTATTGAAGTGATGGAGAAATGGAAACATTTTTCAATTGTGGAATGTATCAGAATCGTAGCTTTATTGCTCAAAGAAGTAAAACCAACCATCAACATTAACTGCATGTTGGGAAAATGTATGGTCAGAGTCAGTTCATTCAGGCAATATGGTTGAACCGGCAGAAAACGAAATCGGTGTAATAACAGAATTTGCTAAGTCAGTAGGAGGGGAAGGTTTTGATGACATGACTACTGAAGATGTTCAAGAATTACTAGTAGAAAAAGAGGTGGGTGAAGCAGATTTGGTGGAAACGGCATCTCACGTAACCAAATCAACTCAGAGGTTAATAGCACAGATGAAAATTCTGAAGTTCCAAATTTTACACTAAAAAGCATAAGGGAAGGCATAAACTTAGCCAAGCAATTAGAATCTTATTTTTTGAATGCAGACCCTTTGACTGAAAGTAGCACAAAGTTCAAAAGGGAGCTTCAAGAATGCTTGGCTCCATACCATTAAAGTTTACAAAGATCTATCAAGCAAAAGCAAACAAACCCAGATTACTGATTTTTTTTGAGAGAACAGAAGATACACGAAATAAATAAACAAAATAAAACTTCTTTATTTACATTAAGGCAGAAAATGATACATGTGATTAAAAATTGGGAAAAGGAATCTAGATGCTGCAGAAGAAAGTCCAAAATTTGAAGATATTCTGTAACAGAGAAAATGTCCCTGTTTGCTTGTGCTTAGCAGCAATGATGAGAAAGAAAATTAAATGAACGTACATATATGTTATTGAAATGAAAAATTATAATTCCTCAGAGCGGTTAATACTAGAATACTAGAATATACATATAGAGAACGGTTAGTATTCAAAAAGAGCTTTCGGCTGAGTAGACAGCCTTCTTCAGGTGGACATATTGAATGGCAGTTAGAATGGAGATGTGCACTGCCAAGTTGGTGCGTGAGGCGCGTGGCTAATTGTTTGAGGTTGAAGTTTGTGGCTGTGACATATGGTGGTGACGCAGCCAGCTTTTGTCTATGGACAGAATTATTGCTTCTGTGATGGGGTTAACTTGACAACCACTGTTCCTGTTCAAAGAGGTATCCGAGCATTTTATATTTAACGATTCCAACCAGGTGCGCCGTAGGTAATGGTGGGACCTGTCCACAACCAGGACATCGCGGTGTGGGTCAATGTCGTGGTGGGTTGTCCAGACATGCTTGGCAATAGCTGAGTGTTCCACATCTGCTAAACGGATTGCCCTTTTATGTTCTGAGAGACGTTTCTCGAGCCGACGTCCAGTCTCTCCAAAGTAGAAGCTAGTGCAGTCACGGCAAGAGATGCGATAGACCAAACTGCTCTGCAGAAGGGTGGGGCAGGTTTTCACGTTGGAAATGAGAGAACGCAGTTTCTTGCCTGGGAGTTGGATGCACTTTATCCCATGTGATTTTAGGATTCTACCGATCTGTTGTGACAGGTTGTGACAGGTATGGGATAAATGCCCTCGTGGATGACTCACCATTGTTGACGTTACTGTTGGTCGCTACGTTGTCGCGTGCCTGTAGGTCACACCTGTCAAGGATGTCGATGGGATAGCCACACCTCGCAAGGTCCACTTTGACCCTGGTGATCTCTGTGTGTCTTTCACCTGCAGAGCTAGAGTGTGTCCAGGCGCGAGTTAGCAAGGTCCGGGCAATGGTGAGGAGGTGACCCCGTGCGTGTGCTGACCGGAAGTTGGTAAATTGGCCAGCACACATAGGTTTACGATAAATTGTCGTCTTCAAGCATGTGTCTTCGTGCTGGACCAGGGTATCTAGGTATGGTATGGTGTTGTTCGACTCCAGCTCAATCGTGAATTTTATGAAGGGGGATAGTGAGTTGAGGTGGGTTAGGATTCGCTGACCTGAGTCCCTAGGGATAACTACGAACACATCGTCTACATATATATATATATGTACATGATATATATGACTGCCACCTGATGACATTTCCACTGCCCTCAGACTGTGCTTAACAGGGGGTGCAATCATGTTTAGCGACTCAATTTACCAGCAGGTGCATGGCACAGCCATGGGTTCCCCTGTCAGTTCGGTCATGGCAAACATCGTGATGGAGGAGTTAGAGGGATGTGCGTTTACACACGAACCAGATCACATCGCCTTTTGGTGTCGCTATGTAGACGATGTGTTCATAGTTATCCCTAGAGACTCAGGTCAGCAAATCCTAACCCACCTCAACTCACTATCGCCCTTCATAAAATTCACGAATGAGCTGGAGTCGAACAACACCATACCATACCATACCTAGATACCCTCGTCCGGCGCGAAGACACATGCTTGAAGACGACAGTTTATTGTAAACCTATGTGTGCTGGCCAATTTACCAACTTCCGGTCAGCACACGCACGGGGTCACCTCCTCACCACTGCCCGAACCTTGCTAACTCGCGCCTGGACACACTGTAGCTCTGCAGGTGAAAGACACACAGAGATCACCAGGGTCGAAGTGGACCTTGCGAGGTGTGGCTATCCCATCGACATCCTTGACAGGTGTGACCTACATGCACGCGACAACGTAGCGACCAGCGGTAACGTCAACAGTGGTGAGTCATCCACGAGGGCATTTATCCCATACTACCCCAACCTGTCACAACAGATCGGTAGAATCCTAAAATCACATGGGATAAAGTGCATCCAACTCCCAGGCAAGAAACTGCGTTCTCTCATTTCCAACGTGAAAACAACTGTCCCCACCCTTCTGCAGAGTGGTTTGGTCTATCGCATCTCTTGCCGTGACTGCACTAGCTGCTACTTTGGAGAGACTGGACGTCGGCTCGAGAAACGTCTCTCAGAACATAAAAGGGCGATCCGTTTAGCAGATGTGGAACACTCAGCTATTGCCGAGCATGTCTGGACAACCCACCACGACATTGACCCACACCGCGATGTCCTGGTTGTGGACAGGTCCCACCATTACCTACGGCGCACTTGGTTGGAATCGTTAAACATAAAATGCTCGGATACCTCTTTGAACAGGAACAGTGGTTGTCAAGTTAACCCCATCACAGAAGCAATAATTCTGTCCATAGACAAAAGCTGGCCGCGTCACCACCATACGTCACAGCCACAAACTTCGACCTCAAACAATTAGCCACACGCACCAACTTGGCAGTGCACATCTCCAATCTAACTGCCATTCAATATGTCTAACTGAAGAAGGCTGTCTACTCAGCCGAAAGATCTTTTTGAATACTAACCGTTCTCTATATGTATATTCTAGTATTAACCGCTCTGAGGAATTATAATTTTTAATTTCAATAATATGAATCCGGAGCGCATAGGCCTCTTTCACCATATTCGGACTATTCTTGGCCAACCAACATACGACATGGTTGTGAGACTACAGAAGGATTTCATCTTTATAGCCCGTGGCAGACAGCACCTGAGGTTTGCTCACAGATGCAAAGCAAACAAGATTATCCCGAATGGATTTCGGTACAAACAACCGTTTTCTAATGAGTGTATGGGACGTGCCTGTTGGAACTTCGGCTTCAAGACTCTGTGCATATGGATTGGCTGCCTCCGCCGTGACATACAGCATGCTTCAGCGAGCAAAGCAGCCCTACTAGTCGACCTTAAGGCTCTGATTCCCGATCCTATTCACACCAATGTAATCAATACTTTATGCTACCAGGCCGTCAGAGAATCAGATCGTTATTGTGCACGACAGAAACGTAAGTTCAATACTTTAATTAATGAATCCCGTCAATTTCGTCGCCAGCATAATGCTCCTTCCACAGGTTGCACAGATTTCGTATTGAACCTGAGCAACAAGCAGTTATATGCAGAACAAACAGACCTATTGACTCTTGGCATGGCATTTGTCATTCTTCCGAAGTACCCACCAATCACTGACATCGCCTTAGGCGTGGAAACATGTTTATCACACCTCCCAGAAGATGTGGCCAACGCAATCCGCTTAAAGACTGCAGAAGTTCTACACCATGCTCGCCCCGTCTCTTCAAACCTCAGCCATATGCAGATTTCTGCCTTCAAGGCACTAAAACTGGATTCGTCCATCGTCATTCTACCGGCAGACAAAGGCCGTCGTACGCTGATTACGTGGCGAAAGCCTTACTGCTTTTGCGAGACACTTCCGTCTACAAACCCTTAACCGTTACCTCCAGCAGAGCAATGGAACGATGGGAGTCAGAGGTGAATATCCTCATCAATAGTTGGCTCAAACAGGGGAAGATAACACAGTCAACCCATAATCACCTGCGTGCCTGCCTCTGGGTGTCAGATCCCACGGTTTTACGGCCTGCCGAAGGTACACAAAGAAGACACACCACTAAGACCAATTGTATCCTGCTGTGGATCACCGAATTACGAGTTGTCTAAGTTTATCTCGAGGCTTCTTTCTCCTCTAGTTGGCAAGACCACTTACACCGTCTCCAACAGTATTGAGTTCATAGAAAGGATCCGCACTATATCCATCTCACAAGATCAAGTCATGGCATCGTTCGATGTAATATCACTCTTTACCTCCATCCCAGTGGAACTTGCCATCTCTTGTGCAAAACAACTCTTGGACAATGATGAAACCCTTAGCGACAGAACCAGACTGACACCTGATGACATTTCCACCGCCCTCAGACTGTGCTTAACAGGGGGTGCAATCATGTTTAGCGACTCAATTTACCAACAGGCGCATGGCACAGGCATGGGTTCCCCTGTCAGTTCGGTCATGGCAAACATCGTGATGGAGGAATTAGAGGGACGTGCGTTTACACACGAACCAGATCACATCGCCTTTTGGTGTCGCTATGTAGACGATGTGTTCGTAGTTATCCCTAGAGACTCAGGTCAGCAAATCCTAACCCACCTAAACTCACTATCGCCCTTCATAAAATTCACGAATGAGCTGGAGTCGAACAACATACCATACCTAGATATGCTCGTCCGGCGTGAAGACACATGCTTGAAGACGACAGTTTATTGTAAACCTATGTGTGCTGGCCAATTTACCAACTTCCGGTCAGCACACGCACGGGGTCACCTCCTCACCACTGCCCGAACCTTGCTAACTCGCGCCTGGACACACTGTAGCTCTGCAGGTGAAAGACACACAGAGATCACCAGGGTCGAAGTGGACCTTGCGAGGTGTGGCTATCCCATCGACATCCTTGACAGGTGTGACCTACATGCACACGACAACGTAGCGACCAACAGTAACGTCAACAGTGGTGAGTCATCCAAGAGGGCATTTATCCCATACTACCCCAACCTGTCACAACAGATCGGTAGAATCCTAAAATCACATGGGATAAAGTGCATCCAACTCCCAGGCAAGAAACTGCATTCTCTCATTTCCAACGTGAAAATAACTGTCCCCACCCTTCTGCAGAGCGGTTTGGTCTATCGCATCTCTTGCCGTGACTGCACTAGCTGCTACTTTGGAGAGACTGGACGTCGGCTTGAGAAACGTCTCTCAGAACATAAAAGGGCGATCCGTTTAGCAGATGTGGAACACTCAGCTATTGCCGAGCATGTCTGGACAACCCACCACGACATTGACCCACACCGCGATGTCCTGGTTGTGGACAGGTCCCACCATTACCTACGGCGCACTTGGCTGGAATCGTTAAACATAAAATGCTCGGATACCTCTTTGAACAGGAACAGTGGTTGTCAAGTTAACCCCATCACAGCAGCAATAATTCTGTCCATAGACAAAAGCTGGCCGCGTCACCACCATACGTCACAGCCACAAACTTCAACCTCAAACAATTAGCCACGTAGCCACGCGCCTCACGCACCAACTTGGCAGTTCACATCTCCATTCTAACTGCCATTCAATATGTCTAACTGAAGAAGGCTGTCTACTCAGCCGAAAGCTCTTTTTGAATACTAACCGTTCTCTATATGTATATTCTAGTATTAACCGCTCTAAGGAATTATAATTTTTCATTTCAATAATATGAATCCGGAGTGCATAGGCCTCTTTCGCCGTACATATATGTATCACAGTTTGTAAAATGTTTGTTCATTTACTACTACAGCAGGCCCTCATTATAACAAATCACTATAACACTCTTTTACAGATTGCATTTTTGGCATATTTAATGAAATCGTTTCATTTGATAGAGTTGATAGCTTGAAAACGAATAGCAAAACAGCATTAAAACGTTTCCCACGCTGACTTGAGAAATTTTCCAACGCTAATTTAATTGCAGTACAGTGACTTGTTACGTAGTTCCGAGACATCATTTTAAAAAATGATCAAGTACATTGCTTGTAATATTTGCGTTATATGCATTCATCCAAAGTCTAGTCATCACTCAGTACAGTATTAGACATCGTGTGTAATGGACAGTTTACTCGAACATTGTATCATAATTAATGCAACCAACACAGCTACATTTTCGAAGAGCTAATAATGGCGGATAAACATGAAAAAGCAACAACATCTGGACGCAGTATGAAGACTACAAATGTAAGAAAAAGACTGAATTTGAAAATTAAATTAGACGTTTTGATGTGAATTAATTCTGGTCAACGACAAGCTGATGTGTGCCATAATTTCGGACTGGCAAGTTTAACTGTAAGAACAATTATAAAAAATAAAGAATTAATTTTAGCAGTGGGAAAGACAGCTGTTCCACTGCAAGCAACTAGGGCTAGGCCAGCTTTTAGGATTGAAATAGACAGACTTTAACTAATTTTATTGAAGATAATATCCAATGAAGAATTCAGTTAAGTTAAATATAAAAAAAAAAACAAAGAGAGAGAGAGAGAGATTAGCCTATATCAGGGCTTCTTAAACTTTTTTCATTCACGACCCCATTTATGATTGCGAGTTTCTTGGCGACCCCACATAAATATAGACGAAAGATAAATTAATATTTTTGATGATTTATTTATTAGGTAACAATATACATATGAAAATATATAGTTTTAGAATTCGTTTTGAAACATACAAAAATCTAAAATTAAAAATTGCACAAAAAATTGTAAAATTGTATTTATTATAGTTACAAAAATTATATGCCCTATTTTTCATCAAAATTGCATTTTTTGCAATAACATAAATAAAAGGGGATTCTGACCGTCTTAGTTCGCTCGAATATATTCGAATGCAGTCGTTGAGTGGTAAGTATTAAATTAAAATTAAAGTAAAAAATTTAATGAGATGGATGTGCCTGTTTTTTATTGCATAACAAATTAAATCTTGGTGGAATGTTTGACACTGCTGGACATAAGACCTCTTCAACATTTTTTAGCACTGAACGATACTGGGATTTAATATGTGTTAAAGCTGAGAAAGTAACTTCACATAAATATGTGGTGTTGAATGGCAGAAGTACATTTAACGCCATATCAGCGATTGTGGGAAATTCAGTTCTAGTTCCGATCCAGAATTCAGTCAAGGACTTTTTTTGAAATTGTAGTTTTAAGTTTGAGTCACTCGAAAGCTCAGCAAATTCCTCTTTAGCTTTAAGTGGCAGGTGAACAATCTCACTTAAGCCAATCCAAAACGGCTTTTGAATCCAAACTATTTTTTGGAAATCAATATTTAATATAAAATATGTACGGAACTGTGTTTCTAGCGCTTTTAAGTGATCTACAATAATTTTTGCAATAAAAGTTTTATAATGAATTTTCTCGATTATAAAATTGTCGACACTGGAAAACATTTCGAACGAATTTTTTTCTACCCTACTTTTCCAAATGTTGATCTTTTTGATAAAACTTTCAATTTTATCATTCGAAGTAAATATATCGCAATTTTTTCCTTGGAGAGACAAGTTGAGATCGTTTAATTTTGCAAAAATATCTGACAAATAACACAGCTTGGATAGCCATAAGTCATTTTGAAAAAAAGCAGCAAGTTCACATTTTCATTCAGTTAAAAATATTTCGATCACGTCCTTTAATAGCAATAATCTTCTTAAACTTTGACCTCCTGACAACCATCTTACTTCTGCATGTAATAATAAAGTTGTGTAGTTGGAATCCGTATCCTTACAGAGATTTGAAAATAAGCGGCTGTTAAGGGCATGGCTCTTAATAAAATTTATAATCTTAACAGCATCCTGAAGCACATTGTTCAATTCTGGTGCTAATTTTTTTGCTGCAAGGGCCTCTCGGTGAATAAGGCAGTGAGTAAAAGTTATATGATCATAATGAGCAGCTTGAAAAAATGATTTAAAACCAAAATTTTTTGCCGGTCATCGCTCTTGCACCATCTGTGCATATTCCACAGCAATTTTTCCATTCTAAACCTTCAGTTTTTAAAAATTCGTCAACTTTACAATATATGTCTTTCCCTGTAGTATGGTCTTCCATAGGACAACAAAATAACAATTCTTCCTCCACGCTTTCTTTATAAACGTAGCTGACATATACTAACAACTGAGCCAATTTAGTAATATCAGTTGTTTTGTCCAACTGAATTGAAAATTTTGGGCTTTCTTTAATTCTTGTAATAAGTTGCACTAATTGGTCCTTGTTAATATCAGAAATTCTATTCGAGACAGTGTCATTCGATAAAGGAATTTTTCGAATATCATCGCCATATTTACTTCCATGTAGTATTTCTACCATTTTAATAGCAGCAGGTAATAAAAGATCTTCTCCAATGGTGAACGGCTTTTTCTTTTTAGCAATACAGTATGAAACTTCATATGACGCTAGTAAACATTTTTCACTAACGGTTATAAATTTTTCAAAGGATTTTTTTTCTTTATTTAAAGATTTATACAGTCTTTCAAAATATTCTTTTGGTTTATTGACATACGAAACATGCTTTGATTCAAGATGTCTTTTTAATTTTGATGGTTTCATACTCTCCGGAGCCAATAATTCATTGCAGATCAAACAAAGAGGTTGTTCATTACCCTTACAATTTTGAAATGTAAAGCCAAATTGAAGAAAAGACTCATCTTATTTTCTTTTTCGCACATAAGATGCCTGTTTTTCAATATTTTGTCCTGCCTGAGAAGAGTCTGTAGCATTATTATCTGCGTCATTGCTATTCTTATTTAAGTTCAGCCATTTATCCATGGCCAAAAATTATTTTGATCTTAAAATACAATAAATATATAAAAATAACATATTGCATATAATAATTGATTTATTAATTACCGAATAAATAAAAAAAACTAAAATCTCGTTACGGCAGAACACTGACAATTGACTACACTAGAAGAGCGTCAATACTACACTAGTTCACATTGCAGTCAGTGTTACTGAATCATAGTCTCGCTGCACGTGTGCGCGCGCATTTGTTTGTGTGCAGGTGTGTGAGTGTGACTCTGCACAAATACACATCTAGATGTTATAAAATCGTGTATTTAAATATTTGACATTAAAATCTCTCGCGACCCCAGAATTTTGCTACGCGACCCCAAATGGGGTCGCGACCCATAGTTTAAGAAGGCCTGCCCTATATGATGACCTGAAGAAAATTCATCTAAAATTTCTCAACAAGTTTTTATCATAGATGAAACAAGACTTTTTTGGAAATAAATGCCTAAAAGAAGTCTCATATTGAAAGAAGATAAAAACATGCCAGGTTTCAAAGCGGCAAAGGATCGGTTGACTTTATTGTTGGGTGGTAATGCTGCGAGGGATTTAAAATTAAAATCCCTTTTAGTTTACCAGGATGTTTGTTTGAGTGTGGGCTTTACGCTTCAAGAGCAACATGGTCATAATGCGCCTAAGTTTACCAGGAAGAGGGCCAAAGTACAACCAAAATCGACACATTTTTCATGATTAAATTCGCAAATTAAATTAAATCAATTAAATTCATGATTTTAATTGGAATTTTAAGTTTAACTTTGATACGTAAGCAGTTACCACATAATTACATACGTATGTAATGCAGAATATTTAAAGACTGTACTTGTTAACAGGAGAGATTGCTTCTACAGGGATGGGATACACTTAAATAGAAAGGGTGCAAGAATATTTGCTGATGCTATCGAGGCAGTGTTAGGTGGGTCGGAAAACTGCTAGCTTGGAGGGAGACAAAGACGAATAGATTAACAGTAGCCGCTGGCAGAGGTGAAAGAGATTCTTGCACTGCTTCTATTGGAATGAGCAGAAGCCTGAAACACAAGATGTAGGATATTTCAGAGACTGCCGGGAGTCATTGCGGTACAAGTAAACACATGGGTTGTGTTAGGGTAGCTAAGAATAGAAATAGGTGCATGTATACTTGCTTGTACACCAATGCTAGGAGTTTAGTAAATAAATTTGATGAATTTGAGGTATTGCTCAAAACATCAAAGGCAGATATTGTTGGGATATCAGAGACGTGGTGTCACACAGATATAAGGAATGCAGAACTGGAATTTGGGGAGTACAACGTCTACAGAAAGGATCGACTGGATAGGAAGGGAGGAGGGGTTATGCTATTAGTTAAGAAATACATAAAATCCAAGGAAGTGAAGCCAGTGGACATCGCTGGACAGTGCAGTGTCGAGTCAGTTTGGTGTGACATAAGCATTGGGAGATCAAAATTGAGAGTAGGAGTGTGCTATAGGCCTAATGACTCTGATGAGTATAATAAGAAACTTTACAGGGAAATAGAGTGGTCCAGTAATTCAGAGAGTCTTATAATGGGAGATTTTAATTTCCCAGATATTGACTGGAATTTGGGGGATGGTCACTCACACACTAGCAAGGCTTTTGTGGATTTATTGGATGATTGTTTTCTACATCAGCATGTTCGGGAGCCAACTAGAGGGAGGAATACTCTTGATTTGATTATCAGCAGTGATTCTTCATGCATTAAGAATCTGCAGATAAATGAACCACTAGGTGGCAGTGATCACAGTGTGCTGAAGTGGGATTTACTCAAAGAGGTAACTACCATTAGGGGTAAAGGGAAGGGTTATTGCTTTCGATGGACTGAGACAGTATTTAAATTCTATACAGTGGGACCAACTGATGATGTTACCAACAGCAAATGCAAAATGGGAAGCATTCAAAGAACTTATCTTGGAAGCTACTAGGCTTTACATACCAACTAAGAAATATTGTTCAAGGTTTTGGCCTAAATGGATGTCAGATGAACTAATGAGGCATATGGCAGAGAAGAAAAATGCATGGGATACTTACAAATTAACACATGACACAGAAGCCTATGATAGATACAAGTTGATCTGTAACCAAGTTACAAAGGAGGTTAGGCAGGCGAAGGCAGATTACGAGAAATCCTTGGTAAGGGATGCAAAGAAAAACAGCAAAGAGTTCTTTACTTATGTAAACTCTAGAAGGAAGGGGATGAATCAGATTGGTCCACTTGATATCGATGGGTCAACTGTTGATGATCCTGCTCAGGTAGCTAACAAACTAAATGAATATTTTGCGTTGACATTCACACATGAGGAGTTATTTAGGGAGGGGAAAGCCAGAGGTGTATTCAACTCTGGCAGTAAGCTAGATAATATTGTAATAACTGAGAGTAACGTGGAGGAGAAATTGCTGAAGATAAACACAAGAAAGGCACCTGGAGTGGATGGGATTTATCCAGTTATATTAAAAGAAGTAAGCAAACCCTTAGCCATAATTATGAGACCTTCCTTGGACTCAGGGGAGGTACCCACAGACTGGAGATGTGCAAATATCACCCCAATTCACAAAGGAGGATCAAAGGCTGACACAAGTAATTATAGACCTGTGAGTTTAACTTCTGTTCCAGGAAAATTAATGGAGGCACTGGTTAAAGACGCACTGCAGGAGGATCATTTAGACAAGACTTCAGTTATAGCTCAGACACAGCATGGTTTTGTTAAGGGGAAGTCTTGCCTGACCAACTTGATTGGATACTATGATGCAGTCACAAAGGAACTGGATGCAGGGAATAACTTTGATATTATATACTTGGATCTTAGAAAGGCTTTTGATACTGTTGCACATTGAAGACTGCTGCACAAATTGGAGCAGTGTGGCATTGGAGGCAAATTGCTGCTGTGGATAAAGGGGTGGCTGAGGGGGAGAAGACAGAGAGTGGTAATCAATGGACACTGCTCGTCGTGGACTAATGTTATTAGTGGAGTCCCTCAGGGCTCAGTGTTGGGTCCACTATTGTTTTCTGTATTCATAAATGATATTGATGAGAGTATATCAAGCTTAGTGGCGAAGTTTGCAGACGATACAAAGGTAGGCAGGGTTGTCAAGGACACTACTGACACTATGCTGCTGCAACAGGATCTGGAAAGGTTGAGCAGATGGGCTGAGAAGTGGCAAATGAAGTTTAACATTGACAAATGTAAAGTACTACACATAGGAAACAGCAACCCCAGAGCAACGTATCAACTCTGTGGTACTACACTGACAGTGGTAGAGAATGAAAGGGACCGGGGGGTGGTTGTGCAGGCAGATATGAAGTTCTCTGAGCAGTGCAGACGGGCTGCAAGAGTAGCTCATGGTGTATTGTCAATGATATATAGGAATTTTTCTAGCAGGGATAAGGAGGTGATTATTTCCCTGTATAAGGCAATGGTCAGGCCACACCTAGAGTACTGTATACAGGTCTGGAGGCCTCATTTCAAGAAGGATGTAGAGCTGCTGGAACGAGTACAGAGAAGGGCAACAAGATTAGTGAATGGAACAAAGGGGTGCTCTTACGAAGAAAGGCTTAACTTTTGCAAATTACAGTGTCTGGAGACTAGGCACCAGCAAAGTGATCTGATAGAGGTGTATAAGGCCTTGAATGGTTTGAGCATGCTCAATGCTGATGGGAGTCTTCCTCTTGCTCAGAATAATCACCTGAGAGGGCATAAATTCAAATTGAGGAAAGACAGATGTATGATAGACGTGCGGAAATTTGCCTTTAGCCAGCGGGTGGTTGGTTGGTGGAACAGACTTCCATCCCTTGTCGTGGAAGCTGATAGCCTAAATAAGTTTAAGGCTCAGCTGGACAGGTATTTTGAACGAACAGAGGGGTGAATTTGTAGTGGTTTTTTTTTTTTTTTTTCTGGCTGATGCTGCATAAGCTTGCTTTCTTGCATCAAATGCCTCTACTAATGGTAATGCTTATTTTATATGTACAAATATTTTGACCGATATTTGTGCATCTTTTCACTACCGTTTATATTGATTAGGAAATATCCTATGGCACCGAACGCAACTCACAAATACATGTTACCTTATGGGAATGTGGTGCTTGCTTAGTGCGGATTCATTTAGTGCTCTGTTTTTCCAGAACGAATTATCAGCGGTAAGCCGGTGTCACCTGTATTTTTAATAAAAGTTGTTTCTGATAGTTATAAAAAGACATATTTTTGTTGGATTTTGGAATGTAACCTCCTGTTTTTGTACTGGTTCTTAGTCACGTATAACATGATTTCACACTACACGAGATTTTTTAGGAACTCAACTACTGTGTTATACAAAGGTTACCCGTATAATGTATATTCAAGGTACACATAGCAAGGACAAGTAACAAATAGTTTTCACTCTCCTATTTGCCCAATTCCATTCACTTTGCACACGGACAAGGTGATAGCACCTGGGATAAGAAACACTATTTTTTTATTGACAGATCACATAGCACCCATTTGGTCATTGCACAGTTACATATGACCAATTCATTCCTACTACAATTCTATGTCTTAACCTGCAGCCTTACAGTATTTTAAGTTGTGATACATATATGACACACATATTCAAGGGACAGATCTCTCATTCACTCATTCAGTTTCACTCATCACAGTAGACTGAATATAGAAAAGACATTTTTTTTTATTGCGGATTAATCAAGCTGTGTGAAACAGCTTGATTAATCAGCCACAGATGGGAATGGAATGTAAGATACTGGGAACTGGAGGTAAGCAACTAGGAATGGCAGAGGTGAAGGATGAACTAAATTAGGAATAGAAGATGGTGTTCAAACTCCCACAGTCCCAACTTATAAATTTTCTAATGCATTCTCACATTCCTCCCATTCCAAACCAGACAAAGAAGACAAGGTGTTCAAATGAAAATCATGCCCCACACTAGAGTAGCAAAGCAATGGGCACAAAGTAGCAGTATTGCTGTGGCTGGGGGAAAACCGAAGGGGATGATTCTCCACCACATCACAGTCTAAAAAAATTTACAACTTGTGAAATCTTTGAGGACTTTTCTGGAACGGGCCATGATCTAGCCAATGAGGATGCCTTTGTGTGCACTGGGTGTAGAGTGTCAAGAAAAAAAAAAAAAAAAAAAGTAAAGTGCAGCCATTATCAACCCACTGCAGGATGGAAGCCTCCTCAACAATTTATGCTGAGGGAAATGGACCATAATCTGCCACGCTGGTCCAGTGTGGGTTGGCAGATCAACCGTATTCAGCAGTCAGGGGCTTGAACCCCGGTCTAACTCACAGAGCGTGTGCTACTGCACTCCCGCTCCTGACCACTCGGCGGCAGGCACAAACTCAGCATTCTGAAGGCCGTCTATGACAGTTTGAAGAGTTGGGTGGATGCCTTCGTGGGTATTAAAGTGGGGGCCCTATCAAGTTCTCAGCTGCCCAACTCAACCCGAGATTTCACTTTTGTGCATCAGGCAACACAGTGGCAATCTTCAAGGCAGAATGTGCTGATTCTAGAGGAGTTAGTTATTGTCGGTGAGACTGGTAACATATTGTGCAAAAAGGTTGGTGGAATAGTACCGGGGTAGGTCTGCCAGGTGCAAACGTTGATGAGATTGTAGAGTAGATATCAGCTTTTAAGACACAAAGGATGATGTTGTACACATTGGCACTAATGACATTAAGAGTAGAAGATCTGCAGTTACTTAACAAGTACAGGTGAATGTAAAAAAAAAAGTCGCAAATTATGGTTAAATTTGAAAGTGCCTGTAATTCTGCCTCATTGTGCATGACAAGAGGGAGTATACGACGAGAGCCTTGTCAATCAATTTGGCCCTGGAGAGATTGTGCAAGGCTCATGGGATAGAATTTTTCTCAGTATGGTCTGTGCTTGTTAACAGGACAGATTGCTTCTACACGGATGGGATACACTTAAATAGAAAGGGTGCAAGAATATTTGCTTATGCTATTGAAGCAGTGTTAGGTGGGTCGGAACACTGCTAGCTTTTGGGGATTCAAGAGTAACAGTAGTAGCATGCAGAGGTGAAAGAGAACCTTGCACTGTTTCTGTGAGAATGAGTAGCAGCCTGGAAGGCAAGGTGTAGAGGATTTCAAGGATTTGTGTGATTCACCATGGAACAAGTAAATACATGGGCTGTGTTAGGATGACTGCTTGTATATTTGCATGAACACCAATGGAAAGGAGTATAGTAAATAAATCTGATGAATTTGAAGTGCTGATTGTGACATAAAAGGTGGAAATTGTTGGTTGTTGTTGTTGTTTGGTTTTTAGGAGCATTAGCAACTAAGGCCATATTGCTCCGGGAATATGCGGTGGTCATTCCCTTGACCTTTCCGCATCCTCCGTATTTGGTGGTGACAGGCTCGAACCCTGGTCTAATCAAGAAGCGTGTGCTACGCACTGCTGCTCCTTCCCACCTGGCTACGGAGGGGCACCCAGGAAATTGTTGGCATATCAGAGACATGGTGTCGCAGAGATATAAGCAATGCAGAATTCGAATATGGGGAATAGACAGGATAGGAAGGGAGGAGGGGTTATGCTGTTAGTTAAGACACAAAATCTAAGGAAGTAAATACATCCAGTTGACATAGATAGAAAGTGCAATGCTGAGTCACTTTGGTGCGACATATGCAAGAAAACAAAAATGAAAGCAGGAGTGTGGAAAACAAAAATGAAAGCAGGAGTGTGTTATGTGCTTGATGACTGATGAGCACAACAAACAATTATACAGAGAAATAGAGTGGGCCAGTAAATCACAATTTCTTATAATGGAGGATTTTAACTTCCCAGATATTGACTGGAACTTGTAGTTTGGTCACTCGCACACTAATAAGACTTTTTTGGAATTATTGGATGACTGTTTAGGTTTAGGCCTAAATGAATGTAAGGTGAACTAATGAGACTCACGGCAGAGAAGAAAAATGCATGAGATGCATATAAATTATCAGGAGACACAGAAGCCTACGGAAGATATACACTAATCTGTAATCAAGTCACAAAGGAGGTTAAGGAAGCAAAGGCAGATTACGAGAAATCTTTGGAAAAGGAAGAAAAGAAAAACAGCAAAGATTTCTTTTCTTATATAAACTCTAGAAGAAAGGTGATGAATCAGGTTGGCCCACTTAACATTGATGGTTCGACTGTTGATGATTCTGCTCAGATAGCTGACAAACTCAATAAGTATTTTGCATCTACATTCACACATGAGGAATTCTGTAGAAAAATGGAGAACAGAAGCTTATTAAACTCTAACAGGGAGTTTAATGATTTTTTTTTTTTAATGAAAACCCCAAACACGACAGGTATTAGAACCTATAGTACTTAGTACCATGCTTGGGTTGGAGGTTAAGAAGGTGAAAGAAGATATTTGTTGACATTAGACTTGAACTTCTGTAGACTGTAATTTTCAGGAAATATGTATGAAGGAAGGTTATTCCAGAAAACGGCAGTTGAATGAATAAACGAGGAAGATGAAAAGTTGGTTCTTTGAGTTTGAAGTTGGACAGTAAATGGATGTTGACTGGTGGTGGCACGTGTTCAGACTGTTTTGAAAGAGAGAGAGAGCGGGAATTATAGAAGCCAATTCAGAAGAACAGTGCCCATGGAAGTATCTGTAGCAAAGGCATGCAGCAGAAACAGAACGTCCATGAGACAGAGAGTGGAGAGTGGATTTGGTTAATTAACTCCTCTCTGTTAGAGAGGAGTTAATTAACCTAACTGCCCTCTTCTGAATGGAATCTAGAAGCCTGACAGAGGTTTTGGGGGCATCGCCCCTGATGTGAGAACAATATTCCATGGTAGGTCGGATTTGCGATTTATACAGAATGACCAGATGTTTGGAAGAAACGCTGAGAGCGAAAGAGAAAACCAAGTTTTTTAGATGCAGAGGAAGCAATATTTGTAATGTGCTTGTGCTAGGAGAGAATAGAAGTCAGGGTAACCCCAAAAGAGATATATCATTTTGCCTAGAAATCGGAGTGTCACCAAAGATGAGCACAGGAGCAGAAGAATCCTTTTTTGCAAGATATAAGACAAGACTGAGTTTTAGAAGGATTGAAATCAACTAAGTTGTCTTTGCCACACTGGAGAAATACCTGGAGATCGGCATTTAAGGAATTGGTAGTGGATATTTGAGAAGTTGAAGCTGATTGAGCAGGGCAAAGTTTTTCAAAATGGAAAGTGGAATGCAATGTGCTATCATCGGCAAAACTATGGATAGAATTTCCAGTCAATGGAAGAAGGTCATTAATATACAAGAGGAAAGAGTGGGGGAAAGAAATGAACCTTGGGGGACACAGGCATTAGTGGAGAATTTAGAAGACAGAGAGCCATCTACCATCACCCTCAGTGAGCGATTAGAGAGAAAACTGGATAACCAATTACAAAAAAACAGTTGCCAAACCATAAGATGGAAGCTTGTTTAGAAGACCTTTATGCCAAACATGATCGAATGCCTTTGAGATGTCAAGAGCAACTGCTCATGTTTCACCAAACTTTTCCATTGAAATTTTCCATAAATGGGTAACATAAACCAGAATATCACCTTGAGTACTGTGCACAGATCTGGAGGCCTCATTTTAGGAAAGATGTACAGTTGCCTGAGCATGTACAGAGATGGGCAACAAAGACTGATGATGGGAATGAAGGGGTCCTCTTACCAAAAATGACTTAATTTCTGAAAATTCCAGGGCTGGAGACTAGGCACCTTAAATATAATTAAAAAACTCACCCAACATATACAATCAAATAAGGACTACAAATTTTTAACTCGCGCACTAATTTTGTGAAAATGCAAAAAATACTCAATGAATACACAAAAACAAATCCAGTACATATTCTAGTACATATCCAGTACAGAAGCTAGTGATCAATTGTGACAGATGAAAGCTTGTGGCCTCACCAACAGTGCACTGGCAACACACAATGTCCTACATTGTAAGCCTTACATTCCAATCAGGACGTATTCCTTACATTGTAAGGGATACCTCTTGATTTGTGTGTGACAACAAAGTAAACAGTTGATTGCCAATTTTAATTTTATTTGTGATTATATTTTATAATTACAATAAAATTTACCCTTCCACAGAAAAAATTTACTCTTCCTTTTCCAAACTGATCAAACCTGGATAGAATGCTCCATTAATTATGACCATACTCTTAGTAGAACCACTCAAAGGACTTATTAATTGTGGGCTCTACCTCTCTATTATTTCAACTGGTCATTGTCCAATCTTTACCCGGCGCCTCCGTAGCCAGGTGGGAAGGAGCAGCAGTACGTAGCACACGCTTCTTGATTAGGCCGGGGTTCGTGCCCGTCACCACCAAATACGGAGGATGCGGAAAGGTCAGGGAATGACCACCACATATTCCCGGAGCAATATGTCCTTAGTTGCTAATGCTCCTAAAAACCAAATAACTCCAATCTTTGGACAGTGGCCTCTGCTACAACTGCCCCTACCATTCTCTCTGCTCTAATACTTGGAATATCCCCTTGTGCTCCTAAACAAAAAAAATTGTTTTTTTTTTTTTTTTTTTTCATTTGACCTGCCATGGAAAGCTTATGTGACTCTAGTGGGCCCAACCAGAGTACAACACCCAAACCATTGCCTAGTCCAACCCCACATGGTGATGGATTGGCAATGGGGGTGAATCTTGGTTTCCCAAGGGCCAAACTGCTAAGTGGCCATATGACACCAACTATGGGAACCACACTATACACACATTCTGGCCTCTACACAGTTCTGTATGCTTCACAGAGTAACAAACGCAGAGTTGTGGGTAACCCCTGGTGCTACCAGTCAAACAACACTATACCTCGCTGCCTCCATTCTGTCAGAGAGTGGCTGGAGGAAGTCCGAGTATGCAGGGGCATTTTTGAGGAGAGGTTACGTCAAGGAATAGGCTATATATATTCTTGCCATTTGAATGCCATATCCAAAAATTTCAGTAGTTCATACAGCATGTCCTCGCCACCATTTCTTACTACTGAATACATCATGAACTTATCTGCAGAAAGATCTGAACCTCCCAAACGCTTGCTCATTCATTTCACAAATAAACACGATGTCAGTTCCAATATCAAAGATGTCCATTTCAATTTACAGTCTGCCAAACCCCCATATATATTTTCTGACAGAATTCCAACTGTTGGTTGATTCATCATCATCATCATCAGCCATTTTCAATCCACTGCAGGATGAAGGCCTCTCCAGCAACTTTCCAGTTCCTTCTGTTTTGAGCACTGGCCATCCATTTACTACCCACAAACTCATGAATTTCATCTATCCATCTCCGCCTTTGTCTTCCAGGTTTTCTTCTAGCTCCTCTTGGATACCATTCTGTTATTTTCTTAGTCCATCTGTCATCATGTCTTCGAGCTATGTGTCCTGCCCAAGACCATTTTAGTTCTTTAGTTTTGATCAGAATGTCCTTTACTTGAGTTTGTTGTCTAATCCATGTGTTTCTCTTCTTATCTAACAGTCTGATTCCCAATATGATTCGTTCCATTCTTCGCTGTGTAGTTCTCAGCTTCTCTTCCATTCTTTTGGTGAGTGCCCAAGTTTCACTTCCATAAGTCATGGTGGGGAGTATACATTGATTCATTATTTTACGTTTCAGACAAACTGGGATATTGCTCTTCAGTATGTGACTATATTTCCTGAATGCTATCCATCCAAAATTTATTCTTCTCTTGACTTCCAGCCATTTATCATTATTACAGCTAATGACTTGTCCCAGATAAGTATATGACTCCACCTTTTCAATTACTGCTCCTTCAATAATTATTTCCCTTTCTGTGGCATACTTGTTCATCATTACTTTTGTTTTAGCCATATTCATCTTTAGTCCAAAATCCTTACTAGCTGTGCATAATTGATTAAGATTTTCCTCTAATTCGTTGGGATCGTGGCTAATGACCACAATGTCATCTGCAAATCGTAAATGGTTTAGGTACTCTCCGTTCACATTGACTCCTTTCTGTGACCAGTCTAATCTTCTGAAAGCTTCCTCAAGGGCAGCAGTAAACAGCTTCGGAGATATTGTGTCTCCTTGTCGAACTCCTTTCTCAATTTTAAATTTCCTACTGTCTTTGTCTAGTCTAATAAAGGAGGTAGCACTCTCATATATTTTCTTCAAAATCATAATATATGGGGTATCAATGCCTTGTCTTTCCAGTGCCCGAAACATTGCCTTATGCTGTATGGAGTCAAATGCCTTTTCATAATCCACAAAGTGCATTAATTTCACAGAAGTCTTTGACAACCTCTCTTTGAAACTTGATTTTCTCCAGTCAACCTTTCCTAACTGTGAGGTAATTTTCCTTGGCAATTTTAATGCTCACGCCTGAAGTTCGCTTCCATTTTCCAGTCATGCAGACCCAGGTGGTCGAGATGCTGAGGCTTTTACAATTAATAATAACCTCACACAGATTGTTCATTTACCTGCAAGACTGAAGTAATAATTCAGACACAGCATGGGTTTGTTAAGATAAACCAGACAGTCCAGAACCAGACAATCCTAACCACAAAGCCAACAATCATGAGCTTTTTCTTACAAACAACCCTTACAAGTACAAGGTAGAGGTGAGTACTCATGTGGGCACATCAGATCACAAATATCAGGTCCCTTCTCCAATGAAGCCTTTCTCTCGTGGCCCTTCTCAAACTTGGTTTATTTGGCAATACAAGAATGCAAAACGGAATGATCTATGAGATGTCTATTCTTCTTTTCCTTGGTTGGATTACTGTTTTAATTCTTCTGATGTCAATATTTGCTCAGATCGAGTGTGTGTGTGTGTGTGTTTGCTATGGGGGTTTAATGGCGCATGAACTTTTGGGCTATAGTGTGCCTATTCATAGGAAAATGATAAAAAGCAAATGTCAGATATAATCACTTCATTTTTATTAGAGAGATCATTTAGAATTTATGATAGATTACAATTTTTTTCAAAGAAGAGAAAAATTCATTGATGTTTGCATCATCACCAATAATATGTTTTAATGTCTTCGGTTCTCAAAGATTTGTTAGGGAAAGGAGGACGGATGTTCTATCCTGATGATAGTGAGTGCAGTCAATGAGAATGTGTTTGACTGTTAAATGTGAGGAACAGTGTGGACATCGAGGGGGATCCTCTCCTGTAAGTAGATGAAGGTGAGTCAGGTATGTATGTATGTCCTATTGTGCTCATGCAAGCACTACTTCTCTTCGTACTGTTTTGGTGCTAGAGTGCCAAAGCTGTGGATCCTTTTTCAACTGATCAAGTTTATTATTGATTTGGGTGTGCCATAGCTCTTTCCACTGTGCAAGACATGTTGTTGTTATTTGGTTTTTAGGAGCATTAGCAACTAAGGCCATATTGCTCCGGGATATGCGGTGGTCATTCCCTGACCTTTCCACATCCTCCGTATTTGGTGGTGATGGGCTCGAACCCCGGTCTAATCAAGAAGCATGTGCTACGCACTGCTGTCCCTTCCCACCTGGCTACGGAGGTGCAATATGATATGATTATAATCATAGATTGGAATAGGAGCGAAGGTTAACTCATAAGTTGACGGATTTTTGGCAGTTTTGTCAGCAAGTTCATTCACCTTGATCCCCGAATGCACTGGGATCCAGCAAAAGGTCACTGATTGATGTTCCTCAATTTTTAATAAGTGCCTTCTTATTTGGTTTAACATAGAAAGAACCTTGTAAGAAAAGTTTTGTATTGCTGTAATTGAGCTCAGAGAGTCAGTGTGTACTATGTATTTTCAAGATGGGTACAGATTCAGGTTTTCTAAAGCTAATTTTAATTGAAAAGGTGGAGTCATATACTTATCTGGGACAAGTTATTAGCTATAATAATGATAAATGGCTGGAAGTCAAGAGAAGAATAAATTTTGGATGGATAGCATTCAGGAAATATAGTCACATACTGAAGAGCAATATCCCAGTTTATCTGAAACGTAAAATAATGAACCAATGTATACTCCCCACCATGACTTATGGAAGTGAAACTTGGGCACTCACCAAAATGGAAAAGAAGCTGAGAACTACACAGCGAAGAATGGAACGAATTATATTGGGAATCAGACTGTTAGATAAGAAGAGAAACACATGGATTAGGCAGCAAACTCAAGTAAAGGACATTCTTATCAAAACTAAAGAACTAAAATGGTCTTGGGCAGGACACATAGCTCGAAGACATGATGACAGATGGACTAAGAAAATAACAGAATGGTATCCAAGAGGAGCTAGAAGAAAACCTGGAAGACAAAGGCGGAGATGGATAGATGAAATTCATGAGTTTGTGGGTAGTAAATGGATGGCCAGTGCTCAAAACAGAAGGAACTGGAAAGTTGCTGGAGAGGCCGTCATCCTGCAGTGGATTTAAAATGGCTGATGATGATGATGATGATGAAAGCTAATTTTATTGCATGAAGTTCTGCAGAGAAGCTACTATACTCAGGTGGCAGGGCAGCAGAAAATATTGCTGCTGCTCCAATGGCTGAACGTGATTTGGGGCCATTCATATATATTGGAAATAAATTAGCATATTTCTGAATATGGCTTGCATGGAGTTGTTTCATGTTGATTGATGGTAGGTGATTCTTTCTCCACTTGTGAAGATAAGTATCGCAAGTTAATTGAGGAGGAGGTGTCCAAGGTGGATGAGTGCATTTCATTACTCGTAACCTGTTGACATTAGGAACATTCCACCTGTGTGTTAATTAAATTAGGCATAAGCCTGCCGGTCTTATTTTACTGGGTTTATTTCTGCAGTGGTGGATCAAAGAGGTATGGCTCAATAGGATGCTGACAGCAACTCTGCACTCAGGCTGCATACTTAAGAAGTAGTGTTTTCCTGTGTAGGCAAAGAGGGGGCTCATGAGCTTCAATATATAAACTATGGGTAGGAGATGTCTTGAAAGCACCAAGGGCAATCCGCAATGCACTATGCTGTATAGGATCCAGCCAGCATAGTGTACTCTTTCGGGCAGAATCGTAGATTGGAGCACCAAAATCCAAATGGGATCTGATCAATGCTCTATATAAGAGCAGCAAAGATGTACAGTCTCTCCCCAAGACAGGGCAGATACAGCTCTGAGTACGTTCAGTTTTTGAGGCAGGAAGTATGCACAGATTTAATGTACTCAAAGAAATTTAGTTTTCTGTCAAGGATTAATCGCAAGAATCTGATACTGTTAGTCACGGGAATGGCAAAGTTTGACATCTGACGTTCAAGATCTGTATGCATCTTTCATTGATTGCAACAGTTTTCTGATGAGATAGACGATAACCATTGAGTCCTGCCCACCTTTGGACTTTATTCAAGGATAACTGCAATTGCCGTTCAATGGATCTCATATTCTGAGAGGGGCAAGAAATGGAGAGATCATCCACATATAGATAGGTCTCAACTGTATTTGGAAGTTCTTTTGTGATGGAATCAATTTTAAGGGCAAAGAGGGTTGCACTCAGTACAGACCATTGTGGACCTTCTTCCTGTAAAAATGTCATAGAAAGCGAGTTGTGGTATCGAACTTGAAATGAACGATTTTGGAGGAAGTTCCTGTTGAATATAGGAAGGTTGCCTCGTAGACCAAGAGCATGGAGGTCACTGAGAATGCCATTGCACCAAATAGTGTCAAATGCCTTCTCTATGTCTATGGAAACCATAACAAGATGTTCATTTTTTATGAAGGCATTGCGAATTGCATACTCAGCCTTGATCATGTGATCTAGGAGGATCTGTTCTTGCGAAAGCCATGCTAATTATTACTCATTAGGTGTTGTGTTTCGATGATTCAAACAAGTCCATTATGGATAATTTTTTCAAGTAATTTACCAAGGCAACTGGAGAGGGAAATTGGTCAGTAATTGTACGGACTGGTAGAGTCTTTTCCAGGTTTCGAAAAGGCAAGAACTGTGGCATAATGCCAAGAGCTGGGATAAATGTTTTCCATAAATATTCGGTTATAGTAGACCAGCAGTATTTGTAAATTTTTGTCATCAAGGTTTTGTAACATGATATAAGATATTCCATCTGGCCCAGTGGTACAATTGTATGTTGTTTTAATGGCATGTAGAAGTTCATGATATTGAAGAGGCTGGTTATACAGAAGGAAAACTGAGGTTCGAAAGTTTTTGGCTCGTTGTTCAGTCTTGGGCTTTATTTTCTGAAAATCCAGAGAATAAGTTGATGCTGCTGAAACTTGGGCAAAGATTTTGCCCAAGGCATTTGCTATGTCCTCAGAAGCAGAGAGTTCCTGCCCATTCTATGAAAGAATTGGAGAAGGGGTGGTTGGAAATTTGCTGGAAATCTGCCCGATTTTCTTCCATATTAACCTGGAGTTGTGGTGTTTCTGTTTATGGTAGATGGAAACCGATTCCAAGAATTCTTCTTGGTTTGTCTTTGAATGAGATGTGCTTTCACACTTAGCTTCTTGTAGTTGATAAGATTAGTTGTGGTTGGGGATCTACGAAATAAATTCCAAGCTTTATTTTTTTTTTAACTTCTTTGCTTTTGTGCAGTTTTCATTCCGCCAATAGTTAAGGTGGCATCGGGACTGGGGATTCGACAATGGAATTAAACATTTAGCTGCAGATAGTAGGTGTGAAGTGATATAATCTGTGGCTTCATCTATTAACTGTGTTCGTATATATTGCTCATCCAGGGTGACAAGTGATTGAAATTTGACCCAGTTGGCTTGAGAGAACTTCCATTTTCTGCAGGATTTGGCTAATGGTGATTGTGCAGTAAGCAGATTACAAATAATAGGAAAATGGTCACTGCCCATGGGATCATCCATAACAGACCATTTTATGATTGGAAACAGAATCGGGGAGCATACTAATAGATTGTTTGTCCACCACCAGTTGGTAACTGTATGTGAGTGGCTGCACTAGTATTAAGAACAGCAAGGTTTTGCTTATCCAGAAAGGTTTCAATTAGGTGGCCATGTGTATCTAATTAATTTTGTTGATCCCCATAAGGGGTGGTGGCCACTGAAATCACCCAAGAGACAGACAGGGGAAGGTAATTACATTAGCAGATTTTCAAGATCTTGGTAAGAGAAGTTATGAATTGGTGGGAGATAGACTGATACTAGTGTTAATGCAATCTGGGTTATCAAACATATGGCAACAACTTCAATTTCAGTTTGCAAAACAATTTGATTGGTCGGAATCTTTGAGCTGACCAAGATTGCCACGCCCCCATGGGCAGCATTTGAAGTATTACGATCTCGTCGATAGATGGCATAGTTCTTTATGTTGGTGGAAATTTGAGGAGTTAGATAGGTTTCCTGTAGACAGAAACCAACTGGAGAGTAGTGGTTAATTAAGACTTGAATATCATTAAGTTTGCTGCGAAATCCTTTACAATTTCATTTGTAGAATATAAGGTATTACCAGTGTTTAATAGAAGAAGCTGTATCTGACTGTTTTTTTTTTTTTTTTAATGTGACTGGCTTGTGACGTTCAGCCTTTGGTTTGTCTTTTTTGGGAAGAATGGTCGACCAGTGTCCATTTCTTCTTCCACATATATTTCTAAGATCGGTTCTTCCTGTCTAGATGAGTCAACTATATCCATAGATGTTTCTTGGATATTCTTTTTTAAATGTGGGCTTCGATTATTCTATGTAGAAGCAATCACTGGGGGAGGAGATGGAAATGTAGCTGGTACTGTAAGTGCAGTATTACTTGCCTGGTTCCACTGCTTAGGGATATTGGACTGTTGCTGAGAGAGAACAGCCCAAGCCCATTCAGAAATTGAAGTGACTGTAACATCAGTTTGGGTGGCCACTGATTGATATTTTTGCGTACAATACTAAGCGTACAATACTGCGTATGTACGCTTAGTCTTACTGGGAGCAATTACTTTCCTTGCTTCTTGAAAACTTACTTTATTTTCTATCTTATATTTCGCAATTTTCTTTTCAGTTTTCCATTTGTTGCATGTCCTTGAATAAGCAGAATGGATGCATTTACAGTTGGGGCAGGCCATTTCTTTTGCTAAGCAATCACTTTGAGTGTGATCAGAGGACCCAACAATTAGGGCAAACTTGGTTTCCCCTGCATGTCGTTTGAGAGTGGCCATACTTTTGGCACTTAAAACATCTCAATGGATTAGAAATGTAGGGCCTAATGTGGCAAAGTGGATAGCCTGCTTTTATCAATGATGGTTTTGGCATATTGAAAGTGAGAGTAATATTCCTTGTAGGTGTGAGTGTATTGTCCTTTTTAGTCATAATCCATTTCACTGCAATGACATTTTAATATTGAAGCTCTTGAGTTATCTCCTGCTCCGTAACATTCAAGAGATCCCAGCTGGGTATAACACTTTTGGATGTATTTAGAGTTGCATGTGGAGAAACCTTTACTGGAATTCCAGCAAAGTTTGTAAGTTTTAGTATTTTCTCCAAATGTCCATGGTTTATTGTCTTCACTAGTAGGTCCCCTGATTGGTCTCTTGACTGTCTTTGGAGATCCTGCCAGACTTTCCAGGTGTTTCTGGATAAGGAATGGAGAGAGTTTACTGAGAGGATGATCTGCAAGAGAGTGCATTATAAGAAATGCAGGAAAATCTGTCGCTGAGGAAGTGGTTTTCAACCTCTTGGGTCGCAACGTGGCATGTTCAATATCTAACTCTGGCCGAGAGCTTGTCGGCTCTAGAGGCGGAAACACATTTTGATCCATGTTTGCTCCTTTTGGCCCTTGGCATATGAGCTTTTCTGCCAAGGTTTCCAGCCCCGCCATAGGGAGGCAGGAGCAATGCCTGGTGTGACCAAGCGTAAAGTAGTAAGCATTAGTAATAAAAGTTACTAATGTACTTTTGTAACAGGAGCTGTTATTGAATAAATAAATTTCTTTTATTTATTCGTTTAGGAACTTAAAAGAACGATAAATCGCCTTTAGATAATCACACTTTAAGAATAGAGAAAACGCTCAATCACAATCGCTTGGCACCCGGGGCTGCTCAGATCATGTCAGTGAAATTATTCTTGCAGGGATGAAATTCTTCATTTCACACTCCACCTTAAAATCTCGTCTTTCAGCTAAACATTTTCCAATAAATGTGTTAAGGCCATTCAAGATAAGGATGTTCCATTTTGCTACTGGCAGGCATCCAAATCTCCAGGTTCATTTTCTGACAACACCAAAGCTCACAACAATTGTAAACAGCTATTAATTGGTCCAAAGTAGATTTTGAACAGGCTAAGAGTAGAAACCCCGATTCTTTTCCAAATGGTAGTCGAGCATTCTTGTCTCTTGCTAAAGCTTTTGGCCTCAACTTTTGCTCACCTCTATTCTCACCACTGTCAAAAACCAGACAGTTCCATTGCCACGTCAGCTACAGATAAAGCTAACCTGCTAGAATCCCACTTTTCTTCTAACTCGTGTATTGATGAGCTTGGAAAACCATATCCTACTATTCCTAGTACATTCTATTCAATGCCTTCTGTGGTCTTTCGTCAAAAGGATATCAGAAGGATTTTGTAGTCTTGATATCAAGAAAGCAACAAGTCCCGATGGTATTTCTCCACTTGTCCTCAAACCCTGTACTCCTGAGCATACTTGTGTTCTGCGTCACCTTTTCACACTCCTATTCTACTGGTGTTTTCCCTTCTGCTTGGAAAATTTCCTTATATTGACCCACTTACAAAAACCAGTGAAAATCCCTCCATTTCAATTATTATTCCGTTGCGCTTACTTCTACATTTTCTAAAGTAATAGAGAAATCCATTAACTGTCAACTCCTAAACTATCTAGCACATTGCATTCCACCTTCATTTTGAGAAACCTTGCCTTGCACAAACATCTTCAACTTCTCAAATATCCCTAAATGGTGATCTCCAAGTAATTCTCCTGTGGGCAAAGATAACTTAGTTGATTTCAATCCTTATAAAACTTGGTCCTGTCTTATATCTTGCAAAAAGGATGATTCAGGAAAGCTTTTGACACTGTTGCGCATGGAAGACTACTGTACAAATTGGAGCAGAATGGTATTAAGGGTAAGTTGCTACAATGGATAAAAGGATGGTTAAGTGGGAGAAGACAGAGGGTGGTAATCAATGGGTGCTGCTCTTCGTGGACTAATGTTATTAGTGGAGTCCCACAGGGTTCGGTGTTGGGTCCACTGTTGTTTTGTGTATTTATCAATGATATTGATGAAGGTATATCAGGCTTAATTTCAAAGTTTGCAGATGATACAAAGGTTGGCAGGGTTGTTAATGACAGTAATGGCAGTGTGCTACTGCAACAGGATCTAGATAATTTGGGCAGATGGGCTAAGAAGTGGCAACTGAAGTTCAACCTTGACAAATGCAAAGTACTGCATATGGGTAGAAGTAACCCCAGAGAAACGTACCAACTGTGTGGTACTACACTTAAGGTGGTAGAAAATGAAAAAGACCTGGGAGTAATTGTGCAGTCAGATATGAAGTTTTCTGAGCAGTGTAGACAGGCTGCTAGGGCAGGTCATGGGGTTTTGTCAATGATATATAGGAATTTTGCTAGCAGGGAAAAGGAGGTGATTGTCCCTCTGTATAAGGCAATGGTCAGGCCACGCCTTGAGTACTGCGTACAGGTCTGGAGGCCTCATTTTAGGAAGGATGTAGATTTGCTTGAGCGTGTACAGGGAAGAGCAACATGATTGGTGAGGGGAATGAATGTATTCTCTTACCAAGAGAGGCTTAAGTTCTGCAAATTGCAGTGGCTGGAGACTAGGCACCTGCGCGGTGATCTGATTGAGGTCTATAAGGCCTTGAATGGGTTGAGCACGCTGAATTCTGATGGGATCCTTCCACTTGATCAGATTACCAACCTACGAGGACATAAGTTCAAATTAAGAAAGGACAGATGTAGAATAGATGTGCGGAAATTTGCCTTTAGCCAGCGGGTGGTTAATTGCTGGAACAAACTTCCATCTGTCGTTGTAGAAGTTGATAGGTTAAATAAATTTAAGGAGGAACTGGACAGGCATTTGGAGGGAATGGTGTGATTTTTTTTTTTTTTTTTTTGGCTGATGCTGCATAAGCTCCTACACTTGCTTTCTTGCATCATGTGCCACTACTACTACTACTACTATCTTCAATGTCACTTGCATTTCTAGACAAGATCACATATCTCTATTATGGATTATCCAGCTAAAAAACTAGGTTTTTCTCTTTTACTCTCAGCATTGTTTTTCTTCCAAACAGAAACTTGCTCTGTACAAATCTCATATCTGCCCTAACATAGAATATTTTTCCAACATCTGAGGCAGTGCCCCTAAACCTCTTTCAGGCTTTTAGATTCCATTCAAAAGAGGGCAGCTAGGTTAATTAATGATACAGTTCTAACAAAGTCTCTCCACTCTGTCTCATAGATGTTTTTTCTAAAGATACTTCCATGGGTAATTGTTCTTCTGAATTTGATTCTATAATTCCCACTGTCTCTTACAAACCAGTCCCAACACGTTCTTTAAATAGTCAGCATCCTTTTACTGTTCAACTCTGAACTCACAGAATCAACCTTTCTTCTTCTTTCATCATTTCATCCCTCAACTTAAGCACAGTACTAAATACTATTGGTTCTGATACCTTTTGTGCTTGGTGTTTTCATAACACCAAGGTAAAAGACCTAGGGATAATTGTGCAGTTCAACATGAAATTTTCTCTGAGCAGTGCAGACTGCTCAGAGAAAATTAAAAAGAGAAAAGAATTGCTTGGAAAGCTCATAGGGATGATATACAGGAATTTTGGTAGGAGCAAGAAGTGTCCTGCTATATAAAGCAATGGTTGACTGCAATTTTGATATTATATATAAGTTTGGAAGCCAAGGACAGAAAATGGTACTCTTACCAAGAAATACTTTAATTCTAGGCACACATTTGAAGACCTGATTGAAGTGTTAAATGCTTTAAATGATCAAGTAATGCAAATGCATCCTTACTCATTCTTGAATGACACACAGAGAGGACATAAATTTAAAATGGAAAAAAAGATGGTTGCAGGATAGTGGTGTAAAAATTTTTCTTTTTTTTCAGAGACTGTTGTAACAATGTTTGATCTGGGGGGGGGGATGATTTGAATAAATTAAAGGAAAGATTAGACAAATTACTATAAGATGGAAGGATCATGCATGATTAAGTTTTTTTTTTTTTTTTTTTTTTGGTTGATGCTTTAAAAGTTTGCTTCCTTCCAGTAGCGACACTAACAATACATTATTCTTCAATACTTATTATCTTACCTTGGGTACTAGAAATTGAACTGTTCTTGTTTCGTCTCCAGCCAAAGATGCCATTTCAATCATAAAACCTTTAACACACTTGTATACCAGCTCTGCTCGCTTCATGCACCATGGTATTGTCATTTCCTAAATGATCATAAGAATTTCTTCATTTAAAAACATACAATTATTTAAAATATTTAATCCTAATAATAAAAGAAATTGAAGTGAAATTAAAGTTTCAAATTTATAGTATGTAGGAACAGGGCCTCTGAGAGGAATTTTATCAGGGGGTACAAAGTTTCTTTCGGGTCCCCTTTCCTTCTCCATTAGTCATCCTGTTTTGTTCCACTACGGTTTTATGCCATGAGCTGTGGCCTGTAAGGCTAAAAAGGGTATGGAAGATGAGAGAGAGGTGGAATGGAGCACTCTGTTGATTTTCTGCATTTGAGGCTTTATGCTCCTATACTCCCACCATGATAAATATAAATAAAATAAAATAAAATAAAAGCAGATTAGAGAGAAGAAAGCACATTTGATTTGAACATCTTTGTTTATGCTACAATACAGATAAGGAGAAAGAATTCACATTGAAACATCATTTTATATTGAAATGCAGATCAGATGAAAAATTTTGAATCACAGCATGAAAATTAATTGTTCTGGCAATGTTCGATTCAATACTTAGCCTGGCCAAATCAACAAGATGTTCCTGAGACATTATAGACCTTAAATAATTCTTAATCAGCCTGAGTTTGCTAAATGACCTCTCTGCAGAAGCTACTGTTGCTGGAATTGTTAATAGCATTCTTAAGCTAACACAAACATTTGGAAACAGATCACCAAGTCTGTACTCTGTTAACAAGTTCAACAGATCTAATGGCTTTAATTGTGCATTTACAAAATTTGCTTTATGCACTGAGGGTAAATGCTGCATTTCTTTTCCAAAATCATCACTGTTAAGGTCAGCAGGATATTGCTCTGATAAAGATAAAGCTTTTCTTTCCACATCACTTTCAGGCATGGTGAGATATTTCCACAAGAATTCAAATTTTTCTGCCAACTGCTTAACAGCATTGAAGCGGACAGTTAATCCTGATATAATATTGTCTACCAAAATGAAAAAAAAAACACTCGAACTTGGATTACCTTGTTGCAAATATCTATGCCAGCTAATATTTTGTACCACACAGCTGACATTAACACACTTGCCTTTCAATCGTAAGGCTAATCATTATCATCTTTATCATTATTAGCCATATGGTGCAAGGAAGCATGAGGCTTTTGCTGCAGCAGATAAAAAAAAATTTCTGAGTTACCCTGAGAGAGAGAGAGAGAGAGAGAGAAGGAAATCCCCAAGAAAGAAAAGAATGATGATATCCAGCTCAGGACCCTAGGTGTGTCAAGCCAATGCTCACCAGATGTGAGCCCCTGGGGTTAAATAAATAAAATTATATAAACATATTAAATATGAATATGTTTTAATCTGTTCATTGTATATCACAGAACCACCCCAAAGACAATTTCGTATAAAGCATTCCTTCTTTTACTTGATAACACTGGCAACAAAAATGTATTATCGGAAAATAATAATTACCTATTTCCATTATTGTTTTTATAACCATCTACTTTTATTTTTATAATAAAATTCTTATGTAGTCAGGAAAAGTAAAATATAAATACTATATCCCAGCTAATATTTTGTACCACACAGCTAACATTAACACACTTGCCTTTCAATCGTAAGATTAATCATTATCAGACATATGGTGCAAGGAAGCATGAGGCTTTTGCGGCAGATAAAAAAAAATTCTGAGTTACCCTGTGAGAGAGAGAGAGAGAGAGAGAGAGAGAGAGAGAGAGAGAGAGAGAGAGAGAAGGAAATCCCCAAGAAAGAAAAGAATGATGATATCCAGCTCAGGACCCTAGGTGTGCCAAGCCCATGCTCCCGAGATGTGAGCCCTGAGGTTAAATAAATAAAATAATATAAACATATTAAATATGGATATGTTTTAATCTGTTCGTTATATATCACAGAATCATCCCAAAGACAATTTCGTATAAAGCATTCCTTCTTTTACTTGGTAACACTGCAATGTGCAATATATACAAATAATCACAAAATTATATAGTATTAATATTATTATTATTATTATTATTTTCAAGCAATAAAAATGTATTATCGGAAAATAATAATTACCTATTTCCATTATTGTTTTTATAATCATCTACTTTTATTTTTATAATAAAATTCTTATGTAGTCAGGAAAAGTAAAATGTAAATACTACGGAAGATATTAAATATTTAATACTCAATTCATACAAAACTTCAAAATAAAATCTTTTCAAATTTTTGAAATCATGAAAAATAACTTTTTGAAATTCATATTGCATCTTTCTATAATCTGTAAATGATCCAGCAACAGGTTTTCGAATAAAAAAAAAAATAAAAAATACTGACACCAGAGTAACAACATTACAGATCGCTCTGTAAAGTTGTAACAAAATGCAAAGAACAGTAAAAAAAATATAAGAAATCTACAGCAGTGAGTAATATTATCAAAACTGGACAACCTTTTGACTATAGCAGACATCAAGAAACAGCCTGCCTCTGTTCATTTGTGAAAATGAACAGAGGCGGACTGGATCAAAAATTCTTACCAGGAGAAAACTTTTATTGGCCCCACAACAGTGTTTATGGCCATGCAATTGCACATCTGTCTCCAGCCCACCGAGGTTTCCCCAGTAAGTCTTATGACCAGTCTGCCTCTGTTTGTGAATGGTCCATCATGTAAACTAATGAAAACTGGAATAATAAATTTATATACATTTTCAGCCTTTCTATCACAAGTTAGAAAAGAATGCTTAAATTTTTTTTCGTGCTTTGCTCTGAGAAATTCTGAATTATGAAGTGTTTCTACACTTGATAATGCAGAATCACAGAATAGTACATAATAAGAGCTGCAGAACTTTCTTTCTGTGATAATAATGCAAAATGAAAACATCTGATTGGCTGAATTTTTTTTGTTTTGTTTCCCCAGTTTCTGCTTAAAGTAACTTTGCAACAAATTTTCCTACCCCAAACGAAAACAGAATAGATATATATAAAACGGTTATTAGCATTACCATTAGCATTATCCTTTCTTGGTAAGAGGATAATCCTTTCTCACCAATCTTGCTGCCCTTCTTTGTACCGGTTCTAGCAACTTTACATCCTTCCTAAAATAAGGCCTAAATGAGGCCTTCAGACCTGTACACAGTACTCTAGGTGTGGCCTAAGCATTGCCTTGTATAATGGGATAATCACCTTCATGTCCCTGCTAGCAAAATTCCTAAGGCAATGCAAGAAAGCAAGCTTATGCAGCATCAGCAAAAAAAAACCCCTCCCATTTCACCCCTCCACTCATTTCGAATGTCTGACCAACTCAGACTTAAATTTATTTAGGCTATCAACTTCCACAACAAAAGATGGAAGTCTGTTTCACTAATCAACCACATGCTGGCTAAATGCAAACTTCCACACATCCATTCTACAACTGTCTTTCCTCAATTTGAATCTATGTCCTCTCAGGTTCTTAATCTGAGCAAGAGGAAGAATCCCATCAGCATTCAGCTTGCTCAACCCATTCAAGGTCTTATACACCTCAATCAGATCACCTTGCAGGTGCCTACCCTCCATGCGCTGCAATTTGCAGAACTTAATCCTTTCTTGGTAAGAGCACCCCTTTGTTCCCCTCACCAATCTTGTTGCCCTTCTTTGTACTGGTTCTAGCAACTTTACATCCTTCCTAAAATAAGGCCTAAATGAGGCCTCCAGACCTGTACACAGTACTCTAGGTGTGGCCTGAGCATTGCCTTGTATAATGGGATAATCACCTTCCTGTCCCTGCTAGCAAAATTCCTAAGCTTCCACAAACTGCCCTGGCAGCCCATCTGCTCTGCTCAGCAAACTTCATATTTGACTGCACAATTACCCACAGATCTTTTTCACTTTCTATTTCCCTGAGTGTAGTACCACACAGTTGGTACGTTTCTCTTGGGTTATTGCTATCCATATTAGCATTAGCATTAGCATTAGTAGAGGCATTTGATGCAAGAAAGCAAGCTTATGCAGCATCAGCCAAAAAAAAAAAAAAAAAAAAAAAGTAACATAAATAAATAAAAATAACCACTTCCACTTCACCCCTCTGTTCGTTCGAAATACCTGTCCAGCTGAGCCTTAAACTTATTTAGGCTATCAACTTCCACGACAAGGGATGGAAGTCTGTTCCACCCACCAACCACCCGCTGGCTAAAGGCAAATTTCCGCACATCTATCCTACATCTGTCTTTCCTCAATTTGAATTTATGCCCTCTCAGGTGATTTTTCTGAGCTAGAGGAAGAATCCCATCAGCATTGAGCATGCTCAAACCATTCAAGGCTTTGTACACCTCTATCAGATCACCCCGCTGGTGCCTAGTTTCCAGACACTGTAATTTGCAAAACTTAAGCCTTTCTTCGTAAGAGAACCCCTTTGTCCCATTCACCAATCTAGTTGCCCTTCTCTGTACTCGTTCCAGCAGCTCTACATCCTTCCTGAAATGAGGCCTCCAGGCCTGTATACAGTACTCTAGGTGTGGCCTGACCATTGCCTTATACAAGGGAATAATCACCTCCTTATCCCTGCTAGAAAAATTCCTATATATCATTGACAATACACCATGAGCTACTCTTGCAGCTCGTCTGCACTGCTCAGAGAACTTCATATCTGCCTGCACCACCACCCCCAGGTCCCTTTCATTCTCTACCACTGTCAGTGTAGTACCACAGAGTTGATACGTTGCTCTGGGGTTGCTGTTTCCCATATGTAGTACTTTACATTTGTCAATGTTAAACTTCATTTGCCACCTCGAAGCCCATCTGCTCAACCTTTCCAAATCCTGTTGCAGCAGCATAGTGTCAGTAGTGTCCTTGACAACCCTGCCAACCTTCGTATCGTCTGCAAACTTGGACATTAAGCCTGATATACCATCATCAATATCATTTATAAATACAGAAAACAATAAAGGCCCCAATACTGAACCCTGAGGGACTCCACAATTAACATTAGTCCACGATGAGCAGTGTCCATTGATTACCACTCTCTGTCTTCTCCCCCTCAACCACCCCTTTATCCATAGCAGCAACTTGCCTCCAATGCCACACTGCTCCAATTTGTGCAGCAGTCTTCCATGTGCAACAGTATCAAAAGCCTTTCTAAGATCCAAGTATATAATATCAAAGTTATTCCCTGCATCCAGTTCTTTTGTGACTGCATCATAGTATCCAATCAAATTGGTCAGGCAAGACTTCCCCTTAACAAAACCATGCTGTGTCCTAGCTATAACTGAAGTCTTGTCTAGATGATCCTGCAGTGCTTCTTTCACCAGTGCCTCTATTAATTTTCCGGGAACAGATATGCAGTACTTTGCATTTGTCAAGGTTAAACTTAAGTTGCCACTTCTCAGCCCATTTGCTAAACTTATCTAGATCCAGTTGGAGTACCATACTGTCTTTATTGTCATTAACAACCCTACTAACCTTTGTATCATCTGCAAACTTGGACATTAATCTTGATATAACTTCATCGATATCATTGATGAATACACAAAACAACAATGGGCCCAGCACCAAATCCTAGGGAACTCCACTAATACCATTTGTCCATGAAGAGCAGTGCCCATTGATCACCACTCTCTGTCGTCTACCACTCAACCATCCCTTTATCCATTGTAGCAACTTACCCTTAATGACATACCTCTCCAAATACGTTTCTACGTTGATATTAATATTTGTAAAACAATAAGAGGAGTTTACCTCAATATAGTATGTAGAACACTTCCGCATGGTACTCTCCAGAAATTAAAACGAAAAAATCAAAAACTTACATTAGAGTAAAAAATAAATAATTAAAAACCAATTTAACACAATTCAAATCAATTTAACGCAATTAAAAATTAAAAAGAATCTAACAAAAATATTCAAATCGATTTTCCTTCCTTAGGTTACACCTGGAGAGACAGGAAGTGAATGAAATAGTCAATAAGAGATTAAAAAATGAATTAGACAGTATGAATCAGAGCTGTAATACTCAATACATTCTACGTTGATATTAATATTTGTAAAATAATAAGAGGAGTTTAGCTCAATATAGTACGTAGAACATATTGAGTATTACAGCTCTGACTCATACAATAGAAGTGGAGAAAGAGCAGAATGTACTGGAACTTAAGGACACGTTTGGGCTGCTGCAGACTGCTCAGGACCAAGATATCGACGAGGAATATTACCACTTTCTGAAAGTGATAAAGCCCAAGAAACCTATAGGGAAAAAGAAATCCAAACAAGAAAAAATTAGTCAAGAAACACTTGTCATGATGAACCGAACTCGACAAATGAAAAGCAAGAAAAACACTGACAGGGAGAAAATTGAGTTATGCAAAGACATTAGAAAGAGACTCAGAGAGGACATAAGAAGATTTAACAAAGAAAAGTAGAACAAGCATTAAGGGAAAACAAAGGATTTAAATCAGCAGCCATGAGCAGTAATACAGAAAGACAAATGATACTGAAACTGAAGAATAGCGATGGTGTACTTATAAACAGCAGAGAAGGCATAATTCAAATAGCAGAAGACTAACTATAGAGAATTATACAAGGAACAGGGGAATGATGCCAGCAGTGGGGAAGATGGATTGCAAAGTAGCAACACATACGACATACCCAATATTCTTCCTGATGAGGTAGAACATGCATTGAAGAAATGAAGAATCAGAAAGCCTCAGGGTAAGATGAAGTTACTGTAGAGTTGTTAAAATTGGGAGGAAGAGACATAACACAAAAACTGGCAAGGCTCTTCACAAAGTGCATTAGAAAAGGTGTGACGCCTAAGCAGTGGAATAATGCAATCATAGTTTTGCTGCATACGAAAGGAGATAAATCAGAAATTGGAAATTATAGACCAATTAGCTTGTTATCCTACATCTACAAGTTGTTTCACAAGAGTCATTACTAACAGATTAGAAAGAATACTTGACGAGAATCAACCGAAAGAGCAAGTTGGCTTTAGGACAGGATTCTCAACTATGGATCACCTTCATGTAATATCACAGCTAATGGAGAAAGCAAATGAATACAAAACACCATTATGCCTGGCATTTGACTCCATACAGCATAAGGCAATGTTTCGGCCACTGCAAAGACAAGGCATAGATACCCCATATATTATGATTTTGAAGAAAATATACGAGAGTGCTACCTCCTTTTTTAGACTAGAAAAAGACAGAAGGAAATTTAAAATTGAGAAAGGAGTTCGACAAGGAGACACAATATCTCCGAAGCTGTTTACTGCTGCCCTTGAGGAAGCTTTCAGAAGATTAGACTGGTCGCAGAAAGGAGTCAATGTGAATGGAGAGCACCTAAACCATTTACGATTTGCAGATGACATTGTGGTTATAAGCCTAGATCCCAAAGAATTAGAGGAAAATCTTAATCAGTTATGCACAGTTAGTAAGGATTTTGGACTAAAGATGAATATGGCTAAAACAAAAGTAATAATGAACAAGTATGCCACAGAAAGGGAAATAATGATTGAAGGAGCAGTAATTGAAAAGGTGGAGTCATATACTTATCTGGGACAAGTTATTAGCTGTAATAATGATAAATGGCTGGAAGTCAAGAGAAGAATAAATTTTGGATGGATAGCATTCAGGAAATATAGTAACATACTGAGGAGCAATATCCCAGCTTGTCTGAAACGTAAAATAATGAACCAATGTATACTCCCCACCATGACTTATGGAAGTGAAACTTGGGCACTCACCAAAAGAATGGAAGAGAAGCTGAGAACTACACAGCGAAGAATGGAACGAATTATATTGGGAATCAGACTGTTAGATAAGAAGAGAAACACATGGATTAGGCAGCAAACTCAAGTAAAGGACATTCTTATCAAAACTAAAGAACTAAAATGGTCTTGGGCAAGACACATAGCTCGAAGACATGATGACAGATGGACTAAGAAAATAACAGATGGTATCCAAGAGGAGCTAGAAGAAAACCTGGAAGACAAAGGCGGAGATGGATGAGTTTGTGGGTAGCAAATGGATGGCCAGTGCTCAAAACAGAAGGAACTGGAAAGTTGCTGGAGAGGCCTTCATCCTGCAGTGGATTGAAAATGGCTGATGATGATGATGATTCATACTATCTAATTCATTTTTTAATCTCTTATTGACTATTTCATTCACTTCCTGTCTCTTGGTGTAACCTAAGGCAGAAAAATCGTTTTGAATATTTTCGTTAGATTCTTTTTAATATTTAAGTGTGTTAAATTGATTTTTAATTGTGTTAAACTGATTTGAATTGTGTTAAATTGGTTTTTAATTGCTCATTTTTTACTCTAATGTAAGTTTTAGATTTTTTCGTTTTAATTTCTGAAGTTTCATACGGAAGTGTTCTATGTACTATATTGAGGTAAACTCCTCTTATTATTTTACAAATATTAATATCAATGTAGAACGTATTGAGTATTACAGTTCTGATTCATACTATCTAATTCATTTTTAAATCTCTTATTGACTATTTCATTCACTTCCTGTCTCTCCAGGTGTAACCTAAGGAAGGAAAATCATTTTGAATATTTTCGTTAGATTATTTTTAATTTTTAATTGATTTTTAATTGTGGTAAACTGATTTGAATTGTGTTAAATTGGTTTTTAATTATTTATTGTTTACTCTAATGTAAGTTTTTGATTTTTTCGTTTTAATTTCTGGAGAGTATCATACGGAAGTGTTATATTTAGGTAAACTCCTCTTATTATTTTACAAAGAGAAAGTTTACGTAATTTGATTTTGCAAGGGTGCTTCACTATTCCACCATTGACTAGAAAATCATCTACCTGGTTGTGATTTTGGTATTAAAACAGTGGCAACAGCTTATATTTGGTTAGATGGGTAGTTACATCTTCAAAGGGAGAGAACTGAATCAGCTTATCACCAAGATGGATGTGTTTTCAAAGAAACTCACTTGACTCTTTAGTATAATTGTGAAGTGATTGCTGCTATGTGGATCACTTAGTACTGACCATTCCATATGTGGGGAACATACTAATAGATCTAAAGAAGGTGGAGTACTGTCAGGAGTTGGATATAGGTGTTTTTGCAAAACTTTGCAAAATGAGTTGGTAGCTATCCAGTAGAGATTGGTCTAACTGTAGCTCCATATAAGGGGATCCCCATAATGGATTGTGACCATTCAGATCTAAAATACAAAGTGGAAGTTGACCTAATATATTATCAAATTTGGTAAGAGCAGCAAAAAATTTGATGGAGTATAAACTGAGGGCAGGGTTAAAGTGATTCCAGTAATGATGTGTACCACTACTATTTCTAAGGTAGATTTGAGAGGTTGTTTCCTGATGGTATAGTAAATTTAATCAGAACCGCAACTTCCCCAAGAGCATGTGCTTCTATCAAGTCTGATATAATTTCTTACATTAGGAAACATCCTGGGATTTAGTTAAGCTTCTGGAGGCTGTTCATCATCAGCCATTTTCAATCCACTGCAGGATGAAGGCCTCAACAGCAACTTTCCAGTTCCTTCTGTTTTGAGCACTGGCCATCCATTTACTACCCAAAACTCATGAATTTCATCTATCCATATCCGCCTTTGTCTTCCAGGTTTTCTTCTAGCTCCTCTTGGGTACCATTCTGTTATTTTCTTAGTCCATCTGTCATCATGTCTTTGAGCTATGTGTCCTGCCCAAGACCATTTTAGTTCTTTAGTTTTGATAAGAATGTCCTTTACTTGAGTTTGCTGCCTAATCCATGTGTTTCTCTTCTTATCATTCAGTCTGATTCCCAATATAATTCGTTCCATTCTTCGCTGTGTAGTTCTCAGCTTCTCTTCCATTCTTTTGGTAAGTGCCGAAGTTTCACTTCCATAAGTCATGGTGGGGAGTACACATTGATTCATTATTTTACGTTTCAGACAAACTGGGATATTGCTCTTTTTAGCATTTAACATTAGCATTAGTAGAGGCATTTGATGCAAGAAAGCAAGCTTATGCAGCATCAGCCAAAAAAAAAAAAAAAAAAACCCACTTCCACTTCACCCCTCTGTTCGTTCAAAATACCTGTCCAGCTGAGCCTTAAACTTATTTAGGCTATCAACCTCCACCACAAGGGATGGCAGTCTGTTCCACCAACCAACCACCCGCTGGCTAAAGGCAAATTTCCGCACGTCTATCCTACATCTGTCTTTCCTCAATTTGAATTTATGCCCTCTCAGGTGATTTTTCTGAGCTAGAGGAAGAATCCCATCAGCATTGAGCATGCTTAAACCATTCAAGGCTTTATACACCTCTATCAGATCACCTCGCTGGTGCCTAGTCTCCAGACACTGTAATTTGCAAAACTTAAGCCTTTCTTCGTAAGAGCACCCCTTTGTTCCATTCACTAATCTTGTTGCCCTTCTCTGTACTCGTTCCAGCAGCTCTGCATCCTTCTTGAAATGAGGCCTCCAGACCTGTATACAGTACTCTAGGTGTGGCCTGACCATTGCCTTATACAATGGAATAATCACCTCCTTATCCCTGCTGGAAAAATTCCTGTATATCATTCATTGACAATACTCCATGAGCTACTCTTGCAGCCTGTCTGCACTGCTCAGAGAACTTCATATCTGCCTGCACAATCACCCCCAAGTCCCTTTCATTCTCTACACTGTCAGTGTAGTACCACAGAGTTGATACATTGCCCTGGGGTTGCTGTTTCCCATGTGTAGTACTTTACATTTGTCAATGTTAAACTTCATTTGCCACCTCTCAGCCCATCTGCTCAACCTTTCCAGATCCTGTTGCAGCAGTGCAGTGTCAGTAGTGTCCTTGACAACCCTGCCAACCTTTGTATCATCTGCAAACTTGGACATTAAGCTTGATATACCATCATCAATATCATTTATAAATACAGAAAACAATAATGGACCCAACACTGAGCCCTGAGGGACTCCACTAATAACATTAGTCCACGATGAGCAGTGTCCATTGATTACCACTCTCTGTCTTCTCCCACTCAACCACCCCTTTATCCATAGCAGCAATTTGCCTCCAATGTCACACTGCTCCAATTTGTGTAGCAGTCTTCCATGTGCAACAGTATCAAAAGCCTTTCTAAGATCCAAGTATATAATATCAAAGTTATTCCCTGCATCCAGTTCTTTTGTGACTGCATCATAGTATCCAATCAAGTTGGTCAGGCAAGACTTCCCCTTAACAAAACCATGCTGTGTCTGAGCTATAACTGAAGTCTTGTCTAAATGATCCTGCAGTGCTTCTTTAACCAGTGCCTCCATTAATTTTCCTGGAACAGAAGTTAAGCTCACAGGTCTATAGTTACTTGTGTCAGCCTTTGATCCTCCTTTGTGAATTGGGGTCACATTTGCACATTTCCAGTCTATGGGTACCTCCCCTGAGTCCAAGGAAGCTCTCATAATTATGGCTAAGGGTTTGCTTACTTCCTTTGCTGCCTCCTTTAATATAACTGGATAGATCCCATCCACCCCGGGTGCCTTTCTTGTGTTTATCTTCAACAGTTTCTCCTCCACTTTACTCCCAGTTATTTCAAGATTCTGTAGCTTACTGCTAGAGTTGAATACACCTCTGGCATTCCCCTTGCTGAATAACTCCTCATGTGTGAATGTCGATGCAAAATATTCATTTAGTTTGTTAGCTACCTGAGCAGGATCATCAACAGTTGACCCATCAATATCAAGTGGACCAATCCGATTCATCCCCTTCCTTCTAGAGTTTACATAAGTAAAGAACTCTTTGTTGTTTTTCTTTGCATCCCTTGCCAAGGATTTCTCGTAATCTGCCTTCGCCTGCCTAACCTCCTTTGTAACTTGGTTGCATATCAACTTGTATCTATCATAGGCTTCTGTGTCATGTGTTAATTTGTAAGTATCCCATGCATTTTTCTTCTCTGCCATATGCCTCATTAGTTCATCTGACATCCATTTTGGCCTAAACCTTGAACAATATTTCTTAGTTGGTATGTAAAGCCTAGTAGCTTCCAAGATATGACCTTTGAATGCTTCCCATTTTGAATTTGCTGTTGGTAACATCATCAGTTGGTCCCACTGTATAGAATTTAAATACTGTCTCAGTCCATCGTAGTCGCCTTTACGGAAGCAATAACCCTTCCCTTTACCCCTAATGGTAGTTACCTCTTTCAGTAAATCCCACTTCAGCACACTGTGATCACTGCCACCTAGTGGTTCATTTATCTGCAGATTCTTAATGCATGAAGAATCACTGCTGATAATCAAATCAAGAGTATTACTCCCTCTAGTTGCCTCCTGAACATGCTGATGTAGAAAACAATCATCCAATAAATCCACAAAAGCCCTGCTAGTGTGTGAGTAACCAGCCCCCAAATTCCAGTCAATATCTGGGAAATTAAAATCTCCCATTATAAGACTCTCTGATTTACTGGCCCACTCTATTTCCCTGTACAGTTCCTTATTATACTCATCAGAGTCATTAGGCCTATAGCACACTCTTACTCTCAATTTTGATCTCCCAATGCTTATGTCACACCAAACTGACTCAACACTGCACTGTCCAGCGATGTCGACTGGCTTCACTTCCTTGGTTTTTATGTGTTTCTTAACTAATAGCATAACCCCTCCCCCCTTCCTATCTTGTCTATCCTTTCTGTAGACGTTGTACTCCCCAAATTTCAGTTCTGCATCCCTTATATCTGTGTGACACCACGTCTCTGATATCCCAACAATATCTGCCTTTGATGTTTTGAGCAATACCTCAAATTCATCAAATTTATTTACTAAACTCCTAGCATTGGTGTACACGCAAGTATACCTGCACCTGTTTCTATTCTTAGCTACCCTAACACAACCCATGTGTTTATTTGTACCGCAATGGCTCCCAGCAGTCTCTGAAATACCATGCATCTTGTTTTTCAGGCTTCTGCTCATTCTAATAGAAGCAGTGCAAGAATCTCTTTCACCTCTGCCAGTGGCTACTGTCAATCTATTGGTCTTTGTCTCCCCCCAAGCTAGCAGTTTTCCGACCCACCTAACACTGCCTCGATAGCATCTGCAAATATTCTTGCACCCTTTCTATTTAAGTGTATCCCATCCCTGTAGAAGCAATCTCTCCTGTTAACAAGTACAGTCCAGGCTGAAAAAAATTCTACCCCTTGAGCCTTGCACAATCTTTCCAGGGCCGAATTGATCGACAAGGCTCTCATCATATACTCCCTCCTATCGTGTCTGGGCAGAATTGCAGACACTTTCAAATTCAACCCTAATTCTCGGCTTTTGTTCAACAGTGACCTGTACTTGTTAAGTAATTCTGCCGGTCTCCTACTCTTAATATTATTAGTGCCAACGTGTACAACTATATCACCTTTTGTGCCCTTAAAAGATGATATTCGCTCTACAACGTCATCAACCTTTGCCCCTGGCAGACATACCCTGGTCCTGTTCCACCTATCTTTTTTACAAAGCATGTTCCCCGTTTCCCTGACAATAGAGTCACCAACAACTACTAGTTCCTTCGGGACCAGCGCATTCTGCCTTGGGGGTTGTCTCTGTGTCACGCGATGCCCAAGTGCAAGCTCTGGCGTTGATGTGGGCAGCTGAGAGCTTGATGGGCCCCTCAATTTAGTTTCTTCGAGGGCATCCACCCTGTCCTTCAAGCTCTCATATAGGCCCACAAGAACGCCGAGTTGTTGCCTGATATCGATACACTCCTTGCATCGCGCGCACACACAAAGACATCCCCCTTGGCAGTATCATGTCCCGTACCCGATTGCTCTGCAAACATCAAGCAAACAGTGCATTTTATAAGGCTGTGAGTCAGAGGACAACTGCCCCCCTCAGTTCTGCTCTGAGCCACAGCGCTTCCATTAGCTTGAGCCTTTTGCTTTGCTGCTCTGGTCTGAGTCATGATTCTATTAATTTATTAATTAATTATAATTAATTATGTTATGTTATTAATTATGTTAAATATAATTAATTATATTACGTTTGTAATATAATTAATTCAGTATGTGACTATATTTCCTGAATGCTATCCATCCAAAATTTATTCTTCTCTTGACTTCCAGCCATTTATCATTATTACAGCTAATAACTTGTCCCAGATAAGTATATGACTCCACCTTTTCAATTACTGCTCCTTCAATCATTATTTCCCTTTCCGTGGCATACTTGTTCATCATTACTTTTGTTTTAGCCACATTCATCTTTAGTCCAAAATCCTTACTAACTGTGCATAACTGATTAAGATTTTCCTCTAATTCTTTGGGATCTAGGCTTATAACCACAATGTCATCTGCAAATCGTAAATGGTTTAGGTGCTCTCCATTCACATTGACTCCTTTCTGCGACCAGTCTAATCTTCTGAAAGCTTCCTCAAGGGCAGCAGTAAACAGTTTCGGAGATATTGTGTCTCCTTGTCGAACTCTTTTCTCGATTTTAAATTTGCTACTGTCTTTGTCTAGTCTAATAAAGGAGGTAGCACTCTCATATATTTTCTTCAAAATCATAATATATGGGGTATCTATGCCTTGTCTTTCCAGTGCCCGAAACATTGCCTTATGCTGTATGGAGTCAAATGCCTTTTCATAATCCACAAATGCCAGGCATAATGGTGTTTTATATTCATTTGCTTTCTCCATTAGCTGTGATATTACGTGAAGGTGATCCACAGTTGAGAATCCTGTACTAAAGCCAGCTTGCTCTTTCGGTTGATTCTCATCAAGTATTCTTTCTAATCTATTAGTAACGACCCTTGTGAACAACTTGTAGATGTGGGTTAACAAGCTAATTGGTCTATAATTTCCAATTTCTGATTTATCTCCTTTCTTATGCAGCAAAACTATGATTGCATTATTCCACTGCTTAGGCATCACACCTTTTCTAATGCACTTTGTGAAGAGCCTTGCCAGTTTTTGTGTTATGTCTCTTCCTCCCAATTTTAACAACTGTACAGTAACTTCATCTTCCCCCGGAGCTTTCCGATTCTTCATTTTCTTCAATGCATGTTCTACTTCATCAGGAAGAATATCGGGTATGTCGTATGTTTTGCTATGTTGCAATCCATCTTCCCCACTGCTGGTATCATTCCCTCGCTCCTTGAATAATTCTCTATAGTAGTCTTCTGCTATTTGAATTATGCCTTCTCTGCTGTTTATAAGTACACCATCACTATTCTTCAGTTTCAGTATCATTTGTCTTTCTGTATTACTGCTCATGGCTGCTGATTTAAATCCTTTGTTTTCCCTTAATGCTTTTTCTACTTTTCTTGTGTTAAATCTTCTTATGTCCTCTCTGAGTCCCTTTCTAATGGCTTTGCATAACTCAGTATACTCAATTTTCTCCCTGTCAGTGTTTTTCTTGCTCTTCATTTGTCGTCTTCGGTTCATCATGACAAGTGCTTTTTTACTAATTTTTTCTTGTTTGGATTTCTGTTTCCCTATAGGTTTCTTGGGCTTTATCACTTTCAGAAAGTTGTAATATTCCTCGTCGATATCTTGGTCCTGAGCAGTCTGCAGAAACTCAAACTTGTTCTTAAGTTCCAGTAAAAACTGATCTCAAAGACCTTTGTATTATTTACTCGAGTCAGTTTTTTCCTTTCCTTTCCTACATCTATATCAAGTGTACATCTTACCATTCTGTGATCAGTTCCAACATTTAACTTATTCAGGACGGTAACATCATTCACAATCTTCTGTTAGTGAGGATGAAGTCGATTTCATTAGTTGTTAATCCATTTGGACTTTTCCATGTCCACTTTCTGTTAACCCTTTTCTTGAAAAAAAGTGTTCATTATTGACAGTCCTTGAGATTCAGCAAATTCCAGAAGTCTTTCACCTCTTTTATTTCTTTCACCAATTCCAAAATTTCCTATAGTTCCTCTTTCTGCACAGTTTTGCCTTTTTCCAACTTTAGCATTGAAGTCCCCCATAATAATAGTGTAGTGGGTTTTCTGCTCATCTAGAAGACTCTCAATTTCGGTGAACATTTCTTCAACCTCTTCATCATCATGGCTCGATGTTGGTGCATAAATTATTATAATCTTTAGCTTGTACCTCTTAGAAATCTTGAGTATTAGTCTTGACACTCTTGGTGATGTACTTTTGAATTCCAAAATGTTGTTTTTAAAATCTTTATGGACCAGAAACCCAACTCTACCTTCACTCCTTTCACTGTTTCCATTGGTGTACAGCAGATTTCCACTTGATAAACTTATAAGTGATTCATTTCTTCTTCTTGTTTCAGCCAAACCGATGATATTCCAATTCACATTTTCTAATTCCTTTTCCAGCTCTAATATCGCGTCTTCACCGATGAGTGATCGTATGTTATAACAGGCCAAGTTCAGTTTCTGTGCATGGCAGCCTGGTCGTACCCAGAGATTCTTAGCACCCTCTGGAGGCTGTTATGTTGTTGTTATTTGGTTTTTAGGAGCATTAGCAACTAAGGCCATATTGCTCCGGGAATATGCGGTGGTCATTCCCTGACCTTTCTGCATCCTCCGTATTTGGTGGTGACGGGCTCAAACCAAGGGTCTAATCAAGAAGCATGTGCTACGCACTGCTGCTCCTTCCCATCTGGCTACGGAGGCAGCAAGTTTCTGGAGGCACACACACTAACAGCATCATATCGTTCAACAAGGTCTGGTAGCTAATAAATATTGCTGTGCAAGCTTGGGTAATTCCATTGCATTTCAGTTATATTCTGCATTATTTAGTTTTAATGGATGCTTGATCTGACTGCTTTTTCAAGGAAGGGGACTTATGTTGGTCTTGTTTTGGCTTATCTTTTTGATGATCATCCATGTCAATTTCTAAATGTAGCTTGAGTTTCTTCCATTGGATTATCTATTTTTATGGAATTCAATTGCTTTTCCCATAGAAAGTGTGTCTTTTGGTTTGGTTAGTTCCAGTGGGCCGACTCTTTGTCAGGTGCTATAGTGATTGCAGCATTTGTTATCTCATCAGCTGTGTCTGAGCATGCATTTGTTTTGATGGGCAAGAGTATGATTAGGCAGAACATGGCCAGAGAATGAAAACTATTTTGTATATTTTTATAGTTGCTGCATACAAGCATGCTGGGGATGGATAGGTGATGTGGGAAGTTTTCTTTTCTTTTGGAGAGCTGGTGTTGTCTAAGCTTGCTTTCTCACATCATTTTCCACTACTACTACTACTAATAATAATGTCACCTGAGAATGGCTATTTTTGGCATTTATAGAATGTGATGGGGTTTGGTATTAGCATTAGTATAGGCATATGATGCAAGAAAGCAAGCTTATGCAGCATCAGCCAAAAAAAACTTCCACTTCACCCTCCGTTCGTTCGAAATACCTGTCCAGCTGAGCCTTAAATTTATTTAGGCTATCAACTTCCACAACAAGGGATGGAAGTCTGTTTCACCAACCAACTACCCACTGGCTAAAGGCAAATTTCTGCACATCTATCCTACATCTGTCTTTCCTCAATTTGAATTTATGCCCTCTCTGATTATTCTGAGCAAGAGGAAGAATCCCATCATCCAATCAGATGGAAGCAGGAGTGGCAGAACCAATGACCAAGCGTTGGATAAATTTAGTTTAGTTAGTAAAAAAATTTAATAAATATACTAAGAAAAGAAAGACAGATTTCTGTTCTGGGTTCTTACTTGATACCTTTTAAGTACAGAACCACTCACAGTAAGATGAACAGAAAAAGAAATAAATAAAAAATAAAAACTAGAAATAAAACAGAACTAAATCATTTAGAAAGATCACTCTATATATCAGACAAGAAAATTAGCATTAGTAGAGGCATTTGATGCAAGAAAGCAAGCTTATGCAGCATCAGCCAAAAAAAAAAACACCCACTTCCACTTCACCCCTCTGTTCGTTGAAAATACCTGTCCAGGTGAGCCTTAAACTTATTTAGGCTATCAACCTCCACTACAAGGGATGGAAGTCTGTTCCACCAACCAACCACCCGCTGGCTAAAGGCAAATTTCCGCACGTCTATCCTACATCTGTCTTTCCTCAATTTGAATTTATGCCCTCTCAGGTGATTATTCTGAGCTAGAGGAAGAATCCCATCAGCATTGAGCATGCTCAAACCATTCAAGGCTTTATACACCTCTATCAGATCACCTCGCTGGTGCCTAGTCTCCAGACACTGTAATTTTCAAAATTTAAGCCTTTCTTCGTAAGAGTAGGCGCCTCCGTAGCCAGGTGGGAAGGAGCAGCAGTGCATAGCACATGCTTCTTGATTAGACTGGGGTTCGAGCCCGTCACCACCAAATACGGAGGATGTGGAAAGGTCAGAGAATGACCACTGCATATCCCGGAGCAATATGGCCTTAGTTGCTAATGCTCCTAAAAACCAAAAATAACTAACTAACTTCGTAAGAGCACCCCTTTGTTCCATTCACTAATCTTGTTGCCCTTCTCTGTACTCGTTCCAGCAGCTCTACATCCTTCTTGAAATGAGGCCTCCAGACCTGTATACAGTACTCTGGATGTGGCCTGACCATTGCCTTATACAAGGGAATAATCACCTCCTTATCCCTGCTGGAAACATTCCTGTATTATCATTGACAATACTCCATGAGCTACTCTTGCAGCCCGTCTGCACTGCTCAGAGAACTTCATATCTGCCTGCACAACCACCCCCCAAGTCCCTTTCATTCTCTACCACTGTCAGTGTAGTACCGGAGGTGTGCCGTAGGTTTTTCACTGTGCGGTCGCATGTTTTCAGGCTCCTGTTCAATGAATAGTTTAAAGGACTATGCTCAACATCTTGTCGAGTTTCTGATATCCAGCGAATCAGTTTTTGGTGTGCTTTTTCCTGAGGCAAGTTGTACCCACTAAATTATCAGGTAAACAACTTTATTCTCAATTTAAAAACTTGAATACATATCTTATTTTGTTCGGCCAAGCATTATAGCCAGCGGAATGCTTTCCAGCACAAGGTCACGTTGACCAGCATTTTACAGATCGCCTAAATTAGGTCAACCGGCAGGTGGTCTGTATACTTTGTCTCACTACAGCGGACATCGGCTACCCTCTGGGGCACTTAAAAAGGGAAAGTCGTGTTAACGCTAAATATAACTGAACACAAACACTCCTCACATAGTAGGAAGTGCTTTTATTGCCTAGCAGTTGAACTCTTTAAAAATAAGGAACTTGAGAAACTAAATAGAATTTGCAGTAATATTTCTAATAAATAAAAAAAATAATAATAATAAAAATTGCAGAAGCCTTCTGCCCCAACTGTAGTGCTACTCTAAATATTTGTTCTTTGCCAATTTTCCCTCCTTTTAATAATCATTATGCCTGGTCGCGCAAGCCAACAAACTTGTGATTGCTGCAGAAAAAATATTAAAGTCTTTTTGATCTGTAATGGCCCCTGCAAAAGAAGACTGGGGGAGTGCTGTTCTGGAAGATCTACGATTCCAAAGATAAGTTCCACGGCTCGATCTAGATACTACTGCAGCCAATGCAAAAGCAGCATTTCAAGTGCTGGAAAAAACAACGCAGAGAGAGACAGCACAACAACTGACCAAATCTCTCCCACTCCTGCGGACTTATCTGTCGAAGAGCTACAATTAGGCGAAATCTACTGCCTAGAAAAGGGAAAGAGAAGCAGTTGTGAACCCAAGGATTCACAACAATTGACTCGCTCGCATCCGGACGTGACTGAAGAGACCAGCAAAGAGGTAAACAAAGATGCACATAAAGAAACAAACGAAGTGCCAGAACCAGCTGCAAACCCGAACCCCACTCTACCCCCTCTAATTGGAACCCCAGTTGACCAAATCATGGCTATCAGAGGGACGCTTGAGGAGTATGTGGGAAAATCATCGAAAATTACTGCTGCTATCTGCACTGACCTCATTACCATATTCAGCAAGATGGAGATGGTGATTTTAAACCTCTACGTCGAATAACGAAAAACTGCAAGCGAAATGGGAGGTTCGCCCTCAGAAAGGGGGAAAACAAATGCAACAAGGCCCCCCTACCTTTGCAGAGGCATTGCGAAATGGCGCTAAAGTAGCATCCCATAAACCAAATAGACCCCAAACCAAAACACTAACAAGAAAGACAGAATCACATATAATCCTGATTAAGCCAACAGAAGATGCGCAGCTTGACACAAGTGATGCTGTAAAGGAAACCTTAACCAAAAATCTAAAAGACCAAATGAAGACAATCCAGATCAAAAGTATGCGGAAGACTAGACACCCAGGTGTGGTAATTGAAAGCAACTCCAGAGAAGAGGCACAAACAATTTTAAGTAATGAAAATATGATTAAGTACGGTTTAAAGGCAGAGGCTCCCAAGAAAAAAGGACCCTCAATTGTCTTATTTGACATACAGCAAGGTGTAACCCCAGAAGAACTCAAAGAGGAAATTTACCACAAAAATCTAAGTCTGCACCTACCTGAGGACACTGTGGAAGAAGACATTAGCCCAAAATACAGTACTAAATCTAAAACACATTCAAATGTCAATTGGGTAATCCAGCTCTCCACGCGAGCATCGCAAATCTTAGAAACACAGAGTCGCATTTTCATAGGCTGGGGAAGCCATAGGTTTAAGGAGCATATTTCAGTTACGAAATGTTACAAGTGCCTTCGCTTTGGCCACACATCACACACATGCAACCAGCGTGATTCAACATGTGGCCACTGTGCCCAGAAAGGGCACAAGTACAGTGACTGCCCAGCAAAAGACCAGCTCCCAGTCTGTGCAAACTGCAAAGCAGTGAAAGCTCCTCATCAACACTCAATCAGGGATGGGAACTGTATGGTATACCTGAAAGCCAAAAGCCAATACCAAATGAGAATCAACTATGGATAGAGGCCCCTCTATAAACTGCCACCATGAAATAAAAATAGTTCAACTGAACGCACAAAGAGCGAGGCTGGTAGCTGACCAACTAAAAGTGAAAATAGAAGAAAACCAAATTGATGTGGCCTTATTACAGGAACCATATGTTCGCTCAGGTGTGGTCACAGGTTACCCTGCATCCTATAAAATGGTCTACTGTAAAACCGAATCCCCATGGGCAGCAATAATCATCAGAAATCCAGAAATCAGCACAACAAAGATTACACCACTCTGCACTGCAAACAGTGCCTGTGCACAAATCATAACTCAGTTAGGGTCTTTGTTCCTGTTAACAATATATACTCACCCTGGTGAAGACATCACCCCAGCGATCTCAACTATTCAGACGGCTCTTGAGACTCTCCCGGGGGGACGACTACTAATAGCCATGGATGCAAACTGCAGATCTCTGCTCTGGCACAGTCGCACCCCTGACAGATCTGCACAAAGAAATGGTGCAAAACTAGAAGAATTCTTCCTAGCCACAGGCCTCCAAGTAATAAACCGACCAGATCAACTTCCAACTTATAGCGGCCCCCTTTGGGAGAGCACTATAGATGTTACAGCAGCCACCCCAGACATTGCCAACAAACTAGCCAAATGGACTGTACAAGAAGCCTGGACCACGTCAGACCACAGAGCGATATCATTTTCTCTGGTACGCTCTGTGGAACGGACCTCTCCGATCCCACGAGATGTGATACGGTACAATTCAAAAAAGGCAGACTGGCAACGTTTTCGGACTGAGCTAACAAGAAGACTCCCTGAAGACACTCCACTCCCTGACACTCCCTTCAGACGATTGTGTACAGATTATTACCACTGCTATAAGATCTGCATGTGATCTCTCCATCCCACACAGAAGGCCCTACCGATATGCAGTTCCCTGGTGGAATCCCCAACTACAGGATCTCAGAAGAAGTGTCCACCATGCAAGAAAAATGTTCCAGCAGGCTCGATCAAGGCTACCTCCCCATGAGGTAGATGCCGCCAGGGAGGCTTATTGCATTGTCAGAAATGAATACACAAAGCTAATTCGTAAAAGTAAAAAGCAAACGTGGCAAACCCTGGTATCCACTTCTGGGAATAAGGACCCCTGGGGCATAGTTTTCAAGATCGTAACAAACAAGCTGCCGCGAGGAGAGGTACTCGATACGACACTAAAGATGGATGGCTCCTCTACTTACACCTGGAAGGATAGCATTAACAATATTCTAGACACCATTTATCCCATTGAAGCTGCAGCTATGACTCAACAACAACAAGAAATAGTAGATGAAAATCACAACTATCATCCTGCCTCTGTGGAATCCCCCTTCACTAACATTGAGATGGACTTGGCAATAAACAAAATGAAAGTAGGAAAAACACCTGGTGCTGATCTGCTGGAAGTGGATGTGGTTAAAAAAATTTGCAGAATGCTATCCTGTTACTCTCCTAAGCCTTCTAAATAGGTGCCTGACAGAAGGCACATTTCCAACATCCTGGAAAATGGCAACCTTGAAATTTATATTGAAAAATCCCGACAAGCCACCACAAATTCCAACCTCCTACCGCCCGATTGCCTTGCTCTCTGTAATGGCCAAGCTACAAGAACGCCTGCTCCTATTTCGCTTAACCGCCAGATATGAAGAACAAAAACTTCCAAGTGACAAGCAATTTGGATTCAAAGCAGGTAGCAGCACAGAAGATGCCATTAACAGTTTAATCACTCAAGCAACTCACACAGCCTTTAAGTACTCCCTTGCAATCATGGTAGCCTTCGCTGGGGCCTTTGATCGACTATGGTGGCCCAGTGTTCTTCGGAGGCTTCGGCAATCAAATGTTTCCAAAAACCTATACAACAGTTTAAGGTCATATTTAACTGGTAGAAAAGTCCAAGTTACCAACAGATTCCAGACAGTGACTAGGTACATCAATCGAGGCTGTCCGCAGGGCTCTGTGCTTGGCCCTTTCCTCTGGTCTATTGTCCTGGATGAGTTCCTGGGCATGGACCTGGGAGGTGTTGAGCCCTTGGCCTTCGCGGATGATCTTGTCCTTTTGGTATGTGCTAACATCAGGACGAACTTAGAGAAAATGGCAAATGGAGCACTGGTAAAACTTCAGAACTGGGCAGCCCTGCACAACCTTACCATTTCAGGAGAGAAAACAAAGTCCATACTCCTTAAAGGCAGGCTACAAATCACAAGACCACCTACAATAAAATTAAACTTTATGCCCATACGGCTGCACGCTGAAGTCAAGCTCCTAGGTATCTTCTTAGACTCGGGGCTTACCTTCCACCACCACCTAAAGTATCTAGCCAACAAAATTCAAAGGTACAGTGCTATGATAAGGCGGGTCAGCAGGGCAGACTGGGGGCTGAAGCACAAAGCTCTTACTCTGATATACCAAGCGGCATACGTGCCAATTGTGTGTTATGGTGCCTCCATCTGGTACCGAAAAGCCATCCTAGCAAGAAATAAACGTAAGCTGGATTCAATCCAAAGATTCATGCTCCTTTCAATTTGCAGGGCATGCCGCACCGTCAGCACCCCTGCTCTGCAGGTATTAACTGGATGTCAGCCACTATACTTAGAAGTGGTTAAAAGAGGGCTTTTTTATCACTTAAGGAAGGGAGTTCAAACCCAACTGCTAAATTTTCAACTTGATACCACAAACGGCACCAGGCAGGAAAGACAGCGGATAACCAAACATCTACAAGAGATATGGCAACATGACTGGGACACTACAACAAAAGGGGCCATCACAAAACGATTCCTTCCATCCATAAGTTCAACTCACCCAGAACCTCCACCCTGGTTTTCGCCTGGCCTCCATGTGACCTTTATCATCACTGGCCATGGATCCTTCCAACAAAAACTGACCGCCATGGGAATCGAGAATGACCCACGTTGCCACTGCGGCGAAGAGGAGTCCTGGGGGCACCTCATGTATGAGTGCCCCAGCTACGACAACATTAGGCTTAAATTCCTCACCACAATACAGAGAAACCCTCGAAATCAAGGATCCACTCTGCTACTCGAGGAACATACCTATAAGGCATTAACCACCTATGCGCAAGAAACATTTGCACTTAGGCGAGCTAAGATTGCAGAACTCAGAGCCCAACAACTAAACCGGACCGGCGTGGGATAACTCTCCATTCCCCGAGAAAAACGCAGACATAATTATGCAAACCCAAATAGGGTAGGATCCACTGCAGGCACCATCCAAGGTGCGGGATGCTGGCACTCCTCGGAGTGCGGGATTTAAAAGTCATCGCAAACCCGAAATGGGTAGGATATACTGCTGGCACCGATCTAGGTGCAGGATTGCTGGCACTATGCCATTGACAATTACACAGGGGCACCTGTCCCCTGTGACTTTTAAACCCACACTCTTTCCTATACTTCGCCTAAATTAGAGTGGATGTATTCTCCCCTGTCAACCCACCCAAATTCATTCTCCCTCAAATCCTCTCTTTTTCTATGCTCCTCTCTCTCTCTCTCCTATTTTTTTTTTTTATTTATTTATTTATTTTATTTTTTATTTCTTTTTTTATTTACTTATTTATTTTTATTACTTTTTATTTTTATTTATTTTATTTATTTATTTTTTTTATTTTTTATTATTTTTTTATTTTTATTTTATTTTATTTTATTTATTTATTTTTTTTATTTTTTATTATTATTTTTTTATTTTTATTTCATTTTATTTTATTTTATTTTTATATATATTTTTTTTTTGGCTCTGTCAGGAAGCTCAGGCAACCCTGGCGGAAGCCAGCCAGAGTATAATGGGCAGCCTGGCTCACCTCCCAGTGGTGGTGGCGGGCAACGTGGGGTTCCCTTAGGGGCCTTGCGGCTAAGCAGCCAGAGACAGAACAACAGACCACAGCACAACTCTGTCACAAACCAGACACCACACTTTTTCTGGCTTTTACAGAGATTCTGTAAATTCTTCACAAAGTACCATGGCGCAGATGTGGGAAACCACCGGTGGCGCCTTCCACAAAACACTATGCCACTATGCCACTATGTCAGTGTAGTACCACAGAGTTGATACGTTGCTCTGGGGTTGCTGTTTCCCATGTGTAGTACTTTACATTTGTCAATGTTAAACTTCATTTGCCACCTCTCAGCCCATCTGCTCAACTTTTCCAGATCCTGTTGCAGCAGCATAGTGTCAGTAGTGTCCTTGACAACCCTGCCAACCTTTGTATCGTCTGCAAACTTGGACATTAAGCTTGATATACCATCATTAATATCATTTATAAATACAGAATACAATAATGGACCCAACACTGAGCCCTGAGGGACTCCACTAATAACATTAGTCCACGATGAGCAGTGTCCATTGATTACCACTCTCTGTCTTCTCCCCCTCAACCACCCCTTTATGCATAGCAGCAATTTGCCTCCAATGTCACACTGCTCCAATTTGTGTAGCAGTCTTCCATGTGCAACAGTATCAAAAGCCTTTCTAAGATCCAAGTATATAATATCAAAGCTATTCCCTGCATCCAGTTCTTTTGTGACTGCATCGTAGTATCCAATCAAATTGGTCAGGCAAGACTTCCCCTTAACAAAACCATGCTGTGTCCGAGCTATAACTGAAGTCTTGTCTAAATGATCCTGCAGTGCTTCTTTAACCAGTGCCTCCATTAATTTTCCTGGAACAGAAGTTAAGCTCACAGGTCTATAATTACTTGTGTCAGCCTTTGATCCTCCTTTGTGAATTGGGGTCACATTTGCACATTTCCAGTCTATGGGTACCTCCCCTGAGTCCAAGGAAGCTCTCATAATTATGGCTAAGGGTTTGCTTACTTCCTTTGCTGCCTCCTTTAATATAACTGGATAGATCCCATCCACCCCGGGTGCCTTTCTTGTGTTTATCTTCAACAATTTCTCCTCCACTTTACTCCCAGTTATTTCAAGATTCTGTAGCTTACTGCTAGAGTTGAATACATCTCTGGCATTCCCCTCGCTGAATAACTCCTCATGTGTGAATGTAAAATAATATTCATTTAGTTTGTTAGCACCCTGAGCAGGATCATCAACAGTTGACCCATCAATATCAAGTGGACCAATCTGATTCATCCCCTTCCTTCTAGAGTTTACATAAGTAAAGAACTCTTTGCTGTTTTTCTTTGCAACCCTTGCCAAGGATTTCTCGTAATCTGAATTCGCCTGCCTAACCTCCTTTGTAACTTGATTGCATATCAACTTGTATCTATCATAGGCTTCTGTGTCATGTGTTAATTTGTAAGTATCCCATGCATTTTTCTTCTCTGCCATATGCCTCATTAGTTCATCTGACATCCATTTTGGCCTAAACCTTGAACAATATTTCTTAGTTGGTATGTAAAGCCTAGTAGCTTCCAAGATAAGTTCTTTGAATGCTTCCCATTTTGAATTTGCTGTTGGTAACATCATCAGTTGGTCCCACTGTATAGAATTTAAATACTGTCTCAGTCCATCGTAGTCGCCTTTACGGAAGCAATAACCATTCCCTTTACCCCTAATGGTAGTTTCCTCTTTGAGTAAATCCCACTTCAGCACACTGTGATCACTGCCACCTAGTGGTTCATTTATCTGCAGATTCTTAATGCATGAAGAATCACTGCTGATAATCAAATCAAGAGTATTACTTCCTCTAGTTGCCTCCCGAACATGCTGATGTAGAAAACAATCATCCAATAAATCCACAAAAGCCCTGCTAGTGTGTGAGTGACCAGCCACCAAATTCCAGTGAATATCTGGGAAATTAAAATCTCCCATTATAAGACTCTCTGATTTACTGGCCCACTCTATTTCCCTGTACAGTTTCTTATTATACTCATCAGAGTCATTAGGCCTATAGCACACTCCTACTCTCAATTTTGATCTCCCAATGCTTATGTCACACCAAACTGACTCAACACTGCACTGTCCAGCGATGTCGACTGGCTTCACTTCCTTGGTTTTTATGTGTTTCTTAACTAATAGCATAACCCCTCCCCCCTTCCTATCCTGTCTATCCTTTCTGTAGACATTGTACTCCCCAAATTCCAGTTCTGCATCCCTTATATCTGTGTGACACCACGTCTCTGATATCCCAACAATATCTGCCTTTGATGTTTTGAGCAATACCTCAAATTCATCAAATTTATTTACTAAACTCCTAGCATTGGTGTACACGCAAGTATACCTGCACCTGTTTCTATTCTACCCTAACAAATTGCTTGGATACTACTGCAATGGCACTTGGGGCTTTACTGAAAATAAAAACAATAATTAAATAAAAATAGCAGTTTTTCATATTCTAAGGAAGTGAAATACAGTAATTAATATAACAACCTCTGCATGCAGTTTTGGTGTCTGATTTAATTAGTGCATTTCATTTAGCTAGTATTTAGTATCAGAGTGGAAAAATCCAGCAAGCTCCTATGGCATTAGCCAAAAGGAAAATAAAAATATTACCCATACTCATTTGTCTAATTTTTCCTTAAATTTATTCAGATTACCGATTTCTGCAACAACAGATAAAATTTATTCATCCTTTTTCAATTTATGCCTCTAATGGACATTGTCCAAGAATGGATAAGGGTACCATCAGTCTTTAGTATACTCAGTCCGTTTAAAGCCTTACATCCTTCATTCAGGTATCCTCACAGGTGCTGCAATTTACAGAATGAGTCACACTCTCTCTCTCTCTTTCTTTTTCTTTTGTAAGAGCACCCTAATCTTGTTGCTCTTCTTTTCACTAGAAACAAAAGAGCCACATTCTTCCTGAAATGAGGATCCCAGTCTTGTTGTATTCAGTACTCAAGAGACAGCCTAGCTACTGTCGTATACAACAGGATAATCACCTTGTTCCCTACTGGGAAATTCTTGTACATCATTGACAGAATTCTGTATACCGTAGAAGCCTGTCTAAGTCTCTTTTGGCTGCCTCCACTTTGACTGTGACCACGGTAACAACCAATTTATATTACTCTTATTGTTCTTGGATTATTACTACCTTGGATTTATCGATTTTAATCTTTAACTGCCTAATTTCTCTATGTCTCAACAAAAACAATAGCATAAAATGATTCCTGTCATTAACCACTTTATCAATCTTTGTATCATCAGCAAATTTCAACAAGAAACTCAAGTGCCTTCATGAATATCAGTAATAAATGTTGAGAACAGTAAGTGGCCAAGTACTGAATCCTGAGTGAATCCACTAATAACATTAGTCTATGAAGAGCGTGACCAGTAACAACCACTCTGTCTCTTGCCAAAAACCCATTCCCTTGGGTTTTTGAGTATTGTATCCTATCCTTAGCTTGTATCCTAATTCAGTTTATTGTAGCAAGGGGGTAACCCTGTTTAAGAATCTGCTGGTTAATATCTGTATTTCTGAGTTCAAAGCAGATTCCGTCATTGAATATTTATTGGCATTGAGAAACTGATTAAAGATAATAGATCTTTTGTAGGTGTATGGGCAACAGCTGTTATAATGCAGAAGCATATTTAATGACTTAGTATCCGTATTCTCCCTTTCCAATGTAAAATTGGGTCTAATTTTACAATATAATAATGTAAAATGATAATAATGTAAAATTGGATAGTGCTACTGTCGGTGATAACAAGAACATTGTCTAAATACCTCCCATAGTATGATACAGGGTAGAAAAGGCATCAAACGTATACGCTCAATTGTTGAGAGGTAGACCTCCACTGTTAAGCCTCTTAGGCTCAGTCCCATTGGCAAACCAAAAATTTGTTTATATACTTTGTCTCAAAAGGTGATATAGTTGGCTTCAATTAAAAGTTTAATTAAATGAAAAACTTCTTTAATAGGAAGCTTCGTATAATTAATTGGTATAGAGTTATCATTTAATATATCCCAAAGGATATCTAATGTGTATTCAATGTTTACATTTGTATATAATGAGGTAACATCTAGTGAGAATAAATGATCATTATTGCGAAGTCTAGAGTCCTTAAGGTTATTAAATAACCTTAATATTCGCCGGTCATATCTAATCTCAGATTTGTGGTCTTTCATGCATGCACGAAGACAAATAATCCCTATTTAAGATTCATGCTCACCCCAATTCGGTAATTTTCATTCCTGTGATCACAACATATGATCGAAAAGCATTGTCAGCTTCAGGAAGGAAAATTGTTTTGCAATATTTTTGTTAAATTCTTTTACTTAATTTTTAATTGTGTTTTTTGTTTTTTTAATTAATTTTTTACTGTAATGTAATATTTTCGATTTCTTAATTTAATTTTTGCTGTAATGTTATATTCGTTTAATTTCTGGTGAGTATCATATGGAAGTGTTCTACATATCATATTGAGGTAAACTTCTCTTATTCTTTTACAAATATTGAGATCAACATAAGATGGACTGAGCATCACAGCTCTGGGTTATACTATCAAATTCATTTTATAAATCTCATTGACTATTTCATTCACTTCCATTCTCTCCAGGTTTAACCTGGAGACACACAGAATTATGGGGGATTTTTGAGCAGCTTGGTGCAAAATTACATTAGATTAACACTAAGATACTCGGTCCAAAGTTACCATATTTCTTTTCTAAAATATTGCCTTCAAAAGAACATTGTTCCGAAGATTGCTAGGGTCAATTTAAATCATAAAATTTCGGGCATAAAGCAACTAGTACTTGGCACATCACGTAATATAGTTAAACTTGCCTTAAGATCTCGGTATTATAATAAACAAAAATACCTTTTCCAGGTTAGGAAACTTTGTGACAAATTAAAAAATTATCTACATCCTAGTGATTGGGCTGTATTGAAGACCTCCATAGATTTGCGATGTGAAGCACAGGCTTCAGAAATAATAAAAAAAACAGACACATTAACAAATTGAATACATTACTGGGTGAGTCAAGACATGTCCATACAAGTTCAAACACATTGTCGCGAGCTTGCGACCAAATGCATATGAGTTCGGTGACGACCCCCCACATAACACAACGTGCTACCACAGAATACTTCAGCTAGGTCGTGAACATCCCCTCGCCCAATGTTCAAAGATCTAAACCTCCCAAGGACTTCCTAATTCATTTCACAAATATACGTGGTCTCAATTCTAATCTCAACGATGTCCATTTCCACTTGCAGTCTGCAAAACCCCATGTACTTTTTCTGACAGAATCTCAGTTATCGGTTGATTCATCTACTGCTCATCTCAGATGCCCAAATTATTCGCTGTATGATTCCTTTCGCCTCAAAGGTGGTACTTGTGCATATGTCCGTTCTGATATTCCCTGTCAGAGACTTGGTGAAGCCAGATAAAATATTTTTACCTCCACTGCATATCAAGTTTGGCATAATGAAGCAATATGTTAAAGCACTGAATAAGGATGGCAACTGCTTTAAGTACCTTTGCAGTAAATTTCCTGGTTTATCTGATGCAAAACTTAAGGAGGGTAATCTTCATTGGTCTCCAAATTAGAAAATTGGTTTTAGACGGTCAGTTTGAAACTACTATGACTGATGTTGAAAGGAAAGCCTGGATTACTTTTAAACGTATAATGGAAAACTTTCTAGGAAATCATAAATCACAGGATTATGAGAAAATTGTTCAAAATATGCTCGAAAAGCTTCGCAATTTAGGTTGCAATATGAGCATCAAAATTCACTTTTTTGCATGCCCATCTTGATTTTTTCCCCGAAAATCTTGCAGAGATGAGAGAAGAACAAGGGGAGAGATTCCATCACGAAATAAAGGAAATGGAGCAGAGGTACCAGGGAAGGCGGAATACAAGCATGACGGCCGACTACTGCTGGTGTTTAAAAAGAGAGAAACCTGGCACTGTACATAAAAGAAAAACGATTAAACGTTCTTTTCAAACAAAGAGACGAAGGTCTGATTAATGAAAGTTTCAGAATTTTGATTAATACTTGTTAGTATTTACGTATTATTTGATATATGAAAATGTAATCCTATCAATTTGTCATTACTAAATACAATAAAGTTATATACTTTTGTAAAAAACAATACTTTTTTATTTCTTAAATTGTGATGTATGTGGATGTGATAGAAAAAAATCTAAGTCATATTTGAAATCACAGCAACATATTTCAGCAGTAGGACCTATTTAAATTCAAACCCCAGTGAACAAACTTAAATTTGTAAACTAGTGTAACTTATTCTCACTAGATGTTATTTGTTATATACAAATGTAAACATTGAATACACATTAGATATTCTTCAGGATATGTTAAATAATAACTCTATGCCGATTAATTATATGAAGCTTCCTATTAAAGAAGTTTTTCACTTAATTAAACTTTTAGTTGAAGCCAAATATATCGCCTTTCGAGACAAAGTATATAAACAAATTTTTGGTTTGCCAATGGGATTGAGTCTGAGAGGCTTAACAGAGGAGGTCTATCTCTCAATGATTGAGCGTATACATTTGATGCCTTTTCCACCCTGGATCACATACTATGGGAGGTATTTAGATGATGTTCTAGTTATCACTGATAGTAGCAGTATCCAAGCCATTTTACATTCGTTTAATAATATTCATTCTAGACTCAATTTTACATTGGAAAGGGAGAATACGGATACTAAGTCATTAAATTTTCTAAATTTCACGCTTACTCGGGACTCTAATAAAATCCAATTTAACATCTATCATAAACCTATAAACACTGGTATACTTCTGCATTATAACAGCTATCACCAATACACCTACAAAAGATCTATTAACTTTAATCAGTTTCTCAATGCCAATAAATATTCAACGACGGAATCTGCTTTGAACTCAGAAATACAGATATTAACCAGTTACTCCCTTGCTACAATAAACTGAATTAGGGTACAATCTAAGGATAGGATACAAAAAACTACATCAACCAACAATAGTAACATCAAAAAATACTTTATTTCTGTCCCATATGTTGAACAGTGGCACAAACAGCTTAATAGATTCTTTAAAGATACTGAATTTAAAATTGTGGCCAGACCATTACGGAAATTACACACTATACTGAACAATCGCTCAGTCCTTTCCTCATTTGCAACACAAATAAATGACCTGGTATACAACATTTCTTGCGGTGATTGTGACTTGTCTTATCAATGTTCTACGTGGCTTCCTCTGAATTTTCGCATTAATCAACAAGCGGCCTCAGTTCGTGTTTCTCGTTCAGCAGCGTCAGAATTAGCCTTTCATGCCGTTAATGAAAAACATACATTTTTAGTCAATTAGGCACAAAATACTTTTTATTCTTTTTTTATTCAATGAGGCACAAAATACTTAGTGTCCAACGTAATTATATGAGACTGTTAACTGCAGAAACCATCAAAATTAAATTATACGAGAATTCGGTTAATGTTTACTGGCCACATCTAATCTGTGATTTGTGGTCTTTTACGAGCATGTGTGAATACAGGTAATCCCTATTTAAGATTCACACTTAACCCTATTCGGTAATTTTCATTTCGTGATCATGACATACGGTCAAAAAGTGTTGTCAGCTTCAGGAAAGAAAATCATTTTGCAATATTTTTGTTAAATTCTTTTAAACTTACTTAATTTTTAATTGTGTTCTTTTTTATTGTTTTCAATTAATTTTTTACTGAAATTTAATATTTTCTGTAATGTTATATTCGTTTTAATTTCCTGACAGTATCATATGGAAGTGATCTAGTATCATACTGAGGTAAACTTCTCTTATTCTTTTACAAATAGTGAAGAAGAAAATAATGTTGAAGCTCTTTCACCAGTGGTTTCTACAGACAATGATATCGCAAGTCATGAAAAAAAAACCTGTAGGTCAACAACCTGGTTCTAAACAAATTGAAAAGAACTACACTAGGTGTAGTTCTTTTCAATTTGTTCTTTTTCAATGGTTTATAAACCATTAAAGATGGTTTGTAAAGAAAAAAAAAAAAAAAAGAAAAAAATAATAATTCTGCTAAGGCATATTTTAATTTTAAAGGAAGAGAAATCAAGCCACTAAAGGAATGCAGAAACAAGTGTTAGATAGGGAAGTGCAGAGTGCCATTTTTAGGGAGCACTGGAACCTGGTTTCCGGAGACAAGAGAGTAGCTTTTATAGCTGCACATTTCAATACCACAGAGAAAGCTGTCACAAGAAAAAGAATATATGATGATTCCAAAACAAGAGAAGTTCTCAAATAGTATTTTTATCAGGTCAATAGAATCAGACATACTGTATATAAGGCCTGTTTCAATAAACCTCTTGATGAAAAAAGAAAAGCTTATAAGATGCACTTTGAAGAACAAGTCATTAAGTATTTGGTATTTGACACTTGACCAGTGGGGGTAGGTTTCCTACAGTTAACAAGATGGCTGAAGAAGAGTTTGAAGAACCCATAAATAATCTTTCCCTTCTTGCGAAAGGCATTATAGAAGGGCAAACGATAAGAAATATCTTTCTTCTCATTTATGAGTGGTGATCATTTAATTCGCGGACTAGTGCAAGATAATCATCTAAATCATCTGCGGATTTCCCTTTCTTGAAATACTCTCCCTTGAACTTTACACATTTCCACCACCATTGTACCCATGCATTAAATGCTTCTTGCAGACCATTTTTCAAAAGACTGCGAAGTGCTTCCATTGTGGCTGTGTGAGCATTGTTGTGTAGGATGTGAAATGCTTGCCTTTCAGAGCTTTCTTCAGATGTGGAAACAGGAAGAAATCACCGCTGAATAAGGGGGATATGTGGCAGAACCTTGGCACCTATTGCAGTGATCACTGGCTGCACAATATTAGCCATATTAGGGCCTGGAATTTCTTGACATCACAAAATGTAACCCCAGGGGCTCACATCTCGTGAGTATGGGCTTGGCACTCCCAGGGTCCTGAGCTGGATATCATCATTCTTCACTTTCTTGGTGATTCCCTTCTACTTCTGACACTCTCTCTCTCTCTCTCTCTCTCTCTCTCAGGGTAATTAAGAAATATATTTTTTTTGGCTTGTTCAACCTACGCCTCAGGCTTCCTTGCACCACATGGCTAATAATAATAATAGCAACAATAATAATAATAATGGAAGAAGAAATACAACCCAGAGTAACCGCAGTGGAAAGAGACGAAGTCATGATATCCAGAATAGACGAGTGGAAGAAGGCCCTAACAGAATTCGAAGGAATGGACCCCAAAATAACCCACGTGATACCTAAGCAGAGGCCAAATAAAATCCTGTATAGAGTAACAGACCACCTCAATCAGCAAATAATACCACATTACCTCTACAACAATGGTGCAACGCTGGAGGCTATCCACACAGCCATATACTATGCTGCCATAGCAGCCACTAGGATTAATGGAAAAGAAATGAGAGACCAGCAGCAGAAGAACTGAAAACAGAAGGACCTGCCAGCTTGGAAACGAAGACTTCAGTAGAAGATAGAAGAATTAAGAGTCAAAATAGGTCAGTTGAACCAGTACCAACAGGGCAATAGAAGTAAGAAATTGATTAGAAAGGTGAAGAGTATCCTTGAGAGAGACAGCGTCCACAATAAACTTGAGAGAAATCAGAGAATAGCAAAATACTTGGATACACAGAAGCAGAAACTCCTGGCACTCAGCAAGAGACTAGCTGATATAAAGATAGCTTCCAGAGGAAAACAAACAACCGAATCTTCAATGAGGACCAAAGGGACTTCTACAGGAAACTGGAAGAAGATAAGAAAGCAGGAAATGAACCACCTGAGAAGAAGACGATCGAGGAGCTCTGGGGAAATATGTGGAGTGAAGTAAGACCTAACATCCAAGCCCCCTGGATAGAAGAATATGTAGATGGATAAGTAGAATGGAAGAAAACCAAGGATGTACAAGAGATGAGAGAGTGGGAGATTCGAGAAGAAGTAAAACAGTTGATCAGGAACACCCACAACTGGCGAACCCCAGTAATTGATAACATCCACAACTACTGGTACAAGAAGCTCACTTGCACACACAAATACCTAGCAGAGCAGCACTTGAACAATAAGGCACCCGGAGACAATCCAGAAGTTTCTCACCGAAGGAGTCACATATCTGAAGCCTAAATACGAAGATTCAAGAAACCCGGCGAAATACAGGCCAATCACCTGGTGCACAAGATCCTGACCAGCTGCATAACCAAGAAGATATCAGACCATTTAGAGAGTCAGAACATAATCCACTCATCTATTCTGGATATCATGACTCGTCTCTTTCCACTGCGGTTACTCTGGGTTGCATTTCTTCCTCCATTATTATTATTATTGTTGCTATTATTATTATCAGACCACTTAGAGAGTCAGAACATAATGGCTGAACAGCAGAAAGGATGCAAGCAGCAATTAACCATAGATGCTGCAGTTATGGAGCAAGCCTACAAGAAGCACAGCAACTTATACATGGCCTACATCGATTACAGCAAGGCCTTCAACTCCGTACCTCATAGCTGGCTAATACAGACCCTGAAAAAAATCCAATAGTGACAAACTTCCTAGGAGCAACAATGGTGAAATGGAGTACAACCATTGAGATTGAGAACATCACAACCAGACCAATCCCTATCAGAAGAGGAATCTTTCAGGGAGATGCCGAGCCCACTATGGTTCTGTCTAGCACTCAACCCCCTATCCACCATGGATAGCAGGTTGAGTGTTAGCAAGTTTAGTAAGTATATCCATACTTGCTAATGGCAGCAAGTATGGATATAACCTCAAGGAAGGAAGAAAGAACCTGATAACATCCCAATATTTCTTCCCAATATTTTCTTCTGCGCCTTAATCCGACCTTAATCCGCTCCTGAATATGGTTCCCCCCAGATTTGCCTAAACCAGCTAAAGTGTATTAAAATGGCTTGACCCTGTTCATTGCAATGCTCTGTGAATTGCACAAGCGACTCTTCATACATCGCCATTTCAGAATCATTATGTGGAAAGACACGAACCTCTACTACACATTTGCTGGATACTCTGCTATATTAAAGTATGCCGATAAAATCAGAAGTTTCACAGATCATCCCATATGGCAATACCTGTTCACACCAAAATGGGATAATTTGTATCAAAATAAGTCATGTGGCCTTAGGTTGCAATGCTTAAAAGCATGTTGAACACTGAATATGAATAATGTGATTTCAGATGGTGGTGCTGCTACACCCTCACCCACCTGATGTACATGGATGATATCATGCTCTATGCGGCAACCGAGAAGCAACTCCAGCAACTACTCCGGATCAACGAAGAATTCAGCAAGGACATCAGGATTGAATTTGGTGTAGACAAATGCAAGACAAATGCACACTGCACCAGGGAAAATTAGTCGGCCGAAACTACCACCTGCTGACTGGTAAAGAGATCAAAGCTAAGACAGACCTACAAATACGTAGGGATGATGCAGGGAGAGACCTACAAATATGTAGGGATGATGCAGGGAGAGACCTACAAATACGTAGGGATGATGCAGGGAGAGAGATCTACAAATATGCAGGGATGATGCAGGCTCAGCAGTTAGAGCACAAGGAACTCAAGAAATGCCTGACTGAAAAATATCATGAGAGGCTCAGAAGCCCTCTGAAAGCAAAATTGAACGTTGGGAACACAGTTAAAGCCATAAACACCTATGCAGCTCCGTACTAACATACTCCTTTGGGGTCATAGATTGGACTAACACCGAGCTAGAGGATATCATGTGAAAGACAAGGACAATGATGACCAAAAGCCGACACCACCGCCACCCGAAGTCGGCAGTGGAGAGACTAACAATAGCTCAGAAAGAGGGAGGTAGGGGCCTGACAGCGATAGTTAACCTGAAGGATTACTTCAAGAAATTCTCTCTCTCTCTTAGGGTAACTTGGGAATTTTTTTTTTTTTTTTTTTTGGCTGGTGCAGCATAAGCCTCGGGCTTCCTTGCATAATAATAATACAATACAATACAATACAAATTTATTTATCATTTGAATTTGTTTACAATACAAGAAACTCGTTAAGAAAAGTAAATTTCTTGACAACAAGTTGCAATTCATCAGTTAAATCAAATTTTGCATACATAATTGTTAGCTAACAGAAAAGACAATGAAGTCATTACACATAGTGATTGATCAGCATTGAAAATCTATTCTACTGTATCATTCAGTATCAAAAATTTTCTTACTAGGAATTTTAATTTGGAGATTGAATAACCTTTCCTGAGCCTGAAATCAACGCTTGCCAACAAGTTATTTAATATGTTCATTGTATGCCTATCTCCAAATCTATTTAGTACCCTAGGGTGAGGCAAAACAATTGCTTTTGGATTCCTTAAGTTGTGTGAAACATTCCTTTGAAGATTCAACTCTTCATAAATAGTGTTAAGATTTTTCAAGAATAAATTTAACTTCAGCTTTTGAATTGGATATAGTATTTTGTATTTTAACAAAAATTGCCTTCTCTTATTCAGATCATTCCAAGAGTTTGTCCCCATTAACAGTTTCAGAATCCTGTTTAGTAAATTGTTTATAACCCTTATTTTAGTTATATTTGCTCTTGTCCATACATTTACTAAATAATTGAGTTGGGAGTCCACTAATGCATAATATAAGGTGACTTTTGTTCTTTGATTTAATTTATTTTTAATATAATAAAAGAAGTACACATTAAATCTCATTTTTTTGTACAAATTTGTTATTTGCATTGCCCAACTTAGATTATAGTCTATCCATAACCCAAGGTAACAGTGATTTGTAACTTCTTCAACTGTTAGACAATTGCAATTCTGGAAGTTCTGTTCATGTAGGCATTCATGTTTATGTAATTTAATAGAGGGATGAATGTCCAGGGTTTGGTGAAGGGGTCTAATTAGGTTTTGGTTTAATTAGGTTTGGTTTAATTAGGTGAAGGGGTCTAATTAGGTAGAATTTGGTTTTTTCAAAACTGAGTGCTAATTTATTGTCATGCAACCAATTTTGTAAATGCATTACATCCTGCTGTAAATCAGATGCCATTTTTGTAAGGTTCTTTCCATTTTTAAAAAGGAGTTCTTAATTACTTTGAAAATGTCATTTATATAGATGTTGAACATGATTGGCCCTGCATGGGTGCCCTGTGGTACTCCTCTCTTTATATTGTATGATTTTCCCTTTGTATTCTCTACTTCAACTGTGATTTTTCTTTTGGTTAAATAAGATGTTAAGAGTTGATTGACTGTTCCCCTTATACCATATTTCCGTAATTTCTGTTTCAAGATTGGGTTTTTTTTTTTTTTAAGGAGCATTAGCAACTATGGCCATATTGCTCCGGGTTATGCAGAAAGGTCATTCCCTGACCTTTCCGCATCCTCCGTATTTGGTGGTGACGGGCTCGAACCCCGGTTTAATCAAGAAGCGTGTGCTACGCACTGCTGCTCCTTCCCACCTACCTACGGAGGCGCCATTTTAAAGATTGAGATATCAATTAAGTCATATGCTTTGGTCAAATCTATAAATAAGATCATTATGAAGTTATTGTTGTTCAAATGTACGTTAAAAGAGTCTACTAAACTGTCTAATAATGTCTGTGTGCTCTTACCCTTCTGATATGAGAACAGAGTTATTTAACAGTCCATATTGATGTAGATATTTACTTATATGGGTAAATATATAATTTTCTATTATCTTATTTATAACTGACTGTATTGTTATTGGTCTATAATTACAAAAGTCATCAAGTTGGTCCCTTTTTATATATAGGGATTATTTTAAAAGAAAGTAAGTTTGTAGGATAGACTCCTGACGCCATCATCCGTGCTATAAGCTCCACCAAGAGAACAGTGAACTGTTCTTTATTTCTCTTTACTTCGGTTACTGTAATACAAATTTACAAATTTGTATTACAGTAATGTCCATAAGATTTCTTGTTCTTTAACTGTTCTATGATCTTGAGAATCTCCGTGTACTGTGGAGCAAAGATTACACAGGAGTTCACTACCTGAGGAAGATTATCTTTTTGAGCAAGGGAGTCTTGGCAATAGTGGATATTGTATCTGCTGAGCTCTAATACAGCTTTGGCAAATCTGTTTGCAGCCTCATATTGCTTATTTGTACCAGATACCTGTTCTAATAGTATTTTGATTTGATTTCCCATTGACTTTTTCTTCCTTGTACTTAGCAAGTTATTTATAATGCTCCACTTATCCTTTTGAGTTATCTGTTTATCTATAAAAAGTAAGTGTTCTTTTGCTTTCTAATCAAACCTGTCAATTTATTTCTAATTGTTTTATAATTGTGATAATGTTCTATCTTTGATGGACAATTTCTATACTGCCTGAAATATTTATCTCTTTGTACCATTAATTCTTCTATCTCTCTTGTCATCCAAGGTTTCTTATGTTTAAACCTGGTACTCCTAGAATTTGTGTTGCAAGCTGAGAGATTTATTTTTTTTTCCATATTAATCCTCGAATTGTTTATCATTTGTATTATTTTATTTGTTAAAAGAAATTTACATTAGTTGTGTAAGATGCTTGCTCTTGTCTTAACATGTTTTCTGTGTTGTGTTTCAGCTTGCTTGTTGATAAATATTTGTTCTTTGCAACATTTGTTAATTTTTTATGTTCACATGGGTATTGTTTTGAGTACATATCTATTATTAGTATGCATGTTCTATGATCTGAAAGTTGATTTAATAGTATGTAGGAATTTGCATACTTCAACTTTATATTTGTTATAAGATGATCTAAGCAGGAGCTTACTGTTCTATCTCCCTCCATCCTTTGTTGCCTTGTTGTTCCAAATAAGGTAAGTTCAAATCCATAATTATTTAAGATTGCAGAGTATCTGAGTATTACATTTTCTGTTTCATCATTTAGTAAATTGATATTGAAGTCTCCCACTAGTATGGTCTTATCAGCTTGTATGTCTTTCCACTGCAGAATTATGTTGTCTAATTCTATTAGAAAAGTGTTTATAGAATCTGATGGTGGCCTATAAAAAGCACAAATCGTGAATGTGTTCTGTGGATCTTCTCCTAATAATTTGAGACAGCAGTTTTTGCAAGACTGAGTCTCATGGTAAACCTGTATTGCCTTATAGCATGTTCTATAGTATATTATTATTCCACCACCCCTTCTCAACTCTCTCAACTTATAGACCTTGTCATATCCTAGTATGTTATAGTTGGCAATTTCATCACTTTTTATGTTAACCTCTGTTAAAACTATACAAGAAATATATTTTTTCATTGCATTTATATATTGCAAAAAGTTAAACCAATTTTTTCTTAATGACCTGATGTTAAGAGCTACCAGAAAAAACTGTTTTTTATCAATTAAAAGGGCTTGGATATTTGGATTTTTTAAAAAATGTAAAGGTGAACTGAAAGTTTGTGATTCCTCAAAAAGCATATGATGTCTTAATGATATCTTAGGCCTCGATTTCAAGAAATTATAATTATTCACAATGAAGGAGAGTCTATTTTATATACTGCAGGTCCTTTGAACTCAAGATTCTTATGGCTCTTGAAGAGTCATTCTTCTTCATGTAAATCCTTCCAGGTTTTAACCATAAAAATTTGAACCTGTGAGTTTTTACTAATTGTTTTGTTTCCCAAAATAATTGCTTGAGGTGTGTTAAGTGGTCATTTATGTAGATTGGGGCACTGCTGTTGTTCTGAAATACATCATTTGCTGTGAGTCAAATTTCCTTTGCCTTTCTCATCCATTTTTCCTTTACCACATGATTTGAAAATTTCACAATCAGTGTAGGCTTGTCATTAATTTTGTTGTTGTTAGGTATGTAGTAGTGTTCCACTTCGTTATTGTGCTGTAGCTTTAATGCAAGCCCCAGCTGCTGCTGAATAACATGCTCTAGGTCTTGGCCCGCTAATCCTGTTAATCCTACTATTTCTACATTATTTTCTAATAACTGTTGTTCTATCGAGTCAATCTGCGAGTTAAGTAGAATAGAATTCTCCTCATTTTTCTTGAAAGAAGCTTCCAGATCCAAAAGTCTTTTATTGATAGCAGTGTTGGAGTCCTGCAGCTTGCTTATGCTATTTTGTATTTTATCGAAGGAATCTGAGACAAAAGCAATTGATTTTTTGATACCATCTACTTCTGTTTTGAGGTCTTCCATTTTCTTTCTTATTGGTACAATTTCTGTTAGAAAATCCAGTAAAGGTATTTTACTGTATAGTTTCCTTAGTACAACTTCTACATTTAGTGTGTTCACCTGCATTTGTGTAACCTCTAAGTCTTTGTTTATGCCTGTTGTTGAATTCAGCAATTCATGAAAATATAATAATAGAAAAGAAAATGATAATTAAAAAAAAAAGGGGGGGGGGCACGATGGCCCATTAGTTAAGACACTGGACTACCAGCCTGATGGACCCGGGGTTCGAATCCCGCATTGGTGGAAGCGAACGCGGCTCTATTATGCTGGGAGGCTGATATAATAATAATTTGATATAATTAAGGCTGATATAATTAAAAAAAAAAAAATCGCGAAAGTTACCCCATTGGACTTACCTTCCCCAAGGTTGGGGTGTCAGCTGAGGCAGATAGTGGCGCTATCTGGTGTCACTCACAAGAACTAACTAAATAAATGATGTCCCAGATAAATATTATTCATACTGCATTGAGTGTGGCTCAGGATAGTCACTTGCATTCAGGCCTTAGGCAGAGGGGTCACTTTAAAAAGTTGAAGACAGTCTCCCAAGCAAGAGAGTGGAGCAAGTGCCGCTGTCCCCCATAAGGCTACCACATGAGAAGGGCAAGACCATCTCTTGTGGTAGCCTTATGGGGACACCACAAGGGAAGGGAAAGACCATCCAGCTCCACCACCTGGAAGTGTTTCCTGCACAACTGCACTAGTGACCACCCAGGAAGGAAGAAAACAACAATGCATGAAGTGGAGCATTGAAATGAATATACACATCATGCGAGCATACTATGAAATAACCAGGCTAGAGACCGATATGACAATGTACAGATCGTGACTACAGTGGTTGGAACGATACCCAGATATTCAGGTCACCGAACAGTGATTAGCAGACCAAAGAAGGACCATCGTCACTCGTAACAACATCGTAACAGACCACCTCAATCGGCAAATAATGCCACATTACCTTGATAACAATGGTGCAACGCTGGAGGTTATCCATACAGCCATATACTGTGCTGCCATAGCAGCCACTAGGATTAATGGAAAAGAAATGAGTGACCAGCAGCAGAAGAACCGAAAACAAAAGGAACCGCCAGCTTGGGAAAGAAGACTTCAGCAGAAGGTAGAAGATTAAAGCGTCAAGATAGATCAGTTGACCCAGTACCAACAGGGTATTGTTGGTACTGGATCAATAGAAGTAAGAAATTGATTTGAAAGGTGAAGGGCATCCTCAAGAGACATTGAAATGAATATATACATCATGCGAGGTATATATTCATTTCAATGTCATGTTTGCTGACATTGAAATGCTGACATGAGACCAGAAAACAGAGAATAGGAGAATACTTGGACACACTGAAGCAGAACTTCCTCGCACTCAGCAAGAGACTACACCGATACAAAGAGAGCTCCCAGAGGAAAATAAACAACCGAATCTTCGATGAGGACCAAAGAGCCTTCTACAGGAAACTGGGTGAACATGAGAAAGCAATAAACGACCACCCAAGAAGAAGACGATCGAAGAGTTCTGGGGAAATATCTGGAGCAGTGAAGTTAGACATCACAGTAGAGCACCCTGGATAGAAGTAGAATGGAAGAAAACGAAGGACATACAAGAGATGAGAGAGTGGGAGATTCGAGAAGAAGAAGAAGAAGTAAAACAGTCGATCAGGAACACCCACAACTGGCGAACCCCAGGAATTGGTAACATCCACAACTACTGGTACAAGAACCTCACCTGCACACACAAGCACCTAGCAGAGCAGTTCACTCGAATAGTAAGAAACCCAGAGACAATCCCAAAGGAGACTGTCTCTGGGTTGTTTCAGTTTCTCACTGAAGGAGTCGCATATCTGAAGCCTAAAGATGAAGATACAAGAAACCCAGCGAAATACAGGCCAATCACCTGCCTTCCAACGATGTACAAGATCCTAACCAGCTGCATAACTAAGAAGATATCAGACCACTTAGAGAGTCAGAATATAACGGCTGAACAGCAGTAAGTATGCAAGTGGAGGAGCAAAGGATGCAAGGAGCAATTAACCATAGATGCCACAGTTATGGAGCAAGCCTACAAGAAGCACCGCAACCTATACATGGCCTACATCGATTACTGCAAGGCCTTTGACTCCATACCTCATAGCTGGCTAATAGAGATCCTGAAGATCTACAAGGTCAATCCAACAGTGACAAACTTCCTAGGAGCAACAATGGTGAAATGGAGAACCACCATTAAGGTCGAGAACATCACAACTAAGCCAATCCCCATTAGAAGAGGAATCTTTCAGGGAGATGCTCTGAGCCCACTATGGTTCTGTCTAGCACTCAACCTGCTATCCACCATGCTCAATGGCAGCAAGTATGGATATAACCTAAAAGAAGGAAGAAAGACCCTCACCCACCTGATGTACATGGATGACATCAAGCTCTACGGGGCAACCAAGAAGCAACTCCAGCAACTACTCCGTATCACTGAAGAATTCAGCAAGGACATCAGGACGGAATGTGGTCTAGAAAAATGCAAGACCCACACACTGCACCAGGGAAAATTAGTTGGTTGAAATTACCAGCTGCTGACTGGTAAAGAGATCGAAGCTATGACAGAATGAGAGACCTACAAATACCTAGGGATGATGCAGGCTGAGCAGTTAGAGCACAAGGAAATCAAGAAGTGCCTGACCGAAAAATATCATCAGAGACTCAGAAGCCAGGTGAAAGCAATATTGAACAGAGGGAACACAGTTAAAGCCATAAACACATATGCAGGTATAGTACTAACATACACATTTGAGGTCATAGATTGGACTAACACAGAGCTAGAAGATATGATGCGAAAGACAAAGACAATGATGACTAAGAGTCGCCAACACCACCCAAAGTCAGCAGTGGAGAGAATAACAATACCTCGGAAAGTGGGAGGAAGGGGCCTGATAGAGCAACAGAAAAAATCGATAGTTAACCTGAAAGATTACTTCGAGAACAACACAGCACCTCTTCACCAGGCCATAAAGAAGATAGATAAGTGGTATACCCCACTCAACCTAAGTGAGGAAACCCCTCCTGCCGAGACAGTACAAGAAACAAAGTTAGAAAGATGGGCAAAGAAGACCCTCCATGGCAGACACTATAATGACCTCTATCAAGATCACATTGACACCATTGCTTCCAATGCATGGTTCACAAGCGGGACGCTCTTCCCCGAGGCTTCTCCTTCAGCCTCGGGGAAGAGCGTCCTGGTCTTGCCATCCAAGACCAGGTAATCAACAGCAGAAACTATAGAAAATACATCGCAAAGGAGCCCGGAATGTCAGATGACACATGTCGACGATGCCACTTGGCCTCAGAAACGATCCAACACATCACTACGGGGTGCAAGGTGATCGCCCAGACTGAGCTCATAGACACGACCAGGTAGACAGGATAATACATCAGAAGCTAGCGAGGAAATACCAGTTGGCCAAAGAAAGTGTACCATACTACAAGTACGAATCCCAGGCTGTACTAGAGACCCAAACCCACAAGCTGTACTGGGATCGCGCCATAATAATGGATAAGACAATCCTACACAACAGACTGGACATAACCCTTGTGGACAAGATGGAAAATGCTACCTACCTGATTGACATAGTGGTGTTGAACAGTAGCAATGCCCAGAAAACCCATGACGAAAAAATTAGGAAGTACACGAACCTGAGACATGAGATCAAGGAGATGTGGCATATGTGGCATTGATCATTTTGAAACACGGTCAGAATTATTTCTTTAATGGAATAGTTATTTGTGATGAAACTTGACTTTTTCATTATGATCCAGAGAAAAAACAACGGTCAGGTGGGTGGAAGCATTCTGTTTCACCAAGTCCTAAGAAATTTTGAGTTTCTCATTCGGCTGACAAACAAATAGTTTTTGTGATTTTTGACATAAAATGCATTCTTGTTACCCATTTTGTGCCCCTTGGAACAACTATGAATAAGGAAGAATACTCTGAGGTTCTCAGAGTCAAACTTTGCCACACCATTATTATTATTCTTATTATTGTTGTTGCTCTTATATTATTTCTCCCTGATTAGGGGGTTACACTCCATGACGGGTATTGCTACCAAGTACACAGGGTGTTTGTAATGTCTGGTGTTACTGTTGATCGAGGAACTCTGACAATCCTACATGTGTTCAGGATTGCAACTTTCTAGAGTTCCTTGTAAGTGTTCTCTGGGAGATCTATTTACTAGGCTGCTGTGTAGGGTGTTTAGCACCATACGGGTGGTCGATACGATGATCGTTACTTCATGTATATATCTTGCGCTACTTCTTGCATCGATCATCATGTCTGTCGACCACCGGTATGGTGCTAAACACCCTACACAGCAGCCTAGCAGCAACAGATCTCCTAGAGAACACCTACAAGGAACTCCAGAAAGATTTCTCCCTGATTAGGGGGTTCCACTCCGTGACGGGTACTGCTACCAAGTACACATGGTAGTTGTAATGTCTGGTGTTACTGTTGGTCGAGGAACTCTCTGACTATCCTACAGGTGTTCAGGATTGTGACTTTCTGGAGTTCCTTGTAGGTGTTCCCTGGGAGATCTATTGCTGCTAGACTGCTGTGTTGAGTATTTAGCACCATATCGGTGGTCGACACAATGATCAGGATGATCGTTACTTCTTGCATAAGAAGATGTGGCATATGCAAGAAGTAACGATCATCCTGATCATTGTGTCGACAATGACCGGTATCACCGGTCATCATCGACACGATTTGTAGGATAGTCAGAGAGTTCCTCGACCAACAGTAACACCAGACATTACAACCACCCTGTGTACTTGGTAGCAGTATCCGTCACTGAGTGGAACCCCCTAATCAGGGAGGAATAATATAAGAGCAACAACAATAATAAGAATAGTAATAATGGTGAGGCAAAGTTTGACTCTGAGAACCTCAGAGTATGCTTCCTTATTCATAGTTTTTTTTTTTTTTTTTGGTAGTTTTGGCACATAGGCTTCTGTGGCCATAATGCACCTCCCAAGGTTTTTGTAGTACTTTGATCCAAGCCTGAGGTGGGAATCGAACCCGCGACCTTTGGGTTGCCAGGCAGGCACTTTACCCACCCGGCTAGCCCGGTTGGGCATAGTTGTTCCAAGTGGCACAAAATGTGCAACAAGAATGCCTTCTATGTCAAAAATAACAAAAACCATTTGTTTGTCAGCCGAATGAGAAGCTCAAAATTTCTTAGGACTTGGTGAAACAGAATGCTTCCACTCACCTGACTGTTGTTTTTTCTCTGGATCATAATGAAAAAGCCAAGTTTCATCACAAGTCACTATTCCATTTAAGAAATTCTGACCGTGTTTCAAAATGATCAAGCATTTCTTTGCACAAGTTTACGCTTTGCTATTTTTGTTCTGGAGTAAAATTGTGTGGAATGCAGTGGGCACAGATTTGCGACATTTTCAGGTGATTTTGCACAATACTGTGTATGAAATTGATATTTAACAGCTAATCCACCATGTGCAATTCACAGCTTCATCCAAGATTTCCTGGACTTTTGTGATTTGCTCAGTTGTTGAGGAGGAAGGTTGACCAGGTCTTGGGTCATCTGCAACAGAGTAGTGGCCTTCACTGAACTGTTTGTGCCATTTAAATATGGCCGTCCTACCAAGACATCCAATGCTATAAGCTTCAATCATCTCTTTAACTGTTTCCGATGCATTTAAGGCAGTCTGACGCAATAACGAATCACATATTGCTATTCAATCTGCATGCAACATGATACTTGCTTAAAAATGATCGCCACTGACATGCGGCTAAAAAAACTGATCACGCAACACTAGCTTAGTAAGTACTGGCATGCCCACACTGAGTCTGCTCAGTAGCAATCAGGTAGAATGCTTTTAGCAGCAGTTATGGAAATTTCGTGTGGTGAACATAAAAAAATCTTGCACTAGTGCACAAATTAAATGATCACCCCTCGTATACATTCAAATCATATAGATCTGTATTGTAAAAATACCCAGAATCCTGTATCTAGAAACTGACATGAGGAGTTCACATCATGAAATTGTAGTTTAAAAAGCCAAAAGTCAACATTTGGTGAAGATGTGTTACCCTTAACAGCAAAGGAAACTTCAAATGAAACAAATAAATCTGAAGTAGAAAACGCATTCAAAGTCTATCAAGAAAATGCATACCTGGCCCGCAAAGAATGTTCCAACAAAAAAAAAAAAAGAAGTTTCATGTTAGACCTGCAACACCTGTCCACAAATGCCACTTTTTTGTTCTTCTGTTGAGTTTTACAAATACCACTTGTAGACGTTCAATTGAACTGTGCATTAAGCTGTAGCAGGGCAAGGGGCTAATAAATTGCATCTTGCTTGTATGACCTTTTATCTAGTTTGCCAGATGTTAAAGAGGTGACGTTCTATTCTGACACATGCCATGGTGCCAAAATGAGAACACCCGTGTGTCGGCAGTGTTTCTAATGGCCATGGTATTTTCGTAATTTTTCTGCAATTAATCATAAGTTTTTGATCTTGGGTCACACACACTTCTCATTTTCTTCTCGATTAGAGCGTGATCTAATCGAGAAGAAAATGAGAAGTTTTCCATTTCCCATCTACCTCTCATGAGTGGTATCAGTAGTTAGATATACAGGAAATAAATAACTGTGAAAGAGATGACAAAACAGTTTCTTTGATTTTGCATCCTTATTAAAAAAAACAAAAACTAACTATAAGAGGAAGCTTTCAACTTCTTGTTTCTCTATGTAGCATATCGCCCCCTTTTGACCATTTAAAAAATTTCGAAATCAGTACAATTTTTTAATTAATTTCAGTTGGGACTGTTTTATGTACAAAGTGTCAGCTGTGCTCTCCTATGACTAATAGTGCATTGTAAAGGTGACGAATTTTGATTAATGAACCTGCTATTAAAAAATAATAATAAATAAACAAAATTAAAAGGAGTGTGCAAATCAAACAAGTAAACAAACAAACAAAACAAAAAATATATATATATATATACATTCTTTGATGAAAGGTTAAAAATAATTTTTTAAATTATTTTCTGGTGATAACATAAAATGTGAGAGAAATTTTATGACAAATAACATCCCTATTAATTAAATACAGTGCAACCTTGATATACCACACCTCGTTATAACAGTTTTGGATATAGTGCCAGTGTGATCATGTTTCTGAAGTGGAATATAAAAAATAATCTCATACTTCACAGAGGGAGAACCAGCTAATGTAGTAGTTTCCAAATGGGTTGCCACATTCCCATGTGTGGTATATTCTTCCAAATAGCCAATTAAACTTTTATAAATAACAAGACTTATCCCAAAGTAAGTAATTACTGTAGATATTTTAGTTTTATGAATATATCTTGCCTCTATTAGGGGAGCAATAAAAAAACACACTCAACATTACTAACAAAGTAATTACACACATGGAAAACACAAAAAGTAAATATTTTCTTCTGAGAAGGGAAATAAAATTAACTACCAGTTGCAATATAATCAGTTATAAATCTTCGTGAACAGCACATAACTTCCTTTCACATGTAAATCACATGTAAAACAGTAAAACTGTCGAAGTATGCCCTGCAATACACACTGATTTGTAATCATGCAACAAAGGGTAGTTATTAAGAAAAAAAACAAAGATTTTTTGTTCCTGTAATGTAATGAGAACATTTACTTTTTTTAAAGTTAAAATTTTTACATTGCAATTGTTGGTCTGATTTTAGAGGGCACCACTACCATCCAACTCTGCTTAGCATTAATATGAATGACAAAGTCTGTTTATTTAAAGAAGCTTATAACAATGACATCTTTCTGAAAAGAACTCCAATACAGTGGACCTTATTTAAATAGACTATTTAATAAATAGTCATAAAACGTCTTAAAATAAAAAACAAACAATAAATTAGCATTTACCTTAGACTTGAAGTGCAGAGCTGATGAAATCAATGGTGGCGGGACTACATCATGTGTCAGGTATCTTTTCAGTCTTTTATTGCTAATGGCAAAGAAACTGTCCAAAGTAGACTGTTTTTTACGACTTTTTTGTAGCTTCCTTTTGTAACTTTTGTAGTAAGAAATGACTGTCTTCCACTCTGCACATCATTAGTTCAGTGTTTTCAATGTCGGGGTGTTTTTATCACTTCTCTTAAAAGCTTACAACAAAAAATGACAGTCTTAAACTCTTCAGCTGACACTTTTTTTGGATTTCTTTTTCTTCCTCTCCAGTGTCACTCTTCATAATTTTCTCCAACTCTTGTAGCTCCTCTGTTGTTAGCTCACACCCATGAGCATCAATGAGGTCCTCCGCATCCTGTTCACCAACCTCCAGACCCATTGATTTAACAAGAGTAACAATATCATTTGTCAAAGTACCATCATCTTCAAATGCATCAATGTTATGGATAATTAAATTCCAGATGTTTTTTAAGGCTGAATTTAAGCACCTGGTGGAAACATAAGTTTCCACCAGGTGCTTAAACTCATTATAATAATATTTTATTCATACTTATACATTATAATAACATTTTAATACATCCTGTAACTTTTAAATCCATTATTAATATACGTTTTTAAAATACATTCGATTTAACGGACTTCTGGCAATAATCCAGCATACTGAACTTCGACCTCCAAAAATCTTTGAGGTTGATAGCATTTTTACCAGAGGTTTATGCAAAGCAACTTGTGAACATTTTTGTGGTGTAGATTTTCTTGAAGTTTGTAATCACTTGCTGGTTCCTTGGTTGAAGAAAAGGAGTGGTGTTAGGTGGCAAAAATTTGACTTGAACAAAGTCAAATTGTGCTTCAAGAGATTGAACAAGATTGGGATCAATCATGGCCTGGCACGTTATCCAGCAGGAGCGGTGCCTTCACAGGAAGCTTATGTTTTTCAAGATAAATCTTCACTGAAGGACAGAAAACTTCAAGCTCCCATTCATTGAAGACATATCCTGTAACCCAGACCTCCTTGTTACTGCACCAAAACACTCCCAGCATGCCTTTGTTGATCTTTTGTTGTTTAAATACTCTGAGGGTGTTAGAGTGATACACAAGCAAAGGCTTCAGCTTAAAATCTCAAGAGGCATTGACACCCAACAGGAGAGTGAGCCTATCTTTCATAGGCTTATGCCCAGGTAAACTAGCCTCATCCTTAGTTATGTAGTGATGTATGTTCTCCTGGGCATTTGCTTTCAAAAGAGACTGGTTTCGTCAATGCTAAAAACCTGCTGGGGAAGATAACCCTCCTGACCAATAAATGCTAGGAATTCAATTTTAAAGGTCTCAGCTGCTTTTTTATCAGCACTCAATGCCTCCCCATGCCTTTCAATACATTGATATTCGCCCATTTTTTGAAGCGCTCGAACTGCACTGGTTGATGTAGCTTTTAAGTTTCAGATTGTCATAGATCTGGAACAATCGTTCGAGTGATGTTCCACGTGCCACACATTGAACAATAACAAAGATGCTAATTGTTTGAGAACAATTGTACGAGTGGTGTGCCATGCATTGAACAATAATGTTGTTGAACAATAAAAACGATGTTATTTGGTTGAGAACAATCGTATGAGAGATTTTCTGTGCATCACACGTCTGAAAATTTTAACCCATGTAACATTTCAGCTATATTGGAAAGCCATCAGTAACTGCAAATATCATCGGTCCTTAAAATAAATGATCGTATGGAAGGTATATTGGTTCCTGAGAATATTGGATGTGGATGTCATTGTAAATTGAGGCCCCACTTTATTGTGAACCCAATAACATTTTTTTTTTTTTTTTTGGTAATTTGTTCTAAGGCCTCGGAAGTTGAAATTTTCACTATATAACTAAGATATTTATCTCTCTGAAAGGTGATTTTTATAATAGAAATTGTATTAGTTTTATATAGAATACTGAATCATATTTTCCAGTGTATATCACTCAACTACTATCTGAAAAAAAGTCACTGTAAAATTGTGGTGCATCTTATACACCGGAAAAAACATTAAAATTACTATAAATCTACGGGCAACAAAGGCCCAATATAACCTGTTTTAATCAAATTTAAAAATTACAAAATAGTTACCTCAATTTCTCTTCAAGGCATCTTCTATACCTAACTCTCCTAAAGTGACTTATTTAAACATGATTTTAAAATGATTTAAAATACATAAAACTCTGTTAAAATTCAATTAAATATGTTCAATCCTCTTAGTCCACAAATGATCAGACACCCCCCGGGATCACAGTCAAAAGCCCCAATCCGACCCCAGAACAATCCAGTTCACCATGAAACCTTGAGTGACTGAAGACATTATGTCAAAAATTAAAAATAAATGTCACTAAAAATATCACAGAATAAATAAAACTTTGATGACGAAAATAAGTAAATAAATTACGATGAAAACGATTTTTTAAAAAACATCTTTCCTTAAAGGGACCAAAAATTGTGATTTTCGTCGTGTTCACAGGTAAGAAATATAAATGAGATATGTCGGCGAAGGTAAAGAAAGCCAACATGAGAATGACAAGAAACGTTGGATAACTTACATGGAAAATTAGTTTCCTGATACTAAGGGAAAGCGCTACTTGCTCGGTAAACAGACAGTAGGTGTTATTGGTCTGGAGCAGAAGTCGAGAACAATATATTGATTGACAGGCAGGTATGGCAAATGATGTGCTGATTGGTGCGTGAACACAACACACGATAACATCGGTTATCACTCAGAAGCACTAATGGTCACTTACCCTAATAAACGCTTTCTATAATAGTAAAAAAAGGTCAGGTTACCTTCACTTCCTGGGAGCTTGAACCCCTTCCAAAACGGAGGGGATAACCTAACCTTTTTTCTTTACAATCATGGGTGGACTAGCGCATAAACTGTTTATTAACAAAATATAAATTTTTTATTACTGTACTTTTATTTTTAAAGACACTCGTGCAGATACACACACATCATAAAGTCAATCAATACCTCAATAGCTATTCACTATATATATATATAAAGAATCTTTCTTTCTTTCTTTTCCTATTATTTTCTAACCTAATGTTTAAGGTTAGGTCACGAAATATAAGGAAACCTTTTCTATTATTTCTTAACCTACCATTTAAGGTCAGGTTATGAAATATAACGAAGGGGCTCACATCTGGTGCGTATGGGCTTGGCAGGGCCCAGAGCTGGATATCATCATCATTCTTTTCTTTCTTGGTAATTCCCTTCTACTTTATTCTCTTTCTCTCTCTTTGGGTAATTCAGAAATTTTATTTTTTTTTTTTGCCTGGTGCAGCATAAGCCTCAGGCTTCTTTGCACCACATGACTAATAATAATAATAAAAAAAATAAAGAAAAACCTTTTCCTTTTCTTTGTAACCTAAATCAACAATATAGTAAAAACACTCATGAACTCCAAACATCTGCTTTTAATAATGAGAAAAAAAAAAAAAAAAAAAAAGATAATGAAGAACATAAAAATGAATGGAACAAAACTTTTTTTTAATTTAGTTTTCATCAAAAAATCAACTAACATTTTATTTTCCTTACAAATTTCTTCCATCTTTAAAAGATTCATCACTACTATTACCTGTTTACCGTTCATCACAAAACTATTACGCACCGTTCTTTACTCATAAATATACATTATAATGCCAACCAATGACTACACAGTAGCTTGTTGTCTGTCGTGCCCACCTGAAATCATTTCATCGTTTGCTACGCCCACCTGTCAATCAATACATCCTTTGGCTGATGCTGCATAAGCTTGCTTTCTTGCATCAAATGCCTCTACTAATGCTAATGCTAAATGCTAAAAAACGAAGAAGAAATGTCAGAAGAGCAATCAGATCTTAAGTATACGACTTATTATTGAAAAATGCAAAAATGCAAAATTTGTGTTTATCCTTCTCGATTTCGGCTCCAGACCAATGACACCTACCGTCTGTTTACCGAGTGAGCAGCACTAGAGACTGGTGTCAGGAAACTAATTTCTGTGTAAGTTATCAGATGTTTCTCGTTGTTCTCGTGTTGGCTTTCCTTACCTTAGCCGATATGTCTGCATTAAAATATGATAAAAATTTAAAAAATAGAAAAGATAAAAAATGCTGATGGTGCACATCTTTACTTATTTCCTCTCTCCCCAAAATGTTGTTTAAAACGACAATTGATAATTATGGATGGGAGACAATCATAAAGTGAAATAAGTAAGTGCTGGTTAACATGATCACTGGTTAGTAATATCAGCAGCTTTATAGAATCAAATTTATAAAAAAAACCAATTCAAATCATTAAAATGCACTATACTTTCATCATTATCATAAGTTTGGTTATAAGAATCAATTTTGAATACCTTTGTGTTATTTTTCTAAAGTACATTTCTGGAGGTTACTGCCATAAAACAATAAGCAGTTTCTGGTTTATTGGGTTTTTCTGTTAGTGCAATCTATTATAAACGGGGAGTAAACTTGATCTTACTGCATTTGCAATAATACCGACAGCTAGAATTCTGTAGGTTTTAACGTTATTATGGTGAAATGTTTCCCTTCCATGAAATCTTCAATCATATAAAAAAACATAAATAAATTTTCTGAATCTTCTCTTCATTCCTCTTTTTGAGCTTTGTAAGCTTGTTACTCTGTATCTCACTTGTGTGTATCGTGTTAGTTGCAATTTGTGTGTGTGCTTGTTTTTTTGTTATTGATTGGTTATCTTTTTTACTATTTTAAATTTTACAACCAAAAAAAAAAAACCCCCCAGTCAACAGAAATATCAATTAAGTAGTATGTACAGTATTAATTAAGATATGTACATAAGTGTATATTTATTTTTATTTTGCTAACCTGCTGAAAATATTCTTCTGATTTTTCATGTATCATTAAGTTTTGTTAATTGGTAAGGTAATTAAGTGAAATTTGTGCTTTATATCTTTACTTTTATAGCCTGTGGATAATATTCCTCCTATTTTCGCTTATTAGAATTGCCGTTTAATAGAATTAAAATTCAATTTGCAAATGTGGTCACAATGACCGGCACTTAATACATATCATGAAGTGAACGATATTTTATTATGCAGGGTCCATCATAAAATTATTTGATCATGCAATCAATCAAAAGCAGGGGTTCACTAGTTCATGTGCATTAAATATTAAGCTTTGTTATTTGCAGTATCAAATGGCGATTGAAAAGAGAGATAAGTTTTGTTTGTGTTTACAATTTAAATGCATATAACTCACTACAACACAGATAAATAAGATTATCGATCTTTATAAAAGAGTCTTGGTCACCTCCTCCCCCAATAAACAAAGATGAGTCGGAACAAAGTACTCCTCTGCAGAAGAGTCGCTGTCACCAGCTACGCCGTCACACTGCTATTAGTTCCTCCACCCCCACCCTCAACGAAAGGGTGAACTTAGAACTATGTCAGGGCGCACAAACAGATAGTTTATTTCAAATAGCTAAAAATGTTAAACTTACAGGCACATGAAACTGCTTTACTGTGAGATCACCTGTTGTGTCAGCAGCTGACAGGCTATTATGCGATACGAGATGGGAGGCATGACAGCAAAACCTGACCCATGCCACAAATAAAGGTAATAATAAAATTTATTATGTTTTTTTATTTATTAAATATATTTGTACACATAATTAAATTAAATTTAATTACATATAATAAATTGATTTTCTTGTATTTATTTTTATTAAAATAAATCATCACTCCCACTTAGCAAACCTATGAATATGTGGGGGGGGGGGAGCAACAATCTTGAAATATGTAAATTAACCCATACAAATACACCAAAATTTCATTTTGGTGTGTGTGTGTGTGTGGATTAATTTTCAAAATTTAGTCAATCACTCATCTATCCATCTCCAAGTGAATTTCTTCTCCACCATATCATCTCGAATTCGTAATTAATTTAGGATTCTGTTAAACTGCATTTTATATCTTTTACTAATAGGATCTCTTTTTAAAAAAATTAAGCTATCAAGTAAAGGAACAAGATTACATTTCAGTGCAGATGATAAAATGCTTCATTGTTTTATATTTTTCTGTTTTTCTGACTGGAAAAAGTTATGTTCCCCTCCATCAATATTTGCAACGAAATGTAATCCCATTCCTTTAATTGACTGCAGCAGTGGGCCTCCAAAACTGGGCTAAATATTTAAATATTTCAAATAATCAGTGGTTAAATTTCATGTAATTTTTATTACATTTTCAATGGGAAGTTTTTAATTCCACAAGCAGCTTTGCCTGCTTATTAGATTCAATACATTTATTCACTTTTTCTACATTAAGTTTGTAGTGGGGCGACCAGCTACAGAACAAGAACCTGTAATGAACAGATTTGGAATTCGCAAATATTCACAGCATTCAGGCATTAATCTGTCTATTGTGGGTAAAAAAAATTTGATTTTTCATTTATTAATAATTTTTCAACTGATGTAGATAACTCAGTTAATGATTCATTTTACTTTGCATCAACTCAATATTTTAAAGTGCCTACTTTAAAAATTATACTAATGTGAGCTTAATTTTCTTTGTGAATTCCTCTTTTCCCTTGGCTGTTACAAGGTGAAAACACTTTTTTTTAAGTGAGTTATCTAAACTGTAATTACAAATAATGGGATAATAAAGTTTAAAGTTTGAAAAACTGAAATCTATCCCATAAGGGTATACATGTGTTAATTAGCTTAACTTCATTACTTTTAACTACTTAAAACAAAAACTAACCTCAGACATTTCATGAACTAGTAGCAAAGGAATTGTAATAGTACAAACATCACATTCGTGAGCCACTCTCAAAATATTCCTCACTCCCAAAATTACTGGATGACGGGAATTAATCTCAGCTGAACGTAATGAATCATCTGCTACCAAATGGAACACTGTGTGAACATCTGATAAGTTTGAATGACGAGTGATATAGAAATCTCCTGTTTTGAGATGTGGTTTGGAAACAAAAATCTCAAAAAAAAAAAAAAAAAAAAAAAAAAAAACCACATTACTTTTTGAGCTAAAATTTTTCTTAGTATTATTACACATTATTTATTAATAAACAAGAACAAAAAGAATTTTTCAGGATAGGAAAGATTTCTGCTCTTACAGAACTAAATATTTGATTTTTATATCCTGTGGGTCAATGGTGAAAACTCAATATTTTTATCAAAATTTTCTCATACAAGAACAGTGTATTAGAGTTTTATACCTACTTACCTTAAACCTTTCAGTACAATAGCCAACTTTTCAATTTCAAAAAGCTGGAGATCATGTAATTGTAAGCAAGAGGAACATAGGTTCTTTTTGGCCAAAACAGGTAAAAAAGCAGGGGTTCTTTTAAAGTCTACACTGCACTAGAAGAATGCAGTATAGACTTTAAAATAATTAGGAAATTTAATTTATAAATTAAATTTCACTGATAGTGTGCATGTGCATGCACACACACATTTTATATTAAAATTTATACATAGGATTGTTTACCAGTATAGTATGCTTTCAAACATTAGCTTTACCTAGGATTTTTTTCTGTTATACATCAACTGCTTCAATAAATACTGTTACGAACTTCGACCTTTTCAAAAAATGATCAACCCAGAGATTCCAGACAATATCTGGAAAGTTAAAATCCCCCATTATAAGACATTCTGATTTACTGGCCCACAATATTTCTCTGTATATTTGTTTGTTGTACTCATTACAGTTATTAGGCCTATAACACATTCTTACTCTCATTTTGCTTTCCCAGTGCTTACGTCACACCAATCTGATTCAGCAGTGCACTTGCCACCCATGTTATGAGAGCATCCTTGGATGATTGATGAAAGGTCCCCATGGACTGGACACGTGCAAATGTATCCTCAATTCACAAAGAGAGGGATCAAAGGGTGACATGTATAAATACAGACCTGTTAGTTTAACCCCTGTTCCAGGAAAAATAATGGAGTCACTGGTTAAAGAAAGAATGCAGGATTATCTAGACAAGACTGCAGTTATAGTTCCGATATATTGTTGGTAGTTAAATCTTTAAGTAACAGCATGGGTTTTTTTTAAGGGGAAATCTTGTCTGAGTAATAAATAAATTAAACAGATTCTATTTTTAAAAATGTGTAATTAGGAACTATTGCTGTGGCATGCAGCTCACTTCCTTTGAATACTTATTTGGTTTGTGGTCCTTGTCATCATATTTGTTTTGGCCCTAGCCAGAAAAGGTTAAATGAATGCCACTTGAGTTAACGGGAGGAAAACTGTTTTTTTTTTTTTTTTTAATACAGAAAAACAAGATACCAGTAGTCACTCAAACATTAAATTAAAATTTTGATTCTTATACAGTCAAAGCTCTTTATAGTGACCTTCTCTTTCATGTCCTGGAATGTTATACATGTAATGAACTATGTAATAGGTCCTGGCTGATTTCCCATAAAGCTAATACTATTTACATTTGTTTGATTCTCTGTAGCATCCCAAAAATTTCCATCGGTCTGTCTTGTTTGTCACTTTTTTATTACAATATTGACATTTCAAAATGAAATAGTATTAAAACTTATGACTAGCATTCATGCTAACCATGATAAATCAGTTGTTGGTGATTTCCTACACTCACTGGCTATTTTTCATGCTTGTTGGTATAATAAAATTAACTTTGACTAAAAGTACATTTCATTATACAGTATGTATAGACTATTTGTTTATCAATATGGCTCACAGTAGAAAAAATATGGCAGATATAAGCTAGTATGTAATCAAGTCACAAAGGAGGTTAGGCAGGTGAAGACAGATTATGAGAAATCTTTGGCAAAGAATGCAAAGAAAAACAACAAAGAGTTCTTTACTTATGTGAACTCTAGAAGAAAAGGAATGAATCAGATTGGACCACTTAACATAGATATGAAATACATTCACACATGAGGAGTTATTCAAGGAGGGGAATGCCAGAAGTTTATCAAACTCTAACAGAGAGCTAAGTGATTTTGTGATAACTGAGAGCAAAGTGGAGGAGAAATTGTTGAAGTTACACATAAAAAAATGCGCCTGGGGTGGATGGGGTCTATCCAGTTATATTAAAGGAGGCAGCAAAGGAAGTAAGCAAACCTTTAGCCATAATTATGAGAGCTTCCTTGGACTCAGGGAAGGTCCCCATGAACCGGAGATGTGCAAATGTATCACCAATTCCCAAAGGGGGTTCAAAAGGTAACAGAAGTAACTATAGACCTGTTAGTTTAATTTGTGTTATGGGAAAAATAATGGAGTCACTGGTTAAAGAAGCATTTCAGGATCATCTAGACAAGACTGTAGTTATACTTAAGACACAGCATGGGTTTGTTAAAGGGAAACCTCGTCTGTCCAATTTGATTGGATACTATGATGTAGTCACAAAGGAACTGGATGCCAAAAATTATTTTGATATCATATACTTGGATTTCAGGAAGCTTTTGATAATGTTGCACATGGAAGACTGCTGTACAAACTGGACCTGTATGGCATTAAGGGTAAGTTGCTACAATGGATAAAGGGATGGTTGAGTGGGAGACGACAGAGAATGGTAATCAATGAACACTGCTCTTCATGGACAATTGTTATTAGTGGAGTTCCCCAAGGTTCGGTGCTGGGTGCATTGTTGTTTTGTGTATTCATCAATGATATTGATGAAGGTATATGAGGCTTAATGTCCAAGTTTGCAGATGATACAAAGCTTGGCAGGGTTGTTAATAACACTAAAGACAGTATGCTACTGCACAGGATCTAGAAAAGTTAGGCAGATGGGCTAAATGGCAACTGAAGTTTAACATTGACAAATGCAAAATACTGCATATGGGTAGCATAACCCAAGAGAAACGTACCAACTGTGTGGTACTACATTCAGGGAAGTGGAAAGTGAAAACAAAATCATAAACAGACACAATGGAACCTAAAACCAATAGTGGTGAGAAAAGGAACTTAGTGTGCTTCTGAAATGAATTCCCCCTTAGGCTTTACTATATATGTATACACTGATACATATATACACTGATTAGCCAAAACATTATGGCCACCTATCTAATATGATGTTGGTCCTCCACGTGTAGCCAAACTCCATTTTGGAACTGTACCCTCAAAATATAAGGAAGATTAGATCTTGCTGTTATGTCCATCGTAACCTAAAAAGACATCAATCACACGATGGAAGAGATGGGGGTTTCCAAAGCTTTGCTCTGGAAACTAATCATGGGTTCCATCACTTCAAGCCTCCAATAAGCAAAGTGGTGGTATTTCATCGGTTGATGGAAGTCAACCACCTAGCATTGCCTGGTAACACAGAGGAGTGGCAATCCTCCATGTGGCGTGGATGCCACACCTCAATCCATGCTTATGTTGGTTTGGCCTGGGTGGTCACCTCCAATATACTAGGTGCCATATTTCAGGACTTGCACATGTGGGGTTATGCCTAGGATTACTAACAGTCCCACCATCATGATGGTGCAAGTAGATCATTTGATATGCACATAATGACCACACTTGAGAGGGTGCTGACTCTCTTTAAGAATTACTGCTGTGAATTACAGGCTCCAAAAAAGCGATAGGTGTTTGCCTTTTTATTTACATAATTGTTATTTATATTGTACTTTATATGTAGTCTTATAGTTATAGTTATGCTGGTTATTTTTATTTTAATTTAGATAAAGAGTTTTTGTGGATTACTACTTAATATACGTAAAACCGTTATTTCATTTGAATCTTGCAGCCATTGTTTTTGTATAGAGGTAGAGAATTCAAATTTTTAAATGAGGTAACTAGGTAGCTCTAACATATAATTATATAGCATAATATGCATCATTGTTTCTATTAGATAGCGTAGTATTGACATTTAATTAATTAAATTTATTGATCTTATTAATTTAAAATATCATGCCCCAAACTAGAGCAGCAAAGCAACGGTCACAAAGTGGCAGGAGTGCTGTGACTCGGGGGAGAAGTTAGGGGGTGATTCTCCAACGCATCACAGCCTAAAAAAATGTCCAGCTTGCGAAATGTTTGCCGAACTCTATGGAACAGAACATGATATTGCCATGGGGGATGTCTTTGTGTTTGCGCGATGTAAGGAGTTTAAGGAAATCAGGCGACAACTCAGCGTTGTTACGGGCCTATATGAGAGCTTGAAGGACAGGGTGGATGCCCTCGAAGGATCTAAATTGAGGGCCCATCAAGCTCTCAGCTGCCCACATCAACACCAGAGCTTACACTTGGTCATCGCACGACACAGCAGCAACCCCCAAGGCAGAATGCGCTGGTCCCAAAGGAACTAGTAGTTGTTGGTGACTCTATTGTCAGGGAAATGGGGAACATGCTTTGTAAAAAGGATAGGTGGAACAGGACCAGGGGCCAGGGGCAAAGGTTGATGATGTTGTACAGCAGATATCACCTTTTAAGGGCACAAAAGGTGATATAGTTGTACACATTGGCACTAATGATATTAAGAGTAGGAGGCCGACAGAATTACTTAACAAGTACAGGTCACTGTTGAACAAAAGCCGTGAATTAGGGTTGAATTTGAAAGTGTCTGCAATTCTGCCCAGACACGATAGGCGGGAGTATATGATGAGAGCCTTGTCGGTCAATTTGGCCCTGGAAAGATTGTGCAAGGCTCAAGGAGTAGAATTTTTTTCAGCCTGGACTGAGCTTGTTAACAGGAGAGACTGCTTCTACAGGGATGGGATACTTTTAAATAGAAAGGGTGCAAGAATATTTGCTGATGCTATGGAGGCAGTGGTAGGTGGGTCGGAAAACTGCTAGCTTGGGGGGGGGGGATACAAGGACTAATAGTTTAAAAGTAGCCGCAGGCAGAGGTGAAGGTGATTCTTCAACAACTTCTATTAGAATAAGTAGCTACCTGGAGCGAGGGGGTGTTGGGGGTTTCAGGGACGGATGGCAGTCATCGTGAAATATGTGGATATATGGGATGTGTTAGAGGGAATAGGAATAGGTGCATGTATGCCAATGCTAGAAGTATAGTAAATAAATTTGATGAATTTGAAGTGTCGGTCAAGACATCAAAGGCAGATATAGTTGGCATATCAGAGACGTGGTGTCACACTGATATTAGGAATGCAGAATTGGAATTTGGAGAGTACAATGTGTACAGAAAGGATTGACAGGATAGAAAGGGAGAAGGTGTCGTGCTGTTAATTAAGAAAAAGATAAAATCAAAAGAAGTGCATCCAGTTGATATAGATGAACAGTGCACTGTTGAGTCAGTTTGGTGTGACATAAGCACTGCAAAAGCAAAAATAAGAGTAGGAGTGTGTTATAGGCCTAATGACTCTAATGAGTACAATGAACAATTGTACAGAGAAATAGAGTGGGCTAGTAAATCAGAATATCTTATAATGGGGGATTTTAACTTCCCAGATATTGGCTGGAACTTGTGGGTTGGTCACTCACACATTAGAAAGACTTTTGTGGATTTATTGGATGATTGTTTTCTGCAGCAGTAGCATGTTAGAGAGGCAACCAGAGAGGGTAATACTCTTGATTTGGTTATCAGCAGTGATCATTCGTGTATTAAGAATTTGCAGATAAAGGAACCACTAGGTGGCAGTGATCACAGTGTACTGATGTGGGATTCACTTAAAGATATAATTACCATCAGGGGTAAAGGAAAGGGTTTTTGCTTCTGTAAAGGTGAGTACAGTGGTCTCAAACAGTTTTTAAATTCTCTACAATAGGATCAACTGACGATGTTACCAACAGTAAATTCTAAGTGGGAAGCATTCAAGGAATTAATTGTGGAAGCTACTAAAAGGTTCATACCTATTAAGAAATATTGTCCAAGGTTTAGGCCTAAATGGTTATCAAATAAACTAATAAGACCCGTGACAGAGAAGAAAAATGCATGGAATGCATATAAATTATCAAGCGACTGAGAAGACTATGGCAGATATAAGCTAGTCTGTAATCAGGTCACAAAGGAGGTTAGGCAGAAGATGCTAACAAAAACAGCAAAAACATCCTTCGCAAAGGATGCTAACAAAAACAGCAAGGATTTCTTTACTTATATAAACTCTAAAAGGAAGGGGATGAATCTGATTGGTCCACTTGACATCGATGGTTTGACTGTTGATGATCCTGCTCAAATAGCAAACAAACTGAATGAGTATTTTGCATCTACATTCCCAAATGAGGAATTATTAAGGTTTGAAAATGGCAGAAGGTTATCAAATTGTAGCAGGATACTTAATGATTTTGTAATAACTGAAAGCAAAGTGGAGGAGAAATTGTTGAAGTTAAACATAAGAAAATCACCTGGGGTGGATTGGATCTATCCAGTTATATTAGAGGAGGCGGCAAAGCAACTAAGCAAACCCTTAGCCATAATTATGAGAGCATCCTTGGACTCAGGGGAGGTTCCCACGGACTGGAGATGTGCAAATGTATCCCCAATTCATAAAGGGGGATCGAAGGGTGACACGAGAAATTACAGACCAGTTAGTTTAACTTCTGTTCCGGGTAAAATAATGGGGTCACTGGTTAAAGATGCATTGCAGGATCTTCTAGACAAGACTGCAGCAATAATTCAGACACAGCATGGGTTTGTTAAGGGAAAGTCTTGTCTGACAAATTTGATTGGTTATTATTATGTGGTTACAAAGGAACTGGATTTTGATATCATATATTTGGATTTCAGGAAAGCTTTTGCCACTGTTGCGCATGGAAGACGATTGTACAAATTGGAGCAGAATGGTATTAAGGGTAAGTTGCTACAATGGATAAAAGGATGGTTAACTGGGAGAAGACAGAGGGTGGAAATCAATGGGTGCTGCTCTTCGTGGACTAATGTTATTAGTGGAGTCCCACAGGGTTCGGTGTTGGGTCCACTGTTGTTTTGTATATTTATCAATGATATTGATGAAGGTATATCAGGCTTAGTGTCGAAGTTTGCAGATGATACAAAGGTTGGCAGGGTTGTTAATGACAGTAATGGTAGTGTGCTACTGCAATAGGATCTAGATAAGTTGGGCAGATGGGCTAAGAAGTGGCAACTGAAGTTTAAACTTGACAAATGCAAAGTACTGCATATGAGAATAAGTAACCTGAGAGAAAAGTACCAACTGTGTGGTACTACACTTAAGGTGGTAGAAAATAAAAAAGACCTGGGAGTAATTGTGCAGTGAGATATGAAATTTTCTGAGCAATGCAGACAGGCTGCAGGGCAGGTCATGGGGTTTTGTCAATGATATATAAGAATTTTGCTAGCAGGGAAAAGGAGGTGATTGTCCCTCTGTATAAGGCAATGGTCAAGCCACGCCTTGAGTACTGTGTACAAGTCTGGAGGGCTCATTTTAGAAAGGATGTAGATTTGCTTGAGTGTGTACAGAGAAGGGCAACAAGATTGGTGAGGGGAATGAAGGAATCCTCTTACCAAGAGAGGCTTATGTTTGGCAAATTGCAGTGGCTGGAGACTAGCCACCTGCACGGTGATCTGATTGAGGTGTATAAGGCCTTGAATGGGTTGAGCACGCTGAATTCTGATGGGATCCTTCCGCTTGTTCAGATTACGAACCTAAGGGGGCATAAATTGAAATTAAGAAAGGACAGATGTAGAATAGATGTGCGGAAATTTGCCTTTAGCCAGCGGGTGGTTAATTGCTGGAACAAACTTCCATCTGTCGTTGTGGAAGTTGATAGGTTGAATAAATTTAAGGAGGAACTGGACAGGCATTTGGAGGGAATGGTGTGATATTTTTTTTTTTGGCTGATGCTGCATAAGCTCATACATTTGCTTTCTTGCATCACATGCCACTACTACTACTAATTTTATTAGATACTACGATGTGGTCACAAAGGAAATGGATGCAAAACATACTTCTGATATACATGGATTTCAAGAAAGCTTTTGATACTGTTACACATAAAATACCGCTGTACAAATTGGAGCAGTAAGGCATTAAGGGCAAGTTGCTGCTATGGATAAAGGGATGGTTAAGCGGGAGAAGACACAGAGTGGTAATGCATGGATGCTGATCTTCGTGGAGTAATGTTATTAGTGGATTCACCCAGGGTTCGGCACGTTATTTTCTATATTTATCAATGAAATTGATGAAGGCTTAATGTCCAAATTTGCAGATGATACAAAGGTTGGCAGGGTTGTTAATGATGCCAGAACAGTATATAGAAAAGTTGAGCAGATGGGTAGCAATAACCCCAAAGTAACATACCAACTGTGCAGTACTACATTCTGGGTAGTGGAAAATGAAAAAGATCTGGGGGTAATTGTGCAGTCAGATATGACATTTTCAGAGCAGTGGAGACTGGCTGCCATACATGGGGTCTTGTTAATGATATACAGGAACTTTGCTAGTGGAGTAAAGGAGGTGATTATCCCTTTGTAAAAGGCAATGGTCAGGCCACACCATGATTACTGCATACAGGTCTGGAGATCTAATTTTAGGAGGGATGTACAGCTGGAACAAGTACAAGGAACAATATATCAGACTTAATGTCCAAGTTCGCAGATGATACGAAGGTTGGTTGGGTTGTTAATGACAGCAAGGATGGTGTGCTACTGCAACAGGATCTGTAAAAGTTTAGCAGATGAGCTGAGAGGTGGCAACTGAAGTTTAACATTGACAAATGCAAAGTGCTGCATATGGGTAGCAGTAACCCCAGAGTAACATACCAACTGTGCAGTACTACACTCAGAGTAGTGGAGAATGAAAAAGACCTGGGGGTAATTGTGCAGTCAGATATGAAGTTTTCTGAGTAGTGCAAACAGGATGAAAGAGCAGCTCATGGGTTCTTGTCAATGATATATAGGAATTTTGCTAGCAGGGATGAGGTGTTATCCCCTCGCATAAGTCAATGGTCAGGCCACACCTTGCGTACTGCATACTGGTGTGGAAACCTCATTTTAGAAATGATGTAGAGCTGCTGGAAAGAGTACAGAGCAGGGCAAGAATATTAGTGAATGGAACAAAGGGTTGATCTTATGAAGAATGGCTTAAGTTTTGCAAATTACAGTGTCTGGAGATAGGCACCTTCACGGTGATCTGATTGAGGTGGACAAGGCCTTGAATGGTTTGTGCAAGCTCAATGCTGATGGGATTCTTCCTCTTGCCCAGATTAATCACCTGAGGGGACATAAATTCAAACTGAAGAAAGACAGTTGTAGAATAGATGTGTGGAAATTTGCCTTTAGGCAGCAGGTGGTTGATTGCTGGATATTTTGCAGGATACATTGACATATGAGGAATTCTTGTTCAAAGTGGATATCAGAATAAACTTTCATCAGTTGTTGTGGAAGTTGACAGCTTAAATAAATTTAAGGCTAGACAAACTTTTGCAGCAAATTGGATGGTGAAATGGGAAGTGTGTGTGTGTGTTTTTTTTTTTTTTTGGCTGATGCTATATAAGCTTGCTTTCTTGCATCATATGCCTCTACTAATGCTAATGCTGATTAATCATTCACATGGGAACAATGCTTGCACCAAGAATCTAAGATTACTGAAAAAAAGCCCATGATTTGCAACAAAATGTTTTTCATTATTCATGAACAGAAATATATATATTTTTTACTAATAACAGGATGTCTGCACTTTGCATGAAATATACTGCCTACAGATCATCTATATAAATTCAGGCTTTATTAGATCACCTAAATAGCACAATACTAAATATTTATTATCACGGAAAACAACTGTCTCTAGATGAAACAGGCTGATATTGAATATATTCAAAATAAAACACATAGATATGGAATCACTGAGCCAAATGGACCTGAGGTGACTAAGGATATATAGCAACAGCAATTAGATGAGGTGGGAGGAAAACATATTGCTGAAAATGTAGTACAGAAACTTATGGAATAGAAGATGCATGTTTGACATTCTTTGTATATTGGTAACTTTTACAATTCCTATACTCTTGAAAGGCCAAGATACTGTATCAGTACAATGCATGCTCAAGAAAAGAAAATCCAAAGAATGTCTCAACAGCAAAGCTAAAAGCGGTGAAAGTATATACAGTTATGCCAATGGCATGGAAGTTTAAAAAAGATAAGACAAGAGAGACATTCTGATATATTCTGTTGAGTTTCAGCACGAAATGCTAGAAGTCAGGAACAAGAAACCAAACAAAAAATAAAACCCAAAGCCATTACTAAATACGACAAATATGTCTGAAGTGGATGCCAATGATGTTTTACTAATCATGCGAAAGAAAGACAGCCAGTAGAAGAAATGCTAATTCATATTTTCAAATTATGCTTCTGAATGTCTTTCATCTTTTCAATAAGAATACAGAAATAAAAATGAATTACAACTTTTGCCTTACTGTCATAAGAGATCTTACCTCATATGCTCAAAAGATGCCCTATTCCTTCAGGTTGCTGTTACTAGAAGAACACTGAAGGACATTTTGAACATGATAATGAAATTCCCTCTAAACTGAGGGCCAAGTAACACATAAAGGATGTCACTGATATCTTCAGCTGGTAAAAGGAAAGGTACAATTATTATTACAAGAAGTGGCTGAAGAAACCAGCACTGTTTCAACTGCTTTGTTGATTATCATAAAAGGCAACAGTGATTACTAAAAAAACCAAAAATATTTATTTGCAAAAACTATGCTGGTTTTATTTAAAATCTTTTTTTTTTTTCTAAAAGTAACTAAGGCTACAAGGCACCAGTGTATATTTTCTATAAATTGCATGTACTTTATGGTTGATTTTCCTGCAAGAAAAACCTGAGTTTCTGCAGGGTAGAAACCATGCATCTCTTGTCTGTGGTCATTTAATTCAGACGTTGCGTGAAAAAAAAAAAAAAAAAAAAAAAAAAATATATATATATATATATATATATATATATATATATATAAATAAAAAAATAACGTCCATAAAAATGTGAAATAGTCCATAAAATGAAGGGAATGCTTTATGTACCCCCTTCAATTTATGGACACAGCTGCACTCCCCAGTTTAAAAATCTTTACAAGATGAGCACAACAGTCATACCATCTGAAGTATATCTAATGCATATTATTATTAAATTACAGTTGCTCAGAGTGAAACGGATACAAAAATATAGATTGTGACAGGTTTAATAATAGGAAATATACATATATTAGATTAGATACATACCTTCTTCAGTTGAAATGAAATGACAGTTAGAATGGAGGCGTGTATTGCCAATCTTGTACATGAAGAGCATGGGCAGCGTTTGTTAATGGACAGGATTGTTGCTTCGGTGATAGGGTGGACTTGACAACCACTGTTCCTATTCACTAAGGTATTGGAGTATTTTATGTTTAACGACTCCAACCAGGCGCCGTGCAGATAATGGCAGGACTTATCCACAATCACGACATTGCAGTGTGGGTTGCCCAAACGTGTTCGGCAATAGCTGAGTGCTCCACATCCGCTAAGCAGATTGCTCTTTTGTGTTCGGAAAGGATTTTTTTCGAGCAGTCTCCCAGTTTCGCCGATGTAGCAGCTAGTGCAGTCATGGCAAGAGATGCGGTAGACAAATCCGCTCTGCAGTAGGGTGGGGACAGGTGTTTTTACCTTAGAAATGAGGGATCGTAATTTTCTGCCTGGGAGTTGTATACACTTTATCCCATGTGATTTTAAGATTCTACAAACGTGTTGTGATAAGTTTGGGATAAAGGCGCTCGTGGCTGAGTGATCACCTTGGATGTTTCTGTTGGTCGCTACGCGGTCGCGTGCCTGTAGGTCACACCAGTCAAGGGTATTGATGGGATAGCCACACCTCGTAAGATCCGCCTTGACTTTAGCGATTTCGGTGCGCCTCTCATTTACAGAGCTAGAGTGTATCGAGGGGCGAGTTAGTAAATTGGCCAGCACACATAGGTTTACAATGGACTGTTGTCTTCAAGTACGTGTCCACGCGCCGGACAAGAGTGTCTAAGTATGGTATGGTGTTGTTTGACTCTAGCTCGATCGTGAATTTAATGAAAGGTGACAGAGAGTTGAGGTGGTCTAAGATTCGGTCACCTGAATTTATGGGGATAACTACGAACACACCGTCCACATAGCGAAACCAAAAGACAATGGGATCTGGTACGTTTGTAAATGCACGACCCTCTAATTCCTCCATTGCGATGTTTGCCGTGACTGAACTAACGGGGGAACCCATGGCTGTGCTGTGTACTTGTTGGTAAATGGAGTCGTTAAACATGATTGTACCGCCTGTTAATCACAGTCTGAAGGCGGTGGAGATATCGTCTGGTGTTAGTTTGGTTCTGCTGCCAATTGTTTCGTCACTATCTAAGAGTTGTTTTGCACATGTGATGGCAAGTTCTACTGGGATGGAGGTAAAAAGTGAAACGACATCAAACGATGCCATAACCTGATCTTGTGAGATGGATATGGTACGGATCCTCTCTATGAACTCACTACTGTTGGAGACGGTGTTGGTGGTCTTGCCTACTAGAGGAGAAAGGAGCCTCGAGACAAACTTAGAGGTGTGCTTTCTTTGTGCACTTTCGGTAGTCCGTAGAATTGTGGGATCTGGCAGTCGGAGGCACGGAGGTGATTACGTGTTGATTCTGTTATTTTCTTCTGTTTGAGCCAACTCGTGATGAGGATGTTCACTTTTGACTCCCATCATTCCAAGGCTTTGATGGGGGGAACGGTTAAGGGCATGTAAACAGAAGTGTCCTGCAAGAGCAGCAAGGCTTTTGTCTCGTAATTTACGCGGTTCATTACGACTGTTCAACGTCCTATGTCTGCCGGTAGGATGACGATGGATGAGTCTCGTTTCAGTGTCTTAAGGGCAGAAGTTTGTTTGTGGCTGAGATTGGAAGAAGCGGGGCGAGCATGGTGTAGAATTGCTGCAGTTTTTAGGCGAATTTTGTTTGCCACATTTTCAAGGAAACGTGTTAAACAAACTTCTACGCCTAAGGCAATATCAGTGATCGGTGGGTTTCTTGGGAGACCAGCAAATTTCATACCCAGAGTCAATAGGTCTCTTTGTTCTGTAGATAACTGTTTGTTGCTCAGGTTCAGTACAAAATCTGTGCAACTTGTTGAAGAGGTATTATGCTGATGACAAAATTGACGGGATTCATTAATTAAATGTCGAGGCAGTGTTAGGTGGGTCGGAAAACTGCTAGATTGGGGGGATACAAGGACTAATAGATTAAGAGTAGCCACTGGCAGAGGGGAAAGTGATTCTTGCACTGCTTCTATTGGAATGAGCCACAGCCTGGAAAATAAGATGCAGGATATTTCAGAGACTGCTGGGAATCATTGGGGTACAAGTAAACACATGGGTTGTGTTAGGGTAGCTAAGAAAAAGAACAGGTGCATGTATACTTGCGTGTACACCAATGCGGGGAGTTTAGTAAATAAATTTGATGAATTTGAGGTATTGCTCAAAACATCAAAGGCAGATATTGTGGGCATTTCAGAGACGTGGTGTCACACAGATATAAGGAATGCAGAACTGGAATTTGGGGAGTACAATGTCTACAGAAGGGATAGACAGGATAGGAAGGGAGGAGGGGTTATGCTATTAGTTAAGAAATACATAATATCCAAGGAAGTGAAGCCAGTCGACATTGCTGGACAGTGCAGTGTCAAGTCAGTTGGGTGCCACATAAGCATTGGGAGATCAAAATTGAGAATAGGAGTGTGCTATAGGCGTAATGACTCTGATGAGTATAATAAGAAATTGTACAGGGAAATAGAGTGGGCCAGGAAACCAGAGAGTCTTATAATGGGGGATTTTAATTTCCCAGATATTGACTGGAATTTGGGGGCAGGTCACTCACACACTAGCAAGGCTTTTGTGGATTTATTGGATGATTGTTTTCTACATCAGCATGTTCGGGAGGCAACTAGAGGGAGTAATACTCTTGATTTGATTATCGGTAGTGATTCTTCATGCATTAAGAATCTGTAGGTAAATGAACCACTAGGTGGCAGTGATCACAGTGTGCTGAAGTGGGATTTACTCAAAGAGGTAACTACCATTAGTTGTAAAGGGAAGGGCTATTGCTTTCGTAAAGGCGACTACGATGGACTGAGACAGTATTTAAATTCTATACAGTGGGACCAACTGATGATGTTCCCAACAGCAAATTCAAAATCGGAAGCATTCAAAGAACTTATCTTGGAAGCTACTAGGCTTTACATACCAACTAAAAAATATTGTTCAAGGTTTAGGCCTAAGTGGATGTCAGATGAACTAATGAGACATATGGCAGAGAAGAAAAATGCATGGGATACATACAAATTAACACGTGACACAGAAGCCTATGATAGATACAAGTTGATCTGTAACCAAGTTACAAAGGAGGTTAGGCAGGCGAAGGCAGATTACGAGAAATATTTGGCAAGGGATGCAAAGAAAAACAGCAAAGAGTTCTTTACTTATGTAAACTCTAGAAGGAAGGGGATGAATCAGATTGGTCCGCTTGATATCGATGGGTCAACTGTTGACGATCCTGCTCAGATAGCTAACAAACTAAATGAATATTTTGCATCGACATTCACATATCAGGAGTTATTCAGCGAGGGGAATGCCAGAGGTGTATTCAACTCTGGCAGTAAGCTAGAGAATCTTGTAATAACATTGAGTAAAGTGGAGGAGAAATTGTTGAAGATAAATACAAGAAAGGCACCTGGGGTGGATGGGATCTATCCAGTTATATTAAAGGAGGCAGCAAAGGAAGTAAGCAAACCCTTAGCCATAATTATGAGAGCTTCCTTGGACTCAGGGGAAGTACCCATGGCCTGGAGATGTGCAAATGTCACCCCAATTCACAAAGGAGGATCAAAGGGCGACACAAGTAATTATAGACCTGTTAGTTTAACTTCTGTTCCCGGAAAATTAATGGAGGCACTGGTTAAAGAAGCACTGCAGGATCATCTAGACAAGACTTCAGTTATAACTCAGACACATCATGGTTTTGTTAAGGGGAAGTCTTGCCTGACCAATTTGATTGGATACTATGATGCAGTCACAAAAGAACTGGATGCAGGGAATAACTTTGATATTATATACTTGGATCTTAGAAAGGCTTTTGATACTGTTGCACATGGAAAACTGCTGCACAAATTGGAGCAGTGTGGCATTGGAGGCAAATTGCTGCTATGGATAAAGGGGTGGTTGAGGGGGAGAAGACAGAGAGTGGTAATCAATGGACACTACTCATCGTGGACTAATGTTATTAGTGGAGTCCCTCAGGGTTCAGTATTGGGTCCATTATTGTTTTCTGTATTTATAAATAATATTGATGATGTTATATCAAGCTTAATGTCCAAGTTTGCAGATGATACGAAGGTTGGCAGGGTTGTCAAGGACACTACTGACACTATGCTGCTGCAACAGGATCTGGAAAGGTTGAGCAGATGGGCTGAGAGGTGGCAAATGAAGTTTAACATTGACAAATGTAAAGTACTACATATGGGAAACAGCAACCCCAGAGCAACGTATCAACTCTGTGGTACTACACTGACAGTGGTAGAGAATGAAAGGGACCTGGGGGTGGTTGTGCAGGCAGATATGAAGTTTTCTGAGCCGTGCAGACGGGCTGCAAGAGTAGCTCATGGTGTATATTGTCGATGATATACAGTAATTTTTTTTGCAGGGATAAGGAGTTGATTATTCCCTTGTATAAGGCAATGATCAGGCCACACCTAGAGTACTGTATACAGGTCTGGAGTCCGCATTTCAAGAAGGATGTAGAGATGCTGGAATGAGTACAGAGAAGGGCAACAAGATTGGTGAATGGAACAAAGGGGTGCTCTTACGAAGAAAGGCTTAAGTTTTGCAAATTACAGTGTCTGGAGACTAGGCACCAGCGAGGTGATCTGATAGAGGTGTATAAAGCCTTGAATGGTTTCAGCATGCTCAATGCTGATGGGATTCTTTCTCTTGCTCAGAATAATCACCTGGAGGGCATAAATTCAAATTGAGGAAAGACAGATGTAGGATAGACGTGAGGAAATTTGCCTTTAGCCAGCGGGTGGTTGGTAGGTGGAACAGACTTCCATCCCTTGTCGTGGAAGTTGATAGCCTAAATAAGTTTAAGGCTCAGCTGGACAGGTATTTCGAACGAACAGAGGGGTGAAGTGGAAGTGGTTATTTTTTATTTATTTTTTTTTTTTTTGGCTGATGCTGCATAAGCTTGCTTTCTTGCATCAAATGCCTCTACTAATGCTAATGCTAAAGCATCAAACTTACGTGTTTGACGTGTACAATACCGTTCAGATTCTCTGATGGCTTGGTAGCACAAGGTATGGATTATATTGGTGTAAATAGGATCGAGAACTAGACTCTAAAGTTGGATCAGAAGGGCTGCTTTGTTCGTTGAAGCATATTGCAAGTCTCGAGGAAGGCAGCCAATCCATATGCTGAGGGTCTTGTAGCTGAAGTTCTGACAGGCACGTCGCACACATTCGTTAGAAAACGGTGGTTTGAAGAGAAATCCTTTCGGGATAACTTTGTTTGATTTGCACCTGTAAGCAAATCTGAGATGTTGTTTGCCACGGGCTATAAAGATGAAATATAAAGGCGTCACTGAATGGGCTATAAAGCCGTCAGAGAAACTGAACGCTATTGTACACGTCAAAAACGTAAGTTCGATGCTTTAATTAATGAATCCCGTTAATTTCGTCATCAGCATAATACCTCTTCCACAAGTTGCACAGATTTTGTACTGAACCTGAGCAACAAACAGTAATCTACAGAACAAATAGACCTATTGATTCTAGGTATGAAATTTGCTGGTCTCCCAAGAAACCCACCGATCACTGATATTGACTTAGGCATAGAAGTGTGTTTAACATGTTTCCCTGAAGATGTGGCAAACACAATTTGCCTAAAAACTGCAGTAATTCTACACCATGCTTGCCCCGCTTCTTCCAATCTCAGCCACAAACAAACTTCTGCCCTTAAGACACTGAAACAAGACTCATCCATCGTCATCCTACCGGCAGACAAAGGACGTCGAACAGTCATAATGAACCGCGTAGAGACAAAAGCCTTGCTGCTCTTGCAGGACACTTCTGTTTACAAGCCCTTAACCATTCCCTCCATCAAACCCTTGGAACGATGGGAGTCGAAAGTGAACATCCTTATAAACAGTTGGCTCAAACAGAAGAAAATAACAGAATCAACACGTAATCACCTCCATACCTCCGGCTGCCAGATCCCACAATTCTATGGACTACCGAAAGTACACAAAGAAGGCACACCACTAAGACCCATTGTATCCTGTTGTGGCTCACCGAGTTAGGAATTATCTAAGTTTGTCTCGAGGCTCCTTTCTCCCCTAGTAGGCAAGACCACCAACACCGTCTCCAACAGTAGTGAGTTCATAGAAAGGGTCCGTACCATATCCATCTCACAAGATCAGGTTATGGCATCATTTGATGTAGTTTCACTTTTTACCTCCATCCCAGTAGAACTTGCCATCACATGTGCAAAACAACTCTTAGATAGTGACAAAACCCTTGGCTGCTTTCCTTTTTTTCTTTGATTTTTAAGAGCATTGGCAACTAAGGCCATATTGCTCTGGGAATATGTGGTGGTCATTCCCTGACTTTTTCTGCATCCTCCGTATTTGGTGGTGACGAGCTCGAACCCCGGTCTAATCAAGAAGCATGTGCTACGCACTGCTGCTCCTTCCCACCAAGCTACGGAGGCGCCACCTTGGCAGCAGAACCAAACTAACACCAGACGATATCTCCAACGCCCTCAGACTGTGCTTAACAGGCAGTACAATCATGTTTAACAACTCCATTTACCAACAAGTACATGACACAGCCATGGGTTCCCCGGTTAGTTTGGTCACGGCAAACATCGCAATGGAGGAATTAGAGGGTCGTGCATTTACAAACGTACCAGATCCCATTGCCTTTTGGTGTCGCTATGTGGACGATGTGTTCGTAGTTATCCCCAGAAATTCAGGTGAACGAATCTTAGACTACCTCAACTCTCTGTCACCTTTCATAAAATTCACGATCGAGCTAGAGTCGAACAACACCATACCATACTTAGACACCCTTGTCCGTTGCGAGGGCACGGGCTTGAAGACAACAGTCCATCATAAACCTACGTGTGCTGGCCAATTTACCAACTTCCGGTCAGCACACGCACGTAGCCGTCTTCTTGCCACTGCACGAACCTTACTAACTCGCACCTGGACACACTCTAGCTCTGTAAATGAGAGGCGCATCGAAATCGATAAAGTCAAGGCGGATCTTACGAGGTGTGGCTATCCCATCAATACCCTTGACAGGTGTGACCTACAGGCGCGCGACCGCGTAGCGACCAACAGAAACATCCAAGGTGATCACTCAGCCACGAGCGCCTTTATCCCATACTACCCAAACCTATCACAACAGGTTTGTAGAATCTTCAAATCACATGGGATAAAGTGCGTACAACTCCCAGGCAGAAAATTACGATCCCTCACCTCTAAGGTAAAAACACCTGTCTCCACCCTACTACAGAGTGGATTGGTCTACCACATCTCTTGCCGTGACTGCACTAGCTGCTACATCGGGGAAACGGCTCGAAAAATGCCTTTCTGAACACAAAAGAGCAATCCGCTTACCAGATGCACTCAGCTATTGCTGAACATGTTTGGGCAACCCACCACGACATTGACCCACACCGCGATGTCGTGATTGTGCCTTTCCGAACATAAAAGAGCAATCCGCTTAGCAGATGTGGAGCACTCAGCTATTGCTGAACATGTTTGGGCAACCCACCACGACATTGACCCACACCGCGATGTCATGACTGTGGATAAGTCCCACCATTTTCTGCGTCGTGCCTTGATTAGACCGGGGTTCGAGCCCGTCACCACCAAATACAGAGGATGCGGAAAGGTCAGGGAATGACCACCGCATATCCCGGAGCAATATGGTCTTAGTTGCTAATGCTCCTAAAAACCAAATAACAAACAAAGCGCCGTGCCTGGTTGGAGTTGTTAAACATCAAATGCTCCAATACCTCAGTGAACAGGAACAGTGGTTGTCAAGTCCACCCTATCACCGAAGCAACAATCCTGTCCATTAACAAACGCTGGCCATGTCCACATACATCACAGCCACAGGCTTCAACATCAAACAATTAGCCACGCGCTTCACGTACAAGATTGGCAGTACATGCCTCCATTCTAACTGTCATTTCATTTCAACTGAAGAAGGTTAACTAAACAACTGAAAGCTTTTATTTGTATGTATCTAATCTAATATATGTATATTTCTTATTATTAAACCTGTCACAATCTATATTTTTGTATCTGTTTTGCTCTGAGAAATTGTAATTTCGTAATAATAATGAATCCAGAGCGCACAGGCCTCTTTAATCTAATGCATAGTTGTCAACTTTTGATTTTCAAAACCTGGAGGTCAGATATCTGTAAGAAGGAGATTTGTGAGCCAGTACAAGCATAAAAAAAAACCAAAAAAAAAAAAAAAAACCAAGAGATTTTTCAGAAAAAGCAGGTTTTCTAAAGTCAACATTGCATTAAAAATTAAATTTCACTGGCAAAATACGCATTTTATAATAAAACACAGCCATATGATTTTTTAAACATTACCTTACCTAATATTTTTCTGTTTGTTTAGGTATTCTATTAGAATCAGCTGTTTTTGACTGCAAGTCAAAAACAGCTGATTCAGGGAAAATTCAGGGAAAATATACTGTTGTAGACTTTACCCTCTTCAGAAGTATTGAGTTAAAGGTTTGGGTTTGTTCATGACAATGGCCCTGCTGTCCAGACTAGGCTGCTGGGAGCATTTCCAAAGCTTCAGAAAGAGAAGACCTGAACACAGTTTTTGATTTTCTAAACTGGCTGAACATTCTCTCACGCTCGGCACTGCAATAAGGAATTACAGTAAGCCCTTGATTTAATGTGCTCTGGATTTAACAGACAAAAAATTTCTGTCCTAAAGGAAAAATTTAGAACCTGTTTATATCTGATAGCGTCGCACATCAGACAGATGTGCTAAAAATTCCTTCTAATGAAATAGGCTGTTTTATTGCTAGACAATGCACCCTGCTCACCCTAATGCTGAGAGGTTAGTTAGCAGGGATGGGAGAATTAAATGTGTTTTTCTGCTTACTAGCACTACTTCATTGATATAGCCGATGGATCAGGGTACAATCGTTGCTCGTAAGAAGTTGTATAAGAAGTTTTTGGAAGAGGTGATGGTTGTTTTGGAAGAAACAGAAGAAGAAAATACAAGAGGCACCAGGAAACTGCAAAATTTACATGCATACATCAGATCTGCTATCTTCAACTTAACAGCTGCGTGGAAAGTTATGAAGATTATTACCTTGGCCAATGCTTGGAAGAAGTTGTTGTACGACGTAGAACCTGAAATGGACTTTGATGATGATGATGACAAAGAATCAGTTGACCCTCATCCTAAAAGGTCTATTATAGGAAAGCAGATGAATGACATCATACCTTACATTGATTTATCATCAGACCCTAATGTGCTTCCTTATTATGAACATTTTAGAGAATTTCGATCTACAGTAATAAGGAAGCAGCACCAAGGTGTAATGCAACTGAAGCATGAGGGATGAGAGTAGCCTTGTGCAGGCAAAGTTTTCACGGCTGAGAAACACAGAGAAGTTTATTAACTTACATTGGATTGAATTGGCATATTAATTTATTTTCTAGAGTAGCTCTATATTCCTAGTTATGATACTTAGTTTAAATTTTAACGCAGATAGAGTTTTTGTAGGTTATTAGTATCGGTGAGGATAACCAATCCACGTGTTTTACAAATTTTGCAGAGCCGGAAAACCGGAAGTTTTTTAGCTATAGTTAGCCGCTTTATTGACCAATAGTTATATTAAATTATTTTCTGCAAGTAGCTTATAGACATAGGAACGATCCTTGATTTATTCTGAATTGAGACAGCGAGATTTTGGAAGTTAATTAGCATTAGCATTAGCATTAGTAGAGACATTTGATGCAAGAAAGCAAGCTTATGCAGCATCAGCCAAAAAAAAAAAAAAAAAAGTAACATAAATAAATAAAAATAACCACTTCCACTTCACCCCTCTGTTCGTTCGAAATACCTGTCCAGCTGAGCCTTAAACTTATTCAGGCCATCAACTTCCACGACAAGGGATGGAAGTCTGTTCCACCCACCAACCACCCGCTGGCTAAAGGCAAATTTCCGCACATCTATCCTACATCTGTCTTTCCTCAATTTGAATTTATGCCCTCTCAGGTGATTTTTCTGAGCTAGAGGAAGAATCCCATCAGCATTGAGCATGCTCAAACCATTCAAGGCTTTGTACACCTCTATCAGATCACCCCGCTGGTGCCTAGTTTCCAGACACTGTAATTTGCAAAACTTAAGCCTTTCTTCGTAAGAGAACCCCTTTGTCCCATTCACCAATCTAGTTGCCCTTCTCTGTACTCGTTCCAGCAGCTCTACATCCTTCCTGAAATGAGGCCTCCAGGCCTGTATACAGTACTCTAGGTGTGGCCTGACCATTGCCTTATACAAGGGAATAATCACCTCCTTATCCCTGCTAGAAAAATTCCTATATATCATTGACAATACACCATGAGCTACTCTTGCAGCTCGTCTGCACTGCTCAGAGAACTTCATATCTGCCTGCACCACCACCCCCAGGTCCCTTTCATTCTCTACCACTGTCAGTGTAGTACCACAGAGTTGATACATTGCTCTGGGGTTGCTGTTTCCCATATGTAGTACTTTACATTTGTCAATGTTAAACTTCATTTGCCACTTCGAAGCCCATCTGCTCAACCTTTCCAAATCCTGTTGCAGCAGCATAGTGTCAGTAGTGTCCTTGACAACCCTGCCAACCTTCGTATCGTCTGCAAACTTGGACATTAAGCCTGATATACCATCATCAATATCATTTATAAATACAGAAAACAATAAAGGCCCCAATACTGAACCCTGAGGGACTCCACTAATAACATTAGTCCACGATGAGCAGTGTCCATTTATTACCCCTCTCTGTCTTCTCCCCCTCAACCACCCCTTTATCCATAGCAGCAACTTGCCTCCAATGCCACACTGCTCCAATTTGTGCAGCAGTCTTCCATGTGCAACAGTATCAAAAGCCTTTCTAAGATCCAAGTATATAATATCAAAGTTATTCCCTGCATCCAGTTCTTTTGTGACTGCATCATAGTATCCAATCAAATTGGTCAGGCAAGACTTCCCCTTAACAAAACCATGCTGTGTCCTAGCTATAACTGAAGTCTTGTCTAGATGATCCTGCAGTGCTTCTTTCACCAGTGCCTCCATTAATTTTCCGGGAACAGAAGTTAAACTCACAGGTCTATAATTACTTGTGTCAGCCTTTGATCCCCCTTTGTGAATTGGGGTCACATTTGCACATCTCCAGTCAATGGGTACCTCCCCTGAGTCCAAGGAAGCTCTCATAATTATGGCTAAGGGTTTGCTTACCTCCTTTGCTGCCTCCTTTAATATAACTGGATAGATCCCATCCACCCCAGGTGCCTTTCTTGTGTTTATCTTCAACAATTTCTCCTCCACTTTGCTCTCAGTTATTACAAGATTCTCTAGCTTACTGCTAGAGTTGAATACACCTCTGGCATTCCCCTCGCTGAATAACTCCTCATGTGTGAATGTCGATGCGAAATATTCATTTAGTTTGTTAGCTACCCGAGCAGGGTCATCAACAGTTGACCCATCGATCTCAAGTGGACCAATCTGATTCATCCCCTTCCTTCTAGAGTTTACATAAGTAAAGAACTCTTTGCTGTTTTTCCTTCGCATCCCTTGCCAAGGATCTCTCGTAATCTGCCTTCGCCTGCCTAACCTCCTTTGTAACTTGGTTACAGATCAACTTGTATCTATCATAGGCGTCCGTGTCACGTGTTAATTTGTATGTATCCCATGCATTTTTCTTCTCTGCCATATGCCTCATTAGTTCATCTGACATCCATTTTGGCCTAAACCTTGAACAATATTTCTTAGTTGGTATGTAAAGCCTAGTAGCTTCCACGATAAGTTCTTTGAATGCTTCCCATTTTGAATTTGCTGTTGGCAATATCATCAGTTGATCCCACTGTATAGAATTTAAATACTGTCTCAGTCCATTGTAGTCGCCTTTACGAAAGCAATACCCCTTCCCTTTACCCCTAATGGTAGTTACCTCTTTGAGTAACTCCCACTTCAGCACACTGTGATCACTGCCACCAAGTGGTTCATTTATCTGCAGATTCTTAATGCATGAAGAATCACTACTGATAATCAAATCAAGAGTATTACTCCCTCTAGTTGCCTCCCGAACATGCTGATGTAGAAAACAATCATCCAATAAATCCACAAAAGCCTTGCTACTGTGTGAGTGACCAGCCCCCAAATTCCAGTCAATATCTGGGAAATTAAAATCCCCCATTATAAGACTCTCTGATTTACTGGCCCACTCTATTTCTCCGAACAGTTTCTTATTATACTCATCAGAGTCATTAGGCCTATAGCACACTCCTACTCTCAATTTTGATCTCCCAATGCTTATGTCACACCAAACTGACTCGACACTGCACTGTCCAGCGATGTCGACTGGCTTCACTTCCTTGGATTTTATGTGTTTTTTAACTAATAGCATAACCCCTCCTCCCTTCCTATCCTGTCTATCCTTTCTGTAGACATTGTACTCCCCAAATTCCAGTTCTGCATTTCTTATATCTGTGTGACACCACGTCTCTGAAATCCCCACAATATCTGCCTTTGATGTTTTGAGCAATACCTCAAATTCATCAAATTTATTTACTAAACTCCTAGCATTGGTGTACACACAAGTATACATGCACTTGTTCTTTTTCTTAGCTACCCTAACACAACCCATGCGTTTACTTGTACCCCAATGATTCCCAGCAGTCTCTGAAATATCCTGCATCTTATTTTCCAGGCTGCGGCTCATTCCAATAGAAGCAGTGCAAGAATCACTTTCACCTCTGCCAGTGGCTACTGTTAATCTATTAGTCCTTGTATCCCCCCAATCTAGCAGTTTTCCGACCCACCTAACATTGCCTCGATAGCATCAGCAAACATTCTTGCACCCTTTCTATTTAAGTGTATCCCATCCCTGTAGAAGCAGTCTCTCCTGTTAACAAGTACAGACCAGGCTGAAAAAAATTCTACCCCTTGAGCCCTGCACAATCTTTCCAGGGCCGAATTGATTGACAGGGCTCTCATCATAATTAATATTTAAGTGTCCGTAGATTTACCGTTCGTAATTTGCCGTCATTGTTATACGATACAATGTTATATCCTGAACTAGATAGCGTTAGCTTAGTATAGTATAGTATATAATATTATCAATTAATCAGTAAATTTATTAATCTTGTTAAACTTCATTGTCAGTTAAATTGTACTTTTAATTAAATACATATAACGACTTAGATTTTACGAACCTAACATAATTAATTAATATATAACTTGATATGGAACTTATAAAGAAAGTCGAAGATAATACTTGACAATTAAAAAAAATATATAGATATATAGTGTTACAACTGCATTGGGATACAGGTTTACAGTTATAATTTTGTACTGAAATTGAATCGGAATCATGACTCAGACCAGAGCAGCAAAGCTATGTTATGTAATTTTGGTTTAGGAGCATTAGCAACTAAGGCCATATTGCTCCGGGATATGCGGTGGTCATTCCCTGACATTTCCGCATCCTCCGTAATTGGTGGTGACGGGCTCGAACCCCGGTCTAATCAAGAAGCGTATGCTACGCTCTGCTGCTCCTTCCCACCTGGCTACGGAGGCGCCCGCAGCAAAGCAAAATGTTCAAACTAAATGGAGGTGCTGTGGGTCAGGGGAGAATTGAGGGGGGCAGTTGTCCCCTGAATCACAGCCTTTTAAAATGCACTGTTTGCTTGATGTTTGTGGAGCAATCAGGTACGGGACATGATATTGCCAAGGGGGATGTCTCTGTGTGCATGCGATGTAAAGAGTGTGAGGAAATGAGGCAACGACTCAGTGTTGTTATGGGCCTATATGAGAGCTTGAAGGACAGGGTGGATGCCCTCGAAGGATCTAAATTGAGGGGGACCCATCAAGCTTTCAGCTGCCCACATCAATGCCAGAGCTTACACTTGATCATCACGCAACACAGTGGCAACCCCCAAGGCAGATTGTGCTGGCCCCACAGCTAGTAGTTGATGGTGACTATTGTCAGGGAAACGGGTAAAATGCTATGTAAAAAGGATAGGTGGAACAGGACCAGGGTATGTCTGCCAGGGGCTAAGGTTGATGATGTTGTAGAGCAGATATCATCCTTTAAGGGCACAAAGGGGGATATTGTTGTACACGTTGGCACTAATGATATCAAGAGTAGGAGACCGGCAGAATTACTTAACAAGTACAGGTCACTGTTGAAAAAAAGCCGTGAAGTGAATTAGGGTTGAATTTGAAAGTGTCTGCAATTCTGCCCAGACACGATAGGAGGAAGTATATGATGAGAGCCTTATCAATCAATTCGGCCCTGGGAAGATTGTGCAAGGCTCAAGGGGTAGAATTTTTTTCAGCCTGGTCTGTACTTCTTAACAAGAGAGACTGCTTCTACAGGGATGGGATACACTTAAATAGAAAGGGTGCAAGAATATTTGCTGATACTATCGAGGCAGTGCTAGGTGGGTTGGAAAACTGTTAGCTTGGGGGGGGGGATACAAGGACTAATACATTAACAGTAGCCACTGGCAGAGGTGAAAGGATTCTTGCATTGCTTCTATTGGAATGAGCAGAAACCTGGAAAACAAGATGCAGGATATTTCAGAGACTGCTGGGAGTAATCGCGGCACGAATAAATACACGGGTTGTGTTAGGGTAGCTAAGAATAGGAACAGGTGCATGTATACTTGCGTGTACACCAATGCTAGGAGTTTGGTAAATAAATTTGATGAATTTGAGGTATTTCTCTAAACATCAAAGGCAGATACTGTTGGGATATCAGAGATGTGGCGTCACACAGATATAAAGAATGCAGAACTGGAATTTGGGGACTACAATGTGTACAGAAAGGATAGACTGGATAGGAAGGGAGGAGGGGTTATGCTATTAGTTAAGAAACACATAAAAATCCAAGGAAGTGAAGCCAGTCGACATCGCTGGACAGTGCAGTGTCAAGCCAGTTTGGTGTGACACAAGTAATGGGAGATCAAAATTGAGTGTAGGAGTGTGCTTTAGACCTAATGACTCTGATGAGTATAATAAGACACTGTTCAGGGAAATAGAGTGGGCCAGTAAATCAGAGGGTTTTATAATAGGGTATTTTAATTTCCCAGATATTGACGGGAATTTGTGGGTTGGTCACTCACACCATAGCAAGGCTTTTGTGGATTTACTGGATGATTGTTTTCTACATCAGCATATTCGGGAGGCATCTAGAGGGAGTAATACTCTTGATTTGATTATCAGTAGTGATTCTTCATGCATTAAGAATCTGCAGATAAAGGAACCACTAGGTAGCGGTGATCCCAGTGTGCTGAAGTGGGATTTACTCAAAGAGGTAACTACCATCAGGGGTAAAGGGAGGGGTTTTGCTTTCGTAAAGGTGACTACGATGGTCTGAGACAATATTTAAATTCTATACAGTGGGACCAACTGATGATGTTACCAACAGCAAATTCAAAATAGGATGAATTCAATGAACTTATCTTGGAAGCTACTAGGCTTTACATACCAACTGTTTGCTGTTTGTTTATTATTTGGTTTTTAGGAGAATTAGCAACTAAGGCCATATTACTCCGGGATAAGTGGTGGTCATTCCCTGACCTTTCTGCATCCTCCGTATTTGGTGGTGACGGGCTTGAACCCCGGTCTAATCAAAAAGCGTGTGCTATGCACTGCTGCTCCTTCCCACCTGGCTACGGAGGCGCCTTACATACCAACTAAGAAATATTGTTCAAGGTTTAGGCCTAAATGGATGTTAGATGAACTAATGAGACATATGGCAGATAAGAAAAATGCATGGGATACATATAAATTAATGGGTGATATTGAAGCCTATGACAGATATAAGTTGATCTGTAACTAAGTTACAAAGGAGGTTAAGCAGGCGAAGTCAGATTAAGAGAAATCTTTGGCAAAGGATGCAAAGAAAAACAGCAAAGAGTTCTTTACTTATGTAAACTCTAGAAGGAAGGGGATGAATCAGCTTGGTCCTCTTGATATCGATGGTTCAACTGCTGATGATCCTGCTCAGGTAGTAGTAGCAGTGGCATGTTATGCAAGAAAGCAAGTGCAGCTTATGCAGCATCAGCCAAAAAAAATTCACACCATTCCCTCCAAATGCCTGTTCAGTTCCTCCTTAAATTTATTCAACCTATCAACTCCCACAACGACAGATGGAAGTTTGTTCCAGCAATTAACCACCCGCTGGCTAAAGGCAAATTTCTGCATATCTATTCTACATCTGTCCTCTCTTAATTTGAATTTATGCCCCCTTAGGTTCGTAATTTGCACAAGTGGAAGAATCCCATCAGAATTCAGCGTGCTCAACCCATTCAAGGCCTTATACACCGCAATCAGATCACCGCGCAGGTGGCTAGTCTTCAGCCACTGCAATTTGCAGAACTTAAGTCTCTCTTGGTAAGAGATTCCCTTCATTCCCCTCAGCAATCTTGTTGCCCTTCTCTGTACACACTCAAGAAAATCTACATCCTTCCTAAAATGAGGCCTCCAGACTTGTACGTGTTACTCAAAGCGTGGCCTCACCATTGCCTTATACAGAGGGACAATCACCTCTTTTTTCCCTGCTAGCAAAATTCCTATATATCATTGACAAAACCCTATTACGTGGCCTGGAAGCCTGTCTGCATTGCTCAGAGAACTTCATATCTGACTGCACAATTACTCCCAGGTCTTTCTCATTTTCTACCACCTTAAGTGTAGTACCACACAGTTGGTAGTACGTTTCTCTGAGATTACTTCTACCCATATGCAGTACTTTGCATTTGTCAAGATTAAACTTCAGTTGCCACTTATTAGCCCATCTGCCCAAAATTATCTAGATCCTGTCGCAGTAGCGCACTGCCATTATTGTCATTAACAACCCTACCAACCTTTGTATCATCTGCAAACTTCGACATTAAGCCTGATATACCTTCATCAATATCATTGATAAATATACAAAACAACAGTGGACCCGACACCGAACCCTGTGGGACTCCACTAATAACATTAGTCCACGAAGAGCAGCACCCATTGATTACCACCCTCTGTCTTCTCCCACTTAACCATCCTTTTATCCATTGTAGCAGCTTTATCCAATTTGTCCAATAGTCTTCCATGTGCAACTGTGTCAAAAGCTTTCCTGAAATCCATATATATGATATTAAAATTACTTTTTGCATCCAGTTCCTTTGTAACCACATCATAATAACCAATCAAATTTGTCAGACAAGACGTTCCCTTAACAAATCCATGCTGTGTCTGAATAATTGCTGAAGTCTTGTCTAGATGATCCTGCAATGCATCTTTAACCAGTGATTCCATTATTTTAACTGGAACAGAAGTTAAACTAACTGGTCTGTAATTACTCGTATCCCCCTTCGATCCCCCTTTATGAATTGGGGATACATTTGCACATCTCCAGTCCATGGGAACCTCCCCTGAGTCCAAGGATGCTCTCATAATTATGGCTAAGGGTTTGCTTGGTTGCTTTACCGCATCCTTCAATATAACTGGATAGATCCCATCCACCCCAGGTGCTTTTCTTATGTTTAACTTCAACAATTCCTTCTCAGTTATTACAAAATCATTAAGTATCCTGCTACAATTTGATAACCTTCTGCCATAACTCCTCAAATAGGCCTCTGAGGTTGGGTATATTCATATTACGTTCTTAGCGTTTTTTCACCAACCTTTCATGGAGTAAAATAAAATTAAAATAAAATAAAATAAAACAAAACAAATCTTGATAACTATATTTACAATAACCTGTATTTACAAAATTAATATACGTATTACAATATTAAAAGTATTAAAACACAAGATTAAAATGCATTAAAATATACTAAGTTAAAAGCGATAAATCCCGTAGCTTTCAAAGGCTCCAGCCTTCTTCTTCAGCAGTACTCTCTATTATTCAGTACACCTTTAAATATCAGCAGGGTAATGGTAGGCATCACATGTTTCCATTCTCACGTGTTCTGCTCTCTTGCATTGTGGAACCGGAAGTGGCTCGAACGGAAGTCGTACGGAACCGTTCATCCTTTTTTAGGATAATAGTCTCTAAAAGGGGGTGAATCCGTACACCCCTATCCCTATTAATGTTGGTTGTAGAGCTGATCCGCAAACTCTCGAGCCACTTACGGTCCCAGAACCTATGCGCCCGATCGGTGATAGTGGCATCGTCTGGGGAGATCTGGTGCTGCTTCTCCCAAAAATGTTCGGCCACGGCGGACTTGTCATATTCCGCATTTCTTATTGCTTTTTTGTGTTCCCCCAGACGATCTTTGAGACGACGTTTTGTCTCCCCTACATAACATTCCCCACAATCCGGGCATCTAATATTATATACGACCCCACTAGCATCCTCTTTTTGAATGGGGTCCTTAACTTGAGACACACATGTGCGCAGTCTTCGTCCCGGAAGCTGCACATAGCGTGTCTGATATTTTCTTAATACTCTAGTTATATAATCCGTCAAGCCCGGATAATAGGGAATGTATGCAGTGGATACTGGTATAAAAGAGTCATCTCTCCTCTGATTTTCATTAATAAATTTATCTATAATCCTCTGGGGGTAACCACATTTAGTAAGATCCGCCGTGACACGTTCATACTCTGCTTTCCTATCATCGGAGTTACTGCAATGTGATTTCGCTCTATTAATTAGCGTTCTTATCACACTGTTCCTATGATGACTGGTCAGGGCTGAATTATAATGCGTATATTGCCCTTTACACATCGTTTTTCTAAAGACTTTTGTCTTTAACTGCTGGTCTTCCCTACAGACCAACACATCCAGGAACGGCAGAACTCCTCCATCTTCAACTTCCGATGTAAATTGTATGAATTGGGAGGAGAAGCCATTTAAGATATTCAACACATGATCTTCACTCCCCTTCCGAACAAATGTAAACGTATCATCCACATACCTTTTCCAGGGGCGCATAGGGAGAACACTAGCATTAAATATTCTGGTCTCGAGCTCCTCCATAGCTAAATTTGCTATAATTGCGCTAATGGGGGAGCCCATAGCTGTACCATTAACCTGCTTATATATAATGTTATCAAAAACCATAGTGTTACTTGAAGAAGTATAGAAGAGGATGAAATTATGATATCATTTGATGTAAAAATCGTTATTCACTTGTATTCCTATTGACCATGGAGTGTGGTGTGCAAACATAGTTTTACAGAGGGATACTACCCTAAATACTAGGACGCAACTTAATCCAGAAGATATTAGGAAGGGTATAGAATTGTGCCTCTCAAGAAGACTGCGCACAGTTGTGTCTCAAGTTATGGACCCCATTCAAAAAGAGGATGCTAGTGGGGTCGTATATAATATTAGATGCCCGGATTGTGGGGAATGTTATGTAGGGGAGACAAAACGTCGTCTCAAAGATCATCTGGGGGAACACAAAAAAGCAATAAGAAATGCGGAATATGACAAGTCCGCCGTGGCCGAACATTTTTGGGAGAAGCAGCACCAGATCTCCCCAGACGATGCCACTATCACCGATCGGGCGCATAGGTTCTGGGACCGTAAGTGGCTCGAGAGTTTGCGGATCAGCTCTACAACCAACATTAATAGGGATAGGGGTGTACGGATTCACCCCCTTTTAGAGACTATTATCCTAAAAAAGGATGAACGGTTCCGTACGACTTCCGTTCGAGCCACTTCCGGTTCCACAATGCAAGAAAGCGGAATACGTGAGAATGGAAACATGTGATGCCTACCATTACCCTGCTGATATTTAAAGGTGTACTGAATAATAGAGAGTACTGCTGAAGAAGAAGGCTGGAGCCTTTGAAAGCTACGGGATTTTATCGCTTTTAACTTAGTATATTTTAATGCATTTTAATCTTGTGTTTTAATACTTTTAATATTGTAATACGTATATTAATTTTGTAAATACAGGTTATTGTAAATATAGTTATCAAGATTTGTTTTGTTTTATTTTATTTTATTTTAATTTTATTTTACTCCATGAAAGGTTGGTGAAAAAAACGCTAAGAACGTAATACCTTCTGCCATTTTTAAACTTAATAATTCCTCATGTGTGAATGTAGATTGAAAATACTCTTCAGTTTGTTTGCTCTCTGAGCAGGATTATTAACAGTCAACATTCACACATGAGGAGTTATTCAGCGAGGGGAATTGCAGAGGTGTATTCAAATCTGGCAGTAAGCTGGGTAATCTTGTAATAATTGAGAGTAAAGTGGAGGAGAAATTGTTCAAGATAAACATAAGAAAGGCACCTGGGGTGGATGGGATCTATCCAGTTATATCAAAGGAAGCAGCAAAGGAACATTAAGATACATCCCCTGAGTCCAAGGACTCAGGGGATGTACCGATAGACTGGAGATGTGCAAATGTGACCCCAATTCAAAAAGGAGGATCAAAGGCTGACACAAGTAATTATAGACATGTCAGTTTAACTTCTGTTCCAGGAAAATTAATGGAAGTACTGGTTAAAGAAGCACTGCAGGATCATCTAGACTAGACTTCAGTTATAGCTCGGACACAGCATGGTTTAGTTAAGGGGTAGTCTTGCCTGACCAATTTGATTGGATACTACGATGCAGTCACAAAAGAACTGGATGCAGGGAATAACTTTGATATTATATACTTGGATCTTAGAAAGGCTTTTGATACTGTTGCACATGGAAGACTGATGCACAGGCTGGAGCAGTGTGGCACTGGATAAAGGGGTGGTTGAGGGAGTTGAAATACAGAGAGTGGTAATCGATGGACACTGCTTATCGTGGACTAATGTTATTAGTGGAGTCCCTCAGGGTTCAGTGTTGGGTCCATTATTGTTTTCTGTATTTATAAATAATATTGATGATGGTATATCATGCTTAATGTCCAAGTTTGCAGATGATACAAAGGTTTGCAGAGTTGTTAAGGACACTACTGATGCTGTGCTGCTGCAACGGGATCTGGAAAGGTTGAGCAGATGGGCCGAGAGGTGGCAAATGAAGTTATAACATTGACAAATGTAAAGTACTACATATGTCACAGAGCAACCCAGGGCAACGTATCAACTCTGTGGTACTACACTGACAGTGGTAGAGAATGAAAAGAACCTGGGGGTAATTTTTCAGGCAGATATGAAGTTTTCCGAGCAGTGCAGACGAGCTGCAAGAGTAGCTCATGGTGTCTTATCAATGATATACAGGAATTTTACTAGCAGGAATAAGGAAGTGATTATTCTCTTGTATAAAGCAATGGTCAGGCCACACCTTGAGTACTGTATACAGGTCTGGAGGCCTCATTTCAAAAAGGATATAGAGCTGCTGGAACGAGTACAGAGAAGGGCAACAAGATTAGTGAATAGAACAAAGGGTTGCTCTTACGAAGAAAGGCTTAAGTTCTGAAAATTACAGTGTCTGGAGACCAGGCACTGGCGAGGTGATCTGATAGAGGTGTATAAAGCCTTGAATGATTTGAGCATGCTCAATGCTGATGGGACTCTTACTCTTGCTCAGAATAATCGCCTGAGAAGGCTGTTTGTTTGTTTGTTTGTTTGTTTCGGGATTTATTGGGCGCATCGGCAACTATGACCATAGTGCGCCATACATATGATGCCTGAGAAGGCATAAATTCAGATTGAGGAAAGACAGATGTATGATAGATGTGCGGAAATTTGCTTTTAGCCAGCGGGTAGTTGATTGGTGGAACAGACTTCCATTCCTTTTTGTTGAAGTTGATAGCCTAAATAACTTTAAGGCTCAGCTGGACAGGTATTTTGAACGAACGGAGGGGTGAAGTGGAAATGTTTTTTTTTTTTTGGCTGATGCTGCATAAGCTTGCTTTCTTGCATTATAAGCCTCTACTAATAGTAATGGTAATGCTAATACTCTTGATCTGATTATCAGTAGTGATTCTTCATGCATTAAGAATCTGCAGATAAAGGAACCACTATGTGGCAGTTATCGCAGTGTGCTGAGAGTGGATTTACTCAAAGAGGTAACTACCATCATGGGTAAAGGGAAGTGTTTTTACTTTCGTAAAAGTAACTACTGTGGTCTGAGACAGTATTTAAATTCTATATGGTGGGAACAACTGATAATGTTACCAACAGCATATTCAAAATGGGAAGAATTCAAAGAATTTATTGTGGAAGCTACTAGGCTTTACATACCAACTAAGAAATTTTGTTCAAGGTTTAGGCCTAAATGGATGTCAGAAGAACTAATGAGACATGTGGCAGAGAAGAAAAATGCATGGTATACATATAAATTAATGGGTGATACAGACTCCTGTGACAGATATAAGTTGATCTGTAACTAAGTTACAAAGGAGGTTAGGCAGGCAAAGGCAGATTATGAGAAATCCTTGGCAAAGGATGCAAAGAAAAACAACAGACTTCTTTACCTATGTAAACCTTAGAAGGAAAGGGATGAATCAGATTGGTCCACTGGATATTGATGGTTCAACTGTTGATAATCGTGCTCAGGTTGCTAACAAACTAAATGAGTATTTTGCATCTACATTCACCCATGAGGAGTTATTCAGGGAGGGGAATGCCAGACGTGAATTAAACTCTAGCGGTGGGCTGGATGATTTTGTAATAACTGAGAGTAAAGTGGAGGGGAAATTGTTCAAGATAAACACAAGAAAGGCATCTGGGGTGGATGGGATCTATCCAGTTATATTAAAGGAAGCAGCAAAGGAAGTAAGCAAACCCTTAGCCATAATTATGAGAGTTTCCTTGGACTCAGGGGATGTACCCATAGACTGGAGATGTGCAAACGTGACCCCAATTCACAAAAGAGGATCAAAGGCTGGCACAAGTAATTATAGACCTGTGAGTTTACCTTCTGTTCCAGGAAAATTAATGGAGACACTGGTGAAAGAAGCACTGCAGGATCATCTAGACAAGACTTCAGTTATAGCTCGGACACAGCATGGTTTTGTTAAGGGAAGTCTTGCCTGACCAATTTGATTGGATACTATGATGCAGTAACAAAGGAACTGGATGCAGGGAATAACTTTGATATATACTTGGATCTTAGAAAGGCTTTTGATACTGTTGCATATGGCAGACTGCTGCAGAAATTGGAGCAGTGTGGTATTGGAGGCAAATTGCTGCTATGGATAAAGGGATGGTTGAAGGGAGAAGATAGAGAGTGGACACTGCTCGTCGTGGACTAATGTTATTAGTGGAGTCCCTCAGGGTTCAGTATTGGGTCCCTTGTTGTTTTCTGTATTTATAAATGATGTTGATGATGGTATATCAAGCTTAATGTCCAAGTTTGCAGACGATATGAAAGTTGGCAGGGTTGTTAAGGGCACTAATGACAGTACGCTGCTGCAATAGGATCTAGAAAAGTTGAGCAGATTGGCTGAGAGGTGGCAAATGAAGTTTAACATTGACAAATGTAAAGTACTACGTATGGGAAGCAGCAACCCTCAGAGTGACATATCAACTCTGTGGTACGGCACTGACAGTGGTAGAGAACGAAAAGGACCTGGAGGTAATTGTGCAGGCAGATATGAAGTTTTCTGAGCAGTGCAGACAATCTGCAAGAGTAGCTCATAGTGTCTTGTCAATGATATACAGGAATTTTTCTAGCATGGATAAAGAGGTGATTATATACAAATTACAGTGTTATTTAACTGTGTCAGGAGACTAGGCACCTGCAAGGTGATCTGATTGAGGTGTATAAAGCCTTGAATGGTTTGAGCATGCTCAATGCTGATGGAATTCTTCCTCTTACTCAGAATAATCATTTGAGACAGCATAAATTCAAATTGAGGAAAGACAGATGTAGGATAGATGTGTGGAAGTTTGCCTTTAGCCAGCGGCTGGTTGGTTGGTGGAACAGACTTCCATCCTTTATTGTGGAAGTTGATAGCTTAAATAAATTTAAGGCTGAGCTGGCCAGGTACTTGGAATGAACTGAGGGGTGAAATGGGGGAGTGTTTTTTTTTGGCTGATGCTGCATAAGCTTGCTTTCTTGCATCATATGCCTCTGCTAATGCTAATTTCTACAAGCCCAGTTCATCAACTGGACCTGTTTCACCAGAACTCTCTACTAGCAAGGAATTAACACCTCTTCCTCCATATTACAGTTATTTCTTTCTCTGAAAATTGTGATTCTTTCAATTAAGTTAATATTAATATTGAATATTAAGTATTTTTTTTAATGTTTTTTTTTTGTATGTTTTTTATTCAGTGGAGTTCAAGAATTTTAAAGTATTTTTTTCCCTCTAAAATGGATTTAAATGAAAAAAACTAATGTTCACATTGAAAACAATTTTGTGTGAACGTTAAGGAAAAAATTTTTTAAAAAAGTGATGGAAACACTCCATTAGTTACATTGTATAGTTTTTGACGTGTTTAATTAAAATAAAGTTTAGTTACTGTCGTAAATTTATTTTTATACATTTAACAGATCTTTTAGTAAAAATTACTCAGTGTACATTATAATAATATTTCGTTCATACTTATACATTACAATAACATTTTAATACATCCTGTTCCCTTGAAGTCCATTATTAATATATATTTTTAAAATACATTCAATTTACCAGACTTAACGCAATAACAGACACCCCTTCCCTCAATTAGTCCGTTAAATTGAGGGCCTACTGTATTAAAATGCCAAGCATAACTTGAAATAATTTATTGCGTTTCAAGCTGCCTTGTGCACTTGTCAATTCCCCAACCAAAGACCACTATAATCAATTCTTTCTTCTTTCATAATAGCATTTGGTTTCACACTGAAACTGACAGAACTTATACTGCAAAATATCTATTACTTCATCTATTTCCTTATCTTTAATGACACCAAGAAGTTCTGGGAACTGGTCCACAAAAACTTTTAATTTTTGATAATGATGCACTGTCATTGCTGAAATTTGCACTACCTCAGCATTTATAAGAGCGAGCTTGTGCACTATGTAATCACATGAGCCATAATGTACATACTCACTAAATAAAAGAACAGAATTGTTTCCTTGTGTTTCAAACTCCCACGACCTTGTCAGTAAAAATGCATATGGCTGGCAGAATCATCCTTCTGGCTTAGTCTGCTATGGTAACAGGATCGACTTAAGGTACGATCGAGCGGTTCCTCCGAACAGGGCACCAAAATTTATAGGGCACAAAATTCCCTGATTTGCTGTAAATTTCAAGTCAGAGAGGGCACAACAAAAAATCTGGGTGTTGATAGACCTGGGGCCACTTCTGTATTGTAATTAACTTCCAAAATGGAAGAGGAAGATTAAGAAACTGATAGTAAAATAAATTTTCACATAACATTCTTTAACATATCTAGGTGTAATGTTCTCAGTACATGGTCATGAGGCAGGTTGGTTGGATTTTCATCATTATTCTTACTGAGAGAAACACGAACAGAACCACTTCTGGTGTGAGTAGAGATAACACATGCCCTAGCTTATCATCTCATTTTATCATCTGCTTTTAACAGAAGTTTGTAATTCAGAAGTTCTTCTTCTTCTTGAGTCATCAATTTGACTTCTTTCAAAACTTTTGGATTTGAACATGAGTCACTGCCACCCAGTAGTGGTAGGTTGTTGTACTTTCAATTTTGTAACTCTTAAAAGTGCTCATATGGCTTTTCTCACTACTTCTAATCTCTCCTTTAAACAGACTTGTCAAAGTTTGTTGTTGTTCTACCAGTCTAGTTACTCATTTAACCAAACACAACCAATGTGTACACCCATGTGCTTCAAAATTTTTATTTCAGTGGCATGCATTTTGAAATTGTTTAAATCTATCATTTCTTTTAGCTCTTCTTTCTAGATAGTAGCAAATTTCCATGTAGTTACCTTTACAGCACGCAAATGAATAAAATCCCAAGAACAGCCTGTTACCACCGATGCTTCAATCACTTCTTTTAAAGCCATTTATACTCCAGTTTTTTTGCTGACCACAATAAGCACTTTATCAAAGACTAAGTGCCTCACGGTTTTTTGAAGGAATCCCACATGCTTTCAGCTTGTTCAGAATATTTCCAGTGCTGATCTGTATAATGTAACCTTCCAATACGGGTTCTAGGAGCAAGCTGCTTTCAGCTGACATTTTGTTTTATTACAACAGATCACCACAATGGGACATAACTTGGAGTCACTTTGATTAGCACCATCTGTATCAAATGAAAATCATCCATTTTTAATAGTCATAAATTGGGGTATTTGCATTAACAAAACTGCATGCTTAACTTCATTGTAAACAAGGCAATCTATAATGTTATGCAGACTATGAGCATGCTGAGTGTGACAATGAAGATAAAAAGGTGGATCTGAAAAAGTAAGGACGAAAAAGTGAAAAAGGCATGTATGACCTATTTCTAATCTTGCAAGTGTGACCTCTTTCTTTTTATTTACACAGAAACTGGATGACCAAGACTGGAGATTAGTTTTAATCTGGAAGAGTTTATTGCCTTGTTGAGTTTGCTAGGTTCTAGGAGCAAGCTGCTTTCAGCTGACATTTTGTTTTATTACAACAGATCACCACAATGGGACATAACTTGGAATCACTTTGATTACCACCATCTCTATCAAATGAAAATCATCCATTTTTAATAGTCATAAATTGGGGTATTTGTATTAACAAAACTGCATGCTTAACTTCGTTGTAAACAAGGCAATCACCGCAATGGGACATAACTTGGAATCACTTTGATTACCACCAAAATCATCCATTTTTAATAGTCATAAATTGGGGTATTTGCATTAACAAAACTGCATGCTTAACTTCATTGTAAACAAGGCAATCTATAATGTTATGCAGACTATGAGCATGCTGAGTGTGACAATGAAGATAAAAAGGTGGATCTGAAAAAGTAAGGACGAAAAAGTCATGTATGACCTATTTCTAATCTTGCAAGTGTGGCCTCTTTCTTTTGATTTACACAGAAACTGGATGACCAAGACTGGAGATTAGTTTTAATCTGGAAGAGTTTATTGCCTTGTTGAGTTTGCTAGGTATTCTGCCAATGATTCATACTGCTAGTCATCATATGTTTTTTTTTTTTATAATCGGTAAAAGGAACTGTAAAAGAGGTATTGCTGGCTCCATGGTGAATTTGATCAGCCTTCTCATTACCAGGTATGCCAACATGGCTAGGAATCAAACAAAATCCAACAACAGCTTGATGAGTTATTATAGTCTGAATGAAATAGGTAGTTCCTCCCCCCCTCCCCCAGTTGTTACAATGATAGGATGCTACTAAGAGAGCCACCAAATATGATACTATGGGAAAACTGATGCAATTCTACTGATTCCAAGGCCATTCCAAGGCATAGAACCCAAAAGTAAAAATAGTGCATTCTGGAGGTAACTGGTATGGTAACTGGTATAATGTCAGATTATGGTAGTTAGCAGCACTGGTTTGGAGCCATCTGTGTATGTGAATCATACTGAGCAGTTAGTGATTTGTGAAGCTGCCAAATATTTGTTTTTGAGAGAGTAATTTTTCCTCATTCATGAAGAAATAAATCACATGTTGGAGGGAAGTGCAGCAAGGAATATCAGTAGCTGTTTTAAAAAGATCAAGCTGCTAGTTTTTTAATAGGGAGGAAAAAGGTGCATATCAGCTGGCTGATTCATGGATGGATAAGTGGTATTCATATGCTCCAAAAGAAGGGAAATAGTTGGGTGAGTGGATTGACTTTTAATTTTTATAGCAAAGTTTACCATTGAAGGCAGAGAGGAGATTCATGGACTTTAGCGTAAAGATTTTGAATATTTGGTTTTTAGGCTCCAAGGAATTCCATTCATCACAGTGGCCTATGGCCACTGTAATGAATGGAATCCAACCACTTTAAGGTGATAGGTTTAGGATAGATTCATAATCTAACCACAATCTTATTGCAACATGATATAAGTGGGGAAGGGTTTGGTGATCAGCACTCCGAGACTCAGCTGATAATTTTCTTGAAACAGGTAGTTCTAAGCTGTTTGATATTATCAAGGAAGGTTAATGTTATGTAAGAATATGACCAAGAAATCAGCCATTAGGTGCAACAGGTATCACAGAACCACCCAATTTTAGAATTGGGTCAGGATGGAGATTTCATTTTAAACAAAAATGAACAGCAACTGTTTTCTGAGTGCATAGATGAAAACCATACTTTGCAGGTCAAGATGTAATGCTTCCAAAAGCCAAGTAAAGAAGCAACTCTATCATTCTCATAATTTATGAGTCATCTGCATAGCACAGTAAAAACAGTGGGTGGAATCTTCTAGGTTACCAAATTTCTTTTTATGATGGGCATGGCAATTAAGACCAAACCATGTGGTACACTTTCTTTTTGAGTGAAAGTGTGAAAAAAGAGGTACTGCATGCAGACCTGGAAAGGCTGATGCTTCAGGAAGTTTGTATGAACTTGGGATGATTCCCCCCCTTTGGCTGTGTAGGTCATTCAGAAGTCCATAATCCCAACCAAAATCGCAACAGGCCAGAATCCTGACAGTTGAAAATCCCAACAGTATATTCATATATTGTAAAAATATATGAATATAATTCTATATATTTATTAGTTTTTCAGTAAGTAAAAATTTACCTTATTAGATTAATTATGTATAGAAAGAATATAAAAAATAACAAAAAGTTTAACGACAAATACCTCTTTCAATTTGAAGATCATGATCAGAAAATAAAAATGACTTAATTAATTTTACTTTATTATAATGCATTTAATTGATAAATTTTCAAGTCAAATTTTGGTATTTGTATAGGGTGTTTGATCAATAATTATAGGTATAGCACTGAAATGCTAAAGTTAAAAAAAACTTGAAATAAGAATACTTTAGGGATATGAAAATTTAGAGTAATGTATTTTGGCAGCTGTGTAACATTTGTCATAAATATAATTAGCATAACTAAAACTGTAATTATACAGGTATTTATTTATTTATTTGTAATTAGTTGTACTTTCACAAATTTCTTAGACAAGTACATTAGGCATGACCATGGGTGCCGGCAGGATATTTTGAAATGGGAAACAGGAAAAAATATTCCCAAAAGAAATATCACATTTCTTCTTATTATTATAATACTTAAGATTATTTAAGTATTATTATTAAGATTGTTGAATTATATTAAGGTTATTATAATACTTAAGCTTTGTATACTTTGTATGATTTTTTGACAATTTTAATCTGTGATTTTGATATCATTACACTATGATTATTGTCAGTAATGTGGTTTTTGTGAACTGACTATATACTGTTAGTATATATATATATAAAAGTGTGTGTTGTTCATTCATTACTATGACAAAAAACATTAACATATACTGTTTGCATAACTGTAATGTACATGTTCCATGCATTCAAATAAACTTTTAATGTTTTTAGTGGCCGTTTTGATTACATGAAAAATATTTTTTATTGCAAAAACAGTTTCTGAGATGTTTTTTTAAATACAATTGGTATGTTCGGATTTCGGCTGTTGGGATGTTGGCCTGTCGGGATTTTGGGTGGCACCGATGAAAACTATAGTGAAATTCTACTTTCTGATGAACATATTACGAATTTCAGCTTATATCTGAATCATAAGGTCTAAGGTAAATCTGGTATTATATTTGAGAGAGGGCCAAAACATTGACTATTTTTCCCAAGATTTTCGACTAACACCTGGTGAGGATGATGGAACACTAGTGGACTTGGGTTTGTAGTTTTTGCCAGGTTTTAACAATGATCTGACATATGCTTGGCACCAAATATTTGGAAAGGCATTTTATATAAAAATCTAATTATATAGAATGTGTAGAATATGAAGTGACTCTTCACTGAACTGTTTTAACATGACATATTTAACCCTGCTCAGATAGCAAACAAACTGAATGAGTATTTTACATCTACATTCACACATGAGGAGTTATTAAGGAAGGAAAATGCCAGAAGGTTAACAAATTGTAGAATGGTGTTTAATTATTTTGTAATAACTGAGAGCAAAGTGGAGGAGAAATTGTTGAAGTTAAACATAAGAAAGTTACCTGGGGTTGATGGGATCTTTCCAGTTATATTAAAGGATTGGGAAAGGAACTAAGCAAACCCTTAGCCATAATTGTGAGAGCATCCTTAGACTCAGAGGAGGTCTCCACGGACTGGAGATGTGCAAATGTATCCGCAATTCGCAAAGGGGGATCGAAGGGTGAAATGAGTACTTACAGACCAGTTAGTTTAACTTCTGTTCCGGGTAAATTAATGGAGTCACAGGTTAAAGATGCATTGCAGGATCATCTAGACAAGACTCAGCAATAATTCAGACACAGCAGGGTTTTTTAAGGGAAAGTGTTGTCTGACAAATTTCATTGGATACTATGATGTGTGGTTACAAAGGAACTGGAAGAAAAAAGTAATTTGGATATTATATACTTGGATTTCAGAAAGCTTTTGACACTGTTGCACATGGAAGACTACTGTACAAATTGGAGCAGAACAGTATTAAGGGTAACTGCTACAATGGATAAAAGGGTGGTTGAGTGGGAGAAGACAGAGGGTGGTAATCAATTGGCACTGCTCTTCGTGGACTAAAGTTATTAGTGGAGTTCCACAGGGTTTAGTGTATTTATCAATGATGAAGGTATATCAGGCTTAGTGTCGAAGTTTGCAGATGATACAAAGGTTGTCAGGTTTGTTAATGACAGTAATGGCAGTGTGCTATTGCAACAGGATCTAGAAAATTTGGGCAGATGGGCTGAGAAGTGGCAACTGAAGTTTAACATTGACAAATGCAAAGTACTGTATATGGGTAGAAGTAACACCAGAGGAATGTACCAACTGTGTGGTACTACACTTAGGGTGGTAGAAAATGAGAAAGACCTGGGAGTAATTGTGCAGTCAAATATGAAGTTTTCTGAGCAATGCAGATAGGCTGCAAGAGCAGGTAATGAGGTTTTGTCAATAATATACAGGAATTTTGCTAGCAGGAAAAAGGAGGTGATTATCCCTGTGTATAAGGCAATGGTTAGGCCACGCCTTAAGTACTGTGTACAGGTCTGGAGGCCTCATTTTAGGAAGGATGTAGATTTACTTGAGCGTGTACAGAGAAGGGCAACAAGATTGGTGAGGGGAATGAAGTGATCCTCTTACCAAGAGAGGCTTAAGTTCTGCAAATTGCAGCGACTGGAGACTAGGCACCTGTGAGGTGATCTGATTGAGGTGTATAAGGCCTTAAATGAGTTCAGCACAGTAAATTCTGATGAGATTCTTCCACTTGTTCAGATTACAAACCTAAGGGAGCATAAATTCAAATTGAGGAAAGACGCTGTAGAATAGGTGGTGTGCAGAAATTTGCCTTTAGCCAGCGGCAGATGGTTAATTGCTGAAACAAACTTCCATCTGTTGTCGAAGTTGATAGGTTAAATAAATTCAAGAAGGAACTGGATAAACATTTAGAGGGAATGGTTGTGTGAATTTTTTTTTTTTTTTTTTTTTTTTTTTTTTGGCTGATGCTACTAGGCCTTACAAAACCGGTAATTTCAGAGTTTTTTTATTTATGAAACCGGGATACGGTATTCCAAAAACAAACGTTTTTCTCAATAAATCTTGATGACAGTTTGGTGCAATAAAGTAAGGAAAAAACAAGTACTGTAATTACTTGAATTCAAATTTTAAATAAACATTTATTGCAATAATAAATATTCTGAAAAAAAAAAATCATTAAAAATGCAGTTATTCTAAAAACAAAAAAATACATATTGTTACTGCACAGTTTAGTTATGTTTAAGCATCCACACTACCTGTCCGAATAAAGTGAGCTCTTAAGAAACATAAACAATCAATAGTATGATCTTTTAAAATAGATCTAATTGTGGTACATATTTGACTAGTGGCAGAAACGCCCTTTCGGATTCTATTCTGGTACTATTGTACTGAAATAATCGTAGACAATCTCAGTCCATATTTTCTAGGCTTTGAACTTTTTTAGCAAAAATAGTTAAAAGTATTTCAATAATTTCCGACTCAAGTTCATCTTTTAAAATCTCATTGAGTCAGGCAATTTCTTATTTTGGAAACAATTTGCGGAACACTGATGTTCTGTTCCATGTTGGTCTTCCTTGGTTGAATTATGTTCATCATTTTCTGAAGGAGAATGATGTTTTATTCAGCAAAGTATAATTTTCACTATAGTATCTTTACTGAGTCTGGGAGAGAGCAAAGAGTGGGAATAAGGAATAAGGAGAGCAAAGAGTGCAGTTAAGGAATTCTTCACATATATAAATGCAAAGAGAAGGACAAATCAGATCGGATGCATATGCAATTGCAGGGGATAGTATTAGATACCCTAACTGACGTTGCAGATGAACTTGACAGTTACTTTGCATCGATATTTACAGAAGAAAACCCCTTCATGTCACTGAGAAATTATGGGAGTGAAGTTGAAAAAAATGTAATTAATGATGTTGAAATTTCACATGTTGATTTAATGAGAAAACTTTCGCATCCACAGGTGAGTAAGGCTCCTCTGGTTGATGGCATATACCCATATCTTAAAGGAGGTGGAAAGAGAGTGCATTGAACCATTAAGGCTAGTTATGAGAGTATCATTGGACTCAGGAGAGATTCCGTTGGATTGGCGTAAATTGGAACATAAAGGCAGTTCTAGGAAAGTAATGGGAAATTACTGACCGGCCAGTCTAACTTCAGTAATAGGGAAAATCATGGAGGCAATGATCAAGGGTGGAATTCAGGATCATTTATATGAAAATTGAATTCTGTATGGTTTTGTAAAGGGAAAATAATGTTTAACAAATCTGGTTAGCCATATTGACAGGTCACTTGTGAGCTGGATTTAGAGAATAATTTCGACATTGTTTATTTAGATATCAGCAAAGCATTAGACTCAGTCCCACATGAGCGGTTATTTTATAAGTTGGAGCAGGCTGGAATCGTAGGGGGAAACCCTTAGATGGATAGCACGATGGCTTGAGGGCACCAGACAGGGGGTTGTGATAAATGATTATCCCTCAGATTGGGTTAATGTAAGAAGCGGGGCTCCCCAAGGATCAGTATTGAGACCACTGTTATTCTGTATTATCTTAAATGACAACTACGAAGGGATATAGGGTGTGATGTCGCCAAGCAGAGCTTCTTCAGAGTGACCTAGATAGACTTCCGGGATGGTCAGAAAAGTGGCAGCTATATGCTTTAATTCAGCAAAATACAAAGTCTTACACCTGGGGAACAGCAACCCCAAAATAACTTATACTTGGTGGAGTTGAACTAAAATTAGTAGTGGAGAAACGGGACTTGGGAGTTATGATACGGTCAGACATGAAGTTGCCTGAGAATTGTGGACAGGTTGCAATGTTGCATGGCGTCCTATTGATGATTTATCGAACATTTGCTAGTAGAGATAAGAATGTCATAATCACATAAAGGTGATTTTATAATCTTTCTGTGATTAAATTATAAATTTTTTTTTTTAAAATTAGTACCGAAAAACCAGTATTTTTGTATTAATATTGGTATTTGAATACTGGAAAAAAATGACCGGGATCCCTGCATTGTAAACCCTAGATGCTACATAAGCTCATACACTAGCTTTCTTGCATAACATGCCTTTATTACTATTACCCCCAGGGTACAGCAGCATTAGGTTTTGAAATTCTGAAGAAAGATGTAGTTTGATTATTTTAGTTCTATTTTCAAAATTTTAGATCCTTTCTGCACTGTACTTGTTTCCTGGAATGGAACGAGTTTATGGAAACTTTGTGCAAAAGATTCTCCTACAGTCTTTTGCACAAACCTCTTCCATAACCTCATACCCCTCAGGCTAGGTCTACGTCTTGAGGGAGAATGAAATGTCATGTCTATTCACATTCAGAATAGAAAGATGTAAAAGGGGATATTATTGTACCCTTTGCTAATTTTAGTTCAGAGAGTTTATTCTTTGGTAATCTGGGAGATTTAGTAATTGTTGAAGCAGAATGTTTCCAAGATTCTCTTGGAAACATTTCGTTTCAACAATTTTTTTACATTAATTTCAGAAAAGTTATTAATTTTTTTCTATCATGTACTGTTTCTTCACAAATTACTTAAGTTGATGTCATGAGTTGTATTATTGAATGTATTAAGTTAGGAGTAAATGCTGGGAATTTGTAAACTAAATCTCCACATGCTGGCAACACTGCCTTCAGCAGTCATTTGTGTCTTTTTGAGGTTATCATGTAAAACTTGTGCTGAAAAGTGAATAAAATGTCTTCACACACGTGTTTGAACAATCGAAGCTTATTTTGTTATATTTTTGGAAATCATGTAGTCCTCAAGCAAAGACAAGATATTACAGAATTTGTAAAAAATGTGTATTGTGCTTATTTTGGAGTGAAACTAGGTATGGTAATGGGCTCCAAATAAAGTTTGCCAAACGTGTGTTGAAGCACTGAGATTGTTGAAAAATGGCAAAAAGAAGGCTATGCCATTTGCAATTCCCATGATTTGGTGGGTGCCTACAAATCACTGTGATGACTGTTAATTTTGATTAGTTAATGTAGAAGGATACAATGCAGGAGAAGGGCATTGTGCATCCTAATATTCCATCTGCCATTATATCAGTTCCACATGGAGAAAACCTGCCGATTCCATGCCCTCCACTTAGATTGTCACATCCCAAGTCTATATGCCTAGAGACACTGATTCCAGCCCTCAACTGTTTTCACAACATGAACTCAATGATCCGGTAAGAGATTTAAATTTACCTAAAATTTTTACAGATTTATTTTGTACATCAATTTTTACAGAAATATTTTGAACATTATATACAAATTATAAGTAAGTTCTACTTTTATAAAAGTAATTATAAAAGTAAGTTCTACTTTTATAGAAATGGTTTTTATCCATTTAATTTATTTGTATTGCACAAAGTTGTCAGCTGGCTTTACATGCAGATACTCAGTTATTACACTTGCAGTTATACTACATTCGTGGCATGGATTTGTTAAGGAGTTGTGTGTAACCATGTTGATTAGATATCAGTAAGCAGTAACAAAGGAACTGAATACAGTTAGACTTCAGAAAAGCTTTGGACAATGTTCCACATTACAGACTGCTATACAAATTGGAGCAGTGCAGCATTAGCAGCAAGATACTTCTATGGAAGGAACTGGAAAGTTTCTGGAGAGGCCTTCATCCTGAAGTTGATGAAAAATGGCTGATGATGATGACTTTTATGGATAAAGGAATAGTTGAGTGGCAAAACACAAAGAGCAGTTATCAACAGGCACTGCTCAGTGTTATGCCCATTGTTGTTTTCAATATTTATTAATGATATTGAGGAAAGTACATCAGGCTTAATGTTTAAGTTTTCAGAGGATAAAAAGGTTGGCAGGGAGGTTTATGTAATACGCTATGCAACAAGATCTAAAAAAAAATTAGACAGGTGGGTTGAGAAATGGCAATTGAAGTTTAACATTGACAAATGAAAGGTATGCATATGGGAAGAAGTAATCTCATATAACATACCAACTGTGTGGAACTACACTCAGGGTTTTTGTTGTTGGGGTGGATGTTTAATGATGCAAGAGCTATTATGGTCAAATTGTGCTTCCAATTTTGAAATAGTGACCAGTATGGTAAGGAAAGGAATTCAGAATTAGTTAATATAAATTGACTGCTTTTAGATAGCCAAACAGCTTGTTTAAATTGGTGTCTTCTCCAATAATGTTGCTTAAACAAGTTGGTTCTGTTATGTTAGCAAGCATTTAGCATTAGCATTAGCATTAGTAGAGGCATTTGATGCAAGAAAGCAAGCTTATGCAGCATCAGCCAAAAAAAAAAAAAAAAAAAAAAAAAAAAAGTAACATAAATAAATAAAAATAACCACTTCCACTTCACCCCTCTGTTCGTTCGAAATACCTGTCCAGCTGAGCCTTAAACTTATTTAGGCTATCAACTTCCACGACAAGGGATGGAAGTCTGTTCCACCCACCAACCACCCGCTGGCTAAAGGCAAATTTCCGCACATCTATCCTACATCTGTCTTTCCTCAATTTGAATTTATGCCCTCTCAGGTGATTTTTCTGGGCTAGAGGAAGAATCCCATCAGCACTGAGCATGCTCAAACCATTCAAGGCTTTGTACACCTCTATCAGATCACCCCGCTGGTGCCTAGTTTCCAGACACTGTAATTTGCAAAACTTAAGCCTTTCTTCGTAAGAGAACCCCTTTGTCCCATTCACCAATCTAGTTGCCCTTCTCTGTACTCGTTCCAGCAGCTCTACATCCTTCCTGAAATGAGGCCTCCAGGCCTGTATACAGTACTCTAGGTGTGGCCTGACCATTGCCTTATACAAGGGAATAATCACCTCCTTATCCCTGCTAGAAAAATTCCTATATATCATTGACAATACACCATGAGCTACTCTTGCAGTTCGTCTGCACTGCTCAGAGAACTTCATATCTGCCTGCACCACCACCCCCAGGTCCCTTTCATTCTCTACCACTGTCAGTGTAGTACCACAGAGTTGATACGTTGCTCTGGGGTTGCTGTTTCCCATATGTAGTACTTTACATTTGTCAATGTTAAACTTCATTTGCCACCTCGAAGCCCATCTGCTCAACCTTTCCAAATCCTGTTGCAGCAGCATAGTGTCAGTAGTGTCCTTGACAACCCTGCCAACCTTCGTATCGTCTGCAAACTTGGACATTAAGCCTGATATACCATCATCAATATCATTTATAAATACAGAAAACAATAAAGGCCCCAATACTGAACCCTGAGGGATTCCACTAATAACATTAGTCCACGATGAGCAGTGTCCATTGATTACCACTCTCTGTCTTCTCCCCCTCAACCACCCCTTTATCCATAGCAGCAACTTGCCTCCAATGCCACACTGCTCCAATTTGTGCAGCAGTCTTCCATGTGCAACAGTATCAAAAGCCTTTCTAAGATCCAAGTATATAATATCAAAGTTATTCCCTGCATCCAGTTCTTTTGTGACTGCATCATAGTATCCAATCAAATTGGTCAGGCAAGACTTCCCCTTAACAAAACCATGCTGTGTCCTAGCTATAACTGAAGTCTTGTCTAGATGATCCTGCAGTGCTTCTTTCACCAGTGCCTCCATTAATTTTCCGGGAACAGAAGTTAAACTCACAGGTCTATAATTACTTGTGTCAGCCTTTGATCCCCCTTTGTGAATTGGGGTCACATTTGCACATCTCCAGTCAATGGGTACCTCCCCTGAGTCCAAGGAAGCTCTCATAATTATGGCTAAGGGTTTGCTTACCTCCTTTGCTGCCTCCTTTAATATAACTGGATAGATCCCATCCACCCCAGGTGCCTTTCTTGTGTTTATCTTCAACAATTTCTCCTCCACTTTGCTCTCAGTTATTACAAGATTCTCTAGCTTACTGCTAGAGTTGAATACACCTCTGGCATTCCCCTCGCTGAATAACTCCTCATGTGTGAATGTCGATGCAAAATATTCATTTAGTTTGTTAGCTACCCGAGCAGGGTCATCAACAGTTGACCCATCGATCTCAAGTGGACCAATCTGATTCATCCCCTTCCTTCTAGAGTTTACATAAGTAAAGAACTCTTTGCTGTTTTTCTTTGCATCCCTTGCCAAGGATCTCTCGTAATCTGCCTTCGCCTGCCTAACCTCCTTTGTAACTTGGTTACAGATCAACTTGTATCTATCATAGGCGTCCGTGTCACGTGTTAATTTGTATGTATCCCATGCATTTTTCTTCTCTGCCATATGCCTCATTAGTTCATCTGACAACCATTTAGGCCTAAACCTTGAACAATATTTCTTAGTTGGTATGTAAAGCCTAGTAGCTTCCACGATAAGTTCTTTGAATGCTTCCCATTTTGAATTTGCTGTTGGCAATATCATCAGTTGATGCCACTGTATAGAATTTAAATACTGTCTCAGTCCATTGTAGTCGCCTTTACGAAAGCAATACCCCTTCCCTTTACCCCTAATGGTAGTTACCTCTTTGAGTAACTCCCACTTCAGCACACTGTGATCACTGCCACCAAGTGGTTCATTTATCTGCAGATTCTTAATGCATGAAGAATCACTACTGATAATCAAATCAAGAGTATTACTCCCTCTAGTTGCCTCCCGAACATGCTGATGTAGAAAACAATCATCCAATAAATCCACAAAAGCCTTGCTACTGTGTGAGTGACCAGCCCCCAAATTCCAGTCAATATCTGGGAAATTAAAATCCCCCATTATAAGACTCTCTGATTTACTGGCCCACTCTATTTCTCCGAACAGTTTCTTATTATACTCATCAGAGTCATTAGGCCTATAGCACACTCCTACTCTCAATTTTGATCTCCCAATGCTTATGTCACACCAAACTGACTCGACACTGCACTGTCCAGCGATGTCGACTGGCTTCACTTCCTTGGATTTTATGTGTTTTTTAACTAATAGCATAACCCCTCCTCCCTTCCTATCCTGTCTATCCTTTCTGTAGACATTGTACTCCCCAAATTCCAGTTCTGCATTTCTTATATCTGTGTGACACCACGTCTCTGAAATCCCCACAATATCTGCCTTTGATGTTTTGAGCAATACCTCAAATTCATCAAATTTATTTACTAAACTCCTAGCATTGGTGTACACACAAGTATACATGCACCTGTTCTTTTTCTTAGCTACCCTAACACAACCCATGTGTTTACTTGTACCCCAATGATTCCCAGCAGTCTCTGAAATATCCTGCATCTTATTTTCCAGGCTGCGGCTCATTCCAATAGAAGCAGTGCAAGAATCACTTTCACCTCTGCCAGTGGCTACTGTTAATCTATTAGTCCTTGTATCCCCCCAATCTAGCAGTTTTCCGACCCACCTAACATTGCCTCGATAGCATCAGCAAACATTCTTGCACCCTTTCTATTTAAGTGTATCCCATCCCTGTAGAAGCAGTCTCTCCTGTTAACAAGTACAGACCAGGCTGAAAAAAATTCTACCCCTTGAGCCCTGCACAATCTTTCCAGGGCCGAATTGATTGACAGGGCTCTCATCATATACTCCCTCCTATCGTGTCTGGGCAGAATTGCAGACACTTTCAATTTCAACCCTAAAAGGGACTGGAATGAAGAGATTCTAGCAGTATGATAGTCAGCACATTCCAGAAAGATATATTTCACAGTAAGCAGAGAATAGCAATGTAAACAGTGTGGTGGATGATCACCCAGCAATAAGAAGAAATGTGTTAAGAGGGTATGGCCAATTCTTGTTCTCACCAATACAACTTCTTCATGCCTATTCTGTCGGAACCTGGATTTCCATAATTGTGGTTTCTGCTTTATCTGTAATAATTTGTTACCAAGTTTGGATGCTCCACATTTGGGCCCACTCTTCATTACATAGTCATTGTATAAGCAGTTTAAAATCAGTGGAGGGAATCAGAATGGAAGAATGGAGTCAATGGGTATAGGGTGTCTTGATGCTTGATCTGCATGTTAATTTCTCAATGTGCCCAGGAATCCAGCAAAATGTAATGGTCTGTTTGTTGCCAATGAGTTGAAATATTCTTGACCTGATTTGTCTCACCAGTGAATGTGAATTTTGAACATTGTTTTCCAGTGCTATCATTGCACTCAGAGCATCTGTGTAGATTATGGTCTGCAGGCTAGAGAGGTCAGTAGATAGGGTTAAAGCCATTTTAATAGTGTAAAGTTCTGCTGTAAAAATGCTACATTTGTGCAGTAGCTGTTATTGTTTTAGGTTTTATTGGTGCCTCAGCAACTAAGGCTATAATGCTGTTGTTGTTATTTGGTTTTTAGGAGCATTAGCAACTAAGGCCATATTGCTCCGGGGATATGCGGTGGTCATTCCCTGACCTTTCCGCATCCTCCGTATTTGGTGGTCATGGGCTCGAACTCCGGTCTAATCAAGAAGCATGTGCTACGCACTGCTGCTCCTGCCCACCTGGCTACAGAGGCGTAAGGCTATAATGCACCAAAGCCAAGTCATATAAAAAGAGGTGTTTGTGCAGTAGCAAGACTGAGATGGGAGATGTTTGGAGGAACACTGCAGTTCCCACAGTTGTATCAGTTTTTGAGCCATCAATAGATATATGCAGAGCTTGTGTACTGGCTAAGGGATAGGCTGCATGGAGCTTCTGCAAAGTTTGTTTATCCAGTAAATGTTTCACCCAATGATGTAAGTAGCTATCACATGGTGGTATTCTTATTTTCCACTGAAGTTGCGCTGTCTTGAAATATGCTGGTCAGTTGTATATTCCATTGCTGCATTATCCCATGTAGGCAGATTCCTGCAAGGTTTATTCCCATAAGGTTTATTTCTGTAAAGGTTTATGTTGCTACTGGCCACAGTAGCAACACAAGGGCTACTGTGGCCAAATTGTGTCTGTTCATAGTGTATTTAATATATCAGACCTATTCAATTATATTGATATGTATAGGCCAATATACTTCAAGTATATTAAGAGCACTTCTATGTTAGTATGATTTCCAAGGAAATGGGACAAAGTCTGAGCTTCGTTCAATCTGTAGAATTATCGGAAGTTGATAGTGTGGATGGACCAGTAAAGCGGACAGCCTAGAAGAAAAGGATGGACAGTGAGTTGAGTGCAACAGGATGTGCACTGTGGTGGATTTTCTCTCAATAATAAAAACAGGTGCATAAGACGAGTGTATCCAATGCTCAGTCTTGCCAATACCACTTTGTCTCATCTGTTTTGTCTGAATCTGAAGAGCCACAATTTTGGATTTGTTTTATCTGGCAAAGTTGTTGTTGGTATTACTTTGCCAGATCTATGACCAGTTATTGTAACATGCCTTGCAAATTATAGGCTTGTAATCCATATAAGGAACCTGAAGGTGTTATGAGAATGTGGAAAGAGGTTATTTATTTGCAAGATCAGCATTTTCATTTCCCAGAATTACCTGGAATCCAGCAAAATGTTACTGATTGATTGGACTTGCTGCAGGAGAGTAACTGGTAGTGAATGGTTTTCAGTGTTGAATGAGAGGAAGAGAAATTTTCCTTTATGGCAGTGACTGCACTGAGGGAGTCAGTATAGATTAGACCACTGGAAATGGAAAGATCAATAATCCGATCAAGTGCTTTTTTTTTTTTTTTTTTTTTTTTTTTTTGATTTGGTAGTTGTTGGCGCATCGGCTTCTGTGGCCATATTGCACCTCCCAAGGTTTTTTGCAGTACTTTGATCCAAGCCCGAGGCGGGAATCGAACCCGCGACCTTTGGGTTGCCGGGTAGGTGCTTTACCCACTCGGCTAGCCCGGTCGGCCGATCAAGTGCTAGCTTTATAGCATACAGTTCAGCAGCGAAGATATTGCTTTCAGCTGATAACTGTGAATGAAGGAAAAACCACTGTTGCACTTACTACATTGTCACTTTTCAATCTATCCATGTATATTGTACAAGCATTAGAATTGACGGCAGTATGAGCTGCATGCAACTGTCTGATATTGGAGGAAGATAAAATATCCCTAACCCATTGGCAAAAGTGGTCACCATGAGAGGCAGGAAGAGTTGTGTCCTGAGAAATGTTACTTAAATCAACATTCCAAGTTTGAAGAATTTCTTTAAGTGTAAGGGCCATAGGTTGGTTTTCATTTTACTTGCTATCATAAAAGGAATTCCAATGGGTATCATACAGGTACTCAAAACTACGATGTGATGGGAGATTCTGGAGCTTAGTAACATACTCAGATAGCAATGTTTTTCTTCTAAGATATAACGGGAGATCATGAACTTCAATACAAAGGCTTTGGATGGACTTTTCCAGTAATATCAGATTCCTGGATCTGATATTAGTTCATAGATGAGTGACATATGCTTGGAAATTTAGCTTGCTATCTAATATCAGATCCAGGAATCTGATGTTATTAACCAGTGGTATCGGATTGTTGTTTAGCTGTAGTTCAGGATTGGCGTGGAGGGCATGTCGCTTATAAAAGTGAGTGGTGGTAGATTTAAGCTCTGTTAGTTGATGTCCATCACATGAGGTCCAGAATTTAATTTTGTTTATGGCAAGCTGGAGTTGACAATCTATAATGTTCATGCTTTACAACTGGCAGGAGATGAGGTAAGATCATCTGCATACATGTAAGCCTCAACAGTTTTGGCGATGTCCCATGTCATCTTGTTGAATTGTGACTAGGGTTGCACTAAGTATGGTTCCCTGTGGAATTGCTTCTTCCCGAATATAAGAGCTAGTGTATGTTTTCAAAGCAGACCTGAAAACAGCGCATAATAAGAAAATTCTGAATTATCTCAGGGAGATGACACCTTAGCCATAGATAGAAAAGATCCATAATAATACCATGTCGCCAAGTAGTGTCAAATGCCTTTTCAGTATATAAGTTAACCATCACTAGATGTTTCATGACAAAGGCATTGTGAATATTGGATTCAGCTTTGATGAGTAAATCAAGAGTGGATCCGTTCTTCCAAAAGCCATATTGATGATCTGATAAAAGATTCTCTGATTCTAAGATCCATGTAAGTCTCGTGTGAATCATTCTCTCAAAAATTTTCCCATACATCTTGTAAGAGATATTGGCCTATAATTTTGCAACAAGGAAGGATTTTTGCTAAGTTTTAGTAAGGTAAGAATGAAAGAATGGTGCCAGGAAAGAGGATAAATATTTTTTTGAGAAGATCCGATTACAGAAAATGAGTAGAGTAAGTAAGTCCTTTTCAAGTAGTTGTTTTAAGCATAATGTAATGAATGCCATCTGGGCTGGCAGAACTATTTGAAGATTTATTTAAGATTTATTGGAGTTCTGTTAAAGTAAGCGGTTGATTGTACGGAAACAAAAGATGTGTGGAGAAGTTAATTGAAATATGAGTTGCCATGGTTTCTAGAGCAGTTTCTAACTGAATGTGCCTGGAAGGTATATTTGAGTTAACAAGAATGGTTACACCTCTGTGGGCAGGAGTCACTGAGCTCCTGTCCTTTCTATACTCTGAGCATTGTATACAGGTTGCAAGGAAGGCCCATGGTGTCCTATCGATGATCTATCGAACTTTTGCAAGTAGAGATAGGGATGTGATAATCCCATTATCCTTTTATCCCATTCTGCTGATCAATTCGGCCCTGGAAAGATTGTGCAGGGATCAAGGGGTAGAATTTTTTTCAGCCTGGTCTGTACTTGTTAACAGGAGAGACTGCTTCTAAAGGGATGGGATACACTTAAATAGAAAGGGTGCAAGAATGTTTGCTGATGCTATCGAGGCAGTGTTAGGTGGGTCGGAAAACTGCTAGATTGGGAGGATACAAGGACTAATAGATTAACAGTAGCCACTGGCAGAGGAGAAAGTGATTCTTGCACTGCTTCTATTGGAATGAGCAGCAGCCTGGAAAATAAGATGCAGGATATTTCAGAGACTGCTGGGAATCATTGGGGTACAAGTAAACACATGGGTTGTGTTAGGGTAGCTAAGAAAAAGAACAGGTGCATGTATACTTGCGTGTACACCAATGCTAGGAGTTTAGTAAATAAATTTGATGAATTTGAGGTATTGCTCAAAACATCAAAGGCAGATATTGTTGGGATTTCAGAGACGTGGTGACACACAGATATAAGGAATGCAGAACTGGAATTTGGGGAGTACAATGTCTACAGAAAGGATAGACAGGATAGGAAGGGAGGAGGGGTTATGCTATTAGTTAAGAAACACATAAAATCCAAGGAAGTGAAGCCAGTCGACATCGCTGGACAGTGCAGTGTCGAGTCAGTTTGGTGTGACATAAGCATTGGGAGATCAAAATTGAGAGTAGGAGTGTGCTATAGGCCTAATGACTTTGATGAGTATAATAGGAAACTGTACAGAGAAATAGAGTGGGCCAGTAAATCAGAGAGTCTTATTATGGGGGATTTTAATTTCCCAGATATTGACTGGAATTTGGGTGCTGGTCACTCACACACTAGCAAGGCTTTTGTGGATTTATTGGATGATTGTTTTCTACATCAGCATGTTCGGGAGGCAACTAGAGGGAGTAATACTCTTGATTTGATTATCAGTAGTGATTCTTCATGCATTAAGAATCTGCAGATAAATGAACCACTAGGTGGCATTGATCACAGTGTTCTGAAGTGGGATTTACTCAAAGAGGTAACTACCATTAGGGGTCAAGGGAAGGGCTATTGCTTTCGTAAAGGCGACTACGATGGACTGAGACAGTATTTAAATTCGATACAGTGGGACCAACTGATGATGTTACCAACAGCAAATTCAAAATGGGAAGCATTCAAAGAACTTATCTTGGAAGCTACTAGGCTTTACATACCAACTAAGAAATATTGTTCAAGGTTTAGGCCTAAATGGATGTCAGATGAATTAATGAGGCATTTGGCAGAGAAGAAAAATGCATGGGATACATACAAATTAACACGTGACACAGAAGCCTATGATAGATACAAGTTGATCTGTAACCAAGCCGAAGGAGGTTAGGCAGGCGAAGGCAGATTATGAGAAATCCTTGGCAAGGGATGCGAAGAAAAACAGCCAAGAGTTCTTTGCTTATGTAAACTCTAGAAGGAAGGGGATGAATCAGATTGGTCCACTTGATATCGATGGGTTAACTGTTGATGATTCTGCTCAGGTAGCTAACAAACTAAATGAATATTTTGCATCGACATTCACACATGAGGAGTTATTCAGCGAGGGGAATGCCAGAGGTGTATTCAACTCTGGCAGTAAGCTAGAGAATCTTGTAATAACTGAGAGTAAAGTGGAGGAGAAATTGTTGAAGATAAACACAAGAAAGGCACCTGGGGTGGATGGGATCTATCCAGTTATATTAAAGGAGGCAGCAAAGGAAGTAAGCAAACCCTTAGCCATAATTATGAGAGCTTTCTTGGACTCAGGGGAGGTACCCATGGCCTGGAGATGTGCAAATGTCACCCCAATTCACAAAGGAGGATCAAAGGCTGACACAAGTAATTATAGACCTGTGAGTTTAACTTCTGTTCCCGGAAAATTAATGGAGGCACTGGTTAAAGAAGCACTGCAGGATCATCTAGACAAGACTTCAGTTATAGCTCGGACACAGCATGGTTTTGTTAAGGGGAAGTCTTGCCTGACCAATTTGATTGGATACTATGATGCAGTCACAAAAGAACTGGATGCAGGGAATAACTTTGATATTATATACTTGCATCTTAGAAAGGCTTTTGATACTGTTGCACATGGAAGACTGCTGCACAAATTGGAGCAGTGTGGCATTGGAGGCAAATTGCTGCTATGGATAAAGGGGTGGTTGAGGGGGAGAAGACAGAGAGTGGTAATCAATGGACACTGCTCATCGTGGACTAATGTTATTGCACATGGAAGACTGCTGCACAAATTGGAGCAGTGTGGCATTGGAGGCAAATTGCTGCTATGGATAAAGGGGTGGTTGAGGGGGAGAAGACAGAGAGTGGTAATCAATGGACACTGCTCATCGTGGACTAATGTTATTAGTGGAGTCCCTCAGGGTTCAGTATTGGGTCCTTTATTGTTTTCTATATTTATAAATGATATTGATGATGGTATATCAAGCTTAATGTCCAAGTTTGCAGACGATACAAAGGTTGGGAGGGTTGTCAAGGACACTACTAATACTATGCTGCTGCAACAGGATCTGGAAAGGTTGAGCAGATGGGCTGAGAGGTGGCAAATGAAGTTTAACATTGACAAATGTAAAGTACTACATATGGGAAACAGCAACCCCAGAGCAACGTATCAACTTTGTGGTACCACACTGGCAGTGGTAGAGAATGAAAGGGACCTGGGGGTGGTTGTGCAGGCAGATATGAAGTTCTCTGAGCAGTGCAGATGGGCTGCAAGAGTAGCTCATGGTGTATTGTCAATGATATATAGGAATTTTTCTAGAAGGGATAAGGAGGTGATTATTCCCTTGTATAAGGCAATGGTCAGGCCACACCTAGAGTACTGTGGAGTACTTGAAATGAGGCCTGGAGGCCTCATTTCAAGAAGGATGTAGAGCTGCTGGAACGAGTACAGAGAAGGGCCACAAGATTAGTGAATGGAACAAAGGGGTGCTCTTACGAAGAAAGGCTTAAGTTTTGCGAATTACAGTGTCTGGAGACTAGGCACCAGCAAGGTGATCTGATAGAGGTGTACAAAGCCTTGAATGGCTTGAGCATGCTCAATGCTGATGGGATTCTTCCTCTTGCTCAGAATAATCACCTGAGAGGGCATAAATTCAAATTGAGGAAAGACAGATGTAGGATAGATGTGCAGAAATTTGCCTTTAGCCAGCGGGTGGTTGGTAGGTGGAACAGACTTCCATCCCTTGTCGTGGAAGTTGATAGCCTAAGTAAGTTTAAGGCTCAGCTGGACAGGTATTTCGAACAAACAGAGGGATGAAGTGGAAGTGGTTATTTTTTATTTATTTATTTTACTTTATTTTTTTTTGGCTGATGCTGCATAAGCTTGCTTTCTTGCATCAAATGCCTCTACTAATGCTAATGCTAATTATATAAGGCTTATGTTAGACCACACTTGAAATACTGTGTTCAAGTATGGAGACCGCACCTAAAGAAAGACATCGAGCTTCTTGAAAGGGTGCAAAGAAGGGTAACTCGCCTGGTGAGATCGGCAAAAGGGCATCCTTATGAAGAAAGACTTCGAATATGTGGGTTGCAGAGTTTGGAAACTAGACACCTTAGAGGAGATTTGATTGAGGTGTTTAAGGCTCTGAGAGGCATCAGTAAAATGAATGAGGGCAAAATTTTCAAGATTATAAATGATGCTAGAACTAGGGGACATAAATTCAAGTTACGGGGGGGAAATGTTTAGATTGGACTGCAGGAAGTTTTATTTTAGCCAGCGAGTTATAAATTACTGGAATAAGTTGCCTTCATGGGTGGTAGAGGCCGACAGTTTGGGGAAATTCAAAGGTCATCTGGATAGTACTTTCGGGTAAGGGAAGCACATAGGATGATAGGTTTAATTTCCTTTTTTTTTTTTTTTTTATTTTGTTCGGATTTTTTTTTGGCTGGTGCAGCATAAGCCATAGGCTTTCTTGCACCATGCGGCCGTTACTAATACTAATACTATACATAGTGAAATTTGTAAATTTTAGCGAAGCTTGTGATGATAAGAACGTTTGATGATAAGAAAGATTAATAAATCTCTTAAATCAACAGAATTGCTACTTAGTCTTGTTGTTGTTGTTGTTAAATTTGTTGGTGCATCAGCAACTTAGGCTATAATGCACTGGTTACTGTCTAATATCTTCTTAGTTTGTCTTACACGTGATATGGTTCATATATTGTGATATTTATTTATCAATTTTAGAAAGAGAAAAATGTCATTCATGTCCTCACGATCTCCTAGAACATTCTGTAATGATAACCGGCTGGAGTTATGAAAATGAGAGAAGAAAGCAGATTTCCGTTCTTGCAGATATAGCGGGCATTCCAGGATGATATGTTTTACTGTTAGTGAACATAAGCAGTTGCTGCATTGTGGAGGATCATCGTTTGTTAGTAGGTAGCTATGTGTGAGGAATGTATGACCAATGCGTAATCTGGCTAGGATGGTTTCTTCTTTTCTGTTTCGTCTCAGACTGGATTTCCATTGCTTGGGTTCTCTCTTGATTTCAAGAAGTTTATTATTTGCTTGACCTTGCCACATGCGTGTCCACTGTTGTTTATACATCTGTTTGATAATGGATTTATGGTCAATATAAGGAGTCCTGAAATTAGATGGTATCACATTTGTAGCACATTTAGCAGCTAGATCTGCCTGCTCGTTTCCTAGTATTCCAGCGTGTCCAGGGATCCAACAAAATATTACTAGCTGTCCATGTCCATGAAGTTCTAGTAGCTGTGCCCAAATGTTTTGTACCAGCGGATGACTAGGGAAGAATTGACGCTGTAGAGAATTAACAGCACTCAATGAGTCCGTATATATGATGGATTTGGTACACGACTCTTCTTTGATATTCTCTAGAGCTAGAACAATGCCGTATAGTTCTGAGGTATAAGTACTGCATTCAGACGGAAGCTGTCTGGAGATGGTGATATTTGGTAATACTACAGCGGTACCAACTTTACTACCAATTTTGGATCCATCTGTATATATTTGAATGAAAGTGCTAAACTCAGAGGAGTGGGTCTTATGAATTTGTCTAATGTTGGAATCTGGAAGGTTATTCTTTCCCCATTGCTGAAAGTGTCTATCAATATGTATCGGGGGCATTTGCCATGGCTGGGTTTCCATGCTAGTGTCCTGAAGAATGTTAGTAAAATTCAGGCCCCAGCTTGTGATAAGAGCTTGAAGCCTAATGCCAGATGGTTTATTGAGCCGTGGTTTACTTTCATAAAGTTTACTCCATTTGGGTATAAAGAGATATTGCCATATGGGATGATGTGGAAGACTGCTGATTTTGGCTGCGTAATTTAGTAACAGTACTTGTCGTCGAAGATGTAGCGGTGGCTCATAGGCTTCGGTATATAGACTTAAGATTGGTGAAGTACGAAAAGCCCCCAGTGCAATTCGTAGGGCACTATGATGTACAGGATCGAGCCATTTAAGTGCACTCGGTCTGGCCGAGTCATATGCAGGAGACCCGTAGTCTAACCTGGATCTAATCAGCGATCGATATAGCTGTAGCAACATGTAGCGATCTGCGCCCCATGACATGGAGGAAATTACTCTCAGAAGATTTAGTTTTCTAAGACAACTTGTACGGATATGTTTTATATGCTGCAGAAAGTTTAATTTTTTATCAAAAATTACACCAAGGAATCTAATACTAGGCTGGAAAGTAATACGATGAGAATCTAACTGTAGGTCTGGATCAGGATGTAAAGAACGTTTGCGACAGAAGTGTACGGCTGTTGTTTTTGGTTTAGAAAGTCGATATCCGTTGTTTTTGGCCCAAGAGACTATTTTGTTAATAGTACCTTGTAGTTGTCTTTCAATTAGTCGCATATTTTGAGAGTGACATGAGATGGCAAGATCGTCAGCATATAGGTATGCATCAACTGTATTAGGTATACACTTGGTTATGGCATCAATCCTAATGGCAAAGAGTGTAGCGCTCAACACTGAACCTTGGGGAACTCCCTCTTCTTGTACATATGCTCGAGACAATGATGAATGGAATCGGACTTGAAATGATCTATTGCCTAGAAAGTTTTTAATGAATATCGGCAGATGACCCCGAAGTCCACATTTATGTAAGTCCTGAAGAATCCCATATCGCCAAGTTGTATCGAAGGCTTTCTCTATGTCAACGCATATCATGACTAGGTGCTCGTTTCTGAGGAAAGCGTTCCGGATATTTGTTTCTGCTTTGATAATGAGATCAAGTGTAGATCTTCTTCTCCGGAAGCCATGCTGGTTTGGACTTAGAATGTTTTCCGTTTCTAGAAACCATGTCAATCTAGCATTAACTATTTTTTCTAATGTTTTTCCCAGACAACTGGTTAGAGAAATAGGGCGGTAGTTTCTGGGATCTGTGTGGTCTTTTCCTGGTTTCGGGAAAGCTAGCACATAAGAATGGCACCAGCTAGCAGGGTAATACTCCTCTAGAAAAATTCTGTTATACAGTTGTAATAGGGCAGTTAATGAATCCTCACTTAAATGAAAGATCATGGTGTAAAAAATTCCATCGGGGCCTGGAGCACTATTCTTTAATTGGGAAAGTGCACTGCGCAATTCAATCATGGTCAGAGGTAGGTTATACGAATATGGGACGGCAGTATTAAATTTTAGTTTGTATTTTTCTGTCCGGGATTTTAACAATTGAAATGCTGGTTCATATGTGGCAACAGCTGAAAGTGTTTCAAATGAATTACCTAAGATATTGGCAATCTCCAGAGGTTCAGAAATTTCCTTCCCTCTTACGAGTAGAATAGGAGAAATTGTTTGTGTGTATTTGCCATTAATTCGTTTGATCTTTTTCCATATTTTAGAAGTATCTGTGGATCTGTTTATCGTGGAAGCGAAACGTGCCCATGCTTCTTTTTTACTCTCTCGTCTTATATGACGAGCTTTAGCTCTGGCTCTCTTAAACTGTAGGAGGTTGGCTGTAGTTGGATATTTTCGAAACAGATTCCAGTACTTATTTCTTTCTTTTTTAGCATTGTTACATGCTTCATTCCACCACATTTTTGGATGAAGCCTGATTTTGGATGAAGATTTTGGAATAGCAGCCTCCGATGCTTTCATTATTTTTCGTGTAGTATACCTGACTGCAGAATCAATTGTGAGGGTTGTTATGACGGCAGTATCTATTCGAGCTATTTCCTGGTATTTAGTCCAGTTAGCCTTTTCAAATTTCCAGCTTGTCCTAATTTCTCTCTGGGGAGGAGAACTTGAGCTAAAAGTACAGATGATAGGAAAGTGATCGCTACCACAAGGGTTGTCAGTAACAGTCCAGTCTATGATAGGAAATATTGTTGGGGAGCATATTGAAAGATCAATAGCTGAACTTGAACCAGATGGAGAGTGTATGTATGTGTGATCACCAGTGTTTAGAATAGTTAGATTATGTTTATCTAAAAATTTTTCTATTATCTGTCCTCTAGAGTCAAGATGTTGGGAACCCCATAGTGGGTGATGGCCATTCCAGTCACCCATAATACAAAAGGGAACAGGTATTTGCTTAACTATATCATCTAAATCATCAAGGCTGTATGAATGGTTTGGCGATAGATACAACGAAACTAATGTTACTGTTATACCAATGGTGACACGAACTGCAACTGCCTCTAAAGATGTTTGCATGGGGATAGGTCTACAGGGAACTACAGAGTTCACTATGACTGCTACTCCTCCATGAGCTGAGTTAGAGGAACTTCTATCTTTTCTATATATAGTATAATGTTTAATTGTCATAGACACTGTATTTGTGAGATTGGTTTCTTGAAGGCACACTGCAACAGGCTTATATTTACTTAATAGATCGTAAAAGTCATCTACGTTACCACGGAGCCCACGGCAATTCCACTGAATAACTGTACTCATTGTTTGGTTTTAACTGGTGTCTGCTAACATCCGTGAAGTAGTCTGCTTACGCCTGTCTAGTTTCCCCTTTTCCTTCTTTGAGAATACTGGTCTGCCTGTGTCGATGTCATCTTCTGGATGAATTTCAAGAATTGTATCGTCATCGCCTGCTTTTTCATCGATGTCCATGGTATCAGATCTGAGTTTGTATTTATCACTTCTTTCAGAGCTCTTGATTTGTTCTTTCTGTTGCTGTTTGGGATTCTTATCTGGAGGAACTGTTACTGGTGTATTTACTTCTTTTGTTACATATCTGGAGGGAGAGTGTTCCTTTGATGAAGAAAGTACTGATTTAGCCCAACCAGATATAGAGATATTTGGAGGGACTGAGCAGTCAGTTTGAGTTGATATTGAGCGTAGTCGTTGAGTAATTGATGCATACGTAGATGATTTGACAGGAGTTGTAAATTGTTTTTTTGCCTCTTGATATGACACCTTATGCTCTATTTTATATTTCTGAATATTCTTCTCTCGTTTCCATTGATCGCAGTCCTTAGAGAAGGCAGAATGATTTCCATGGCAATTAGGACAGTTTTGAGTTTCCTTGTTACAATCGGTATGTGTGTGTTCTTTAGAACCGCAAGCAGCACAAGTGACTACACCTCTGCATACCGTTTGCGAATGACCAAATTTTTGGCACTTGAAGCACCGTACCGGATTGGGAATGTATGGTCTAACATGACATCTGAGGTATCCAGCCTTTATAGTTGTGGGGAGAATTGATGTTTTAAAAGTCAGTATAACTGTCCGAGTAGGGACAAGCTCTCCATCTCTTTTGATCAAAATTCTTTTGGCGTGGATTACATTTTGGTTGTTTAATTCCTGGACAAGTTCATCTTCCGATACATTTAGGAGATCCCATTCTGATATTACCCCTTTAGAGGAGTTCAAGGTGGCATGTGGGGTAACCTTTGTGGGAATTCCACCAAAGGTAGAAATTTTCAGGAGTCTCTCTGCATGTCTATGTTCGTTCATCTCCACTAATAAATCTCCAGATCTTAATCGACGAACCATTTTTGGAGGGCCAGCCACATTTTCGAGACATTTCTGAATCAAAAATGGAGATAACTTACTCAGTGGTTGGTCTGTGGAGGAATGCAATATTAAAAAGAGAGGAGCAGAATAATCTGTCCCTTCTTTTTTTTGTCTCTTGGCATGGGATGGGTTTAAGTCATGATCTAGGTCATGCCTATCTAGATCTGGATCAGTAGATCCGCAGCTGGACTGTTTTGTGTTTTCCATTACTGCTCCTTTTAGCCCTGGGAGAGTGGATTTCTTCTCCCAGACTTCCAGCCCCGCCACGTGGAGGCAGGAGCGGTGCTACCAGTGACCAAGCGATAAAGAGATTAGTTGTTAGTGTGTTAATAAGTTATTCCTATATACAAAAAGAAAGGTGTCTTGCCTTTCTGTCAAGTGAGCTAACTTCTTTACTTCAGAAGTGCAAAATTAAATAACTTCAGAAAAATAACACTATTCTATAATCAACCGCTCTTTTAAGTAAATCGCTTTCAAAATCACTTAGAAATCGCTATAGTCACTCGCTTGGCACTCGGGGCCTAACTTAGTCTTCTGCAGTTCCATTGTATGATATTGGACATTAAGGTTTAGTTGTTTGGCAGATTGGTCTGACTGTTTTTTTTGTAGGTGGCACTTTCTTTCTGTTTTTTTTTTCTTTTTTTGGGAAGAAATGGCAACCTGAACCCATGGTGTCATTCATACAGAGTTGTAAAATGGGCTCCTCATTATCTAAAAGTTCATTTACATTCATACTATTGGTGTTCGATGCCCTTTTTTTTTTTTTTTGAGTGTGCGGCAGACTTCGATCGTTGCATCTCATATGGGACCGATGGAGTATCACTAGGGATGCTGAATGGGGGATTTGTGGCTTCACTAGATATTCCTTGGAGGAATATCTTTTTTAGAGGTTAATAGTGAAGATTTGATCCAATTAACAAGAGAGGTGTTAGGCAGAACTGATACATCTGTTTGTGCTGCAGTAGAAACAGTTTCAAGTTTGAGCAGCATAATTTGCCTACATGCCTCAGGAAATGTAACTTTATTTTCTTTGTACCTTTGGATTTTCTTTCCTGTTATCCATATTTCACAAGCTTTGGATAAGGCTAGGTGTCTTCCTTTGCAGCTTGGACAAGCAGGGGTTGTGACTGAGGAATCAGCTTGAGTATGCTCCTTAGATCTAAAGATGGCATCACCTCAACAAGCCTGCTGGGAATGACCATATTTCTGGCATTTGAATGGGATTTGGAATGTAAAGTCGAATCTGACAGCTTAAATAGCCAGCTTTAATTGAGGACGGTAAGTCCAGTGCTGAATGTTAAAATGATGAACCTAGTTGGAGTGATCTTTTTTACTCACGATTCATTTCACATTTATTACTTTTCGACTACGGAGTTCCTGGAGTAGTAGTTAGGTTCCACTCACTGAAGACACCTTTTGATGAATTTATGATTTTGTGGGGAGTAATTGACTGTCAGCCCACTAAATGTAATTTTCTTTAACAGCTGCTCAGAGTATTTTGAGGTGGCTGTTTCCAATCAGGAGGTCTCTATATTGTAGTCTTTTCACCATTTTTGGTAATCTAGTAATGGATTCCTAATATTTTTGAATCAAGAATGGTGATAACTTACCCACAGGTTGGGTGGATAGAGAATGTATCATCAGGAAATGTGGTATATTATCACGACACTGTGCTTCCCTTCGAAGTCTTTTGGGTTAGATGGACTCATGGTCAATGTCAGAAGGTTCTGATCTAGAGCTTGAAGCTCTAAAGGTGGATAATTGTTTGTATCCATGATGGCTCCTTTTGGTTCTGAGTTTATCTGTACCACCCAAGTAACTGGCCCCACCACACGGAGGCAGGAACATTGCCGCTTGGTGGCTAAGCGGTACTTAGCGGTGGACCAGCTATAAGAGGTTAGTAAAACAAATAAAAATTAAAGAAAAGGTACCTGAGTTTCTGGGTTCTCTTCCTAGGACTTTTAAGTTGTTGTTGTTTCTGGTTTTATATAATTGGAAATAAAACTTGAACAGGCGCAATATAGCCGAAGCACCAAGAGGTGCATCGGCTATATTGCGCCAGTTCAAGTTTTATTTCCAATTATGTTGTTACTGATGTTGGCATATTAGATACGGTTTGTAGGGTTTATTAAACTGAGGTATGTAAAGAGTTCATTTACATTTGATTTTTCTACCATAATGAGTTCAAGGCTTAATGGCCCATTTGCATGCGATTTGAAAGCTGATTGGCTAGCAACTTGACCGTGGACATTCTATGATGACATGCTTCACTGTTAGCATGGTCAGACAGTGTGGGCATTGTCTGACCATACTAATACCTTAGACCTCTGACCATAGGAGTGCATTAAATGTGTGTGGCCAATGGAAGCCAGGCAAGGATAACCTCTTCATATCAGTTTGACCGAAAGATTGATTTCCAAGATTTCGGCTACTATTTTATTTGGTATAATTTGTTGTTAGTTTGAGATTTCCAGGTCTGTGTCTATATGTTTTCAGAGGCCTTTCGAATGATGTTTTTAAAGTCATTGTGTGGAATTTTGTGTTGGTGAGAATTTTTATTTAACGGATGTTTTGCAGCTTGATCCGTGTGTTCATTACCCAGTATTCCAGAATGATCAGGAATCCAAGTGAATCTGACTTTTTGGTTTTTTGTCCTAAGGTTTAATAAGCAGCAGATTCATTAAGTGCAATATATGCTTTACAGATGAGATGGATGATCTATCTGTAAAGCATATATTGCACTTAATGAATCTGTAAAAAGGATACTTTTTATAAGGGAAGTTTTGGCAATGTGATCTAGTGCAAGACTTATTGCAAACAATTTGGCACTATAAATACTGTACTCTATTGGAAGAGATTGAGAAATTATGCTGTTTGGCAAGATGACTGCAGCACCATGTGTATCCGTCATGGAGCCATCAGTGTACAGATGAGAATAGTCAGAGAATTGCATTAAATAAGAGGAATGTAGCTGTTTTATATGTTAATTTGAGATATTGTTCTGTTTCCATTTTGTGAGTTCCATGTCACAGTCAACTGAACTGATTTCTCATGGCAGAAGGGTTGTGGGGATATTTTGGTAGATTTTATCCATGCATAAGTTCCATTGTGAAAGTAATTCTTTTAGTCGGATACCTGTAGGTTTGCATATGCTAGGTTTGTTCGCATATAAGGTTTCCCATTTCGGATTATAGAGATATGGCCATGTTGTATGTCCGGGAAAGCTTTGTATTTTCACAGCATAGTTTAGAAGAACTTTTCTATGAAGACTAAGTGAGAGTTCATGGATCTCTGTGTATAAGCTGTGCACAGGTGAGGTACGAAATGCTCCGGAAACAACATGCACTATGGTGAATCGGATCTAACCAATCCAACACACGTTTTCTAGCTAAAGAGTAGATTGGAGAACTGTAATCTAATCTGGATCTAATCATTGCACGATAGATATGCAAAAGTGAAAAACGATCAGCGCCACATGTGATGGCAGATATTGCTCGGAGAATGTTTAATTTGTTTAAGCACACTGTATGTAGATATTTTATATGTTCTAGGAAATTAAGTTTGTGATCCATGATTAGTCCTAGTAGTCGGATACTCTGCTTTAGTGGGATTTGTTCATTGCTTATTCTTTGTGATAAAGTAACAAGAGCTCTAATGATAACCCCATTCGCACGAGTTCTTTTCTCAGTTCAGTAACCTTGGGTTCCACTGAGCTGCGACTTTAAATTAACTAAAATCATAAATAATGAACGGACATTTCTTATGCTGATGTTAAAAAAATTTTGAAAGTTCTCAGCATGAATTGTTGAGGAGGCTTCCATCCTGCAGTGGGTTGATAATGGCTGCACTTTACTTTTTTTTTTTTACTTTTTATTCTTAGTTCTGGGTCAGGATGCATTTTTTGTTTTCTGCAGAAGTGTATTGCCGCTGTCTTTTGTACTGGGATTCAATATCCATTATAGATTTACCAGGGCTCTATTTTGTTTATAGCACATTGAAGCTGTCTCTCGATTGCCTGCATATTCTGTGAGTGACATGAAATAATGAGGTCATCAGCATATAGATATGTTTCTACTGTTTCTGGAATAACTTCTGTGATAGGATTAATTTTGATAGTGAAAAGTGTTGCACTAAGTGTTGCCTTGAGGTACCCCTGTTCTTGATTGTATGTTTGAGACAGAATATGATGGCAGCAGACTTGGAAAGTTCTGGAGGAACTTTGGTAGATGGCCTCGCAGTCCTAATTTATGCAATTCTTGTAGGATACCATATATCCAGGTAGTATCGAAAGCCTTTTCAATGTCAAGGCATATCATAACAGGATGCTCATTTTGGAGAAAGGCATTGCATATGTTTGCTTCAGCTTTTGTCATCATATCTATTGTTGATCTGTTTTTCGAAAACCGTATTGGCTCGGACTAAGAAGACTGCGAGTCAAGAAGCTATTTTAAGCAATCATTCACCATTTTTTCTAGAATTTTACCAAGACAGCTAGTGAGGGCAATAGGGTGATAATTATATGGATTTGAGTGGTCCTTCCCTGGTTTTGTAAAGGCCAGCACAACTGCATGCCGCCAAGAGTCTGGAAATGTGTCCTCAAGGTATATCCTATTAAAAAGCAGCAAGAGCAGGGATAAGAAATTCCTGGTGAGATGTTTAATCATTTGGTAGTGGATTCCATCCGGACCTGCTGCACTTTTTTTTGATTTGGCTAAGGCTTTATGCAATTCACATTTATAGTAAATGTTTATAATGTGCTTTTGCTCTGGCTTTCTTATATTTTATGAGGTTAGTGGCTGTGGGGAACTTTCTGAATTGATTCCATGACTTATTTTTTCTTTCTTTGCTTCCAAGCATTCTTCATTCCACCACTGTTTGTAATGTTTATGGAACTGATTGGTTGTCTTTGGTAATGCAATATTTGTTGCAGAGATTATTTGGTTTGTAACATAAGCAACAGCACTATTGATATCAGAACGTCTTCTAGTTTTCTCATTTAAAGAAACAGCACATTGGTACTTTTCCCAGTTTGCTTTGCAAAATTTCCATTTTTTCCCTTCTTATAAATTGTGGCATGTCATTTGTTAATAGGTGATAAACATTTGGGAAATGAACACTGCTATAAGGATTATTTGAAACAGACCAGTCAAGAATAGGAAAAAGAGGCAGGGGAACAGATGGTGAGATCAATTGCAGAAGTAGTCCCTGCTGGTAAATGGACATGGGTGCGAGTACCTGTGTTTAAGAGTGTTAAGTTCCTGCTATTTAGAAGTTTTTCAATCATCTGTCCTCATTTGTCTGTATGAAATGAACCCCAAATGATATGATGCCCATTAAGATCTCCCATCAGACAGAATGGTGGTGGTAATTGGTCAATTAAGTTCCCAATATCTTGCAGTGTGTACGTATGGTTTGGTGAAAGGTATAATGAAACCATGGTGAGGGTAATTCCAGTCACAATATGTACCACGACTGCTTCAAGAGGTGTTTGCAGCTGAATATACCTAGATGAAATATTAGAGTTGACCAGAATGGTGACCCCTCCATGAGCAGCTGTTGTGGTTTTTTTTTTTTTTATCTTGCCTATATATATTGTAGTGCTTGATTGAAATACTTATGTGCGGAGTTAGATTTGTTTCTTGTAAACAAACACTTGCAGGATTGTAGACAGAAATGAGATCGTTGATATCATTAAGGTTACTTTGTATCCCACAACAATTCCACTAAAGAAGTGTATGCATTATTTGGTCTTAGTTACTGTGTCTGGTGATTTACAATGGGCTGCCTGTTTGATCCTATCTGTTTTGATTTTTTCTTTTCTAGGGAAGCTTGGTCAACCTCCACTGTCCATATCATCAGTTGCGTAAAGTTCCAGGACTGGTTCATCTTCTTGCCCTTTTTTGTCGACTTCCATAGTATCAGAATTTTTCTGTTTTTTTATCTATACGTTTGGCAGGATTTGCAACTGTTGGTTGGTGTTGGATCTTCAGCATCTGGTGGGATTATAATGGGAGTATCTATTGCCTATCAGCTTTTGGTTTTGTCTGTAAAAGTGTGCCCAATCCACTATTGAGATGTTATGCGGAACAGAGATGTCAGTTTGTGTTGCAATTACTTTTATTTTCTATACTGCCATTGCTGCTGCATATGATCTCACTGCTGTGAGCAATGCTATCTGCTTTTTAGCTTCTTGGTGTGTAACCTTGTGCTCGGTTTTATATTTCTGTACTCTATTTTTCCATATACTGCAGTCTCTGGAGTAGGCAAGATGGTCTCCTTTGCAGTTTGGGCAGCGAGGAGACAATGCATTGCATTCTTTATCGTTATGATCTTCTGAGCCACAGTGCACAGATAACTTTGCATACTGTTTGGGAATGGCCATACTTTTGACACTTGAAGCATCTTATTGGATTGGGGATGTATGGCTTTACCTGGAAATTCAGGCATCCTGCCTTCGCTGATGTTGGTAGAGTAGGAGTGTTGAAAGTAAATATGATAGTATGAGTTGGTATCAAAATTCCATCCTTTTTGATAAGAATTCTTTTTGCATGTATGTAAAACACCATTCTGGTGTTGTAACTCTTGTACGATTTCTTTTTCAGAGCTGTTTAGGAGGTCCCATTCCATAATAATCCCTTTTTATGTATTTAAAGTGGCATGTGGAATGACTTTGATGGGAATCCCGCCAAAAGTTGTGGTTTTGAGAAGTTCTGAATGTCAGTGATTTGTTGTTTCTATCAGTAGGTCTCCTGATTTCAAGCGGCAAACCATTTTCGGTGGACCAGCTATATTCAAGACACCTTTGTATTACAAAGGGTGAAAGTTTACTAAAAGGCTGGTCTGAAAAATTAGAAAGAGTGGAGAGATGGTTTGGATCATCTTTCTTTTGTCTTTTGGTAATAGATGGATTAGGGTCACCTTTCTGCCGATTATGGTCAGTTTGATCCATATCTCCAGGTAAGGCCTGGTTTGTCAAGTCCATTGTTGCTCCTTTTAGCACTGAAAGGATTATTTTTCCTTTCAGGTTTCTGACCCCGCCACGGGGAGGCAGGAGCTGTACCACCCAGTAACCAAGCGGCTAGAGAGGTTAGTTTGTTAGCGAGAAAATTAATAAATGTACTAAGAAAAGAAAGGTGATTTCCCTTCTTGGGTTCTTACTTAGAATCTGTTAAGCACAGAACCACTTATAATGAACTGAAGATGAGAAAAATGCTGGAAATAAAACAGAACAAAATCACTTGGAAAGATCACTCTATATGTCACTTGAGAAAAATCGCTTGGCACTCGGGGCCAGGACTTTTAAGATAGTAGAGCTATTTAACAGAAAAATGTAATAAGCAGAGAGAAAACCAAGGAAAACTGAGTCACAGGAGAGAATTTATGATCTTCAATTGCACAAGAAATGCTTGGCACCTGGGGGCTCTCCAGATGGGATGGGATGGGATTGGAAAGGAGGCTACAGATTTTGACTGCATAATTAAGGAACATCTTTCTTATAAGGTGAAGTGGAGGTTCATTGGCATCTATATATAGACTTTGACAAGCGAGGTCCTGAATGCTCCAAGAAAAATCCCGTAAATTCATGCTCATTTATCTAATCAGGATCTGATCATAGCTCAGTACAGATAGAGGTACATACAGTGACTGCCCCCCACCCCATATTATAGATAATATAACTTGAAGTTCAGTTTTTTCATACAGTTCATGGATGTTTCCATTGTCTCTGGAATGCGAGTTTGGCATAGAGTACAGACCTAAGAATTGGATGATCTTGGTAAGTGGTATGGGCTAAGTTCCCAGTAGTAATTCAGGTTTTGGATGTAGCTGATGCTTTTTTCAGAAACGAATAAGTTTTGGTTTTTGAAGCAGAGATGGTAACCATTATGTGGAGTCCATGATGCCATTTTGTTTATTGCAAGTTGTAACTGTTGCTCAGCAGAATGCATATTCTGTGAATGGCAAGACAAGATATATGACTCGAATCAACCAGTGCAATCCCACCACTTTGCTTATTGCAGACTTCAAGTGTTGGAACCCATGTTTAGTCTCCAGAACAAAGCTCTGGTAAACCCACCCCATCTCTTCCATCATGCAGTATGATTGATGTCTTTCGAGGTTATGATGGCAATTATGGCAAGATCCAATCGTCCTTACATTTTGAGGATACAGCACTAAAACGGAATTTGCAGGAGGGCCACTAGTAATAACTAGTGGCCGGCCTGCAAAGCCTACACCAGACCGAAATATTTGTAACTCTCTAGGAAGTTTCCGGATCAGCAAGTGTATAATCTCACTGCCTCTACTCTGCCAGATAGTGACTGGACGGAGTCCGAGTAGTGTGCATGCAGGGGGCATTGTTGAGACCACATTATTTCAAGGAGCTGGGTATATTCATACCATGTGTGCAACATATCCAAAAATTTCATTACTTCATACAGCATGTCCCCCCCACTTTTTCTTACTACCGAATACACCATGAATTTTCAAACTAATAGAGCAAACTTATATGTGAAAAGATCTAAACCTCTCAAACACTTCCTTGTTCGTTTCACAAATATACGCGGTCTCAGTTCTAATCACAATCATGTCCATTTCCACTTACAGTCTGCCAAACACCATGTACCTTTTCTGTCAGAATCTCAGTTATCCGTTGATTCAACTACTTCTCATCTCAGCTGCCCAAATTATTTACTGTAAGATTCCTTTTGCTTCAAAGATGGCATGTGGTTGGGCATGTGTCCGTTCCGATATTCCGTCATTTGTTGTTTGTTATTTGGTTTTTAGGAGCATAGCAACTAAGGCCATATTGCTCCGGGGATATGCAGTGGCCATTCCCTGACCTTTCCGCATCCTCCGTATTTAGTGGTCACAGGCTCGAACTCCGGTCTAATCAAGAAGCTTGTGCTACGCATTGCGGTTCCTACCTACCTGGCTACGGAGGCACCTATTCCCTGTCAGAGACTTTGTAATTTTGAATCTCGTCTTTACGATCTTCTCTGGATTAAAATCTCTCTACCTCATTCTGTCAAATTCATCTGTTGTCTCTACCATTCTCCCAACTCCACAAATCACTTGGAGCTCTTTGACTTCCTCTGTTTGCTACTTGACTTTCTCCAGTCCAACATTCCTAACAGTGAGGTAATTTTCTTTGGTGATTTTAATGTTCCCAATTCCAGCTAGCTTCCGTTTTCCAGTCACACCGACCCAGCTAATCCAGATGCTGAGGCTTTTGCAATTATTAATGACCTCGCACAGATTGTTCATTTACGTACTTAACAAGTACAGGTCACTGTTGAAAAAAAGCTGTAAATTAGTGTTGAATTTGAAAGTGTCTGCAATGTTGCCCAGACACCATAGGAGGGAGTATATGATGAGAGCCTCGTCGATCAATTCGGCCCTGGAAAGATTGTGCAAGGCTCAAGGGGTAGAATTTTTTTCAGCCTGGTCTGTACTTGTTAACAGGAGAGATTGCTTCTACAGGGATGGGATACACTTTAATAGAAAGGGTGTAAGAATATTTGCTGATACTATCGAGGCAGTGTTAGATGGATCAGAAAACTGCTATCTTGGGGGGGGGGAAGGGATATACGGATTAATAGATTAACAGTAGCCGCTGGCAGAGGTGAAAGTGATTCTTGCACTGCTTCTATTGGAATGAGCAGCAGCCTGGAAAACAAGATGCAGGTTATTTCAGAGACTGCTGGGAGTCGTTGCGGTACAAGTAAACACATGGGTTGTGTTAGGGTATCTAAGAATAGGAACAGGTGCATGTATACTTGCGCGTACACCAATACTAGGAGTTTGGGAAACAAATTTGATGAATTTGAGGTATTGCTCAAAACATCAAAGGCAGATATTGTTGGGATATCAGAGACTGGTGTCACACAGATATAAGGAATGCAAAACTGGAATTTGGGGAGTACAATGTGCACAGAAAGGATAGACAGGATAGGAAGGGAGTTATGCTATTAGTTAAGAAACACAAAATCCAAGGAAGTGAAGCTAGTCGACATCGCTGGACAGTGCAGTGTAGAGTCAGTTTGGTGTGACATAAGCATTGGGAAATCAAAATTGAGAGTAGGAGTGTGTTATAGGCCTAATGACTCTGATGAATTTAATAAGAAACTGTACAGGGAAATAGAGTGGGCCAGTAAATCAGTGTCTTATAATGGGGGATTTAATTTCCCAGATACTGACTGGAATTTGTGGGTTGGTCACTCACACTAGCAAGGCTTTTGTGGATTTATCGAATGATTGTTTTCTACATCAGCATGTTCGGGAAGCAACTAGAGGGAGTAATACTCTTGATCTGATTATCAGTAGTGATTCTTCATTATCAGAGTTAAGAATCTGCAGATAAAGGAACTACTATGTGCCAGTGATCACAGTGTGCTCATGTGGGATTTACTCAAAGTGGTAACTACCATCAGGGGTAAAGGGAAGTGTTTTTGCTTTAGTAAAGGTGACTATGGTGGTCTGAGACAGTATTTAAATTCTATACGGTGGGACCGACTGATGCTGTCACCAACAGCAAAATCAAAATGAGAAGCATTCAAAGATTTAATCTTCGAAGCTATTAGGCTTTACATACCAACTAAGAAATATTGTTCAAAGTTTAGGTCTAAATGGATGTCATATGAGCTAATGAGACATATGGCAGAGAATAAAAATGCATGGGATACACATAAATTAATGGATGACATGGAAGCCTATGATAGATATAAGCTGGTCTGTAACGAAGTCAAAAGGAGATTAGCCAGGCAAAGGTAGATTATGAGAAATCTTTGGCAAGGGATGCAAAGAAAAACAACAAAGAATTCTTTATCTATGGAAACTCTAGAAGGAAAGGGATGAATCAGAATTGGTCTATAAAAATGTGACCCCAATGCACAAAGGAGGATCAAAGGGCGACAAAAGTAATTATAGACCTTTTAGTTTAACTTCTGTTACAGGAAAATTATAGGAGGCACTGGTTAAAGAAGCACTGCAAGATAATCTAGACAAGACTTCAATTATAGCGTGGACACAGCATGGTTTTGTTAAGGGAAAGTCTTGCCTGACCAATTTGATTGGATACTACGATGTGGTCAAAAAGGAACTGGATGTAGGGAATAATTTTGATATAATATATTTGGATCTTAGAAAGGCTTTTGATACTGTTGCAAAATGCAAATTGGAGCAGTGTGGCATTGGAGGCAAATTGCTGCTAAAGGGATGGTTGAGTGGGAGAAGACAGAGAGTGGTAATCAATGGACACTGCTCATTGTGGACTAATGTTATTAGTGGAGTCTCTCAGGTTTCATTTTTGTTTTCTGTATTTATAAATGATATTGATGATGGTATATCAAGTTTAATGTCCAAGTTTGCAGATGATATGAAGATTGGCAGGGTTGTTAAGGACAATAATGACAGTACGCTGCTGCAACAGGATCTAGAAAAGTTGAGCAGATGGGCTGAGAGGTGACAAATGAAGTTTAACACATATGTAAAGTACTACATATGGGAAGCAGTAACCCCAGAGTAACGTATCAACTCTGTTGTATTACACTGATGGTGGTAGAGAACGAAAAGGACCTGGGGGTAACTGTGCAGGCAGATATGGAGTTTTCTGAACAGTACAGACAGTCTGCAAGAGTAGCTCATGGTGTATTGTAAATGATATACTGGAAATTTTCTAGCAGTGATAAGGAGGCGATTATCCCCTTGTATAAGGCAATGGTCAGGCTATACCTTGAGTACTGTATACAGGTCTGGAGGCCTCATTTTATGAATGAGGTAGAGCTGTTGGAACGAGTACAGAGAAGGGCAACAAGATTAGTGAACAGAACAAAGGGTTGCTCGTAGGAAGAAAGGCTTATGTTTTGCAAATTACAGTGTCTGGAGACTAGGCACCTGCGAGGTGATCTGATTAAGGTGTATAAAGCCTTGAATGGTTTGAGCATGCTTAATGCTGATGGGATTCTTCCTCTTGCTCAGAATAATCACCTGAGAAGGCATAAATTCAAATTAAGGAAAGACAGATGTAGGATTGATCTGCGGAAGTTTGCCTTTAGCCAGCGGGTAGTTGGTTGGTGGAACAGACTTCCATCCCTTGTTGTGGAAGTTGACAGCCTAAATAAATTTAAGCTTGAGCTGGACAGGTATTTGGAATGAACGGAGGGGCGAAATGGGAGCGATTTTTTTTTTTGGCTGATGCTGCATAAGCTTGCTTTCTTGCATCATATGCCTCTACTAATGCTAATGCTACCTGAATACCAGACAATCCTAACCATAGTGTCAACACGCTTGGTCTTTTTCTCACAAACAACTCTTCTAAGTACACGGTCGAAGTGAGTGGTTCTTTATGTACCTCAGATCATATCAAGTTTTGATCTGATCAAAACTTGGTGATTGTCACTTCTCTAATGGAGCCTTTATCTCATGGCTATTCCCAACCTCGTGTTGTTTGGCATTACAAGAATGCAAAATGGGATGACCTGCGAGATTTCTTTTCCTTGGTCAGATTACTGTTTCAAAACCTATGATGTCAACGTTTGTTCAGATCGTGTCAGTGAAATTAATCTTGTAGGAATGGAATCCTTTATTCCACACTCCACTTTAAAATCTCATCCTTTAACTAAACCTTGGTTTTCCAATAAACGTGCTAAGGCTGGTCAAGAAAAGAATGCTGCATATCGTAATTGTCCTGTTTCAAAATCTTCAATTTCATTTTTTGTATACACCAACGCTTGCAACAATTGTAAAGCAGTTATTAATAGGTTCAAAGCTTGCTTTGGACCTATTAATAACTTATTAATAACAAGAAAACTTGCTTCTTTTTTATTTATAACTGCTTTACAAGAAAACTTGCTTCTTGTCCAAACGGTAGCCGAGCATTTTTGTCTCTTGCCAAAGCTATTGGCTGCAACTTTCGCTTGTCTGTATTCCCGCCACTGTCAAACCAGATGGTTCTATTGTTTGGTTCTATTGATGGTCCTATTTTTTTCCCAACTCGTGTATTAATGATCTTGGTAAATCACCTCCCACCTTTCCCAGCATGCTCCATTCAATGCCTCCTGTGGTTTTCCATTACAAAAAAGGATGTCAGAAGGATTTTGAACAATCTCCATGCTAAGAAAGCTGTAGGTCCTGATGGTATTCTCCATTTTTTCTCAAATCTGTGCTCCTTAACTTACTCCTGTTCTGTCCTTTTTTCACATTTATTCCAATGGTGTTTTTCCTTCTGCTTGGAAATTTGCTTATATCCAGTCAGTTCCTAAAAAGATGATAAATCCCTTCCATCCAATTATCATCCCATTGCAATTAATTCTATTCTTTCTAATGTAACGGAAAAACCAATTAACTGCCAACTCTTAAACTATCCAGAAACTTTTCATCTCATCAATGATTGTCAGTATGGATTCTGTCCGTGTCGATCCACTGGTGATATTCACACTTATGTTACCCATCTATGGACGAATTCAAAGGAAAAAGTTTTGTGAAACTCAAGCAGTTGCTCTTGACATCTCAAAGGCTTTTGATTCTGTTTGGCCTAAAGGTCTTCTAAATAAGCTTCCATCATATGGTTTGCCAGCTGATTTTTGTAATTGGGTATATTCTCTCTGACTGCTCACTGTGGGTGATGGTAGATGGCTTTCTGTCTTCTAACTTCTCCACTAATGCTGGTGTTCTCCAAGGTTCAGTTCTTTTTCCCACTCTTTTCCTCTTGTACATTAATGACCATCTTCCATTGACTGGAAATCCTATCCATAGCTTTGCTGATGATAACACATTGCATTCCACCTTCCAGTTTGAGAAATCTTGCCGTGCTCAAACAGCTTCAACTTCTTGAATATCCACTACCAATTCTTTAAATGCTGATCTCCAGGTAATTCTCTAGTGGGGCAAAGATAACTTAGTTGATTTTAATCCTTCTAAAACTCAGTCCTATCTTACATCTCACAAAAAAGATTCTTCTGCTCTTATGTTTATCTTCGATGACACTCCGATACCTAGGCAAGATCATATATCTTTATTTTGGATTAATCTGACTTCTAATCTCTCTCAGCATAAGCACATTACAAATATTGCTTCCTCTGAAGCTAAAAAACTGGGTTTTCCTTTTCACTCTCAGCGTCATTTTTGTTCCATGCAGCTGTTCACTCTGTACAAATAATAAATCTGCTCTACCATGGAGTATTTTTCTCACACCTGGGGCAATGCCCCCAAAACCTCTATTAGGCTTCTAGATTGCATTCAGAAGAGGGCAGTTAGGTTAATTAATGACTCATCTCTAACAAAGTCTCTTCACTCTCTGTTTCATAGATATTCTGTTTCTGCTGCATGCCTTTTCTGTAGATACTTCCCTGGGCACTGTTCTTCTGTAATTCCTGCTCTCTCTTTCTTTCAAAGTAATCCGAACACGTGCTGTTACCACTCAACATCCTTTTACTGTACAACTTTAAACTTTTAGAACCAACTTTTCTTCTTATTCATTTATTCATTGAACTTCCGTTTCCTGGAACAACCTTCTCTCATACGTATTTCCTGATAATTACAATCTACAGAAGTTCAAGTCTAGCGTCAACAAATATCTTCTTTCAGCTTCTCAATCTCCAACCCATGGTACTTATGGTAATAAGTACTATAGGTTCTAATACCTCTCATGTTTGGGGTTTTCGTAAAAAAAAATATATATACATATATATATCTATATTGATAAGGCTGCCTGCATAGAAGTAGATTAGATAGAAATTTCTGTACCATGTTATTCATGCTGCGCCCAAAGAGTAGCATTAAGTATGAACTCTGTGAAGCATCTTCTTTGTGGAATGCATTTGGAAGGTTCTGTTTTTATTCAAGTTCTGTATGATATCATGGTTAGTTGGCCTTGAAGGCCTATGGCACAGAAGTCTTGGAGGGTGCCACATGGTGTCAAAGGTGTTTTCACCATAAGGTCTAATGTGGATCAAATTTTTCAGAAGCCATATTGATTTTCACTGATGATTGCATGGGATTCCAGATACCATTCCAGTCTATTGTGGACCATCTTTTCTAATGTTTTGCCTAAGCAGCTGGAAAGAGATATCAATCTACAGTTGCGCAAATCTGTCTGATCTTTTTCTTAAACAGCAATAAAGAGTTTAGTGCTTCGTTATCTAGATTTTGCAACATTAGATAGTAAATTATGACCTGGTGTGGCATTTCTTGATTTCTTTAGGGCTTTCTTTAGTTTCAGTATTGTGAAAGACTAATTATATGAAAGAAGTAATCTAGTGCTGAAATTCAATTTGTAATTTTCAGCCTTTATGGTATGAACCATAAAATTTGAACTTTATGGTTCATAAAGTTCAAATTTTCAGCCTCTATGGTTCAAAAATGATTCATATCTAGGTCTATCTGAAATTTTTGCAAATATTTCTGCTAGAGTATTTGCTATTTCCAATGGAGATGATAAATCTTGTCCTCAGAATTGGAAAGGAGGGTGATGGAAATCTACCATTCAGTTCTTTTAATTTTTTCCAGATTATTCTGCTGTAAATATTCTTTGTTATAATAGAGGCAATCTGAATCCATGAGTCTTTTTCCTGATGAGTCATGCCTTAGCTTTAAGTTTTTTGAAATTTATCAGGCTTTTAGTTACTGGGTGTTTACGGAACAAATTCCATATCCTGTTCTCCTCTTTTTTTGGCAAGTCAGCAGGCATTGCTCCACCACTAATTAGCATATTTATGAAGACCTCTACAGACTGTGGGTATAGCACTGGTTGCAGCAGTTAAAATCTGCTGTTTTTTTGTTATTTGGTTTTTAGGAGCATTAGCAACTAAGGCCATATTGCTCCGGGGATATGCGGTGGTCATTCCCTGACCTTTCCATATCCTCCGTATTTGGTGGTCATGGGCTCGAACTCTGGTCTAATCAAGAAGCATGTGCTACGCACTGCTGCTCCTGCTCACCTGGCTACAGAGGTGCCTTAGAATCTGCATTGTGATATGCTTGTGCAGCATCATATATTGATAAGTATGATTGATTAATTATACAGCTTAAGCTTGAAGTACTGTTTGATTATGTATTAAATCCTTAACAAAGCTTATTATCTTAGTAGATCCTTAACAAAGCTTACCTCTTACCTCTGAGATCCGTACTGGTTAAGGTTAAAATTACATGAAAGGAAGGTAAAAAGAGAATAAAACCGAAAGTTCCATTAAATTAATAGATTAATTAATTTAACACACATCCCTGGGAAGGGGGAGGGGAGTGCACCACCTTTTCCTGGTTGTTATTTATAAACTGTATGAAATTTCGCGTGTTGAAAAGCCAAGAGCTAGATGTGAAGCTTTCAATGTCATCGGCTTCCTGACAGGCGACTTTTCATTAAACTTTATATATCTTACCTATTTTCCACAATTCACAGGTTCTAGAGTATGTCGGATGTTGGCCTTGACAGTTTGATGTTTCAGCATCACACTCTGAGTGCGATTTGGACTAGGATTGTGATATGACTAGAATGTGATTTTGACTAGGATTTGGACCCACAGTTAGGACAGATTGAATCTCCTCGACAAACCATTTGTGAGTTACCAAATTTTTGACACGTAACATTTTATTGGATTAAGGATATACAAGGTCTTACTCGGCAGCTGAGGTAACCAACTTTGACATTGACAGGTAAATTTGGAATCAGAATGTAAGTATGATATTTCGTGTGGGAATGAGCTCACCATCTTTTATGATCATGATGTGTTTAGCTTGTATGACTTTTTGATCCTTCAGCTCCTGGATTTGTTCATCCTCTGTGACATTCAAAAGGTCCCACTCTACAATTACTCTTTTTAATGTATTTATAGTTGCATGTGGGGGTAACTTTTACAAGTATACTGCCAAAGTTTGAAAGTTTAAGCAGGGTCTCTGATTGCTTACAACTTGTGGTTTCAGTGAGTAGATCATTTGATCTAAGTCTTTTCAACATTTTTTGTGAACCTGTGGTGTTTTCTAAACATTTCTTTTATGAGAAACGGAGATTGAATACTCATACATTTGAGTGTCAGATGTGCAGAGAGTGAATGATAAGTATGCAGTCTTTTCAAGTGTCTTCTTCTCCAAACTTAAGGGAAATGGAACTTGCCAAGTTCCATTTCCCTTAAGTTTGGAGAAGATGAGCGCCTATACTCAAGTGGAGGGTAGTAATCGTACTCTGTAGTTTGCTCCTTTTGGCTCTGGGGGAAGAGTCTTATTCCCCCAGGATTCTAGCGCCACCATAGGCAAGCAGGAGCAGTGCCTGGTGTGACCAAGCAAAGGTTAGTAACAGTTAGTAACTAACAAGAAGGAGTTTTAATAAATGTCAGAACTTAAAATAACTATATTGATCTGTAAGAATCACTCAGTAATTGCTCAGGAAATTCACTCACTCAAAATGCTTGGCTCCAGGGGCCACACTCAGGGTAGTGGAAAATAAAAAAGACCTTAGAGTAATTCTGCAGTCAGTATGAAGTTCTCAGATAGGATGCCATGACAGCTAATGGAGTTTTGTCAATAATATACAGGAACTTTGCTTTCAGGGATAAGGAGGTGATTATCCCATTGTACAATGCAATGGTTAGGCTGCATATTGAGTTCTGCATACAGGTCTGGATGCCTTATTTTAGGAAGGATGTGAATTGGCTGAAACAGGTTACCCTAGCAAGAAAGGATTAACTTCTGCAAATTCAGCATTTGGAAATTAGGCACTGTGAGGTGATCAGGTTAAGGCTTTGAATGTACAGGGCAAGATCAATGCTGATGGCATTCTCCCTCTTTCTCTGATGACACACGAGGGGGCATAATTTCAAATTAAGGAAGGATGGCTGGAGGATATATATTGGGAGGTTGCCTTCAGCCAGATGATAGTTTAATAATAAGCAGTCTTTATAAATTTAATGAATTAGGGAGGAGATGAACAGGTTATGTAGAAAAGGTTTTTTTTTTTTTTTTTTTGTTGATGCTGCATAGGCATCCTTTCTTGTTTCATTTGTAACTACTAATAATATATCATAAAAGTCTTTTGGCATTTGTTTCAAATACTGGCAGTGAACAGCATTAGTATTAATAGAGGCATATGATACAGGAAAGCAAGCTTATATAGCATCCAACCCCCCCCCAAAAAAAAACCTCTCCACTTTATCCATCCATTTGCTCCAAAGGTTTGTCCAGTTCTTCCTTTAATTTATTTAAGCTATCAACTTCCACAACGACCGATGGCAGTTGGTTCCAGCGATCAACTGCCCACTGACTAAAGGCAAATTTCCGTATATCTATTCTACAACTGTCTTTCCTCAACTTGATTTTATGTCCCCCCCCTCAGGTGCGCAATCTGAGCAAGAGGAATAATCACATCAGCATTGAGCTTGCTGAAACCATTCAAGGCCTTATACACCTCAATCTGATCGCCTCATAGGTGTCTAGTCTCCAGCTGTTGCAATTTGAAGAACTTGAGTCATTCTTGGTGAGGGGAGCAAAGACCAACCCTTTGCTCTCCTCACCAATCTCGTTACCCTTCTCTGTACTCTGAATATGTTCACTTATAAGACATACGCGACACGTGGCAATGCAGTTCCCGGACACTGAATATGACTGAACCAGCAGTCATGTTCAGTGAATTTTAAAATAAACAGAATTGGCATGTTGTAGCTCAAACTTCCTCCAACAGATGGTAAAACAGAGATTTTTCAGCAGACAGGATGCAAGTTATAACCACATTCATCAGTGGCTTTAACATTCTGTGTGAAACTTTTGCAAAGAATATATTAAATTTTGCATTAAACCAGGAAAATCTTCAACAGAAATGCAAGAAATGTTAAAAACTCTTTATGCTGATGAAAATTTGTCATACCAGTGTGAATTGGTTGTCATTGATATGTTTAATGACACAAGACCAAATTGTTTTTTTGTTCCATTCACTAATCTTGCCCTTCTCTGTGCTCGTTCCAACAGCTCCACATCAATTTTAAAATGAGGCCTCCAGACCAGAACTCAATGTGTGGCCTGATCATTGCCTTATACAAGCAGATAATCACCTCCTTATCACTGCTAGAAAAATTCCTGTATATCATTGACAAGATACCATGAGCTACTCTTGCAGACCATCTGCACTGCTCAGAAAACTTCATATCTGCCTGCACAATTACCACCAGGTCCTTTTCGTTCTCTACCACCATCAGTGTAGTACCACAGAGTTGATACATTACTCTGGGGTTACTGCTTCCCATATGCAGTACTTTACATTTGTCAATGTTAAACTTCATTTGGCACCTCTCAGCCCATCTGCTCAACTTTACTAGATCCTGTTGCAGCAGCGTACTGTCATTAGTGTCCTTAACAACCCTGCCAACCTTCGTATCATCTGCAAACTTGGACATTAAGCTTGATATACTATCATCAATATTATTTGTAAATACAGAAAAAAAAAAAAAAAAAAAAAAAATGGACCCAACACTGAACCCTGAGGAGCAGTGACCATTGATTACCACTCTTTGTCTTCTCCCACTCAACCATCCCTTTATCCAAAGCAGCAATTTGCCTCCAATGCCAGACTGCTCTAATTTGTTCAGCCGTCTTCCATGTGCAACAGTACCAAAAGCCTTTCTAAGACCCACATATATGATATCAAAGTTATTCCCTGCATCCAGATCCTTTGTGATCATAGTATCCAATCAAATTGGTCAGGCAAGACTTTCCCTTAACAAAACCATGCTGTGCCCGAGCTAAAACTGAAGTCTTGTCTAGATGATCCTGTAGTGCTTCTTTTATCGGTGCCTCCATTAATTTTCCTGAAACAGAAGTTAAAACTAACAGGTCTATAATTACTTGTATCGCCCTTTGATCCTCCTTTGTGAATTGGGGTCATATTTGCACATCTCCAGTCCATGGGTACTTCCCTTGAGTCCAAAGAAGCTCTCATAATTATGATTAAGGATTTGCTTATTTCCTTTGCTGACTCCTTTAATATAACTGGATAGATCCCATCCACCCCAGATGCCTTTTTTTATGTTTATCTTCAACAATTTCTCCTCCACTTTCCTCTCAGTTATTACAAAATCATCTAGCTCACTGTCAGAGTTCAATTCACCTCTGGCATTCCCCTCCCTAAATAACTCCTCATGTGCAAATGTGGATGCAATATACTCATTTAGTTTGTTAGCCACCTGAGCAGGATCATCAACAGTTGAACCATCAATATCCAGTGGGCCAATCTGATTCATCCCCTTCCTTCTAGAGTTTACATAGGTAAAGAACTCTTTGCATCCTTTGCCAAAAATTCTCATAATCTGCCCTTGCCTGCCTAATCTCCTTTGTGACTTGGTTACAGACCAGCTTTTATCATAAGCTTCAATGTCACCCATTAATTTATATGTATCGCATGCATTTTTCTTCTCTGCCATATGTCTCATTAGTTCATCTGACATCCATTTAGGCCTAAACCTTGAACAATATTTCTTAGTCGGTATGTAAAGCCTAGTAGCTTCCAAGATAAATTCTTTGAAAGCTTCCCATTTTGAATTTGTTGTTGGTACGGTGGGACCATCAGTTGGTCCCATCGTATAGAATTTAAATACTGTCTCAGACCTCTGTAGTCCCCTTTATGAAAGCAAAAACCCTTCCCTTTACCCCTGATGGTAGTTACCTTTTTGAATAAATCCCACTTCAGCAATATAGGCCAGTATTCTTCAAGTATGTTAAGAGTTCTTCTGTATTGGCTTAATTTCTGAGGAAACTATAAAATCTGAGCTGTATTCAACCCATAGAATGACTTGAAGGTGCTGGAGTGGTGATTGAATAAACCGGACAGTCTACCATGAAGTGACAGACCACAAGTTGAGTGTGACAGGACATGCACTGTGGTGGATTTTCTCGCATAATAAAAACAGGTGAGTAAGATGAGTGTGACCAATCCTCAGTCTTGCCAATACCACTTCTTCTCGCCTGTTCTGGCTGAATCAGGAGAGCCACAGTTTTGAATCTTATTTTATTTGGTAAAGTTTGTTGGTGGTATTACTTTGCCAGATTTGTAACTAGTTATGATAACGTGCCATGTGAATTATAATCTCATAATCCATATAAGGAACCTGAAGTTGTTGCGAGAGTGTGGGAATAGGTTGTTCAGCAGTAAGATCAGCACTTGCATTTCCTGAAATTCCAGAATGTCCCAGGATCCAACAAAATGTTACCGACTGTGACTGGATTTGCTGCAGAAGAGTAACTGCAGCAAGAGTAACTTTATTTAAAAATTTCTTATGTTCTGTTAAATTAAACGTGTGATTTTGGAATGAAATCTTTAGCTAGAGTTAATATCTGATTGGTAATGTATGTAGTTAATTCATCAATGGATTGTTGTTGAACATAATTCCTGTCTAACTGGACCTGGAAGGAATAGCTGTCCTAGTTTGCCTTGTTGAACTTTCAGGTGGATCGTTGTTTGAGAGTTGGAGTTACCCATAATTGTAATGAGCAAATGATTGGAAAGTGATTGCTGTTTAGAGGATCGTTTATTGCTGACCATGTCACACTTGGAAAAATTGATGCTGGTAACATCATCATCAGTAGTATACAATTTAAAAACTGTCTGAGACCACTGTAGTCACCTTTACAGAAGCAAAAATCCTTCCCTTTACCCCTGATGGTAGTAATATCTTTAAGTAAATCCCACATCAGTACACTGTGATCACTGCAACCCAGTGGCTCTTTTATCTGCAAATTCTTAATGCACGAATAATCACTGCAACCCAGTGGCTCCTTTATCTGTAAATTCTTAATGCACGAATAATCACTGCAACCCAGTGGCTCCTTTATCTGCAAATTCTTAATGCACGAATAATCACTGCTGTTAACCAGATCAAGAGTATTACTCTCTCTGGTTGCCTCTCTAATGTGTTGCTGTAGAAAATAACCATCCAACAAATCTACAAAAGGTTTGCTAGTGTTTGAGTGACCAATCCACAATTCTAGTCAATATCTGGAAAGTTAAAATCCCCCCATTACAAGCCATTCTGATTTTCTGGTCCAGTCTCTGCACAACTGTTTTTTGTAGTCATCAGAGTCAATAGGCCTATAATACACTCTTACTCTCATTTTTGCTTTCCCAGTGCTTACATCACACCAAACTGACTCAACATTGTGCTGACCATCTATGTCAACTGGACGCACTTCCTTAGATTTTATGTGTTTCTTAACTAACAGCATAACTTCTTCTCCCTTCCTATCCTGTCTATCCTTTCTGTACACATTGTACTCCCCAAATTCCAATTCTGCACTGCTTATATCTGTGTGACACCATATCTCTGATATCCCAACAATATCTACCTTTGATGTCTCGATCAGCACTTCAAATTTATCAAATTTATTTACTACACTCCTTGCATTGGTGTATATGCAAGTATACAAGCAGTTGTTCTTACTCCTAGTTACCCTAACACAGCCCAAGTATTTATTTGTTCCACGATGATTCCCACCAGTCCCTGAAAACCCAAACATCCTGACCTCCAATCTAATAGAAGTGGTGAGAATGCACCTCTGCCTGCAGCTACTGTTAATCTTCGAATTTGCAGTCTTTTCACCATTTTTATGATCAACCATTTTTGCAGTACTCAGTCTTCCTGAATATTGGATGTAGACAGTACGTTTTGATAGCGGATCTGAAAGGAGCGGTATCCAACAATAGATTCAAGACGTTTTAGAATTAAGAATGGTAATAACTTGCCCACAGGTTTGTTGGATAGTGAATATATCACCAGTATATTTTCATGACACTGTACCTCTCTTTGAAGCCTTTTAGGTTGACTAGAGTCATGGTCAATATCAGAAGTTTCTGGCCTTGAGCTTGAAGGCTCTAAAGGTGAATAACTGTTTGTATTCACAATAGCTCCTTTTGGCTTTGGGGGTTTATCTTTACCAAACAGGTTACCAGCCCTACTACAGAATTCAGGGCAGTGCTGCTTGGTTGCCAAGCATAGGGGTTAGTACTGTTAATAAGAGTATTAAAATAAAGAAAAAGGTACTTTCCTTCTTCTGGGCTTTCTTCTTAGTGTTTTTGAGAAGTAGCACTACTTAACAGAAAAGTTTAATAAGAAAGAGAGAAAACAAGGAAAACTCAGTCATTCAAAACTTGAATTCAAAACTTTCACCTGAGTGAGTCAAAACTCACTCAGGTGAAAAACACTTATAAATGCACGAGAATCGCTTGGCAATGGAAATGCTTGGTCCCCCCCCCCTGGGCTGTGTGAATGGTATGAATGGTTCAAAGACAGATGTGAGGATGTTTGCTATGACACAATAAATGGATGCAAGTCAATCTCTTGAAATGAGTTGAAAATTCTGGGAAATTGTGGCAAGAGATCATTGTCGGTTCCTTAGAATAATGGCTGATAAGTTCCATAAAAATAAGGAGATGACTTATTAAATTCTGCATGAAGATTTAGGGAAAAGGAAGGTCTGTACAAAATTTGTGCTGCACTGCCTCACAATATCAGCAGAAGCAATGCCAGTGTCAACATGTAAAAACTTCATCCCAACTTGAGACAATCCTAATTTCCATTATTGTATTGTCACTGGAGTTAGGTGTTTCAGTACAATCCAGAGAAAAAGCATTATAGCATGCAGTGGACTTCAAAATTATTACCAAGGCGAAAACAGATTTGTTTACAGAAGTCCAGGTTTGAGACAATGGCGATCGTGATTTTTGACAAACAGAGTGACTCACAAGGAATTTGTACCTGAAGGGGAGAGATGGAATGTTGTGTTCTACATACAGGTGCTTCAAAGACTATTGAAGCACAATTCTGGGCAAAGTCGCAATTTCAAGAGAAAGGCAGCTGGATCTTGTTACACGACAATCGCCCCACCCATTTCTCACTTGTTGTGAAGCCGACCGGGCTAGCTGGGTGGGTAAAGTGCCTGCATGGCAACCCAAAGGTCGTGGGTTCGATTCCCGCCTTGGGCTTGGATCAAAGTACTGTAAAAACCTTGGGAGGTGCATTATGGCACAGAAGCCTATGAGCCAAAAACTACAAAAAAAAAAAAAAAAAACTTGTTGTGAAGATGTTTCTGACAAAAAATAGCATTGTACAGATCAACCATCAACTCTATTCTCCTGATCTAGCATTAGGGGATTTCTTCCTCTTTCCCAAGGTGCCCTCAAAAAAAAAAAAAAAAGAAAGAAATTTTAGGATGTTGAGGACAAAAAGAACTGTCAAGCTGGATGTCATCTCTTTGGATGCCTTCACTGACTCTTTTCAGAATCTTATAGAATGGTGTAATAAGTGCATTCAATCTGGTTGTGATTGATTTGAATAAAAATAAAACTATTTACAAGTCCCATCAGTTTGTGTTCTTTTTATTGCACCAGTCTGAGAACTTTACTGCTGCTTTGACTCTAAGCAGGAAGTTGTGAATTACTGTCTAGTCACTCGAGATATTATCTTTCTATACATTAAAAAAATTTTCCTCCTAATGATATTCATTCAGCCAGTGGGAGAAGAGAGATGCGGGTTACATGATAATACGTAACAGAAGCTTGTTTTACTGTGGTAAAACAAACTTCTGTTACGTGGTCATGTTAGATAAACATAGCATGGTCACATGCTATGTTTATCTAACGTGACTACGCAGTACCATTCTTGATTTCCATATGTAAAGTATTTATTTAAATAAACTAAATGCAACAAAGCATAATATTTTAAGAGTTTAAGATTCTATATCTATATAATATTGGTGTAGATACACCATAGACAACTCTTAAAGAAAAACTACGATCATAGTGTGAAAGGCACCCACTGATGAAAAGCCAACTAGCTTTGAAACGGTGCCATCTGGGTGGTGATGCCCACCGAGAATAAGTGACAATAGCCTTATCTATTAGTGAAGCATTACTTATTCAAGGTAGTGCAATACATGGTAACTCATGAAGGATGAGCACAACACTACGATCATAGTTTTTCTTTAAGAGTTGTCTATGGTGTATCTACACCGATATAGATATAGTATTTATGTATAAAAAACTGAAGAAAATTTTTGCAGTTTTGAAAAAAAATCTAAATTCCATAATATATAATATTTATGTATTCATAGCTGAGGAAGAGACACACACAGAGTCAAAAGCTTCTGAAAGTATTTTATTTTATTTTATCAAAAGAAGCGAAGCAAAAAAATTTCTGAGTTACCCTGAGTGAGTGGGTGGTGAGAGAGAGAGAGAGAGAGAGAGAAGAAGGAAACTGCCAGGAAAGAGAAGAACGATGATATCCAGCTCAGGACCCTGGGTGTGCCAAGCCCATAACTCACCAAATGTGAGCCCCATGTTTAGGATGACAAAAATTCATGGCAATAATATCAGAATTAAAAATTATGATCATTAGCAACTAGTTCAGCATTACTCTCCTTGTATGACTAAAAGAAGGATGGATCATTATCAACAGTTACTATTTCCACATCTACATAATTTACTCATAGTGACCATGCTACAAAACAATCATACATAATATCAGTTTAGATATAACGAAAAAAAAAAAAAAAAAAAAACTGAAGAAAATTTTTGCAGTGTTTAAAACAAATCTAAATTCCATAACCTTTACATGCTGAAGTCCAGACATCTAAAAATGGATATATTTTTGTAAAAATTAAAGTTCATTTGTTGAAACTTTTAACAGCATAGATAGAAGTTTACTGGAAGATTACTTGTGATCTAAGCACGATTTAACATTAAATAAAATGTTACATTAAAATTAAAACTATCTGGGGTTTTAGAGATAATGATGGGTTTTTCTCAGAGTTTGAAGGATAGGGTAGATGCCCTCAAAGGAATTATAATATGGCCCAACAAGCTCTCGGCTGCCCAACTCAATGTCAGAGCTCATTCTTGTGTAGCAGATAACAAAATGGCAAATTTCAAGGCAGAAAGTGCTGGTCCCACAGTAGTTATTGTCAGGGAAATGGGAAATATGTTGTATGAGAAGGATAGGTGGAATAGGACGAGGGTATGTCTACCAGGAGCAAAAGTAGATGACATTGTAGAGGAGATGTCATCCTTTAATGGCACAAAAAGTGATGTTTTTGAACATGTTGGCACTAATGATATTAGGAGTAGGATATATGAGGATTTACTTAACAACTACAGGGCAACATTGGCAAAAAAGTCGTTAGTAAGGACTGAAGTTGAAAGTGTCTGCAATTCGGCCAGACACGATAGGAGGGGGTATATGCTGAGAAACTTATCAATCAATTCAGCCATGGAGAGAATGTGGAAAGCTCATGGGGTAGAATTTTTCTCAGTGTGATCTGTGTTTGTGAACAGGAGAGACAGGTTACACTTAAATAGAAAGGGTGCAAGAATATTTGCTGATGCTATCAAGGCAGTGATAGGTGGGTTGGAAAACTGCAAACGTGGGAGGGAAATATTACAGACTAACAGTTTAGCGATTAGTTACAGTTCAACAGTTACTGTTTAACCGTTATTAATAGTTTAACTATTAGTAGAGCAAACTTATGTGAAAAGATCTAAACCTCCAAAACACTTCCTTGTTCAGTTCACAAATATATGTGGTCTCAGTTCTAATCTCAATGATGTCCATTTCCACTTACAGTCTGCCAAACCCAAACTACTTTTTCTAATAGAATCCCAGTTATCAGTTGATTCAATCACTGCTCACCTCAGTTATCAGAATTATTTACTATATGATTACTTTCTCTTCAATGGTGATATTTTGTGCATATGTCCATTCTGAAATTCCCTGTCAGAGACAGTAATTTGGAATCTCCTCTTTTCTCCTCTTTAGCATTAGCATTAGCATTAGTAGAGGCATTTGATACAAGAAAGCAAGCTTATGCAGCATCAGCCAAAAAAAAAAAAAAAAAAAAACCCACTTCCACTTCACCCCTATGTTCGTTCAAAATACCTGTCCAGCTGAGCCTTAAACTTATTTAGGCTATCAACCTCCACCACAAGGGATGGAAGTCTGTTCCACCAACCAACCACCCGCTGGCTAAAGGCAAATTTCTGCACGTCTATCCTACATCTGTCTTTCCTCAATTTGAATTTATGCCCTCTCAGGTGATTTTTCTGAGCTAGAGGAAGAATCCCATCAGCATTGAGCATGCTTAAACCATTCAAGGCTTTATACACCTCTATCAGATCACCTCGCTGGTGCCTAGTCTCCAGACACTGTAATTTGCAAAACTTAAGCCTTTCTTCTTAAGAGCACCCCTTTGTTCCATTCACTAATCTTGTTGCCCTTCTCTGTACTCGTTCCAGCAGCTCTACATCCTTCTTGAAATGAGGCCTCCAGACCTGTATACAGTACTCTAGGTGTGGCCTGACCATTGCCTTATACAATGGAATAATCACCTCCTTATCCCTGCTGGAAAAATTCCTGAATATCATTGACAATACTCCATGAGCTACTCTTGCAGCCCGTCTGCACTGCTCAGAGAACTTCATATCTGCCTGCACAACCACCCCCAAGTCCCTTTCATTCTCTACCACTGTCAGTGTAGTACCACAGAGTTGATACGTTGCTCTGGGGTTGCTGTTTCCCATGTGTAGTACTTTACATTTGTCAATGTTAAACTTCATTTGCCACCTCTCAGCCCATCTGCTCAACCTTTCCAGATCCTGTTGCAGCAGCATAGTGTCAGTAGTGTCCTTGACAACCCTGCCAACCTTTGTATCATCTGCAAACTTGGACATTACGCTTGATATACCATCATCAATATCATTTATAAATACAGAAAACAATAATGGACCCAACACTGAGCCCTGAGGGACTCCACTAATAACATTAGTCCACGATGAGCAGTGTCCATTGATTACCACTCTCTGTCTTCTCCCCCTCAACCACCCCTTTATCCATAGCAGCAATTTGCCTCCAATGTCACACTGCTCCAATTTGTGTAGCAGTCTTCCATGTGCAATAGTATCAAAAGCCTTTCTAAGATCCAAGTATATAATATCAAAGTTATTCCCTGCATCCAGTTCTTTTGTGACTGCATCATAGTATCCAATCAAGTTGGTCAGGCAAGACTTCCCCTTAACAAAACCATGCTGTGTCTGAGCTATAACTGAAGTCTTGTCTAAATGATCCTGCAGTGCTTCTTTAACCAGTGCCTCCATTAATTTTCCTGGAACAGAAGTTAAGCTCACAGGTCTATAATTACTTGTGTCAGCCTTTGATCCTCCTTTATGAATTGGGGTCACATTTGCACATTTCCAGTCTATGGGTACCTCCCCTGAGTCCAAGGAAGCTCTCATAATTATGGCTAAGGGTTTGCTTACTTCCTTTGCTGCCTCCTTTAATATAACTGGATAGATCCCATCCACCCCGGGTGCCTTTCTTGTGTTTATCTTCAACAGTTTCTCCTCCACTTTTCTCCCAGTTATTTCAAGAGATTCTGTAGCTTACTGTTAGAATTGAATACACCTCTGGCATTCCCCTTGCTGAATAACTCCTCATGTGTGAATGTCGATGCAAAATATTCATTTAGTTTGTTAGCTACCTGAGCAGGATCATCAACAGTTGACCCATCAATATCAAGTGGACCAATCTGATTCATCCCCTTCCTTCTAGAGTTTACATAAGTAAAGAACTCTTTGCTGTTTTTCTTTGCATCCCTTGCCAAGGATTTCTCGTAATCTGCCTTCGCCTGCCTAACCTCCTTTGTAATTTGGTTGCATATCAACTTGTATCTATCATAGGCTTCTGTGTCATGTGTTAATTTGTAAGTATCCCATGCATTTTTCTTCTCTGCCATATGCCTCATTAGTTCATCTGACATCCATTTTGGCCTAAACCTTGAACAATATTTCTTAGTTGGTATGTAAAGCCTAGTAGCTTCCAAGATAAGTTCTTTGAATGCTTCCCATTTTGAATATGCTGTTGGTAACATCATCAGTTGGTCCCACTGTATAGAATTTAAATACTGTCTCAGTCCATCGTAGTCGCCTTTACGGAAGCAATAACCCTTCCCTTTACCCCTAATGGTAGTTACCTCTTTGAGTAAATCCCACTTCAGCACACTGTGATCACTGCCACCTAGTGGTTCATTTATCTGCAGATTCTTAATGCATGAAGAATCACTGCTGATAATCAAATCAAGAGTATTACTCCCTCTATTTGCCTCCCGAACATGCTGATGTAGAAAACAATCATCCAATAAATGCACAAAAGCCCTGCTAGTGCGTGAGTAACCAGCCCCCAAATTCCAGTCAATATCTGGGAAATTAAAATCTCCCATTATAAGACTCTCTGATTTACTGGCCCACTCTATTTCCCTGTACAGTTCCTTATTATACTCATCAGAGTCATTAGGCCTATAACACACTCCTACTCTCAATTTTGATCTCCCAATGCTTATGTCACACCAAACTGACTCAACACTGCACTGTCCGGCGATGTCGACTGGCTTCACTTCCTTGGTTTTTATGTGTTTCTTAACTAATAGCATAACCCCTCCCCCCTTCCTATCCTGTCTATCCTTTCTGTAGACGTTGTACTCCCCAAATTGCAGTTCTGCATCCCTTATATCTGTGTGACACCACGTCTCTGATATCCCAACAATATCTGCCTTTGATGTTTTGAGCAATACCTCAAATTCATCAAATTTATTTACTAAACTCCTAGCATTGGTGTACACGCAAGTATACCTGCACCTGTTTCTATTCTTAGCTACCCTAACACAACCCATGTGTTTACTTGTACCGCAATGGCTCCCAGCAGTCTCTGAAATACCAGGCATCTTGTTTTTCAGGCTTCTGCTCATTCTAATAGAAGCAGTGCAAGAATCTCTTTCACCTCTGCCAGTGGCTACTGTCAATCTATTGGTCTTTGTCTCCCCCCAAGCTTGCAGTGTTCCGACCCACCTAACACTGCCTCGATAGCATCAGCAAATATTCTTGCACCCTTTCTATTTAAGTGTATCACATCCCTGTAGAAGCAATCTCTACTGTTAACAAGTACAGTCCAGGCTGAAAAAAATTCTACCCCTTGAGCCTTGCACAATCTTTCCAGGGCCGAATTGATCGACAAGGCTCTCATCATATACTCACTCCTCGTGTCTGGGCAGAATTGCAGACACTTTCAAATTCAACCCTAATTCTCGGCTTTTGTTCAACAGTGACCTGTACTTGTTAAGTAATTCTGCCGGTCTCCTACTCTTAATATTATTAGTGCCAACGTGTACAACTATATCACCTTTTGTGCCCTTAAAAGATGATATTCGCTCTACAACATCATCAACCTTTGCCCCTGGCAGACATACCCTGGTCCTGTTCCACCTATCTTTTTTACAAAGCATGTTCCCCGTTTCCCTGACAATAGAGTCACCAACAACTACTAGTTCCTTCGGGACCAGCGCATTCTGCCTTGGGGGTTGTATCTGTGTCACGCGATGCCCAAGTGCCAGCTCTGGCGTTGATGTGGGCAGCTGAGAGCTTGATGGGCCCCTCTTCTCTGGCTTAAAATGACTCGAACACATTTGGTCAAATTCATTTGTTGCCTCTATAATTCTCCAAACTCTACTAATCACTGGAATTCTGTGACTTCCTATCTTTGAAACATGACTTTCTCCAGTCCAGAAAGTGAGACAATTTACCTTGGTGATTTTAATGTTCACAACTAGTGCTGGCTTCTGTTTTCTAGTCATACAGACCCTGCTGGTCGAGACACTGAGACTTTTGCAATTACTAATGACCTCACACAGATTGTTAATTTACCTACAAGAATACCAGATAATCCTAACCACACAGCCAACATGCTTGATATTTTTCTCACAAACAATCTTTTTAAGTATGCGGTCGAATAGGTGGAGTGGTCCTCTAGGCACCTCTGATCACAAATTGGTGATGGTCTCGTCTCCAATGCAGCCTTTCTCTTGTGGCCATTCTTAATCTCGTGTTGTTTGACATTATAAGAATACAAAATGGGATGATATGAGATATTTCTTTTCTTTTTTTCCTTGGTCGGATTACTGTTTCAAAAATTCTGATTTCAATGTTTGCTCAGATCTTGTCAGTGAAATTATCCTTGTAGGGATGGAATCCTTCATTAAACACTCCGCCTTAAAATCTCATCCTTTATCTAAACCTAGCTTTTCCAATAAATGTACTAACACTGTTCAAGAGAATAATGTTGCATATAGTAATTGGCTTGTTTCCAAATCTTCAGTTTCATTTTCTGCCTACATCAAAATCTTGCAACAAATGTAAAGCAGTTATTAAATAGTCCAAACTAGATTTCGAACAAGATAAGAGTAGATATTATGCTCACGCAAGTCTCTCTTCATACATTCTTCCCAACTTTTAATGGTAGCTGAGCATTCAGGTCTCTTGCCAAAAGCTTTTACGCATCTGTTCTCACCTCTGTCAAAAGCATGTGGTTCTATTGCTACTACAGCCAAGGATAAAGCTGACCTGCTAGCTTTCTTCCAACACTTGTATTAATGATCTTAGTAAACTACCACCCACCATTCCCAGTATGCTCCATTCAATGCCTCCTGTGGTCTTCTGTTAAAAGGATATCAGAAGGATTTTTACGACTCCTTATTCTTAAAAAGCTCCAGGTCCTGATGGTATTTCTCCACTTGTTTTCAAAACCTGTGCTCCCGAACTTACTCCTGTTCTGTGTTGCCTTTTTTCACTTTCTTGTTCCGCTGGTGTTTTTCCTTCTGCTTGGAAATTTGCTCATATCAAGCCAGTTCCTAAAAAGGGTAACAAATCCCTCCCATTAAATGATTGTCAGTATGGATTCCGTCAATGTCGATCCACCGGTGATATTCTGGCTTATGTTACCCATCTATGGACAAAATCACTGGAAACGTTTGGTAAAACTCAAGCAGTTGCTCTTACCATTTCAAAGACTTTTGATCATATTTGGCATAAAGGTCTTCTAAATAAGCTTCCAATTTATGGTTTGCCAACTGCTTTTTGTAATTGAGTATCCAGTTTTCTCTCTGACTGCTCACTTCGTGATGGTAGCTCTGTTTTCTAATTTCTGCACTAATGCTGTGTTCTCTAAGGTCCAGTTCTTTCTTCTGCTCATCTCTTCTTGTATATTAAACCTTCTTCCATTGACTGGAAATCCTACCCATAGTTTTGCTGACAGTAGCACACTGCATTCTAGTTTGAGAAATCTGGCCTTAATGAAACAGCTTGAACTGCTCAAATTACCAATTCCTTAAATTCTGATTTCTCCAGTGTGGCCAAGATAATTTAGTTGATTTCAATCCTTCTAAAACTCAATCCTGTCTGATATTTTGCAAAGAGGATTCTTCTGCTCCTATGCTTATCTTCAATGACATTGATTTCTAGGTAAGATCATATATCACTATTGGGGATTACCCTGACTTCCTCTCTTGGCATAAGCACATTACAAATATTGCTTCCTCTGCATCTAAAAGACTGAGTCTTCTCTTTCGCTCTTGGCGTTACTTTCCTTCCGAACAGCCATTTACTCCGTACAAATTGCAAATCTGCCCTACCATGGAATATTGTTTCCTCATCTGGGGCTGTGCCCCCAAAACCTCTCTCAGGCTTTTTGATTCCATTCAAAAGAGGTCAGTTAGGTTAATAAATGAGTCATCTCTAACAGTGTCTCTCCACTCTCTGTCTCATAATGTTCTGTTTCTGCTGCATCCCTTTTCCAGAGATACTTCCATGGGCACTGTTCTTCTGAATTGGCTTCTATAATTCCTGCTCTCTCATTCAAAGCGGTCCAAACACGTGCCACAACCAGTCAACATCCTTTTGCTGTCCAACTTCAAACACACAGAACCACTTTTCTTCTTCCTCATTTATTCATTGAACTTCCATTTTCTGGGATAACCTTCCTTCACACATATTTCTAGAAAATTATAAAATATAAGAAGTTTGAGTCTAATATCTTCTTTCATCTTCTCAATCTCCAACCCATGCACGGTACCAAGTACTAAAGGTTTTTATACCTCTCATGTTTTGGGTTTTCCTAAAAAAAAAAAAAAAAACAACGTAGGGCTGCAAGCAGAGGTGAAAGTGGTTCTTGCACTACTTTTATTTTGAAAAATGCAGCCGCCTAGAAAGAAAAGTGTCTGGGTTTTCATGTCCTGCTGTGGGTTATCATGGAATAAATGAATACATGGACTGTGTTAGTGGTAATTAAGAGTAAAAACCAGTGCTTGTATACTTGAATGTATACTAATGCTAGGAGCATTGTAAATAAATTTGAAGTACTGATTAAGTCATCAAATGCAAAGATTGTAGGAATAGAACATAAGTGATGCTGAATTTGAATGTATGGAATACAAGAATATACAGGACAGAAGAGGTTGGGGGTTATGCTCTTAGTTAAGAAGAATATGTAATCTAAGGCAGTGCATCCAGTTGATTTGGATAATGAGTACAATGCTGAGCCAGTTTGGTGTGATATAAGCAGTGTGAAAACAAAATTGAGAACAGGTGATGAGAAAACCAAACAACTATACAGGGAAATAGAATGGGCTAGCAAATCAGAATGTCTCATAATGGGTGATTTTAATTTTCCAGATGATGATTGGCATTTGTGGTTTGGTCACACTAACTGTTTTCAACAGCAGCATGTTACAGAGGCAACAAGAGGAAGAAATACTTTTGATCTGGTTATCAGCAGTGTACTAATGTGGAATTTCATTATACACATAACTACTGTCAAGGGTAAAGGGAAAGGCTTTTGCTTTTGTAAGAGTGACTATGCGGTCTCGAACAGTTTTTAAATTGTGTCAAATGGGATCGACTGATAATGTCACCATATGCAAATTGTAAATGGGAAGTATTCAGGGAAATAATCAAAGAAGCTACTAGCCTTTCATATCAACAAAGAAATACTGTGCAACTGGGGCCGATGCAATCTATCTAATTATATTAAAGGAAGCAGCAAACCCTTAGCCATAATAATGAGAGCATCCTTGGATTCAGTGGAAGTCCCTATGGACTGGAGATGTGTGAATATATATCCCCAATTCATAAAGGGGGATCACAAAAGGCAACATGAGTAATTACAGACCTGTTGGCCTAATGTCTGTTCCAGGAAAAATAATGGAATCACTGGTTAAAGAAGTAATGCAAGACCATTTGGAAAGGAATGTAATTATACTGCAATAATGTCAAGGATTTGTCAAGGGGCATTCTTGTCTAACCAATCTGATAGAACTCCACAAAAAAAACAATGCCCATTGTTCTTTTGTGAAGTAATGCCAATCACAAAAAAAAAAAAAAAAAAAGCCAATCTGAAAGGTTACTATGATGTAGTGACCAAGGAAGTGGATGCAAAAAATAATTTTGAATTCAGTTCCATTTTGCATTTGACATTATACTTGGATTTCTGGAAGGATTTCGATACTGTTGCACATGAAAGAAATGTGTGGATAAAATATTACATTGAGGGCAATGTTACTGCTATGGATAAAGGGATAGTTAAGTGGAAGAAGGTAGAGAGTGGTTATCAATGGGCATTGTTTTTTTGTAGAGTAATGTTATTTAGCGGAGTTCTAAGGGTTCAGTGCTGCATCCATTATTGTATTCAATATTTACCAATGATATTGATAAAGGTATATCAGGCTTAATGTCTAAGTTTGCATATGATACAAAGGTTGGCAGGGTGGCTAACGGCTGCAACAAGATCTAGGAAAAATTAGCATTAGCATTAGTAGAGGCATATGATGCAAGAAAGCAAGCTTATTCAGCATCAGCCAAAAAAAAAAAAAAAAAAAAAAAAACACACACCACTCCCATTTCATCCCTCCGTTCGCTCGAAATACCTGTCCAGTTGAGCCTTAAATTTGTTTAGGCTATCAACTTCAACAACAAGTGATGGAAGTCGGTTGCACCAACCAACCACCCGCTGGCCAAAGGCAAATTTCCGCACATCTATCCGACATCCGTCCTTCCTCAATTTGAATTTATGCCCTCTGAGCTGATTATTCTGAGCAAGATGAAGAATCCCATTGGCATTGAGCATGCTCAAACCATTCAAAGCCTTATACACCTCTATCAGATCACCTCGCCGGTGCCTAGTCTCCAGACTCTGTAATTTGCAAAACTTAAGCCTTTCTTCGTAAGAGCAACCCTTTGTTCCATTCACTAATCTTGTTGCCCTTCTCTGTACCCGTTCCAGCAGCTCTACATCCTTCTTGAAATGAGGCCTCCAGACCTGTATACAGTACTCAAGATGTGGCCTAACCATTGCCTTATACAAGGGAATAATCACCTCCTTATCCCTGCTAGAAAAATTCCTGTATATCATTGACAAGACACCATGAGCTACTCTTGCAGCTCGTCTGCACTGCTCAGAAAACTTCATATCTGCCTGCACAATTACCCCCAGGTCCTTTTGGGTCAAACTGGGTCAATTAGCTGAGAAATGGCAGTTAAAGTTTAACACTGACAAATGCAAGGCAGTGCATATAGGTAGTGTAACCCCAGAGTAACTTATCAACTGTATGATACTACACTTACGGTAATGAATGAAAATGAGACTCTAGATCAGGCATCTGCTGGGAGATCTGTTCGAGGTATTTATTAGTTTGAGGCATAACAACCCTGTCACACAGAGCGTGTGGATGCCCATAGTGCATCCACACGATCTGGTAAACCTGTCACCATTCATTCTGTCGGCTGACCATGGCATCGACAGATGACATTTTAGCAATGTTGGCTTATTATTTGCAACAAAGTGTTTTTTTCATAGAATTTATATAATTATTAATGATAGTCAAATAGGGAAATCCCCTAATCTGGCAGTGCACCTGCCACATCACTAAACACACGCTCTGGTTTGCCTGCACAGGTAACTCTGGTTCAGGCAAATCGAATGATTTTTCATATTTCCTCCGGTCGCCTGTGCAGGTCAAAATAACTGTGCAGTTTTATCATCCACATGCTCCGGTAGATCTGTAGAGGCATGCCAGCACAGGCATAACTGACAGGTTTACCTGAATGTGTGTAGCGGCCTTAAGCTGATGTTAACAGTATTCTTCCACTTCCTGAGACTACCCACACAAGGGGGGGGGGGGTTCAAGTTGAGGAAGGATGGTTGCAGGTTAGATGTGCAGAAGTTTGCCTTCAGCCAGCTGGTGGTTTACTGTTGGAAGAGGCTTCCTTTATGGATGGGTAAATTGGTTTCTTTTTTTTAAAATTTTTTTTTTTTGTAGACTGATGCTATTTATGCTTGCTTTCTTGCATCATTTGCCATTACTACTACTACATTTTGCAAAAATGGGATACACACAAAAAAGTCTAACATTGACAAATTGAAGTCACTGCACATGGGTAGTAGTAACCCCAGATAATTTATCAACTGGGTGGTAAATTGATGGGCAGCAGAGAATGAAAAATATCTGGAGTTAATTGTGTAGGCAGACACGAAATTCTCTGAGCAGTGGAGATATGCTGCAAGAACAGCTCATGGGTTTTTGTCCATGATGTACACAAACTTTGCTAGCAGGGATAAGGAGGTGATTATCCCTTAGTATAATACCATGGCTAGGCCACATCTTGAGTACTGCAGACTATAGGAAGTCATGCAAGTGCAGAAAAGGGCAACCAGATCAACAAAGGGAACAAAAGGGTGGTCTTACCTAGAAAGCCTTCAAGTTCTGCAAATTGCTGGATGTCTAGGCATGCTGTGGGGGAGATCTGAATGACATGCTTAAAGCCTTGAATGGACTGAGAAAGCTGATTGTTAATGATATTCTTTCACTTGCTGAGGCTACACATATGAGGGAGCATAAATTCAAGTTGAGGAAGGATGGTTGCAGGATAGACATGTGGAAGTTTGCATTCAGCCAGTGGATGGATCACTATTGAAACTTGGCTTCCATGTGTTGTTATGGAAGTGGATGGGTTGAATAAATTCAACGGAGAAGTAGAGAAATTCTTAGAGGGTACAAATGGGTGAAGTGCATCTTTTTTTTTTTTTTTTTTATTATGCTATATATAATCTTGCATTCTTCAATGATATTTTCCTTTTAAATGTGAGTAGTTACACCTTTTTACCCATGTTTACCTGTACATTTTCTACCATTGATTTTTCTGTCTGCTTCCACTCTTGCCTTCACTTACTTGAGAGATAGAGGAGAACACACACATAGAAGCAATCACTTCACCATGACAACTATCCTACTTAGCAGGAGACCACGTCTTCCTTTTAGGTTATCATGATTGAAGATTGATCAGGTCTACTGGAAATGCGATGTATTTCAACATTTGGCAGATTTTGACATCACTACAGTCAGTTAAGGGTCCATCAATGATGGAGTTACGTACATCACAGAAAATATTGTCATGAAAGGTATGGATCGATGAACTGTGGGTTTTTTTTTTTTTTTTTTTGGCTGATGTTATATAATCTCCATGGGCATAGTTATCATCATCATCAGTCATTTTCAATCCACTGCAGGATGAAGGCCTCTCTAGCGACTTTCCAGTTCCTTCTGTTTTGAGCACTGACCATCCATTTACTACCCACAAACTAATGAATTTCATCTATTCATCTCTGCCTTTGCCGGTACCATTCTGTTATTTTCTTAGTCCATCTGTCATCATGTCTTCAAGCTATGCGTCCTGCCCAGGACCATTTTAATTCTTTAGTTTTGATAACAATGTCCTTTACTTGAGTTTGCTGCCTAATCCATATGTTTCTATTCTTATCTAACAGTCTGATTCCCAATATAATTCGTTCCATTCTTCGCTGTGTAGTTCTCAGCTTCTCTTCCATTCTTTTGGTGAGTGCCCAAGTTTCACTTCCATAAGTCATGGTGGGGAGTATACATTGGTTCATTATTTTACGTTTCAGACAAACTGGGATATTGCTCTTCATGTTACTATATTTCCTGAATGCTATCCATCCAAAATTTATTCTTCTCTTGACTTCCAGCCATTTATCATTATTACAGCTAATAACTTCTCCCAGATAAGTATATGACTACACCATTTCAACTACAGCTCCTTCAATCATTATTTCCCTTTCTGTGTCATACTTGTTCATCATTACTTTTGTTTTAGTCATATTCATCTTTAGTCCAAAATCCTTACTAACTGTGCATAACAGATTAAGATTTTCCTCTAATTCTTTGGGATCGTGGCTTATGACCACAATGTCATCTGCAAATCGTAAATGGTTTAGATACTCACCGTTCACATTGACTCCTTTCTGCGACCAGTCTAATCTTCTGAAAGCTTCCTCAGGGGCAGCAGTAAACAGCTTCGGAGATATTGTGTCTCCTTGTCGAACTCCTTTCTCGATTTTAAATTTCCTACTGTCTTTGTCTAGTCTAATAAAGGAGGTAGCACTCTCATATATTTTCTTCAAAATCATAATGTGGGGTATCTATGTCTTGTCTTTCCAGTGCCTGAAACATTGCCTTATGCCGTATGGAGTCAAATGGAGTCAAATGTCATAATCCACAAATGCCAGGCATAATGGTGTTTTATATTCATTTGCTTTCTCCATTAGCTGTGATATTAAGTGAAGGTGATCCATAGTTGAGAATCCTGTCCTAAAGCCAGCTTGCTCTTTCAGTTAATTCTCATCAAGTATTCTTTCAAATCTGTTAGTCTTTGTCCTTTACTTGAGTTTGCTGCCTAATCCATATGTTTCTATTCTTATCTAACAGTCTGATTCCCAATATAATTCGTTCCATTCTTCACTGTGTAGTTCTCAGCTTCTCTTCCATTCTTTTGGTGAGTGCCCAAGTTTCACTTCCATAAGTCATGGTGGGGAGTATACATTGGTTCATTATTTTACGTTTCAGACAAACTGGGATGACCCTTGTGAACAACTTGTAGATGTGGGATAACAAGCTAATTGGTCTATAATTTCCAATTTCTGATTTATCTCCTTTCTTATGCAGCAAAACTATGATTGCATTATTCCACTGCTTAGGTGTCACACCTTTTCTAATGCACTTTGTGAAGAGCCTTGCCAATTTTTGTGTTATGTCTCTTCCTCCCAATTTTAACGACTCTACAGTAACTTCATCTTCCCCAGGGGCTTTCTGATTCTTCATTTTCTTCAATGCATGTCCTACCTCATCAGGAAGAATATTGGGTATGTCGTATGTGTTGCTAATCTGCAATCCATTTTCCCCACTGCTGGTATCATTCCCTCGCTCCTTGTATAATTCTCTATAGTAGTCTTCTGCTATTTGAATTATGCCTTCTCTGCTGTTTATAAGTATACCATCACTATTCTTCAGTTTCAGTATCATTTGTTTTTCTGTATTACTGCTCATGGCTGCTGATTTAAATCCTTTGTTTTCCCTTAGTGCTTGTTCTACTTTTCTTGTTACCTCTCTGAGTCTCTTTCTAATGGCTTTGCATAACTCAGTATACTCAATTTTTTCCTTGTCAGTGTTTATCTTGCTCTTCATTTTTCGCCTTCGGTTCATCATAACAAGTGTTTCTTGGCTAATTTTTGTTTCTTTGGATTTCTTTTTCCCTATAGGTTTCTTGGGCTTGATCACTTTCAGAAAGTTGTAATATTCCTCGTCGATATCTTGGTCCTGAGCAGCCTGCAGAAGCTCAAATTTGTTCTTAAGTTCCAGTACATACTGCTTTTTCTTCTCTTCTGTTATCTCAAAGACCTTTGTATTATTTACTTGAGTCAGTTTTTTCCTTTCCTTTGCTACATCTATATCAAGTGTACACCTTACCATTCTGTGATCACTTCCAACATTTACCTCATTCAGGATGGTAACATCATTCACAATATATCTTCTGTTAGTGAAGATGAAGTCTATTTCAGTAGTTGTTAATCCATTTGGACTCTTCCATGTCCACTTTCTGTTTACCTTTTCTTGAAAAAAGTGTTTATTACTGACAATCCTTGAGATTCTGCAAATTCCACAAGTATTTTGCCTCTTTCATTTCTTTCACCAATTCCAAAATTTTCTATGGTTCCCCTTTCTGTGCTGTTTTGTCTTTTTCCAACCTTAGCATTGAAGTCCCCCCATAATAATAGTGTAGTGGGTTTTCTGCTCATCTAGAAGACTCTCAATTTCGGTGTACATTTCTTCAACCTCTTCATCATCATGGCTCGATGTTGGTGCATAAATCATTATAACCTTTAGCTTGTACCTCTTAGAAATCTTGAGTATTAGTCTCGACACCCTTGGTGATGTACTTTTGAATTCCAAAATGTTGTTTTTTAAATCTTTATGGACCAGAAACCCGACTCCACCTTCACTCCTTTCACTGATTCCATTGGCGTACAGCAGATTTCCACTTGATAAACTTATAAGTGATTCAACTCTTCTTCTTGTTTCAGCCAAACCAATGATATTCCAATTCACATTTTCTAATTCCTTTTCTAGCTCTAATATTCTGTCTTCACTGATGAGTGATCTTACATTGTAACAGGCCAAGTTCAGTTTCCGTGCATGGCAGCCTGGTCGTACCCAGAGATTCTTAGCACCCTCTGCTTCCACTCTGATCCTCTCGCTGCCATAAGAGGGGGAGTGAAAGCTGCTGAGGACTGAGGGCATAGTTAAGGGTTGTTCAAATCTTTAGATATGAATTGATATTTCCATATATTTATCTACATTTCCAAGTTAATTTACTGCTTAAGGTCCATTTTAACTGATAAAAATATGCTTTTTTGAGGTCCATTAAGAATGTAACTTTACATAGTAATATTGTGCTTATTGGATAAAAATTATTTTACTCATATACATATATATTATATATAATAATTGGCTAACATATATATATATATATATATATAATAATTGGCTAGTTAAATAATTTTTATATACACAAGTTTTCCCAGTACTGCATTTTTCATGTTGTAAGCTTAAGCTTATTTTTTTGAAAAAAAAAAAAATAAATAAATAAAAATAAATAAATTAAAAAAAAAAAAATTGCGGGGAACATTCGACTTACCTAGGGGAGGTCAGGTCAAAATTCAGGGAATCATGGGTAAAAATGGGATATATAAGGACTGGTTTAGTAGCGTTAAGTTAGTTATAGTGGTTATAGAAGGAGGAGTTGTAAAGAAAGGAGTTGTTCTGTAAGGAAAGGAGTTCCATGAGAGTAATAGTTGGGAAACAGCGAGAATATTGTCGGATTAGAAACAAGAGGATTTGCTGGTGTAAGAGCATGAGTCATTCGGAGTTAACAAGTTTGGAAGCAGCGAGTAAGTTAGTAATCAAGGAAAGTCGTGTTTGGGAATTATAATTAGTTACGGCTATGCAATTAGTAGTTTCAAGTGTTAATAAAGTTAAAATAAGTGGGCAGTTAATAAGTGTATGCCACTTCAAAGTGAGTTTGATAGAGGAGAGTTTAATCTGATGTGGAAACCGTTAAAGAAAGTGCTAGAAGATAAAGGAGCTGGTCCAAAAGGTCGGAGAGGTGAAAATAACTGTAAGTACTGTTTCATATTATTATTTCTAGTCAAGAGAATAATCCAAAAAGGGGAAGAAAGGCATTCTGAAATCCTAACTGTGATATTTTGAACTAGTCTAAGGAATAACTGAACAAACAAATTAGATATTGTAAAGGAACTATTGTTTCAATTTAGTAACAAGATATGCTGAATGAACTTATTGTTTTGATTTATCCCAGTGAGGAATGTTTGTAATATGAAGAGTTTTGTTGATCAATCTTGTAAACCTTTAAGTCAATTTCTATAATTAAACATGTTAAACTTTTTAAGTGTGTTTGTCAATTGCCTCACTCAATTCCTAGCTAAAAATGCAATTAAACCTGAAATCTTGTAGAAGCAGTCAGAGGCCCAAGGATAACTTGATAGTTTCCATAAATAAAATTAAAGTAGGGGTTAGATTAGTAGCCAAGGTATATGGTTAATAATAAAAACCAAAGAATTTATGCCTACAATTGGCGAGGCAAAGTATAAAACTATATCCTTACGATTGACAAGCCAACCAGGATTACAATTGGCAAGTCAATGCAATAAGAACTAATAAGGTAAAAGGAAACACCTACAATTGGTGGGCGAGCCAGCCAGAATAGCTAGTAAAAAAAAAAAAAAAAAAAAATGAGTGAGATAACGATAGAAAGAAGTCATATTTGATAATAGTGTTATGTACAACGTTAGCAATGATTTTGAAATAATAAGGTTTATGGTTAGTGTTGAATTATCGAATGAACATAGTTAACATTAGAGTTAGATATTCAGATAAAGTAGTGAAAAGCAAAACGGTTAGAAAAAGAGTTGTTAAAAGTAATTAGAGATTGAAATTTACCATAGTTGCTGGACTTACTAACCAGCTGGCGAGCCAGAAAAATAATTTAAAGTGTGTAGAATAGTTAGAATTGTGAAAAGTTATTGTAAAGAAAAATAGAATGCCTGGAGGAAATAGAAGGAACGAAAAGGGAGGCTGCCCATCCTGGCCTCCCTTTTTGTTCCAGTTCATTTAGACCCACCCTCCACAAGCGCCAGAGATGAAATGGCAGAAGTGCCTCAAGCACCCTACCGTGGGGAAGGACGAAAATTTTAACTTTAAGGGTAGAGACTATTTAAGAGCATTTAAAGGGGAGAAGCAAGAGAATGTAGATTTATTTTTAAGTAAATTAGCATTAGCATTAGCATTAGTAGAGGCATATGATGCAAGAAAGCAAGCTTATTCAGCATCAGCCAAAAAAAAAAAAAAAAAACCCTCTCCCATTTCACCCCTCCGTTCGTTCGAAATACCTGTCCAGTTGAGCTTTAAATTTGTTTAGGCTATCAACTTCAACAACAAGTGATGGAAGTCGGTTCCACCAACCAACCACCCGCTGGCCAAAGGCAAATTTCCGCACATCTATCCGACATCCGTCCTTCCTCAATTTGAATTTATGCCCTCTGAGGTGATTATTCTGAGAAAGATGAAGAATCCCATTGGCATTGAGCATACTCAAACCATTCAAAGCCTTATACACCTCTATCAGATCACCTCGCCGGTGCCTAGTCTCCAGACTCTGTAATTTGCAAAACTTAAGCCTTTCTTCGTAAGAGCAACCCTTTGTTCCATTTACTAATCTTGTTGCCCTTCTCTGTACCCATTCCAGCAGCTCTACATCCTTCTTGAAATGAGGCCTCCAGACCTGTATACAGTACTCAAGATGTGGCCTAACCATTGCCTTATACAAGGGAATAATCACCTCCTTATCCCTGCTAGAAAAATTCCTGTATATCATTGACAAGACACCATGAGCTACTCTTGCAGCTCGTCTGCACTGCTCAGAGAACTTCATATCTGCCTGCACAATTACCCCCAGGTCCTTTTCATTCTCCACCACTGTCAGTGTAGTACCGCAGAGTTGATACATTGCTCTGGGGTTACTGTTACCCATATGTAGTACTTTACATTTGTCAATGTTAAACTTCATTTGCCACCTCTCAGCCCATCTGTTCAACCTTTCCAGATCCTGTTGCAGCAGCATAGCGTCAGTAGTGTCCTTAACGACCCTGCCAACCTTTGTATCATCTGCAAACTTAGACATTAAACTTGATATCCCATCATCAATATCATTCATAAACACCGAAAACAACAATGGACCCAACACTGAACCTTGAGGAACTCCACTAATAACATTAGTCCACGTTGAGCAGTGTCCATTGATTACCACTCTCCCAGATACAGAGAGCGGATGGTTTAGGGGACGAAGAAATTGTAATTTTTGCGGAATTTAAAATGGAAGGCACAGCGCTGATTAAGTATCAACAGGAAACGTTGTATGAAGGGGTAAATTCACTAGCAGATTTTAGTAGAATTATAAGAAAATTGTTTGCAAAGAAAGAATCATTTCTTGCGACGGTAGGTAATTTAGGAGGGTTTACGCAGACAAGGGGGGAATCAGTCACCGAATTCCTACACAGGTTAAAAGCTGTTAAAATGAACACAAAGATTGATGCCACGGAAGAAAGGGTTTTCGAAAAACTATTAACAGGGCAATTTATAAAAGGGTTAAATTAGGAGGGTTTCAGAAAAGAGGTTATGCGAAAAAAGCCTGAAACTTTGGAACAAGCATTTTTATATGCCGAAGCAGAAGAAGATTTAGAATTAAATTTTAGAACCGACACAAAGCGAGAAACTTACACGATAAATGTAAGCATGGGAAATGAAACGAGGGGAAAGGAAACACAAAAAGGGGAGGAATGAAGCACTGAAAAAGAAACCCGGATAGACAAACTAGAGAGAAAAATAGACTGGTTAATAAAACAATTTAATTAAAGGAAACAGGGGGAGACCCCAAGTAGCTGAAGGGGAATGTAAGGAGGAAGGTGAAGGTGCAACACCCTATGAGAAATGGAATAAGGGGGGAAGCAACAGGGGTTGTTACACATGCAATAGTCCTAACCATTGGGCCAGATTCTGTCCTAGGAACAGATGGGGAGAACCAGAAGAAAGAGGAGATATTGCGAGACAATGGCGGCAGGGGCCTGACTATAAGCATGGGATGCCACAACATCAGTAGACAGAAGTATGACCATTCCAAAAACATCCTGAAGGGGGGAAGATAAGAGTGAAATTAATCAACTAGGAAGGGAAGGAAAACCCCAAAATTTTAGACAGGACTGCATTAGTAATACCAACATTAAGTTAGTAACCCTAGATAAGGTAGTGGTAAACGAAAACCTAATGTACGTGAAGGGAAAGATAGGCAGTTTGCAGAGAAAATATTTAGTAGACACCGGGGCCACGAAATCAGTCTTAACCTGGGAATATTTTGTAGAATTTAAGAGCCAAGAAACATCAGGAATAAAGCCCTGTGGCAACTACATTTTACAAGGAATAGGGCGAAAAGAAATAGTGTTCGATTATGAGGTCACTGCATCAGTGACATTGGAAATGGGAGACGCCCCAATACTACACAATTTCTTGGTATCCAAGGGGATTAAAGGGAAGAAATATGATGCCATACTAGGATTATATTTTTGGCGGGAAGCAAGGTTCTGCACTGATTGCAGCCAAGGCATGGTACGGGAAAAAACACAGGTAACCTACATCCCTGGCAGACAGAACATAGTGGCCAATTACCTAAGCCGGGCTGAGTATGAGAAAATAGAGGAGAGCTCCAACACGAACATTATGGAAGAGTTAACGACTCTGAGAGAAAGGGAAGACGATATGCTTATAATCGGAATCGCCGATTGGGATGTAGAGGCTATAAGGAAGGCCCAACAAGAAGATACTAAATTAAGGGAGATGAGAGGAGTAGGAAAAGGGGAAAAACTCAAAAGAGAAGGAATGGGTTACCAGGTAAACCACCAGGGTCTATTAGTGCAGATAGGGGCGATGGATGAACAAGGAGAACAAAAAGTTAGGCTAGTAGTACCAAACAAAATAAAGCAATGTGTATTAGAGACATCACGAAAGCAAGGTCATGGGGCAAGAACAGAAGGCATTTGTGGTAGGGGATTGGGTACTGATTAAAGAGAGCAACTGGAAGAAAGGGGGTTGGAAGAGATTGGCCAAGGGGCCATATAGAATAATAGAAAGGTTATCAAAAGTTATGTTTAAGGTAAGAGAACTCAGGCGAAGCAGAGAAACTAGAATAGAGCACATGGACACGTTAAAGAGATATTTTTTTAGGGGAGGAGAATACTTCCGGGACTTCCAATTTAGGAAGAAGAATCTAGGTGGACTTAAGAGTCAAGAAATGAAAAAAAGGGAAAGAGGGGGCGAAAAGAAAGAACCACTAGATAGGCGCCGAGCGGTGAAACGGACCGATTACTTTAGATTAAACAGGGATGATTTTTGTGTCCGGAACTAAAACAAAGATAAGAAGGGGGAAGAATTTTAGGGAACTAGAGAACTAATGGACATTCTAAAAAATCTCTTAGCAGGAATTTTCTATAGTAAAGGTGGAGGGATTGTAAGCTTAAGCTTTTTTTTTTTGAAAAAAAAAAAAATAAATAAATAATTTGCGGGGAACGTTCGACTTACCTAGTGGAGGTCAGGTCCCAGGTCCCTAGGGGGATCCCATTTTTACCCATGATTCAGGGAATCATGGGTAAAAATGGGATATATAAGGACTGGTTTATTAGCGTTAAGTTAGTTATAGTGGTTATAGAAGGAGGAGTTGTAGAGAAAGGAGTTGTTCCGTAAGGGAAGGAGTTCCATGAGAGTAATAGTTGGGAAACAGCGAGAATATTGTCGGATTACAGACGAGAGGATTTGCCGGTGTAAGGGCATTAGTCGTCCGGAGTTAACAAGTTTGGAAGCAGCGAGTAAGTTAGTAATCGAGGAAAGTCGTGTTTGGGAATTGTAATTAGTTACGGTTATGCAACTAGTAGTTTCAAGTGTTAATTAAGTTAAAATAAGTGGGCAGTTAATAAGTATATGCCACTTCAAAGTGAGTTTGATAGAGGAGAGTTTAATCTGATGTGGAAATCGTTAAAGAAAGTGCTGGAAGAGAAAGGAACTGGTCCAAAAGGTCGGAGAAGTGAAAATAATTGTAAGTACTGTTTCATATTATTATTTCTAGTCAAGAGAATAATCCAAAAAGGGGAAGAAAGGCATTCTGAAATCTTAACTGTGATATTTTGAACTAGCCTAAGGAATTAAGGAACTGGATAAACAAATTGGATATTGTAAAGGAACTATTGTTTCAATTTAGTAACAAAATATGCTGAATGAACTTATTGTTTTGATTTATCCCAGTGAGGAATGTTTGTAATATGAAGAGTTTTGTTGATCAATTTTGTAAACCTTTAAGTCAATTTCTATAATTAAACATGTTAAACTTTTTAAGTGTGTTTGTCAATTGCCTCACTCAATTTCTAGCTAAAAATGCAATTAAACCTGAAATCATGTAGAAGCAGTCAGAGGCTCAAGGATAACTTGATAGTTTCCATAAATAAAATTAAAGTAGAGTTTAGCTTAGTAGCCAAGGGTATATGGTTAATAATAAAAACCAAAGAATTTATGCCTACAATTGGCGAGGCAATGTATAAAACTATACCCTTAAGTTTGACGAGCCAACCAGGATTACAATTGGCAAGTCAATGCAATAAGAACTAATAAGGTAAAAGGAAATGCTTACAATGTTAAAGGAAGCAGGGGTGTAAATAATTTTACTAGAAGGGGTTAAGTGTCCACAAGGAATATTTTAGTCTCCTTTGGTCAGAAATTTAAAAGTTTAAAGCTGATTTCGGGTTATCATTTCACTATAATATTGACATAAATTGTAATATAAAGCAACATTCATAATTTTCAGGCTTTTAAGAATAAACCTACTTGATGGTCCAGCTGCGCTTCTACCATGCTCTGTCCTTGGCTATTCGGTTCAATTACATGATTAACTACATGCCATTCAGCTGCCCGCATGGTTTGTTCTCGAACAACTTCAAGCTGATCTTCTAGATTACTGAAGTGAAACTCTGTTGACTGCTGACAAACAGCTGCAAATTCTGCAAAGAAAATTACAATTGTTTACAAGCTTCCCAAACAACACATAATGCTTCATTTTAAAAGAACATTACAAATTCACTTACCCATTTATTAGGCATGTCTGAGTTCAATCTCTGATGTGTTGAAGTCAGAAAATGGACACTGAGATGCTGAAAATGTTCTAGTGAAATGCTGTCCCACAAAAACTGAATCTCATTTGGTGATTAATTCCACATCTTCTCAGATTGATCCACATAATCTCAAAGGTGCTCAATTGGGTTGAGATCCAGTGATGGAGGAGGCCAATGAAGTATGGTGAATCACTCTCATGCTCCTGAAATTATTCCAGAACAATCTTTACCTTGTGATATGGAACATTTTCCTGCTGGGCAAAACAGATGAGTAAACTGTGCAAATGAAGGGAGATATATGTACTTCAAGATGGCTTCACAATCGGACACTGATCCATTACCACTATCAAGGAACCCAACCCATATCATAATAACATTTCTCTGCAGCACAACTTCTAGTATCACCAGCCTGAATAGTATCACCATTGGCCTAAATAATGATAGATCTGGTGATTCAAGGACCATTATGATACCTAGACCAATTAGTCACCTGATTCATGTTGCTGCTGTTATCACTCCTTAGGTCTCCCATGCATTTGGCACAACTCAAAAGGAGATTGTTGGACTAGGCAACCCTTTTCTACTCCTGAGGCGCCTCCGTAGCCAGGTGGGCAGGAGCAGCAGTGCGTAGCACACGTTTCTGGATTAGACCGGGGTTCGAGCCCGTCACCACCAAATACGGAGGATGCGGAAAGGTCAGGGAATGACCACCGCATATCCCGGAGCAATATGGCCTTAGTTGCTAATGCTCTTAAAAACCAAATAACAAACAAAACAATCTACTTCTGATATGTCCAGAATTTTATTTCTATATCCATTTGCCTGTATTCCTTGTTTTTAGCAAAAAAGAGTGGAACTTGGTGCTGTTCCTGCTGCTAAACCTCATCTGAGACAGGGTCTAACATATTGTGCATTATGATACCTGTTGCGCACCACTGTTATACCATACTCACTTGCTCTATTGTAGCCAATTATTTTCATCCTCCACTGACCTCACACATCAAGTAGCTATCTCTAACCACAGAACTGCTATTAGAAATTCTACCTAGATGTATTTTTCTGGTTGTTGGAAATTGTTGTCAGTACATTCGAGACATTGTTAAGTGAAAATCCAAGCAAGTTGGCAACTAAGATACTTCTACCAACACATCTGGTTGATGTGTTGTAGAAGTATCATTATCATACAATAAGTAATATACACTGAGTTGGCTTTGCATTAGTAACACCTACCTAACACTTTGTGGGCCACCTTTCACCTATAATACAGCTGGTGTTGCAGGATGGCATTGGCTTCAAAAGTTGTTGGATGTCCCATGATAGTGCTATCCATGCATTGCAATGTGTCCAGTAATGACCCCACATTATCATCAGATCCTTCCAGAAGGTCCTAAACACGCTCGATGGTATCCATGGGATGATGGAAATTCTCTGAAATTCTAGTTAGCAACCTGTCAGGCCTGTGGCATGGTGCACTGCCATAGTTGTTGATACACACTAGGGCCTGTTATCATGAAAGGGTGTACTTTGTTGGCTACAATAGAAAGGTAAGTGTTCCGTTAAGCTGTTGATTAATAGTGATCACAGAACACACGGCATGCCTCCAAAAGAGTCCCCAAACCATATAACACCACTGTCTCCAGTCTGCTGATCAACAGTTTATCCAGTTGCCATGGTCTAATCTTGCTTTCTAGCAAAGAGTTGGAAACTGGATTCATCAGACCAGGCAACACATTAGAACATGTTTGTTGTCTAGTGTTAGTGCTAATGCACCTATACAAGACATAGTGCAAGGCACAGCCTGTATGAAATAATGTCTTTTGCTTAGTCCATGTGACTTTTGGTTAGTTGTTTGATCACTGTTGAGTCGGTCATAGTAGACTCGTGAACGTAAGCACTTAATCATATTGGCTGTTGCTGGGTGCCATCACCCACACATCTTGTCACCACAATAATTCCATGTTTGAAATCAGAAATATCTTAATCCCAAACTATCCTTCCACGCAGACACCCAAAACCTAACAGCCACGTGTATGAATTACAATCTTATATCAGCTGTTCCCAATTTGATCCTTCAAGATGCTGTGCAGTGCCATGGAAAAAAATATCAGTACGACAACCACTGATTGACATATAGTAGGCTCTCGATTTAAGGGACTAAATGGGGGAAGGGGTGTCCGCTATTGCCGAAGATCCGTGTTAAATCGAATGTATTAAAATGTTATTATAATGTATAAGTATGAATAAAATATTATAATGAATATTGAGTAATTTATACAACCCACTAAAAAATCTATTAAAATATAAAAATAATTTACGACAGGAACCAAACTTTATTTTAATTAAACACATCAAAAACTATACAATTTAACTAATGGAGTGTTTCCACCACTTTTTTTAATATATTTTTTTAAAGCTCACACAAAGTTGTTTTCAATGTGAACATTAGTTTTTTCATTTAAATCCATTTTAGGGGGGAAAAAAATTTTTATTCTTAAACTCCATTGCATAAAAAACATACAAAAAATGTTAAAAAAAAGATACATAATATTCAATATTAATATTAACTTAATTGAAAGAATCACAATTTTCAGAGTCAGAAACAACTGTCATATGGAGGGAGAGATGTTAATTTCTTGTCGGTAGAGGGTTCTGGTGAAACAGGCCCAGTTGATGAAGTGGTCTTGAAGAAATTATCATGCTTCGGTTGCCTTACACCTTGGTGCTAATTCCTTATTACTGCAGATCAAAATTCTCTAAAATATTCATAATAAGGAAACACATCAGGGTCTGATGATGATGATTCAATATAATGTATGATGTCATCCATATGTTGTCTTATAACAGACAATTTAGGATGAGGTGCAACTGATTCTTTTTCATCATCATCTTGTTCTCTATCATTGTCCTCTTGATATCCCGGATCACCATCATCATTTCAAGCCACTGTTCCACATCATTCTCAGAAGCATTTTTGTTGCCAGCCCTCAGAAGAGTGTCCCAAAAATTAGATGCCTCAACTTCCTCAAAGTCCATTTCAGGTTTTACATTGTACAACAACAACTTCTTCCAAGCATTGGCCAGGGCAGTAATCTTCATATCTTTCCACACAGCTGCTAAGTTGAAGATAGCAGATCTGATGTTGTACGCATGTAAATTTTGCAGTGTCCTGGCGCCTCTCTTGTATCCTCTTCTGCATCTTCTGTTTCTTCCAAAACAACCATCACCTCTTCTAAAAACTTCTTCTTATACAACCTCTTACATGCAATGATTACATCCTGATCCATTGGCTGTATCAGTGAAGTAGTGTTAGGAGGCAGAAAAACATATTCAACTCCCATCCCTGCTAACTGTTGTTGTTGTTATTTGGTTTTAAGGAACATTAGCAACCAAGGCCATATTGCTCTGGGAATATGCGGTGGTAATTTCCTGACCTTTCCGCATCCTCCGTATTTGGTGGTGACGGGCTCGAACCCCGGTCTAATCAAGAAGCATGTGCTACGCTGCTGCTCCTTCCCGCCTGGCTACGGAGGCTGTTGTTGTTATTTGGTTTTTTAGGAGCATTAGCAGCTAAGTCCATATTGCTCCGGGATATGCAGTGGTCATTCCCTGACCTTTCCGCATCCTCCGTATTAGGTGGTGACGAGCTCGAACCCCGGTCTAATCAAGAAGCGTGTGCTATGCACTGCTGCTCCTTCCTACCTGGCTACGGAGGCGCCCCCTGCTAACTAACCACTCAGCATTAGGGTGAGCAGGTGCATTATCTAGCAGTAAAACAGCCTTTATTTCACGAGAAGGAATTTTCAGCACATCTGTCTGATAGCGTTGCACATCAGGAATAAAATGGTTAAAGAGCCAGTCACAGACATTTTTTGAGCGGGAATATATTACCGATAACTGGTTCATTAAATCCTTTAAAGCAAGAGGTTTTTTTGCCTTACCAACTACCATAGGCTTAAGCTGATGCAAGCCATCAGCATTTGCACAAAATAAAACTGAAAATTTGCTCCTTATTTAGCTTACGACCAGGGGTGCTTGTAAGCCCGGGTATTTTTAGGAACAGCACAATAAAAAAGCCAAATATCGTCAGCATTATAAAGCTATGATAAAACGAGGCTTTCATTTTTAATGAGGTCATTTAGATATTTTCTGAAAGCCTCAACTTGTTTTTCATCTGCACCTAAAGATTCACCACGTTCTTTTATTAACAATGCCACGGCTCTCTCAAAAACGGCACAGCAACCGATCACACCCCTGAAATTTTAGGCCCATATGCTTAGCAAGCCTTTCAGTAGCTGACTTTAACTCAACACCTCTAACAACAACACCACTTGAGCACTGCTCAACAAACCACTTGTACACTGCTTCCTCTAGGTCACTTTCATATGTTTTCTACTACCAACTGTAGAAGTAGTCTTGAAACAACAATCTACACTGTATTTTAATGCAAACTCCTTAAGTTTTTATTTTTTATTTTTGTGAATGTCTGATACTGTTTGCTTTCTGACTCTATAAATCTTGCACATAGGTACAACAGTTACACCACCTTCAAGCTTCTCAATCAGCTCTAATTTTTGTGCAACACTCAAGTTAACACATTTATGGTTTATTTCTTTATCCAACAAAGGCATAACGATACACAAATATTGCGTATTTATTATAAAATATATAAAAATCATAAGTACGTAAAATGCAAAAACAACCAAAATGTAAACAATAGAATAAGATGAACTGCACTGGAAGATTGACAGTGTTGACAGACACACCGCTAATCACTCTCCGTCCCTCACCTAGATGACGTAATACCCTGAGCCCAACACTGGATGCATGATAAGATAATGATGACTCATTGAGTCAACCTTTTAGCATGCTCTATTCACGAATAAAAAAAAAAAAAAGGTTTTAAATTTTTCCTTTAGGACTTCAAAATTCCTTGAGAAATTTTTTTCTCTTAAATCGAGGGCCTACTGTAATTAGAAAAATGTACAAAAATAACCCTTGCTGCATTAAAATTAGAAGAACATGGATGAGGGAGTGAGGGCAGCTATGGAAAAGAGGAAATTGAAGAATGGAGATTGGGAGGACAGAAAAGAGTGGAGGAACAAAAGTAAATTATAAAAGAAAAAAAAAAAGTTGGTTGAAGTATAACTGTTGATACCACAGAGAAATCATCCAAGAAGAAGAAGAAGAAGAAGATAGTGCCATACCTCGCTGTTAAAATGAGTCCCTGATACACTCCCCATGCTTGCTGACTGTTTTTTTTCATTCATTCATTCTTGCTATCGGAGCTGGACTTCCCTTCGATAGCTGTGTTAAATATTAAAGTTCTGCAGTCCACTTCCTGACAGTAACAGGAAACTGATATGTCAAAGTTTTAACAATGGCATACAAGTTAAGTTTCCTCTTATGTGGTTGAAAAAATGTCACTGCTATTGAGTGCAGTTGGCTGCAAATATGCAGTGTAACATGGTCATAACATGTGCAGAGGCAAAGCCAGCTCCAACGGCAAGACTAAATCACAGAATCATTGCTGAGTTTCACAAAAAAAAACAGTTCCAGAAAAAGAAAATTATATATATATATATATAATAATAATAATAATAATAATAATATTTAGAATTTTTTTTAAATGACACAGTATGCGCAAACACATATTAATATGGTAGGAATCATCAAAAAATGGACATATCAATTTGTTCACAAATTTATTACGTTTATTGAGATGCAGTAGAGTAAATTTGCAAGGTGAGCACTTTCAGATTCATACTATATGAATCAGTTGTCATTAGGCTGATGAGAGAGTGGCTGTGTTCTTTGTTTCCACTACCGGCATTTTACTGTTGTGCGCATCAGAATGCTGCTCGCTGAATGCATGATGTGAAACCTTGTCAAAAGACAATTGACCAACTGCACATGTTCTCCATTTGAAAGGGAATAGAAGGGAACAGTCAGTAGCAGGAAATGAGTCTGCCATGGTTTTCATAGTCTGTGTCTTTCTTTACCTTCACTCACAATTATTTAATAGTATTGATGTCGCAGAGAATGCAAATTGATCTGATTGTGCAATGGAATCAGATCAATTTGCATTCCATATAAAATCCAAGGAAGTGCAGCCAGTCGACATCGCCAGACAGTGCAGTGTTGAGTCACTTTGACGTGACATAAGCACTGGGAGATCAAAATTGAGAGTAGGAGTGTGTTATAGGCCTAATGACTCTGATGAGTATAGTAAAAAACTGTACAGGGAAATAAAGTGGGCCAGCAAATCAGAGAATCTTATAATGGAGGATTTTAATTTCCCGGATATTGATTGGAATTTGTGGCTTGACCACTCACATACCAGCAAGGCTTTTGTGGATTTATTGGATGATTGTTTTCTACATCAGCATGTTTGGGACGAAACTAGAGGGGGCCAATACTCTTGATTATCAGTAGTTATTCTTCATGCATTAAGAATCTGCAGATAAAGGAACCACTAGGTGGTAGTGATCACAGTGTGCTGAAGTGGGATTTACTCAAAGAAGCAACTACCATCAGAGTAATGTGAATGGTTTTTGCTTTCGTAAAGGGGACTACAGAGGTCTGAGACAGTATTTAAATTCTATACAGTGGGACCAACTGATAATTACCAACAGCAAATTCAAAATGAGAAGCATTCAAAGAATTAATCGTGGAAGCTACTAGGCTTTACATACCAACTAAGAAATACTGTTCAAGGTTTAGTCCTAAAGGAATGTCAGATGAACTACTGAGACATGTGGAAGAGAAGGAAAATGCATGGGATACATATAAATTAATGGGTGACATGGAAGCCTATGATAGATATAAGCTAGTCTGTAACCAAGTCACAAAGGAGATTAGGCAAGCAATGTCCGATTACGAGAAATCTTTGGCAAGGGATGCAAAGAAAAACAGCAAAGAGTTCTTTACATATGGAAAGTCTAGAAGGAAGGGGAAGAATCAGGTTTGTCCACTAGATATTGATGGTTCAACTGTTGATGATCCTGCTCAGGTGGCTAATAAACTAAATGAGTATTTTGCATCTACATTCACACATGAGGAGTTATTTATGGAGGGGAATGCCAGAGGTGAATTAAACTCTGGCAGTGAGCTAGATCATTTTGTAATAACCGAGAGGAAAGTGGAGGAGAAATTGTTGAAGATAAACATAAAAAAAAGCACCCGGGGTGGATGGGATCTATCCAGTTATATTAAAGGAGGCAGAAAAGGAAGCAAGCAAACCTTTAGCTGTAATTATGAGGGCTTCCTTGGACTCAGGGGAGGTATCCATGGACTGGAGATTTGCAAATGTGACCCCAATACACAAAGGAGGATCAAAGGGTGATAAGTAATTATAGACCTGTTAGTTTAACTTCTGTTCCAGGGAAATTCATGGAGGCATTGGTTAAAGAAGCATTGCAGGATCATCTAGACAAGACTTCAGTTATAGCTTGGACACAGCATGGTTTCGTTAAGGGGAAGTCTTGTCTGACCAAACTGATGGGTCACAAAGGAACTAGATGCAAAGAATAATTTAATTTTGATATCATATATTTGGATCTTAGAAAGGCTTTTGATACTGTTGCACATGGAAGTCTGCTGCACAAATTGGAGCAGTGTGGCATTGAAGGCAAATTGCTGCTATGGATAAAGGGATGGTTGAGTGGGAGAAAACAGAGAGTGGTAATCAATGGACACTACTCTTCGTGGACTAATGTTATTAGTGGAGTCCCTCAGGGTTCCGTGTTGGGTCCATTGTTGTTTTCTGTATTTATAAATGATATTAATGATGGCATATCAAGCTTAACGTTTGTAGACGATATGAAGGTGGCAGGGTTGTTAAGGACAATAATGACAGTACACTGCTGCAACAGGATCTAGAAAAGTTGAGCAGATGGGCTGAGAGGTGGCAAATGAAGTTTAACATTGATAAATGTAAAGTACTACAAATGGGAAGCAGTAACCCCAGAGTAACGTATCAACTCTGTGGTACTACACTAACAGTGGTAGAGAATGAAAAGGACCTGGGGGTAATTGTGCAAGCAGATATGAAGTTTTCTGAGCAGTGCAGACGGTCTGTAAGAGTAGCTCATGGTGTCTTGTCAATGACATACAGGAATTTTTCTAGCTGGGAGGCGATTATCTCCTTGTATAAGGCAATGGTCTGGCTACACCTTGAGTACTGTATACAGATCTGGAGGCCTCATTTTAAGAAGGATATAGAGCTGTTGGAATGAGTACAAAGAAGGGCAACAAGATTAGTGATTATAGTATCTGGAGACTAGGCACCTGTGAGGTGATCTGATTGAGGTATATAAAGCCTTGAATGGTTTGAGCATACTCAATGCCAATGGGATTCTTCCTCTTGCTCAGAATAATGACCTGATAGGGTATAAATTCAAATTGAGGAAAGACAGTTGTAGAATAGATGTGCGGAAGTTTACCTTTAGCCGGCGGGTAGTTGATTGTTGTTGTGGAATAGACTTCCACCTTTTGTTGTGGAAGTTGTTAGCCTAAATAAATTTAAGGATGAACTGGACAGGTATTTGAAACGAACGGAGGGGTGAAATGGGAGCATTTTTTTTTTTTTTTTTCTTGGTTGATGCTGCATAAGTTTGCTTTCTTGCGTTGTATGCCTGTACTAATGCTAATGCTAACTTTGTAACTTTATAGCATACTACCAAATAACTGTGTGAAATTCAAGTTGCCATACAGTTGAATTTGGTAACCGAACAACAAACCACTCAAAGTCCACGGAATGAGAAGGTGATGCAATAATTCTAAATTGTGATTATCCAAAAATGACATTACTTGCTATAAATGTAAGACTTGGGCATTGCATTCGAGAGTGCTGTCAAAGGAAAATGAGAACAAAGCCATATACAAATTGATGGGGTACCTTTGGTATTGCTACTTGCTATGTCTGAAAATCATCTGAAGGTCAAGAAATTAGTTATTCACAGTTCAGAGTTGCCATGGTGACAAAAAATACATTTAATACAATACTACTATAGTTCTATTGCATGAGCTGCAATAGAAGAAACAGCTGGTTATCATGAGCAACTATTGCAGCTCATGTTGAGTGAGGTTCTCTGTGCTTATAACTCTGCATATCATTCTAGTGTTAAAGAAAAAAGCTTTTTAATAATAAATAAGAATATGTAGTGAACAGCAGGTTGGTATATTGTTCTGGTTTTACTGGCACATCAGCGATGAGGGCTATAAGGTGTCTTTGGTAACCTTTAATGTATGTTGCCTCGTTAAAAAGTTGTAAATATAAAAGGGATAAAAAGGCAATAAATGGAATAAGTGTTCTATTTCAAATATAAGTACGTAAGTTAATAATTTGTATAAACTTAAAAATTTCTGACACATGGTCATTGTCAGATAAAATTTAGACAGATAATAAATAAAATAAGATTTATACATTGATGATAGACTCAGTCAGATGGTTAAAAGCAGTAAAAGATAAATCACATTCACTGATAATATTAAGGTAGCATTCAGTTAAATATGATGAATTATTAAAATAGCATTGTGATTCTTACACACACAGGGCAGTCACCAGCAGGAAAAGTGTGTATTGAGAAAGAAAATTGTCTTCAGTGGAGGTGAACAAGCTTCTTTTCTACAGTTCCCGTGCATAGTTACCTATGCGTTTGAATACAGGCACTTTATCTGATATAACTTGTTCCTGACCTGTCCATGTCATGATCGCTGCCAATGACGGTTTATTGTGGCACATATTATCTGCCCGTAGTCTGTATAGAGAATTAACATGCTACAATTACATACAATTGTTCTAAAACTGTGCTGACCTGGCAACCTCTGACAGTTCATTGTCCCTGATTCAAATGTGGCTTGGAATCCAGCAGAAACAGAGAGAGAGAAAGATGGCAGCAGGCCCAAAAGATGATTCTGACTTTGTGCATGAGTGAAGGCAGGTAAGAAGTCAAGAGTGTTCACTTCATTGGGCAGCTTAAAAGTGTAGGCTTTGTGTGCAAGTTTTCCCAGTTTTTAATGGAAAAATTCCATGATGGAGGTTGAACATACTGTAGTGGGGTAAAAAGAGTTACACTGATGAACAGGCAGCACTGTTCGCTGTGATGTTAAGCACAGCAAACACAAATATCAAAAGGGATGATTGGCATCTGACAGGTATTATATAGGTTTTTCCCATTGTGGATTGATGACAGATGTCAATGTGGGGTGGCCTGGCACAGTGTATATTTAGCTTAAATATACACTGTAAAGACAACTGCTTATGCCTAAGCAACTAAGGGGGGCTCAGTTGCTTTGACTTTTAAACTATGGACAAGACATGCTCTTGAATTCTCCACTAGCAATGTGGATGGCTCGGTGGTGAATCGGATCTGGACATTGCAAAATGCTGTCTTTAGCTGAGATGTACCTTGGGATCCATAATCTAGTTTAGACCAGACAAATGCAGGATAAATTTGAAGAGTGCAATGATCTGCTTCCCAGTTGGTAGATGAAATAGCTTGGAGGAGATTCAGGCCCCTTGTGCACTTTTCCCACAGTTCATGGTTAAGTTGGAATGTCAACTTTTTAGGGAATAAAAGATCTAGGAATTAATTCTCAGGGTGCTGATGATACTGCTCAAGCTGCTGACAAATTGAATATATTGAATAGGTATTCTGCATCTACAACCATGCATGAGAAGTTCTTTAGGGAGAGGAATGCAGCAGTTCATCAAAATCTGACTGGGAGCTAAAAGGATTATGTGATAAATGAGACGAAGGTGGAAGAAAAATTGCTGAAGCTTAACACAAAAAAGGCATCTGGGGTAGATGGAATCTATTCAATTATAGGGAAACAGCAAAGGAGGTGAGCAAACACTAAACAATAATTTTGAGATCTCTGGATTCAGGAGTGGTCCCAATGGCCTCGAGACATGCAAGTGCATCCCCAATTCACAAATGAGGAATAAAAGGTGAAATGAGTAATTATCTGTTAGCTTAACTTCTGGTCCAGGGAAAATAATTGAGTCTTTGGTTAAAGAACTAATGCAGGGCCATTTAGACAGATATGAAAATACACTGGAGTCACAGGATGGAGTGTTAAGGGATGATTGTCTTGCCTGACCAATTTGATTGGATACTATGATGCAGTAACAAAGGAGCTGGACTCAAAATATAATTTTGATATCATATACTTCTAAAGTAATGAACAAATCAATTAACCGCCAACTTTTAAACTATCCAGAAACTTTTCATCTCATCGACGATCGTCAGTGTAGATCCACTGGTGATATTCAGACTTATGTTACCAATCTATGGACGAATTAAACGGAAAAACGTTTTGTGAAACTCAAGCAGTTGCTCTTGACATCTCAAAGGATTTTGATTGTGTTTGGCATAAAGGTTTTCTAAATAAGCTTCCATCATATGGTTTGCCAACTGTTTTTTGTAATCAGGTATCCAATTTTCTCTCTGACTGCTCACTGGGGTTGATGGTAGATGGATCTCTGTCTTCTAACTTCCCCACTAATGCCGGTGTCCCCAAGGTTCAGTTCTTTCCTCCACTCTTTTCCTCTTGTATATTAATGACCTTCTTCCATTGACTGGAAATCCTATCCATAGTTTTGCCAATGATAGCACATTGCATTCCACTTTCCATTTTGAGAAACCTTACCGTGCTCAAACAGCTTCAATTTCTCGAATATCTGCTACCAATTCCTTAAATGCCGATCTCCAGTTCAGAAAAGACAACTTAGTTGATTTCAATCCTTCTAAAACTCAGTCTTGTCTTATATCTCGCAAAAAGGATTCTTCTGCTCCTATATCCTATACTTATCTTTGGTGACACTCTAATTTCAAGGCAAAATGATATCTCTCTTTTGGGGGTTGTTGTTTGTTATTTGGTTTTAAAGAGCAATAGCAACTAAGGCCATATTGCTCCGGGATATGCGGTGGTCGGTCATTCCCTGACCTTTCCACATCCGCCATATTTGGTGTTGACGGGCTCGAACCCTGGTCTAATCAAGAAGCGTGTGCTACGCCCTGCTGCTCCTTCCCACCTGGCTACGGAGGTGCCTTTTGGGGATTACCCTGACTTATAATCTCTCTTGGCAAAAGCACATTACAAATATTGCTTCCTCTGTATCTAAAAAACTCTGTTTTGATCTACCCTACCATGGAATATTGTTCCCACATCTCGGGTGGTGCCCCCAAAACCTCTCTCAGGCTTTTTTTTTTTTTTTTTTTTTTTTTTTTTATGTGAACCCCAAACACGAGAGGTATTAGAACCTATAGTACTTAGTACTGTGCTTGGGTTGGAGGTTGAGAAGACGAAAGAAGATATTTGTTGACATTGGACTTGAACTTCTGTAGATTGTAATTTTCAGGAAATACGTATGAAGGAAGGTTGTTCCAGAAAACAGCAGTTGAATGAATAAATGAGGAAGATGAAAAGTTGGTTCTGTGAGCTTGAAGTTGGACAGTAAATGGATATTGGCTAGTGGCAGCACATGGTCGGACTGTTTTGAAAGAGAGAGCGAGAATTACAGAAGCCAATTCAGAAGAACAGTGCCCATGGAAGTATCTGTAGAAGAGGCATGCAGCAGAAACAGTACGTCTATGAAAGAGTGAGTGGAGAGACTCTGTTAGAGATGAATCATTAATTAACCTAACTGCCCTCTTCTGAATGGAATCAAGAAGCCTGAGAGAGGTTTTGGGGGCACCACCCCAGATGTGGGAACAATGTTCCATGGCAGGGCGGATTTGCGATTTATACAGAGTGAGCAGCTGTTTGGAAGAAAAGTAACACCGAGAGTGAAAGAGAAAACCAAGTTTTTTAGATTCAGAGGAAGCAATATTTGTAATGTGCTTGTGCCAAGAGAGATTAGAAGTCAGGGTAATCCCCAAAAGAGATATTTCATTTTGCCTAGAAATCTGAGTGTCCCTCAAGATAAGCATAGGAGCAGAAGAATCCTTTTTGCGAGATATAAGACAAGACTGAGTTTTAGAAGGGTTTAAATCAACTAAATTGCCTTTGCCCCACTGAAGAATTACGTGAAGATCAGCATTTAAGGAATTGGTAGCAGATTTTCGAGAAGTTCAAGCTGATTGAACAGGGCAAGGTTTCTCAAAATGTAAAGTGGAATGCAATGTGCTATCATCGGCAAAACTATGGATAGGATTGCCAGTCAATGGAAGACGGTCATAAATATACGAGGAAAAGAGTGGGGGAAAGAACTGAACCTTGGGGGACACCGGCATTAGTGGAGAAGTTAGAAGACAGAGAGCCATGTACCATCGCCCTCAGTGAGCAATCAGAGAGAAAACTGGATAACCAATTACTAAAAACAGTTGGCAAACCATAAGATGGAAGCTTGTTTAGAAGACCTTTATGCCAAACACGATCAAAAGCCTTTAGCATTAGCATTAGCATTAGTAGAGGCATTTGATGCAAGAAAGCAAGCTTATGCAGCATCAGCCAAAAAAAAAAAAAAAAAAAAAAAAAAAAGTAACATAAATAAATAAAAATAACCACTTCCACTTCACCCCTCTGTTCGTTCGAAATACCTGTCCAGCTGAGCCTTAAACTTATTTAGGCTATCAACTTCCACGACAAGGGATGGAAGTCTGTTCCACCCACCAACCACCCGCTGGCTAAAGGCAAATTTCCGCACATCTATCCTACATCTGTCTTTCCTCAATTTGAATTTATGCCCTCTCAGGTGATTTTTCTGAGCTAGAGGAAGAATCCCATCAGCATTGAGCATGCTCAAACCATTCAAGGCTTTGTACACCTCTATCAGATCACCCCGCTGGTGCCTAGTTTCCAGACACTGTAATTTGCAAAACTTAAGCCTTTCTTCGTAAGAGAACCCCTTTGTCCCATTCACCAATCTAGTTGCCCTTCTCTGTACTCGTTCCAGCAGCTCTACATCCTTCCTGAAATGAGGCCTCCAGGCCTGTATACAGTACTCTAGGTGTGGCCTGACCATTGCCTTATACAAGGGAATAATCACCTCCTTATCCCTGCTAGAAAAATTCCTATATATCATTGACAATACACCATGAGCTACTCTTGCAGCTCGTCTGCACTGCTCAGAGAACTTCATATCTGCCTGCACCACCACCCCCAGGTCCCTTTCATTCTCTACCACTGTCAGTGTAGTACCACAGAGTTGATACGTTGCTCTGGGGTTGCTGTTTCCCATATGGAGTACTTTACATTTGTCAATGTTAAACTTCATTTGCCACCTCGAAGCCCATCTGCTCAACCTTTCCAAATCCTGTTGCAGCAGCATAGTGTCAGTAGTGTCCTTGACAACCCTGCCAACCTTCGTATCGTCTGCAAACTTGGACATTAAGCCTGATATACCATCATCAATATCATTTATAAATACAGAAAACAATAAAGGCCCCAATACTGAACCCTGAGGGACTCCACTAATAACATTAGTCCACGATGAGCAGTGTCCATTGATTACCACTCTCTGTCTTCTCCCCCTCAACCACCCCTTTATCCATAGCAGCAACTTGCCTCCAATGAGGTGTATTCAACTCTAGCAGTAAGCTAGAGAATCTTGTAATAACTGAGAGCAAAGTGGAGGAGAAATTGTTGAAGATAAACACAAGAAAGGCACCTGGGGTGGATGGGATCTATCCAGTTATATTAAAGGAGGCAGCAAAGGAGGTAAGCAAACCCTTAGCCATAATTATGAGAGCTTCCTTTACATTTGTCAATGTTAAACTTCATTTGCCACCTCGAAGCCCATCTGCTCAACCTTTCCAAATCCTGTTGCAGCAGCATAGTGTCAGTAGTGTCCTTGACAACCCTGCCAACCTTCGTATCGTCTGCAAACTTGGACATTAAGCCTGATACACACAAGTATACATGCAACCCCAACACGGACGCCTATGATAGATACAAGTTGATCTGTAACCAAGTTACAAAGGAGGTTAGGCAGGCGAAGGCAGATTACGAGAGATCCTTGGCAAGGGATGCGAAGAAAAACAGCAAAGAGTTCTTTACTTATGTAAACTCTAGAAGGAAGGGGATGAATCAGATTGGTCCACTTGAGATCGATGGGTCAACTGTTGATGACCCTGCTCAGGTAGCTAACAAACTAAATGAATATTTTGCATCGACATTCACACATGAGGAGTTATTCAGCGAGGGGAATGTCAAGAAATTCTTTGAAATGTCAAGAGCAACTACTTGTGTTTCACCGAACTTTTCCGTTGAATTAGTCCATAAATGGGTAACATAAGCCAGAATATCACCAGTGGATCGACACTGACGGAATCCATACTGGCAATCGTTGATCCGACAACAGGTTTCTAGGTAGTTTAAGAGTTGGCAGTTAATTGATTTCTCCATTACTTTAGAAAGAGTAGAAGTAATTGCAATGAGATGATAATTGGATGGGAAGGATTTGTCACCCTTTTTAGAAATTGGCTGGATATGAGCAAATTTTCAAGCAGAAGGAAAAACACCTTTTGAATAAGAAAGTGAAAAAAGGCGGCAAAGAATAGGAGTAAGTTCAGGAGCACAGGTTTTGAGAACAAGTGGAGAAATACCATCAGGACCTGGAGCTTTCTTAGCATCAAGATTCATCAAAATCCTTCTGATATCCTTTTGATGGACGACCACAGAAGGCATTGAATGTAGCGTGTTGGGAATGGTGGGAGGTGTTTTACCAAGATCATTAATACATGAGCTGGAAGAAAAATGGGATGCTAGCAGGTCAGCTTTATCCTTGGCTGAAGTGACAACAGAACCATCTGGTTTGGACAGAGGTGGGAGCAGAGATGGGCAAAAGTTGCAGCCAATAGCTGTGGCAAGACACCAGAATGCTCGGCTACCATTAGGGCAAGAAGCAAGTTTTCTACTCTTAGCCTGTTCAAACTCTAGTTTGGACTGATTAATAACTGCTTTACAATTGTTACGAGCTTTGGTGTAGACAGAAAATGAAACTGAAGAATTAGAAACAAGCCAATTACGATATGCAACATTCTTCTCTTGAACAGCCTTAGCACATTTATTGGAAAACCAAAGTTTAGAAAAAGGACGAGATTTTAAAATGGAGTGTGGGATAAAGGATTCCATTCCTGCAAGAATAATTTCACTGACACGATCTGAGCAAATGTTGATATCAGAAGTTTTGAACCAGTAATCCGACCAAGGAAAAGAAGAAAAGAAGTCTCGCAGGTCATCCCATTTTGCATTCTTGTAATGCCAAACAACACGAGGTTGGGAATAGCCATGAGATAAATGTTCCATTGGAGAAGAGACAATCACCAAGTTGTGATCAGAAGTGCCTAAAGGACCTCTCACTTCGACCGTGTACTTAGAAGGGTTGTTTGTGAGAAAAGGATCAAGCATATTGGCTGTATGTTGTAGTAGTAGTAGTAGGGGCATGTGATGCAAGAAAGCAAATGTATGAGCTTATGCAGCATCAGCCAAAAAAAAAAAAAAAAATCACACCACTCCCTCCAAATGCATGTCCAGTTCCTCCTTAAATTTATTCAACCTATCAACTTCCACAACGACAGATGGAAGTTTGTTCCAGCAATTAACCACCCGCTGGCTAAAGGAAAATTTCCGCACATCTATTCTACATCTGTCTTTTCTTAATTTGAATTTATGCCCCCTTAGATTCGTAATCTGAACAAGTGGAAGGATCCCATCAGAATTCAGCGTGCTCAACCCATTCAAGGCCTTATATACCTCAATCAGATCACCGCGCAGGTGCCTAGTCTCCAGCCACTGCAATTTGCAGAACTTAAGCCTCTCTTGGTAAGAGAATCCCTTCATTCCCCTCTCCAATCTTGTTGCCCTTCTCTGTACACGCTCAAGTAAATCTACATCCTTCCTAAAATGAGGCCTCCAGACCTGTACGCAGTACTCAAGCCGTGGCCTGACCATTGCCTTATACAGAGGGATAAATACCTCCTTTTCCCTGCTAGCAAAATTCCTATATATCATTGACAAAACCCCATTACCTTCCCTGGCAGCCTGTCTGCATTGCTCAGAAAACTTCATATCTGCCTGCACAATTACTCCCAGGTCTTTTTCATTTTCTACCACCTTAAGTGTAGTACAACACAGTTGGTACGTTTCTCTGGGGTTACTTCTACCCATATGCAGTACTTTGCATTTGTCAAGGTTAAACTTCAGTTGCCACTTCTTAGCCCATCTGCCCAAATTATCTAGATCCTGTTGCAGTAGCACACTGCCATTACTGTCATTAACAACCCTGCCAACCTTTGTATCATCTGCAAACTTTGACATTAAGCCTGATATACCTTCATCAATATCATTGATAAATATACAAAACAACAGTGGACCTACCAATTTTAAACACACACACCAACCGTTTATGACTGGTTGAATAATGAAATAAAATAAAATAAAATGATAGAAAAGACTGTAAAATAATATTTACAAAAAACTTTTAGTCATTTACAAAAAACTAAACTATAACAAAAGTAAAATAAGTAAATAAGTTAAAATGCATTAAAATATAAATATAAAAGCGATAAAAAGACGATAAAAAACACTAGAGCTTTCGGAGGTGTCTTCCTCCTTCCTCAGTAATAGTGAGACTTAAATGACACATCCTTAAATACCAGGTTCACGGCACACGTGGATGACCAGGCGCATACTCAGCATTCCTTTCACTTGTACCGGAACCGGAAGTGGACTGGACACGTGGAAAATTAAAACGTTTGTCTCTTGTCAAAACCACCGCCTCAAAAAGGGGGTGAAGCCTAACTCCCCTGTCTCTGTTTATACTATTGTTACCAGAGGATCCAATCCACAGACTTTCCAGCCACTTGCGGTCCCAGAATCTATGCGCCCGGTCAAGGATGACAGTGTTGTCGGGGGAGATCTGGTGTTGTTTTTCCCAATAGTTCTCGGCAATGGCGGATTTATTGAGCTCTGCGGTTCGTATCGCTCGTGAACGTTCTCCCAGACGGTCCTTGAGACGCCGTCCTGTCTCCCCCACGACAACGCTGTCATCCTTGACCGGGCGCATAGATTCTGGGACCGCAAGTGGCTGGAAAGTCTGTGGATTGGATCCTCTGGTAACAATAGTATAAACAGAGACAGGGGAGTTAGGCTTCACCCCCTTTTTGAGGCGGTGGTTTTGACAAGAGACAAACGTTTTAATTTTCCACGTGTCCAGTCCACTTCCGGTTCCGGTACAAGTGAAAGGAATGCTGAGTATGCGCCTGGTCATCCACGTGTGCCGTGAACCTGGTATTTAAGGATGTGTCATTTAAGTCTCACTATTACTGAGGAAGGAGGAAGACACCTCCGAAAGCTCTAGTGTTTTTTATCGTCTTTTTATCCCTTTTATATTTATATTTTAATGCATTTTAACTTATTTACTTATTTTACTTTTGTTATAGTTTAGTTTTTTGTAAATGACTAAAAGTTTTTTGTAAATATTATTTTACAGTCTTTTCTATCATTTTATTTTATTTTATTTCATTATTCAACCAGTCATAAACGGTTGGTGTGTGTGTTTAAAATTGGTAGTATGAATAATCCCAACCTCAGAGGCCTTATTGCAGAAACAGTGGACCTAACACCGAACCCTGTTGGACTCCACTAATAACATTAGTCCAAGAAGAGCAGCACCCATTGATTACCACCCTCTGTCTTCTAGCACTTAACCATCCTTTTATCCATTGTAGCAACTTACCCTTAATACCATTCTGCTCCAATTTGTACAATAGTCTTCCATGCGCAACAGTGTGTCAAAAGCTTTCCTGAAATCCAAACATATGATATCAAAATTATTTTTCGCATCCAGTTCCTTTGTAACCACATCATAATATCCTATCAAATTTGTCAGACAAGACTTTCCCTTAACAAACCCATGCTGTGTCTGAATTATTGCTGCAGTCTTGTCTAGATGATTCTGCAATGCATCTTTAACCAGCGACTCCATTATTTTACCCGGAACAGAAATTAAACTAACTGGTCTGTAATTACTCGTGTCACCCTTCGATCCCCCCTTTGTGAATTGGGGATACATTTGCACTTCTCCAGTCCGTGGGAACCTCCCCTGAGTCCAAGGATGCTCTCATAATTATGGCTAAGGGTTTGCTTAGTTGCTTTGCCGTCTCCTTTAATATAACTGGATAGATCCCATCCACCCCAGGTGCTTTTCTTACGTTTAACTTCAACAATTTCTCTTACACTTTGCTCTCGGTTATTACAAAATCATTAAGTATCTTGCTACAATTTGATAACCTTCTGCCATTTTCAAACCTTAATAATTCCTCACGTGTGAATGTAGATGCAAAATACTCATTCAGTTTGTTTGCTATCTGAGCAGGATCATCAACAGTCGAACCATCGATGTCAAGTGGACCGATCAGATTCATCCCCTTCCTTTTAGAGTTTATATAAGTAAAGAAATCCTTGCTGTTTTTCTTAGCATCTTTTGCCAAGGATTTCTCGTAATCTGCCTTCGCCTGCCGAACCTCCTTTGTGACCTGATTACAGATTAACTTATATCTGCCATATGCTTCTGAGTCGCTTGATAATTTATATGCATCCCATGCATTTTTCTTCTCTGTTATGAGTCTCATTAGTTCATTTGACAACCATTTAGGCCTAAACCTTGAACAATATTTCTTAATAGGTATGAACCTTTTAGTAGCTTCCACGATTAATTCGTTGAATGCTTCCCACTTAGAATTTACTGTTGGTAACATCGTCAGTTGATCCCACTGTACAGAATTTAAAAACTGTCGGAGACCACTGTACTCGCCTTTACGGAAGCAAAAACCCTTTCCTTTACCCCTGATAGTAGTTAAATCTTTAAGTAAATCCCACATCAGTACACTGTGATCACTGCCACCTAGTGGTTCTTTTATCTGCAAATTCCTAATACATGAATGATCACTGCTGATAACCAGATCAAGAGTATATTACTTTCTCTGGTTGCCTCTCGAACATGCTGCTGCAGAAAACAATCATCCAATAAGTATGATTAGGATTATCTGGTATTCTTGTAGGTAAATGAACAATCTGTGCTAGTTCATTAGTAATTGCAAAAGCCGCAGCATCTCGACCTGCTGGGTCGGTGTGACTAAAAAACGGAAGCCAGTTGGAGTTGTGAACATTAAAATCACCAAGGAAAATTACCTCACTGTTAGGTAGTTGGAACTGACTTTCTCCAGTCCAACTGAAAGTTGGACTGGAGAAAGTCAAGTTGCAAAGTGAGGAAGTCAAAGAGCTCCAAGTGATTAGTGGAGTTGGGAGAACGGTAGAGACAACAGATGAATTTGACGCAATGAGGTAGAGAGATTTTAAGCCAGAGAAGATCAAAGAGAGGAGATTCCAAATTGCCAAGTCTCTACCAGGGAATATCAGAACGGACATATGCACAAGTACCAACTTTGAGGCGAAAAGAATCATACAGCGAATAATTTGGGCATCTGAGATGAGCAGTAGTTGAATCAACCGATAACTGAGATTCTGTCAGAAAAAGTACATGGGGTTTGGCAGACTACAAGTGGAAATGGACATCGTTGAGATTAGAATTGAGACCACATATATTTGTGAAATGAATTAGGAAGTGCTTGGGAGGTTTAGATCTTTTCGCAGATAAGCTTGCTCTATTAGTTTGACAATTCATGGTGTATTCAATAGTAAGAAAAAGTGGGTGGGACATGCTGTATGAAGTAATGAAATTTTTGGATATGGCTTGCATGTGGTAAGAATATACCCAGATCCTTGACATAACGTGGCCTCGACAATGCTCCGCGCATACCCACTACTCGGGCTCCCTCCAGTCACTATCTGGCAAAGTAGAGGTAGCAAGATTATACACTAGCTGATCCGGAAGCCTCCTAGAGAGTTACCAATAGATTCCGTCCGGTGTAGTAACTAGCGGGCGGCCTACAAACACCGTTTTAGAGCTGTACCCTCAAAATGTAAGGAATATTGGATCTCACCACAACGTTCATCATAAGCTCAAAAGCCATCAATCATACTGCATGATGGAAGAGAAAGGGAAGGGTTGACCGGAACTTAGCTCTAGAGACTAAACATGGGTTGCACCACTTCAAGCCTCCAATAAGTAAAGTGGTGGTATTTCACCGGTTGATGAGAGTCATCTACCACCTAGTTCTAGATTCCATTCAAAAAAGGGCAGTTCGGTTAAATAGTGACTCCTCTCTAACAGAGTCTCTCCACTCGCTGTTTCATAGACGTACTGTTTCTGCTGCATTCCTTTTCTGCAGATACTTCCATGGGCACTGTTCTTCAATTGGCTTCTATAATTCCAGCTCTCTCTTTCAAAACAGTCTGAATATGTGCCACCACCAGCCAACATCCATTTACGGTCCAAATTCAAACTCACAGAACCAGCATTTCATCTTTCTTGTTTATTCATTCAACTGCTATTTTCTGGAACAACCTTCCTTCATATGCATTTCCTGAAAATTACAGTCTATGGAAGTTCAAGTGTAATGTCAACAAATATCTTCTTTCGTCTTCTCAACCTCCAACCCAAGCGTGTACAAATACTATATGTTCTAATACCTCTCATGTTTGGGGTTTTCATAAAAAAATAAATAAATACTTCAAATAATTCAAGCCATGCATATAAAGCAGAGGAATGTGATACATACCTTTCCTAGTGTTAACAGAAGAAAAGTGACTCCTTTGAGAATACGATGGTATTTTCCATCGTATTCTTAATATTGGCAGTTTTATCTCTATATAATGTTGTATGTTCCAGGTTTCCAAAAAAATTATAATTATTCAAAACTTTTAATTTTTATTTTTTCCTAAATTTTAATCAAGAATTTGACACATTAAATATTTGACTGTAAGATACACCTATCAAGTTAATATAACACAATCATGATCCCATTTACATAAAGTAGTTTTTGTAATTTTGTTGTTTTTTGTATAGGTAAAATGTCATCAGTGTCCCCAGTAAATCCCCACTAAATCCTGAGGGACTCATGTGCCCATTTATAACCCCCACCATCTTCTGCTACTTAATTATTAGTTTAATGAACGCAGTAACTTGCCCCAATGCCACAATTTGTGGAGAAGCTACAAATGGAATATCAAAAGGCTTTACAGAAATCTAAGTGTATAATATCAAAATTATTTTCTGATTGGTTTCCTTTGTTACTGCATCATAGTAGCTTGGATAGCAACCAGATAGGTCAGACAAGATCTCCCCTTAATAAATCCATAAATTGTGACTTTCGGTACCTGCATTCCTATCAAGATGATCCTGCATTACTTCTTTAAAAAAATAACTGATTTCATTATTTTTCCTGGAACAGAAGTTGAGCTTACAGATTTGTAATTACTCACTTTGCCATTTGATACCCCCCCCCCAACTTCTAAATAGGAAAGATTTATCATCTGGTACATCTTTACTCTGCAAGGACCTTCCCTACATCCAAAGCTGCAGCATGCTGTCATATGTGCCAAATATTTATTTATTAGTATCACATAACATAGCACCTAATCTTTCTCTGAATTGTGCTAATCATGCAATCATTTAGTTTAAAAATACTTTTCCCAACAGTGAAATACCAAAAAAAAAAAAAAATAATAACAATAATAAGGTTATAGAAAAACAAAAACATGCATTGGGAAAGAATAACAGAAAGGGATAGAGGACAAAGTGAAGGCTCTAAAAAATGGGCCATTTCTGATTGCTAAAAATGACAGTTAATCAAAATGAAAATGATAATCTTCTGTAATAAAAAAAAATAATAAATAAAAAAAAAGATCAAATTGAAAGCAGTTTGCTGTCACTACAGGTTACACCATTGGTGGTTGTTGTTGATATTAAGTTTAATGATACAAGTGCTACTAAGGCCAAATTGTGTCAGTTCATAGTTTATTTCATATATCTTTTAACAACTGATTTATATACATGCATATAGGCCAGTATGATTTAAGCATGTTAAGAGATCTTCTGTTTGCATTATTACAAAGAAAATGGGATAAAATCTGAGCTCCATTCAATTTTCTGAATGACCGAGAGGTGCTAGAAGAAATGGATAGGTAAATAGGACAATCTACAAGAAAGTGGCGGACCGTAAGTTGGGTGTGACAGGATATGCACTGGGGTGGATCTTCTCCCAATAATAAAAACAGGCATGTAATATGAGTATGCCCAATTCTCACTCTTGCTAATACCACTTCTTCAAATCTCTTTCGTCTGAATCCAGAGAGCCACAACTCGGGATCTTGTTTTATTTGGTAAAATTTGTTCTTGGTTTTACTTTTCCACATCTGTGACCAGTTTTCATAACAGGCCTTACAAATTACAGGCTTGTACTCCATATAAGGAACTTGAAGGTGCTGTGAAAAAATAGTAAGAGGTTGTTTAGTGGAAAGATCAGCAGACTCATTTCCCAAAATTCCAGAATGTCCAAATATCCAACAAAATGTTACTGATTGATTGGACTTTCTGAAGGAGAGTAGCTGATAGTGAATAGTTTTCAGTGTAGGATGACAGGAAGAGAAATTCTCCCTTACAGAATATCAGTCCAAGAAATCTAATAATATTAACAAGTAGGATTGGAGTTCTGCTTATTTCAAATTCAGGATTACAATGGAGAGCCCATAGCTTGCAGAAGTGAGTGGCAGCACATTTCTTTTCTGACCATTCTGTGAAGTCCAGGATTCTATTTTGGTTATGGCTAGTTGGAACTGCCATTCGATATTGTTCGTACTTTTAGACTGACAGGAAATGGTAAGGTTGTCTGACATGTAAGTTTCAACAGTCTTTGGGATATCCTGTCTCACATTGCTAACTCGAATTGTGAATAGTGTTGAACTAAGTATCAAACCCTGTGGTATGCCTTCCTCCTGAATATGAGATGTAGAGAGTATATTGTTATATTGGACCTGGAAAGAATGCAGCCACAAGAAAATTTGAATTATTTCAGGAAGCTGTACCTTTAGTCCTAGATAATAAAGATCATTTTATAATACCACAACTCCAAGTAGTCTCAAATATCTTTTCGAGATCTGAGTCGACCATGACAAAGGCATTGCGAAGATGAGATTCAGCTTTGATAAGCATGTCTAACATTGATCTGTTCGTCTGAAAGCCATACTGATGATCTGAAAGGAGATGCTTTGACTCCAGGATGTAAGTGACCTTCGTATGAACCATCCTTTCGAAAATTTTTACTAGGCAGCATGAGAGATATTGGCCTATAGTTTTGAACCAGGGAAGGATCTTTGCCTAGTTTTGGTGTGGCAATAATAAAAGAATGGCACTAGGAAGAAGGATAGGAAGATCAATTTAATGATTCTTTCAGTTCCATTAACACGAAGGGTTGGTTGTACGGGAAGGAGTGGTGCATGAAGAAGTTAATTTCATACCATTCTGTACCATCATCTTTGATGGTCTGGAAGGAGGATGAACGGGAGGCAGAAGCAGAGGTTGTGGCATAAGATGATGACTTCTTCAGGAGTAGGCACATCTTTCCCTTTCCAGTGAAGTATCGGAGAGGGCAGCTCAACAAATTTGCCATTTAGCACCAGTATCCTTCCCCAGATGATCTGTGTATTGGTGTCTTTTGTGATGGCTGATACAAAAACAGTCCATGAATCGCATTTCGCTTTCCGTCTAACTTGTCTTGCTTTAATCCTTTTATAAGCAATTAAGTTACTGGTGGTAGGACACTTGTGGAAATTATTTCATGCATGGTTTTTCTCTTGTTTGGCATTAAAGCACTCTGTGTTCCACCAGTGATTTTGGTGTGTCATATGTCTTGGATTTTAGAATGAATGCATTAGCTGCAGTTAGAATCTGATTAGTGATGTAAGTAGTTACATCATCAATAGGTTTATGTTTTAAACATAAAAATTCTATCTAAAAGCATCTGGACAGATTAGCCATCCCAGTTCGCCTTATTAAATTTCCAATTGGATCATTGATCAGGATTTTGAGTTACCACTGTTTGTACTAAGCAAATAATTGGAAAGGAATCGCTGTTAAAGGGAACGGATAATACCGACCACGTCACAATTGGAAGGATGGATGGTGAACAAATTTTCAAGTCAACTGCAGAAGTAGATCCTGTAGGTAGGTGAATGTAGGTAAGAGATCCAGAGTTTAGTAAATTAATTAAGATCATTATTATTAAAAAATTCTTCAATCAGTTCGCTTCTTCTGTCCATTGCAGCGGTTCTCCACAATGGATGGTGTCAATTAAAGTCACCAAATTAGAGTTCGGAGTTGTGTAACGAGACTGTAGAGTTCTGAATGCGGAAGAGGTAGGGATGGTGGAATATAAAAGGAAACAATGGTAACTGATGTACCAGCTGCAACATGATAGTCACAGCTTCTAGATTGTTTCTTAACTGGATTGGCCTGGATGGCACATTATATTTGTAATTAACAAGAATGGCTACTCCACATGTAGGAGACTGAGTTCCTATCTCTTCTATACATCGTATAATTTGAGAATTTTGGCGAAACTTTGGGTGACAAGAATGTTTCCTGTAGGCATACACCTATAGGATTGAATTGAGCTAGTAATTCCCTTAAGTCATCAGAATGACTGCTTAGTCCTCTGCAGTTCCACTGTAGTATGATGTTACAGTATTTAGGTTTGAAACAGGACAATTCATCTGATTGCTTTTTGTTTGCAGGGCATATTTTCTGTGGTTTTTTTTTTTTTTTTTGGAAGATGGGACATTTAGTATCCAGAGTGTCATCTGCATGAAGTTCTAGTATTGGTTCCTCATAATATGAATGTACATCTACTTCCATACTATTGGATCGTGATTCAGTTTTCTTGCTATCTTTAATAATTTTCAATTTTTTACTGTCATGTGAGACCGTTAGAGTATCAGTTGGGATACTAACTGAAGTGCTAATTGCTTGGTTGGTTTTAGGAGTATCTTTTCTGGAGGCTGATAAGGTTGCTTTAACCCAGTTCATCAGAGAGGTGTTCAGTGGTATTGACAACTGTCTGAACTGCAGTTGAAAGATAGCTTCAGGTGCAAGATACATAGGATAGACTGGGCATGGCCAACATAATTGGGGAGGTCCCTATGGACTGGCGGTGTGCAAATGTATCACAAATTTAAAAAGGAGGTTAAAAAGGTGACACAAGTAACTATACACCTGTCAGTTTAACTTGTGTTACGGGGAAAATAATGGAGTCACTGGTTAAAGAAGCATTGCAGGATCATCTAGACAAGACTGCAATAATAGTAAAGACACAGCATGCATTTGTTAAAGGGAGGTCTTGTTTGACTAATTTGTTTGGATACCATGATGTGGTCACATCATAAAAAAAAAAAAAAAAAAGAAAACTGCAGCCATTATCAACCCAATGCAGGATGGAAGCCTCCTCAACAATTCATGTTGAGGGAATTGGACCATAGTCTGCCATGCTGGTTGGCAGATCGGCCATATTTAGTAGTCAGGGGCTTGGAACCCTGGTCTACTCAAAGAGTGTGGGCTACTGAACTCTCGCTCCTGACCACTCGGCTATGGAGGCCTGTCACATCATAGTATCCAATCAAATTGGTCAAATCAACTGGATGCAAAAAATAATTTTGATATCATATACTTGGATTTCAGGAAAGCTTTTGATACTGTTGCACATGGAAGATTGCTGTACAGATTGGTATGGCATTAAGGGTAAGTTGCTACAATGGATAAAGGGATGGTTGAGTGGGAGATGACAGAGAGTGGTAATCAATGGACACTGCTCTTCATGGACAAATGTTATTAGTGGAGTTCCCCAGGGTCTGGTGCTGGGGCCATTGTTGTTTTGTGTATTCATCAATGATATTGATGAAGGTATATCAGGCTTAATGCCCAAGTTTGCAGATGATACAAAAATGTTGGTAGGATTGATAATGATAGTAAAGACAGTCTGGTGTATCTAGATCCAGTTGGAGTATGCTTGATTTTTGATTTGATTTGGTAGTTGTTGGCGCATCGGCTTCTGTGGCCATATTGCACCTCCCAAGGTTTTTTGCAGTACTTTGATCCAAGCCCGAGGCGGGAATCGAACCCGCGACCTTTGGGTTGCCGGGCAGGTACTTTACCCACTCGGCTAGCCCGGTCGGCGTTGGAGTATGCTACTTCAACTGGATCTAGATACACTAGGGGCTCACATCTGGTGAGTATGGGCTTGGCACATCCAGGGTCCTGAGCTGGATATCATCATTCTTCTCTTTCTTGGTGATTCCCTTTTGCCTCTCTCTCTTTCTCTCTTAGGGTAACTCAGGAATTTTTTTTTGGCTGGTACAGCATAAGCCTCAGGCTTCCTTGCACCATATAGCTAATAATAATAATAAGTTGGGCAAATGGGTTGAGAAGTGGCAACTGAAATTTAACATTGACAAATGCAAAGTAGTGCATATGGGTAACAATAACCCAAGAGAAACGTACCAACTGTACGTTTCTCTTGGTATTACACTCAGGGAAGTGGAAGGTGAAAAAGATCTGGGGGTAATTGTGCAGTCAGATGTGAAGTTTGCTGAACAGTGCAGACAGGTTGCCAGGGCAGGTCATGGAGTCTTGTCAATGATATATAGGAATTTTGCTAGCAGGGACACAAAGGTGATTAACCCAGTTGTACAACGCAATAGTCAGGCCACACCTTGAGTACTATGTATAGGTCCAGAGGCCTCATTTTAGGGAGGATGTAGAGTTGCTAGAATGAGTAAAAAGAAGGGCAACAAGATTGGTGAGAGGAACTAGGAGGTACTCTTATCAAGAAAGGCTTAAGTTCTTCAAATTGCAGCACCTGGAGAGTAGGCAAATTTGAGATGATCTGATTGAGGTGTATAAGGCCTTGAATGGGATGAGCAAGCTGAATGCTGATGGGATTCTTCCTCTTGCTCAGATTAAGAACTTGGGGGGGGGGATAGATTCAAATTGAGGAAAGACAGTTGTAGAATAGATGTGTGGAAATTTGCCTTTAGCCAGTGAAACACACTTCCATGTTTTATTGTGGAAGTTGATAGCCTAAATAAATTTAAGGCTGAGCTGGACAGGCATTTGGAATGAATGGAGGGGTGAATGGGAGGTTTTTTTTTTGGCTGATGCTGCATAAGCTTGCTTTCTTGCATCATATGCCTCTACTGATGCTAATAATATAATTTGTCTACGTGCTTCAGAATATGTGACTTTATGTTCTGTTATTTACCTTTCTATTTTCTTTCTGATTTCCCACATATCACATGATTTATGAGGGTGGCTTCCTTTGCAGTTGGGACACACGGGAGTTGAGGCTGAGTAATCTGCTTGTGTATGATCCTTAGAGCCACATATAGGACAAATGGCATCACACCTCTTCATGCCTGCTGAGAGTGGCCATATTTCTGGCATTTAAAACAACGAAGAGGATTCGCAATGTACAGCTGAATTCTGCAGTTTAAATAGCCAGCTTCTACTGCGAATGGTAAGTTAGAAGTGCTGAAAGTTAAAATGATGGATCGAGATTTCCGTCGTTTTTAATCATTATTCCTTTTGCATCTATTACCTTCTGATTACTAAGCTCCTGAACTAATTCCTCCTCAGACACTTGCATTGTCTGAGGAGGAATTAGTTCAGGAACTTAGTAATCCCTACTCTGCGATGACACCTTTTGATGATTAAAGGTATTGTGGGGAATAATAGATATTGGTAGCCCACAAAATGTAGTTGTCTTTAATAGCCACTGAGAATGTTTGGAGGTGGCTGTTTCAACCAGGAGGTCTCCAGATTGTAGTCTCTTCACCATTTTTGGTGATCTCGCAATAGATTCCAAATATTTTTGGATTATAAATGGTGCTAACTTGCCCACAGGCTGAGTAGACAGAGTGTATCACCAGAAAGCTAGGTAGGTTAGGACACTGTGCTTTCCATCGAAGCCTTTTAGGTTGGTTCAAGTCATTATCAATGCATGTTACTGGTCTTGAACTTGAAAGCTCTAGAGGAGGATAGTCATTTATATCAATGGTTGCTCCTTTTAGCCTTGGGGATAACTTTCCCGTAGGTTACTGGGCCCGTCATGTGGAGGCAGGAGTAGCAACACCTAGTGACCAAGCAGCTGGAGAAGTTAGTTTGTTAGTGAAAAAATTAATAAATATACTAAGAAAAGAAAGGTGATTTTCCTATCTGGGTTCATACTCAAAATCTGTTAAATACAGAACCACTTATGATGAACTGAGAATATGAGAGGCACTAGAAAAAATTCAAAATGAAATCATTCTATATATTGCTCAAGAAAAGTCACTTGGACACTATCATTTGGCACTCGGGGCCATATACCATTGGATGACTTATTCTAAACAATCTAAAAGCATATGAAATTCCTTCAAAAAAACTGTCATTTGCTGTTGATAATGTGCCTGTTATGGTAGACCTAAAAACTGGATAAGCAAGGGTATTAAAGAGGAGATTGGGCATTTGCTGGTAATAGTATGTCCTTGTCATCTTATTAATTTGTGTGCTGAAAATGATTCTGGATAACTTCCTGCGAAAGTGAATGAATGCTTAGTGGAAATTTTAGTATTAGTATAGTCATGTAGTGCAAGGAAGCCACAGGATTTTGCTGCACTGGCCAAAAAAAGTAGATAAGAAAATACAAATTATGCACTTCCCTTCTCATGTAGGTAACTATCCAGCTGACCTTTGAATTCCTTTTCAAACTGTTTACCTCAACCATCTGCAGAGGCAACTTGTTTCTTTTAGCTGGCAAGTCATAATCAACGACTTGCCATCTAAAAGAAAATTTCTTACAATCTAGTCTAAACTTCCTCCTGCAATTTGAATTTATGGCCCCTAGTTCTGGAATTACTTATAACAGTGAAAATCCTGCCTTCATTCATTTTACTAACCCCTCTCAGTCTTCTAAACTTCAATCAGGTCAGATCTGAGGTGCTGGTTGCAAAGCTCTGCAGCTCACAATCAGAGTCTTTCTTCATTGGGTTGTCCTATTGCCGAATGTCTTTTTTCAGATGAAGTCACTACTTGAACAAAGTATTCCAAATGTAGTCTCACAATTGCCCTACACAATGGGATTACCACCTCCATATCTCTTAAGATAACATTCGAAAAATCATACATAGGACACCATGAGCTTACCTGGCTACCTGTTTACACTACTCAGAAAACTTCATATCTGACTGTACTGTAACAATCGTGTCTGGGGTTAAAATCATGATGAATTGACCAGAAATGTCCCGCAATTGCAGTGTGTTCAGTTTCACCCAGCGAATCAATCTATCATGTTCTGCGAGGCAATCCTGAAGGCATCTTGAGCTCTCCCCTATATAACACGCCACGTTTGCGGCAGTTGCTATATAGGGGAGAGCTCAAGATGTCTTCAGGATCATCTATTCCACCTATCTTTTTTGCATGATATATATCCCATTTCCCTGACAATAACTAGTTCCTGTGTGACTAAGGCATTCTGTCGTGAAGATTGTCGCCGTTTTGCTTGATTCACATAAGTGAGCTCTGATGTTGAGATGGGCAGCTGAGAGCTTGATGGGCCTCCCACTTCAATTCCTCTGAGGACATCTACCCTTCACCTCAAACTCTCAATAGATGCCCATAAGAATGCTGAGTCTAATTTCTTGACACTCTCCTCACCTAGCAGAGACAAAGACATCCTCCTTGGCTAGATCACATCCTGATCCAGTACGGTCCACAAACATTTCATATTTTGCATATTTTTTTTTTACTGTGATGTGCTGGAGAATCACCCCGTTCAAAATTACAAGGACTCCATTTATTTCCTCCCGTTAACATAAGCTGGCTCTTTCTTCTTCCATATTCTTCCTTTCTAAAACAATAAAATAATAAATAAATAAAAATATACATATATAAACTTAATATAAAGTTCTTCATATAAGGTTTGGATCTTAAAAATGTTTCTTTCCCATGTTCATTTGAGCAATTTCCCACAGTCAGTGAAATATTAACCCACACTAATTTACTTGTAATACAATGACTTGTTACATAGTTCCAAGATCAAGTTATGGAATATGCAGTATTGTCTGTAATATTTGTGTTACATGCATTTATATCAACTGACAACTAAAATGGCACAATATGTATTAGCATTAGCAAAGGCACATGATGCAAAAAAGCAAGCTTATATAGTATCAGTCAAAAAAAAAAAAAAAAACCCCTTATTTCACTCATCCACTCGTGTGCCTTGAATCTATTTAAGCTATCAACTTCTACAACGACAGATGGAAGTTTCTTCCAGCAATCAACCACCTGCTGGCTAAAGGCAAACTTCTGCACATCTATCCTACACCATCTTTCCTCAATTTGAATTTATGCCCTCTCAGGCGATTATTCTGAGCAAGAGGAAGAATCCCATCAGCATTGAGCATGCTCAAACCATTCAAGGCTTTATACACCTCAATCAGATCATCTCGCAGGTGCCTAGTCTACAGACACTGTAATTTGCAAAACTTAAGCCTTTCTTCATAAGAGCAACCCTTTGTTCCATTCACTAATCTTGTTGCCCTTCTCTGTACTTGTTCCAACAGCTCTACATCCTTCTTAAAATGAGGCCTCCAGACCTGCATACAGTACTCAACGTGTGGCCTGACCATTGCCTTATACAAAGGGATAATCATCTCCTTATCCCTACTGGAAAAATCTGCACTGCTCAGAAAACTTCACATCTGCCGGCACAATTACACCCAGATCCTTTTCATTCTCTACCACTGTCAGTGTGGTACCACAGAGTTGATACGTTACTCTGGGATTACTGCTTCCCATTTGTAGTACTTTATATTTGTCAATGTTAAACTTCATTTGCCACCTCTCAGCCCATCTGCTCCACTTTTCAAGATCCTGTTGCAACCCTGCCAACCTTTGTATCGTCTCCAAACTTGGACATTAAGCCTGATATACCATCATACACCATCAATATCATTTATAAATACAGAAAACAACAATGGACCCAACACTGAACGCTGAGGGACTCCACTAATAACATTAGTCCACAAACAGAAGTGTCCATTGATTACCACTCTCTATCTTCTCCCACTCAACCAACCCTTTATCCATAGTAGCAATTTGCCTCCAATGCCACATTGCTCCAATTTGTGCAGCAGTCTTCCATGTACAACAGTATGAAAGGCTTTTCTACTGATCCAAATACATGATATCAAAGATATTCTTTGCATCCAGTTCCTTTGTGACTACATCGTAGTATCCAATCAAATTAGTCAGACAAGACTTCCCATTAACAAACCCACGCTCTGTCCGAGCTATAACTGAAGTCTGTCTAGATAATCCTGCACTGCTTCTTTAACCAGTGCCTTCATTAATTTCCCTGAAACAGAAGTTAAACTAACAGGTCTGTAATTAACTGTGACTCCCTTTGATCATCCTTTGTTGATTTGGGTCACACTTGCACGTCTCCAGTCCATGGGTACCTCCCCTGAGTCCAGGGAAGCTCTCATAATTATGGCTAAGCGTTTGCTTACTTCCTTTGCTGCCTCATTTAATATAATTGGATAGATTCCATCCACCCCAGATGTCTTTCTTGTGTTTATCTTCAACAATTTCTCCTCCACTTTACTCTCAGTTATTACAAGATTATCTAGCTTACTGCCAGAGTTGAATACACCTCTGGCATTCCCCTCGCTGACTAACTCCTCATGTGTGAATGTCGATGCAAAATATTCATTCAGTTTGTTAGGTACCTGAATCATCAATAGTTGAACTATCGATATCAACTGGACCAATCTGATTCATCCCCTTCCTTCTAGAGTTTACATAAGTAAAGAACTCTTTACTATTTTTCTTTACATCCTTTGCCAAAGATTTCTCGTAATCTGCCTTCGCCTGCCTAACCTCCTTTGTAACTTGGTTACAGACCAGCTTATATCTATTATAGGCTTCTGGGTCACATGTTAATTTGTATGTATCCCATGCATTTTTCTTTTCTGTTACATGTCTAATTAGTTCATCTGACATCTATTTAGGCCTAAATCTTGAACAATATTTCTTTGTTGGCATGAAAAGCCTAGTAGTTTCCAAGATTAATTCTTTGAATGCTTCCCATTTTGAATTTGCTGTTGACAACATCATCAGTTGGTTCCATCGTATAGAATTTAAATACTGTCTCAGACCACACTAGTCACCTTTACGAAAGCAAAAACCCTCCCCTTTACCCTTGATGGTAGTTACTTCTTTGAGTAAATCCCACTTCAGCACACTTTGATCACTGCCTCCTAGTGGTTCCTTTATCTGAAGATTCTTAATGCATGCAGAATCACTACTGATAATCAGATCAAGAGTATTACTCCCTCTAGTTGCCTCCCGAACGTGCTGCTTTAGAAAACAATCATCGAATAAATCCACAAAAGCCGTGCTAGTGCGTGAGTGAACAACCCACAAATTCCAGTCAACATCCGGGAAATTAAAATCCCCCATTATAAGAAACTCTAATTTAATGGCCCACTCTATTTCTCTGCACAATTGCTCATTATACTCATCAGATTTATTAGGCCTATAACACACACCTATTCTCATTTTTCTTTTCCCAGTGTTTATGTAGCACCAAACAGACTCAACATTGCATTGTCCATCAACATCAATTCGATGCACTTCCTTAGATTTTGTGTGTTTCTTAACTAATAGCATAACCTCTCCTCCCTTCCTGTCCTGTCTATCCTTTCTGTACACATTTGTACTCCCCAAATTCCAGTTCTGCACTGCTTATGTCTGTGTGACACCATGTCTCTGATATCCCAACACTGCCTTTGATGTCTTGACTAGCACTTCAAGCTCATCGAATTTATTATCTATCCTCCTAGCATCGGTGTTCATGGAAGTATACATGCACCTCTTTCTACTCTTAGTTACCCTAACACAGCCCATGTATTTACTTGTTCCACTATGACTCCAAGCAGTCCTGGAAATTCCCATTGCCTTGCTTTCCAGGCTGCTGCTCAATTGCATTTAAATAGAAGTAGTGAACGAATCATTTTTACCTCTGCCAGCAGCTACTGTTAATCTATTAGCCTGCGTATTCCCCCAAGCTAGCAGTTTTCCGACCCACCTAACTCTGCCTCGATAGCATCATCAAATATGCTTGCACCCTTTCGATTTAAGTGTATCCCATCCCTGTAGAAGCAGTCTGACCTGTTAACAAGCACAGACAAGGCTAAGAAAAATTCTACCCCTTGAGCCTTGCACAATCTCTCCAGGGCCAAACTGATTGACAGGGCTCTCATAATATACTCCCTCCTATAGTGTCTGGGCAGAATTGCAGACACTTTCAAATTCAACCCTAATGTAAGGCTTTTTTTTAGCATTGTCTTGTACTTGTTAAATAATTCTTCTGGTCTCCTACTCTTAATACCGTTTGTGACAACGTGTACAACAATATCACCCTTTGTGCCCTTAAAGGATGATATCTGCCCTACACAGTCATTAACCTTTGCCCCTGGCAGACATACCCTGGTCCTGTTGCATCTATCCTTTTTGCACAATATGTTCCTCGTTTCCCCGACAATAGAGTCGCCTACAACAACTGGTTCCTTTGGGAAAAGTGCATTCTGCTTTGGGGGTTGCCGCTGTGTTGCATAATGTTCAAGTGCAAGCTCTGGCATTGATGTGGGCAGCTGAGAGTTTGATGGGCCCCTCGATTTAAATCCTTCGAGGGCATCCACCCTGTCCTTCAAGCTCTCATATAAGCCCATAACAATGCCAAGTTGGTACCTGATTGCCTTGCACTCCTTACATTGCGCACACACAAAGACATGCATTTGAATACACTATGATTCAGAGGATAATCGCCACCCCCTCAGTTCTCCCTTGAGCCACAGCACTTCCGCTAGTTTGAGCCTTTTGCATTGCTGCTCTGGTCTGAGTCATGATTTCTATTCAAGTTCAATTAAAGTTTGAGAGTTTGAGACCGAGCGTAGCCTGTGCGGAAGCAGCTTATTGCCGCTTCTGGAACAGAGAAGTTTTTTCTGATTTATTTTCTGTTTTATTAGCTAAAATTGGCATATTAACTTATTTTCCAGAGTAGCTTTATATTCCAAGTTACGATATTTAGTTTAAAGTTTAACTTAGATAGAGATTTTGTAGGTATTACTTAGTATCGGTAAGGGTTATCAAATCCATGTGTTACAAGTTGCAGCTCCGTTGAACGAGAGGTTTTTTAACCATATTTAGCCGATTTATTAACCTATTGTTATATCAAATTTTTTCTATAAGTAGCTTATAGATCTAGTCAGCATCCTTAGTTTATTCTGAATTGGGACAGCGAGATTTCGGAGTTACTCAATACTTAAGTGTCTGTAGAAGTACCGTTCGTAAATTACCGCCATTGTACACGATCCAACATATCCTGAACTCGATAGCATAAGCGTAGTATAGTACAGTGCATAATATAATATTGTCAATTAATCAGTAAATCTATTAATCTTGTTAAACTTCATTGTCAATTAAATTGTACTTTAAACTATATATATATATATATATATAACGACTTAGATTACAAACGTAACAAATAATTAATACATAACTTGATACGGGAGTTGTATAAAGGGAACTCGTAGATAACACCTGATACTGAAAAATAAATATAGCGCTATAACTGTTGGGACACAAGTTTAAGGTTTTAATTTTGTACTGAAATTGTAATTTTATTGAAATTAATAAATTACTTGTTCCACTATGACTCCAAGCAGTCCTGGAAATTCCCATTGCCTTACTTTCCAGGCTGCTGCTCAATTGCATTTAAATAGAAGTAGTGAACGAATCATTTTTACCTGTGCCAGCAGCTACTGTTAATCTATTAGCCTGCGTATCCCCCCAAGCTAGCAGTTTTGGGAGTGCTGTGGCTCAGCGGAGAACTGAGAGGGGCAGTTGCCCCTGAATCACAGCCTTTTAAAATGCACTTCTTGCTTGATGTTTACGGAGCAATCGGGTACGGGACATGATACCGCCATGGCGGGGGGATGTCTTTGTGTGTGCGATGTAAGGAGTGTAAGGAAATCAGGCGAAAACTCAGCGTTGTTACGGGCCTATATGAGAGCTTGAAGGACAGGGTGCATGCCCTCGAAGGATATAAATTGAGGGGCCCATCAAGCTCTCAGCTGCCCACATCAATGCCAGTGCTTGCACTTGGTCATCATGCAACACAGAGGCAACCCCCTAGGCAGAATGCGTTGGTTCCACAGGAACTAGTAGTTGTTGGTGACTCTATTGTCAGGGAAACGGGGAACATGCTTTGTAAAAAGGATAGGTGGAACAGGACCAGGGTATGTCTGCCAGGGGCAAAGATTGATGACGTTGTAGAGCGGATATCATCTTTTCAGGGCACAAACAGTGATATGGTTGTACACGTTGGCACTAATGATATTAAGAGTAGGAGACCGGCAGAATTACTTAACAAGTACAGGTCATTGTTGAAATGAGGTAGGGTTGAATTTGAAAGTGTCTGCAATTCTGCCCAGACATGATAGGAGGGAGTATATGAGGAGAGCCTTGTCGATCAATTCGGCCCTGGAAAGTTTGTGCAAGGTTCAAGGGATAGAATTTTTTTCAGCCGGGTCTGTACTTGTTAACAGGAGAGACTGCTTCTACAGGGATGGAATACACTTAAATAGAAAGGGTGCAAGAATATTTGCTGATGCTGTCGAGGCAGTGTTAGGAGGGTCGGAAAACTGCTAGTTTGGGGGGATACAAGGACTAATAGATTAACAGTAGCCACTGGTAGAGGTCAAAGTGATTCTTGCACTGCTTCTATTGAAATGAGCAGCAGCCTGGAAAACAAAATACAGGATATTTCATTGCAGAACAAGTAAACACATGGGTTGGGTTAGGGCAGCTAAGAATAAGAACAGGTGCATGTAGACTTGCATGTACACCAATGCTAAGAGTTTGGTAAATAAATTTGATGAATTTGAGGTATTGCATAAAACATCAAAGGTAGATATTGTTGGGATATCAGAGACGTGGTGTCACACAGATATAAGGAATGCGGAACTGGAATTTGTGGAATACACTGTGTATAGAAGGGATAGACAGGACAGGAGAGGAGGAGGGGTTATGCTATTAGTTAAGAAACACACAAAATCCAAGGAAGTGAAGCCAGTCGACATTGATGGACAGGGCAATGTTGAGTCAGTTTGGGGTGACATAAGCATTGGGAAATCAAAATTGAGAATAGGAGTGTGCTATAGGCCTAATGACTCTGATGAGTATAATAAGATACTGTACAGGGAAATAGAGTAGGCCAGTAAATCAGAGAGTCTTATATTGGGGGATTTTAATTTCCCAGATATTGACTGGAATTTGTGGGTTGGTCACTCACACACTAGCAAGGCTTTTGTGGATTTATTGGATGATTGTTTTCTACATCAGCATGTTCGGGAGGCAACTAGAGGGAGCAATACTCTTGATCTGATTATCAGTAGTGATTCTTCATGCATTAAAAATCTGCAGATACACGAACCACTAGGTGGCAGTGATCACAGTGTGCTGAAGTGGGATTTACTCAAAGAGGTAACTACCATTAGGGGTAAAGGGAAGGGTTATTGCTTCCGTAAAGGCAACTATGATGGACTGAGACAGTATTTAAATTCTATACAGTGGGACCAACTGATGATGTTACCAACAGCAAATTCAAAATGGGAAGCATTCAAAGAACTTATCTTGGAAGCTACCAAGCTTTACATACCAACTAAGAAATATTGTTCAAGGTTCAGGCCTAAATGGATGTCAGATGAACTAATGAGCCATATGGCAGAGAAGGAAAATGCATGGATACATACAAATTAATGGGTGACATGGAAGCCTATGATAGATATAATTTGGTCTGTAACAAAGTCACAAAGAAGATTAGGCAGGCAAAGGCAGATTATGAGAAATCCTTGGCAAAGGATGCAAAGAAACACAGGAAAGAGTTCTTTACCTATTTAAACTCAAGAAGGAAAGGGATAAATCAGATTGCTCCACTGGATATTGATGGTTCAACAGTTGAGGATCCTGCTCAGGTGGCAAACAAACTAAACGAGTATTTTGCATCTACATTCACACATGAGGAGTTATTCAGGAAGGGGAATGTCGTACGTGATGTAAACATTGGCAGTGAGCTAGATGATTTTGTAATAACTGAGAGGAAAGTAGAGGAGAAATTGTTGAGGATAAACATAAAAAAGGCACCTGGCGTGGATGGGATCTATCCAGTTATATTGAAGGAGGCAGCAAAGGAAGTAAGCAAACCCCCAAGCCATAATTATGAGAGCTTCTTTGGACTGAGGGGAGGTACCCATAGACTGGAGATGTGCAAATGTAACCGCAATTCACAAAGGAGGTTCAAAGGCTGACACAAATAATTATAGACCTGTTAGTTTAACTTCTGTTCCAGGAAAATTAATGGAAGCACTGGTTAAAGAAGCACTGCAGGATGATTTAGACAAGACTTCAGTTATAGCTCGGACACAGCATGGTTTTGTTAAGGGAAGGTCTTGCCTGACCAATTTGATTGGATACTATGATGTAGTCACAAAAGAACTGGATGCAGGGAATAACTTTGATATTATGTACTTGGATCTTAGAAAGGCTTTTGATACTGTTGGACATGGAAGACTGCTGCACAAATTGGAGAAGTGTGGCATTGGAGGCAAATTGCTGCTATGGATAAAAGGATGGTTGAGTGGGTTGATTGATTGATTGATTTAGTTTTTAATGGCGCATTGGCAGCTAGGGTCATAATGCGCCAAGTCAAAGTTTAAAAGCTAGTAAACAATTTGTTAGCCTAGGCTACCACATCTAACAAAGATAGAAATAAAAGTAAAAATATAAAACTTAGACCTTTGTATAAAAATTAATAGAGTGTAAAAAGTTAAAAACGTCAGACATGTTGTCTCTGTCACCTAAAATCTGACTGAGTGTAAATGGTTCAGTCAGATTATTAAAAGCGGTAAAACACAAGCGTCGTGCTTCTATAAAAACAGGACATTCTATGAAAATGTGATGGACCATTAAAATAATGTTACATATCTCGCACATAGGTGGGTCATCCGCCCTCAGCAAATGTGTTAGATGACTATGACCTATGCGGAGCAGAGCAAGAACAACTTCCTCTCTTCGAACCCTGCGTAGACTGGACTGACATTGCGAAATCACAGGCTTTATGTGATGTAGTTTATTTGTGACCTGTCCGTGCCAAGAATCTTGCCATTGGGAATACAATTTAGAGCGTATTATTTGCCTATAGTCTGTATAGGGGACTGACAGGCAATGGTTATCCAGGGAGATGGCTGATTTTGCAGCGGTATCAGCTAATTCATTTCCCCTGATCCCAACGTGGCTTGGGATCCAGCAAAAGCGAATATCAAATTCTAATTCCACAAGAGGAAGAAGAATCTGCCGGATCCTGGACAGGATCGGATGAGGATTAAACCTCACTGACACTAGAGCCTGTAACACGCTCAAGGAATCACAATAAATCATATACCTTTGGTAGTCGCTATTTTTAATGTGATATAGGGCTGTTTCTATTCCACGCAACTCTGCAGTATAAATGCTAGTTTCTTGTGGGATCTTATTGGATAAAGTTTTGTTAGGGAACACGACAGCATATCCCACATAGCATTCTAACTTTGAGCCGTCTGTATAGACTGGCAGAAAGTCAGAATACTGCTGTCTATGTGATGCAAAGAGTTGCTGGTAGACAGATGGCGGTGTAGTAGCCTTCTCCCAGATCTTAAGGGAGAAGTCACAAGGTGGAAAATAAGCATGCCAGGGTGGAAAGAATTGCCTTGGTGATTGGGCAACATTGTCTACCGTCAAGTTCAGCTCATTCAGCAGCCCTTGAATGCGAATACCAAAAGGTTTGTTGGCAGTCCGACGGGAGTTATAGAGGTTTTCCCAGAGGGGCTCAAAAACGGATGGCCACGTGGGATGATCGGGCAGGGATTTCAATTTGAAGGCGTACTATAAGGACAACTGCTTACGTCGAAGAGACAGAGATGATTCATTTGCTTCCACGTAAAGGCTTTGGACAGGAGATGTGCGAAATGCTCCAGTGGCTGTCCGGATGGCTTGGTGGTGGATTGAATCTAACCACTGAAGTGCACTATCTCTAGCAGAACCGTAAACCTGAGACCCATAGTCGAGTTTGGAACGGACAAGTGCCTGGTAGAGACGAAGAAGGGTAGTACGATCTGCGCCCCACGAGGTTGACGAAAGGGCACGAAGGATGTTAAGCCCTTTGACACATCTTGTCCTCAGCTGACGAATATGTTGTAAAAATGTCAGCTTTTTGTCGAAAATAAGTCCAAGGAATTTGAATTCTGCTACAACTGGGATGTTATTTTGCCCAAGCCTTAATTCTGGGTCAGGATGAAGATTACGTTTGTGACAGAAGTGTACACAAACAGTCTTCTGTGATGAAAATCTGAACCCATTAGCCAAAGACCAAGTTGTAAGATGGTCAATGGTTTTCTGCAGTTGCCTTTCAATGACCCTCATATTGCATGAGTGACAAAATATAGCAAAGTCATCAACATAGAGGGCATTGTTTACAGTGGGTGGAAGTTGTTCTGCGATAGAGTTTATTTTGATTGCGAAAAGCGTGACACTTAGGACGGATCCTTGTGGGACTCCCTCTTCCTGAGAGAAAACTTGAGAGAGGGTGGATCCTAAACGGACTTGAAACTGGCGATTCGAAAGAAAGTTTTTAATAAAAAGAGGAAGGTTACCTCTAAGACCAAAGTTATAGAGGTCTTTTAAAATCCCAAATCGCCAGGCTGTGTCGTACGCTTTTTCAATATCAAAGAAAACTGCTACCAAATGCTCGGATTTAATAAAAGCATCACGAATGGACGTTTCCAATCGGATTAAATGATCCAGAGTGGATCGATTTCTTCGGAAGCCGCACTGTGTCCTGGAAAGCAGACCATTTGTTTCTAAATACCATACGAGGCGTGCATTAACCATTCTTTCCAGGACTTTGCACAAACAGCTTGTCAGAGCAATAGGACGATAGTTACTTGGATTGCTAGGGTCTTTTCCTGGTTTTGGGAAAGAAAGGACGATAGCCCTTTGCCAGGAATCCGGAAATTGTTTGTGAATAAAAATTCTGTTAAACAGAATTAAAAGGTGATCCTTAGATTGTGGTGAGAGGTGTTTTAGCATTTCGTAGTGGATGTCATCGGGCCCAACAGCACTTGCATGCGTGAGAGCGAGTGCTGCATTTATCTCTTCCTGTAAAAAGGGCTTGTTATATGATTCAAGCCCTTTTGAAGAGAAGTTCGGTGGGTTTTTCTCAATTTTCTTTTTCAGGGCCAAAAACTCTGCGGGAAAAGATGTTGTTGCAGAGATTTTTGCAAATGTTTCCCCTAAAATATTTGCAACTGCAGTTCGATCTGCAATTGGACATTCGTTGTGCTCGAGGATCACTGAAGGGCATGGTGGATATTTTCCCTTCATTTTCCGGATCTTATCCCAGACTACTTTTGAGCTAGCAGCCTGAGTTATAGAAGATGTAAAATGAATCCAAGATTTCCTTTGGCTCTGACGTCGTACATAGCGTGCTTTTGCACGTGCACGTTTGAATGATATTAAATTTTCAGTGGTGGGATATCGGCGGAATATCCCCCAGGCTTTGTTTTGTGCTTTTTTTGCTGCTGTGCATTCTGAATTCCACCAAGGTTTCGGGAATAGTGGGAACCGGCTGGATGATTTTGGGATTGCAATTGCAGCTGCTTGGACGATCGTTTCTGTGACATGAATGACTGCTTCATTGATTGGCTCCTGACTGACTGTACGGATATCAAGGTTTGCCAGATGTTGAAAGGCATTCCAGTCAGCCTGATCAAGCTTCCACCGCGGTAAACTAAATGGAAGATACGGTCTACCACTAGTTAGGGTGATTATCACGGGGAAGTGATCGCTTCCATATGGGTTCTCCTCTACCTCCCAAGCAAGTGAAGGAAGGAGAGAAGGGGAGCAGATAGAAAGATCAATGGCAGAGAATGTACGGGTAGGCATGTGGAAGAAGGTGTTTGTTCCCACATTTAGGAGGGAGAGGTCATTGTCAGTGAGCACATGCTCTATGACTCGTCCCCTTCCACTGATGTCAGCACTACCCCACAGAGTGTTATGTCCATTGAAATCCCCAAGAATTAAACAAGGGGAAGGCAATTGCATGATAAGATCATCAAGGTCTTTCTGGGGGATGTCAATCCCAGGTGGCAAATAAACAGAGCAGACAGTTAATAAGAACCCCACTGTAAGGCGAATTGCTACAGCTTCAGTGCTGGTTGTAAGTTGCAAAGGCTGAAATGGGATCTGGTTGCCGACGAGGATTGCGACTCCTCTGTGGGCAGGACCATCCACAATTCTATCCTTACGAATGATGGTAATGTTATGCATGGTGGGGTCATCATTTGCCTTTAAATAAGTCTCCTGTATGCAAAAGCAAACTGGTTTGTGCTTTTGCAGGAGTGCCTTGATGTCGTCAGTATTTTGCCGGAATCCACGACAATTCCACTGTAGGAATTTAGCCATTATTTTGACTTGGTGGGTCCATCAGGCGGCTTCCGAGGTGCTGAGGGCTTAATTTTGTCAGTCTTGGATTTATCTTTCCTGGGGAAGTATGGACGCTGTCCTGTGTCCATTTCTTCCTCAGCGAAGAGTTCGAAAACTGACTCATCATGTACCTCCTTCTGCTCGACATCCATGTTTTCATGGGTACTAGGTGTTACTTCCCCTTTCTTATTCTTTTCTTTGGCTTTTGTTACTTGTGGAGCATTACGAGGTACCGATATAGGAGTGGCAGCTGATTGGTCCTTCTGTGCAGGTTTTTGGGAGCTTAAAAGATAACGTGCAATGGGAGTAAATGATTCTTTTGGGGGGACGGACATGTCCGTCTGAGTCCCAATCGAACACCTCCCTGCTACCTTCTGGGCATAGGTAGGTTTTTTGATGTTAAGAGGTTTCACTGCTTTTCTTGCCTCCTAGTATGATATGTTTAGCTCTGCCTTCAGCCGTTGAATTTCTTTTTCTTCTTTCCACCTCTGGCATGCCCTTGAATAGGCCGGATGTTCTCCCTCACAGTTAATGCAGGTGGGTTTAGTGGCTGAACATGCTGTTGTTTCGTGGTCCTTTGCACCGCACCGGGCGCATGCAAGGACTCCACGGCAGGCCATTTGAGAATGTCCATACTTCTGACATTTAAAGGGTTCGGAATGTACGGACGTACTGGACAGTTGATGTATCCAGCTTTAATCTCATCAGGAGGTTTGGGAGAGTTAAAAGTCAGGATAACACTCCTGGTTTTAACTATTTTCCCATCCCTTCGCGCAGTGATTCTCTTGACGGCAGTAACTCCCTGTGGTTTTAGTTCGGAGCAGATTTCCTCCTCGGTGACGTCGAGAAGGTCCCACTCAGAAATGACACCTCTCGATGAATTTAGGGTTCTGTGTGGTGTCACTGTTATGGGTATTCCTCCGATTGATGCTACTCGGAGTAGATGTTCAGACTGCCTGTCATTTTTTGTTTCAATCAAGAGGTCTCCAGAACAGAGCCTCTTAACTGATTTAGGAGAACCTGCTAACCCGTCTAACCCTTTCTGAATAAAAAAGGGCGACATTTTGCCAATCGGTTTTTCATTGGTGGAATGCATTATTAAGAACCTTGGGACAGGCCCTGATGGCAGTTCGGTTCGCTGCCTCTTTGTAGCAATAATGCTATCTGCCTCTCCGTCATTATTTTCAGATAGGGACCGGGTTGGGGCCCCTGAAGGAACATTTTTATCAGGATTCATGAAGATTTTTAAATTGTTCAGTGCCCGGGCTCCCCACCCACCACGGAGCCCAAAGGGACGCCCACTACCCGGCATGCAATAAATGCGCTCGGGAGTGGGACGCCAGGGCTACCCAGACACTATACCCGCACCGCCGCCAGCCTGAATCCTGTCCCTCGGACCATGAGGGTAGGGGCGTGGCATTGACACGGTTGACCCTCGCAGGCGAGCCTACTAGCCGATTGATCCTAGCCGGGCCTTCCAGGACCACCCGTCTTGTCGAAGCAGGGGCCAAAGTGGTGTATTGAAGCTGGGCCCCTCAACCACCAGGATCCCCCTTTCCAAATTTCCACGGGTCGCAGCGCACGGCAAACATGCCGGATTCCATTGATGTAAGCCTGGAACCTGGGCTGTGGGCGTTGGATCCCAGTGACGCTGCTGGACTTCCAGACTAGCATCACTGGGAGGTCCCCTCACCACGTACAGGTGCCCACGTCGAGGGGTGGTTGAGTGGGAAAAGACAGAGAGTGGTAATCAATGGACACTGCTCAATGTGGACTAATGTTATTAGTGGAGTTCCTCAGGGTTCAGTGTTGGGTCATTTGTTGTTTTCTATATTTATAAATGATATTGTTGATGGTATATCAAGTTTAATGTCCAAGTTTGCAGACGATACAAAGGTTGGCAGGGTTGTTAAGGACACTACTGATGCTATGCTGCTGCAACAGGATCTGGAAAGGTTGAGCAGATGGGCTGAGAGGTGGCAACTGAAGTTTAACATTGACAAATGTAAAGTACTACATATGGGAAACAGTAACCCCAGAGCAACGTATGAACTCTGCAGTACTGCACTGACAGTGGTAGAGAATGAAAAGGACCTGGGGTAATTGTGCAGGGAGATATGAAGTTCTCTGAGGAGTGCAGACAAGCTGCAAGAGTAGCTCATGGTGTCTTGTCAATGATATACAGGAATTTTTCTAGCAAGGATAGTAAGGTGATTATTCCCTTGTATAAGGCAATGGTCAGGCCACACCTTGAGTACTGTATACAAGACAGGTGGTAGATGACTTTCATCAACTGGTGAAATACCACCACTTTGCTTATTGGAGTCTTGAAGTGGTAAAACCCATGTTTAGTCTCTAGAGCAAAGTTTCCGGCATCCCCCTCCCCCCATACTTTTCCTTCAACCCATGCATGGTACTAAATACTATAGGTTTTGATACCTTTCGTGTTTGGGGTTTTCATAAAAAAAAAAAAAAAAAAAAAAAAAAAAAAGGTCTGGAGGCCTCATTTCAAGAAGGATGTAGAGGTGCTGGAACGAGTATAGAGAAGGGCAACAAGATTAGTGAATGGAACAATGGGTTGCTCTTACGAAGAGAGGCTTAAGTTTTGCAAATTACAGAGTCTGGAGACTAGGCACCGGCAAGGTGATCTGATAGAGGTGTATAAGACCTTGAGTGGTTTGAGCATGCTCAATGCCGATGGGATTCTTCCTCTTGCTCAGAATAATCACCTGAGAGGGCATAAATTCAAATTGAGGAAAGACAGATGTAGGATAGATGTGTGGAAATTTGCCTTTAGCCAGCAGGTAGTTGGTTGGTGGAATAGACTTCCATCACTTGTTGTTGAAGTTGATAGCCTAAACAAATTTAAGGGTCAGCTGGACAGGTATTCCGAACGAATGGAGGGGTGAAATGGGAGTGGTGTTTTTTTTGTCTGATGCTGAATAAGCTTGCTTTCTTGCATCATATGCCTCTGCTAATGCTAATGCTAAATTCCAATACAAAATATAACCCTAAACCTATATCCCAATGTGGTTATAACACTATATATATGTATTTCGGTATTGAATATCTCAGAGTTATGTTATATGACTTTCTTATCCTCTGTCAACTTATATGTATTAATTTATGATGTTACGTTTGTAATAACTAGGTCACTATATTTATTTAGTTAAAAAAGTACAATTCAATTGACAATGAAATTTAATAAGATTAATAAATTTTACTGATTAAGTAATACTACTATACTTGCTATCTAGTTTTCCGTTAAATCTTACGCTAGCACACGTTGTATCATATAACAATGGCGGCAAGTTACAAATGGTTAATTAATCTACGGACACGAGGTATTATTTACTTTCCAAATTGTGCTATCTAAATTAAAAATAAACCATAGAGCTTGACTATGTCTATAAGCTACTTATAGAAAATAATTTAATCTAACTATTAATTCAATAAAGTGGCTAAGTATAATTAAAAACTTCATGTTCGCAGGAGCTGTAAACCTGTCCACACGTGGATTTGATACCCTTCCCGATACTAAATAATAACCTATATAATCTCTATCTAAATTCAATTTAAACTAAAGTATTATTACTAGGAATATAAAGCAACTCTAAAAAATAAATTAATATGCCAATTTAAGTCAATAAAAAAGCAAAAACGTCTCTATTTTCTGGAGCCGTAAAAACTTCGTCTGTTCACATGTACTCTCGCACCCACACCGCATATGCATTTGCATATGCGATGGCATATAATGCAAAGTCTAGCAATCATTGATCAGATAGAAAATTGAGACAGTTTAGGAGCTGTTAGTGTATGGATTGCTCCATCAGCTTTGAAAGAGAGTTAAGTGCAATGGGATGATAGTTGGGCAGGCTCTGTTGCCATTTTCAGATAGCGGCTGAATATCAGCAAATGTTTAAGTAGAAGGAAAAGTACCAGAAGAATAAGAAAGTACAAGAAGGCAACATAACAAGATCAAACTTCAGGTGCACATTTTGAGAACAAGTGGAGAAAAGAATCAGGACATTGGCATCAATAAATAAATAAATGATAAATAAAACCATTTTATGTAATAAATGAAATATAAAACAACAAGAATCTGATCAATGATTAGCAATGTGGAGTCCATTAGTTGGTCCACTGGTGATATATTGGCTTATTTAGTCATCTTTGGACAAATTCTATAGAAAGATCTGAAAATAAAGATTAGCATTAGTTGGGGCATATGATGCAAGAAAGTAAGCTTATAGAGCATCAGCCAAAAAAAAAAAAAAACCCCTTCCCATTTCACTCATCCGGTCACTCTAAATGTTTGTCTAGTTCAGCCTTAAATTTATTTAAGCTAACAACTTCCACAACAACAGATGGAAGGCTGTTCCAGCAATCAACTACCCATTAGCTAAAGGCAAACTTCCCCACATCTATTCTTCAACTGTCTTTCTTTGATTTTTATCTATGCCTCCTCAGGTTCTTAGTCTGAGCAAACGAAAGAATCCTGTCAGCATTAAGCCTGCTCAAACCATTCATGGCCTTATACAACTCAATCAGATCACCTCGCAGGTGCCTAGTCTACAGATGCTGCAACTTTCAGAACTTAAGCCCCTCTCTCTCTCTCTGTAAGAGCACCCCCTTTGTTCCCTCTCATCAATCTTGTTGCCCTTCTCTGTACTCGTTCTACCAACTCTACATCCTTCCTAAAATGAGGCCTCCAGACCTGTATACGGTACTCAAGGTGTGGTCTGACCTGACCGTTCCCTTATACAAAGGGATAATCACCTTGTCTATGCTAGCAAATATATCATTCCTATATTTCATTGACAAAACTCCATGATCTGCTCTGGCAGCCCATATGCACTGGTCAGAGAATTTCATATCTGACACAAATACCCCCAGGTCTTTTTTATTTTCCACCTCCCTGAGTATAGTACCACGGAGTTGGTACGTTTCTCTTTGGTTATGCTACCCATATGCAGTACTTTGCATTTGTCAATGTTAAACTTCAGTTGCCACTTCTCAGCCCATCTGCCTAGCTTTTCTAGATCCTGTTGCAGTAGCATACTATCTTTAGTGTCACTAACAACCCTGCCAACCTTTGTATCATCTGCAAACTTGGATATTAAGCCTGATATACCTTCATCGATATCATTGATAAATACACAAAACAATAATGAGTCCAGCACCGAACCCTGGGGGGGGGACTCCGCTAATAACATTAGTCTACATACAGCAGTGTCCATTTATTGACACTCTCTGCCGTCTCCAACTCAGCCATATCTTTATCCATTGCAGTAACTTGCCCTTAATGCCATACTGCTCCAATTTATACAACAGTATCAAAAGCTTTCCTGAAATCGAAGTATATGATATCAAAATTATTTTTAGCTTCCAGTTCCTTTGTGACCACATTGTAGTATCCAATCAAATTGGTCAGACATGACTTCCCCTTAACAAACCCATGCTGTGTCCGAGCTTTCACTGAAGTCTTGTCTAGATGATCCTGCAATGCTTCTTTAACCAGTGTCTCCATTAATTTCCCTGGAACAGAAGTTAAACTCACAGGTCTATAATTACTTGTGTCTCCCTTTGATCCTCCTTTGTGGATTGGGGTCACATTTGCACATCTCCAGTCCACGGGTACCTCCACTGACTCTAAGGATGCTCTCATAATTATGGCTAAAGGTTTGCTTACTTCCCTTGCTGCCCCCTTCATTATTACTGGATAGATTTCATCTGCCCCAGGTGCCTTTTTTTTATGTTTAACTTCAGCAATTTCTCCTCCAATTTGCTCTCAGTTATCACAAAATCATTTAGCTCCCTGTTAGAGTTTGATAAACTTCTGGCATTCCTCTCCTTGTATAATTTCTCATGTGTGAAAATAGATGCAAAATACTCATTCAGTTTATCAGCTACTTGAGCAGGATTATCAACAGTCGAACCATCTATGTTGTGGAGCAATCTGATTCATTCCCTTCCATTTACGTAAGTAAAGAACTCTTTGCTGTTTTTCTTTGCATCCTTTGCCAAAGATTTCTCGTAAACTGCCTTCGCCTGCCTAACCTCCTTTTGTGACTTGATTACAGACTAGCTAATATATGTCGTAGGTTTCTGTGTTGCCTGATAATCTGTATGCATCCCATGCATTTTTCTTCTCTGCCACGAGTCTCATTAATTCATTCGACATCAATTTAGGCCTGAACCTTGAACAGTATTTCTTAGTTGGTGTGAAAAGCCTAGTAGCCTCCAAGGTTAAGTCCCTGAAGGCTTCCTATTTAGAATTCACCATTGGTAATATCATCAATTGATATCACTCTATAGAATTTAAAAATTGTCTGAGACCTCTGTAGTCATTTACGAAAACAAAAATCCTTCCCTCTACTCTTGATCGTAGTTACATCTTTAAGGAAATCCCATATCGGTACACTGTGATCACTGTCACGTAATGGTTCCTTTATCTGCAAATTCCTAATGCATGCGTCATCACTGCTGATAATCAGATCAAGGGTATTATTCCCTCTGTTTCCTCCTCGAACATGTTGCTGTAGTAAACAATCCCCCCAATAAATCCACAAAAGTCTTGCTAGCATGTGAGTGACCAACCCAAAAGTTCCAGTCAATATCTGGAAAATTAAAATCCCCCATTACAAGATATTCTGATTTACTGTATAATTCTTTTTAATCAACTTACGAAAGTTCTTTTTTAACATTCTTCACAAAAATAATTACACAAATAATTGCAATGTAAAGCCAACCTTTCTATAGTTCATATGTGTTTTTAGATAATTATTTTGGGAAAGACTGAAGTATTCATCCCAAGGATGAGACTATGCCTTATTCAAAATATTTAGAAGTTCAGGAAAATTAGAGCAGTGACTGGCATCTACTTTTTTTTCAATCCATTATTTTTTATTTGTTGCTACAGATAGAAAATTACTAATAAAGCTACTTTCTTCTAGGAAATGAACAAACTAGAATGGCAATCATTCATATCAAATGAAAAATTAGAGCATCTCCTGTGTGAGAATGTGCACATCAGAAAAATAAAAGTTGAAAAAATTGGCATTTGGCATCTCTTTGGTTCTTTTACACAATTAATGTGTGAAAAAAAAACCTGAGTAAAACTAAGTATATATTTAGAAAGATAGAGAAAGTTGAAAGTTTCAGTATTTAATAATTGAGAGAAAGAGGGAAAAAAAAAAACGTTTTCTTGTAAATCACCTGCCAGATCCAGTATTACCACTCCCAAGTTAACCAATCATGTTTTTCAATTTAGTAAATAATAATAAAAAATAAAAAAAAAAAGCTAAAATATAATTTTTTATAATTTAAACAAAAAGAAATGTCTCACAGCAGCCGCATAAACATCTTTGTTAAATTGAGGGTATGAGTGATGGAAGGACTTGTAAAAGATTGCCACTTTTCTACCAGCCTAGTCATGCATTTAATCAAAAGCAGTGAACTCACATGCTTCAAAATATTTTACTTCAGCACCATGCACAATTTAAAATGTTTAAATTTTTCTTACCTTTTAGCACTTCTTTATAGATAGTAGTCCAAAAAATATTCACCCACTTTCACAAGAAGGCATGCAGTTTAGTCTATTAATTATAAAGTGCTCTAATTTCTCTTTTAATCTCTCCCTCTGTCTTCTCTCTTTTTATCACTACAATGGGATATAGTCTGGAATCACTCTGATTACTGATCATCTGTAGTAATCAAATAAAGCCCACTGTATGAAGTCACCACTATATATTCTTTCCCTATCTGTACAATGCCTTTTCACTAACATTGCCTATTGTTTTTGTTCTACCATAACCATTTTCTTCTTTTCTTTTTGGTTTATTATGTGAAAAAATTTGAACATATGTCTTCTGAAATTTTGTCATATTTTTGTAACATTTTACTAAAAGACATTGATAATTAGGTTTGCACAATTACTACTACAAAATAGAAATGTGTGTTATTAACCCACATTTATATTTTGCAACGTATAACTAGCATGCCTGACTGCCAATTTATTGATGAAAATAAGTAGAAATTTGCAAATATTTTTTAGAAATTCCAGATTTAGCATAATCTTACAATTTTTTTTGTGAAATGAGCATTTTCTTTTCAGTCTTTTCCTTTCTTAGTCCTTCTCTGTATTTACAAAGAAGAACTGGGTTTTTGAAAAAAAAAAAAAAAAAAACCCTCTTTGTTACCAACCATATTGCAATGGTAAGAAAGAGGAAGGGTCAAATCATGTAAAAAAGGGTGGCAGAAGCTAAGAAAAGATGACAACACAAAAGGCATATCAAAATCATTAAAGGAGCACATACATTGAGAAGTGTGGTAATTGTGGAACCTTATTTTTGCTGGATTTTATCAGAAGAATCGGCATTTTTCAACGTATATGGTGCTGGATAATTCTATCTTGAATGAAATATTATTTGTTTTTACAAGATATACATGGTACTAATGTCATGCCTATTACAATGATGAAGAAAAATAGAAATAATAAAGAACACAATTTCCAATATTGTAGAAACATAATGAACAATTCTGTAATTAACAAAGGCAAGCTCTACCTGTTATGCTTTGCAATAAATGTGTCTGTCACTGAAAGGGCAGACACATATATTGCAAATGTTATTAGTTGTTTAATGTTATTCATATGAATAACATCAAACAACTAAATAAAACTAGAAACTTACCTCTCTTAATGCCTGTATACGTACTGATCCTATTATCCACCAATAAAATAAGACCACATAAATTATTGGAATACAGGGATATGGCAGTTTGAAGTCGCTGTGGTTGTGGTGCTATTATCCCTCTATAAAAGCAAATATTGTTGAAAAAAATAAGGAAAACAAATTACATGTTGCAGTTTTATTCAAAAATTATCAAACCAAGACTAATAATAAGCAGTTTGATTACCAATCTAATCACTAAGAATGCAGGTCAATAAGGCTTTGGTAACATAAAAGGAAATTTATGTTTTTAGAATTTACGTCATTAGAATTTTGAAAAAAAAAATAAATAAAAAATCTTTTCATAACACTGTAAGCATAGCTTACTGAATATAGGTGAAACAGAGGTTTAGAAGGGATTCCTCATAATTATGAGTCATCTGTTATGAAACTTATAATAGATTTGTGCACCTTATCATCAGTTGTCATCTGTGTGTATTTTTCAGAAAATGTAACTGCCCCATTTTTGAGGGCAGTTGTGCTTTGTGAAAATAAATATACAGCATCATGTAGTTAAGGACACCAAAACAGCTACAAAATCAGTGAGAAATTTGTGTTATGTCTGAATAGTTTACACTAAAATCAGAAGTCTATAACAAAACTTTTCAGATATGCTAATTAGTCATCTGCCATGAGTGAGGGTTGAATTTGAAAGTGTCTGCAATTCTGCCCAGACATGATAAGAGGGAGTATATGATGAGAGCCTTGTCGATCAATTCAGCCCTGGAGAGATTGTGCAAGGCTCAAGGGGTAGAATTTTTCTCAGCCTGGTCTCTGCTTATTAACAAGACAGACTGCTTCTACAGGAATGGGATACACTTCAATAGAAAGGGTGCAAGAATATTTGTTGATGCTATCGAGGCAGAGTTAGATGGGTCGGAAAACTGTAGTTTGGAAGGGGTTCTTGGACTAATAGATTAACAGTAGCTGCGGGCAGAGGTAAAAGTGATTCTTGCACTACTATTGAAATGCAATTGAGCATCAGCTTGGAAATCAAGGTAATGGGGATTTCAGGACAGCTGGGAGTCATAGTGGAACAAGTAAATACATGGCCTGTGTTAGGGTAACTAAGAGTAGAAACAGGTGCAGGTATACTTGCATGTAAACCAATGCTAGGAGTATAGTTAATAAATTCAATGAGCTTGAAGTGCTAGTCAAAACATCAAAGGCAGATATCACCACCATGCCGTGATCGGGACTAATTGTATGTCTATCATTGCTGCAATTAAAGATTCTATTCTATTCTATTTTTGGGATATCAGAGATATGGTGTCGCACAGACATAAGAAGTGCAGAACTGGAATTTGGGGAGTACAATGTGTACAGAAAGGATACGCAGTACAGAAAGGGAGGAGGCGTTATGCTGTTAGTTAAGAAACACATAAAATCTAAGGAAGTGCATCTAATTGATGTTGGTGGACAATGCAATGTTGAGTCTGTTTGGCGTGATATAAGCAATGGGAAATGAAAAATTAGAGTAAGTGTTTCTTATAGGCCAAATGAATCTGATGGGTATAATGAGAAATTGTGCAGAGAAATAGAATGGGCCAGTAAATCAGAGTGCCTTATAATGGGGGATTTTAATTTCCTGGATATTTACTGGAATTTGTGGGTTGGTCACTCACACTAGTAAGGCTTTTGTGGATTTATTAGATGATTGTTTTCTATAGCAGCATGTTCAGGAGGCATCTAGAGGGAGTAATACTCTTGATCTGATTATCAGTAGTGATTCTTCATGCATCAAGAATCTGCAGATAAAGAAACCACTAGATGGCAGTGATCACAGTGTGCTGAAGTGGGATTTACTCAAAGAGTTAACTACCATCAAGGGTAAAGGGAAAGGTTTTTGCTTTCGTAAAGTTGACTACGGTGGTCTGAGACAGTATTTAAATTTCCTACAGTGGGTCCAATTGATGATGTTACCAACAGCAAATTCAAAATGGGAAACATTCAAAGAATTTCTGAATTTCTAGAAAAGAATTTCTAGATGACTGTTATTTGTATCAACATGTCAGGGAAAGTACTAGAGAAAAGAATATCCTAGACCTCATCATCACACATGAATCAGATGACATAACAGGGCTGACAGTAGAGGAACCAGTAGCAGGAAGTGATCACGGAGTTCTACGGTGGATGATGACGAGAGAGGTAGCAGAAATAAAAGGCAAAGGAATGGGTTTTAATTTCAGAAAAGGAAATTACGATGCCTTAAGGTACTACATGGCCTCTATTAACGGGGCAGATATCGGGCAGAAAATGAATACAATTGAACTGTGGTAGTACGCTTTTAAAACATTAATCACAGATGCCTTGAATGCGTATATACCATTAAAAAAATACTCCACGAGAAGGTTTCCAAGTTGGATGAATAGTGAAGTTGCCACATTACTTGAGCAGAAAAAGGTGGCATGGAAAGGTTACAGAGCAATAAAAAGTACTGAAGCCTATAACAGCTACAAGGTGATCTGTAATAGAGCCACAGAAAAGATTCGACAGGCAAAGGCAGTTTATGAGAAATCACTAGCAAACAGAGCAAAGAGGGGGGATAAAGAATTCTTCACATATATAAATGCCAAGAAGAGCAGGACAAACCAGATCGGACCTTTACGTAAGGGAAAGGGGATAGTATTAAATACACCAGCTTCCGTTGCAGATGAACTCAACAGTTATTTTGCATCGATATTTACATATGAAAAGCCTTTTGTGGCAATGGGAAATTGTGGGAGCGAAGTTAAAAAATATGTAATTAATGATATTGAAATTTCGCAAGATTATTTAATGAAAAAGCTTTCGAACCTGCAGACCAGTAAGGCTCCTGGAGTTGATGGAATATACCCTATAATCTTAAGAGAGGCGGCAAGCGAGTGCATTGAACCATTGAGGCTAATTATGCGAGCATCACTAGACTCTGGGGAGATTCCCTTGGATTGGAAAAGTGCAAATGTATCTCCCATACATAAGGGTGGCTCTAAAAGTGAAGTTGGAAATTATCGACCTGTCAGTCTGACTTCAGTAGTAGGGAACATCATGGAGTCAATGATCAAGGGTGGAATTCAGAATCATTTGGATCGAATTGAAATTCTCAAGGATACTCAGCATGGTTTTGTAAAGGGAAAATCATGTTTAACAAATCTGGTTCGCTATTTCGAAAGGGTCACTCACGAGCTGGATTTAGGGAATAATTTCGACATTGTTTATTTAGATTTCAGCAAAGCTTTTGACTCAGTCCCACATGAGCGGTTGCTTTATAAGCTGGAACAGGTTGGAATCACTGGGAAAATCCTTAGACGGATAGAAGGATGGCTTCAGGGCAGGAGGCAGAGGGTTGTGATAAATGGCTATTCCTCAGATTGGGTTGATGTAAGAAGTGGGGTTCCCCAAGGATCAGTATTAGGACCACTGTTGTTTTTAATTTTCATAAACGACATTGATGAAGGGATAGAGGGCGTGATGTCTAAATTTGCAGTTGATGTTAAAACTGGTAGAGTAGTTAATGATCACTGTCAAGCTGAGCTTCTTCAGAGAGACCTAGATAGACTTCAAGAATGGTCAGAAAAATGGCAGCTGTGCTTTAATCCAACAAAGTGTAAGGTATTGCACATGGGAAACAGTAATCCCAAAAAAACTTATTCACTTGGTGGAGTTCAACTAAACCCAGTACTGGAGGAAAGGGACTTGGGTGTTACGATACGGTCAGACATGAAATTCTCTGAGCATTGTAAACGGGTTGCAAGGAAGGCCCATGGCGTCCTATCAATGATCTATCGAACTTTTGCAAGTAGAGATAGGGACGTGATAATCCCATTATATAAGGCTTACGTTAGACCACACTTGGAATACTGTGTTCAAGTATGGAGACCGCACCTAAAGAAAGACATCGAGCTTCTTGAAAGGGTGCAAAGAAGGGTAACTCGCCTGGTGAGATCGGCAAAAGGGCGTCCTTATGAAGAAAGACTTCGAATATGTGGGTTGCAGAGTTTGGAAACTAGACACCTTAGAGGAGATTTGATTGAGGTGTTTAAGGCTCTGAGAGGCATCAGTAAAATGAATGAGGACAAAATTTTCAAGATTATAAATGATGCTAGAACTAGGGGACATAAATTCAAGTTACGGGGGGAAATGTTTAGATTGGACTGCAGGAAGTTTTATTTTAGCCAGCGAGTTATAAATTACTGGAATAAGTTGCCTTCATGGGTGGTAGAGGTCGACAGTTTGGGGAAATTCAAAGGAAATCTGGATAGTACTTTCGGGTAAGGGAAGCGCATCGGATTATAGGTTTAATTTCCTTTTTTTTTTTATATTTTATTTTATTATATTTTTTTTTATTAATTATTATTATTTAGTTATTTATTTTATTTATTTATTTTTTTTTTGTTTTGTTCGGATTTTTTTTTTTTTTTGGCTGGTGCAGCATAAGCCATAGGCTTTCTTGCACCATGCGGCCGTTACTAATACTAATACTAATAAATCTTGGAAGATAATAAGCTTTTCATACCAACAAAGAAATATTGTTCATGATTTAGGCCTAAATGGATGTCATATGAACTAATTAGACATGTGACTGAGAAGAAAAATGCATGAGATACATATAAATTAACATGTGACACAGAAGCCTATGATAGATATAAGCTGGTGTGTAACCAAGTTACAAAAGGAGGTTAGGCAGGCAAAGGCAGATTACGAGAAATCTTTGGCGAAGGATGCAAACAAAAACAGCAAAGAGCTCTTTACTTACGTAAACTCTAGAAGGAAGGGGATGAATCAGATTGATGAACTTGATATCGATGGTTCAACTGTTGATGATCCTGGTCAGGTAGCTAACAAACCAAATGAATATTTTGCATCTACATTCACACATGAGGAGTTATTCAGGGAGGGGAATGCCAGAGGTGTATTCAACTCTGGCAGTAAGCTAGTTAATCTTGTAATAACTGAGAGTAAAGTGGAGGAGAAATTGTTGAAGATAAACATAAGAAAGGCACCTGGGGTGGCTAGAAACTATCCAGTTATATTAAAAGACGTGGCAAAGGAAGTAAACAAATTAGTCATAGCCTTAGCCATAATTATGAGAGCTTCCTTAGACTCAGTGAGGTACCCATGGACTGGAGATGTGTGCAAATGTGACCCCAATCCACAAAGGATGATCAAAGGGGGAGACAGATAATAACAGACCAGTTAGTTTAACTTCTGTTCCAGGGAAATTAATGGAGGCACTGGTTAAAGAAGCATTGCAGGATCATCTAGACAAGACTCCAGTTATAGCTCAGACACAGCATTGGTTTGTTAAGGGGAAGTCTTGTCTGACTAATTTGATTGGATACAATCAGGGTTCAGTGTTGGGTCCATTGTTGTTTTCTGTATTTATAAATGATATTGCTGATGGTATATCAGGCTGAACGTCCAAGTTTGCAGACAATACGAAGGTTGGAACGGTTGTTAATGACACTAATGACAGTACACTGCTGCAACAGGATCTAGAAAAATTGAGCAGATGAGCTGATAGGTGGCAAATGAAGTTTAACATTGAAAAATGTAAAGTACTACATATGGTAAGGAGTAATCCCAGAGTAAGGTATCAACTCTGTGGTACCACACTGACAGTGGTAGAGAATGAAAAGGACCTGGGGTAATTGTGCAGGCAGATATGACGTTTTCTGAGCAGTGCAGACGGTCTGCAAGAGTTGCTCATGGTGTCTTGTCAATGATATACAGGAATTTTTCTAGCAGGGATAAGGAGGTGATTATCCCCTTGTAAAAGGCAATGGTCTGGCCACACCTTGAGTACTGTATTCAGGTCTGGAGGCCTCATTTTAAGAAGGATGTAGAGCTGTTGCAACGAGTACAGAGAAGGGTAACAAAATTAGTGAACAGAACAAAGGGTTGCTCTTACAAAGAAAGGCTTAAGTTTTGCAAATTACAGTGTCTGGAGACTAGGCACCTGCAAGGTGATCTGATTGAGGTGTATAAAGCCTTGAATGGTTTGAGCATGCTCGATGCTGATGGGATTTTGACTCTTGCTCAGAATAATCACCTGAGAGGGCATAAATTCAAATAGAGGAAAGATGGTTGTAGAATAGATGTGCGGAAGTTTGCCTTTAGCCAGCGGGTGGTTGATTGCTGGAACAAACTTCCATCTATCGTTGTAGAAGTTGACAGATTAAATGGATTCAAGGCAGAACTTGACAAACATTTGGGCAAGAGGATGGGTGAAATAAGGCATTTTTTTTTTTTTTTTTTTTTGGCTGATGCTATATAAGCTTGCTTTCTTGCATCATGTGTCCTTGCTAATGCTAATCTATTTTGGATGGCCCTTGGGAACCACATGAATACTGCCTCTTAAAAAAAAAAAAAGAAAAAAAAAAAAAGAAAAAAAAAAGAGCATGCCATTCCTATGGTAAGCCACAAACCAAAACAGCCACACCATTATTGTCTTTACAAAATTTGCAAAAATCAAAATAATACAGAAGGTTCAGAAATTTCTTCTGCAATGAAGGAAGGATCACATGACATCCTTGCTATTCCTGTTCCAGAAATACACTGGTGTTCAAAGAAAGTGCATCACCCCTTAAAATTGTAATTGTCGTCTGAATAACGTAAGTATATGGCAATAGCATTAGCATTAGTAGAGACATTTGATGCAAGAAAGCAAGCTTATGCAGCATCAGCCAAAAAAAAAAAAAAAACCCACTTCCACTTCACCCCTATGTTCGTTCAAAATACCTGTCCAGCTGAGCCTTAAACTTATTTAGGCTATCAACCTCCACCACAAGGGATGGAAGTCTGTTCCACCAACCAACCACCCGCTGACTAAAGGCAAATTTCCGCACGCTATCCTACATCTGTCTTTTCTCAATTTGAATTTATGCCCTCTCAGGTGATTATTCTGAGCGAGAGGAAGAATCCCATCAGCATTGAGCATGCTCAAACCATTCAAGGCCTTATACACCTCTATCAGATCACCTCGCTGGTGCCTAGTCTCCAGACATTGTAATTTGCAAACCTTAAGCCTTTCTTTGTAAGAGCACCCCTTTGTTCCATTCACTAATCTTGTTGCCCTTCTCTGTACTCGTTCCAGCAGCTCTACATCCTTCTTGAAATGAGGCCTCCAGACTTGTATACAGCACTCTAGGTGTGGCCTGACCATTGCCTTATACAAGGGAATAATCACCTCCTTATCCCTGCTAGAAAAATTCCTATATATCAATGACAATACACCATGAGCTACTCTTGCAGCCCGTCTGCACTGCTCAGAGAATTTCATATCTTCCTGCACAACCACCCCCAGGTCCCTTTCATTCTCTACCACTGTCAGTGTAGTACCACAGAGTTGATACGTTGCTCTGGGGTTGCTGTTTCCCATGTGTAGTACTTTACATTTGACAATGTTAAACTTCATTTGCCACTTCTCAGCCCATCTGCTCAACCTTTCCAGATCCTGTTGCAGCAGCATAGTGTCAGTAGTGTCCTTGACAACCCTGCCTACCTTTGTATTGTCTGCAAACTTCGACATTAAGCTTGATATACCCTCATCAATATCATTTATGAATACAGAAAACAATAATGGACCCAACACTGAGCCCTGAGAGACTCCACTAATAACATTAGTCCACGACGAGCAGTGTCCATTGATTACCACTCTCTGTCTTCTCCCCCTCAGCCACCCCTTTATCCACAGCAGCAATTTGCCTCCAATGCCACACTGCTCCAATTTGTGCAGCAGTCTTCCATGTGCAACAGTATCAAAAGCCTTTCTAAGATCCAAGTACATAATATCAAAGTTATTCCCTGCATCCAGTTCCTTTGTGACTGCATCATAGTATCCAATCAAATTGGTCAGACATGACTTCCCCTTAACAAAACCATGCTGTGTCCGAGCTATAGCTGAAGTCTTGTCTAAATGACCCTGCAGTGCTTCTTTAACTAGTGCCTCCATTAATTTTCCTGGAACAGAAGTTAAACTCACAGGTCTATAATTACTTGTGTCAGCCTTTGATCCTCCTTTGTGAATTAGGGTAACATTTGCACATCTCCAGTCTGTGGGTACCTCCCCTGAGTCCAAGGAAGCTCTCATAATTATGGCTAAGGGTTTGCTTACTTCCTTTGCTGCCTCCATTAATATAACTGGATAGATCCCATCCACCCAGGGTGCCTTTCTTGTGTTTATCTTCAACAATTTCTCCTCCACTTTACTCTCAGTTATTACAATATTCTCTAGCTTACTGCTAGAGTTGAATACACCTCTGGCTTTCCCCTCGCTAAATAACTCCTCATGTGTGAATGTCGATGCAAAATATTCATTTAGTTTGTTAGCTACCTGAGCAGAATCATCAACAGTTGACCCATCGATATCAAGTGAACCAATCTGATTCATCCCCTTCCTTCTAGAGTTTACATAAGTAAAGAACTCTTTGCTGTTTTTCTTTGCATCCCTTGCCAAAGATTTCTCGTAATCTGCCTTTGCCTGCCTAACCTCCTTTGTAACTTGGTTACAGATCAACTTGTATCTATCATAGGCTTCTGTGTCATGTGTTAATTTGTATGTATCCCATGCATGTTTATTCTCTGCCATATGGCTCATCAGTTCATCTGACATCCATTTAGGCCGAAACCTTGAACAATATTTCTTAGTTGGTATGTAAAGCCTAGTAGCTTCAAGGATAAGTTCTTTGAATGCTTCCCATTTTGCATTTGCTGTTGGTAACATCATCAGTTGGTCCCACTGTATAGAATTTAAATACTGTCTCAGTCCATCGTAGTCGCCTTTACGGAAGCAATAACCCTTCCCTTTACCCCTAATAGTAGTTACCTCTTTGAGTAAATCCCACTTCAGCACACTGTGATCACTGCCACCTAGTGGTTCATTAATCTGCAGATTCTTAATGCATGAAGAATCACTGCTGATAATCAAATCAAGAGTATTCCTCCCTCTAGTTGCCTCCGGAACATGCTGATGTAGAAAACAATCATCCAATAAATCCACAAAGCCTTGCTAATGTATGAGTGACCCGACCCCAAATTCCGGTCAATATCTGGGAAATTAAAATCTCCCATTATAAGGCTCTCTGATTTACTGGCCCACTCTATTTCCCTGTACAGTTTCTTATTATATTCATCAGAGTCATTAGGCCTATTGCACACTCCTACTCTCAATTTTGATCTCCCAATGCTTATGTCACACCAAACTGACTCGACACTGCACTGTCCAGCGATGTCCACTGGCTTCACTTCCTTGGATTTTATGTATTTCTTAACTAATAGCATAACCCCTCCTGCCTTCCTATCCAGTCTATCTTTTCTGTAGACGTTGTACTCCCCAAATTCCAGTTCTGCATTCCTTATATCTGTGTGACACCACGTCTCTGAAATCCCCACAATATCTGCCTTTGATGTTTTGAGCAATACCTCAAATTCATCAAATTTATTTACTAAACTCCTAGCATTGGTGTACACGCAAGTATACATGCACCTATTTCTATTCTTAGCTAACCTAACACAACCCATGTGTTTACTTGTACCGCAATGACTCCCGGCAGTCTCTGAAATATCCTGCATCTTGTTTTTCAGGCTTCTGCTCATTCCAATAGAAGCAGTGCAAGAATCTCTTTCACCTCTGCCAGTGGCTACTGTTAATCTATATGTCTTTGTCTCCCCACCAAGCTAGCAGTTTTCCGACCCACCTAACACTGCCTCGATAGCATCAGCAAATATTCTTGCACCCTTTCTATTTAAGTGTATCTCAGCCCTTTGGAAGCAATCTCTCCTGTTAACAAGTACAGTCCAGGCTGAAAAAAATAGTACCCCTTGAGCCTTGCACAATCTTTCCAGGGCCGAATTGATCAACAAGGCTCTCATCATATACTCCCTCCTATTGTGTCTGGGCAGAATTGCAGATACTTTCAAATTCAACCCTATTTCACGGCTTTTTTTCAACAGTGACCTGTACTTGTTAAGCAATTCTGCCGGTCTCCTACTCTTGATATCATTAGTGCCAACATGTACAACTATATCACCTTTTGTGCCCTTAAAAGATGATATCTGCTCTACAACATCATTAACCTTTGACCCTGGCAGACATACCCTGGTCCTGTTCCACCTATCCTTTTTACAAAGCATGTTCTCCGTTTCCCCTGACAATAGAGTCACCAACATCTACTAGTTCCTTTGGGACCAGCGCATTCTGCCTTGGGGGTTGCCGCTGTGTTGCGCGACGACCAAGTGCAAGCTCTGGCGTTGATGTGGGCAGCTGAGAGCTTGATGGGCCCCTCAATTTAGTTCCTTCGAGGGCATCCACCCTGTCCTTCAAGCTCTCATATAGGTCCATAAGAACGCTGAGTTTTCGCCTGATTTCGATACACTTCTTACATCGCACACACACACACACAGAGACATCCCCCATGGCAATATCATGTCCCGTACCTGAATGCTCCACAAACATCATGCAAGCTGTGCATTTTAGAAGGCTGTGATTCAGAAGGCAACTGCCCCCCTCAGTTCTCCTCTGAGCCACAGCACTTCCATTAGCTTGAGCATTTTGTTTTGCTGCTCTGGTCTGAGTCATGATTTCTTTTAATTTAAATAAAATTTCAATTTCAGTTTATAACCCTAACTTATCTCCCAACACAGTTATAACAGGATATATATTTTTTAGTGTCAAGTATTAATTATGTCCGCGTTCCCTTTATATAACTTCCGTATCAGTTATGTATTAATTAATTATGTTACATTTGTAATCTAAGTCGGTATATGTATTTAGTTAAAAGTACAATTTAAATGCCAACGAAGTTCAACAAGTTTAATAGATTTTACCGATCACTGAAAATATTATAACCTATACTATACTAACGATCGTATGACAAAGACAATGGCGGGAAGTTACGAACAGTAATCTATGGACACTTAAGTATTAATTAACTTTCAAATCTCGCTGTCTCAATTCAGAATAAACTAACGATCCTTACTAGGTCTATAAGCTAGTTACAACAAATAATTTGATGTAAAAAATATTCAATAAGCGGCTAAATATGGCTAAAAAAAAACCTTCTCATTCAGCAGAGTTGCGACTTGTAACACGTGGATACCCTTACCGATACTTTTATGCAATTGCAAGGCCGAGTAAAGAATAAATACACCAAATTTATCAGAAAATCACAAAATAATGCTATACTACTAAATTTAAATCAAAAGTTTTAGAAAAACAATAATTTCAAATCAATATATAATAAAAATCCACTTAGCGGCTTTGAACACGTCTGGCCCCTACTAGCCTCGTCAATATTTCTTACAGACTGCATTAGATAAGATTGACAAGCGTAGGTGATGGCGTAATATTGCATCAGCTGTTACTTTAAGCTATATAAGCATGCTCTGCAAGAGTTGCAGTCATCCCTCGCTTGTGTCAGGATGGTGAGTTATGTGCAGTTGACACTACGAAGAAAGAGTGCTATTGTTGCTTTACGTGAGGAAGGATGTTCTTCCCGTCATATTGCTTATAGAATGTCTTGTAATCAGTCAACAGTGAATAGAATTCTTTCCAAACTCAAGAATACTGGTTCTGCTGATAGGAAAAAAGGAACTGGATGCAAACGAGTGTCCACGTCAAAACAGGACAGCAGTCATTTTGAAGCACTTATGCCTTAAAAACTGTACGTAAAGCTTTTTCGTCTGAGCTGAAAAGAGAATGGGAAGAACATATAGAAGTAGTAGCAAGTGTGTTTTTTTTTTTTTTTGGTAGTTGTTGGCACATAGGCTTCTGTGGCCATAATGCACCTCCCAAGGTTTTTGCAGTACTTTGATCCAAGCCCGAGGCGGGAATCGAACCCGCGACCTTTGGGTTGCCAGTCAGGCACTTTACCCACCCGGCTAGCCCGGTCGGCAGTAGCTAGTGTAGTAACAGTCAGAAGACACCTCTTCAAAAATGGACCTGTAGCCCATCGTCCTAAGAAAAAGAAGCCCCTCCTCATACAAAATGTGAAAAGGGCTCAATTAATTTGGTGTAAGGAGCATGCCAAATGGACCCCCGAGCAGTGGAAGTCAGCTACAGTTGTTGTCTACAGTGAAATTCCCTACCAGCCAAATGATATGGGAATGCATTTCATATCGTGGAGTAGGTCATTAGCAATTTATAAAAGGTTCGGTAAATTCCAATGGATACCTGGCTATATTGGAAGGCAAATTGCTGCCAACTATTAGAGACCATTTCAACCTGCCAAGTAACTGCATCTTTCAGGATTGACTCTGCTCCATGTCATCGGGCAAAAAGTGTAAGTAGGCATTCTGTAGTTAATTTAGCTTCATTTCTGCATTAGAGGTTCGACAGTAATGTGTTTACATTTGTTACAGGTGAAAAAATGGTTGGAAGAATGGTCCATTACAACTGTTAGCTGGCCAGGAAACAGCCCAGACCTCAATCCTATAGAGAACTGTTGGCATAGTGTGGAATCTGCAGTTGTCAGAAAGAAACCAAAGACCCTTCGTGAACTTCAGGAAGCCATAATTGGTGTTTGGAATCATGTACTACCAGTTGATTATGTTCAGAAATTGATCATGTCAGTGCCTCAATGGGCCAGAGGAGGTTCAAGGGCCAGAGGAGGTTCAACTAAATATTAGTTTGCACCTGGCGAACTTTTCATTTTGTTTTCCATTTAAAATGATAAATTGAAGCAAACTGAGGGCTACTGATAAACACCATAATTGTGGTGTTTACCAAAACTGTTGTATAAAGGTTGCAAATGCTCATTTTGGATTATTTTGAAAGCACATGTCAAATATTACTTAGCTTTGACTTAACTATTATTAAATATCTTTTGTTTATATTTCTATTTGTGATGCTAGTCATTAATGCAATATACCATTGTGAAAAAGAGTTAGAAATTCCTAGGTGATGCACTTTCTTTGAACACCAGTGTACGTGGAAAGAACTTCACATGTCCAGTAATGACGGTGATAAAGAAGAAAATGGAGGAGACAGATACAATGGAGTCCAAGTAGCCAAGAACTATGTCTTCCACAAGAAGCCAAGAACTATGTCTAAATAAACAAGGTGAATCAGCTTCTTGAGCCATGTGTTTGCAATGTGTAGAGCAAATTTTGAGCAATATTAAGTTGTATATCCAAAAATTGATTGGCTTGTGTTGTTTAAAAGCAACAGTACAGATATCACTTATATTTATCTGATATGAAAGGTGTAATTGTTTTTTTTACGCAAACTTTGGAAATTTTATGCAATCTTTTGAAAAGGATGCAAAGAAAATAAGCAATGAATTCTTTACTTATGTGAACACCAGAATGAAGCGGATGACTCAAATTGGTCAAATTGATATCAGTGGTTCGACGGTTGACAAGCCTGCTCAGATTGCTGGAAAACTAAATGAGTATTTTACGTCTACATTCACACATGCATAATTCTTTAGGGAAGCGGTTGCCAGAAATTTATCCAACTGTAACAGAGAGCTAAATGATTTTGTAAAAACTAAGAGGAAAGTGGAAGAGAAATATTTTAAGTTAAACATATGGGGCAGATATGATCTACCTGATTATATTAAGAAAAGCAGTGAAGGAAGTAAGCAAACATTTAGCCATAATTATGAGGACATTCTTGGATTCAATGTGTCCCCGAGGACTGGAAATGTGTGAATCTATCCCCAATTTACAAAATGGGATCAAAGGGAGAGTCACAAATAATTACAGATATGTCAGTTCACGGGAAAGAAACACTGCAGGATTCATCTAGACAAGACTTCAGTTATAGTTCAGACAAAGCATGGGTTTGTTAAGGAGAAGTCTTGTCTGACCAATATGATGTAGTCAAAAAGGAAGTGGAGGGAAAGAATAATTTTGATATCATATACTTGGATCTTAGTAAGGTTTTTGATACTGTTGCACATGGAAAACTACTGTATAAATTGGAGCAGAGTGGCATTATGAGCAAGTTGCTCCTATGGATAATGGGATGGTTGAGTGGGAGAAGACAGAGTGGTAATCAATGGACACTGCTCTTGGTGGACTAATGTTATTAGTGAAGTCCCCCACGGTTCGGTGTTGGGTCCATTGTTGTTTTCTGTATTTATTATTGAGATTGACAAAGTTATATCAGGTTATATCTAGAAAAGTTGAGCAGATGGGTTGAGAGGTGGCAACTGAAGTTCAATGTTGACAAATCTAAAGTATTGTATATGGGTAGCAGTAACTCCAAAGTAATGTATCAACTGTGTGGTACTACACTCAGTGATCAGGATGGTAGAGAGTGAAATGCAACTGGGGGTAATTGTGCAGTCAGATACGAAGTTTTCTGAACAGTGCAGATGGTCTGCAAGAGTAGCTCATGGTGTATTGTCAATGATATATAGGAATTTTTCTAGCAGGGATAAGGAGGGGATTATCCCCTTTTATAAAGCAGTGGTCAGGCCATACCTTGAGTACTGTATACAGGTCTGGAGGCCTCATTTTAGGAAGGATGTAGAGATTGTGGCACGAGTACAGAGTAGGGCAACAAGATTAGTGAATGGAACAAAGGGTTGCTCTCACAAAGAAAGGCTTAAGTTTTGCAAATTACAGTGTCTGGAGACTGCAAGGTGATCTGATTGAGGTGTACAAGGCCTTGAATAGTTTGAGCAAGCTCAATGCTGATGGGATTAATCCCCTTGCCCAGACTAATCACCTGAGGGGACATAAATTCAATTGAAGAAAGACAGTTGTAGAAAAGATGTGCAGAAATTTGCCTTTAGCAACAGGTGGCTGATTTCTGGAACAAATTTTCATCTGTCGTTGTAGAATTTGACAGCTTAAATAAAATTCAGGGCAGAACAAGACAAAAACATGGAGCAAATGGATAGGTGAAATGGGAAGGATTTTTTTTTTTTTGGCTGATACAGATTTGGCTGATGCAAGAAAGCAAAGCAAGCTCATACAGATGCTGTATGAGCTTGTTTCTTGCATCGTGTGCCTCTACTAATGCTAATGCTAAATTTGCACATCAAGGAGATCTAGGAATACATACATTCAGTAGCCATGTTGATATTTTTAAACATTGACGTAATATTAAAATCAAACATACAAATTACCTTATTCAATCTAGAAGAAAGGAACACAAACAGTACACAAACTTTATGCATGGTTTGCAGGATAACATGCCTAAAATTATTGGCTTACTCAGATTGTTTAGTATCATTGTCACCAGAAATTTGTAATTTAGAATTTTTTTTTCTTCACTTTATCAATTGTCTTCTTAAAAAATCCATGTCATGAAATTGATTAGCATTAGTTGAGGCATATGCAAAAAAAATAAGCTTATATAGCATCAGCCAAAAGAAACTTCCCATTTCACCCATCTGGTAACTTCAAATCTTTGCCTAATTCAGCCTTTTAAGCTATTAACTTCCACAACAGCAGATGGAAGTCTGTTCCAGAAATCACATCAAGGTGAACTGCCCGCTGGCTAAAGGCAAACTTCTGCATGTCTATTCTACAACTGTCTTTCCTCAATTTGAATCTATGCCCCCTCAGGTTCTTAATCTGAGTAAGAGGAAGTATCCCATCAGCATTGAGCCTGCTCAAACCATTCAAGGCCTTGTATACCTCAATCAGATCATTTTGCAGGTGCCTAGTCTCCAGATGCTACAGCTTGCAGAACTTAAGCCTCTCTCTCTCTCGCAGTAAGAGAGAGAGGCTTAAGTTCCTCTCACCAATCTCATTGCCCTTCTCTGTACTTGTTCTAGCAACTCTACATCCTTCCTAAAACGAGGCCTCCAGACCTATATGCAGTACTCAAGGTTTGGCCTGACCATTGCATTATACAAGAGGATAATCACCTCCTCATCTCTGCTACCAAAATTCCTATATCATTGACAAAACTCCATGACCCGCTCTCGCAGCCCGTCTGCACTGCTCAGAGAACATATCTGACTGCACAATTACTCCCCACCCCCTGGTCTTTTTCATTCTCCATCTCCCTGAGTGTAGTACCACACAGTTGGTACGTTTCTCTTGAGATACTGCTACCCATATGCAGTACTTTGCATTTGTCAATGTTAAACTTCAGTTGCCCCTTCTCGGCCCATCTGCCTAACTTTTCTATATCGTGTTGCAGGTGTATACTGTCTTTACTGTTTTTGTGGTGCCCAGGCAAATAAGGCCATAATGCACCAAGTCCAATAATTACACAAGACACAGGTTAAATAAATAATAATATATTAATATTTATAAATAATTAAAAACAAGGATATTTAAACCAAGTTAAAATAAATTAAAAAATAAATATATATGGTACATAATAAAAACATTTATATATGTGTATAAAGATTTATAATTTTTAAAAAGTTAAAAATTGTGGGCATTTTTTGTCAGTTAAAATATTTGGATAATATTAACTAGACAAACATTTGGAGCAAGTGAATGAGTGAAATGAGAAAGGTGTCTGTTTTTTTTTTTTTTTTTTGGTTGATGCTATATAAGCTTACTTTCTTGCATCATGTGCCTTTGCTAATGCTAAAGCTAAATCTGACTGAGTGTATAAAGCTAATTCAGATGGATAAAAGCGATAAAACATAAACTTCGACCATTTAAAAATATAGGACATTCAATAACGATATGTTTCAAAGTTAAAATTGTGTCACAATGCTTGCACATAAGGCGGTCATCAGCCCTCAGCAGAAAAAGCGTGTCAGATGACTGTGTCCTATGCAGAGCCGAGCTAGAACAACTTGCTCTTTATGGTCCCTGCACAGACTGGACGGCCAAAGTTTGATTATAGGCTTAATGTCATATAACTAATTTTCAGCCTGCCCATGTCAAGAGTGTTGCCATCTAGAAACTAGTTTCTTTCGTATTATTTGCCTATAGTCTGTATAGGGGAGTAACAGACAAGGATTATAAGAGTCACTGATCTGGCTGCAGAGTCCGCCAAATCATTTCCCATGAAACCAATGTGGCCGGGGATACAGTAGGAGCGAATATCAAATTCCAATTCAGAAGGAAAATGTATCCTTTGCTGTACCCGGGGACAGGACTGAACGAGGATTGCGCCTCATCGATGACAAAGCCTGCAACAAACTGAGAAAATCAGTATATATAACACATTTTTGGTGGTGGCATCTTTGTATGTGATCCAAGGCTAGTTCAATTGCATGTAGCTAGGCAGTGAAAATGCTGCTTTCGGCAGGGATCTGCTCAGATATCATAGCATCTGGGAAGACAGCTGCAGATCCAACAGACGTCTCTGACTTCGAACTATTTGTGAAGACTGGCAAGGAGTCAGAATGCTCAGAACGGTGTACTGAGAAGAGCAGCAGGTAGACATCAGATGGAGTATTATCCTTTCTCCCAGTTAGTGACAGAGAAGTTGCAGGTGGAAATACAAGCATGCCAGGGTGAAAGGGATTCCCTAGGTGATGATGCAATATTGTCTACAGTGATGTCCAAATTTCTGAATAGACCTTGGATACGAATATCAAATGGACAGTTTGCTGTCTCCTGATAGTCATACAAATTTTCCCATTGTGGCTCAAAAACGGGTGTCCATATGGGATGGTCTGGCAGGGATTTAAGCTCAACAGCATACAGCAGAGATAGCTGTTTTCAGCGAAGGGACAAGGATGGCTCATTTTCTTCGACATAAAGACTTTGGACAGGATATGTTCTAAAAGTTCTAGTAGCAATACGGATATTCTGATGGTGAATGGGGACAGGCCACCGAAGGATGCTTTTTCTATCAGATGCACAGACTTGAGACCCATAATCTAATTTTGATCGAACGAGTGCATAATACAGATGGAGTAAAGTGCATTGGTCTGCATCACAAGAGGTAGAAGACCAATGCACTTTACTCCGTCTGTATTGTGCACTGGTGCACAGTTGACGAATGTGGTGCAATTTTTTTATCAAATATGAGTCGCAGGAATTTTGTCTCCATTACTACTGGAGCAGTGCTTTTGTCCAAGTCTTAATTCAGGTTCAGGGTGAAGGTTACGCTTGCAACAAATATGGATGCAAACGGTCTTCTCCCAAGAGAACCTGAAGCCATTCGCCAAAGCCCAGGAGTTTAGGTGATCAATGGCTTGTTGCAGCTATCTCTCAATAACCCTCATGTTGCATGACTAGGAAAATATACTGAAGCCATCAACATAAAGGGCATTGTTTATAGTTGGAGGAAATTGTTCAGTAATGGAGTTTACTTTGATGGCAAAAAGAGTAACACTTAAAACAGATCCTTGTGGTATGCCTTCCTCTTGGCAAAAGGACCGAGAGAAGCTGGATCCTACTCTACCTTTGAACTGGAGACAGGTTAAAAAGTTTTTTTATGAAAATGGAAAGGTGACCCCTTAGATGAGTTTGTAAAGGTCTCTTAAAATACCAAATTTCCAAGTTGTGTTCTCTTTTTAGGAAAGCATCTAGATGTTTTCTAGTCTAAGTTTGTGTTCCGATAGAACATCTTTCTGCTACCTCCTGCGCATATGTAGGTTTGTTTATATTTATAGGTTTCACTGCTTTTCTTGCCTCCTGATATGATATGTTCAGCTCTGCTGTTAAGCCACTGAATTTCTTTTTCTTCTTTCCACCTCTGGCATGCTCATGAGTAACCTGGGTGTTCACCTTGGCAGTTAATACAGGTTTGTAGCTGAACATGATGCTCTTTCGTTGTCCTTTTCAGCAAATCAAGCGCATGCAAGAACTCCATGATAGGCCAATTGCGAGTGTCCATATTTCTGGCACTTAAAGCACTGTAAGGGATTTGGTAGATGCACGAAACAATTGATATAGCCTGCTTTGATCTCATCAGGAGATGTCGGCAAATTGAATGTCAGGATTACGTTTATAGTTTTAACAAGTTTCCCATCCTTATCTGCATTAATTCTCTTAATTACTCTCTGTGGTTTCAGTTCAGAGCAGATTTCCTCATTGGTAATGTCGAGAAGGTCCCAATCTGAAATGACACCTCTTGATGCGTTGAGTGTTCTGCTTGGCATCACAGTAATTGACATTGCTCTGATGGATGTAGATCTGAGTAGCTGCTCAGAGTGCCTGTCATTTTTAGTTTCAATTAAGAGGACTCCAGAATGAAGCCTCTTAACTGATTTAGGGGAGCCTGCTAACTCCTCTAAACCCTTCAGAATTAAAATGGGTGACATTTTCCCAATAGGTTTCTCTGTGTTGGAATGAATAATTAGAAATCTTGGGGTAGGTCCTGATGGTACTTCAGTTTGAAGTCTCTTAGCTGCAGTAGCATTTTCTGTTTCATCATCTGTTTTTCAGATTGGGACTGTGTTGCGGCCCCCTGAAGAAATGAGTTTATCAGGATTCATAATCGTTTTTAATATGGTTCATTGCCCCGACTCCCCACAAACCACGTAGCCAAAAGGGACGACAATTACCTGGCAAACAATAAATGCACATGGGAGTGGAACACCAAGGCTATCCAGACACAATACCCGCACCGCTGCCAGCCTGATTCCTTTCCCTCAGACCATGAGGGGTAGGACATGCATTGACACGGTTGACCCGTGCAGTCGAACCCACTAGCTGATTGATCCTAGCCGGGCCATTCAGGATCACCTGTCTTGTTGAAACAGGGGCCAAAGTGGTGTGTTCATGCTGGGGCCCCTCAATCACTAGGCTCCCCCTTTCCGAATTTCCATCGGTGGCAGCGCACAGCAAGCATGCCAGATTCCACTGATGATAGCTTGGAACCTAGGCTGTGGTTGGATCCTAGTAATGATAATCTAAAGGACTGGCAGAATCACTGGCAGGTCCCCTCATCACATATAGGTGCCCATGTCGAGGGGTCTTTACAGTAATTAACAACTCTGCCAACCTTTGTACTGTTAAAGTGTTAAAAAAAATGCTATCATTTTTTATCCCTTTCACCTGTTTTTAAGAAGCATTTATACTTCAAGGCGTCCTATACTTTTTACATGGTCTATACAATTAATCTGACGGAATGAATGTCGTTTAACTTTCGGTTTCATAACGGCAGTCAGTCGCCTCCCTAGGGGGAAGTTGTTGTTGAAACGACACACCGCGTTTAGTGCCCAGAGCAATTAAATGACGTCAGTCACCCCTCTCCCCGACGGCAAAGGGCAGTTCAGTTCACGTATGCTTAATTGCTCAGGAACGAAAAGAGCAGATTGCGACTTTGACAGAGGAGAGTGAGAAATCAGAACATGAGACAATCCCTTACGAAATCGAATCTAATAAACACAAGGACTGTCATGCTAAAATTCCGTTCGTAAAAGCATATCAATTTATGTTCAATGACCGTGATTTTAAAACAAAAGAAACTGCCTTACACAAACATGGGATTTCCTTTCCTCTCACACTATTTCATTTTTAGTGATGTCAATTACCAAAGTTGACAGTCCCCAAATGAAGTTCTTTGCCCAGCATTATTGACCTGTGATGTCAGAACAGGTCAGGGCGAATTAAGGTAGGGAAAACCAGAGGTATTTATATGAAAAAGGGGAAAGAAAACGGGAGAGAGATCTTTTGACAGTCTTACGGCAGGTTTCTGAGTTTCCAGGTTAAAAAAGTTAGATAGCGGATTTGAGAAGCTAAGTGGAAGATTAAGTCGGCAGAGAGAAAAAGTTAAAGAAGTTAGCCCAGAGTCGTACGAATGGATAGAAGAGCAGGACTAAGAAGTGCCGGGGACAAACTACCATTTGTCGGTAAGTGAGTTTTTCTTTAAACACATAACCCAATCACTCGAGGTTAAATATATTTTCCCGTTGCCTTTAATTCACACGCACTGACCTCTCTCTTCTCATTAAAGTCATTCTGACAAATGTATATCTATTTTTATAGTTAGAAGTTAAGAGTAAGCACGAATTGTCCAAATAGTTGTTTTAATACTAATTGTAACTGTTAGGTTGACAGATGTATTCTTATTCAAATAATGGAACAATTGTATGACATAACTGTCATCAGCGATTGTGAATTCATGTTAGAGAATTAGTGGAAAAGCCACATGAAGAACATTACAAAACTGTAATACTGCTATCAGCAAGATAATGTTTGTATTCAGTTAATTTACCTAACAATCACATACCAATTAATCTAAGCTTTGACCATTTCAATTATACTCATGTATATGACTTATGTTTAATAAATCTTGTTTTGTTGATCATTTTGTCTTGCGACAATTCTCTGATACACATAATTTATTGAGTAGATTTTGAGGTGGAGTTATGTGGGTTCAAAGTTCAACTTAAGGAGAACATTTGAGTTAATCACAACGCGATTTTGATGCTGCGGGCTTACTCTTATTTAAGTCTGAGTGGGCTTGAGGGTGCAAGATTTTTGTCCTATCCAACTACTAGACTATCATTTGAAACCCAGGTCTTCTGGAAACACATATTAGTGTGCAGCCTTGTCAGAAGCCAAGTGATTCATAGAGAACATTGTTTAGGCAAGCACACACATTAAAACAGAAAGAAACCTGTGGAACAGTACCATTTGCAAACTTGCACATTAAGCATGATATGTCGGTGGATTGTTGGCTGCTATAAAGGGATAAGTAGTTTTAATTTTTACCATATTCTTTGTTAATTAAAGTATTACATTGTGTTTTACAGAGATATTAAATAGGTTTAGTAGCGTTTGTTAGCTTCTTATTTTGAATTTAACTAGCGATTTTGGTTTTTTTGTTTTGTTATTTGGAGCATTAGCAACTAAGGCCATATTGCTCCGGGAATATGCGATGGTCATTCATTCCCTGACCTTTCCGCATCTTCCGTATTTGGTGGTGACGGGCTCAAACCCCGGTCTAATCAAGAAGCGTGTGCTACGCACTGCTGCTCCTTCCCACCTGGCTACTGAGGCGCCCAAGCAATTTTGGGAAGTTACAACTCCCGATGTTGGTACCAATTTGTTGAACTAGCCACCATATTGTGGTTGATAGGAAATGGCATAACATATCTCGACCTGATAGTGTAAGGTATAAAGTAAAACTAGATAGCATAATATGAAGCACTCAATTAGGAATCTGTTAGCTTATTATAGTATTATCAATTAATCAAATTTCATTGTTAATTAAATTGTATTTAAACGTAAACCATGAGCCAGACTAGAGCTGCGAGGCAAAGATCACTTTGTTTCTCCCTCGAAGCAAAGGGGGAGAAATGAAGGGGGCGTGATTCTCCAACGCATCACAGTCTCAAAAAATTTGCGAAATGTTTGATGAGCTTTCTAAAATGGGACATGATCAAGAGAAGAATGTCTTTGTGTGTGATAGATGGCTAGAATGTGAAGAAATTAGGTACCAACTCAGCATTCTGATGGGCATCTATGAGATGCTTGAGGTGTAGGGTAAATGCTCTCAAAGAAATGGCAGAGCTCACTCCTGTGAGTCAGGCAACAGAGAGGCAATCTCCAGGTCAGAATGCACTGGTTCCAAAGGATTTAGTTATTGTTGGTGACTCTATTGCCAGGGAGAAGGGGAATATACTATGCAAGAAGGATAGGTGGAACAAGACCGGGATATGTTTTCCGGGAGCAAAAGTTTAGTAGCATTCGTTAGCTTCTTATTTTGAATTTAACTAGCGATTTTGGGAAGTTACGACTCCCGATGTTGGTACCAATTTGTTGAACTAGCCACCATATTGTAGTTGATAAGAAATGGCATAACATATCTCGACCTGATAGTGTAAGGTATAAAGTAAAACTAGATAGCATAATACGAAGCACTCAATTAGGAATCTGTTAGCTTATTATAGTATTATCAATTAATCAAAAATATTAATCTTATTAAATTTCATTGTCAATTAAATTGTATTTAAACGTAAACCATGAGCCAGACTAGAGCTGCGAAGCAAAGATCACTGTTTCTCCCTCGAAGCAAAGGGGGAGAAACGAAGGGGGTGCGATTCTCCAATGCATCACAGTTTCAAAAAATCTGCGAAATGTGAAATGTTTGCTGAGCTTTCTAAAACGGGACATGATCAAGCCAAGAAGGATGTCTTTGTGTGTGATAGATGGCTAGAGTGTGAAGAAATTAGGTGCCAACTCAGCGTTCTGATGGACATCTACGAGAGCTTGAGGTGTAGGGTAAATGCTCTCAACGAAATGGCAGAGCTCACTCCTGGAGTCAGGCAACAGAGAGGCAATCTCCAGAGCAGAATGCACTGGTCCCAAAGGATTTAGTTATTGTTGGTGACTCTATTGCCAGGGAGAATGGGAATATACTATGCAAGAAGGATAGGTGGAACAGGACCAGGATATGTTTTCCAGGAGCAAAAGTTGATGACTTTGTAGAGCAGATATCATCTTTTAAGGCACGAAAGGTGATACTGTTGTACATTGGAACTAATCGCATTAAGAGGGAGCGATCTGCAGATTTATTCAACAAGTACAAGTCAATGTTGAAAAAAGTCGTGAGTTAGGGTTGAATGTGAAAATTCTGCAATTCTGCAGACACAATAGAAGGGAGTATATGATGAGAGCCTTGTCGACCAATTCGGCCCTGGAGAGACTGTGCAAGGCTGAAGGGATAGAATTTTTTTCAGCCTGGTCTGTGCTTGCTGACAGGAGAGGCTACCTCTACAGGAAGGAATAATCAAGAAGCATGTGCTACGCACTGCTGCTCCTGCCCACCTGGCTAAGGAGGCAACCCCATGAGGCAGTGTTACGTGGGTCGGAAAACTACTAGCTTGGGGATACACATACTAAAAGGTTAACAGTGGCTGCAAGCAGAGGCAAAAGTGATTCTTTCACTGCTTCTATTAGAATGAGCAGAAGCCTGGAGAGCAAGGCAATGGAGATTTCCAGGAAGGCTAGGAGCTATAGGCGGACAAATAAATATATGAGCTGTGTTAGGTTAACTAAGAGTAGAAACAGGTGCATTGCATGTACACCAATGCTAAGAGTATAGTTAATAAATTCGGCCCTGGAAAGATTGTGCAAGACTCAAGGGGTAGAATTTTTTTCAACCTAGTCTGTACTTGTTAACAGGAGAGACTGCTTCTACAGAGATGGGATACACTTAAATAGAAAGGGTGCAAGAATGTTTGCTGATGCTATCGAGGCAGCGTTAGGTGGGTCGGAAAATTGCTAGATTGGGGGATACAAGGACTAATAGATTAACAGTAGCCACTGCAAGAGGTGAAAGTGAGATGCAGGATATTTCAGAGAGTGCTCGGAATCATTGGGGTACAAGTAAACACATGGGTTGTGTTAGGGTAGCTAAGAAAAAGAACAGGTGCATGTATACTAGCGTGTACACCAATGCTAGGAGTTTAGTAAATAAATTTGATGAATTTGAGGTATTGCTCAAATCATCAAAGGCAGATATTGTTGGGATTTCAGAGACGTGGTGTCGTACAGATATAAGGAATGCAGAACTGGAACTTGGGGAGTACAATGTCTACAGAAAGGATAGCCGGGATAGGAAGGGAGGAGGGGTTATGCTATTAGTTAAGAAATACATAAAATCCAAGGAAGTGAAGCCAGTGGACATCGCTGGACAGTGCAGTGTCAAGTCAGTTTGGTGTGACATAAGCATTGGGAGATCAAAATTGAGAGTAGGACTGTACTATAGGCCTAATGACCCTGATGAGTATTATAAGAAACTGTACAGGGAGTTAGAGTGGGCCAGTAAATCAGAGAGTCTTATAATGGGGGATTTTAATTTCCCAGATATTGACTGGAATTTGTGGGTTGGTCACTCACACACTAACAAGGCCTTTGTGGATTTATTGGATGATTGTTTTCTACATCAGCATGTTTGGGAGGCAACTAGAGGGAGTAATACTCTTGATCTGATTATCAGTAGTGATTCTTCATGCATTAAGAATCTTCAGATAAAGGAACCACTAGGTGGCAGTGACCACAGTGTGCTGAAGTGCGATTTACTCAAAGAGGTAACTACCATCAGGGGTAAAGGCAAGGATTTTTGCTTTCGTAAACACGACTACAATGGTCTGAGACAGTATTTAAATTCTATACAGTGGAACCTCCTTTGTGACTTGATTACAGGCTAGCTTGTATCTTCCATAGACTTCTGTGTCACTTGATAATTTATATGCATCCCACACATTTTTCTTCTGTGTCACGAGCGTCATTAGTTCATCTGACATCCATTTAAGTCTAAATCTTGAACTCTAAATCTTAGTTGGTATGAAAAGTCTAGTAGCTTCCAAGATTAATTCCTTGAAGGTTTCCCATTTAGAATTCGCTCCTTTCGACATACATCATCATTTCATTCCGCTGTAGTCACCTTTACGAAAACAAAAACCCTTCCCTTTAACCTTGATGGTAGTTACATCTAAGTAAATCCCACATCACTATTCACTGTCACCTAGTGGTTCGTTTATCTGCAAATTCTTAATGCATGAATAATCACTGCTGATAATCAGATCAAGAGTATTACTCCCGCTGGTTGCCCCTTGAACATATTGCTGTAGAAAACAATTCTCCGATACCACAAAAGTCTTGCTAGTGTGCGAGTGACCAACCCACAAGTTCTAGTCAATATGTGAAAAGTTAAAACCCCCCATTACAAGACATTCTGAGTTACTTTCCGACTATTCCTTTGCAGAATTGTCTGTTGTACTCACCAGAGTCATTAAGCCTATAACACACTCCCACTCTCATTTTCTCTTTCCCAGTTCTTACATCACAGCAAACTGACTCAGCATTGCACTGTCCACCCATATCAACTGGATGCACTTCCTTCGATTTTATGTGTTTCTTAAATAACAGCATAACCCATCCTCCCTTCCTACTCTCTGGAAGGAAGACACACACAAAAACAAGACTACATTTTTTTTTGTGTGTGCACAGATTTGACTAGGTATCTACTATTTTTATGAGGTACTTTAGAGGGGATCTAAATCAGGTTTAAAAGGTTCTGATAGGGAAGAGTGAAATGAATAAAAGTGAAAGTTGGGTGTTAAATGACACGAACTACGGGTATAAATTAAAAATAAGCAGGATGAACTATAGTCTAGATTGTGGATAGTTTACATTTAACTAAAAATAAATAAATTGTCTTCATGGGTAGTCGAAGCCAACAGTTTGGGGACATTAAAAAGCCTCCTGGATAAAGGCAAAAAGACTTTGGCTTGCTTGCACTGATGGCCAATACTAAATCTTACACTATACATAATGGTGTAAGATTCTTGCAATACTTTGTCTCTTCTGTAAATTTTCTATTATAGCACTTACTGCTACGATTGTAATTATTTTTGATGTTATAACTGTATCCTGAAACTAATTTTATTTTGGCACTTCATATTGGGTGGAACTTTAAGTCGTATTTTTGTCTAATGGTTGAACACATATCTGTGATACAATTTCTCTCTTGAACTGACATTAAGCAAATGTAAAAAATGCCAGAAGAGTTTCCATTGCAACAGTTAAAAAGTGAAACAGTTTGACAGTATGTAGATTTTATCATGCCATATATGCATTAGGGACTATATTACCTTAGGAGCACAGAAATCATATTTAAAATGAAGTTCTAAAATGTTTTTATTAATCAAGGTATCAAAGACACTTAAAATACCATTAATAGTGTTTAACCTGAAAGAAAGCTAAAAGAATCACAAATAATATCATAAAAGTAATCCAAACTCCAAGCCACAGCATGATTTGTGTTCAATTCTCTCGCCATCTCATTTTAAATGAAAAGGCAATACAGAAATGTATTCTCAGAAAGACTTTAAATATTTAACTGTAAAAAAGTAAGACTGCAATACTAAATTCACTTACCCCATTTTGTTCAGTTTATGCTTACACATATCCAACACGCTCGCTGATAAGAGTCTCAAATTATGCATTACTTTCAACTGTGATCCTAGATTTGAAAAAATTCAAGAGATTTATCAATCCGTTTACAGTTTATATCAAAGGTAATTGATTTAATAACTAACTCATTTTATCAAAATGGAACTCAAACTAAAAGCAAAAGGTATGCCAGAAAAGTTTACAAGACAATACTAAAAATAGAAATCGTGAAGCGGAATAATAGCCTCCTTCTCTGGCAGTAATCCCATATATCAATGAAAGAACCCAAGATTTATACAAGCAGCCCAGCTGCACTGCTCGAGGATCTTCATATCTGACTGCAAAATATATCATCAAACTTTTTTCATTCTTGAATCACATATGGATAGCAGTAATCCCAGATAAATGGCATTATTGCTACACATTACAGTAATTTTCATTTGTGTTAAATTTCAATTGCTACTTCTCAGTCCATATGCCTAATTTTTTTCAGATCTTGTTGCACCCTGATAACTGTCATTAACACCCTGACAATTTAGACATTAAGCCTGATGTGCATTCATCAAATATTAAAAATAACAATGGACCTAGCACTGAACACTGATGTAATCCACTAATAACATGAGTCTAAGAAGAGCAGTGCCCACTGACAACCACTCTCTGTCTTCTTCCCCTTAATCATTCATTTATCAATAGTAGTAACTTATGCCAAATGCCACACTTCTTCCATTTGTACAGCAGTCTTCCATGTGGAACAATATAATAAGGTTTTTTGAAATCTAAGTATGTGATGTCAAAATTTTTTAGCATCCAGATCTTTTGTTACCATATCATAGTACCCAGTGAGTCAAAACTGCCTCTTAAAAAATTCATGCAGTGACTCTGTGTAGTTGCATTCCTGTCTAGATAGCCCTGTATTACTTCTTTATGTAGTGAATGTATTATTTTCCCCGAAACACGTCAATGAAATCAGTAATTACAGATCTGTCATGCTTACAGATCTGTAATTACTCACTTCGCTCTTTCATCCCCTTTGTGAATTGTAGAGACATTTATATACCTCAAATCCACAGAGACCAACTCTGCATCAATGATGCTTATACTGTTATAGCTAACAGGTAGCATACCTCTTTGGATGCTTCTTGTAACATAATTTGATAGACCATCAGCCCCAAGTACTTTACTTACTTTTATCTTCAACAGTTTCTCCTCCACTTTCTTCTCAGTTATCACAACATAATTTATCTCCCAAATATAACTCATTGTGAATGTACATAGAAAATATTAGCATCAGCATTAGTAGTGGCAAATAATGCAGGAAACTAAGCTTATACAGCATCAGCCAAAAAAACAAGACACCACCCATTTCACCTCTTTATCCCCTCAAATAGATTGTCTAGTTATTCCTTGATTTTTATCCAAGCAATCCACCTCCAAAACTTCTGGCTTAAGGCAAACTTCTGCACATGTATACTGCAACCATCCTTCCTTAATTTGAATTTGTGCCCCTCATGTGTATATCAAAAGCAAGAGGAAGAATCCCATGAGAATTGAGCATACTCAATCCATTCAAAGCCTTAAACACCTAAATCAGATCACTCCATAGGTGTCTAGACTCCAGACGCTGCAATTTGCAGAAGTAAAGACTTTCTAGGTAAGAGCACCGCTTTGTTCCCCCTCACAAATCTCATTGCCCTTCTCTGTACTAGTTGCAGCAGCTCTACATCGTTCATAAAATGAGGCTTCCAGACCTGTATACAGCACCCACCGTGGCCTGACCATTGCCTTATACAAAGGGATAATCACCTCCTTGTCTCTGCTAGCAAAATTCCTGTATATCATTAACAAGACCCCATGATCTGCTCTAACAGCCAGCTTGTCTGCACTACTCAGGAAACTTCATATCTGATTGCACAATTACCCCCAGGTCTTTTTCATTCTCCACTACTCTGAGTGTAGTACTGCACAGTTGGTATATGCTACTCTGAGGTTACTGCTACCCATATGCAGTACTTTGCATTTTTCAAGGTTAAACTCTAGTCGCCACCTCTCAATCCAACCTTTCCAGATCCTGTTGTAGCAGCAGCATACCGTCATTAATAACCCTACCAACCTTCGTATCATCTGCAAACTTGGATATTAAGCCTGTTATACCTTCATCAATATCACTGATAAATATAGAAAACAACAATGGTCCCAACACCGAATCCTGTGGGACTCCAGTAAAAATATTAGCCAATGATGAGCAGTGTCCATTGGTTACCACTCTCTGACTTCTCCCACTCAACCATCCTTTTATCCATAGCAGCAACTTTCCCTTAATGCTATACTGCTCCAATTTGTACAGCAGCCTTTTATGTGCAACACTATCAAAAGCTTTCCTGAAATCCAAGTATATGATATCAGAATTATTTTTGAAAATCCTAGAGAAAAGTTTCATATATATGCTTTTAGTGATATAAATGATACACTTCAAGCAGATATGAAATGAAGAGGTGAAGAAATGAAAAGATGAAATGAAAAGAAGAGATGAAAAGGCAAAGAAGCATTAAATAGTCTAACCAATATGAACATATCTGATGACCAAAATTTACAAGATTCCCAAAATCTAGTTGAATCATACCCTGTTGACTTGAAAACGAATCTTTCTGGAAGAACTACAACAATTTCGCAGTTATATATGTGTACAGTATAATATTATAGGAAAAAATAAATTAATCACATTGATTTTCATGACTTAATACTGAAAGTTGAAATACAACATGCACTTCCAAATTTACAGATTGCTCTGTGTATTTTCTTAACACAGATGATTACTAACTGCTCTGAAGAGCATTCTTTTTTTCAGCTAAAAAGAATGAAAAATCCTCAGACAAATTATCCTGATATATTGTTGTTCTCAATGTATTAGGCCAATTTTATTTCACTTGTTCTACTCTGTATTGAAGCAGACATGCTTCATTGAATAACTTTTGATGATCTAATCAAGGATTTTACAATCAGAAAATCGAGAAAGAAGCTATTTTAAATCACAATACTTTTAGTACTTAAGACTCTGGAAGGCCTTAATCTGCTCCTGTGTGTACAAAAACACAGTTGCTATATGCACTAATGCAAACCATCTGAGAACTATCTGTGCAACCCATTTGGATTAATGGAAGAGAAGCGAGAGACCAGCAGCAGAAGAACCGAAAACAGAAGGAACCACCAGCTTGGGAAAGCAAACTTCAGCAGAAGATAGAAGAATAAAGAGTCAAGATAGGTCAATTGACCCAGTACCAACGGGGCAACAGGGGTAAGAAATTAATTGGAAAAGTGAAGAGCATCCTCAAGAGAGACAGCATCCACAGCAAACATGAGACAAAAAAATCAGAGAATAGAAGAGTACTTGGACACATTGAAGCAGAACCTCCTTGCACTCAGCAAGAGATTACGCCAATACAAAGAGAGCTCCCAGAGGAAAAAGAACAACCAAATCTTCGATGAGGACCAAAGAGGCTTCTGCAGGAATCTCGAAGAATATGGGAAAGAAGGGAACAGACCGCCTGAGAAGAAGAAGAAGAAGACGATTGAGGAGTTCTGGGGAAACATATGGAGCAGGGAAGGAAGACATAACCGAGCCACCTGGATAGAACTAGAACGCAAGAAAACCAAGGACGTACAAGTTGTTGTTGTTTGGCTTTTAGGAGCATTAGCAACTAAGGCCATATTGCTCCGGGGATATGCGGTGGTCATTCCCTGACCTTTCTGCATCCTCCGTATTTGGTGGTCATGGGCTCAAACCCTGGTCTAATCAAGAAGTGTGTGCTCCTGCCTACCTGGCTACGGAGGCACCTAGCACGTACAAGAAATGAGAGGGTGGGAAATTCGGGAAGAAGAAGTAAAACAGATGATCAAGAACTCTCACAACTGGCGAACTCCAGGAATAGATAATGTCCACAACTACCTGGTACAAGAAGCTCACTTGCACACACAAGCATCTGGCAGAGCAGTTCACCCAAACGATAAGGCACCCAGAGACAATCCCGAAGTTTCTCACTCAAAGAATCACATATCTGAAGCCTAAAGAAGAAGATACACGAAACCCGGAGAAATATAGGCTAATCACCTGCCTCCCAACAATGTACAAGATCCTGACCAGCTGCATAACCAGGAAGATATCAGACCACTTGGAGAGCCAGAACATAATGGCCGAACAGCAGAAAGGATGCAAGCGGCTGAGCAAAGGATGCAAGGAGCAATTAACCATAGCTGCTGCAGTTAGGGAGCAAGCCTACAAGAAGTGCCGCAACATGTACACAGCCTACATCGATTACCACAAGGCCTTCGACTCCTTGCCTCATAGCTGGCTAATAGAGGCGCTGAACATCTACAAAGTCAATCCGATAGTGACAAACTTCCTAGGAGAAACAATGGCGAAATGGAGTACCACCATTAAGGTCAAAAACCTCACAACCATGGGCTCAGGGCAGATGCCCTGAGCCCATTCTGGTTCTGTCTAGCACTTAACTCGCTATCTACCATGCTCAACAGTAGCAAGTACGGATATAAACTCAAAGAAGGAAGAAAGAACCTGTACACCCTCACCCACCTGATGTACATGGATGACATCAAGCTCTACGCAGGAACTGAGAAGCAACTACTCCAGATCACCAAAGAATTCAGCAATTCCATTAGGATGGAATTTGGTCTAGACAAATGCAAGACCCACAGATTGCACCAGGGAAAATTAGTCAACCGAAACTACCAGCTGCAGACTGGTAAAGAGATTGAAGTTATGGCAGAGGGAGAGGCCTACAAATAGTGGGGGATGATGCAGGCTTGGAGGTTAAAGCACAAGGAAATTAAGGCCTGCCTGACTGAAAAATACCATCAGAGACTCAGAAGCCTGCTGAAAGCAAAGCTGAATGGAGGGAACACAGTTAAAGCCATTAACACCTATGCAGTCCACTGCTAACATACTCCTTCAGGGTCATAGACTAATACTGAGCTGGAGGATATCATGAGAAAGACAAGGACAATGATGACCAAGAGCTGCCAACACCACCCGAAATCTGCCGTGGAGAGACTGAAAATTTCCCAGGAAGAAGGAGGAAGGGGCCTGATAAACCTCATCGAGCAACAGAAGACAGCGATAATTAACCTGAAGGATTCATGCTCGCCATCCAAGACCAGGTAATCAACACCGGGAACTATAGAAAATACATCGCCAAGGAGCCAGGGGTGTTCAAAGACACATGTGAACGATCCAACACATCACCACGGGATGCAAGGTGATCACCCAGACTGAGTACACTCATAGACACGACCAGGTAGCCAGGATAATACATCAGAAGCTAGCAAGGAAATACCAGTTGATCAAAGAAAGTGTACCGTACTACAAGTACGAACCCCAGCCAGTACTAGAGACCCCAACCCACAAGTTGTACTGGGACCGCGCCATAATAACAGATAGGACAATCCCGCACAACAGACCAGACATAACCCTTGTGGACAAGAAGAAAGAAGCTACCTATCTGATAGACATAGCGGTACCCAACACTGACAACCTGCAGAAAACTCATGGGGAAAAAATCAGGAAGTACACAAACATAAGACACATGTAGATATTGATTAAAGAGATGTGGCATATGCAACAAGTAATGACCATCCCGATCATCGTGTCAACCACAGGTATGGGGTGCCAAAGATCCTACATAACAGCCTAGCAGCAATAGGTCTCCCAGCAAACACCTACAAGGAACTCCAGAAAGTCACAATCCTTAACACCTGTAGGATAGTCAGAGAGTTACTCAACCAACAATAACACCAGACATAACAACAACAACCACCCTGTGTACTTGGTAGCAATACCCGTCACGAGGTGGAACCCCCAATCAGGGAGAAATAATATAATAATAATAACAGACAGAAGCATGAAAATAGTTTTGAAAATCAGAGCAGAAGATTGCATCTTCAGATATCTGCTTACAAAAGCCATTATTTTTAATCTGAATTCAAGAAAATTTAAAATTTTCTTGAATTCAGATTAAAAATAATGTTTTATTTACAAATTTTTTCAGTGTTTTTTTTTTTTTTTATTCTGATTTGATTTTTGAAAGTTTTACTCTGATGTTGAGAAAAAGTAAAAAAATAGCACATTAATCTCTTAAAGCATTTATCTACAAAATTCCACACAAGCACACTCCTAAAGCCTGCTACTATTGAAAATTCACTGTTGAAAAGGCAAAAATAGACAAAATGTCAAAATTTTCAAACCTGGGTTCTCATGAGAAGTAGACTGCAAAAAAAAAAAACTGATTACCACTATTTATGAATTTCTCAAAAACGGGATTTAATTTGTTGAACAGTTCTTTTTACAGCTTAATTTTTTTTTTTTTTTTTTTTTTAACATTTGTAATTAAATTTGAAAATTCAACCCTATTACAAGACACAAATAACAATAATTATGTGGTTGCAAAAATAGCATTAAATATTTAGGAAGATATATCATTAGAAAGCAAAACAAAAAATGGAATATTATTAAAACCAGATATTTTTAAAAATCAATATGAAACTATATTTTTGACATGCTGGTTTTAAGCTCGGGGGAGGGGTGGGAGATATAATACTTAAACTGATTTGATGGCTGCAAGCTGTGCAATATGAAGGAATGGACTACAGGCAACTAATAGGTTTGGCATTGCTCAAAAATTAGATCCACATGTAGATATTGTTTATTTAATAAAGCAAAAAAAAAAAAACAAAAAAAAAAAAAAACATAAGTTTAAAATATAAAAACAGTGATAGAAAAATTAATAACATTCCAAGTGTACCACAACATCAATATGGTATGCTAGTAATTTTAAGAATTCTCATTACTTTTGCTATCTGCTTTCAGCTTATCTGTTTATTGTAATAATTTATTTTTGTACACATATATTTAGTAGTGTATGAGAAGAAAGGATAATCAAAAAAAAAAAAAAAAAAAAAAGCAAGCCTTCTCTTTTATTTCATGTATACCAGTGGATGACCACATCAAAATAAAGTGAGAACTTTCACCCTCATAAAATTTCTTCTCCCTCCTTCCAATGCCAGCTAAGTACCATTTGTCTTCATTTTCTATGGAACGTAAAAATAATATCCACTTAATTTATTTGTTAATGACTCTTACCAAGATGAATTGTAAAACTCTCTTCCATATGATGTGGCTGTGGAGTCCAACCTGAATCTGCACTAGATAGGACAGCTTCAGAAACACCCCTAATACACTGCCTAAATTTAAAATGGGTTATTAACAAAAAAAAAAAAAGCTCATTTTTAAATTATATGCAAAAGCTCTTTTTTTTAAAATTCTATACAAAAGCTGTTTTTTTTTAAATTCTACACAAAAGCTGTTTTTTTAAATTCTACACAAAAGCTGTTTTTTTAAATTCTACACAAAAGCTGTTTTTTTAAATTCTACACAAAAGCTGTTTTTTTAAATTCTACACAGTCCACCTATACAGCGTTTAGAGTGTTGCAGATAGCACTGCCGTCAACCCCTAACTCTGCATTGTATACAGTGAAACAAAATACAAACTCTGCAAAGGCCAGATAGTGTATGCAGTTGTGGGGTCTGCTGTTGAACTAGTCATTTAGCCTAGGGACCTATGAACACTACAGTTCCCTAGCTGGCATCCCAACTAAGTGGAGGGTTTTTTTTTTTTTTTTTTATGAAAACCCCAAACACGAGAGGCATTAGAACCTATAGTACACCTAATTCTGTTTTTACACGATAGATACGTTCCTGAAAAATACGTGTAAAAAAAGACATTGTATTTATGGAAGGAAAGACGATTGGTTCCGGATCTAAAAAATCCGTAAAAATAATTTAAAATAAAACACATAAAAATATTCGTTTTAAGCTTATTATTTTATTTCAACAAAATACACATGTAATAATATGTAATGAAAATGTATTAAAGTAAATTTGTATGCATATGAAATGAAAAAAATTCTTCATGAACAAAAAAAATCTGTTTTACACATAAGATTTTATTCATTTTCACTTTCTGATAATAAACGGCGCATACGTTTGCGTACGACTGGAATATCACTAGAAATGTTGTGGACATGGTCTTCTTCCTCTATTATGAAATTCTATCTGTAATCTCTTGAGAAAAATCAGCACGAGTCTCCTCTGGTGCTGATGTTTCACCGGTTTTTACGAACGAATTCAGTTATTAATCGTTGTGTTCGTGTTTTGGTTAGGCCGTTATATAATTCTCTGTAAGAGGCTGTCAACAACTTCAGTTCACATTGAAACTTCCCAGTGCATTCTTCATTAGGATCATGTTTGACAAAATGATTACCTAATTTTCTGGCCAGTTCCAGACCTTCTTTTATTAAATCTGCATTTAGAACAGAATCATTTTCTTCATTATCACTACGTTCTGTGGGATAAGGAGTCCCAAGGACAACCTCTAATATTTCATCTTTGCTTAGGGCTTTGTCGGTTAACAATTCATCAATATCTTCAAACGATAGATCATCGAATCCTTCTCCACCAATTTTGTGTGCCATTGTAATGATGTAGGGAAATTCGGTCGTATTAGGGATGATGGGATCTTTGCTTTTTACACATTGTGGCCAAACTGCTTTCCAACACGCATTTAAAGTTGCTGGTTTTAATTCAGTTAACGCTAATCCAACTTGATTGATACAATCCATAATTGAGAATTTCTTCCACACATTAATGACTGTTAGTGTTTATCATTCAGTTTGTCCAAAACGTGTTGGAATGTTCGTTTTACGTAGTATGTTTTAATTGTCGCAATTATACCTTAGTCTAGCGGTTGTATCAAAGATGTAGTATTAGGTGGCAGAAATAAAATTTGTATGTTTGGGTGTTCCAAGACAGGATGGCCGGGTGCATTGTCAAGAAATCAGAAGAACTTTAAATTCGAGACCTTTCAAATTCATATAACATCTGACTTCTGGAGCGAAACATTTGTTGAACCATTCTGTAAAGATAGCAGTTGTCACCCAGGCCTTCTTGTTTGACATCCAGTGAACAGGCAGTTTATTGATATCTACACCTTTCATTGAACGTGGGTTTAGGGCTCGATTTACCAGCAGTGGTTTCAACATACGATCTCCTGAAGCGTTGGAGGAAAATAACAAGGTCACACGATCCTTAGCTACCTTAAAACCACCAGCAGTTTTCTGCGATTTGGCTACATACGTTCTGTTCGGCATTCGTTTCCAGAAGAAACCAGTTTCATCTGCATTCCACACTTGATCAGGAGTGTATCCTCCGTCTTCAATAATTTTTGCAAGTTCCTGCGGGAATACTTTAGTGGCCGGTTCATCTGCAGATGCAGTTTCACCTTTAATTTTTATATTAGGAAGAGCATTCCTTTTAAGAAACCCTATCACCCAACCTGTACTCGCAGAAAATTCATACTTTCTGTTTAACTTTCTGTTTTTTGTTTGAGATGAAGTGGTTGGCTTCTTTTCTTTAATCTGTCTGTAAATTCTTAGTGCTGTTTGCTTGATGGCATTTCCATCTACTGGTACTCTTTTTTGTGACTGATCTTCTATCCATATTACCAGAGCCTTTTCCATTTTTTCCTTGACAATATCTCTTGTATATGATAATGAATTAACACTTACTTTTGTTCCAGAACATACCGACTTCCTAATTGCAGCTTCATTTTTCTTAATAGTTCTTATGGTAGCTTCATGTACACCAAAATGCTTTCCTACAGACGTAGCCCCTTGTCCAGTTACAAGACGATCTAAAATTTGAATTTTAAGTTCCAAAGAACTCGCTTTCCTTTTCATTTTGGTAATAGGCGAATTATTCGACATTATATAAGGGCTACCGAAAAATATCTCAGTTATAGTTAATAAAAAAAGTATGAAAAATTTGTAAACTTACAATTTATTGACTATAGGCAAAATTAATAAATTTATATGTGCACAAATTTCACTAAAGATTCTTTCACTTTGAAATAGAGCTTACTACTAAATGTCTTTCGAAGATACAATGCACGAATACCGAATACCGTATATGTGCACCAAATTCAATAAAAACGTTGATGATTCATAGATACCTAGATGTACACATTGGTAAACAAAAGCACGCATTTCAAAACACACATGCTAGCTAATCTATCACACTAATAAATAGCTGATAATCACACTAATCGATTGGTGCGTGTAATATAGAAATGATACTAATATGCCACAAATAAAAAAAAATTCTTAGAATTTAGGCAAAAAAAATTCATAGAAATCGTGTTAAATCAAAATGACTCGCGTAAAAAGAGATTGAAATATTTATTTTGAATTCGTGTTAAATCAAATTTGTGTAAAAAAAGTTCGTGCAAAAAGAGAATTAGGTGTACTTAGTACCGTGCTTTGGTTGGAGGTTGAGATGAAAGAAGACATTTGTTGACATTAGATTTGAACTTCTGTAGACTAATTTTCAGGTGGATCAGGAAGTAGGATTACAAGGTCTTTGGCCAGGCAAATGTAGCATCATCTGAGCTTCCCAGGGAGGGTCCATAAAAAAATAAAAGAGTGAAGTTTTTGTTGGAGGATAGGTGAATGCAAAGGAAGGTGGATGACAGGAAGACATCCACCAGGAAATCAGAAGAAACAGGGAGACTCCTGAAGAGGTAACCCACCCTCCACAGGGAGGACTGTTAAGAGCAGCAGTTATCACACATTTAGGGTGATAGGGCCCACCAGGTGATGTGAGGATTGGAAGGAATAGGCAATGCTCTGGTTTTCATGATAATGGATTTAATGTCGCAGAGCCAGGGCACCCCAAGTAGATATTTTTGGTCAGGAAACCTCACACACTGATCTTCCAGCTGAAACAGCATCCCACATCATGCCGTGTAAGAAAAATAAACAGCACAGCATTAGCAAGCGCATGGTGGTTTCTTGGGTAGGTTACTTCCACTGCAGTCAAGTTGGAGGAGGAAAGGCAGTGCCTGTGAAACAACACACAGACTCCAGTCAGTCACACACCTGTCACATCTACAAGTACTTCTTTTTTACATCAAGGTGCAAGAAATTAGATAGGTTACAACTTTCACTCATTCGCTTGTCCATTTTCACTCATCGGCTTACACACAGACTGGACCACAACACCCTGAATATGAACAACAAAATGACACACTTTTTTACACATGACCAAACATTCATACCATAATTACACATCTTAACCTGGAATTATAATTTTTTCTTTTTTGTACAAACACATATGCAGATTGCACATTCAAACAATTAATGTGGACATTCTCATTCACTCATCCAGTCACACAACACTTGCAGCCACTTGTCACAGAACCATGAATATAGACATCACACACATTTTTTCCCGTCTTACAGTATCCTATCCAAGAACAATCAAAATATGTTACTTTTCCGAACTTACATACACACACAAATACAGCAATTTAGCATACACATCTCATTTACACAGGCAACCTAAGAGGCATGCATACACCAGACTCACATACAGACAATGCAAACATCCAACCATGTGCCCACCAAATACTCAACACACATTTATGTAATCGTAAAAATCTGAACAAGAATCAGCCATTTTAGTCTTCCACATAAGTGCGCATGCATCAACACACATTCACTCATACATTAATGCACACTTCTGGCATTTACTCTTCCACACAAGCACTCATTTACAGTATAGATAACATCCATAATGTGATATGCTGATCTCTTGTACAGTGGCAAACTATCAAATTGAAATCATAATTCAAAGTATGACTAACTCAGCTACCCAAATTGACCCTTGGGAAACTACCCCCCCCAACCTATGCTCATGCGAATGTTTAAGTGTGCATAAATGTATCTTGAAAACCTGAGGTATGTATTAGAATTAGTTGAAGCATATGATACAGAAAGCAAGCTTATAGAACATCAGTCATTAAATAATAAAAAAAAAAAAAAACCTTCCCATTTCACTCATCCGGTAACTTCAAATGTTTGTCTAGTTCAGCCTTAAATTTATTGTGATTTGAGTAATGAGTAAGTGGAAGTATCCCATCAATGTTGAGCCTGCACAAATAATTCAAGACCTTGTACACCTCGATCAGATCACCTCGCAGGTGCCTAGTATTCAGATGTTGCAACTTACAGAATTTAAGCTTCTCCTATCAAGAGAATCCCTTTGTTCCTCTCATCAATCTTGCTGCCCTTCTCTGTACTCGTTTTAGCAACTCTGTCTCCTTCCTAAAATGAGGCCTCCAACCTTTACGCAGTACTCAAGGTGTGGCCTGACCACTGCCTTATACAAAGGTATAACACCTCCTTTTCTCTTCTAGCAATCCTATATATCATTGACAAAATTCCATGACCTGCTCTGGCAGCCCTTCTGTACTGCCCAGAGAACTTCATTATTAGCAAAGGCACATGATGCAAGAAAGCAAGCTTATATAGCATCAGCCAAAAAAAAAAAAAAAAACACACCCTTATTTCACCCATCCACTCGCTCCAAATGTTTGTCAAGTTCTGCCTTGAATCTATTTAAGCTATCAATTTCTACAATGGCAGATTGAAGTTTGTTCCAGCAGTCAACTACCCGCTGGCTAAAGGCAAACTTCCGCACATCTATCCTACAACCGTCTTTCCTCAATTTGAATTTATGCCCTCTCAGGCGATTATTCTGAGCAAGAGGAAGAATCTCATCTGCATTGTTGTTGTTGTTATTTGGTTTTTAGGAGCATTAGCAACAAAGGCTATATTGCTCCGAGGATATGTGGTGGTCATTCCCTGACCTTTCCGCATCCTCCGTATTTGGTGGTCATGGGCTCAAACCCTGGTCTAATCAAGAAGCGTGTGCTATGCACTGCCGCTCCTGCCCATCTGGCTACGGAGGCACCCCCATCTGCATTGAGCATGCTCAAACCATTCAAGGCTTTATACACCTCAACCAGATCAGATCATCTTGCAGGTGCCTACTCTCCAGACACCGTAATTTGCAAAACTTAATTTAAACCTAAACTTAAAACTTAAACCTTTCTTCGTATGAGCAACCCTTTGTTCCATTCACTAATCTTGTCCTTCTCTGTACTTGTTCCAACAGTTTTAAATCCTTCTTAAAATGAGGCCTCCAGACCTGTATACAGTACTCAAGGTATGGCCTGAACATTGCCTTATACAAGGGGATAATCACCTCCTTATCCCTGCTAGAAAAATTCCTGTATATCATTGACAAGACACCATGAGCTACTCTTGCAGACTGTCTGTACTGCTCAGAAAACTTCATATCTGCCTGCACATCTACCTCCAGGTTCTTTTCATTTGCTACCACTGTCAGTGTGGTACCACAGAGTTGATATGTTACTCTGGGATTACTGCTTCCCATATGTAGTACTTTACATTTGTCAATGTTAAACTTCATTTGCAACCTCTCAGCCCATCTGCTCAACTTTTCTAGATCCTGTTGCAGCAGTGTACTGCCATTAGTGTCATTAACAACCCTGCCAACCTTTGTATCGTCTGCAAACTTGGACATTAAGCCTGATATACCATCATCAATATCATATCCTACTACACAATTACCCCCACGTCTTTTTCATTCTCCACCTCTCTGAGTGTAGCACCACACAGTTGGTACATTTCTCCTGGGTTACTGCCACACATATGCAATTTTTGGGGCTTAAGCTTTCAATTTATAAGTTTCTGGCAGAGTATTAGTTGCAGTTGGTGGGACTGTTAGCAGAATATCGCTAGCATAAGTCACTTTACATTGTTCTGTAGCTGGCTGCTGCGGGGATAATAGCATCCATCTCAATTGCCGATCGAGCCCAACTGGCAATTGAGATGGATTGAGGTACTGTGACTGCCGTTTGTGTTGCAGCTGACTGGTATTTTTTGGCATGCTGAGCATAACTTTCTTCCTAGCTTCCTGGTAAGTGAGCTTTTGTTCAATTTTGTATTTCTGAATCTCTTTTCATACCCTCCAGACTTCACATGCTTTTGAGTATGCTGGATGCTGGCCTTTGCAGTTTGGGCATTGTGGCATTTCTTCATTGCAGTCCATTTGTGTATGAGCTTTGGAGCCGCAGTTCGGGTTGATGGTGTCTCCTCGATATACTTTTGCGATGTCCAAATTTTTGACACTCGAAACATCTGATTGGGTTGGGATGTAGGGACGTATTCGGCAATTAAGGTTATAGGCTTTCACACATGATGGTAAGGTTGGTGTACCAAACGTGAGAATGATGTTCCTAGTGGGAACAACTTCATCTTTTTTAATCATTATCCACTTTGTTTGAACTACTTTTTGATCTTGTAGTTCTTCCAGTATCTCATCTTCAGTGACATTCATCAGGTCCCACTTTGTTATTATTCTTTTGGAACTATTTAATGTAGCATGAGGGGGTGACCTGTACGGATATTTCACTAAAAGTTAACTATTTCAGTTGAGGCTGAGAATGCTGGTGCTTAGCTGTTTCGACTAGCAGATCTCCAGATCAGAGTCTTTTCATCGTTTTCGAAGAACCAGCCCCACTTTTCAAACATTTCTAGATTAGAAATGGTGAAAGTGCTCTCACAGGTTTGGCAGGAAGAGAATGTGATATGAGGAACGTTGGATATTTCTGCTGATTCTCATTTTTGCATTGTCTCTTAGATTGTGATGCGCCACGTTCGGTTTCATTTAGGTCATGACATCAGTGTCTAGGCTCAAGTGCTGGATAGTTGTCATAATCATAGTTGCTCTTTTTAGCCCAGAAGGATAACTTTTCCTCCAGATTACCAGCCCTGCCTCGTGGAGGCAGGAACGGTGCAACCAATGACCAAGCGATTAGAGATTAGTGGTTAGTGTGTTATGTAGGTTAGTTCTACATACAAGAAGAAGAAAGGTACTTTTCCTTTCTTTTTGAAAACCTTACTTCTTTATTTAGAAGAGCAGAAAATAAATAACTTAGTAAATAAACACTTGAAATTTCTCTGAAAACTATTATTTCTAGAGAAGGTGCTTTGAAATTCACTTTTAAATTTGCTTTGATCACTCGCTTGGCACTCTGGGCTGTATCACTTTGCAGGTTCAACCTCTGCAATAACAAATGCTCAAGAATTTTACTATACAGAGGTAGCAAAACTATTGGCCAGTCAGTAAGACTGCAGCTCAGCGGGAGTTTTATCTGGATTTTTAAATTTCAGCTTTAGGTTTGCTTGCTTCCAGTTCCCAGGAAAGACAACTGTGCAAAACAGTTCTTAAATGGGTTCAGGATCAGGGCACGCAGAGGCAGCCTTTTTAATCCCTCCCCACTTCCCGGGAATCTATCCCAGGCACTTGTTCTTAGTTTGTTCTAAGACTGCAGTCATTTCCTCATGGTTAAAGGATTGCTCAGTGGCACCACTTTCATAGGAGCTGTTGTTCACACAGATGAGGGAAAGAGAGAGTGAATGAGTGGAAGAGCAAATGTAATTGGCCGAAAGAATACAAAAAGTTAATAATAACTTACATCACTTTATATATACTAACAAACTTGTAAAAACTTGCAGCTAGGCCTGCACTCCAACTGAAGAATAACAGTAAGCTGAGGTGCCCAGAGAGTGCAGTGCAGAAAGCAAGAGTCAAACAAATGAAATGAAAGCCAGAAGAATGAATGAGAGAGTAAGGGTGTGAGAAAAAGAACACAAACCGTAAATGTTAGTTAAGTACACACTAAACCAATTGTAATCTTTTATATTCTTACTTATTTAACTTAATTATTATGCATTAGTATTTAAATTTACATTAAACACCATTGCATCCCCCACAGGTGTGTGAGAAAAAAGATGAATGAGTGGGGGGGAATATATATTGGGGATGCCTATTCTACTGTCCCCATCCTTCTACCTGTTTCCCCTCAGACTTCAGTTTTCCCCTACTAACTAAAGATAGAGTACGCCCCCCTAACAATGCCACCAAATTCTAATCAACATCTAAATTCAACCGCTTTCTCGTAAACCTCTTTTGGCCTTTGCAAATTCTAGTGTTCGCCCTTTATATATATATAGGCCTTGCAACTGAAATCCTTGGAAATAACGTGGCAGAGCCTGGCAGAGTACTGAAATAATCTACTGGGTGCCTGACCTGCCTCCTCATGGCAAAATGTGGACAACGGTGGGGCCCAATAGTTAAATGTTTGTTTGTTTGTTATTTGGTTTTTAGGAGCATTAGCAACTAAGGCCATATTACTCCGGGATATGCGGTGGTTATTCCCTGACCTTTCCGCATCCTCCGTGTTTGGTGGTGACGGGCTCGAACCCCGGTCTAATCAAGAAGCGTGTGCTACGCACTGCTGCTCCTTCCCACCTGGCTACGGAGGCGGCAATAGTTAAATGGTCAGAGAAACAATAGAACATAATACTACACAACATTCCACTTCCCATACACCTTTAATTTTCTCGACTTCACAGCATTTTGTGTACAAAGAATACAATGTGGATATGGGGGGAACCCCTGGTGCCATCAGACAAACTAACACACTTTACACTTGACCACCTCCACGATAGTGACCCATGTGTTGGGCACCCACTACCATCACTTTTTCAAAGTTAACTCATGACGTTTATCTGTACTGACATCGAATTACCGTCTATGTGAATGCAGTGTACCTATATACCTGCAAAGTTTGTCCACTAGTGAGAGGGGTGACAGCGTCGCATTGCCCAGGAACCAGGTATCTCACAATTTCTGTCCTTTCAGTGTATATATTAATTACGAAATAAAAGACTTTTTTATTGTAAATATTTTATTGATCATTCACAAATTTTCATAATTTCAGCTGGAAGACAAGACACAATGGATTTATGATAGGTAAATGTCTCTGGTTGATTTGATTGAGGTACCTGACATTGTAGTTGAAATTGAGGGATTATGGTTGAGAGTTATATCAAACGTTTCTTGCAGTCAAATAATTAACTGTTTAGTTTCTTCGAATCCAAAGTTTACATTGAAATTACCACTCATGATCATGGGTATGCGGGTATTATATGATGCTCATGAACATGGGTATGATATGATTTTCATAGGTATGCCGGTACAAGTACAGCAGCCAAACAAAATGAATGAAGTTAATTCTATCCTGTATGTCACTGTTAGAAGAAATATAGACAACAATTGTAAGTATCACTGGCTGTTGGGTAACATCTAAGATCCTTGTTCTTAAGTGATTCTCTACAGATATTAAACATAAGGATTTCGTTGACATCAACATCGAGAAATGCAGTGCATATCAATGGTATATCTTTAGCAGCTGGTTTCTTTGTGTCGTTTTCAAACCACAGACAATTGCAAATATAGCATACAGAACATAAATCATTTTTCATAAATATTCTTTCAAAATCTTGGTGCACGTTCTTATGTAAATAGTAGGCATCTTAAGGAAAAGGAGCTTGATCATTTAAACTCATCTGCTCTGCAATTGGAGAAATGTGGATCAGATGAGATTAGTTACATCAGGTACATCATTGTTAGGTGGAGCAACGACATTGCTGGTTGAAGGCACTGCTAAATTCAACGCTTGATTTTCTGTTTGTCTTTTACACAATCTCGACAGTCTGTTGTTCTCGCGCACTCATTGCTACCTCTGTCGTTATTTTCTTAGATTGGCTTGCTCAATACTTTCAACAATCTCTGCATTTCACTTCAGCATTGTTCAGCAATCTCTGCATTTCACTTCAGCAGTACACTTAGCTGTAGCAGTGTGGCATTCAGTCAGAAGCGGATTAAGGTCGGTTGAGGCCCTGGGCACAGAAGAAAATATTGGGCCCTTAAAAAAAAGAGAGAGACAGGGAAAATAAAAATACATGTTAACCATTTTTTAAAATAAATAAAAAATATTATGTACTATTAATGTTTTATTTCCAATAAAATTTGAATATAATATATGTATTATATTATATTCGCATCTTTTTTTTAATTTGTCTTTTTTCAGCCCCTGATAGATGTCGTTTCATTTTTTTAGCTACCCTTGGTAGCCTACCAATGAAAAGAAATATATAAAATTTAATAGTCTGAATGATTAGAATACTAGAGAAGAGATTTTTCGTTATAGTGCAATAAATTAATTAAAATTCAAAAATTATTTATAAACTACGAAAATCCAGGCGCTGATGTAACAACAGGAATTAATTTTATCTTAATATAATTTCAACAATATACGATATGCGCGTATTTGCGTATATCCTAAATCTGCACTGCAGGAGAACCTTTGTAAGTACAAAGTAGCAAATACGATTCTATTGCTCTGATGAGTGGTAGCGCACCCATGTAGGCCTACACAGCATGTGTATAGTATGCAGCGTAGTAATGAAATAATGAAAATAAGCGAATATAAACATACTATCAGGTTTTACCGCCGATTGTAAACTTGTACATAATTAAAATTGCACATATGAAACCAAACTTGGTGTCATTAGAAAAAAGTGCAAAGTTGGGGTTTTGAGGGGCCTTTCAGTGGTTGGGGCCCAGGGCGTGCGCCCGGTGTGCTCGCCGTTAAATCCGCCTCTGCATTCAGTCCCTTTTACTAATCAGAAAATAATTGATGTGAAAACATCTACAATGGCACCTCAAAATGGAGTGTAACAAAAATGCAACAATACAAATACTTGTATTGCTGCAATCATACATCCTACAGTACTAACTGCAGGAAGTATGATTGTGATGTCATACTATTCGATAAATGGCTAATCAGGATATTGGGTTGGATTTTGCTAGCCTCTTCCAGACGTTGATTCGGTAGAGTGTGTGTCATGGGCGTGAGCATAAAACATTATCTCGTTCATAATAAATATTTCGACCCGAAGTATGACTCTAATGTCACTGTACAGTAAGTAGCAGGCGTGAGCATAAAACATTGCATCGTTCATAACTACGGTTCTAGTTGTTCAATTTTAGAACGGTTCTGATTTTCATCAGAGATACTTTCACATAAAATAATCTTTTATGCGTACAGGGTACACGTGCAGGTTTATATATATATATATATATAACTGATAATTAATATAAAAATAAAATTAATACATATACCAGTAGCATGGCAAAACTGTAGAGCAGAAAATTAACATAAAAATTAAATCAACAGGGAGGGGGAAGTAAAGGTAACAAGAATGAAACTGTAGTCGAAAATCTTCAAATAATTTAGAAGTTCAACTAAACCCAATTAATAATAAATCCATTTTAAATTATTTGGAGACTTTCGGCTACAGTTTCAGTCTTTTTACCTTTACTTCCCCCTCCCCATTGATTTAATTTTTATGTTAATTTTTCACTTTACAGTTTTGCCGTGCTACTGGCATATGTATTAATTTTATTTTTATTTTTATATTAATTACCGGTTATGTACTAGGCATCATGTGGAGGATGTGCATTTTGCTGCCTCTAATGATAGCTTTATATTTATTTATTTTTTTATTTCATTTCATTTCATTCTAACTTTTAAAGCCATTATTCAAATAGATATATATATAACATAACACATAGGATTCACTGGCCATCACGAGCTTACACACACACACATCACTCACCTGTTTTTTTTTGGTACATACAGAAAAATCTCTATTGAATATATCACCAGCAGTGCAAAGGATTGTTTTCTTATTCATGCAGGATCATTTCAGCATTTGGAAAATTGCAAGAAAAAATTCAAATACATTCAAATAGCAAACCCTTAGCCATAATGATGAGGGCTTCCTTGGACTCAGGGGAGGTACCCATAGACTGGAGATGTGCAAATGTGACCCTAATTCACAAAGGAGAATCAAAGGCTGACACAAGTAATTATAGACCTGTGAGTTTAACTTCTGTTCCAGGAAAATTAATGGAGGCACTGGTTAAAGAAGCACTGCAGGATCATCTAGACAAGACTTCAGTTATAGCTCGGACACAGCATGGTTTTCTTAAGGGGAAGTCTTCCTGACCAATTTGATTGGATACTATGATGCAGTCACAAAACTACTGGATGCAGGGAATAACTTTGATATTATATATCTGAACCTCAGAAAGGCTTTTGATACTGTTGCACATGGAAGACTGCTGCACAAATTGGAGCAGTGTGGAACTGGAGGCAAATTGCTGCTATGGATAAAGGGATGGTTGAGGGGGAGATGACAGAGAGTGGTAATCAATGGACACTGCTAATCTTGGACTAATGTTATTAGTGGAGTCCCTCAGGGTTCAGTGTTGGGTCCATTATTGTTCTCTGTATTTATAAATGATATTGATGAAGGTATATCAAGCTTAATGTCCAAGTTCGCAGACGATACAAAGGTTGGCAGGTTGTAGCTCAAGATTAGCTCATGGTGTCTTGTCAATGATATACAGGAATTTTTCTAGCAGGGATAAGGAGGTAATTATTCTCTTGTATAAAGCAATGGTCAGGCCACACCTTGAGTACTGTATACAGGTCTGGAGGCCTCATTTCAAGAAGGATGTAGAGCTGCTGGAACGAGTACAGAGAAGGGCAACAAGATTAGTGAATGGAACAAAGGGTTGCTCTTACGAAAAAAGGCTTAAGTTTTGCAAATTACAGTGTCTGGAGACTAGGCACCGGCGAGGTGATCTGATAGAGGTGCATAAAGCCTTGAATGGTTTGAGCATGGTCAATGCCGATGGGATTCTTCCTCTTGCTCGGAATAATCACCTGAGAGGGCATAAATTCAGATTGAGGAAAGACAGATGTAGAATAGATGTGCGGAAATTTGCCTTTAGCCAGCGGGTAGTTGGTTGGTGAAACAGACTTTCATCCCTTGTTGTGGAAGTTGATAGCCTAAATAAATTTAAGGCTCAGCTAGATAGGTATTTCGAACGAACGGAGGGGTGAAATGGAAGTTTTTTTGTTTTTAATTAGGGATAATTAGGATCTAATTATCCCTAATTAGATCTAATTAGGGACTTATACAAGTGGAGCAGGGTATAGCGATCTGCACCCCAAGATGTACTGGAGATTACCCGGAGTATATTCATTTTCCTTGCGCAAGAGGTTCTTAGATATTTTATGTGCTCCTGGAAATTTAATTTCTTATCAAAAATTAGCCCTAGGAGCCGAATACTGTTCACGATTGGTATAGGGTGATTGGCCAAGTGCAACTCAGGTTCAGGATGCATTCTGTGCTTTGTGCAGAAAAGTATGGCTGTTGATTTGTGGCTTGACAGTCTGTATCCATTTTGTGTCATCCATAATTCAATGTTGTTTATGGATATTTGTAGATGCCTCTCGATATAGTTCATATTCTGGGAATGGCAGGATATGGTAAGGTCTTCCGCATAGAGATATGAGTCAACGGTGTTTGGAATGCAGTTTGTAATATTGTTTATTCGTAGTGAGAACAGAGTGGCACTAAGAACAGACCCCTGTGGGACTCCTTCTTCTTGTATATATGTTTGAGATAAAACCTGCCGGTACTTAACTTGGAAAGACCTGTGTCGAAGAAAGTTTTGAATAAAATATGGCAAGTGCCCTCTCATATGAATAGAATGGAGATCTCTTAGGATGCCGTATCGCCATGTGGTATCGAAAGCCTTCTCTATATCAAGGCATATCATGACGAGATGTTGATTTCTGATGAATGCATTTCTTATGTTGGATTCGGCTTTGGTCATGAGGTCTAGGGATGATCTATTCTTTCGGAAACCAAACTGATTATTACTGATTATGTTTTGGGATTCAAGATACCATGTGAGATGATGGTGAACCATTTTTTTCAAAGTCTTACTCAAGCAGCTGGTAAGAGAAATTGGTCTATAATTGTGCGGAATCGAGTGATCTTTTCCAGGTTTCGGTATAGCTATTATATAAGAATGTTGCCAGGAGGTCGGGAATATATGTTCTGAGAATATCCGATTGTAAAATTTAAGCAATAAAGATAGTGATTTCTGATTGAGATGTTGAAGCATTATATAGTAAATTCCGTCAGGGCCAGGGGCACTGTTTCTTGAGGTATACATAACTTCTTTCAGTTCAGAAATTGTTAATGATTGGTTATAGGGTAAATGGCAGTTAGCTTTGAAGTTCAGTTTCCTTTTCTCTATTCCGGCTTTAATTTTTTGGAAAGACTGTTGATATGCACTTGAGGCAGATAATTCACAGAACACAGTTCCTAAAGCATTGGCAATCTCTCCAGGAGAGGAGATCCCCTTCCCATTCCAGTTAATAATAGGAGAAGGTGGTACATGATATTTTCCACTTAGCTTCTTTATTTTTTCCCAGATTATTCGGGTATCAGTATCTTTGTTGATTGAGGAGGCGAATTTTACCCATGAATCTTTTTTGGCCTTTCGCCGGATGAAACGAGCTTTGGCTCTCAGTTTCTTGTAGTTAATAAGGTTGGCAGTGGTGGGATATTTGCGGAAGATGTTCCATGCTGCATTTTTTTCCTTTTTCGCTTTATTGCAATCACCATTCCACCAGTTATTGGTATGTCGATGGTTTCTTATTTGAGACTTTGGGATGGCTGCTGTTGCAGCTGTTAGTATCTGCTTTGTAATATATTCGGTGGCAGCATCAATAGGAAAAGACGTAATGATATACTCATCAAAAGATACATGATTGGTAAATTTTGTCCAGTTTGCTTTGGAAAATTTCCATTGAGTTTTTGTTTGTGTTTGCCTGAAATGGGTGGATTGAATGCTACAAATCAGCGGAAAGTGATCGCTGTTTAGAGGATTGTCGTGTACTGTCCACTCTATGGTTGGGAACAGGATCGGAGAGCAGATTGAGAGATCGAGAGCAGTGCTTGATCCAGCAGGAAAATGGATGTAGGTGGGTAAGCCAGTGTTCAACAGTGTCAGATTCTCTCTATCAAGTAGCATTTCAATAAGTTCGCCACGTCCATCTGAGACCAGTGAATCCCACAATGGATGATGTCCATTAAAATCGCCTAATAGACAGATCGGAGATGGTAATTGAGAAATAAGGTTTTCCAGATCCTGAAATGTGCATGGATGGTTTGGCGGAAGATATATCGAGACCACTGTCAATGTGATACCGATAACTATACGCGTTGCAACAGCTTCTAATGGTGTTTTCAAAGGAATGTGCCTGGAAGGGACTCTTGATTCCACAAGTACAGCTACTCCTCCATGAGGACTGTTAGTTTCAGATCGATCTTTTCTGAAGATGGTATAATTTTTGACTGAAACGGAGATTTTTGGTGTTAAATTTGTTTCTTGTAAGCACATAGCAGCGGGTTTGAAATGGTGAATTAATTCATAAATATCATCAATACTGCTTCGAAAACCTCTGCAATTCCACTGTATGATCTGTTCCATTATTTAGTTCTGTGGGTGGAAGTTGAGTCTGTCTGTTTTTTGTGGGTGGCTTGTTTACCTCTTTCGAGTTTTGATTTTTCTTTTCTTAAAAAATTAGGGCGTTCTGAGTCATTGCTTTCTTCCATATCTCCATCTGCATGTATTTCAAGCAGATCCTGATTAGTTATGTCATCAGTGTCCATGCTTGATATATGAGATTGCTTTGCCTCAACAGGATCTGATTTCTGTAAATTATCTACTGCTTGACAACGCGGAGGTCTCTGGGATGGAACTGTTAGTGGTGTATTACTGCATTAGTCTACTACGTTTGGTGGAGATGGATGTTCAATAGATAGGAATAACTGAGCCCAGTTGGAGATCGATGTGTCTGGAGGAATGGTCACTTCAGTCTGACATGCTACTGATTGGTGACTGTGTGTAGCAGTAGCATAGGTGTGTTTTGGCATACTTAATTTTACTTGTTTTCTTGCCTCTTGATAGGAAACCTTATTTTCAATTTTATATTTTTGAATTTTTTTCCCCAACTTCCAGAGGTCGCAGTCTTTGGAATAAGTGGGATGGTTGCCTTTGCAATTCGGACACTGTGGAGTTGGTGCCTTACATTCTGTTTGTGTATGAGTTTTACACCCACAGTTTGCACAAGTTGCATCTCCACGGCATGCTATCTGGGAATGGCCAAATTTCTGACATTTAAAACATCTTAAAGGGTTCGGGATATAGGGCCGAACGCAACAGTTTAAATATCCTGCCTTGACTGAAGATGGTAGATTTGGAGAACTGAATGTTAAAATTATACTCCGGGTAGGGATTAAATTGCCATCTTTTCGGATCATGATCCTTTTTGCTTGAGCGACGTTTTGTTCTTTAAGTTCTTGAACTATTTCATCTTCGGGGACGTTCAATAAATCCCATTCAGTGATCACTCCCTTTGAAGAATTGAGGGTGGTGTGTGGTGTGATTTGAACTGGGATTCCACTCAAGGATGTCAGACGTAGTAGTAGCTCAGAATGTCTAGAATTGGTGGTCTCTATTAACAAATCTCCGGATTGAAGACGTTTCACCATTTTTGGTGAACCTGCAGCATGTTTGAGGCATCTCTGAATGGTGAAGGGGGAGAGCTTGCCGACAGGTTGCGTTGACAGAGAATGTATAATCAGGAAGGCTGGTAATTCCTGTCTGCCACTGTCTTTCTTCATTCTCTTTGAGATAGAGGAGTCATGGTCAGTATCGTGTGTCTCATTTAATTGAGAACTCTTCGGCTCTAAGCGTGGAAAATCACTTGTTTCCATCTCTGCTCCTTTTAGCCCCGGGGGTTGTCTTATCCCCCAGGTTACCGGCCCCGCCACGTGGAGGCAGGAGCGGTGCCACCAGTGACCAAGCGGTTGTAGAAGTTAGTTGTTCGTTAGTAGTAAAATATATATACTAAATAAAGAAAGGTTGTTTTCCTTTCTGTGTTCTTACTTAATACTTTAAGTACAGAACAACTGGAAGTAAATTAAATAGAAAAAGACACTAGAAATCAAATAAAACATTTTCTTTAATAAGGGCACTCTATAAATCACTGAGAAAATCGCTTGTCACTATCGCTTGGCACTCGGGGCCGGGCGCAAAAGACATTCACCTTTGGGCTGTCACGAACACATTCCAGACATGCACATGGGTTTTTGCCAGCCCAAATCCTGCAGCTGTGAGTGTTAAACCTACCACTAACATGAAATGTTGACTCATTACTAAAGGTTATATTGTCCAGTAATGTCTTGTCTTCCTCTATTGTTGTTGTTTGTTATTTGGTTTTTAGGAGCATTAGCAACTAAGGCCATATTGCTCCGGGATATGCGGTGGTCATTCCCTGACCTTTTCGCATTCTCCATATTTGGTGGTGACGGGCTCGAACCCCAGTCTAATCAAGAAGCGTGTGCTACGCACTGCTGCTCCTTCCCACCTGGCTACGGAGGCGCCGTCTTCCTCTATCTGATGTAACATATCTGCACAGAATTCTTGACAAGCAGCCTTAACTGTGTGAGTAATTTGTTGCAGCATCGTAAACCAGTATGGTTTCAAGTGTAAACATCTTCGTAACACACGCCAAATGGTCAGTTGTGGAATGCCACTCTCACAGGACGCATGTCATGTTGATTTCACAGGACTCCGAAAAAACCACTCCCTCACTTTTTCCAAGACAGCATCAGAAAAACGTGGGCATCCTGGAGATTTGTCAGGGTGAACAGAAGAACCTGTCTCAACAAAATTCTTGTGCCATGAGTACATTGTAGGTCTACTGGGAGGCTCCTTTCCATATTTGGTGCGAAAATTCCATTGAATTTTTGTCGCAGATTTTGTCTCTTCAAACAAAAACACACATCATGCACACTCCCCTCCTGTGAAAGTAGCCATTTTTGAAATGCAAGCCGCTGGTGCTCACGGTGACAGAATTCGGTACTACTTCAGTAAAACTTGATGTTTTTTGCTATAATGTGGCAGTTCAACAAATTATATAAGTCTCCTGACTCTTCTATACACTTACGAAATTGTAAAGTCCTTTTTGAATCACCCTGTATATATATATATATAACTAATATATAACTAATTAATTGAAAAATATAAACAATTTTTCTTCATTCTTCTGAGGATATTATGTGGTTTTTGGAATTTTGGCATATCAGGGATGTAGTGGCAATATTTTTTCAGTCATTCGAGTTACACAAAACTTGACTTATGTAAGGAGTTCTGAAATGTATCTCTTATTACATATGTCGGTCTTACTGTACTGGAAAATGTAATGTCTAACATCCAATAACTAATGTTATTAGATGTTTAGATTGGTGCTCACATTTTTGGCATATGTTTTGAAGGTTCTTGGAAAGCTTTTAAGACCAGTCATAGCCTTCCTGCCCCCCCCCCTCATCTTACATATTGATAAAAGTATATTTTGCATAATACTCTAAAGAAAAATTGGATGAGGCCAAATTTTCAATCTGTTGGTCCTTAGGAAAATTTTAGGTCCAGCCTTGATTTCGCAGCCCTTATCCCCCACCCCCCAAACACACAAAAATGCAAGTACAGGTCCTCCCAGCCTTATGCAATACTTGACTTACGGAAACTCGACTTTATGTAAGTTTTTGCTGGCTGGTACAAACTTAAAAAAATTGTGAAAACATATTTTGCATTGCGTAGGAATTAGTAAAAAATTCAGAGCTACAAGGGCTCAATAACTTCTGATTTTTTAATATATTAAAAAGTAAAAGATTACCTCAATGTTTTTTGTGGAATGCTTCCAGTTAATTCTCTCTCATATGTGATAAATAAAATAAGATGAGAAAAGGTGAAAAAAAACGAATTAATGAATTCCCCTCACTAAAAGATACGACCAAATCTGATGCACAACAGAATCGAAAGCCAAGAGCCTCAATCTACCCCGAAACACATCAAACCACGGCAGTAAGACCATGAGTATGAGAAGACATTGTGTCATAATAAATAGTTAAAACTGCTTCCGATAATAAATAATTCAAATCACAATTAAAAAAATTAAAAACTATTAAAATTAAACGGATTAAAAGTTACGATTTGGATGAATACTCAAATTAAACGAAACATCTGCGCATTTAGTTTAATTTGAGTATTCGTCCAAATCGTAACTTTTAATCCGTTTAGTTTTAATAGTTTTTAATAATTTATTACCGGAAGCAGTTAGCATTAGCATTAGTAGAGGCATATGATGCAAGAAAGCGCAAGCTTATTCAGCATCAGCCAAAAAAAAAAAAAAAAAAAAAAACAACAACCACTACTCCCATTTCACCCCTCCGTTCGTTCGAAATACCTGTCCAGCTGAGCCTTAAATTTGTTTAGGCTATCAACTTCAACAACAAGCGATGGGAGTCTATTCCACAAACCAACTGCCCGCTGGCTAAAGGCAAATTTCCGCACATCTATCCGACATCCGTCCTTCCTCAATTTGAATTTATGCCCTCTCAGGTGATTATTCTGAGCAAGAGGAAGAATCCCATCGGCATTGAGCATGCTCAAGAAATTCAAAGCCTTATACACCTCTATCAGATCACCTCGCCGATGTTTAGTCTCCAGGCTCTGTAATTTGCAAAACTTAAGCCTTTCTTTGTAAGAGCAACCCTTTGTTCCATTCACTAATCTTGTTGCCCTTCTCTGTACTCGTTCCAGCAACTCTACATCCTTCTTGAAATGAGGCCTCCAGACCTGTATACAGTACTCAAGGTGTGGCCTGACCATCGCCTTATACAAGGAAATAATCACCTCCTTATCCCTGCTAGAAAAATTCCTGTATATCATTGACAAGACACCATGAGCTACTCTTGCAGCTCGTCTGCACTGCTCAGAGAACTTCATATCTCCCTGCACAATTACCCCCAGGTACTTTTCATTCTCTACCACTGTCAGCGTAGTACCACAGAGTTGATACGTTGATCTGGGGTTACTGTTCCCCATATGTAGTACTTTACATTTGTCAATGTTAAACTTCATTTGCCACCTCTCAGCCCATCTGCTCAACCTTTCCAGATCCTGTTGCAGCAGCATAGTATCAGTAGTGTCCGTAACAACCCTGCCAACCTTGGTATCATCTGCAAACTTGGACATTAAGCCTGATACACCATCATCAATATCATTTATAAATACAGAAAACACAATGGACCCAACACTGAACCCTGAGGAACTCCACTAATAACATTAGTCCACGTTGAGCAGTGTCCATTGATTACCACTCTCTGTCTTCTGCCACTCAACCATCCCTTTATCCATAGCAGCAATTTGCCTCCAATGCCACACTTCTCCAATTTGTGCAGCAGTCTTCCATGCGCAACAGTATCAAAAGCCTTTCTAAGATCCAAATATATAATATCAAAGTTATTCCCTGCATCCAATTCTTTTGTGACTACATCATAGTATCCAATCAAATTGGTCAGACAAGACCTGCCCTTAACAAAACCATGCTGTGTCTGAGCTATAACTGAATTCTTGTCCAGATGATCCTGCAGTGCTTCTTTAACCAGTGCCTCCATTAATTTTCCTGGAACCGAAGTTAAACTAACAGGTCTATAATTACTTGTGTCAGCCTTTGATCCTCCTTTGTGAATTGGGGTTACATTTGCACATCTCCAGTCTATGGGTACCTCCCCTGAGTCCAAAGAAGCTCTCATAATTATGGCTAGGGGTTTGCTTACTTCCTTTGCTGCCTCCTTTAATATAACTGGATAGATCCCATACACCCCGGGTGCCTTTTTTATGTTTATCCTCAACAATTTCTCCTCCACTTTCCTCTCAGTTATTAGAAAATCATCTAGCTCAATGCCAATGTTTACTTCACCTACGACATTGCCCTTCCTGAATAACTCCTCATGTGTGAATGTAGATGCAAAATACTCGTTTAGATTGTTAGCCACCTGAGCTGGATCCTCAACTGTTGAACCATCAACATCCAGTGGACCAATCTGATTCATCCCTTTCCTTCTTGAGTTTAAATAGGTAAAGAACTCTTTTCTGTGTTTCTTTGCATCCCTTGCCAAGGATTTCTCGTAATCTGCCTTCGCCTGCCTAACATCCTTTGTGACTTGGTTACAGACCAACTTATATCTATCATAGGCTTCCATGTCACCCATTAATTTGTATGTATCCCATGCATTTTTCTTCTCTGCCATATGTCTCATTAGTTCATCTGACAACCATTTAGGCCTGAACCTTGAACAATATTTCTTGGTAGGTATGTAAAGCCTGGTAGCTTCCAAGATTAGTTTCTTGAATGCTTCCCATTTTGAATTTGCTGTTGGTAACATCATCAGTTGGTCCCACTGTATAGAATTTAAATACTCTCTCAGACCATCATAGTCGCCTTTACGAAAGCAAAAACCCTTCCCTTTACCTCTGATGGTAGTTACCTCCTTGAGTAAATCCCACTTTAGCACACTGTGATCACTACCACCCAGTGGTTCCTTTATCTGCAGATTCCTAATGCATGAAGAATCACTACTGATAATCAGATCAAGAGTATTACTCCCTCTAGTTGCCTCCCGAACATGCTGGTGTAGAAATCAATCATCCAATAAATCCACAAAAGCCTTGCTAGTGTGTGAGTGACCAACCCACAAATTCCAGTCAATATCTGGGAAATTAAAATCCCCCATTATAAGACTCTCTGATTTACTGGCCCATTCTATTTCCCTGTACAGTATCTTATTATACTCATCAGAGTCATTAGGCCTATAGCACACTCCTACTCTCAATTTTGATTTACCTATGCTTATGTCACACCAAACTGACTCGACACTGCCCTGTCCATCCATGTCGACTGGCTTCACTTCCTTGGATTTTGTGTTTTTTAACTAATAGCATAACCCCTCCTCCCCTCCTGTCCTGTCTATCCTTTCTATACACATTGTACTCCCCAAATTCCAGTTCTGCATTCCTTATATCTGTGTGACACCACGTCTCTGATATCCCAACAATATCTGCCTTTGATGTTTTGAGCAATACCTCAAATTCATCAAATTTATTTACTAAATTTAGCATTGGTGTACATGCAAGTATACATGCACCTGTTTCTATTCTTAGCTACCCTAACACAACCCATGTGTTTACTTGTACCGCAATGACTTCCAGCAGTCTCTGAAATATCCTGCATCTTGTTTTTCAGGCTTCTGCTCATTCCAATAGAAGCAGTGCAAGAATCTCTTTCACCTCTGCCAGTGGCTACTATTAATCCATTAGTCTTTGTCTCCCCCCAAGCTAGCAGTTTTCCGACCCACCTAACACTGCCTAGATAGCATCAGCAAATATTCTTGCACCCTTTCTATTTAAGTGTATCCCATCCCTGTAGAAGCAATCTCTCCTGTTAACAAGTACATTCCAGGCTGAAAAAAATTCTACCCCTTGAGCCTTGCACAATCTTTCCAGGGCCGAATTGATCGACAAGGCTCTCATCATATACTCCCTCCTATCGTGTCTGGGCAGAATTGCAGTCACTTTAAAATTCAACCCTACTTCACGGCTTTTTTTCAACAGTGACCTGTACTTGTTAAGTAATTCCGCTGGTCTCCTACTCTTAATATCATTAGTGCCAACGTGTACAACTATATCACCTTTTGTGCCCTTAAAAGATGATATCTGCTCTACAACGTCATCAACCTTTGCCCCTGGCAGACATTCCCTGGTCCTGTTCCACCTATCCTTTTTACAAAGCATGTTCCCCGTTTCCCTGACAATAGAGTCACCAACAACTACTAGTTCCTGTGGGACCAGCGCATTCTGCCTTAACTAAAACTTAACAGTTTTAACTATTTATTATGACACAATGTCTTCTTGCACTCATGGTCTTTCTGCAGTGGCTTGAAGTTTTTTGAGGTCGGGTTGGGGCTCTCAGCTTTCGATTCCGTTGTGCATCAGATTTGGTTGTATCTCTATGAGTGAGAGAATTCATTAATTCGTTTTTTTCACCTTATTTTATTCATCGCATATGAGAGAGAATTGACTGGAAGCATTCCACGAAAAAGAGTGAGGTAATCTCTTACTCTTTAATATTCCGTAGGAATATATGGAGGTATCGTGAAAACATCATGATGTGAACCCCATTAACACTGTTTTTTTTTTGGGAATTTGTTCCAAGACCTTGGAAGTTGAAATTTTTACTATATAACTAAGCTATTTCTCTCTCTAAAAGATAATTTTTATAATGGAAATTGCACTACCCTTTCATTGTTATCATATGTTCTGTTATAAGAATTAATTTTGAATGCCTTTGTGATATTTTTCTAAAACACATTTCTGGAGGTCACTACCATTAAACAATAAAAACAATTTGCACTTTCCGGTTTATTGGGCTTTTCTGCTAGTGCAATCTATTATAAATGGGTAGTAAACTCGATCTTATTGCATTTGCAATAATAACGATAGCTGGAATTCTGTGGATTATTACGTTATGGTATTATGGTGAAATGAGTTCCCCTTCAGTGAAATTTTCAATCATATAATAAATAAATTCTCAGAGTCTTCTCTTCTTCCCTTATTTCCAAAGGGAAAGGGACCAATGGAAAGTTCAAGTGCTGACAGTGCTAGGAAACGAAAAAAAATTGATTTAGAAATGAAGATGATTAATTAAGAAGTACGGAAGCAGGACAAAGTTTTTCATCTATTGCACAGGAATTAGGTCTTGCTGCTTCAACAGTGAATACTATTTTAAAGGACAGTGCGTGTATAAAAGAACATGTTAAAGGATCAACGCATTTAAGTTCAAAAGTGATCACAAAAGAGTGTTCAGGTGCTATATCGAAGATGGTAAAGCTATTAATAATATGGATGGAAAATCAGATTCAGAAGCAAGTGCCCCTGACTCCAATGGTCATTCAAGCAAAAGCAAGAAGTATTTACCAAGATATTAAGGATAAGTATGCTGAACCCAAAGCCAAGTTTGTGGCAAGCAATGGGTGGTTTAATAGGCTCAAGCATCGCACTGGTTTCGAAAACATTAAAGTATGTCGAGTTGATTCTGCAACTGCAGAGAAATTTTGTGATGTGCTGGAAAAAACCCCTTTTAAACTCCACAGCCCTCAACTTCCGTAGCGGTGTGCTTATCAGCTGGAGAGTTAATTCTGGCAATGATGCTCGAAAGGTAAAACTTGCTGATGTCATGCCTGTCTCCTCTCTTTTTATAATTTTGAAATTTTGTACACTCTTGTAATTTTTTCCTTGATATCCTGCACACAAGATAAAAAAAAATAGAATAAATAATTCTATTTACATGTTCGTCAAAGATTTCTTTTTTGCTTCAGTCAAATTCGGTGCACATAGTTGCAAGTGCTGCATAAGCATTTAGGGACATTCCGACTTACGTAGAGTTTTGCTGAACACAACCCTTAAGTCGGGGAGTGGCTGTATGTTTTCACATTAATCAACAAGAAAAAATGTGGATTGCTATCAAATTTTCAACACATTCTGTTGGCCCTTGGGATGGATCTAAGTTTAGTCCTGATTTCATTGCATTCCCTCGCCAGATTCCCCTACAGAAACATTACTATAAATTTGGAATAGAAAATTTGATTCTTTTCAAAATTTAAATGCTTAATTAGAATATTTTAGCACCTTCATAACAAAATTTTAATGTCAACGAGTTGACTTATTTTTTTAAAAATCACGAAGAATTACTATTTGTTTTTTTATTAAAAACAAGTATTTTAAATTTGTATTAGTACTTTTCATTAGTATGTAATTTTTGTATTAGTAAAAATTAATAAAATTTTATTGCAAAATTATCAGTAAAATTGTTTTTTTTTTTTTATTTTTTTCATTTTTTTTTTTCGGAGCATTAGCAACTAAGGCCATATTGCTCCGGGATATGCAGTGGTCATTCCCTGACCTTTCTGCATTCTCCGTATTTGGTGGTGACGGGCTCGAACCCCGGTCTAATCAAGACGCGTGTGCTACGCACGGCTGCTTCTTCCCACCTGGCTATGGAGGCGCCTGTTTTTATTAGTATTTTTTGTTTTATCATATTAGTAAAATTTTGTATTAGTATTAGTAAAATTTTGTATTAGTATTTTTTTTTTATCGTATTAGTAAAATTTTGTATTTGGCCTTTGAGGGTGGCTTTGCTAGCTACCCAGGAGTCAAAAACGCTGATGGAATTGATATTCGGGTGACACATTAAATGGCCCTAGTTTCTGCAAAGTCTGGTCGATCTGTGACAGCCAGATCCTCTGCTTGCACCATCACGAAGGTAGAACTGTATAAATCCTGGGTATAACCTCCATGTGCAAGTCCTGAAATACGGCACAGAGCACACTGTGGGTGACCACCCAGTGCTAACCAAAGTAAGCAGAGGTCAAATTGCAGCGCCCACACCACACGGAGGAATTCCAGCCCTCTGTGTTGCCAGGCAATACAAGGTGGCAGATGACTCTCATCAACTAGTGCAATGCCACTTTGCTTATTGGATGCTTGAAGTGGTGGAACCCATGTTTAGTCTCTGGAGCAAAGCTCTGGTAAACCCTCTCCCATCTCTTCTATCATGTAGTATGATTGATCTCTTTTGAGGTTAAGATCAATGTTTTTCAACCTTTTTTTAATTATTGCCCCTCCAAAGGGCTTTTTTAGACAATTTGTTTCCTAATCGTCCCGATGAAAAAATTTTAAACAAGGAAATACTTTATACTTACCCTTTTTTTTTTTTATTCAATGGGATCCCTGAGCCTGATGCTTCCTAGCTAAATGTTCGGTATGATGTTAGTAAGTTTCATTCTAATGTCTCCTCTTGAACATATATTAATTCTGTTTCTTTTCTTTGTTAATATTTAATTTACTGAACTAAAACCACTTTCAACCATGGAAAATAAAGTACTTTGGCCATTTCATACACCACATTGTTGGATAAAAAATTTAATTGTTTTTGATACCCACAACTCAGCCATTCCACCCTTTTCTAATTTATATTTGCATTCTTCTTTACATTTTAATTCAATGAGTTCTTGAATTTCTTCACTAGCAGACTCAGCATCGCATCCAATTGGATCTAACATTCATGGCTTCGCTTCAAAAGAAAATAAATCTGAAAATCTATTTTTCATTTCACCTTTTAAAGAATACAAATGATCTGAATAATTCTTAAGATCATTTTCAGTGAGAGATTCATTGATTTCAACTAACTCTTCATACTATGAAATTGTTTTCTCATTAAATTGCTTTCAAATATTTGCAGTTTTTCAGTGAAGGCTTTTAGTAAGTGTTTGCAGCATATCACTGTAATTAATTTCCCTTGAAGTTGAAGTGATACTTCATTAAGTTTTCGAAATATCCAAGACATATAGCATATGTTGTCTTTGTGTTTGCTGATCTCCTTTACTAAATCTGTCTCCTTCGCTTTCTAAAAATCTAATTATTGTATTAAAAAAGTTTATAAATCTTGTTAGACAGTTTCCTTTAGAAAGCCATCTGACTTCTGTATGTAAAAGAAGCCTCACTAACTGTTCTTTATTATTAACACAGTTTCTGAAAGGGCGATCGTATTTGCTATATAACTTTATTTTATTGATGGTTTTACTGATGATATATTAAGGATTCCTTATGTGCTATGATGTAACAACTAGATCATAAGTATTGCATAGCTTAATTTTCAGCACTCACCTCATAGTAATCCGCTTGGTTTGATGAAACTTATAACTGTGTTGATCCACTGTTGCTCTGGCATTTAGTCATGAGGCCCTTAGGAGACCCCACATTGCCTGCCCACTTCCCCAAGGAGACAGCCGGGTATGTTAGAAGAGTCTCAGGTGGGAGCAAATCCTGGTCTGAGCCCGAGCTTACCAGGGAGGGTCCCAATATGGGGGGAGGGGGAACTCTGGAAGAGGAAAAGAGAGTGGGGAGACAGAGTGAAGGTAGGAGGGAAGAGATGAAGATAAAAAAGGTGGATGATGGGATGACTGTCCACCTGGAATAGGAAGTTAGAGAGGGTTTACTCCTGTGGAAGGAGACCATCCTCCACATGGGGGAGCTGTAAAGAACAACAAAAAAGTTTTGTGGTGGTGGAGTCCACTAGGTTAAATGTTTTGAGTGGGGAAGTGGGGGGTATGGAATTGGGTGGTGGTAAAATCATAGGTCCAGGGTGCCCTATGTAGGGGTGGGGAGACTGCACTGTGCATGCACAGGCTCTGTATAAGATCCAACACCGGCCTCGTGGAGATGGTGGGAACCCCTAGTGCCGTCAGACAACTAACACACCAGCCAGACCAGCTGGAACCAGCATCAGCATTTCCCATGCTATGTCACAAGGAAGGAAGAGATATGATGTCAGCATGGCAAGTGGGGTTGTTGTTGTTGTTATTTGGTTTTTAGGAGCATTAGCAACTAAGGCCATATTGCTCCAGGGATATGCAGTCTTCATTCCCTGACCTTTCCACATCCTCCGTATTTGGTGGTCATGGGTTCAAACCCCGGTCTAATCAAGAAGCGTGTGCTATGCACTGCAGCTCCTGCCCACCTGGCTATGGAGGCGCAAAGGGGGGGGGGGTTCCTAATAGGTTCCACAAATGCAGTCTGATGTGGGGGGGACCTGTCAGAACACACACACACACACATTGAACATACAAGGGGCATTCAATAAATTATCTATCTACCTACCTACCTATGAAGGAAATGAGAAAGAAGAAAAATCTTTTTTCTTTTTATTTTAATGTAAATGTAACTCTCATGAACTTCAATACACTTGTTCTATTTTGTTGGCAATGATGAAATATGAAACAAATAAAATTCTTTGTTCTGTCCATCCAAGAACGCAGAAACAGGAATTTAGTTCATTATCATCAGCAAAGCAACGTACGTTTTTTTTCAGGTGCCGACAAGGTAATAGTCACTGGGAGCCAGATCCGAACTGTAAGGTCAGTCTCTCAGAGCAGCAACAGCATGTGACCTGTGCACTGGTGCATTGTCTTGAAGAAGCAGCACACCTCTGGTAAGTTTTCCACGATGTTTTTCCTTTATGACATCCCTTAGGTTTGTACAGTATGGATGCATATGACTCCCCGGTGACTGTTCCAAGTAGTGAATGTACAAAATTCCCTCAGCATCCCAAAAAATGGTGGCCATAATCTTGCCAGCTGAAGGTTGTGTCCGAAATTTTTTGAGTGGGGGAGAACCCTTGTGCTTCTGTTGCATTGATTCTTGCTTGGTCTCAGGATCCTAGTAATGAACTCATGTTTCATCACCTGTAACAAGTCTGGAGATGAAAGTTTCAGGATTCCTTCCACAAAGCTCCAAATTCTCCTCACAACACTGTACTCTGAATTGCTTCTGCACATGGGTCAGAAATCTGGGGATCCACCTAGCACTGACCTTAGTCATCCCCAAATGTCCATGGAGGATGGTTATAACTGATCCTTCAGATATATATTCCCTGGAGATTTCGGACACCTTTAAACGTCTGTCATTCAGCACAATGGTTTCCACAGCTTGGCACATTTCTGGAGTGGTCACTGTCACAGGACTTCCTGCATGTGGATCATCTTCAATGGACAGTCTAGCCCACTTTGTTTTGACCAGAATTTCACCTGGTACTCTGAAGGTGCATTGTTGCCATACACAGCCACCATCCTTTCATGGATGGTCATTGGCCCATTTCCTTCTTTGGTGAGAAACCTGATGACTGAACAATGCTCCAATTTCAGCAAATCCATGATTTAATATAGGTATCTTCCTTCTTTCTGTTACAGCAGTGCAAGTTGAGATACATAGGAACACGATAAATCATGAATCATTGGAATATAACTTTGGAGAGTACACTGGAGAGGTAGATTACTTATTGAACACCAATCATATATCAGCTAATCCATAAACCTGTCATATACATATACATAAATACACTTTTCAGACATCCTTTTCACACAGTCCCATTCAATACAGCACACTGAACAGGACTACACCCACTTTTTCCCCACCCTCAGGTTAAACAGATTTCTCACCCAGCACTTGAAGAGATACACAAACAAAATAATAACAATATTTATAATTACTTACTGACTTATACACATATATGCACAATGGACAATATGGACAAACATTCAGTCTCCCAAATGAATACTTTCGGAAATGCATATAATCATAGATAGACAATCAATCACCCCACCTATACATACAATACATGTATAGTTAGACTATCACACATATTACTTTGTTTACTCAGTTCATTTTTAAATTTAAATCACAAAATTCACTTTTAATTAAAGTGAAAGGGGGAAGGGAATATATTTTGACAAGTCCATATTGATACAAGCTTTCAATCAAGGGAAACCACAGAAACAAATGCAAGCAAGCACACACTGTCATACACATTTTCACTTGCTACCCATACATACATACTCCAGATACAAAAACACACTCTACAACTCTCATCATGTCTAGCAATGCAGACTCAACAGAGCACTATCAATAAGCACACACTGCCATACACATTTTCACTCCCTACTCATACATACACCAAGATACTAACAGGGCCAGAGACTAGAGCTCTCTATTACATCCATCAACACAGACCCAACTGAGAGCTACAAGCAAGCAAAATCTGTTATACATACATAATTATAAAAACAATTAACATTGACACAATACACACAATCATGCTCTCAAAAATAAGTACACTAATAGCATTTAAACTATGAACTTATAAACCCATAATATATATATATAGTCAATATTTTTCAGAAAGGACAGTGTATACAGTGTTGATTGTCAAGCAGCCTCTGGGTCTCCCTCCTTAACTCAGCATTTGTATACTGTGCGTTTCAGTACAAATTCTGTAAAGGCAAGAGACAAAGTGAGTTTTAGTGTTAGTTTGCACAGTGTAGTGTTGAGTTGTGTTGGTCTGTTGTTCCTCTGGACATTTAACTGTGGGGTCACTGGTGAGACCACATGTTGCCGTCCACTGCCCAAGGGAGAAATGCCGGAGTAGAACAGAACAGAAAGGTCTCTGGAGTGGCAAACACTTGGTGACACTTAAACTTCCCAGAAACGGCACCAAATAAAAAAAAAAAGTTTAAAGGGAGCGGGGCTGACATACAAGGAGGAGAGAAACAGATGAAGACAAAGAAGATGGATGATAGGAAGACTTTACACCTGGAAACAGGAAGATAAAGGAATAGAATAAAGGCGGCATCCGTGTGGTAGGAGACCGTAAACAGGAATCGTAAGGGAGTAAAGTCATAGGAGCAGTGCAGCTATGTGGGGAAGGGAATCGCACTGCGTGCACGCAGTATTTCTCGGTAAGTTGTTTGGGTTTTTTTTTTTAGGAGCATTAGCAACTAAGGCCATATTACTCCAGGGATATGCGGTGGTCATTCCCTGACCTTTCCGCATCCTCTGTATTTGGTGGTCACGGGCTCGAACCGCTGTCTAATCAAGAAGCGTGTGCTATGCACTGCTGCCCCTGCCCACCTGGCTATGGAAGCGCTTTTCTCTGTAAGTAATCCTACATTGACCAGGAGAGCTAAAGCCATTTTCAATATATTCCACGCCATTCCTCAGATCAGGTCTGTTAGAACAACACACAGTGGTGAGCTACAGTGGGCTTGCAAGAAACCATTGTTATTTTTTTTTTTTGAATATTTGCAAGCCCATTGTTGAGACGATCATTTATTTTACAAATGAAATCTTGAATGCAATTATTGAGTATCCAGAGCCGAAACTGTGGTGGGACGAGCGGGGCCCCACTCCCAGCATTTTAATCGAGCAATCGATTGATTATGTATTTTAAAACTGCTTCATTTTTGATTTAATTACAGTCGTGGTGTTCGCAGAACGGCCGCTAGTTAGTACATCGGACTGAACCTATTGGTAACTCTGTAGGAGGCTTCCAAATCAGCTAGTGTATAATCTTAATACCTCTACTCCGCCAGATAGTGACTAGAGGAAGTCCAAGTAGTGTGTATGTGGGGAGCATTGTCGAGGCCATGTTATATCATTCCTAACACGCTCCATTCAATGCCTCCTGTGGTCTTCCGTCAAAAGGATATCAGAAGGATTTTGATGAATCTTGATGCTAAGAAAGCTCCAGGTCCTGAAGGTATTTCTCCACTTGTTCTCAAAACCTGTGCTCCTGAACTTACTCCTATTCTTTGCCACCTTTTTTCACTTTCTTATTCCAAAGGTGTTTTTCCTTCTGCTTGGAAATTTACTCATATCCAGCCAGTTCCTAAAAAGGGTGACAAATCCCTCCCATCCACTTATCGTCCCATTGCAATTACTTCTACTCTTTCTAAAGTAATGGAGAAATCAATTAACCGCCAACTCTTAAACTACCTAGAAACCTTCCATCTGATCAATGATCGCCAGTATGGATTCCGTCAGTGTCGATCCACTGGTGATATTCTGGCTTATGTTACCCATTTATGGACTAATTCAATGGAAAGGTTCGGTGAAACACAAGTAGTTGCTCTTGACATCTCAAAGGCTTTTGATTGTGTTTGGCATAAAAGTCTTCTAAACAAGCTTCCATCTTATGGTTTGCCAACTGTTTTTAGTAATTGGTTATCCAGTTTTCTCTCTGATTGCTCACTGAGGGTGATGGTAGATGGCTTTCTGTCTTCTAACTTCTCCACTAATGCCGGTGTCCCCCGAGATTCAGTTCTTTCCCCCACTCTTTTCCTCTTGTATATCAATGACCTTCTTCCATTGACTGGAAATCCTATCCATAGTTTTGCCGATGATAGCACATTGCATTCAACTTTTCATTTTGAGAAACCTTGTCCAGCTCAATCAGCTTCAAGTTCTCGAAAATCTGCTGCCAATTCCTTAAATGCCGATCTTCAGGTAATTCTCCAGTGGGGCAAAGACAACTTAGTTGATTTGAACCCTTCTAAAACTCAATCTTGTCTTATATCTCGCAAAAAGGATTCTTCTGCTCCTATGCTTATCTTTAGTGACACTCCGATTTCTAGGCAAAATGATATATCTCTTTTGGGGATTACCCTGACTTCTAATCTCTCCTGGCACAAGCACATTACAAATATTGCTTCCTCTGCATCTAAAAAACTTGGTTTTCTCTTTCGCTCTCGGCGTTACTTTTCTTCCAAACAGCTGCTCACTCTGTATAAATCGCAAATCCCCCCTGCCATGGAATATTGTTCTCACATCTGGGGTGGTGCCCCCAAAACCTCTCTCAGGCTTTTTGATTCCATTCAGAAGAGGGAGTTAGATTAATTAATGATTCTTCTCTAACAGAGTCTGTCCACTCGCTGTCTCATAGACGTACTGTTTTTGCTGCATGCCTCTTCTACAGATACTTCCATGGGCACTGTTCTTCCGAATTGGGTTCTATAATTCCCGCTCTCTCTTTCAAAACAGTCCGAACACGTGCCGCCACCAGTCAACATCCATTTACTGTCCAACTTCAAACCCACAGAACCAACTTTTCATCTTCCTCATTTATTCATTCAACTGCTGTTTTCTGGAACAACCTTCCTTCATACGTATTTCCTGAAAATTACAATCTACAGAAGTTCAAGTCCAATATCAACAAATATCTTCTTTCGTCTTCTCAACCTCCAACCCAAGCACGGTACTAAGTACTATAGGTTATAATACCTCTCGTGTTTGGGGTTCTCATAAAAAAAAAAAAAAAATATCAAGGATCTGTGTATATTCTTACCATGTGTACACCATATCCAAAAATTTCATTACTTCATACAGCATGTCCCACCCACTTTTTTTTACTGTTGAATACACCATGAATTGTCAAACTAATAGAGCAAGCTTATCTGTGAAAAGATCTAAACCTCCCAAGCACTTACTAATTCATTTCACAAATATACGTGGTCTCAATTCTAATTTCAATGATGTCCATTTTCACTTGCAGTCTGCCAAACCCCATGTACTTTTTCTGACAGAATCTCAGTCAACGGTTGATTCAACTACTGCTCATCTCAAGATGACCAAATTATTCGCTGTATGATTCCTTTTGCCTCAAAGGTGGTACATGTGCATATGTCCGTTCTGATATTCCCTGTCAGAGACTTCGCAATTTGGAATCTCCTCTCTTTGATCTTCTCTGGCTTAAAATCTCTCTACCTCATTGTTTCAAATTCATCTGTTGTCTCTACCTCATTGTTTCAAATTCATCGGTTGTCTCTACCGCTCTTCCAACTCCACTAATCACCTTCAGCTCTTTGACTTCCTCTCTTTGCAGCTTGACTTTCTCCAGTCCAACTTTCCTAACAGTGAGGTAATTTTCCTTGGTGATTTTAATGTTCACAAATCCAGTTGGCTTCCGTTTTCTAGTCACACCGACCCAGCTGGTCGAGATGCTGAGGCTTTTGCAATTACTAATGACCTTGCACAGATTTTTCATTTACCTACAAGAATACCGAACTTTCCTAATCATACAGCCAAAAGGCTTGATCTTTTTTCTCACAAACAACCCTTCTAAGTACACGGTCGAAGTGAGAGGTCCTTTAGGCACTTCAGATCACAACTTGGTGATTGTCTCTTCTCCAATGGAACCTTTATCTCATGGCTATTCCCAACCTCGTGTTGTTTGGCATTACAAGAATGCAAAATGGGATGACCTGCGAGACTTCTTTTCTTCTTTTCCTTGGTCGGATTACTGTTTCAAAACTTCTGATGTCAACGTTTGCTCAGATCATGTCAGTAAAATTATTCTTGCAGGAATGGAATCCTTTATCCCACACTCCACTTTAAAATCTCGTCCTTTATCTAAACCTTGGTTTTCCAATAAATGTGTTAAGGCTGTCCAAGAGAAGAATGTTGCATATCGTAATTGGCTTGTTTCTAATTCTTCAGTTTCATTTTCTGCCTACACTAAAGCTCGCAACAATTGTAAAGCAGTTATCAATCAGTCCAAACTAGAGTTTGAACAGATTAAGAGTAGAAAATTTGCTTCTTGCCCTAATGGTAGCTGAGCATTCTGGTCTCTTGCCAAAGCTATTGGCCGCAACTTTTGCCCATCTCTGCTCCCACCTCTTTCCAAACCAGATGGTTCCGTTGTCACTTCAGCCAAGGATAAAGCTGACATACTAGCATCCCATTTTTCTTCCAAATCTTGTATTAATGATCTTGGTAAAACACCTCCCACCATTCCCAACACACTCCATTCAATGCCTCCTGTGGTGTTCCATCAAAAGGATGTCAGAAGGATTTTGAAGAATCTTAATGCTAAGAAAGCTCCAGGTCCAGATGGTATTTCTCCACCTGTTCTCAAACCTGTGCTCCTGAACTCACTCCTATTCTTTGCCGCCTTTTTTCACTTTCTTATTCCAAAGGTGTTTTTCCTTCTGCTTGGAAATTTGCTCATATCCAGCCAGTTCCTAAAAAGGGTGACAAATCTCTCCCATCCAATTATTGTTCTATTGCAATTACTTCTACTCTTTCTAAAGTAATGGAGAAATCAATTAACCACCAACTCTTAAACTACCTAGAAACCTTCTGTCTGATCAATGATCGCCAGTATGGATTCCGTCAGTGTCGATCCACTGGTGATATTCTGGCCTTTGTTACCCATTTATGGACTAATTCAATGAAAAGGTTCGGTGAAACACAAGTAGTTGCTCTTGACATCTCAAAGGCTTACGATCGTGTTTGGCATAAAGGTCTTCTAAACAAGCTTCAATCTTATGGTTTGCCAACTGTTTTTAGTAATTGGTTATCCAGTTTTCTCTCTGAGAGCTCACTGAGGGTGATGGTAGATGGCTCTCTGTCTTCTAACTTTTCCACTAATGCCGGTGTCCCCCAAGGTTCAGTTCTTTCCCCCACTCTTTTTTCTCTTGTATATTAATGACCTTATTCCATTGACTAGAAATCCTATCCATAGTTTTGCCGATGATAGCACATTGCATTCCACTTTCCATTTTGAGAAACCTTGTCCTGCTCAATCAGCTTCAACTTCTCGAAAATCTGCTACCAATTCCTTAAATGCCGATCGTCAGGTAATTCTCCAGTGGGGCAAAGACAACTTAGTTGATTTGAACCCTTTTAAAACTCAGTCTTGTCTTATATCTCGCAAAAAGGATTCTTCTGCTCCTATGCTTACCTTTAGTGACACTCCGATTTCTAGGCAAAATGATATATCTCTTTTGGGGATTACCCTGACTTCTAATCTCTCTTGGCACAAGCACATTACAAATATTGCTTCTTCTGCATCTAAAAAAAACATTTGGTTTTCTCTTTTGCTCTCGGCGTTACTTTTCTTCCAAACAGCTACTCACTTTGTATATAAATCGCAAATCCCCCCTGCCATGGAATATTGTTCCCACATCTGGGGTGGTGCCCCCAAAACCTCTCTCAGGCTTCTTGATTCCATTCAGAAGAGGGCAGTTAGGTTAATTAATGATTCAACTCTAACAGAGTCTCTCCACTCGCTGTCTCATATACACACTGTTTCTGCTGCAAGCCTCTTCTACAGATACTTCCATGGGCACTGTTCTTCTGAATTGGCTTCTATAATTCCCGCTCTCTCTCTCTCTTTCAAAACAGTCCGAACACGTGCCGCCACCAGTCAACATCCATTTACTGTCCACCTTCAAACTCACAGAACCAACTTTCCATCTTCTTCGTTTATTCATTCAACTGCCGTTTTCTGGAACAACTTTCCTTCATACGTATTTCCTGAAAATTATAGTCTATAGAAGTTCAAGTCCGATGTCAATAAATATCTTCTTTCTTCTTCTCAACCTCCAACCCAAGCACGGTACCAAGTACTATAGGTTCTAATACCTCTCGTGTTTGGGGTTTACATAAAACAAAAAAAAAAAAAAAAACTTGTCGAAAACCTGCTACCAATTCCTTAAATGCTGATCTTCAGGTAATTGTCCAGTGGGGCAAAGACAACTCAGTTAATTTCAACCCTTCTAAAACTCAGTCTTGTCTTATATCTTGCAAAAAGGATTCTTCTGCTCCTATGCTTATCTTTAGTGACACTCCGATTTCTAGGCAAAATGATATATCTCTTTTGGGGATTACCCTGACTTCTAATCTCTCTTGGCACAAGCACATTACAAATATTGCTTCTTCTGCATCTAAAAAACTTGGTTTTCTCTTTTGCTCTCTGCGTTACTTTTCTTCCAAACAGCTGCTCACTCTGTATAAATCGCAAATCCCCCCTGCCATGGAATATTGTTCTCACATCTGGGGTGGTGCCCCCAAAACCTCTCTCAGGCTTTTTGATTCCATTCAGAAGAGGGAGTTAGATTAATTAATGATTCTTCTCTAACAGAGTCTGTCCACTCGCTGTCTCATAGACGTACTGTTTTTGCTGCATGCCTCTTCTACAGATACTTCCATGGGCACTGTTCTTCCGAATTGGGTTCTATAATTCCCACTCTCTCTTTCAAAACAGTCCGAACACATGCCATCACCACCCAACATCCATTTACCGTCCAACTTCAAACTCGCAGAACCAAATTTTCCATCTTCCTCGTTTATTCATTCAACTGCTGTTTTCTGGAATAACCTTCCTTCATACGTATTTCCTGAAAATTTCAGTCTACAGAAGTTCAAGTCCAATGTCAACAAATATCTTCTTTCGTCTTCTCAACCTCCAACCTAGGCATGGTACTAAGTACTATAGGTTCTAATAGCTCTCGTGTTTGGGGTTTACATAAAAAAAAAAAACCAATAGGTACTAGATTCCCATCCTTACGTACGAATATTCTATTGGCAGCTGTCACTCCTTATGATTTAAAGTTCAGAACAGATTTCTTCCTCTGGCACTTCCATAAGATCCCGCTCAGAGATAACGCCATGAGAGGAATTTAATTTCTAATGAGGGGTAACTATAATCGGAATTCCCCCAATAGAGATGGCTCAAAGAAACTCTTCTGAGTGCTTTTCATTTTTTGTTCCTATTAAAGATATTGCCGGAGCGTAGCCATCTGACTGATTTTGGTGAACCTGCCAACCCTTCCAGTACCTTCTGAATAAAGAAGGGCAACATCTTTCCAATGGATCTTTCAGATGTTGAATGGATAACCAAGAAGTGTGGAACTGGTCCAGGTTTTTCTTCCATTCTTGGCTGTTTGGCTGCATTAGTCGTATTCTGTTCATCTGTATTTTGATCTGGTAGGAACCATGTTGAGGCCCCCAGGAGAAAAGTTTGGAGTTTCAGGGTTCATAAGTGCTTTGGAAAGGTTCAGAGCCTGGGCTCCCCATCCATCATGGAGCCCAAATGGGACGCCCAGTACCAGGGCTACCCGCAACTCCACCAATCTGAATCCAGTCTCTTGGACCACGAGAGTAGGACCACGGTTGACCCTTGCAGATGAACCTACTAGTCGATTGATCTTGGCCGAGCCATTCAGGACCACCTATCTTGTAAAAGCAGTGGAAAACTGGTGCTTTGAAGCTGGGCTGCTCAACCACCAGGATCCCCCCCCCTTTCCGAGTTTCCACGAGTCAGAGTGCACAGCAAACATGCTGGATTTCATTGATGTTAGCCTGAAACCTAGGCTGTGGGTGATGGATCCTAGTGGTGCTAATCTGGAAGACCTGCAGCATCACTGGGAGGTCCTTTCACCATGTACAGGCACCCACATCGAGGGGCTTCAATGAGGGAGGTGCCAGAAACGTCTTCACCAAGACGTTTCTGGCACCAAGGAATTGTTCAGGCAGGTGAACAGTCAGTAATGGTCTGGGGAATGTTCAATTGGGATCTCTGGTACATCTAGGGAATCATTATCTGCAATAGGTTATGGGAACCGCCAACCCACCAGAGTCCCTTGGATGATTGGAGACAGGTCTCCTAGTCCGATCAGTCCCATTTCCGGTTATTTCAAAAGGACGTGAGGAAACCACACAAAGCTATACACCCGTCATGCCGACAGGGAACTGTTGAGGCAAGTGGACAGTCAGTATAAGGTATAACGGGTCAAATGGCACCTGGGATTTCTCCTATCTCCACGTATGCAGATTGTATCAGAAACAGAACACTGTCAAGCCAGAGATTTAAAAGTGTGTCGGTTGTTTGTTATTGTTATTTGGTTTTTTTTAGGAGCATTAGCAACTAAGGCCATAATGTTCCGGGTCTATGCGGTGGTCATTCCCTGACCTTTCCGCATCTGGTGGTCATGGGCTCAAACCCCAGTTTCAGGCTAACATCAATGAAATCAATAAGCGTGTGCTACGCACTGCTGCTCCTGCCCACCTGGCTATGGTGTAGGTCGTGGGTTGTGTGAGATGTTGTGCCCATTGTTCCTCTGGCTTACTGCTCACCGGGCTCCTATTGGAACCGACGCTGTCCATACCCTGCCATGTGGAGGCTAGCCAGTAAGTGATACTCTTGGCAGGTTCTGCCATCTACTTTCCTGGGATTTCAGTGGCAAGGACCTAAAACAAAAAAAAAAAAAGGGTTGAAGTTATCGCAGTTGATTTAGTTAAGATTTCGTTAAAGAGTGCTGCATGGGGTTGTACGCTAAAAAGGACGAGTTCTAGGGGCCTAAAAAGTTGGGCAAAATTTTGTTGTAATTTAAGTTTGAAAGTGTGGGATGAACACTGTGTAAGAGAAAGCATTGGGAGGGGAGCCTGAAGACTTGGGGGCATTTGGGGAGTCCCGTACGAGAGTCAATAGTAGTGAGGTTAGGTTAGGTTCGGATATAGTGCATATTTCATGGGGAAAAACAAGATGCTGTACTTGGGTCCATTGCTGGAGTTTTTGTTGGTGGAGTGGGCCATTTGTTCCTTCAGGAGTGGAGATCCTGTCTATGCCTTCCTTTGGGACAAAGTCCCATTTTTGGTTTGTGATTTTTAAAATGGTTTACTCTTTAGTCCTTGGGGGAGGGACCAGAGGGAGCCCATCCCTGCATGCTTGACATCAGACAACAGTAGACGTTTGTCTGTTCCGATTTGACATTCATGGGATCAGGGTTCCCATATATGGAGAGATTTTTGTGTTGGTATTCACTGTTGGGACTGTGCACTGTCCTCAGTTCTGATGTACAGTGGTGATATAAGCCAAGATTATGGCGGTGGGAGGGTCCTTCGTCTGTAAAAGAGTTCCTGTGCGAAGTTGGTTAGTCAGTAATGGTCTGAGGCATGTTCAATTGGCACACGTTGGGCATCTAGGCAATCATTAGCTGCAACAGGTTATGGGAGCCGACGACCCACCAGAGTCCCATTGCTAACACTATGACACAGGACTCTACGCCTCAACTATGTGAAAGAACATTGGCACTGGACCTTGGATGATTGGAGACATTGGTCTCCTGGTCTGATGAGTCCCATTTCCAGTTATTTCAAATGGAAGTGAGGGTACGTGACTGGCAGAAACCACACGAAACTACACACCATCATGTCAAGAAGGAACCGCTTCAGGCAGGTGGACAGTCAGTAATGGTCTGGGGCATGTTCAACTGGCACATGTTGGGATCTCTGGTACGTCTAGATGCATCTCTGAACTGCCCAGGTTATGTGTCCATCCCTGCAGACCATCTGCATCCCTTCATGGTCATCGTGCACCCACAGGGCAATGGGCTCTTCCAGCAGGACAATGCGCTTCCCCACAGAGATGTGGTGGTGGCTAGAAAAAGATTCGAATAGCATTCCACAGATTTTACCACAACGGAATAGCCTCTACATTCACTTGACATGAATCCTGTGGAGCATCTTTGGGATGCTGTGGAAAGGTCTGTTCGAGCTTTGGATCCTCCACCAAGGAATGTGATGGAATTATGAACAGCAATGCAGCAAGAATGGATGGAAATACCTGTGGAATGCTTTCATGAACTAGAGGACTCAATGCCTCACCTTATCTGGGGAAAAGGTAGGCCTACCCGTTACTAGGTAGGTATCCCATGATTTCTGTCCACTCAGAAATCATGGGATACCTACCTAAGTTTTACAAGATGAGGTAATATATTGAGATGGCAATTTTACCTATAGAGAGAATTATTAAAGCAATATTAAACTTTAAAATGGTGACAAAATTTATGTGGCCACTGCTGTATTTTCATGCGGGGTTTTAAACTGTATGTATGCTTTATTAAATAATCTCACAATTACACGTCACATGTGCACAGCTATTCCAGATGTCACATCACCAATACTGCTTATTATTTATCTCCACAACTCAGCATCACAGAGAAGTGCAGTTTATTTTGCTTGCAATAGTTTTCCACCAGGCATCATTCCATGCTCTGGTTAAGTGCGATTTTCTTGACGCACCTACATATCTCTGACATTCTAAAGAAATGATATATGACAATGGCAAATATCATTTTATTCATATATGTATGTATATGAATAAAATACTGGTATATGTATATGAATAAAATACTGGTATATGTATATGAATAATATATATATATACTGGTACAGATAAGCTGTTAGAGATATTTTTTAAAATGGAAAATAACTGCCTATTTTTCTTTAAAAAGATCTGGCACTGTTCTGATTTAGGTATTAGTACTTGAATAAGTATAGTACTGGTAAAAGAAATATACTTACAAATAAGTAGGCAGATAAGAGCCATTCTTGTAATCTTCATGTACAGTTTCCACCCACTCTTGGAACTCATATTGCTGGGTATTTTTCATTTCATTAATTTTGTTTTCCCATATTTCTGAAAGAATCTAGTAAAAAGAAAAAAAAAAAACAAATGCAAAATAAACATTTCCTAATTTGAATTTTGAAACAAATTCAAGTTTTATTACAAATATTTAGCCTGGCTATTAAAAGATGATTGGAATTAAACTCACAAAAACCATTACATGGAAGACTATCAACCTGGCAATTGTGGCAGGATACCTCACAGATGCCCCTCAAAAATAGTTTTGGCATTAACTGTTAATCAATAATTAACAATTCTGAAATTTTTTATACCTTTCTAAATATAGTAAAACTTTTATTGCAATAGTTTCTGAAGTGATTTTCTAGTTACTTGCATGGTACTAGACAAGTGCCAATGCTGTGTTTGTTTAAAGTTTCAGGTCACTTGCTTTTCCTCTCCATTAGATCTATATACATTTACCCTCTTACATTAATTGTTTCTGAAAGATTTATTGTTTTCATACATTAAAGATGATAACATGAAACCTGGTGTTCTCTCAAAATGGCTATTCTGAGGTAATTTGTATGTCGAAGGGTGCAAATTTGAAATAAGCTTGTAAATGTAACTAATAGAGTATCGAATATAGCTAATTAGTTTACTTTTTTAATAATATTTAAAAAAATAATAGGCAGAAATACATATAAGGTTTGAAATTTTCCAAACTTTATGTTCTTTTAAATTGGAAAAAACACATTAAAAAACTGACTATTTTATGACTAATAAGATTTTTTTTGCAACTTTTAGCAAACTTTATATAATTTTTGATTTTCTGAAAATAAAAGTGTAAAACACACCCACTAGTTCTAAAAATGTTAATAATTTTTTAAAACTTAAAAAAGTTATATACAATAAGCATCACAATCCATTAAGAAAAAAAATATATTGACATTATTCAAACCAATATTTAGAAAAAACCATTTTCTAAAAGTTAAAAATAAATGGGTGCCTGTTAGGTTAGGTGTCACTTTACAGGTGCCCTGCCACTATTTTTACTACAAATTGGAGTGCCACCACTACCAGTTAAGTAAAAAAGACTTAGAGACACTTTTTCACATCCCAGTAACTAAATAAAATTGACTAGTTTCAGATTTCAGTATTGATTAGAACTCCGGTCTTATCAAGTCTTATCTTGATTAGAACTCCGGTCTAATCAAGAAGCGTGTGCTACGCACTGCTGCTCCTTCCCACCTGGCTACTGAGGCGCCTGCAGCAGAAGGTTAAAAGTGTAATTAAAGAAATAAATTGTAATGTAGCAATCATGTTATTTTGCATAAACCTCTATACATCATATCCATTAGAACAATGATAAATGAAAATTCAGAATTTATTTAATTTTTAACTACAGAATTGGAGTCCTATTATTTATTTTCAGCCTTTGTTTACTTCTTTGTACATAATTTTATAGAATTTCATTTAATTTCTATAAATTTAATTTTATAGAAAAATCTAGGCCCACAGATGGATTTTGATATTGAACTCCAAAATGAAGCCAAATTTTATTTAGTTACCATGATTGTTTTGGAGCCAAACGATACCAACTGTTCTTTGCAAACAAATAAACTAATTAAAATTAAAATAATAAACTAACTAAGAAAAATGATTTTATTAAATCTTTCTTGACTGTTTCGTTATCACAATGTTTTAAAGTGACACATCATAACAATGTAAAAATTATAAAAAATATGATAAAAACTTTTTTTTATTTTTTTTTATTTCTCTTGTCATGAAGTGATATTCATATATTATGTGCATTTAATATTTGATCCAGGTTACCAACATGCTTGAAACACACAAACCTTTTTCAGATAATGTTACCTATTGAACATTATCTGAAAATTTGTTGAGGATTATTTTAATAAGTAGAAATAAGTCCAAGTTTTGCAGCAAAATGAAACATCTGCATGAATAAAATAATGCATCTGATAACTAGATTTAACTGAAGAACCTAGTTAAATGGTATCAGAAGTTCGATACTATTTAAACTGCCACATTTGAAAAATTGCTTATTAAAATAATAAAACAATAACTCTATGGATTAAACTGGTTGGCATCAATCAATTTCCTCCAAGAAATAATTTTGACAGAGTCTTGTAGGAAATATGTTTAAAAACTTAGATATGTGCATAAAAAGTTCTTGTCACCCTCAGCTTTCAAATATTGTAGATTAATGACCGAAAACCAACCTGTAGTTGGTTTAATCCTTTTTTTTCATCTATTTTTGTTATTCTCTCTAGAACATTCGGGAGAATTCTAGAGCATTTGGGAGCTTTCTGTAACATTTGAAAAGGTTCTAGAACATTCTAATGATGTTATGAGCGGAAGAAAAGACGGGATGTTTCAGGAAGGTTCTTCCAGAAACATCCCGACTTTTCTTCCGCACATAACAGAACCTTTGACAGAGTTCTATAGAAACACTGAGCCTTCTAGAAACTTCTCTACTGGTATATACATGAGTGGGCTTGTGCACCAAACAAGCATTTTCATATTTCAAAAAGTGTGCGTGTTTCAGAGAGCAAGTTGTGAACAAAGAAAACAAGTGTTGTGTGCATAAGTGTAAATCGTAAACTGTGTGTTTAAATTAGAAATAGAAATCTACAATTTCTTAATTGTGTTTTTATGTGCACGTACCTCAACTGTACGTGAAATATCCTGTGTTCTTGCCAAAATAAGCCTGATAGCTTTTGCTACATTTGCGGAGAAGTGGTATTAAAATCACAGCTAAAGCCACTGTCACAACTTATTGAAAAAGCCCATGAACTCTATTTTGGATGTAAAGCCAAAGATCAAGATAAAGTATGGACTCCAAAGATTTCCTGTAGCTAGTGTTCAAGGACATTAAGAGGCTTAGAGGTAGTCATAAATCAATGCCTTCTGCTGTTCTGAAGATATGGAAGGAACCTTGAGACCACATAAACGATTGTTACTTTTGCACGACCAATATTTCTGGTTTTTTCTGGGAAATCCATAGAGTATCCCAACATACCTTCTGCTCTAAGGCCAGTTCCTCACAATGATACAATGCCAGTGCCACCAGAAACTTATGGATTTGAATCTGATTCAGGATCGGAAAAGGAGTCTCCAGAAGATGACGAACCCAGAACAAGTACAGAGCCAGACTTTTCAACTCTTGTTACTGTAAAGCTGCATCTAACCACTCAGGCAGAATTGAAAGATTTGGACCTCTTCATATTCAAGGCTGAACTACTAGGATCACTGCTTTAGCAGTGGAATTTCCTTGAAAAGGGTGTCAAAGTGTCTTTTTTTGGAAGAGGCAATCTACCATAATGACCTATTACTCCATGGACAGTGCTTTGGTTAATTGTAACAATGTCCGGAAATTAATGAAAGAGTTACATCTGGAGTATATCCCCGGGCACTGGAGGCTTTTCATTTATAGATTAAAGCTCAGAATTAAAGCAGTTTTACTACATAATGGAAACAAGTATCCATCTATACCATTGGCTCATGCAGTTCACATGAAGAAAATGTACAAGAACCTACAGGTTCTTTTGCTGAAAATGTGGTATGAAGAATACAAATCGCATATCTGTGCCGACCTAAAAGTGGCAGCTTTGCTGACTGGATTGCAAGGTGGATACACAAAATAATGCTGCTTGTTATGTGAGGGGGGCAGCTGAGCAAAGGATTGCCACTACAGGATAAAAAAATGGCCAGACTGTTCAGAAACTGCACTAGGCCAAAAAAAATGTAGCAAATTCCCCTTTGATGGACAAGTCAAAAATATATTTACCTCCATTAAACATCAAGCTAGGTTTGATAAAGACATTTGTGAAAGCGATGGACAAGAAAGGAGAATGATTTTCCTGTATGAGACAAAAGTTTCTTCAAAAACGTCTGCCGGAACTTTTTAGGCAATGAGAAGTCAAAAAATTGTTGATGAGCTAATTTTAGCATACAGAGTTGGGATGTAACGTGTTGTTAAAACTTCATTTTCCACATTCCCATTTAGACTTCTTTCCTGAAAACTTGAGAACTGTCTCCAATGAAAACTGTGAGTGGTTTCACCAAGATATTTCTCAAATGGAAAAAAGATACCAGGGAAAATGAAGTCAAATATGTCGGCAAACTACTGCTGGAATCTTGTACAGGAGACACCAATGGATGATTATAAAAGGCAAAAAATGACAAAATAAGTGTTTCATTATCAGATAAAACTTTTGTAAATAGAATAAGGTTAATAAACCCACTGTTCAATATTTAGTACTGTTCGTAACATTTTCTTAAAATATATGAAATCTTTTTTACTAGAAACATAGTTTTTGATTTTAATCCCTCCCTTAAAATTGGTTGTTACAGTAATATGGTTGCCATATTTGAATTTAGCAATGTCAAATTATGAGAATCGCCCTGTGGCAATGAATTTTAACAGGGAAGGAAAAAAATGAGGGGTTTTTTTTTGCTGACCAGTTTAATCAGCTCAAGAGTATTACTCCCTCTGGAACATGCTGCTGTAGAAAAACAATCACCCAATAAATCCACATGCCTTGATCGATTGTGAATGTCCAAACCTCCAATTATATAAATATCTGGAAAGTTAAAATCCCCCATCATAAGACATTCTGATTTGTTGGCCCCACTCTATTTTTCTGCACAGTTGTTCGCTGTATTCAGAGTCATTAGGCCTATAACACATTCTAATTGTCATATTTGCTTTCCCAGTGCTTATGTCATACCAAACAGTCAATATAGCATTGCCCACCCATACCAACTGGAAGCACTGCCTTGGATTTTATGAAACTCTAATTAAAAGTGTAACCTCCCCCCCCGACCTTGTCTGTACTGGATAATGGTCCAGCAGAGAGTGCAATAGGCCAGGCAAGAAAGCATTTTCCAACAGCACTTGTGAAGGAACAGCCAATAATATCCTTGACTTTGTTTTGGATGTCATCCTTGACGTCCAAATGATCACCAAGCTCTCACTTCTGAACAAACAAACACTTGCAATGAGAATAACACATATGTATCTCCTGATACAGAACCCACTTCATAATAGAAGAAGAAACTAATGCACTCAGAATAACCAAGGAAACGAAATGCACTGGTCATGACTCAATCGAACTAGAAATAATAAAATTCATGCCAAAAAGCAGTCTCAGTACCTGCTGCATCTCTTTCATAATTGTCCAAGGAAAAGAATATTTCCCACCATCTGGAAAATTAAAAACCTGCTTGTTTGTTAACAGGAGAGACTGCTTCTACAGGGATGGGATACACTTAAATAGAAAGGGTGCAAGAATATTTTCTGATGCTATCGAGGCAGTGTTAGGTGGGTCGGAAAACTGCTAGCTTGGTGGAGGTTACATGGACTAATAGATTAACAGTAGCCACTGGCAGAGGTGAAAGTGATTCTTGCACTGCTTCCACTGGAATGAGCAGCAGCCTGAAAAACAAGATGCAGGGTATTTCAGAGACTGCTGGGAGTCATTGCGGTACAAGTAAACACATGGGTTCTGTTAGGGTAGCTAAGAATAGGAACAGGTGCATGTATATTTCCATGGACACAAATGCTAGGAGTTTGGTAAATAAATTTGATGAATTTCAGGTGTTGGTCAAAAATCAAAGGCAGATAATATTGGGATATCAGAGACATGGTGTCACACAGATATTAGCATTGGTAGAGGCATACGATGCAAGAAAGCAAGCTTATGCAGCATTAGCAAAAGGAAAAAAAAAAATGTCCCCATTTCACCCTTCATTCTTTCCAAATACCTGTCCAGCTCAGCCTTAAATTTATTTAGGCTATATCAAAAGGATAAAAAAAAATGTCCCCATTTCACCCCTCATTCTTTCCAAATACCTGTCCAGCTCAGCCTTAAATTTATTTAGGCTATCAACTTCCACAACATATGATGGAAGTCTGTTCCACCAATCAACTACATGCTGGCTAAAAGGAAACTTCCGCACGTATCTATCCTAAATTCAAACTGAGGAAACTGTATTTCCTCAGTTTGAATTTATGACTTCTCAGGTGATTATTCTAAGCAAGAGGAAGATTACCATCAGCATTCAGCATGCTCAAACCATTCAAGACTTTATACACCTCAATCAGATCACTTCGCAGGTGCCTAGTCTCCAGACACTGTAATCTGCAAAACTTAAGCCTTTCTTCGTAAGAGCAACCCTTCGTTCCATTCCTAATCTTGTTGCCCTTCTCTGTACTTGTTCCATCAGCTCTCCATCCTTCTTCAAATGAGGCATCCAGACCTGTATACAGTACTCAAGGTGTGGCTTGACCATTGCCTTATACAAGGGAATAATCACCTCCTTATCCCTGCTAGAAAAAATTCCTGTATATCATTGACAAGACACCATGAGCTACTCCTGCAGACCGTTTGCACTGCTCAGAAAATTTAATATCTGCCTGCACAATTACTCCCAGGTACTTTTCATTCTCTACCACTGTCAGTGTAGTACAACAGAATTGATACATTACTCTGGGGTTACTGCTTCCCATATGTAGTACTTTACATTTATCAATGTCAAACTTCATTTGCCATCTCTCAGTCCATCTGCTCAACTTTTCTAGATCCTGTTGCAGCAACAGCATACTGTCATTAGTGTCCTTAACAACTCTGCCAACCTTCGTATTATCTGCAATCTTGGACATTAAGCCTGATATACCATCATAAATATCATTTATAAATACAGAAAACAACAACAGACCCAACACTGAGCCCTGAGGGACTCCACTAATAACATTAGTCCATGAGGAGCAGTGTCCATTGATTACCACTCTCTGTCTTCTCCCACTCAACCATCCCTTTATCCATAGCAGCAATTTGCCTCCAATGCCACACTGCTCCAATCTGTGCAGCAGTTTTCCATGTGCAACAGTATCAAATGCTTTTCTAAGATCCAAATATATGATTTCAACGTTATTCCCTGCATCCAGTTCTTTTGTGACCACATCATAGTATCCAATCAAATTGGTCAGACAAGATTTACCCTTAACAAAACCATGCTGTGTCCAAGCTATAACTGAAGTCTTGTCTAGATGATCCTGCAGTGCTTCTTTAACCAGTGCCTCCATTAATTTTCCTGGAACAGAAGTTAAACTAACATGTCTATAATTACTTGTGTCGTCCTTTGATCCTCCTTTCTGAATTGGGGTCACATTGCACATCTCCAGTCCACGAGTACTTCCCCTGAGTCCAAGGAAGCTCTCATAATTATGGCTAAGGGTTTACTTCCATTGCTGCCTACTTTAATATAACTGGATACATCCCATCCACCCCAGGTGCCTTTTTTATGTTTATCTTCAACAATTTCTCTCTCCACTTTCCTCTCAGTTATTACAAAATCATCTAGCTCACTTCCAAAGTTTAATTTACCTCTGGCATTCCCCTCCGTGAATAACTTCTCGTGTGAATGTAGATCAAAATACTCATTTAGTTTGTTAGCCACTTGAGCAGGATCATCAACAGTTGAACCATCAAGATCCAGTGGACAAATCTTATTTATCCCGTTCCTTCTAGAGGTTACATAGGTAAAGAACTCTGTTGTTTTTCTTTGCATCCTTTGCCAAAGATTTCTCATAATATGCCTTTGCCTGCCTAATCTCCTTTTGACTTCATTACAGATCAGCTTATATCTATCATAGGCTTCCATGTGACCCATTAATTTATGTATCCAATGCATTTTTCTTCTCTGCCCCATGTCTCATTAGTTCATCTGATATTCATTTAGCCCTAAACCTTGAACAATATTTCTTAGTTCGTATGTAAAGCCTAGTAGCTTCCAAGATTAATTCTTTGAATGCTTCCCATTTTGAATTTGCTGTTGGTAACACCATCAGTTGATCCCAACGTATAGAATTTAAATACTGTCTCAGACCTCCATAGTCGCCTTTCTGAAAGCAAAAATCCTTCCCTTTACCCCCGATGGTAGTTACCTCTTTGAGTAAATCCCACTTGGGCACACTGTGATCACTGCCACCTAGTGGTTCCTTTATCTGTAGATTCAAAAAAATTCTTATCTGCAGAAGTTAGCAATTACTCAGCATTTAAATTATATACAACCAATTTTTATCTAATTGGAAATACAATTTTAGCAACTGGAAATACAATAACAGGATGTACAGCAGATATGAATATAACTGTGCACAAATTGAACTGGAGTTTTGGATGGAACTAACTGTGACATTCATTATTTTTATTTTGAATAATGTTAGCACATTTATTGATAAATCAAGTTTAGACAAAGGACAAAATTTTAATTACTATGGGATGAAGGATTTCAACCCTACAAGGATAATTTCACTGACACAATCTCAGCAAAAATATTGACATCAGAAGATTTAAAACAATAATCCAACCAAGGAAAAGAATAGAAAACTCACAGGTCATCCTATTTTGCATTTGTTAATGCCAAACATGAGGCTAAGAATGGCCACGAGAAAAAGGCTCCATTGGAGAAGAGATGAGAAGAGATCATCACAAAGTTGTGTTCTGAGATGCCCAGATGACACCTCACCTTGACACTTCACACCTGGAAGGATTTTTTTGTGAGAAAGATGAAAAAGGTTGTCTGGTTAGTGGTTGAGTGGTTAGGATTGTTCAGTATTTTTTGGTAGGAAATGAACTATGTGCGAGGTCATTAGTAATTGCCACAGTTTCAGAACCTCAATCAGCTGGGTCCATGAGGCTAGAACACAGAAGTTAGCAGGAGTTGTGGACATTAAAATCACCACAGAAATTTACCTCACTGTAAGAAAAGTTCAATTGGAAAAGTCAAGTTTCAAAGAAATCAAGTCAAAGAGTTTCAAGTGATTAGTGAGATTGAGAGGTTAATAGAAGCAAAAGATTAATTTGACAAAATGGGGTAGAGAGATTTTAAGCCAGAAAAGACCTAAAAGACCATTGAATCAAAAGAAATACAGTGAATAATTAAGACAATTGAGATGAGCAGTGATGGAATCAACTAATAACTTTAAAAAAATGGGGCTTGACAGACTAAGTGGTAATGAGCATTACTGAGATTGGAAGTGTTATCAAGTATATTTATGAAATGAAGTAGGAAGCGTTTGGAAGATTTAGATCTTTTTCACAGAAGTTTGATTTCTATTAGTTTGACTATTCATGATATATTCAACAGTAAGAAAAATTGGGGAAGACACGTATTAAGTAATAAAATTTTTAGATATGGCATAAACAAGAATATCATTATTATTGTAAAAACATTTTCTCCTTTTATGGGCTTTTTTTCTGCCCCATGATGGGCATGGGTACCAAGTCCGGGTGAGGGGGTTGTGTCCAGTTACTATTATTATTATTCCTACTGATCAAGGAATTCTCTTATTATCCTACAGGTGTTCAGAACCGTGACTTTCTGAAGTTCCACGTACGTGTTCACTGCAAGGTCTACTGCTGCTAGGCTCTTTGGCACCATGCCAGCAGTTGAACACAGTGATCAGGATGGTCATTATGCCACATTTCTTTAATTTCCTGTCTTAGGTCTGTGTATCTCCTGATCTTTTCCTCATAGGTTTTCTGAAATTTGATGCTGTTGGGCACTGCTATGTCGATCAGGTAGGAAACTCTTTCCTTCTAGTTAATGAGGATTATATCTGTTCTGTTCTATGGGATCATCATGTCCAATCACATGGCATGGTCCCAATATAGTTTGGGGTAGGGGTCTCCAGTATGGCCTGGGGTCATATTTGCAATATGGTACACTTTCTTTGATCCACTGGTATTTTTGCACTAGCTTTTGATGTATTCAACAGGAGACCTGGTCATATCATGGGTAATATGTTTGGTTAATCACCCTGCATTCTGCAGTAAAGTGCTGGATTGTTTTTGGGGCCAGACGGTATCATCAACATGTGTCACCTGTCACTCTGGTGTCCTTTATGATGTATTTCCTGTAGTTCCTAGTGTTGATTACTTGGTCTTTGATGCCAAGCATGAATCCTTTGGTCTTGGGGAAGAGCTTCCCATTTGTGAGCCAAGTTTTAGAAGATATATTATCTATGTAGTCTTAATGGAGTAATAGTGGTTTCAGCCCTAGAGTGCCTTCTTTGTCCATCTTTCTGAGTTTGTGTTTTTTTCTATCTGGGTAGGAATGTCTGGTCCATTATTATGGCAAGGCCTCAGTACAGTTTGTGGGTTGGGCTACCTATATGATTGACCACTATGTCAATCATATAGGTAGCCTTTTCCTTCTCATCAACAAGGGTTATGTCCACTCTGTTGTGCAGGATTGTCTGATGCATTATTATGGCACAGTCCCAGTACAGCTTGTAGGTTGGGGTCTCTAGTACTGCCTGTTCTTCATACTTGTAATACAGTACACTTTCTTTGATTAACTGGTATATCCTTGCCAACTTCTGATGTTTAATCCTGGCTACCTGGTCATGTCGATACCGCTAGTCGGTAATGAGAACACAGTGGGTGCATACCGGTGTCTCTCTCACCTGTTTCTAAAGAGGCAATCACAATAGTAATCCTCCTTTCAGCCCACCCTTGAATCTACAGTTCTGGTTGCTGATTATTTTTCTTTTTCAACAAATTTTGAAAATGAATAAACCAAGCCTGGCTTAATCCGTCGTTGCCTTTTACTTATATATATTATTTATTTATTAGACTTAACGTCTTTTTCATTTCTTTGAGGTAGAGCTATTCGTGGTAGATTATTTTTAAAGATTTAGGTTACTCAACTTTTTTAAAGCATCCTGAAAGAAGGATGTTTTAATTCCTTTAATAGGTAGAGGTTATAATGTAAAATAAATTAATTCATTTGTTTAATTTCCCCGCAATCTGCAACCAGTAGTTCTTCTTACAAGGGAATTAAGTCCTGTTATAGGTAATTAATCGTGCAGTTTTTTTAGAGGGTCATGGGTTGGGAGCAGTGATGAGCAGGTAAAAGGGAATTTTTTTTTTTTTGGCTGGTGCAGCATAAGCCTCAGGCTTCCCTGCACCATATGGCTAATAATAATAATAATAATAATGATAATAATGTCTACAAGTGTACCATGGGTGATCACTTTGCATTCTGCGGCAACATGTTGGATAGTTTCTAAAGCCAGGTGGCATCGTAGAAAATTATCATCCGACACTCTGGACTCTTTTACGATGTATTTTCTATAGTTTCAGGTGTTGATTACCTGGTCTTGGATGGCGAGCATGAATCTTTCAGTCTCGGGGAAGAGTGTCCCACTCGTGAGCCATTTTTATCTATGTGGTCTTCATGGAGGTCATCGTAGTGTCCTCTTTGCCCATCTTTGAAGTTTTGCTTGTTTCGTCTGGGTGAGAAGATTCCTCGCTTAGGATAAGAGAGGTATGCAACTTGTCTATCTTCCTTATGGCCTGGTAGATTGCTACAGTGTTTTTAAGGAAGTAATCCTTCAGGACAGTTATCAATATCTTCTGTTGCTCGATGAGGTCTATAAGGCCCCTTCCTCTTCCTTTACGAGCTATTGTCAGTCTCTCAATGGCTCACTTCGAACGGTGTTGGCAGCTCTTGGTCATCATTATCCTTGTCTTTCTCATGATACCATCCAGCTTGGTGTTAGTCCAATCGCGAAGGAGCATGTTAGCACAGGAACTGCATATAGCTTTTTACGGCTTTAACTGTGTTCCCTACATTCAGCTTTGCTTTGAGCAGGCTTATGAGTCTCTGATGGTATTTTTCAGTCAGTCAGGCCTTGATTTCTTTGTGCTGTAACTGCTGAGCCCGCATCATCGCAAATGGGTCCTTGAGGTTGTCAGAAACATTCTCTCAGATATGCCAGACAAGCTGTACTTGCTACCTGGGAGTCTAAAACTCTGATGGAACTGATATTCAGGTGACATCCAAGTCAAGTGGACCCAATTTCGGCCAAGTCCGGACGGTCTGTGACAACCAAATCCTCTGCTTGCACCTTTACGATGGTGGGACTGGTAGTAATCCCGGGTATAATCCCCATGCACAAGCACACTGTGAGTAACCATCCAGGTGTCAACCAACGTAAGCAGGGATTGAGGTGTGGAGCCCACACCACATGGAGGAATGCCACCTCTCTGTGTTACCAGGCAATACTAGGTGGTAGATGACTCTAATCAACCGGTCCAATACCACCACTTTGCATATTGGAGGCTTGAAGTGGTGGAACCCATGTTTAGTCTCCAGAGCTAAGTTCCGGTGAACCCTTCCCCATGTCTTCCATCATGCAGTAAGACTAATGACTTTTCAGGTTATAATGAACATCTAGGAGAGATCCAATCTTCCTTACAATTCGAGGGTACAGCTCTAAAACGGTGTTCGCAGGCTGGCCTCTAGTTAGTACATCGGACAGAACCCATTGGTAACGCTTCAGGGGGCTTCCGGATCAGCTAGTGTATCATCTACTAAATCAAAAAATTTCATTACTTCATACAGCATGTTTCCCCCCCCCACACACACTTTTTCTAACTATTGAATACACCATTAATTGTCAAACTAATAGAGCAAGCTTATATGCAAAAAAGATCTAAACCTCCCAAACACTTCCTGGTTCATTTCACAAATATACATGGTCTCAATTCTAATCTCAACAATATCCATTTCCACTTGCAGTGTGCCAAACCCCATGTACTTTTTCTGAAAAAATTTCAGTTATCGGTTGATTCAACTACTGCTCATCTCAGTTGCTCAAATTATTCATTGTATTATTCATTTTGCCTCAAAGATGCTATTTGTGCATATGCCCATTCCAATATTCTCTGTCAGAACTTCGTAATTTAGAATCTCCTCTTTTCGATCTTCTCTGGCTTAAAATCTCTCTATCTTATTGTGACAAATTCATCTGTTGTCTCTACCTTTCTCCCAACTCCACTAATCACTTGGAGCTCTTTGACTTCCTCTCTTTTCAACTTGACTTTCTCCAGTCGAACTTTTCTAACAGTAAAGTAATTTTCCTTGGGGATTTTAAATGTTCACAACTCCAGCTGCCTTCCGTTTTCTAGTCATATCGACCCAGCTGGTCGAGATGCTGAGGCTTTTGCAATTACTAATGACCTTGCACAATTGTTCATTTACCTACCAGAATACCGGAAAATCCTAACCATACACCCAACATACTTGATCTTTTTTTTTTTCTCACAAACAACCCTTCTAAGTACACGGTCGAAGTGAGTGGTTATTTAGGCACCTCAGATCACATTTTGGTGATTGTTTCTTCTTCCATGGAGCCTTTATCTCATGGCTATTCCCAACCTCATATTGTTTGTCTTTACAAGAATGCAAAATGGGATGACCTGCAAGATTTCTTTTCTTCTTTTCCTTAGTGAGATTACTGCTTCAAAACTTCTGATGTCAACATTTGCTCAGATCGTGTCAGTGAAATTATTATTGAAGGAATGGAATCTTTTCTACCACACTTCACTTTAAAATCTCTTCCTTTATCTAAACCTTGGCTTTCGAATAAATGTGATAAGTTCAAAAGAAGAACGTTGTATATCGTAACTGGCTTGTTTCCAATTCTTCAGTTTCATTTTCTGCCTACACCAAAGCTCGCAACAATCTTAAAGCAGTTATTAATCAGTCCAAACTGGATTTTGAACAGGATAAGAGTAGAAAACTTGCTCCTAATAGCAGCACAGCATTCTTCTCTCTTGCCATTGGCTGTAACTTTTGCCCATCTCTGCTCCCACCTCTGTCAAAACCGAATGGTTCTGTTGTCACTTCAGGCAAGGTAAAGCTGATCTGTTAACATCCCATTTTTTTTCCAACTCGTGTATTAATGATCTTGGTAAAACACACTCCACAATTCGCAACACACTCCATTCAATGCCTCCTGTGGTCTTCCATCAAAATAATGTCAGAAGGATTTTGATGAATCTTCACACTAAGAAAGCTGCAGGTCGTGATGAGATTTCTCCACTCATATTCAAAACCTGTGCACCTCAACTTACTCCTGTTCTTTGCCACCTGTTTTCACTTTCTTATTACAAAGGTGTTTTTCCTTCTGCTTGGAAATTTGCTCATTTCCAGCCAGTTCTTAAAAAGGGTGACAAATCCTTCCCATCCAACTATTGTCCCATTTGAATTACTCTCTTCTACTCTTTCTAAAGTAATGGAGAAATCAATTAACCGACAACTCTTAAACTACCTAGAAACCTTCCATCTGATCAACAATCGCCAATATGGATTCCATCAGTGTCGATCCACTGGTGATATTCTGGGTATGTTACCCATTTACAGACAAATTCAATGGAAAATTTCATTGAAACACAACCAGTTGCTCTTGACATCTCAAAGGATTTCAATCATGTTTGGTATAAAGGTCTTCTAAACAAGCTTCCATCTTATGGTTTGCCAAGTGTTTTTAGTAATTGGTTATCCAGTTTTCTCTCTGATCACTGACGGAGGGTGATGGTAGATGTCTCTCTGTATTCTAACTTCTCCATTAACGCTGGTGTCCCCCAAGGTTCAGTTCTTTCCCCACTCTTTTCCTCTTGAATATTAATGATTTTCTTCCATTGACTGGAAATCCTATCCATAGTTTTGCCGATGATAGCAAATTGCATTCCACTTTCCATTTTGAGAATCCTTGCCCTGCTCAATCAGCTTCAACATCTCTAATATCCGCTACCAATTCCTTAAATGCGGATCTCCAGGTAATTCTCCAGTGGGGTAAAGACAGCTTAGTTGATTTCAATCCTTCTAAAACTCAGTCTTGTGTTATCTCTCGTAAAAAGGATTCTTCTGCTCCTTTGCTTATATTTGGTGACACTCGATTTCTAGACAAAATGATATATCTCTTTTGGGGATTACCCTGACTTCTAATCTCTCTCTTGGCACAAGCACATTACAACTATTGCTTGCTCTGCATCTAAAAACCTTGGTTTTCTCTTTTGCTGTCGGTATTACTTTTCTTTCAAACAGCTGATCACTCTGTACAAATCGCAAATCCACCCTACCATAGAATATTGTTCCCACATCTGGGGCGGTGCCCCTTAAACCTCTCTCAGGCTTCTAGATTCCATTGAGAAGAGGGCAGTTAAGTTAATTAACAACTCATCTCTAGCAGAGTCTCTCCACTCACTGTCTCACAGACGTACTGTTTCTGCTGCAGGAATTTTCCACAGATACTTCCATGGCCACTGTTCTTCTGAATTGGCTTCTATAATTCCTGCTCGCTCTTTCAAAACAGTACGAACACATACCGCCACCAGACAACATCCATTTATTGTCCAACTTCAAAGATAAAGAACCAACTTTTCATCTACCACATTTATTCATTCAACTGCCGTTTTCTGGAACAACCTTCCTTCATATGTATTTCCTGAAATACATATGTATTAGTCTACAGAAGTTCAAATCTAATGTCAACAAATAACTTCTTTCTTCTTCTCAACCTCCAACCCAAGCACAGTACTTTAGGTTCTAATACCTCTCGTGTTTGTGGTTTACATTATAAAAAAAAAAAAAAAAAAAAAAATTTATTTGTAGGCCTCTCCCTCTGCCATGGCTTGTATCTCTTTACCAGTTTTAGCATTAGCATTAGTAGAGGCATTTGATGCAAGATAGCAAGCTTATGCAGCATCAGCCAAAAAAATTAAAGTAAAATAAATAAACAAAAAATAACCACTTCCACTTCACCCCTCTCTTCGTTCGAAATACCTGTCCAGCCGAGCCTTAAACTTATTTAGGCTATCAACTTCCACGACAAGGGATGGAAGTCTGTTCCACCTACCAACCACCCGCTGGCTAAAGGCAAATTTCCGCATATGTATCCTACATCTGTCTTTCCTCAATTTGAATTTATGCCCTCTCAGGTGATTATTCTGAGCAAGAGAAAGAATCCCATCAGCATTGAACGTGCTCAAACCATTCAAGGCTTTGTACACCTCTATCAGATCACCTCGCTGGTGCCTAGTCTCCAGACACTGTAATTCGCAAAACTTAAGCCTTTCTTCGTAAGAGCACCCCTTTGTTCCATTCACTAATCTTGTTGCCCTTCTCTGTGCTCGTTCCAGTAGCTCTACATCCTTCTTGAAATGAGGCCTCCAGACCTGTATACAGTACTCTAGGTGTGGCCTGACCATTGCCTTATACAAGGGAATAATCACCTCCTTATCCCTGCTAGAAAAATTCCTATATATCATTGACAATACACCATGAGCTACTCTTGCAGCCCGTCTGCACTGCTCAGAGAACTTCATATCTGCCTGCACAACCACCCCCCAGGTCCCTTTCATTCTCTACCACTGTCAGGGTAGTACCACAGAGTTGATACGTTGCTCCGGGGTTGCTGTTTCCCATATGTAGTACTTTACATTTGTCAATGTTAAACTTCATTTGCCACCTCTCAGCCCATCTGCTCAACCTTTCCAGATCCTGTTGCAGCAGCATAGTGTCAGTAGTGTCCTTGACAACCCTGCCAAACTTCGTATCATCTGCAAACTTGGACATTAAGCTTGACATACCATCATCACTATCATTTATAAATACAGAAAACAATAAAGGACCCAATACTGAACCCTGAGGGACTCCACTAATAACATTAGTCCACGATGAGCAGTGTCCATTGATTACCACTCTCTGTCTTCTCCCCCTCAACCACCCCTTTATCCATAGCAGCAATTTGCCTCCAATGCCACACTGCTCCAATTTGTGCAGCAGTCTTCCATGTGCAACAGTATCAAAAGCCTTTCTAAGATCCAAGTATATAATATCAAATTTATTCCCTGAATCCAGTTCTTTTATGACTGCATCATAGTATCCAATCAAATTGGTCAGGCAAGACTTCTCCTTAACAAAACCATGCTGTGTCCGAGCTATAACTGAAGTCTTGTCTACATGATCCTGCAGTGCTTCTTTAACAAGTGCCTCCATTAATTTTCCGGGAACAGAAATTAAACTCACAGGTCTATAATTACTTGTGTCAGCCTTTGATCCTCCTTTGTGAATTGGGGTCACATTTACACATCTCCAGTCCATGGGTACCTCCCCTGAGTCCAAGGAAGCTCTCATAATTATGGCTAAGGGTTTGCTTACTTCCTTTGCTGCCTCCTTTAATATAACTGGATAGATTCCATACAACCCAGGTGCCTTTCTTGTGTTTATCTTCAACAATTTCTCCTCCACTTTACTCTCAGTTATTACAAGATTCTCTATCTTACTGCCAGAGTTGAATACACCTCTGGCATTCCTCTCGCTGAGTAACTCCTCATGTGTGAATGTAGATGAAATATATTCATTTAGTTTGTTAGCTACCTGAGCAGGATCATCAACAGTTGACCCATCGATATCAAGTGGACCAATCTGATTCATCCCCTTCCTTCTAGAGTTTACATAAGTAAAGAACTCTTTGCTGTTTTTCTTCGCATCCCTTGCCAAGGGTTTCTCGTAATCTGCCTTCGCCTGCCTAACATCCTTTGCAACTTGGTTACAGATCAACTTGTATCTATCATAGGCTTCTGTGTCACGTGTTAATTTGTATGTATCCCATGCATTTTTCTTCTCTGCCATATGCCTCATTAATTCATCTGACATCCATTTAGGCCTAAACATTGAACAATATTTCTTAGTTGGTATGTAAAGCCTAGTAGCTTCCAAGACAAGTTCTTTGAATGCTTCCCATTTTGAATTTGCTGTTGGTAACATCATCAGTTGATCCCACTGTATAGAATTTAAATACTGTCTCAGTACATCGTAGTCGCCTTTACGAAAGCAATACCCCTTCCCTTTACCCCTAATGGTAGTTACCTCTTTGAGTAAATCCCACTTCAGAACACTGTGATCACTGCCACCTAGTGGTTCATTTATCTGCAGATTCTTAATGCATGAAGAATCACTACTGATAATCAAATCAAGAGTATTACTCCCTCTAGTTGCCTCCCATGCTGATGTAGAAAACGATCATCCAATAAATCCACAAAAGCCTTGCTAGTGTGTGAGTGACCAGCCCCCAAATTCCAGTCAATATCTGGGAAATTAAAATCCCCCATAATAAGACTCTCTGATTTACTGGCCCACTCTATTTCTCTGTACAGTTTCCTATTATACTCATCAGAGTCATTAGGCCTATAGCACACTCCTACTCTCAATTTTGATCTCCAATGCTTATGTCACACCAAACTGACTCGACACTGCACTGTCCAGCGATGTCGCCTGGCTTCACTTCCTTGGATTTTATGTGTTTCTTAACTAATAGCATAACCCCTCCTCCCTTCCTATCCTGTCTATCCTTTCTGTAGACATTGTACTCCCCAAATTCCAGTTCTGCATTCCTTATATCTGTGTGACACCACGTCTCTGATATCCCAACAATATCTGCCTTTGATGTTTTGAGCAATACCTTAAATTCATCAAATTTATTTTCTAGACTCCTAGCATTGGTGTACACGCAAGTATACATGCACCTGCTCTTCCTCTTAGCCATCCTAACACAACCCTACAAACAATACAAGACTGCTGGGAATCATTGGGGTACAAGTACCCCAATGATTCCCAGCAGTCTCTGAAATATCCTGCATCTTATTTTCAAGGCTGCTGCTCATTCCAATAGAAGCAGTGCAAGAATCACTTTCTCCTCTGCCAGTGGCTACTGTTAATCTATTAGTCCTTGTATCCCCCCAATCTAGCAGTTTTCCGACCCTCCTAACACTGCCTCGATAGCATCAACAAACATTCTTGCACCCTTTCTATTTAAGTGTATCCCATCCCTGTAGAAGCAGTCTCTCCTGTTAACAAGTACAGACCAGGCTGAAAAAAATTCTACCCCTTGAGCCCTGCACAATCTTTCCTGGGCCGAATTGATCGACAGGGCTCTCATCATATACTCCCTCCTATCGTGTCTGGGCAGAATTGCAGACACTTTCAAATTCAACCCTAGCTGGTTTGCAGCTGGTAATTTCGACTGACTAATTTTCCCTGATGCAATTGCGGGTCTTGTATTTGTCTATACCAAATTCCATCCTGATATAATTGCTCAAATCTTCAGTGATCCAGAGTAGTTGCTTGAGTTGCTTCTCGGTTCCTGTGTAGAGCTTGATGTCATCCATGTACATCAGATGGGTGAAGGTGTACATGTTCTTCCTTCCTTCTTTGAGGTTGTATTCGCACTTACTGCTGTTGAGCATGGAGAATAGTGGGTTAAGTGCTAGACAGAACCACAATGGGCTTAGGACATCTCCATGAAAGATTTATCTCTTAAAATAATGTATTGGTGGAAAAATATTGATGGATAAATATCAATAGAAGAGAGTTTCATTGATTTTATATAAAGTAAATAAAAGGCTGCCATTGGATTAATGACAGAAATTATTACCAAATTAGAAAAGGATGGGCTTGACATTAAAAATGTAAGGGGACAGGAACAAGATAATGATGCAAAATTGGAGAGAAATATAAGGCGTACAAGGCAATAATTAAAAAAAAAAACTTTTAAAGAAATGAACTTGCCACATTTGTACTATTTTCAGCACAGTCTTAATTTACCTGTTGTACATGCAGCATCAGTAAGGTCTGGGATGATAAGTTTTTTTGCCGTTGTTCAAAAAATACTTTCCTTTTTTTTCTGGTTCCACTAGTCAATGGGAAATTGTAATGAATACTTTGGAGATTTCACTTAAAGGACATATAGAACCAAGATGGTCATCCAAAGAAAGAGCTATAAAATCTTTGTTCTTAAAAAATAGCAAAAGTTCATGGTCTTAATTAATATTGAAGATATGTCTGCAAATGCAGAACTGTCAGTATTGCCCTGTCTGCTTTTACAAATAGACTATCCATTTTTATGAAGATTGGCTATAGGGAATAAAATTCTTCTTAATATTGACTCTAAATAAAACAATACAAGCTACAACACTTTGCATACACGACTCTTCCCAATTAATAAGCAGATTGATAAAAAATCTCCAAGATATACAGGAAAGTGAATTTCAGACATTTGTGGATATGCTGCTACCACAGCAGAAAAAATGGATATACCAGTTACATTTCTAGATGAAAGAAGAAAGAATGACACTTTACAAATCTTCAGATGATTTAAATTTATCCACTGAACAACAATTTTGTATTGAAATTAAATGTGTCTTGGATGTTCTTATGAATGGCTTAAGCACTAGATTTGAAAAACTGAATACTATTTCTTGATTTTATATTTGGAACTTCACTTGCATTAATAAATATATATGACTTGCAGAAGTCTGCTTCCGACCTTGCATTAAAATACAGCAAAGATTTAAAAACATCAGATATTTCAACAGATATTTGAAATATCATGTTTTATCAATTCTGTAGGATACAAAATCTGTAACCCTTTACAACTTCTTCAATTCATTCATCATTATTGTCTAATAGAATCTTATCCAAATATAGAAATAGCACTATGAATTTTTCTTAACCTGCCTGTAATAATAAAGTCTTGTGAAAGTTCCTTTAAAGTGAGAAAATTTAAATTAAAATAATGCACCTTCATTGCATATATATAGTTAATGTTATAATGTTAAAAGGGCTAAGGTAAAGAAAGCCAACACGAGAAACGTCAGATAACTTATGCGGAAAATTAGTATCCCGACACCAGACTGTAGCAGTACTCACTCGGTAAACAGATGGTAGGTTTTATCAGTCTGGAGCCGAAATCGAGAAGGATATATTGATTGACAGGTACGCGTGGCAAACGATGAAATGATTGGTGGTGGGCACAACAGACAAAAAGCTACTCTTTAGCATTAGTAGAAGCATATGATGCAAGAAAGCAAGCTTATGCAGCATCACCAGAAAAAAAAAAAAAATAACTTCCACTTCACCCCTCTGTTCATTCGAAATTCCTGTCCAGCTGAGCCTTAAATTTATTTAGGCTATCAACTTCCACAACAAGGGATGGAAGTCTGTTCCACCAACCAACTACCTGCCGGCTAAAACCAAATTTCCGCACATCTATTCTACATCTGTCTTTCCTCAATTTGAATTTATGCCCTCTCAGGTGATTATTCTGAGCAAGAGGCAGAATCCCATCAGCATTGAGCATGCTCAAACCATTCAAGGCTATATACACCTTTATCAGATCACCTCGCTGGTGCCTAGTCTCCAGACACTGTAATTTGCAAAACTTAAGCTTTTCTTCGTAAGAGCAACCCTTTGTTCCATTCACTAACCTTGTTGCCCTTCTCTGTACTCATTCCAGCAGCTCTACATCTTTCTTGAAATGAGGCCAACAGAACTGTATACAGTACTCAAGGTGTGGCCTGACCATTGCCTTATACAAGGGAATAATCACCTCCTTATCCCTGCTAGAAAAAATCCTGTATATCATTGATAAGACACCATGAGCTACTCTTGCAGCCCATCTGCACTGCTCAGAGAACTTCATATCTGCCTGCACAATTACCCCCAGGTCCTATTCATTCTCTACCACTGTCAGTGTAGTACCACAGAGTTGATACGTTGATCTGGAGTTGCTGTTTTCCATATGTAGTACTTTATATTTGTCAATATTAAACTTTATTTGCCACCTCTCAGCCCATCTGCTCAACCTTTCCAGATCCTGTTGCAGCAGCATAGTGTCAGTAGTGTCCTTAAAAACCCTGCCAACTTTTGTATCATCTGCAAACTTGAACATTAAGCTTGATATACCATCATCAATATTATTTATAAATACAGAAAACAATAATGGACCCAACACTGAACCCTGAGGAACTCCACTAATAACATTAGTCCACGATGAGAAGTGTCTATTGATTACCACTCTCTGTCTTCTCCCCCTCAACCATCCCTTTATCCATAGCAGCAATTTGCCTCCAATGCCACACTGCTCCAATTTGTGCTGCAGTCTTCCATGTGCAACAGTATCAAAAGCCTTACTAAGATCCAAGTATATAATATCAAAGTTATTCCCTGCATCCAGTTCTTTTGTGACTGCATGCATCATAGTATCCAATGAAATTGGTCAGGCAAGACTACCCCTTAAATAAACCATGCTGTGTCCGAGCTATAACTGAAGTCTTGTCTTGATGATCCTGCAGTGCTTCTTTAACCAGTGCCTCCATTAATTTTCCTGGAACAGAAATTAAACTCACACGTCTATAATTACTTGTCTCACGCTTTGATCCTCCTTTGTGAATTGGGGTCACATTAGCACATCTCCAGTCTATGGGTACCTCTCCTGAGTCCAAGGAAGCTCTCATAATTATGGCTAAGGGTTTGCTTACTTCCTTTAATATAACTGGATAAATCCCATCCACTCCAGGTGCCTTTCTTGTTTTTATCTTCAACAATTTCTCCTCCACTTTACTCTCAGTTATTACAATATTATCTAGCTTACTGCCAGAGTTGAATACACCTCTGGCGTTCCCCTCGCTGAATAACTCCTCATGTGTGAATGTTCATGCAAAATATTCATTTATTTGCGTGGCAAGATCCAATATTCCTTACATTTCGAGGGTACAGCTCTAAAACAGGGTTCACAGGCCGGCCGCTAGTTAGTACATCAGACCGAACCTATTGGTAACTCCGTAGGAGGCTTCCGGATCAGCTAGTGTATAATCTTGCTACCTCTACTCTGCCAGATAGTGACTGGAGGGAGTCCGAGTAGTGTGTATGCGGGGGAGCATTGTCGAGGCCACGTTATGTCAAGGATCTGGGTATATTCTTACCATGTGTACGCCATATCCAAAAATTTCATTACTTCATACAGCATGTCCCACCCACTTTTCTTACTATTGAATACACCATGAATTGTCATACTAATAGAGCAGGCTTATCTGCGAAAAGATCTAAACCTCCCAAGCACTTCCTAATTCATTTCCCAAACATACATGGTCTCAATTCTAATTTCAACGATATCCATTTCCACTTGCAATCTGCCAAACCCCATGTACTTTTTCTGACAGAATCTCAGTTATTGGTTGATTCAACTACTGCTCATTTCAGATACCCAAATTATTCGCTGTATGATTCCTTTCACCTCAAAGTTGGTACTTGTGCATATGTCCGTTCTGATATTCCCTGTCAGAGACTTGGCAATTTAGAATCACCTCTCTTTGATCTTCTCTGGCTTAAAATCTCTCTATCTCATTGTGTCAAATTCATCTGTTGTCTCTACCGCTCTTCCAACTCCACTAATCACTTTGAGCTCTTTGACTTCCTCTCTTTGCAACTTAATTACCTCGAATCCAACTTTCCTAACAGTGAGATAATTTTCCTTGGTGATTTTAATGTTCACAACTCCAGCTGGCTTCCGTTTCCTAGTCACACCGACCCAGCTGGTCGAGATGCTGAGGCTTTTGCAATTATTAATAACTTTGCACAGATTGTTCATTTACCCACAGGAATACCGGACAATCCTAATCATACAGCCAAAACGCTTGATCTTTTTTTCACAAACAACCTTTCTAAGTACACGGTCGAAGTGAGAGGTCCTTTAGGTACCTCAGATCACAACGTGGTGATTGTCTCTTCTCCAATGGAACCTTTTTCTCATGGCTATTCCCAACCTCGTGTTGTTTGGCATTACAAGAATGCAAAGTGGGATGACCTGTGAGACTTCTTTTCTTCTTTCCTTGGTCGGATTACTGTTTCAAAACTTCTGATGTCAACGTTTGCTCAGATCTTGTCAGTGAAATTATTCTTGCAGGAATGGAATCCTTTATCCCACACTCCACTTTAAAATCTCGTCCTTTATCTAAACTTTGGTTTTCCAATAAATGTGCTAAGGCTGTTCAAGAGAAGAATGTTGCATATCGTAATTGGCTTGTTTCTAATTCTCCAGTTTCATTTTCTGCTTACAACAAATCTCGAAAGAATTGTAAAGCAGTTATTAATCAATTCAAACTAGAGTTTGAACAGGCTAAGAGTAGAAAACTTGCTTTTTGCCCTAATGGTAGCCAAGCATTCTGGTCTCTTGCCAAAGCTATTGGCCGCAACTTTTGCCCATCTCTGCTCCCACCTCTGTCCAAACCAGATGGTTCTGTTGTCACTTCAGCCAAGGATAAAGCTGACCTGCTAGCATCCCATTTTTCTTCCAACTCATGTATTAATGATCTTGGTAAAACACCTCCCACCATTCCCAACATGCTCCATTCAATGCCCCCTGTGGTCTTCCGTCAAAAGGATGTCAGAAGGATTTTGACAAATCTTGATGCTAAGAAAGCTCCAGGTCCTGATGGTATTTCTCCACTTGTTCTCAAAACCTGTGCTCCTGAACTTACTCCTATTCTTTGCCGCCTTTTTTCACTTTCTTATTCCAAAGGTGTTTTACCTTCTGCTTTGAAATTTGCTCATATCCAGCCAGTTTCTAAAAAGGGTGACAAATCCCTCCTATCCAATTATCATCCCATTGCAATTACTTCTACTCTTTCTAAAGTAATGGAGAAATCAATTAACCGCCAACTCTTAAACTACCTAGAAACCTTCCATCTGATCAACGATCGCCAGTATGGATTCCGTCAGTGTCGATCCACTGGTGATATTCTGGCTTATGTTACCCATTTATGGACTAATTCAATGGAAAGGTTCGGTGAAACACAAGTAGTTGCTCTTGATATCTCAAAGGCTTTCGATCGCGTTTGGTATAAAGGTCTTCTAAACAAGATTCCATCTTATGGTTTGCCAACTGTTTTTAGTAATTGGTTATCCAGTTTTCTCTCTGATCGCTCACTGAGGGTGATGGTAGATGGCTCTCTGTCTTCCAACTTCTCCATTAATGCCGGTGGCCCCCAAGGTGCAGTTCTTTCCCCCACTCTTTTCCTCTTGTATATTAATGACCTTCTTCCATTGACTGGAAATCCTATCCATAGTTTTGCCAATAACAGCACATTGCGTTCCTCGTTTATTCATTCAAATGCCGTTTTCTGGAACAACCTTCCTTCATACGTATTTCCTGAAAATTACAGTCTACAGAAGTTCAAGTCCAATGTCAACAAATATCTTCTTTTGTCTTCTCAACCTCCAACCCAAGCACGGTACTAAGTACTATATGTTCTAATACCTCTCGTGTTTGGGGTTTACATAAAAAAAAAAAAATAAAGTTTGTTAGCTACCTGAGCAGGATCATCAACAGTTGAACCATCGATATCAAACAATATCGATGGTTCAACAATATCAATGGTTCAAATCGATATGAACCATTATAATGCCAACCAATGACTACACAGTAGTCATTGGTTGGCATTATTAAGAGGTAATAGTAGCAATGAATCGTTTAAAGATGGAAGAAATTTGTAAGGAAAATAAAACGTTGGTTGATTTTTTGATGAAAACTAAATTAATAAAAATTTCGTTCTGTTAATTAAAACAATTAATTTGTTCTACATTATGTTTTTTTTCTCATTATTAAAAACAGATTTTTGGAGTTCATGAGTGTTTTTACTATATTGTTGATTTAGGTTTGGTTACGAAAAAAGGAAAGGTTTCTTTATTTTGAATTATATTTCGTAGCCTGACCTGAAATGGTAGGTTAGTAAATAATAAAAAAGGTTTTCTTATATTTTGTGACCTAACCTTAAATGTTAGGTTAGGAAATAATAGGAAAAGAAATAAAGATTCTTTATATATATATATATATATATATAGTGAATAGCTATTGAGGTGTTGACTGACATTACGATACGTGTGTATCCGCACAAGTGTCTTTAAAAATAAAAGTACAGTAATAAAAAATGAATATTTTGTTAACAAGCAATTTATGCGATTGTCCACTCATGATTCTAAAGAAAAAAGGTTAGGTTACCCCCTCCACTTCGGGAGGGGTTCAATCTCCCATGGGATTCAAGTGGAGGTAACCTGACCGCCTTTTATCACCATTATGGAAAGCGTTCATTAGGGCAAGTTACCATTGAGGTAAGTGACCATTAGTGCTTCTGAGTGCTACTAAAGTGATACTAAACAAATGTCATCAAGTGTTCTGTTCACGCACCAATCAGCACATCATTTGCCACGCGTACCTATCAATCAATATATTGCTCTCGACTTCTGTTCCAGACCGATAACACCTACTGTTTGTTTACTGAGTGAGCAGTGCTAGAGTATCAGGAGACGAATTTTCCGTGTAAGTTATCCGACGTTTCTCGTCATTCTCATGTTGTCTTTCTTTACCTTTGCCATTAAAAGTACTATATTTCGCAATATTTTGTTTCTATGATTTTATACTAGGTATACAAACGTAAACTATCTGGTTTTCTAATTTCTTTGTAATTATATTACTCTCTTTATAATTTATATAGAATTAAATTCTCTGTAGATATAATCGAATATTTGTAAGTTTCTTTTTCTTTGATATTTTTGTTATATTTACTCTATTATTTAAATTATTTTATTAATAAATATATGCAAATAGTAGACCATCACAATAGTAATTTTTATAAATTCATAAAGAATGCAGAGGCACAGCATAGGAGGTGTGCATAGGGGGAAATTTCCCCGGGGCGCTGAACTTCAGGGGTGCAAACTGAAGGAATTATCTATGACAATTAGGGGTGCCAGGAAGATATGGTGCTCCCGGGTGTCAAAAACCCTAGTTACCCTACTGAAAGATTGACTACCTGCATATAATGTGGGTGTACTTATAGCACTTTTGCCCCAGGTATAGGATTGCCTGGTTCTGGCTCTGGCTTGTCTTGGTAAGAGTACCCTTTTATTCCCTTCCAATCTCATTACCATTCTCTGCTCATGTTCCAGCAAATCTATATTCTTCCTAAAACAAGGCCTCTCCGCATCTTGAGTATATAGTACTCAAGATGTAGCCTAACCAGATAATCACTTCCTTGTCCCTGCTAGCAAAGTTCCTGTATATTATTAGCATCAGCATTAATAGAGGCATATGATGGAAGAATGCAAGATTATACAGCATTGGCCAAAATAAAAATAAAAAAATAACCTTCCCATTTCACCTATCTATTCATTCCACAAGTTTGTTCAATTCTTCCTTGAATTTATTTAAGTTATTAACTTCCAAAACAATAGATGGAATTTTTTACAGTAATCAATCAACCATCCACCTGCTAAAGGAAATTTTCCACATAGCTGTTCTGCAACTATCAATTTGAATTTATGCCACCTCAAGTGAATAACCTCAGCAAGAGGAAGAATCCCATCAGCATTGAACTTGCTCAAACCATTCCAAGCCTTATATACCTTGATCAGATCACCTCATAGGTGCCCAAGTCTCCAGAAGCTGCAATTTGCAAAACTTAAGCCTTCCTTGGTAAGAACAACCCTTTGTTCCCCTCACCAATCTCGTTGCTTGCCCTTCTCAGTACTCATTTCAGCAGCTCTACATCCTTCCTAAAATGAGGCCTCCAGACCTGTATGCCATATTCAAGGTGTGGCTTGATCATTACCTTATACAAAGGGATATTCACCTCCTTAACCCAGCTAGCAAAATTCCTGTATATCACTGACAAGTCCCCACGAGCTGCTCTGACAGACAGTTTGCACAGTGTACATCATAGACCAAGCTCCTCTGGATTAAATTTGCAAGTGTTTGCAATCCTGCCCAGACATACTAGGGAGTACATGTTGAGAGCTTTATCAATCAATTTGTCCCTGGAGAGACTGTGCAAGGCTCATGTGGTAGAATTTTTCGCAGCATGGCCTGTGCTTGTTAACAGGAGAGACTGTTTTTACAGAGATAGAATACACTTAAATAGACGGAATGCAAGAATATTCGCTGATGCAACCAAGGCAGTGCTGGATGGGTCTGAAAACTGACAGGCTTGGGGGGGGGGAGATATACAGACTCATTAACTAGACTGGAGGCGAGGGAATGCGATTCTTGCACTACTTCTACAGAAACGTGCAACAGCCTAGAAAGCAAGACATCGGGGATTTCAAGCCCTGCAGTGGGTGATGTTTAAACAAGCAAATACATGGACTGTATTAGTGTAAAGAAGAGTAAGGACAAGTGTGTGTATACTTGAATGTACACTAATGCTTAGAGCATAGTAAATACATTGGATGAATTTTAAGTACATACAAATTTTAAGTACATACAAGCTGTCATATGCACAATTGTGGGAATATAAGGGACACAGGACACATAAGGGATGCAGAATTTTAATGTGGAGAAGTACAATATGCAGTATGTACAAAAAGGGCAGACAAAAGAGGATGGGTGGGAGGTCATGCTCTTACTTAAGAAGCATATTAAATCTAATTACTGGGAAACCAAAAATGAGAGGAATCTGTTATTACTTGTTTAGCAAGCAACTAAAGAAATAAATCAAAGTGGGCCAGTAAATCAGTATGTCTTATAATGTGGGATTTTAACTTCCCAGATATTGATTGGAACTAGTGGTATGGTCACTAACACACTCGTAAGACTTTCTGAATTTACTGGATGACTGTTTTTTACAGTAGAATCTTAGAGAAGAAACAAGTGGAAGCAATACTCTGGATCTGATTTTAAGCACTAATATTATGCATTAAGGACCTCCAAGTAAAAGACCCTCTTTGGTGGCAGTGATCACAATGTGCTGATGAGGGGCTTACTTAAAAGACAACCTCTGTCAAGGGTAAAGGGAAGGAATTCTGCTTCCATAAGGGTGACTACACTGGTCTTAGTTAGTTTTTAAATTCCATCCAGTTGGACAATCTGACGATGTAGTAGTAGTAATGGCATGTGATGCAAGAAAGCAAGTGTATGAGCTTATGCAGCATCAGCCAAAAAAAAAAAAAGAAAAAAAAAAAAAAAAATCACACCATTCCCTCCAAATGCCTGTCCAGTTCCTCCATAAATTTATTCAACCTATCAACTTCCACAACGACAGATGGAAGTTTGTTCCAGCAATTAACCACCCGCTGGCTAAAGGCAAATTTCTGCACATCTATTCTACATCTGTCTTTTCTTAATTTGAATTTATGCCCCCTTAGGTTCGTAATCTAAACAAGTGGAAGGATCCCATTAGAATTCAGCGTGCTCAACCCATTCAAGGCCTTATACAAAGAGCAATTCTAAATGTGAAGCATTCATAGTAATCATAGAAGCTACTAGGCTGGCAATATGAACTAAGAAATATCATTCCAGGATTACACCTACACTGATGTCAGATGAACTGTTTGTTGGTTGGTATTTGTTTCTAGGAGCATTAGCAACTAAGGCCATATTGCTCCGGGAATATGCGGTGGTCATTCCCTGACCTTTCCACATCCTATGTATTTGGTGGTGACGGGCTCGAACCTAGATCTAATCAAGAAGCATGTGTTACGCACTGCTGCTCCTTCCCACCTGGCAACGGAGGCACGTGCCATTGGAGATAAATTGCTGCTATGGATAAATGGATGGTTGAGTGGGAGAAGACAGAGAGTGGTAATCAATGGACACTTCTCTCATGGACTAATGTTATTATGGAGACCCTCAGGGTTCAGTGTTGGGTCCATTGTCGTAGTAGTAGTGGCATGTGATGCAAGAAAGCAAGTGTATGAGCTTATGCAGGATCAGCCAAAAAAAAAAAAATTCTCACCATTCCCTCCAAATGCCTGTCCAGTTCCTCATTAAATTTATTTAACCTATCAACTTCCACAACAACAGATGGAAGTTTGTTCCAGCAATACCACCCGCTGACTAAAGGCAAATTTCCGCACATCTATTCTACATCTGTCTTTTCTTAATTTGAATTTACGCCCCCTTAGGTTCGTAATCTGAACAAGTGGAAGAATCCCATCAGAATTCATCAGTCGTTTTCTGTATTTATAAATGATATTGATGTTGGTATATCAGGCTTAATGTCCAAGTTTACAGACGATATAAAGGTTGGCAGGATTGTTCAGGGCACTATAAAGGTTGGCAGGGTTGTTCAGGGTACGCTGCTGCAACAGGATCTAGAAAAGTTGAGCAGATATGCTGAGAGGTGGCAAATGAAGTTTAACATTAACAAATGTAAAGTACTACATATGGGAAGCAGTAACCCCAGAGTAATGTATCAATTCTGTGGTACTAGACTGACAGTGGTAGAGAATGAAAAGGAGCTGGGGATAATTGTGCTAGCAGATATGAAGTTTTCTGAACAGTGCAGACGGTGTGCAAGAGTAGCACATGGTGTCTTGTCAATGATATACAAGAATTTTTCTAGCAGGGATAACGAGGTGATTATCCCCTTGTATAAGGCAATGGTCAGGCCAAACTTTGAGTACTGTATACAAATCTGGATGCCTCATTTTAAGAAGGATGTACAGCTGATGGAAAAAGTACAGAGAAGGTCAACAAGATTAGTGAATGGAATGAAGGGTTAATCTTACAAAGAAAGGCTTAGGTTTTGCAGATTACAGTGTCTGGAGACCAGGCACCTGCGAGGTGATCCGATTGTGGTGTATAAAGCCTTGAATGGTTTGAGTATGCTCAATCCTGACGGGATTCCTCTCAGAGTAATCAGCTGAGAAGGTTTTTTTTTTTTTAAGTAAACCCCAAACACAGAGGTATTAGAACCTATAGTACTTAGTACCGTGCTTGGGTTGGAAGATGAGACGGCGAAAGAAGATACTTTTTGACATTGGACTTGAACTTCTGTAGACTGTAACTTTCAGGAAATATGTATGAAGGAAGGTTGTTCCAGAAAAAAGCAGTTGAATGAATAAAGGAGGAAGATGAAAAATTGGTTGTGTGAGTTTGAATTTGGACAGTAAATGGATGTTGGCTGGTGGCGGCACGTGTTTTGACTGTTTTGAAAGAGAGAGTGGGAATTATAGAAGCCAATTCAGAAGAACAGTGCCCATGGAAGTATCTGTAGAAGAGGCATGCAGCAGAAGGAGTAGATCAATGAGACAGCAAGTGGAGAGACTCTGTTAGAGATGAATCATTAATTAACCTAACTGCTCTCTTCTGAATGGAATCAAGAAGCCTGAGTGAGGTTTGGGGGCACCACCCCAGATGTTGGATCAATATTCCATGCCAGGGCGGATTTGCGATTTATACGGAGTAAGCAACTGTTTAGAAGAAAAGTAACGCCAAGAGCGAAAGAGAAAACCAAGTTTTTTAGATGCAGAGGAAGCAATATTTGTAATGTGCTTGTGCCAAGAGAGATTGGAAGTCAGGGTAATCCCCAAAAGAGATATTTCATTTTGCCTAGAAATCGGAGTGTCACAAAAGATAAGCATAGAATCAGAAGAATCCTTTTTGCGAGATATAATACAAGACTGAGTTTTAGAAGGATTGAAATCAACCAAGTTGTCTTTGCCCCACTGGAGATTTACCTGAAGATCGGCATTTAAGGAATTGGTAGCAGATTTTCGAGAAGTTGAAGCTGATTGAACAGGGCAAGGTTTCTCAAAATGGAAAGTGGAATGCAATTTGCTATCATCGGCAAAACTATGGATAGGATTTCCAGTCAATGGAAGAAGGTCATTAATATACAAGAGGAAAAGAGTGGGGGAAAGAACTGCACCTTGGGGGCCACCGGCATTAGTGGAGAAGTTGGAAGACAGAGAGCCATCTACCATCACCCTCAGTGAGCGATCAGAGAGAAAACTGGATAACCAATTACTAAAAACAGTTGGCAAACCATAAGATGGAATCTTGTTTAGAAAACCTTTATGCCAGACACGATCGAAAGCCTTTGAGATGTCAAGAGCAACTACTTGTGTTTCACCGAACCTTTCCACTGAATTAGTCCATAAATGGGTAACATAAGCCAGAACATCACCAGTGGATCGACACTGATAGAATCCATACTGGCGATCGTTGATCAGACGGAAGGTTTCTAGGTAGTTTAAGAGTTGGCATTTAATTGATTTCTCCATTACTTTAGAAAGAGTAGAAGTAATTGCAATGCGACGATAATTGGATGGGAGGGATTTGTCACCCTTTTTAGGGACTGGCTGGATATGGTCAAATTTCCAAGCAGAGGTTAAAACACCTTTGGAATAAGAAAGCAAAAAAAGGTGGCAAAGAATAGGGGTAATTTCAGGAGCACAGGTTTTAAGAACAAGTGGAGAAATACCATCGGGACCTGGAGCTTTCTTAGCATCAAGATTCGCCAAAATCCTTTTGCCGGAAGACCACAGGAGGCATTGAATTGAGAATGTTGAGAATGGTGGGAGGTGTTTTATCAAGATCATTAATATATGAGTTGGAAGAAAAATGGGATGCTAGCAGGTCAGCTTTATCCTTGGCTAAAGTGACAACAGAACCATCTGGTTTAGACAGAGGTGGGAGCAGCGGTGGGCAAAAGTTGCAGCCAATAGCTTACGCAAGGGACCAGAATGCTTGGTTACCATTAGGGCAAGAAGCAAGTTTCTACTCTTAGCCTGTTCAAACTCTAGTTTGGACTGATTAATAACTGCTTTACAATTGTTGTGAGCTTTGGTGTAGGCAGAAAATGAAACTGAAGAATTAGAAACAAGCCAATTACGATATGCAACATTCTTCTCTTGAACAGCCTTAGCACATTTATTGGAAAACCAAGGTTTAGATGAAGGACGAGATTTTAAAGTGGAGTGTGGGATAAAGGATTCCATTCCTGCAAGAATAATTTCACTGACACAATCTGAGCAAACATTGACATCAGACGTTTTGAAACAGTAATCCGACCAAAGAAAAGAAGAAAAGAAATTTCACAGGTCATCCGATTTTGCATTCTTGTAATGCCAAACAACACGAGGTTGGGAATAGCCATGAGATAAAGGTTCCATTGGAGAAGAGACAATCACCACGTTGTGATCTGAGGTGCCTAAAGGACCTCTCACTTCGACCGTGTACTTAGAAGGGTTGTTTGTGAGAAAAAGATCAAGCGTGTTGGCTGTATGATTAGGATTGTCTGGTATCCTTGTAGGTAAATGAAAAATCTGTGCAATGTCATTAGTAATTGCAAAAGCCTCAAGCATCTCGACCATCTGGGTCGGTGTGACTTGAAAACGAAAGCCAGCTGGAGTTGTCAACATTAAAATCACCAAGGAAAATTACCTCTCTCTTAGGAAAGTTGGACTGGAGAAAGTCAAGTTGCAAAGAGAGGAAGTGAAAGAGCTCCAAGTGATTAGTGGAGTTGGGAGAACAGTAGACACAACAGATGAATTTTACAGAATGAGGTAGAGAGTTTTTAAGCCAGAGAAGATCAAAGAGGATAGATTCCAAATTGCCAGGTCTCTGACAGGGAATATCAGATCGGACATATGCACAAATACCACCTTTGAGGCGAAAGGAATCATACAGTGAATAATTTGGGCATTCGAGATGAGCAGTAGTTGAATCAACCGATAACTGAGATTCTGTCAGAAAAAGTACATGGGGTTTGGCAGACTGCAAGTGGAAATGGACATCGTTAAGATTAGAATTGAGAGGGTAGGACATAAATTCAAACTAAGGAGAGAGAGTTGTAGGACTGAGGTGCGCCTTTAACCAGCAGGTAGTTGATTGGTGGAACAGACTTCCATGTTTTGTTGTGGAAGTTGATAGCCTAAATAATTTTTTTTTTTTTTTTGGCTGATGCTGCATAAGCTTACTTTCTCGCATCGTATGTCTCTGCTAAAGCTAATATCAACTGGTTTTTCTATCCACTAATAAATGATGTTGGTGCAATTACCAATCATCTTTTTGACGCAATCTCCTCTACTGTACAAGTATTTATGTACTTTTAAGTAAAAAGTATTGACTTACGACAGTCATTACTGCTAAATCCAATAGAAAGAATAGTGTAGAAAAAATATCATGGCAACACAGAAGTGACATTAAAAAAATTATCACAAAGCAGCACACTTAATATGTCCAATCAATATAACATAGTTTCACTGTGTGATGGCAACTTGAAACCATTTTGGAATATTAAAGGCATCCAATAATTGCTCAATCAAGGTTATAGACACCATGGCATGCCTACAGTTTATAATAAAATTAAAACAGATCTATTCTCTCATGTTCTGAGCAGACTGCAGGTTCTTTTTATGAATTTACAGTAATTAAGGATGATACAGTTTATAATAGAGTTCAGTGTCGGGCCTACTTTGTTTATTTATCAATGATACTGATGAAGGTATATCAGGCTGAGTGTCGAAGTTTGCAGATGATACAAACGTTGCCAGGGATGTTAATGACAGTAATGGCAGTGTGCTACTGCAATGGGATCTAGAAAATTTGGGCAGATGGGCTGAAAAGTGGCAACTGAAGTTTAACGTTGACAAATACAAAGTACTGCTTATTGGTAGAAGTAACCCCAGAGGAACGTACCAACTGTGTGGTACTACACTTCGCATGTTAGAAAATGAAAAAGGCCTGGGAGTAATTGTGCAGTCAGATATGAAGTTTTCTGAGCAATGCAGACAGGACTTTTGCTAGCAGGGATAAGGAGGTGATTATCCCTTTGTATAAAGCAATGGTCAGGCCACGCCTTGAGTACTGCATACAGGTCTGAGGCCTCATTTTAGAATGGATGCAATTTACCAAGAGGGGCTTAAGTTCTGCAAATTGCAGTGGCTGGAGACTAGGCACCTGAGAGGTTATCTGATTGAGGTGTATAAGGCCTTGAATGAGAGGAGCACACTGAATTCTGATGGGATTCTTCCACTTGCTCAGATGACGAACCTAAGGGGGCATAAATTTAAACTGAGGAAAGACAGTTGTTATAAAATAAATGTGCGGAAATTGCTGGAACAAACTTCCATGTTTTGTTGTGGAAGTTGATAGTGTAAATAAATTCAAGGAGGAACTGGACAAACTTTTAGAGGGAATGGTTGTGTGATTTTTTTTTTTTTTATTTTGGCTGATGCTACTTAAGCTGATACGCTTGCTTTCTTGCATCACATGCCTCTATTACTAAAAAAAAAAAAAAAAAGGATGGAATCCTCCTCAACAATTCATGCTGAGGGAAATGGACCATAATCTGCCACACTGGTCCAGTGCAGGTTGGCAGACTGACCATATTCAGCAGTCAGGGGCTTGAACCCCAGTCTACTCAAAGAGCATGTGCTACTGCACCCCCGCTCCTGACCACTCGGCTACAGAGGCCGCCTCTATTACTATTACATCCCAACTGGCACAGGTGATCTTGCTCAAAGTGTAGAGAAACGATAGACAGGATAGAAAGAGCGTCACATTCAAAAAACACAAAATCTAAACAAGTGCATCCAGCTGACATGGGTGGACAGTGCAATGTTGAGTCAGTTTGGTGTGACATAAGCAGTAGGAAAGCAAAACTTGAGTAAGAGTGTGTTATAGGCCCAATGACTGATGAGTACAATGAACAACTATGCAGAGAAATACAATGGGCCAGTAAATCAGGTTGTCTTATAATGGGGGATTTTAACTTCCCAGATATTGAATGGAACTTCTGGATTCATCACTCGTAACTAGCAAGGCTTTTGTGGATTTATTGGGTGATTGCTTTCTACAGCCGCATGTTTGAGAGGCAACTAGAGGGAGTAATACTCTTGATCTGATTATCAGCAGTGATTCTTCATGCATTAAGAATCTGCAGATAAAGGAACCCCTAGGTGGCAGTGATCCAGGGCTGGGGAGTAGAAGTAGGAGTAAGAGGTTTTTACAGGAATAGGAGTAGGAATAAGGTGTAACAAAATATATTTGTTACTCCTTATTCTTGTTATTATATTGTACATGCAAACACTAAAAAACAATTTTATTATATTGCACTGTCTAATTTAAATTTTAAAAATTTTTATCTTTTGTTTTAGGTAATATGAATTTGTAAGCCTGTTAAAGTTAATTTTGAGATAAACAACTTAATTTAATTAGTCTAAAATGGAACAAAAGAAAGCTGGAGTATTTGAATACTTTGATTTATTTCAAGAAAAAAATGTCTTCATATGTGAATTGATGAATGGAGATAAGCCATGCAATTCAGAAATCAGCGCAGGGAAAGGAAAAGGAGGCTATGCACCCACCATGTGCATAGCCTGGTGGGTGCATAGCCTCCCACCAATTTAAAATGCCATTTAGAGCACTTGGATCCAAAACAATTCAAGCTTATGGAGGAAAAGGAAAGCAACAAAAAAGCCATCAAGTTCTAGCACAGGTTGTAAAGTAGAAGCAAAAAATATTCTAACAAAGTACTTTGAGACTATAGCAATTACTATAGCAATTGCTATAGCAATACTTATTATAGCAATGACAGCTGCTAAATTCAAAGGGTGTATTATTGAACTTGTAAAGAATGGACTACCACTTAGTGTATTCTCTTCTCCAGGTTTTATTGGATTGAGTGGTGAAATGGCAGCCAAACTGAAAGTATCTTTGGAACGACATAATATTAGGAAAATAATATTAGAGGAAGCTAAAGGGAAAGTATATTCATCTGAAGATGGATGCATGCACCCGTCAACGGGTAAACTGTTTTGGAATAAATGTCCAGTTTGTGAATGAAAATAAAGAAACGACAATACGTACTTCAGCACTTAAAGATACCAAAGCGCAACATACAAGCAAACAGGTTTGCAAATTGATTGAAAATGTGCTCAAAGATTTTTGAATTAAGAAGGAAAATATCTTGACAATAGTCACAGAAAATGCATCGAACATGATAAAAACTATTGAGAAGCTTAATGAGGAAAGGACAGATTTTGAATCAGGAGAAAGCTGTGTACAGTGATTTAGAAAAGACCTTGGATGCTATTGCAAACAATTTCATTGGTTTCACTTTCCCCAACATCAACATATAACATATGAGGCGTGGTGTGCATACTTTACAGCTCGCAATCTGTGATGGTCTGAAAGGAGCTCATGCAGCTAATCTCATAAGTAAGTTGCACCAGGTTGCTGTGGCTGCTCAATTCCCCAAGATTGATGCTATTTTTAAAAGGTGCTGTGGAAAAGGAGCTCTAATTGATCAAGCTACTAGATGGGGCAGTGTTTATTTAATGATCAAACGTATTTTGGAATTAAAGCCTCTATTTATTGATATGGCAAATCCTGAAATAACTTTATCTGATCATGAATGGGAAAAGTTAAGCAGCTTGAAAGATTACTTTGCCACATATATAATGCGACTTTAAAGTTCCAAGAGTCTTACTGGATCATTCTACAAAGATCATTCTACCTGGATCATTCTACAAAGAATGAAAAAGTTTAATCTTCAAGTTTTCCCAAATTGGTGGTCTCATTGCTGATGGAATCAAACAGTCTATGGAGTGCAGAGAAACTAATTTAATAGAAAATCATATCTTATTAGCAGCAATTTATGTTGATCCAAATTATAGAATTTTGCTATCAGAGGATCAGGTAGCCAGAGGAAAAGCTGCACTACTTGATTTAAGTGAAAAAATAACAGGATTAAAGCAAGGAGATTATGTGGCCTCCCCTGAGCTTGACACATCACCTTCTTCTCCTAGTTCAGAATTTGATGAATGTGATTTTGAAAAACAGCTTGATCACCAAGAAAAAATAAAAAAGACGCATTCAAGCTAGTAATACAAATACCAACAAAGGAGAAGCTGCAGCGCTGGAAGCAACCAGTTACGAGAAGTTCCGCTTTGATTTCTATCAAGCTTTAACTTTAGTGGAGAAAGTAGGTCGTCCATCAAAGTTACAGGTGATAGATGCAATAAAAACATAACCACTAATAGTTCAAGATGCAGCCTTTTGCATTACTGCTCTACCACCTACCCAAGTCAGTGTTGAAAGGCTGTTTTCAGCACTCAAAATAATAAAATCTGATTTACATGCTTCCATATTGTTTTTGAGAACTAACTCAATCTAAAAGACAATGTATAGTTTAGTTTTAACTAGTTTTTTGCTCTTTTTGTATTAAATAAAATTAAAAATTAGCATATCAGTGCATTGCATTGAATAAATGTTTGTATCAAATATATATTGTGTAATTTAAATTTGAATTAAATAAAAAAAATATAGCTACAGCCATTTGAATTCTGAATAGTGATTACCATATAATCATAATGTAATCAGAATTCCAAAAAGTAGCCTGATGAGTCATGTGGCAATGACGAAATATTTTTTATTGAGGAGTATAATAGGAGTAGGAGTAACATTAAGAAAAAATATCTTACTCCGGAGTAGAACAAGGAGTAACCCCAAAATCACCACTACTCCCCAGCCCTGCAGTGATCACAGTGTACTGATGTGGGATTTACTTAAAAATATAATTACCATCAGGGGTAAATTTTTTGCTTCGTAAAGGCGACTACAGTGGTTCCAGACAGTTTTTAAATTCTATACAATGGGATCAACTGATGATGATGTTACCAACATCAAATTCTAGATGGGAAGCATTCAAGGAAGTAATCGTGGAAGCTACTAGGCCTTTTGTCCCAACTAAGAAATATTGTTCAAGGTTTAGGCCTAAATGGATGGCAGATGAACTAATGAGACTCATGGCAGAGAGGAAAATGCATGGGGAGCATGTTCTTCTCTGGCACATTATCAAGTGACACTGAACACTACGGTAGTTATAAGCTAGTCTGGTGTGTAATCACGTTACAAAGGAGGTTAGGCAAGTGAAGGCAGATGAGAAATCTTTGGCAATGGATGCAAAGAAAAACAGCCGCGTCATCTTTACTTATGTAAACTCTAGAAGGAAGGGCATGAATCAGATTGGTCCACTCGATATCCATGATTCAATTTTTGATGAACCTGCTGAGGTAGCTGACAAGCTGAATGAGTAATGCATCTACATTCACACATGAGGAATTCTTTAGGGAAGTGGCGGCAAGAAGCTTATCAAACTCCAGCAGGGAATTACATGATTTTGCAATAACTGAGAGCAAAGAGGAGGAGAAATTGTTGAAACTGAACATAAAAAAGGAATCTGGAGTGGATGGGATCTATCCTGTTACATTAAAGGAGGCAGCAAAGGAAGTAAGAAACCCTTAACCATAATTATGAAAGCTTTCTTGGATTCAAGGGAGGTCCCCATGGACTGGAGATGTGCAAATGTGTACCCAATTCACAAAGGGAGATCAAAGGGTGACACAAGTAATTACAGACCTGTTTGTTTAACTTCTGTTCCAGGGAAAATAATGAAGTCACTGATTAAAGAAGCACTGCAGGATATCTAGACAAGGCTGCAGAAATAATTCAGACACAGCATGGATTTTTCAAGGGTAAGTCTTGTCTGAGAAGGATTTGACAAGGGTAAGTCTTGTCTGACAAATCCGACTGGATACTATTATGTGGTCACAAAGGAACTGGATGCAAAGAATAATTTTGATATCATATACTTGGATTTTAGGAAAGCTTTTGATATTGTTGCACAGGGAAGACTACTGTACAAATTGGAGCATTATGGCATTAAGGGCAAGTTGCTACAATGAATAAAAGGGTGGTGGAGTGGGAGAAGACAGAGAGTGGTAATGCTCTTCATGGACTAGTGTTATTAGTGGAGTCCCCCAGGGTTCGGTGTTGGGCCCAGTGTGGTTTTCTGTATTTATCAATGATATTGATGAAGGTATATCAGGCTTAATGTCTAAGTTTGCAGACGATATGAAGGTTGGCAAGGTTGTTAATGACAGTAATGATAGTATACTACTGCAACAAGATCTAGAAAAGTTGAGCAGATGAGCTGAGAGGTGGCAATTGAAATTTAATATTGACAAATGTAAAGTATTGCATAGAGGTAGCAGTAACCCCAGAGGAACATACCAACTGTTTGGAACTACATTCAGGATAGTAGAGAATGAAAAGGACCTGGGAGTAATTGTGCAGTCAGATAGCTCATGGTGTCTTGTCAATGATATACAGAAATATCGTCAGCAGGGAGAAGGAGGTGATTGTCCACTTTGTACAAGGCAATGGTCAGGTCACACCTTGATTACTGCATACAGGTCTTGAGGCCTCATTTTAGGAAACATGTTGAGCTGCTGGAACAATTTCAAAGAAGCACAACAAGATTAGTGAGTGGAACAAAGAGTTGCTGTTACCAAGAAAGGTTTAATTTCTGCAAATTGCAGAGTCTGGAGACTAGGCACCTGCAAAATGATCTGACTGATGTGCACTGAATGGTTTAAGTTGAATGGTTTAAGCAAGCTCAATGCTGATGAGATTCTTGCTCAGATTATGTGCCTGAGGGAGAACAAATTCAAACTGAGAAAGTCTTTTGTAAAATAGATATGCGTAAATTTGTCTTTAGCCAGTGTATGGTTGAATTCTGGAACACACTTCCACCTGTCCTTGTGTAGGTTGACAGCTTAAATAAATTCACTTTTGAAGTGAATGAATGGGTGATTTTTTTTTTTTTTTTTAGCTGATGCTATATAGGTTTCCTTTCTTGCATCATATGCTTCTACTAATGCTAAAAGCTTTGAAAATTGTCAAAAGACTTTTCTGCTGGCCCAGATACGATTTCACTTATACTCTGAAAAAAATCCGGGTCACAACTGAAATATATAATATTGTATAATTTATAATATTATAAATTATATAATATTCTTTCTATTAAGACAGGCACCTAAACCCTCACTTCAAAACAGTTAATATTATTCCAATCCTTAAAAGCAGTGCACGTTCATTAGAAAATCACTGTCCCGCCTGTCTTGTGAACTCACTGGTGAAAATTATGGACATGATCGTTCACAGCCGAGTTAGCCTATTTTTGGCACTTCATCTATAACAGTCAATGTGAGTTTACCAGAGGTTGCTCAACTATCACTTGCTATCTGGCAGCAGGTTTTTAGATACAGTCAACATAGTTTGACAGAGTGGTGTTATCTACACAAACATCACCAAGTCATTTGACAATGCTCCACACTTTCATTTCAGTTCTGGTCTATCATGCTTGATGAATTTCTATCAATGGACATAGGACTAGTGGACAGTATTGCCTATGCAGAAGATGTCATCCTAATCATAAAAGCAGATAGCAGGGCTTGTCTGGAAACACAGGCAAACTATGCCCTAGATAAGCTTCAATGTTGGGCTCACACATACATTTTCCTGTATGCATTCATGATGATAGGGGTCTAGCAGTATATTCTGCCACCTATGGCCAGGAGTTTCACTTCCCTGTTGGCCACACATCTCAGTGACTAGGATGTTAGTTTTATCTCCCTTTGTCTGGAATGCTGCAGACATCTTACATCTTGACGTGGGATCTCAACATCCATGTGGCAGACCTCGTGGGTTTTACCCATGACCTTTACTCCCCCAGTACACCCCTTCCCACTCTATCTCCATTTCTCTCTGGGTGGATGTTTCCACCTGCCCCACGTATTAATCCCTATTTCCACCCTCCCCCTTCACTACTCTAGTAATAGTATTTCTCACATAGCACAAGAAAGAAACAGGCTTTTGCTGCACTGGCAAAAAAAAAGAAAACCCAACCAAGACACAAATTATATGCATCCCTCTTCACACAGGTAACTATCCAATTGACCTTTGAATTTTTTCAAATTTCAGCCTCAACTACCTGTGAGGGGAAACTTGTTCCAGTGATCAACGACTTGCTGGCTAAAATCAAACTTCCTACAATCTAATCTAAACCTTAACCCTTGAAATTTTAATTTTTGACCCCTAGTTCTGGAATTGTTTAGAACAGTGAGAATTCCACCTGCATTCATTTTACTAATCCCTCTCATAGCATTATAAACCTCAATCAGGTCACCTCTGAGGTGCCTAGTTGCCAAGCTCTGTAAGCCCACATAATCGGAGTCTTATACTTACTTTAGGGATCCCTTTCCCTATAACTTTTCCCCTTTCTCTCTCCAGGTGGACCCCCCTCCCCTTCCCATCTCCCTTCTCATCTGGTGGACAAATCCACCCCCTCTTTTAATGCCTTCCTTGAGCAGGATGGGCATCCAGTTTCAGGGGTCCAAACTGTCACCCCTTTATCACTTGCATTTTGACCCCCTCGTTTTTCCCCCTTTCTTTCTTTCTGGACCCTCCCTGGGAAGCTCAACAAACAAGAGGGTTCACCCTACCAGAATCTCTTTCTTCCCACTGATCAGGCCCGCCTCTCCTTGGCAAAGGACAGTATCATCCACCCAGATGCACCGTTTCAAGACTTTTGGCCCCTTTTTGGTGGGTGGGTGAGTACCCTGTTGTTGCAATAGTGACAACTCAGTTATGGAACATAACTCTACAATATGAGAGATACCTGACAGTGTGCAATGGTTTAGTCTAAAAGACATTTCTTGGCTAAAGCCTCAGAGTATGAAGGAGTTTACTTATGCATGGGTTAATGCATAAGTAACTTCACAAAAGTATAACTTCATAAAATACCCACCGACAGAAGAGGGGCCACAAAGGCTTGAAACTGTGCCGTCTGGGTGGTGGTAATCTTGGTGAATACCACCGAGATTACCATAACAGAATACGTAACAACAGTCTTCTCCATCGATGAAGTGCTGCTTATTCGAGGTAGGGCAATACCATGGCAATTCATTGTGAAGGTATTCAAAATAAACCCCTTCATACGCTTTTAGTCAAGAAATATCTTTTAAGTTTTTTTTATGGTTCTATATTTCCAATGAAAATATAATGAAGCAGATCAAAAATGAACAGCATACTTTGAAAAATAATGAAATTAGTGATCATTTAATATTAAACAGATTTTAATTTAAGCATTAATTTTTTCCTTGATTATATTTAATTCAAGTATCAGCACATCTGTCTAAACAGTTAAACTAAAAGAGATATTGAAATGTATGTTTTCAAATTAATCATTAGCCAATTCAATAATAATGCTAAAAGTATTAAATTTAAACTATCCAACCTGAGTCTCTTCAAAATGCTTAGTGGCCAGCTCATTAATATCCTGATCACTAAGCATTATTCCAACTTTTTGTACTGCCTTTTCCATTTCTTCAGACTGCCTAGGTATAGAACAAAACTATGGCTACAATATGACAAAGCAAGTTTTAGTTGCTCAGTCAGAAAATAACTTAGAAGTGTCTAATAACTTAGAAAATTACTTTATCATTAAAACATAGCAGCAAAAACTTTCAAGATGGAAATATCAACTGGAAAAAAAAAGGGGGGGTAATTAGAAGTATGCTCAGAAGGTAAAATTCTAGACAAGTTGATAATTTTAAATGTTATTATTTAACATATCAAGATAAAAAAAAAATACAGATAACATAACAAATGTTATCTCTACCCTTCATCATTGCTATCTATATAACAATGAATATTTATACTTAACTGTTTTTATTATACACAGGCCTCCTTGGCCTGTGTATAATAAAAACATCCTGAGTGGTCAGGAGCGGGAGTGCAGTAGCACACGCTCTTTGAATATGGTCGATCTGCCAACCCGCACTGGACCAGCGTGGCAGATTGTGGTCCATTTCCCTCAGCATGAATTGTTGAGGAGGCTTCCATCCTGCGGTGGGTTGATAATGGCTGCACTTAAACTTTTACTCATTAATTTGCCATCATATTATTCAAAATGTGCTCTACTTTGAAGCCATTATCATTTCCCCAACCAACGATATAGGCTTCTAACTGCATTTTAATATAGATTATAGAAATACATCAAAAATGAAATTCTGTTACTTCTGAATAGCATGTAACTCTAGGTATAATTCCCATGTGCAAGTCCTGAATCATCTAGTATACCAGATATTCACATTCAGATGTGATGTAAGCAGTGGTTGAGGTGTGGCACCCACATATGGAGAATGCCACCCTCTAGGTTACTAAACAATACTAGGTGGTAGATGACTCTCATCAACTGGGACAATGACACCATTTAGCTTATTGGAAGCTTGAAGTGGTGGAACCTATGTTTAGTCTCCAGAGAAAAGCTACAACCATCCTCCCATTTCTTTCATTAACCAACATGATTGATATCTTTTGAGGTTATGATGGACATCATGGCAAGATCCGGTCTTCGTTACATTTCAAGTATACAGCAGTAAACAATGTTCGCAAGTGGCAGCTAGATAGTCCACCAGACTGAACCTATTGGTAATGCTCCAGAAGGCTTCCAGATCATGCTAGTGCATAATCTTGCTGCCTCTAATCTGACAGCTAGTGATGCGGGTGGGAGGGTTAAGACCACTTTATGGCAAGAAGCTAGGTATATTTTTGCAATGAGCACACCATATGATGGGGGGTGCGAGAGTACACATGAACAGGCGAAGTTTTTAAGGGCTCAATTAAATAGAGAATTTTTGTTTTTTATTGACTTAAATTGGCATATTAATTTATTTTTTAGAGTTGCTTTATATTTCTAGTAACAATACTTTAGTTTAATTTGAATTTAGATAGAGATTTTGTAGGTTATTACTTAGTATCAGTAAGGGTATAAAATCCACGTGTTGAACAGGTTTTGCAGCTCCCGCAAATGAAAGTTTTTAATTATACTTAGCCGCTTTTTTACTTAATTGTTAGATTAAATTATTTTCTATAAGTAGCTTATAGATCTAGTCAAGCTCCGTGGTTTAGTTTGAATTTAGATAGCGCGATTTGGAAATTAAATAACATCTCGTATCCGTAGATTAACCATCCATAACTTGTCACCATTGTTATATGATACAATGTGATGCACCGAACTACATAGCATAAGGTTTAACGGAAAACTAGATAGCGAGTATAGTAGTATCAATTAATCAGAAAAATTTATTAATCTTATTAAATTTCATTGTTAATTGAATTGTACTTTAACTAAACAAATATAGCGACCTAGTTTTTACAAACGTAACATCATAAATTAATACATATAAGTTGACAGGGGACAAGAAAGTCATATAACGTAACTCAGAGATAACATTCGATACCAAAATACATATATATATAATGTAATAACTGCATTGTGATATAAGTTTAGGGTTATATTTTGTATTGGAATTTTATTGAACTTAAATAGAAATCATGACTCAGACCAGAGCAGCAGAGTAAAAGGCTCAAACTAATGGAAGTGCTGTGGCTCAGGAGAGAACTGAGAGGGGCAGTTGTCCTCTGAATCACAGTCTATTGAAATGCACTGTTTGTGGAACAATCAGGAATAGGACACGATATTGCCAAGTGGAATGTCTTTGTGTGTGTGCGCGATGTAAGGAGTGCGAGGAACTAAATTACCAACTCGGCATTGTTATAGGCTTTTATGAGAGCTTGAAGGACAGGGTGGATGTCTAAGGATTTAAATTGAGGGCCCATCAAGCTCTCAGCTGACCACATCAATGCCAGAGCTTGCACTTGTCCCAAAGGAATTAGTTGTTGTAGGTGACTCTATTGTCGGGGAACCGAGGAACATATTGTGCAAAAAGGATAGATGGAACAGGACCAAGGAATGTCTGACAGGGACAAAGGTTGATGACGTAGAGAAGATATCATCTTTTAAGGGCACAAAGGGTGATATTGTTGTACACGTTGGCAATAATGGTATTAAGAGTAGGACACCGGCGGAATTACTTAACAAGTACAAGTCATGCTGAAAAAAAAAGCCGTGAGTTAGGGTTGAATTTGAAACTGTCTGCAATTCTGCGCAGACACGATAGGAGGGAGTATATGATGAGAGTCTAGTTGATCAATTCGGCCATGGAAAGATTGTGCAAGGCTCAAGGGATAGAATTTTTTTCAGCCTGGTCTGTACTTGTTAACAGGAGCGACTGCTTCTACAGGGATGGGATACACTTAAATAGAAAGGGTGCAAGAATATTTGCTGATGCTGTCGAGGCAGTGTTAGGAGAGTCGGAAAACTGCTGGCTTGGCGGGGATACATGAGTTAATAGATTAACAGTAGCCGCTGGCAGAGGTAAAAGTGATTCTTGCACTACTTCTATTGAAATGCAATTGAGCAGCAGCCTGGAGAGCAAGGCAATGGGGATTTCCAGGACTGCTGGGAGTCATAGTGGAACAAGTAAATACATGGGCTGTGTAACGGTAACTAAGAGCAGAAACAGGTGCATGTATACTTGCATGTACACCAATGATAGGAGTATAGTTAATAAATTCGATGAGCTTGAAGTGCTAGTCAAGACATCAAGGGCATATATTGTTGGGATATCAGAGACATGGTGTCACACAGACGTAAGCAGTGCAGAACTGGAATTTGGGGAGTACAATGTGTACAGAAAGGATGACAGGACAGGAAGGGAGGAGGGGTTATGCTGTTAGTTAAGAAACATGTAAAATATAAGGAAGTGCATCCAATTGATGCTGGTGAACAATGCAATGTTGAGTCTGTTTGGTGTGACATAAGCACTGGGAAAGTAAAAATGAGAGTGGTGTGTGTTATAGGCTTAATGAATCTGAAGAGTACAATGAGCAATTGTGCAGAGAAATAGAGTGGACCAGTAAATCAAAATGTCTTATAATGGGGGATTTTAACTTTCCAGATATTAACTTGTGGGTTTGGTCACTCGCACACCGGCAAGGCTTTTGTGAATTTATTGGATGATTGTTTTCTACAGCAGCATGTTCGGGATGCAACTAGAGGGAGTAATACTCTTGATCTGATTATCAGTAGTGATTCTTCATGTATCAAGAATCTGCAGATAGAGGAACCACTAGGTGGCAGTGATCACAGTGTGCTGAAGTGGGATTTACTAAAAGAGGTAACTACCATCAAGGGTAAAGGGAAGGGTTTTTACTTTCGTAAAGGTGACAACTGTGGTCTGAGACAGTATTTAAATTCTATATGGTGGGACCAACTGATGATGTTACCAATAGCAAATTCAAAATGGGAAGCATTCAAAGAATTAATCTTTGAAGCTAAGCTACTCATCTTTTCATACCAACAAAGAAATATTGTTCAAGATTTAGGCCTAAATGGATGTCAGATGAACTAATTAGACATGTGACAGAGAATAAAAATGCATGGGATACATATAAATTAGCATGTGATTGAGAATAAAAATGCATCGGATACATAAAAATTAACATGTCACACAGAAGCCTATGATAGATGTAAGCTGATGTGTAACCAAGTTACAAAGGAGGTTAGGCAGGAGAAGGCAGATTATGAGAAATCTTTGGCAAAGGATCCAAAGAAAAACAGCAAAGAGTTCTTTACTTATGAAAACTCTAGAAGGAAGGAAGGAATGAATCAGATTGCTCCACTTGATATCGATAGTTCAACTGTTGATGATCATGCTCAGGTAGCTAACAAACTAAATGAATATTTTGCATTGACATTCACACATGGGGAGTTATTCAGGGAGGTGAATGCCAGAGGTGTATTAAACTCTGGCAGTAAGCTAGATAAATCTTGTAATAACTGAGAGCAAAGTGGAGGAGAAATTGTTGAAGATAATCATAAGAAATGCACCTAGGGTGGATAGAATCTATCCAGTTATTAAAGGAGGCGGCAAAGGAAGTAAGCAAACCCTTAGCCATAATTATGAGAACTTCCCTGGACTCAAGGGAGGTACCCATGGACTGGAGATTTGCAAATATGACTCCAATCCACAAAGGAGGAGAATCAAAGGAAGACACAGGTAATTACAGCCCTGTTAGTTTAACTTCTGTTACAGGGAAATTAATGGAGGCACTGTTTAAAGAATCATTGCAGGATCATCTAGACAAATCTTCAGTTATAGCTTGGACACAGCATGGGTTTGTTAAGGGGCAGTCTTGTCTGACTAATTTGATTGGATACTATGATGTAGTCACAAAGGAACTGGATGCAAAGAATAACTTTGATATCATATATTTGGATCTTAGAAAGGCCTTTGATACTCTTGTACATGGAAGACTGCTGCACAAATTGGAGAAGTGGGGCATTGGAGGCAAACTGCTGCTATGGATAAAGGGATGGTGAAGTGGGAGAAGAGAGAGAGAGAGAGAGAGAGAGAGAGAGAGAGAGAGAGAAAATCAATGGACACTGCTCTTCGTGGACTAATGTTATTAGTAGAGTCCCTCAGTGTTCAGTGTTGGGTCCATTGTTGTTTTCTGTATTTACAAATGATACTGATGATGGTATATCGGGCTTAATGTCCAAGTTTGCAGACGATACGAAGTTTGGTAGGGTTGTTAATGACACTAATGACAGTAGACTGCTGCAACAGGATCTAGAAAAGTTGAGCAGATGAGCTAAGAAGAGGCAAATGAAGTTTAACATTGACAAATGTAAAGTACTACATATGGGAAGCAGTAATCCCAGAGTAATGTATCAACTCTGTGGTACCACACTGACAGTGGTAGAGAATGAAAAGGACCTGGGGATACTTTTGCAGGCAGATATGAAGTTTTCTGAGCAGTGCAGACAGTCTTCAAGAGTAGCTCATGGTGTCTTGTCTTGTTGGTGACTTGTAATGATATACAGGAATTTTTCTAGCAGGGATAAAGAGGTGATTATCTCCTTGTATAAGACAATGGTCAGGCCACACCTTGAGTACTGTATACAGGTCTGGAGGCCTCATTTTAAGAAGGATGTAGACTCGTTCCAACAGCTGTTAGAGCTGTTGGAACGAGTACAGAGAAGGGCAACAAGATAAGTGGACGCAACAAAGGGTTGCTCTTACAAAGAAAGGCTTAAGTTTGGCAAATTAGTGTCTGGAGACTACGCACCTGCAATTAGCATTTTAGCATTAGCATTTGATGCAAGAAAGCAAGCTTATGCAGCATCAGCCAAAAAAAAAAAAAAACCCACTTCCACTTCACCCCTCTGTTCTTTCAAAATACCTGTCCAGCTGAGCCTTAAACTTATTTAGGCTATCAACCTCCACCACAAGGAATGGAAGTCTGTTCCACCAACCAACCACCCGCTGGCTAAAGGCAAATTTCCGCACGTCTATCCTACATCTGCCTTTCCTCAATTTGAATTTATGCCCTCTCAGGTGATTTTTCTGAGCTAGAGGAAGAATCCCATCAGCATTGAGCATGCTTAAACCATTCAAGGCTTTATACACCTCTGTCAGATCACCTCGCTGGTGCCTAGTCTCCAGACACTGTAATTTGCAAACCTTAAGCCTTTCTTCGTAAGAACACCCCTTTGTTCCATTCACTAATCTTGTTGCCCTTCTCTGTACTCGTTCCAGCAGCTCTACATCCTTCTTGAAATGAGGCCAACAGAACTGTATACAGTACTCTAGGTGTGGCCTGACCATTGCCTTATACAATGGAATAATCACCTCCTTATCCCTGCTGGAAAAATCCCTGTATATCATTGACAATACTCCATGAGTTACTCTTGCAGCCCGTCTGCACTGCTCAGAGAACTTCATATCTGCCTGCACAACCACCCCCCAAGTCCCTTTCATTCTCTACCACTGTCAGTGTAGTACCACAGAGTTGATACATTGCTCTGGTGTTGCTGTTTCCCATGTGTAGTACTTTACATTTGTCAATGTTAAACTTCAATTGCCACCTCTCACAGCCCATCTGCTCAACCTTTCCAGATCCTGTTGCAGCAGCATAGTGTCACTATGCTGCTGCAACAGTAGTGTCCTTGACAACCCTGCCAACCTTTGTATCATCTGCAAACTTGGACATTAAGCTTAATATACCATCATCAATATCATTTATAAATACAGAAAACAGTAATGGACCCAACACTGAGCCATGAGGGACTCCACTAATAACATTAGTCCACGATGAGCAGTGTCCATTGATTACCACTCTCTGTCTTCTCCCCCTCAACCACCCCTTTATCCATAGCAGCAATTTGCCTCCAATGTCACACTGCTCCAATTTGTGTAGCAGTCTTCCATGTGCAACAGTATCAAAAGCCTTTCTACGATCCAAGTATATAATATCAAAGTTATTCCCTGCATCCAGTTCTTTTGTGACTGCATCATAGTATCCAATCAAGTTGGTCAGGCAAGACTTCCCCTTAACAAAACCATCTGTGTCTGAGCTATAACTGAAGTCTTGTCTAAATGATCCTACAGTGCTTCTTTAACCAGTGCCTCCATTAATTTTCCTGGAACAGAAGTTAAGCTCACAGGTCTATAATTACTTGTGTCAGCCTTTGATCCTCCTTTGTGAATTGGGGTCACATTTGCACATTTCCAGTCTATGGGTACCTCCCCTGAGTCCAAGGAAGCTCTCATAATTATGGCTAAGGGTTTGCTTACTTCCTTTGCTGCCTCCTTTAATATAACTGGATAGATCCCATCCACTCCAGGTGCCTTTCTTGTGTTTATCTTCAACAGTTTCTTCTCCACTTTACTCCCAGTTATTTCAAGATTCTGTAGCTTACTGCTAGAGTTGAATACACCTCTGGCATTCCCCTTGCTGAATAACTCCTCATGTGTGAATGTCGATGCAAAATATTCATTTAGTTTGTTAGCTACCTGAGCAGGATCATCAACAGTTGACCCATCAATATCAAGTGGACCAATCCGATTCATCCCCTTCCTTCTAGAGTTTACATAAGTAAAGAACTCTTTGCTGTTTTTCTTTGCATCCCTTGCCAAGGATTTCTCGTAATCTGCCTTCGCCTGCCTAACCTCCTTTGTAACTTGGTTGCATATCAACTTGTATCTATCATAGGCTTCTGTGTCATGTGTTAATTTGTAAGTATCCCATGCATTTTTCTTCTCTGCCATATGCCTCATTAGTTCATCTGACATCCATTTTGGCCTAAACCTTGAACAATATTTCTTAGTTGGTATGTAAAGCCTAGTAGCTTCCAAGATAAGTTCTTTGAATGCTTCCCATTTTGAATTTGCTGTTGGTAACATCATCAGTTGGTCCCACTGTATAGAATTTAAATACTGTCTCAGTCCATCATAGTTGCCTTTACGGAAGCAATAACCCTTCCCTTTACCCCTAATGGTAGTTACCTCTTTGAGTAAATCCCACTTCAGCACACTGTGATCACTGCCACCTAGTGGTTCATTTAACTGCAGATTCTTAATGCATGAAGAATCACTGCTGATAATCAAATCAAGAGTATTACTCCCTTTAGTTGCCTCCCGAACACGCTGATGTAGAAAACAATCATCCAATAAATCCACAAAAGCCCTGCTAGTGTGTGAGTAACCAGCCCCCAAATTCCAGTCAATATCTGGGAAATTAAAATCTCCCATTATAAGACTCTCTGATTTACTGGCCCCCTCTATTTCCCTGTACAGTTCCTTATTATACTCATCAGAGTCATTAGGCCTATAGCACACTCCTACTCTCAATTTTGATCTCCCAATGCTTATGTCACACCAAACTGACTCAACACTGCACTGTCCAGCGATGTCGACTGGCTTCACTTCCTTGGTTTTTATGTGTTTCTTAACTAATAGCATAACCCCTCCCCCCTTCCTATCCTGTCTATCCTTTCTGTAGATGTTGTACTCCCCAAATTGCAGTTCTGCATCCCTTATATCTGTGTGACACCACGTCTCTGATATCCCAACAATATCTGCCTTTGATGTTTTGAGCAATACCTCAAATTCATCAAATTTATTTACTAAACTGCTAGCATTGGTGTACACGCAAGTATACCTGCACCTGTTTCTATTCTTAGCTACCCTAACACAACCCATGTGTTTACTTGTACCGCAATGGCTCCCAGCAGTCTCTGAAATACCATGCATCTTGTTTTTCAGGCTTCTGCTCATTCTAATAGAAGCAGTGCAAGAATCTCTTTCACCTCTGCCAGTGGCTACTGTCAATCTATTGGTCTTTGTCTCCCCCCAAGTTAAAAGTGATCCAGTTTGCAACAGTGAATGGAAATCATGCTGCTGAATGTAAGTTTATTCCTCCTCCAACTGAGAAAAAAATCAGAGACTGGCTAAGGGAAGAAGAAACTGTACTGAAAACGCCACGGCAGAAGAAGGCCATTAGAGGCAAGTCAGCAAAATGGCTTAATTCAGAGAGGGAATTGAAGATATAGATTGAGGAGCAAAGGGCAATTGGAATTCCTGTGTCCACAAAGATGGTTCAGCAGGAGGCAAGAAGAATTGCTGATGAAAAAGAAGTTACTGATTTCAAAGGAGGACACAATTGGTGATTCAGGTTCATGAAACGAAATGGACTAAGCATGTGTACACGCACCAGACTTGTCCAAAAGATGCCTGAAAACTATGAGCAGATGGTCCTTGAATTTCATCGTTTTGTCATTCAATGTCGGAAGACACATCAGTTTGAGTTGGGACAGATTGCAAATATGGACGAAGTCCCCCCTTCAGTTTGATGTCCCAAGTAACAGAACTGTTGATAAGAAGGTGGTGAAAACTGTAACTGTGAAGACAAGTGGACATGAAAAGAGCCATTATACAGTTGTTCTAGCTTGATGTGCCAACGGAACCAAGCTGCCTCCTATGCAGATTTTCAAATGCAAAACAATGCCAAAAGAAGACATTCCTCGAGGAGGAATGTGATCCATCCAACCCTTGTCATGAACGATTATCCACGTTCATGACAAGGGTTGGATGGATCACGATGGGATGAAGACATGGTTTGAGAAAGTTTGGAGCAGGAGACCAGGCGGGCTCTTACGCAAACCTGCCCTATTGGTGCTTGATCAGTTCAGGGCACACATAACAAAAAACAAAGAAGATTGCTGCAGAGCAAAAAACAAAAAACTTGCTGTCATACCTGGAAGCTTGACATCCCAGCTCCAACCACTTGATGTCAGCATTAACAAACCCTTCAAAGGTGCCATGAGAGACGAATGGAACCAATGGACGAAGTCTTCTGCTCACAATCTGACACCAGAAGGATTGGTTGGTTTGGATTTTAGTGGCGCATTAGCGACTAAGGCTATAATGCGCCACACCAGAAGGAAGAGTGAAGAAACCAACCATAGGAGAAGTTTGTAACTGGGTGAAAAGATCCTGGGATAATATCAAGATTGAGATCGTTGTCAAGTCATTTAAGAAGTGTGGCATTTCAAATGCCAGAGATGGAACTGAGGACGAGGCAATATATGAAGACAGTGATTCGTCATCAGACAAAGATGAGGACAAGCTAATGGATGGGAGTTTTGACAGTGATGAGGAATTGTATGAATTTTATGATGAATAAAATTTGAGTTCAATAACTTTATGTAATACATTTTTTTTCAAATTTCGTACCTCAAAATTAAGGTGCATCTTATACATGGGGAAATATGGTATACCTCAGGTCCTTGAGGATGTCACAGACATTCTCTCAGATAGGCCAGACAAGCTGTACTGGCTACCTGGGAGTCTAAAACGCTGGTGGAACTGATATTCAGGTGACATTGAAGTCAAGTAGACCCAATTTCAGCGAAGTCCGGACAGTCTGTGACAGTCAAACCCTGTGCTTGCGTCTTCACGATGGTGGGACTGTTCGTAATCCTAGGTATAACCTCCATGCAGAAGCACACTGTGAGTGACCATATAGGTATGAACCAATGTAAGCAGGGGTCAAGGTGTGGTGCCCACACCACATGAAGGAATGCCGCCTCTATGTGTTACAGGCAATACTAGGTGGTAGATGATTCTCATCAACTGGTGCAATACCACCACTTTGCTTATTGGTAGCTTGAAGTGGTGGAACCCATCTCTTCCATCATGCAGTATGACTGATGACTTTTAAGGTTATCATGAACATCATGGTGAGATCCAATCTTCCTTTCTTTTTGAGGGTACAACTCTAAAACGGTGTTTGCAGGCCAGCCTCTAGTTAGAACACTGGAACAAACCTATTGGTAACTCTCTAGGAGGCTTCCGGACCATCTTGCTACCTCTACTCTGCCAGATAGTGACTGGAGGGAGGCCGAGTACTGTGTATGCAGAGGGGGATCATTGTCGAGGCCATGTTATGTCAAGAACCTAGGTATATTCTTACCATGTATATGCTAGACCTAAAAATTTCATTACTTCATACATCATGTCTCCCACACTTTTTCTTACTATTGAATACACCATGAATTGTCAAACTAACAGAGTAAGCTTATCAGTGAAAAGATCTATACCTCCCAAACACTTCCTAGTTCATTTCACAGATATACGTGGTCTCTAATCTCAACAATGTCCATTTCCACTTTCATTCTGCCAAATCCCATGTACTTTTTTTGACAGAATCTCAGTTATCGGTTAATTCAACTACTGCTCATCTCAGTTGCCCAGATTATTCACTGTATGATTCCTTTTGCCTCAAAGGTGGTAGTTGTGCTTATTTACTTTCCGATATTTCCTGTCAGAGAATTGGTAATTTGGAATTACCTCTCTTCGATCTTCTCTGGCTTAAAATCTCTCTACCTCACTGTGTCAAATTCATCTGTTATCTCTACTGTTCTCCAAACTCCACTAATCACTTGGAGCTCTTTGACTTCCTCTCTTTGCAACTTAATTACCTCCAATCCAACTTTCCTAACAGTGAGGTAATTTTACTTGGTGATTTTAATGTTCACAACTCTAGCTGACTTCCATTATCTAGTAACACCGATCCAGCTGGTCGAGATGCTGAGGCTTTTGCAATTACTAGTGACATTGTTCAGATTGTTCATTTACCTACTAGAATACCGGACAATGCTATGCATACAGCTAACACACTTGATCTTTTTCTCACAAAAAACCCTTCTAAGTACACGGTAGAAGTGAGTGGCCTTTTAGATATCTTAGATCACAACTTGGCGATTGTCTCGTCTCCAATGGAGCCTCTATCTCATGGCTATTCTCAAACTTGTATTGTTTGGCATTACAAGAATGCAAAATGGGATGAGCTGTGAGATTTCTATTCTTCTTTTCCTTGATCAGATTATTGTTTCAAAACTTCTGATGTCAATGTTTGCTCTGATCGTGTCAGTGAAGTTATTCTTGCAGGAATGGAATTCTTTGTCCCACACACCACTTTAAAATCTCCTTTAACTAAAGCTTGGATTTCCATTAAATGTGCTAAGGCTGTTTAAGAGAAGAGGGTTGCATATTGCATTTGGCTTTTTTCCAATTCATCAGTTTCATTTTCTACCTACACCAAAGCTCGAAACAACTGTAAAGTAGTCATTAATCAGACCAAACTAGATTTTGAACAGGCTAAGAGTAAAAACGTGCTTCTTGCCCTAATGGTAGCCAAGCATTCTGGTCTCCTGCTAAAGGCTATTGGCCACAACTTTTGCCCATCTCTGCTCCCACCTCTGAAAAAACCAGATGGTTCTGTTGTCACTTTAGCCAAGGATAAAGCTGACTTGCTAGCATCCCATTTCTCTTCCAACTCATGTATTAATAATATTGGAAAAACACCTCCCACCATTTCCAACATGCTCCATTTAATGTCTCCAATGGTCTTCAATGAATAGGATGTCAGAAGGATTTTGACGAATTTCGATGGTAAGAAAGCTCCAGGTCCTGATGGTATTTCTCCACTTGTTCTCAAAACCTGTGCTCCTAAACTTACTCCTGTTCTTTGCCGTCTTTTTTCACTTTCTTATTCCAAAGGTGTTTTTCCTTTTGCTTGCAAATTTGCACACATGCAGACAGTTCCTAAAAAAGGGTGACAAGTCCCTACAATCCAATTACCATCCAATTGCAATTACTTCTACTCTTTCTAAAGTAATGGAGAAATCAATTAACTGCTAACTCTTAAACTAGCGAGAAACCTTCCGTCTGATCAACGAACCGGTGATATTCTGGCTTATGTTACCCATTTAGGGACAAATTTAATGGAAAATTTTGTTGAAACACAAGCAGTTGCTCTTGACATCTCAAAGGCTTTCGATCGTATTTGGCATAAAAGTCTTCTAAACAAACTTCCATCTTGTGGTTTGCCAACTGTTTTTTGTAATTGGTTATCCAGTTTTCTCTCTGACCACTCACAGAGGGTGATGGTTGTTTGTTTGTTTTTAGGAGCATTAGCAACTAAGGCCATACTGCTGCGGGATATGCGGTGGTCATTCCCTGACCTTTCCGTATCCTCCGTATTTGGTGGTGAAGGGCTCGAACCCCAGTCTAATCAAGAAGCGTGTGCTATGCACTGCTGCTCCTTCCCACCTGGCTACGGAGGCGCCTAAGGGTGATGGTAGATACCTCTCTGTCATCTAACTTCTCAAAATAATGGTGGCATCTCCCAAGGATCAGTTCTTTCCCCCGCTCTTTTCCTCTTGTATATTAATGACCTTCTTCCATTGACTGCAAATCCTATCCATAGTTTTGCCGATGATAGCACATTTCATTCCACTTTCCATTCCCTGCTCTGCTCAATGGGCTTCACCTTCTCAAATATCTGCTACCAATTTCTTAAATACCTATCTCCAGGTAATCCTCCAGTGGGGCAAAGGCAACTTAGATGATTTCAATCCTTCTAAAACTCAGTCTTGTCTTATATCTCGCAAAATGGATTCTTCTGTTCCTAGGTATCTTTGGTGACACTCTGATTTCTAGGCAAAATGATATATCTCTTTTGTGGCTTACCCTGACTTCTAATCTCTTTTGGGGCTTACCCTGACTTCTAATCTCTCTTGGCACAAGCACCTTACAAATATTGTTTTCTCTACATCTAAAAACTTGGTTTTCCCTTTTGCTCTCGGTGTTACTTTTCTTCCAAAGAGCTGTTCAGTGTATACAAATCACAAATCTGCCCAACGAGGGAATATTGTTCCCACATCTCGGGTGGTGCCCCTAGATGTGGGAACAATATTCCCTCTAGGCTTCTAGATTCCATTCAGAAGAGGGCAGTTAGGTTAATTAATGACTCCTCTCTAACAGAGTCTCTCCACTCTCTGTTTCATAGACGTACTATTTCTGCTGCATGCTTTTTCTTCGGATACTTCCATGAGTACTGTTCTTCTGAATTGGCTTCTATAATTCCCACTCTCTCTTTCAAAACAGTCCAAACATGTGCTGCCACCAGCCAACATTCATTTACTGTCCAACTTCAAACTCACAGAACCAAGTTTCATCTTCCTCATTTATTCATTCAACTGCCGTTTTCTGGAACAACCTTCCTTCATACGTATTTCCTGAAAATTACAGTCTACAGAAGGGCAAATCTAATGTCAACAAAAAATATTTTCTTTTGCCTTCTCAACCTCCAACCAAATCACCATACTAAGTACTACAGGTTCTAATGCCTCTCATCTTTGGAAATTGGGGTTTTCGTTAAAAAAAAAAAAAAAAAAACATTTCAACGGAATCATGAGCAGACTGGAGCAGAAAAGCAGAGAGCACAAAGTGAACAGAAGTACTGTAGCTTGCATGACAACTGAAGTGGATGATTCTCCAATTCATCCAAAGTGGCTGACAGTCTAAAAAAATGTGAGAAATGTTATATGTTTGCAGATCTATCTAGAACAGGACATGATGCAGCCAAGGAGGATGTCTTTGTGCGTGCTAGATGCAGACACTGTGAAGAAATTAGGCGCAACTCAGCGTTCTGATGGGAGTCCATTAGAGTTTGAGGTGTAGGGCAGATTCTCTTGAAAAAATTAATATGAGGAGCCCATTAAACTCTCAGTTGCCCAACCCAGAGCTCAGTCCTGTGCATTAGGCAACACAGCGGCAATCTCCATGGCAGAATGCACAGGATGTAGTTATTGTTGGTGACTCTATTGTCAGGGAGAAGAGAAATATATTATGCAAAAATGACAGATGGAAAAGCAACCAGAGTATAACTGCCAGGATTGAAATTTCATGATGTTGTAATGTAGATATCATCTTTCACAGGCACAAAAGGTGATATTGTTGTACATGCTGGAAATAATGAACTTAAGATTAAGAGATCTGCAAATTTACTTAACAAGTACAGGTCAATGCTGAAAAAAAAAAGTTACGAGTTAGGGTTAAATTTGAAAGTGTCTGCAATTCTGCCCAAACACGATAGGAGTGAGTATATGATAGAATTTTTTCACCCTCGTCTGTATTCGTTAACAAGAGTGACTGCATCTACAGGTAGGGAATACACTTATATAGAATACACTTAATATTTACTTATGCTATCAAGGCAGTGTTAGGTGGGTGGGAAAACTGTTTTTGCTGGTTGATTTTTAGGAGCATTAGCAACTAAGGCCATATTGCTCCGTGGATATGCGGCGGTCATTCCCTGACCTTTCCACATTTTCCGTATTTGGTGGTCATGGATATGCGGGGATATGCGGCGGTCATTCCCTGACTTTTCCACATTTTCAGTATTTGGTGGTCATGGGCTCAAACCCCGGTCTAATCAAGAAGTGTGTACTACGCACTGCTGCTCCTGCCCACCTGGCTAAGGAAGCATCATAGAAAGCTGCTAGCTTGGGAGGATTCACCGAGTAAAAGTTAGAAGTAGCCGCAGACAGCGGCGAAAGTGATCCTTCCACTGCTTGTACTGTGATGAGCAGCAGCCTAGAGAGCAAGTTTCTAGGGATTTCAAGAGCTGCTGGGAGTCATAATGGAACAAGTAAGTGCATGGCTGTGTTAGAGTAACTAAGGGTAATGCCGATTTAATTGAAATTAAATCAAAATCATGACTCAGACCAGAGCAGCAAAGCAAAAGGCTCAAGCTAATGGGAGTGCTGTGGCTCAGGGGAGAACTGAGGGGAGCAGTTACCTTCTGAATCACAGACTTTTAAAATGCACTGTTTGCATGATAAATTGTCGAGCAATCGGGTACGGGACATGATATTGCCATTGGGAATGTCTTTGTGTGTGCGCGATGCAAGGAGTGTAACGAAATCAGACAACAACTCAGAGTTGTTATGAACCTATATGAGAGCTTGAAGGACAGGGTGGATGCCCTCGAAGGATCTAAATTGAGGGCCCATCAAGCTTTCAGCTGCCCACATCAATGCCAGAGCTTGCTCTTGGTCATCACACAACACAGCGGAAACCCCCAAGGCAGAATGCTCTGGTACCACAGGAACTAGTAGTTGTGGATGACTCTATTGTCAGGGAAACGGGGAACATGCTTTGTAAAAAGGATAGGTGGAACAGGACCCGGGTATCTCTCGCTGTACAACGTCAAAGATTGATGACGTTGTACAGCGGATATCATCTTTTAAGAGCACAAAAGGTGATACAGTTGTACATATTGGCACTAATGATACTAAGAGTAGGAAACCGGCTTATTTTACTTAACAAGTACAGTAAAGAAGTGTGAATTTGGAAGTTTCTGCAATTCTGGCCAGACACGATAGGAGGGAGTATATGATGAGAGCCTAGTCGATCAATTCGGCCATGGAAAGATTGTCCAAGGCTCAAGGGGTAGACTTTTTTTCAGCCTGGTCTGTACTTGTTAACAGGAGAGACAGCTTCTACAGGGTTGGGATACATTTAAATAGAAACGGTGCAAGAATATTTGCTGATGTTATCGAGGCAGTGTTAGGTGTTTGTTTGTTTGTTATTTAGTTTTTAGGAGCATTAGCAACTAAGGCCATATTGCTACGGGGATATGCGGTGGTCATTCCGTGACCTTCCGCATCCTCCGTATTTGGTGGTGATGGGCTCGAACCCCGGTCTAATCAAGAAGCGTGTGCTACATACTGCTGCCCCTTCCCACCTGGCTACGGAGGCGCCAGTGTTAGGTGGGTTGGAAAACTGCTAGCTTGGGGGGATACAAGGACTAATAGATTACCAGTAGCCATTGGCAGAGGGGAAAGTGATTCTTGCACTGCTTCTATTGGAATGAGCAGAAGCCTGGAAAACAAGATGCAGGATATTTCAGAGACTGCTGGGAGTCATTGCGGTACAAGTAAACACATGGGTTGTGTTAGGGTAGCTAAGAATAGGAATGGGTGCATGTATACTTGCGTGTTCACCAATGCTAGGAGTTATCATAAATAAATTTCATGAATTTGAGGTATTGCTCAAAAAATCAAAGGCAGATATTGTTGGGATATCAGAGACGTGGTGTCACACAGATATAAGGAATGCAGAACTGGAATTTGGGAAGTACAATGTGTACAGAAAGGATAGACAGGATAGGAAGGGAGGAGGGGTTATGCTATTAGTTAAGAAACACATAAAATCCAAGGAAGTGAAGCCAGTCGACTGGACAGTGCAGTGTTGAGTCAATTTGGTGTGACAAGAATTGGGAGATCAAAATTGAGTGTAGGAGTGTGCTATAAGCCTAATGACTCTGATGTGTATAATAAGACACTGTACAGGGAAATAGAGTGGGCCAGTAAATCAGAGAGTCTTATAATAGGGGATTTTAATTTCCCAGATATTGACTGGAATTTGTGGGTTGGGCACTCACACACTAGCAAGGCTTTTGTGGATTTATTGGATGATTGTTTTCTATATCAGCATGTGCGGGAGGCAACTAGAGGAAGTAATATTCTTGATTTGATGATCAGTAGTGATTTTTCGTACAATAAGAATCTGCAGATAAAGGAACCACTAGGTGGCAGTGATCACAGTGTGCTGAAGTGGGTAACTACCATCAGGTAACATTAAAGAGGTAACAACCATCAGGGGTAAAGGGAAGGGTTTTTGCTTTCGTGAAGGCGACTACGATCGTCTGAGACAGTATTTCAATTCTATACAGTGGGACCAACTGATGATGTTACCAACAGCAAATTAAAAATGGGAAGCATTCAAAAAAATTATCTTGGAAGCTATTACGCTTTACATACCAACTAAGAAATATTGTTCAAGGATTAAGCCTAAATGGATGTCAGGTGAACTAAGGAGACATATGGCAGAGAAGAAAAATGCATGGGATACACATAAATTAATATGTGACACAGAAGCCTACGGCAGATATAAGTTGATCTGTAACTAAGTTACAAAGGAGGTTAGGCAGGCAAAGGCACATTACAAGAAATCTTTGGCAAAGGAGGCAAAGAAAAACAGCAAAGAGTTCTTTACTTATGTAAACTCTAGAAAGAAGGGGATGAATCAGATTGGTCCACTTGATATTGATGGTTCAACTGTTGATGATCCTGCTCAGGTGGCTAACAAACTAAATGAATATTTTGCATCGACATTCACACATGAGGAGATATTCAGTGAGGGGAATGCCAGAGGTGTATTCAACTCTGGCAGTAACTAGATAATCTTGTAATAACTGAGAGTAAAGTGGAGGAGAAATTGTTGAAGATAAACACATTGAACATGTTGGTTCCATTGTTGTTTTCTGTATTTATTAATGATACTGATGAAGGTATATCAGGCTTACAAACGACACTAATGACAGTATGCTACTGCAACACGATCTAGAAAAGTTGAGTAGATGGGCTGAGAGGTGGCAACTGAAGTTTAACATTGACAATATAAAGTACTGCATATGGGTAGCAGTAATCCCAGAGTAACGTATCAATGTGTGGTACTACAACAGGGTGGTAGAGAATGAAAAGGACCTAGGGGTAATAATGCAGTCAGATATGAAGTTTTCTGAGCAAAGCAGATGGTCTGCAAGAGTAGCTCATGGTGTCTTGTCAATGGTACTCAGGAATTATTCAATTTTGTAAGGCAATTGCAACGCACACCTTCAGTACCGAGGGTGTGGCCTTCTATTAGAATAAGTAGCGACCTGGAGCGAGGGGTGCTGGGGGTTTCAGGGACTGATAACAGTCATTGTGAAACAGGTGGGTATATGGGATGTGTTAGGGTAACTAATAATAAATATAGGTACATGTGTACTTGCATGTATACCAATGCTAGAAGTATACTAAATAAATTTTATGAATTTGAATTGTTGGTCAAGACATCAAAATTGGATATTGTTGGGATAGCAGAGGCGTGGTGTCACACAGATATAAGGAATGCAGAACTGGAATTTGGGGAGTACAATGTGTACAGAAAGGATAGAGAGGATAGGAAGGGAGGAGGTGTTATGCTGTTAATTAAGAAAGCATAAAATCAAAAAGAAGTGCATCCAGTTGTTATAGATGAATAGTGCACTGTTGAGTCAGTTTAGTGTGACATAAGCATTGCAAAAGCAAAAATAAGAGTAGGAGTGTGTTATAGGCCTAATGACTCGAATGAGTACAATGAACAATTGTACAGAGAAATGGAGTGGGCTAGTAAATCAGAATGTCTTATAATGGGGGATTTTAACTTCCCAGATATTGACTAGAACTTGTGGGTTGGTCACTCACACACTAGTAAGATTTTGTGGATTTATTGGATGATTGTGTTCAGCAGCAGCATGTTCGAGAGGCAACCAGAGAGGGTAATACTCTTGATCTGGTTATCAGCAGTGAACATTCGTGTATTAAGAATTTGCAGATAAAGGAACCACTAGGTGGCAGTGATCACAGTGTACTGACGTGAGATTTACTTCAAGATATAACTACCATCAGGGGTAAAGGAAAGGGTTTTTCCTTCCGTAACGGTGAGTACAGTGGTCTCAGAGTTTCTAAATTCTGTACAGTGAGATCAACTGACGATGTTACCAACAGTAAATTCTAAATGGGAAGCATTCAAGGAATTAATCGTGGATGCTACTAGAAGTTTCATACCTATTAGGAAATATTTTTCAAGGTTTAGGCCTAAATGGTTATCAAATGAACTAACGAGACTCGTGACAGAGAAGAAAAATGCATGGGATGCATATAAATTATAAAGCGTCTCAGAAGCCTATGGCAGATATTAGTTAATCTGTAATCAGGTCACAAAGGAGGTTAGGCAGGCGAAGGCAGATTACGAGAAATCTTTCGCAAAAGATGCTAAGAAAAACGGTAAGGATTTCTTCACTTATATAAACTCTAAAAGGAAGGGGATGAATCTGATTGGTCCACTTGATATCGATGGTTCGACTGTTGATGATTCTGCTCATATAGCAAACAAACTGAATGAGTATTTTGCATCTACATTCACATATGAGGAGTTATTAAGGTTTGAAAATGGCAGAAGGTTATCAAACTTTAGCAGAGTGCTTAATGATTTTGTAATAACTGAGAGCAAAGTGGAGGAGAAATTGTTGAAGTTAAACATAAGAAAGGCACCTGGGGTGGATGGGATATATACAGTTATATTAAAGGAGGCGGCAAAGCAACTATGCAAACCCTTAGCCCTAATTATGAGAGCAACCTTGGACTCAGGGAAGGTCCTCACAGACTGGAGATGTGCAAATGTATCCCCAATTCACAAAGGGTTATCAAAGGGTGACACGACTAATTACAGACCAGTTAGTTTAACCCGGTCTAAGTCCGCCCTGTTTTTGTCTAATTTTTAACCCTAACTCGAAAGTTGCTCCCCCCCGAAGAAAACTAATAATTTTCATAATTTCTACTCAATTTTCCAAATTGAAACTCTCAATATACATAAACAGAAGTATATTCTTTGATTTCCTACCTTTAGCGCTCAGCAAAAACTATTAATTCACTCTAAAACAGCAAAAATGTACAATCACATTTCAATTTATTAAATTTTGATGTCGGCAAAACAAGATCCAAGCTTTGAAAATAAAACGCGTTACAGCATTAGTTCAAAAATTCGCACGTCAGCTCGGCGCCTCTGGCTAAAACGAATTAACGCACGCAGAGAGATAATTGACTGGTCAAGCTTATGTCATTAGCGTTACCAAGGTGATCCAAGGAGAAAATGAAACTGTAAACAACTTTCTTGGAAAACAAAGAGTTGAGCATCATTACTTGTGAACACTAATTTGCATGGCTCACTCACAACAGTAGCTTTATTGCCTTTCGTAATTGTTGTACGAAAGAATTGCAATGAATTGGTTTTGAAAAACTAAAATATTGCATTTCCTTTCTTCAATATGTATTATCTACTAAAAAAAATCAAGG